>NC_064768.1:26628880-28064714 GCF_011397635.1 Epinephelus fuscoguttatus
GTTTTAATGTAATTTTAATGGGGTTTTTTTCACTCTGATTCACGCAAAATTAGAGACAGATGGGTCACAGTTTAATAAAGTTACTAAATTTGAGCTTTAATTGCTGACCTTTGTCTGAGTCAGACCGCCAGTGGCCTGGAGGGCTCGAGCAAGACGACCATAAATGTGAACTTTCCCGATAAAAGAGTCTCTAATGTGCCCCGAAGCTGGCTTTATAACAGATACTCCGACACACGAACATATATGGCAGGTAAATGAATGGAAGTATGCTCATACACCCACACCACTGAACACACAGACCTGTCTCCTCTCTTCACAACCACACACACACAAGCACATATACCCCCGCATATGGTCATAGCAGTTTTCAATTGGCACGCCTGCAGCACTGCCTGAGGTCAGGACAGTGTGGTCAGTTAGACACGAAGTGTTCAGTTCCATAAAAATCAGATTGCTTTATACAACATCAGTGCCTTTATCCATCCCCGTCTTGCTGTGGGGAGTAGTCAAAAACCCTGCCTCACTAAAACAATCTTCATCAATCATTTGAAACCTTAACATGACATCCGTGTCTCTCTGCACCTCGCATTTTTATTTTTTACTTCCTGATCTCATCTTTTCTTGTGCACCTTGCATTCATCTGTCTTTGCTTAATTTTATTTGATCAAGGACATTAAAATGAGAATGTTAATTATGGAAAATTGTAAATGGAAGATTTAGAGTTCGCTTCAGTGGCAATAAAAATGGTATAAACTGATTGAAGATGCTATTATATATTATTTATATGATTTTTTACCAAAAAGAGACACAGTAGAGCTCCAGACTTTTGAGCATTCTCGCTAGTGTTGGATACTAGACCAGCTTGTGCTTAAGCCTGTTGTTGTCCACCAACACTCTTTAACCTCAGCTGACCTGACCTCTTAACCACTCTTTTCTGAGGTTCATCCCAGAGGTTCATCCGAAAGCTTAAAAGGACAAGTAAGTTAAGTTTGCCTGTTTCTCTTCTCAGGTATATTACTCACACTGAACATAGGCCAACATCTTCTCACTAATATCTTAATAAGGCAGTGCTTTATTTGATATAATATTGGTATTCTGAGCACTAAAACTCAGAAGGTGAGTTCAAGTGTGACAAAAACAAATTAGCCTCCTGGCTTTCTTCACCTTACACCTTGCATTTGCCTGGAGTAGATTACAGTATGTTTGACTGAATCGCTTGCGAATATGTTGCTAATTTGATAGAGCAAGAGAGAGGTTTTGGCATTATCTCATGTCTGTGCGGTCACCCCGCAGGGCCTGATGTGCTGACCAAGTCAAGGGCTAATCGCATGAGAGAGGCAACGGCTGAATTCAATTTCAAAAGCACCTTAGGCAAGTCCTGTTGGTTGCTTACAAAGCAGTCAAAATGTGCGTTTGTGCATGAGTGCTGCTGGAGGCTGGGAGAGAATGGGAAATAGTCTGTACGCTGGTTGTGTGGGTGGAGGTACTGAATATCTCAGTGGCTGGTGAATGTGATTCTTTGAGAAGGACCCAATCACCCCACGCTGATATTGTTAAAAATCAGGCAATTGCACTGCAGCCTCCTGCTGAAATTTAACATAGCAGAATGTTGTGGCTGAAGGTGTCACTGTCAATGCTGCACATCTTTTTGTTTTTTCTGGATTGGGAAATCTGCCTTAGTGCAACTGGCTGGAATCTAATTTAGCTCTTTGTTAGCTCGCTGAACTTAATAATATGCAGTCGAGTGCCCTGTTGTCAGGCTCATTTGTGGTGTCAGTGGACTGTACTGTGGTCAGCACCGTCACTTGGTGGTGTTAAAAGAGTATACATCAGTGCGAGGAAGAGTGCAACCTCCCCTATAGAAAGATTGAGGACATACTAGTAATAGTATGTGAATATACTTAAAGGGGCAGTTCACCCTAAAATCAAAATACATATTTTCCTCTTGCCTGTAGTGCTGTTTATCAATCTAGACTGTTTCAGTAGAAAGGAAATAGTTCCTACATGAAGCTGCTCACAACAAGGTCTGAGGATTATCTTGAGTAACCGGGTCATGATTTCTGGAAAGCAACATTGCTGTTGAGCCTTTTAGATGTATTTTACTTGGAGCATCACAAGCTGAGTGCCATCTAGTTCCATTATATTCAAGAGAAAGCAGCTGATATCTTCAACACAGCAACTCACACCAGAACAATCTGGAGTGATAAAAAGCTCTACAGTTAAGAGGAAAAATATGTTTTTGATTTTGTGGTGAGCTGTCCATTTTAATACATTCTCGCACCGTGTATGCCTGAAACCATGAATAGAGAATCTAAAGCTCCACATATGTTTCCCCTGAATTCATTGCATCTTAAT
This sequence comes from Epinephelus fuscoguttatus, assembly GCF_011397635.1. NCBI lineage: Eukaryota > Metazoa > Chordata > Actinopteri > Perciformes > Serranidae > Epinephelus > Epinephelus fuscoguttatus. The sequence continues at coordinate 26,631,236 of NC_064768.1, forward strand.
TACAACCAGGCGACACGCTCATGGAGTAAAAGCTTTAATGAATTCAGTTTGTGATAATCAATTAGGTTTCAAATGAATTTGTCATTGTCAAAATTTAATCTTCCTTTCTTTGTGCCATCCTATTGTGTTTTCCCAGCAGATGCTATGATGAGACATCTGTTGGCATGCCCTCCCTCCCTCATCTTTTCTTTCCCTTTCTCTAAGACTCCACTGTCATTGAGGTGCACAATGACGCCAAAAGGTGGCAATACAGGCATCTGGCTGCCATTAACATTAAACAAACAGTTACTCTATGATTCACATGGCTGTACTGTGTTGCTGAGGGAGGAACACCCACTGGGAAATCACCCAGGAGATAGGAACTTGGTGGGAGGATGGATGAAGAGGTGGGGGAGGCAGAGAATAAGGACTTTAGGAGGACAAGATATGGGAGGAGTAGAGTGGAGAGATGGAATGCGAGGCAGATAAAGTGCAGGGGAAAAAAATCACTGAAAATACAACTTTAAAGTAGCGATAGATGAGAGCTGGGATGAGGATGAAAATCTCCCATCTTTATTCAGTGCTGCTGAAAATACTGACAAGATGGCTGCTGCCATGTTGAGTGCAACACTAAGTCAGTCTGTCTGCTTGCTTCTGCTGGTGCATCTATAAAGCTGCCATTGATCCCCAGCCAAGCCATTTGCACAGACAATTAACACAGTGCAAACTACTTAAAAAAATCACTCTTTCTAACTTCCAAATGTGGCGTGGGTATTAGGATTCTTTCAGTATTTTTGTGTTTGTTGCTGAATGGTTTCAGAACGATATTCATTATGTTGTAGTTGGTTAACTGAGCTCAGTTTTCTGCAGACAAGATCCAGGAGAATATGTGTTTGTGTGCTTATGGTTACCAGCCCCAAGAGAGGCGCCCTGCTGTTGCACGTCTGGAGAATTTCCATCACGAAAAGGTTGCATAAATGCGTGTGAGTGTGAGTGAGAGACACAGGCTGAAGAGACAAAGGGGTTGTATGTGTGAGATGGATTTCAGATTTTTAATATTGCTCTTCCTCCAATGGTGTTTGACCTTTCACCTTTTAAAAAAAAACAGTACTCCTTCACCAGATGACCTTTTTAAAGGATGATTTGTTTTGTGCTCAATATCTTCGTTGTCAGCCATTATTATATCTTAATCCTTAAAATTTTACCTTCCCCAGTCACTCCATCACTGTCTGCTCCTTTCACTGCTCATCACTCCTCCATCCCCTCCCTCACTCACACACATACACGTTCACCTCTCTGCCTCCCGTCCCTCTCCCGTGAGTGGACAGAAATGAAAGGATTATCGTGGAAAGGGTGTGCCGTTGTCATTAGAGATTGGACAAGTACTCTGTGCATGTTCCTGTCTGTCGCTCTCAAGGGGGCCCAGCACAGAGCAATAAGCAGAGAGAGTCTGTCCTTGTCAGTCCTGTAATTACATTAAAGCTCATGTAATTCTTGGCCAAAAAACAGGAGCCTACCGTCGTCTGCTTCTTGGGAAAGGATGTGCGTGTGCACGTGGGCACATGTGTGTGGGGTGTGTGCCTGAGAACGCTCACTTCAAGAGAAAGTGACTTTACGCTGGTGCTTGCGTACGTCCACACATGCAGTCTGTGTTTGACTATGTGTGTTTATGTGCTTGTGCATTTGCGTGATTCTGGCAGTGTGTATGATTGTGGCACGTGTACATCCCGCTCCCATGGGTCAGTGGCACTTAACACTTGCTCCCAGAGGGCAGGTTGGTTGTCATGGCCACAGCTGGGGTGTGTGGAGACTCAGGCAGGTGCCATGGAAGAGTAATGGCCTTTCTTGCGTTATCTTTATCTTTCTCGCCGTGACATATGTGCCCACACGTGGACTTACTTTTTTCACCAGTCTGACTCACTCACACATACCCACACACCCACCCACCCACACACACACACACACACACACACACACACACACACACACACAAAGCCCCAAACACGTGTAAACAAACATGCATACCTGTTGTGACTGGTCAACAGAGGGCACCAGGGTACATGCTGACCAAAGAGAATGCAACACAAGCGGTTGAATCTAATACAACAAATATTCTTGCACAAAATGTTTGCTTCATTTTAGCCATGTGATCTCAAGACATATGAAGGAGTAACTGTCATTCACTAACAGCCTCAATAGAGCCACCCTCTAGCAAAGTGAAATGTTCCAGCAGTACACACAGCAGTGCACCATGTAATAGAGCCTTTCCCACTGTTAAAAAGCAATTTAAGAATACCACTAAACTATCAAACAGTAAGCTAAAAACTGTATAGACTTTATTAAAGTGATCAGTTTAGAGTACCTATAATTGTAATGTCTTAAATTTCCAAATCCAATATTACACTGCAGTTTTTTCTTAACATTTTTTCATCGCGTACAAATTGGTGAATTGCATGACACACTTCCACATTCATGCTCTCCACCTTTTGTTTTACGCACAGGATTGCTGTTCAGATTTTAGGACATGTCACTGTCAGTGCTGTTCCTCTGTCCTCTAGAAAGAGATGTTCATCTCAAAGAGCAATTATACTGTTTCAGTCACACCAACAAGGACCTTTATTAAGCACCTGCTGGTAACGCAGCCTTCACAGTTATTATTTTACAGAAATAGACTGTTGGATTAATGCATTAAAGCTTCCTTGAGCAATATCTCATGCCTTTGTGCTCGTCCAGCTGCAAGGAAACAAACTGTCAGTTCGTGTTTTGCTTTTCCTCTTCCGGTGTGTGCCATTTAGATTTTGCGGTCGTCAAACATTGTAATCCTCTGTGCGTTTTCCAGTATTTTTCTGCTTTAACTGACTGCTCACTGACTGCATGTGCGAGGATTGTCTGAAATTCTAACTATTGTGATTTGTTGCTGGTAGTAGGCCCCAGCATGCGTCCATGTGACACACTGCAGCTCTCTGCTCCAGCACTCTCTGATACACATCAGACCTTTGTCCATTTGCCGCCCGCTCATAGTGGCTACCACTTCCCCATCCGTGATTGCTGGGGCCAGTTAGCGGAAAGCAGTTGGTGAGCCCATTGTGTGCCAGGAGCGATAACAACAGACAGTAGAATCACAGATGTAACCTACTCACACATACACACACATTCCCTGCCACGGTCCCTAAGTGCCCATGCAGTAGCAGTGGTCCACACATCTGTCATGCCCATCCAAAGCAGGCAATCATGCCACATGCGATCACAAAAGGCTGCGCAATGATGATAAGAGATCATTTGCAACCAAGCTCTATCTGCCATGGCTCAGTCCTAATCTTTGTGCGTGTATGTATGTCTGTATGTGTGTGCATGTGTGTGTGTTTTCATGGACGGATAGTTGGATAAATGGACAGCAGAACGGATTAAATTGTGCTCTCTTATGTTGTGTCGGTGGAATTCTGTTTTGTCAGTGAAAAAAACAGAAAGACCCAGGGGTGGGTTGTGTTTTGTTTAGAGCGATCTCAACTCCATTTGGAGAACAGACCCCAAACCACAACCCTAAACACACACACACAACCATACATCCACACAGGCTCACTCAATCCGTTACACAGAGAAGTAGCTGGACCGTAAATGTTGCTCTCAGCTGCCCTACATGTTGTAATGAAGTAATTTCTCTTTGGTTAATACATGTCTAAACAAACCATGTTAAAGGCTAAAGAGCAGGAATTGTGGCTGTAAAAAGTAGTTAGTGTAACCGGGCGTGCGTCAGGCTGCGGCTGATAGATGGGGTGGGGTCCTGATTGGAGGGACCCGCGGCTGCCTGACTGACTAATGAACTGTTACTGTAAGGCAGGAGACTTTATTGCCTTCTTTATAGGGAGAAGAAGGTACCATTATGACCTGGCCTGCGGTCTTATTTTACCCTTTTACTAGTACATTTCTTGCCATGCACGCACAATCATGAACTGTGTACATACAAACACACACACACAGGGCCTAGTTCTCCCTGAAGGACCGTTATCTCTCATGGTTATTCGCAAAGGGCTTGATACAGCGCAGGTTGGTCAACAAATCACAGGCAGCTGATCTGATGACCAGGCAAGAATCTGCAGGACTTGTGGGTAAACGGTGTGTTTAAAACTAACATTATAGGTACAATTCCCACGAGATGCAGAGCCCTATAAATCAAGTGTTGAAGTTTTATTTTCATTGACAGTAGGCCTTCTCTGGCTAACAGAATGTGTGTGATTGGGTGTAGAGCTGCAGCAGCATGCTCAATAATGTACAAGAATGGTGAAAAGCGATTTCTAGTGGTGAAGCTGAAAGCTACAGATGTAATAGATGGCTCATGCCAAATGCTGAGATGTAGTTTTGATCAAATCTGAATGATTTAGCTAAAAAAAAAGAAAAAGAAAAAGAGCAAAGCTGTTCAGTGTTGGCATTTGAGCAAAACAGATGCAGGCAAATGCCATTTGAACACTAATCCAGGGGACTCCACTTTCTCCGTGCTTTCCAGCTTCTCTGTACGCTTCGGTCACAAACCTCTGGTGATGCCGTGTTCCTTTATTTCCATCTGGGCTTCACATCGATCAGCAATCTGAAGCCATGTCATTTAAGCACCGTCAGCTTGGGCTCTTGGGCCCGTTTCGTCAAATTTGCAGCATGTGAACTGATATTTGCAATATGCAATCACTTTTTTGACATGTGTCACGAAGAAATTACATTCTCAAGACACAGCTGGTCCCCACAGTGCTCAGTCAAGGAGGCAAGCTGTGTTTAGAAATTCATCCCAAATCACTTCAAGAGAATGAGAGTGGTCATGAAATATTTTCCCTGACCTAGAGTGCTCTCTTCCTCCTTCTCCTAACAGTTAAAAAAACATACTTTGAACAAAATTAACTAGTTTTAGCTGTATTTTGGGATTTGGACAAATGTCACTCTAGGACATAAACTTGTTTTGACATATTGTGACATATTGTCCGGGCTTTTCTCGCATCGCCTCAAGAGACCTTGCGCAACACTGCAAGACTTAGTATTTGAAACATGACATTTTGAAAGTTGTATCTGACTCGTGCAGATCAAAAACACAGCCCATTAACAGCCATTCCCATTGCATTGGTTTCCAAAGAATTCTTCAAACGTGAAATCTGGAAATCTTGGCTCGTAATTGACACGTTGAATAGAGACTGAGGGGATATATTTAGTATAATCTAATAATCCTCATCTCAGACAGTCTTATCTGGTGATAACACTATTTACATGATTAGATGCTCTTACTTTCATGCTGATTTCCTGCCTCCGTCCAAACGCACAACAGTCTTTGCCAGAAAGCAGCTCCTCTGTTCATGAAGCCCAACTGTGTGTATTGATTTCATGGCTAAAAACAGGGTGATGGCAGAATGCCTGTTTTATTCTTCCTTTTGGGAAACATCCAAGAACAATTGATGCCACCCTTTTCTGCTTCTTAAAAATGGGCAGCTTGTTGACGCTATGGATCCAACTGCACCTGAATTTCACCACTTGCACACCATCAGTTAAATCACGTTTTCACTTGACTTTCCTGTGACGTTTCATGGCCACAGATGCTTGAGGAATGCACATATGGGGAATTCACCGCTGCTGCCAAAAGATAGCCTACTAGCCAACACTACCTCTGCCAGCCATGCTTTATTAAATTCTTTCATTATGTTTAAAATTCCAAGGTAAAAGGCCATCTGGGGCGTGAACGTCCCCCTTCAGCCATTTCAACACACCATATAGACAGATAAAGCAATCAAATCACCAAGTTAATGTATACAGTATATTCAGCTATTGCACTGACAGGAGACTGATGGGCAGTTTGTCTTTCAAATGGCAGCCTGTGTTTATAGAGAGACCCCCATTTTACAGTGAAGCAAGAACATCCCTGTCATGTATCATTCCTGCTTTTCGTAGCGCGATGGTTATTGGGCTTTCGCAAGATTTTATTGCCTCCCGTGTCTGTGATTGATGTGCCCAATGAACGGGGAGCGCTGGTTGGGCTGATGACACCCCAAGCTGAGAGAAGGAACGATGCCTATCACGCTAATTCAATAGAAAGCAGTTGGATAGTGAGTGAGATTTCATTATCCCACGTAAAGCAGATAATTCCAAGGGCCATCTGGACGGATGGAGGACATTACTCCTTAGGCGTATTCATATCAACATTTATATTCACACAGACAGAGCTATCACAACCCTGTGCTGATGTAATTGTAAACAAGCTGTCTATTGGCCAACATGGTGTTAGGCTAGCTGTTTCCGTTCTGACGGAGAGGACACCAATAAAGGTCCGCCAACTGTGACGATCTCACTGCTGCAGTAGTTTTTAGAGTACAAAGTTTGTTGGCATTAAGCATCTGCCAAACAACCCAAATGCTAATTTTAAACGTCCACTCCCTGCCAGGGATTTCAGTTCCATTTTACAGGCTCTTTAAAAAGGAAAAACCAACTCTTATCCACACTGAGCTACAGTTCATGTTACACTAATTACTACCCTTATTAGTATTCTAGTGGAACATTAGCAATTAGCATAGCCATTAAAACCATAAGGGTCTCCTGTGGGGGAAAATAGAAAAGAAAAACAGAAATGAGGCTAAAATGTATGTTTGAAACCATTTTTACATGGCTGTGTTACTGCAATCTCGTTTTCACCTTTCAGCCTTGCTATACGAATGTGTAAAAGGTCCTTTGGCGATGCATTGCCTTCTAATGTATGTAAATTGTGCGGAGAGGGGACATCAATTAGAGTTGGCGGTGTGCTCACACTGTGCATTTATTCATGAGGTTGGTAAACCTGCTAATTGTATGTACCAGAGACATCCATCGTGGATGTTGACTGGATTAATGCAAACACAACTAATGACATGGATGCACATGATCTGGTGTATGCAACGTCGTAGCTGTGCTCACTGATCCTCACGCTCACTCCACATACAAAGGTATGGATGAGCGTGTGTTTCTGTGTGCTCGGAGACATCCTCTGAACTTAAAAAAGAATAAGGCCCACAATACTTAAGATGTTCACATGAATATTTAAAAACGGCATACACAACAATTCTCCAGTGCTGACCTGTTGCTGGATGTATTCTTATTGAATAAATGAACATGCCTCATATTTACCAGATCACTGCTTTTGAGATGTATGAATCAGAATTAAACATTGTCCCTGGTGGATGTTGGCAGCCTCCCTCTACATAAATATTATCTGTATGCCCTGTCTCTGTGCTGCTCTCTGCTCTGTTGACTTGCTCGTACACACTGGGGATCTTCTATTGATTTCTAGAAGGCCTTCATGCCGGCTTCTTCTGCTCACCGGAATCCCATTTTCAGGAAAGGGGCCTTCCATCTCTTATTGTGTGCAGCATCCCATCTTGTTCTGTGTGTTTTCTAAAGTTATACCGTTATTTTGCTTCCTGCACAGGCTTTTCTTTTTATTTTCTATTTTAGGCCCACTAGGAATTTACAATTTCTGGGAGACTGAATTTGCAGTATGGTTTAGTGATTTTATTTATCGTGATTATTTAATTTCATACGGTGAACAAATAGAAAAAAGCATAGATAATACTGGACAAACAGCAGTAGGCCTCCATTTTAATACATTTATTTGTTCTTTTTCCCTGGCTGTAGCACTCATAATGCATGAGGAAAGCAGCAAAAAAAAGTGTCTGAAAACATTATGGCTGAAATATTGTTTAAAATGTTGCTGTATTAAATTATGTTGTCTGCGTGCTCTTTTCACCCACTCACGCTGTCAGTTGCATTGATGGGGGAATCAGTGTTGGCTCGGTTGTTCCTCAAGGCACAATGTGTGACAACGATGGCAAGGGGACCGCGGGGTTACGACCATTCTTCTTTCTTTGATAGAGGGCAAATGTAAATGTCAGCGACGTCCAAAATAGAAAGGTCTTCTACTCTCTGATGCTACATGGAATAAGCTGTGACAGATGGTGGAGGCATCGCAAGCTGCAGTTTATGGAGCTGAGAGGGAGAGAATTAATGCATGAAGAAGAAAAGGGAAAGTAAGGAGTCCTGGAGAGAACGCTGATAAAGACAGGATCTGTAATAGTATTGTTTTAAATCAAGTAAAAATCCTGTAAAACTACCCTACCCTGCTTGCTGAAAGCTGTGCTAGCCATTGATTTCTATGCAAATCTTCTATTGACTGAACTCTATTGATCAGTTCTGGTTTGCCCTAAAAGCTTGAGTTCAGTTGTGACCCTTGGCACTGCTAAAAATGTTGATGAAATAGGCAATAAAGAATCATTGAAGTACAAAAATAGTTCAATGATCATAGCTTCCAGAGAGGCAACAATTTATCAGGCGTTGTATCACGGGTCTCTGGGTGTTTACAGTGATCCAGAGATCTAAATTTGTTTTCTTATAACACACAATGAAGAAACTGGAGGAGAATATTCCCATCTATATCTCCCAAATCACCGAGGAACTACAGCTCACCAGTCTGAACGGATTAGAAGAGAAGGCTTTGGCAGAAGTGTCTTGTCGCATGTCACAGCTTCCTCCCACCACAACAAAGGCAGACCAAGAATAATGTTAGCGCCTATTTAATTTATTTATTCATGAGAGTAATTGAAATATTAACGCAGCTGGTTAGACACTGGAGACCGAACGTCTTCAATGCTCAGATCCAGCTCAACTCACCAAGGAAATTATATTTTATTTACACATAGATTCCATCCCTCACATTATAATCCCTATGTTCAATGTGTATCACAGAGGTCCCTTGACATTTCTTTTTTACTTTGGCGGATATGCGATGTCTATATATGTATTTGTTTTATGTGTAAATGTCCAGTATTCAAAGGGATCTGACATGTTCTTTATGGGAGTACGCTGAAATAAAAAAGCGGGGAAAAAAATGCAGGAGAGAGGAAAAGATGTGATGAGAAGACGCATAGAGAAAAAAGGATTTTGAGAAAAGGGAGGAGGGAAGGACAGCTAGACAATGGCTGGATGTGAGTGGTACAAACACAACCTGGCATGTTTACCCCCTTCTAATAACGTGAGAACCGCGCTGGGAAAAGGTGTGTGCAATAAAAGTCAGCCGGAACTTCTCTGCATCTGTGAACAGTTTAATCTGTACAGACCTAGCTTACACTTATCAGGCATGTGGCTTTATGTTCACGTACCTACATATCTGCATCCATGTGTGTGTCGTTAATTGCACTGATATGCATCTGTGTGTGTCGTATGTGTGGTTGTGTGCATGTGCGTGCCTCCGAGATAGTCATTTGGGGTTGCAGGCTGGGGAGTGAGAAGGAACATGACAAGTGTGCCAAGCTTGTTGCGGGGTGTTCTCAGACAGTCGGGGGAAACAGGCCTGCAGAGGATTGGGGCGGGCGGGGGGGTGGGAGTGCTGGGAGGCCATGTGCTGCTACTGTCACATGTCGCGCTTGGCACGGTAGCGGGCGAGTGGCAGGCGGGCGAGGAAAACACCACCCACCGGGAACTGTGGGTGTGGGGGCTGGGTGAGCAGGATGGCTGCGGAGCTGGCGCTCCCTCCCCAGGCTTTATCAAAGAGAAAAAATAAAACGCAGGGAGATAGATCTGCCACCAACAATCAGAGTAGTAAGCACATTGTTTCTGTGCGCCACAGAGAGAGACACACAGATACATACTCTACATATAGCATGTACTCTGTGTGTGTGTGTGTATGTGTGTGTGTGTGTTAGTGCGTCACAAAACTGGCATTTCTAACTTTAACACCTTGTACAATGTTGATGTTCGATACCATGGAGAAAAATTGACATTGACATTTTTATTAGAAGATAAATATCACAAAGCTAGTTTAGTTACAGAACAGCAGAATGACTGTAGCAACATGAACACTAAGAGCGAAGGAGAAGAAGCGTAGCTGGAACTGGTTCATCAATACAGCAGAAAATGAGTATTGGAACCGTTTGATATATATTGATGATATTTTGACACTAGTATATGACCCATAGTGACAGTGACAAATGCATTTTTCAAAATGTTCTGCCAATGTAATTCCAAAATATTTATGATACTTAATTGTACAGTCTCAAGCTTTGTCAGACTGAACTGTGATCTGCAGGTATCCCCACAGCTGAACATGAATCGTCTTGTCCTCAAGCCACTCCTGCGTTGTTTTGGTCGTGTACACTCGGTCGTTGCAAGGCTGAAAATGAATCATTGACAGTCTGAGGTCATGTGTGCTCAAGTCTTTGTCACGAACCCATTTTGCATTTTGCTTCATTTATCATTCACTCAATCAAGACCCAATCCTGACTCACTGCTGCTTAAACGTATCCACGTGGCATGATTTTGCCATAAACATGCTCTACTGTAGGGACGGTGCACTATTAGCCACCTGATAGGCAGTATCAATGTAGCATTCAAGCCACAGTTCATTCTTTCCTTGTACTGTCTAAGTCCTATAAGTTCCTTTAGGGAAACTAGACAAGCCTTTTTCTTTCTGTTTTACCAAAGAGGTGGGTGGAATGGAGCGCTGCGAAGATGGTGGTTCTTCTGGCACGTTATCTCATCTCTGCAGAGGAATTATGAAACTGAAACTGTGGTCACTGGACTCTCAGTCACTTCCAGTGCTCATCTCACTTAAGCCCTTTTTAAATAGGAATTGTGCAAATTTGCAGGAAAGCCCAATCAGTCTTTTTCAGCATTGGCACCGCCAGTGGGTCGCACGTGCGGCGTCATCAACAGCCCCTCTCGTGGCAGAAGGGCGCCCATCAATATGTCTACCCTACGAGGCGGAAAATTGGGCACCTTGGATCAACTCGCCAACGGGCAAAACGGCCCAAAATTCACAGAAAATCTGGCAGTGTAAAAGGGGCTTTAGTTACTGAGGTGGGTGGGCTGGACAGGTAGTTTCACATCTTCCTTCCTTTCTTTTCCTTTGCACATGATTGCAGCTACTGGGAAACTTCCCAAGGATAATTGTGACACTATATGATTTATTGTAGATTAATCCCATAAAAAGTCTAAAATCAACAACAAATTGATTCTACTAGTAAGTATTGCCTGTGTAGCCAAAGAATGGCAAAGGTTATTCCTCCCTACCATGTAGCATCATTATTGTTTTCAAATAATTAAAAACACCCCAATGAAAATGGGCCCTGTTTATTTTAAGTCAGTCACACATGTCACCAAATGTGTATTAATCTGCAGCTGAAGACAGTCCCTAACATGAAAAAGTCAATAATGGCTGTTTTAACATAACATAACATAGATAAGGAATCTATAATTCAGACACAAAATCTATAATTTACATTTGAAATATTTATTCCCTAGAAGAAGATTTAAATGCTTAAAACCTCAATTTAGTTGATGTCCCCACAGTGCTGCATGACAGTTGAAAGCGCACACTCTGGCTTCATATGCATTTCTTTTATTCAGATGACGTTTTCACCCTCAGGCCTTCTTTAAGAAGAGAAAACTGTTGTACCCGTTTTCCACTCAAAATACCCTTCGATTCTGGCTTTGTTTTCCAGTTCAGAGAAGCACAACTGGCTCTCGATCATTATTTTGTCCGTTTTTCTCTGGGCCCTCTGCAGCCGACTCAGTGCTTTGATTGAATAGGCTTAAACTGTGATTTGTGAATCCATATTACATTCAATCAATATTCCCTGATCCAGTTCCAATCATGATAACTCAGGACAAACCTTCTTTTTCTACTGATAAGTTTCAGGACTAGCTGTGCTAAAGCAACATGCCTGTTAATTCCAGCTTGTTATAAGCATGCACTTGACACTGAAACAGGAACTTGTTCCTATTTAATTCTGCACATGTTATGAGCATGCTAAGCTTTCAATTTCTTTTACCAGTGACTGGTGATTTCTTCCATTAATTAACTGTTGCTCAGAGATATCATTGTCTCCTTCCACCCTTTCAGTTGTCAGTCTGGTTGAACCATCGTACAGCTTTTGTTCTTGTGTACAAAACTATTTGTAAAGACTTCTTTCCACAACATGAAAGCCCATTTGAAAATATAAATTCGTCCTCTCATATCTGACTGTACAGAATCAAGCTTTTGTGGCAGATGATTACAAACTATTGAACAGCAGTGTATACATCATGTGCAGAGTAATTAATTACAACGGAAAGCAGTTAACTGCACTGTCTGAGTCTTTTATATATGATATTGCTGATACGTTTGTTGTGTTATATTTGTCACTACGTATATGTATTGATATTGGAAAAGAACGTTTTGTGCTTTGAGATGCTCTCTGAATGGTGGGATTTATTTTTAGAGGTGTGGGTTTTTCTAAATGATGTCCAGTCTCATTTAGATCAAGAGGCATCTCAAGTAAGATCAAAGGGAACCAGATACATCGAGGCTCAGTGTCACAGGAAGGGGAGGAATACATTCAGTATGTAAATTAATTATTCCCGCATTTCACATTCAGGTGTATGTAAAAACGTGATAAATGTAGAGCAAGTGGAGAGCAGGCGAGAGACGCAGCGGGATTAGGGAAAGAAAAAGTAAGAAAGAGGGAAACGGGGAGGTTTTTAATCTCCAGAGGAAACCGCGTTGTGTGTGTTCATGTTGTCTTCAATGTAATGTACAGCATATGTCAGCGTGCTCAGTGCATCTAGTAACATACAGAAACACTGTCAGTGTTCCCATAGAAACACCTGTCTTTTTTACCCATAAACATGCCGCCCTGCCACACAGCCCACATCTCTTTGAGACCACTGTTTCCCCATCACCCTTCATACCTGCCGTTTGATCCTCAAGGCAACCAGCAATCCACACCCCCACACTTGTATTACAACATCCCTCGTTCCCTCTTTAATTTCTTCCTCCCCATCACTCCATCCTCTTGTCTCCACCACCTCTCCCCCGCGCTTGGTTGTGATGGATGTCTGTTGTGCACAGCGTACGGCAGCCTGGAGGAAATATTCTGTCACGTATCATCATTATGCGCCCAAGGACGCCTGTGTTTAAGCCAGGGACCCTGGTGCTGTCATGTCCCCTGATTATTGTGTAACAGATTGATTAACCCTCGAGTGGAAGCAACCCCTTTCCTCATGGTGGCAGGCTGCCACCTCTCTCCAGGGTGTCACTTTGTAAATATTTGTCCCTCTTTCACTCCACTATGCATTTAACTTGTTGCACTATTGATTAACAAACCCGCAAAATCGATGCTGTTAAGGTAATGCCTCTTTTATTCACATGTGTTACAGCTAGCAGGGTTGACAGCATTAATAGGTTAGCCAGTATAAGTCTGTTTATGGTGACAAGCGGACTGTGAGGAATTTCTGTAAACTGTGCATTATTTATTGAGCAATAAATACTACAGTGTGTATGGGAAGCATTGTTTATTTAAGCAAAGGAATAAATGCAGGCTGCAGATCTAATATCGATGAATATTTTAAACACCCTACCACATTTTTTTTAACAGTTTACTGTGAGCACATGAGGGCGTCTGTGGTCGTTAGGAGACACAATCAATGGGGAATTCACAGAATGAATTATTTCCAAAATCTAACTTAAATAAAGTTTATTACGTATGTGAATAATAGTATTTTTACAGCTAATATTTAAATACTGGAATTGGCAACAATAAAAATAATCAGCAAGAATTAAAGATACAATATTTGTTTATGCACAGAAAAATCACACAACACCCAAAAATATTTCAGCATGTGATATTTTAATGAGCTAGTAGACACTGAGGAAGATTTGTTGTTGCTTGTTGCATGTCTACACTCCTGTGCCAGGATTGAAAAGGGAGGAGAAAAAGAGATTTCTTGGATTTAATCTGCTTCTAACTTTCTCTGAACGGAACATTAAACTGCTCGGCAAAGTCTGAGCGAGAGTCACTCTCTATCTAATCTGCTGATTTGGCTCTTGGCGAGATTAAGGGTTATGGTTTAGAATGACAGAGAGAGTGAGAGAAAACAGCTGAAGAGATGAGATGACGGGGAAAGCGTGGATAGAGACAAGAAGGCAGGGGGGAGGAGGGAGCACGGCGGAGCTGATTAGAAGAGAATGAAGAGGGGAGGGAATTGTGCAGACGCATTGAGGAGATAGAAAAAAATGCTACAGAGCACAGGGAAAGGCTTGTTCTGTCTTCATTGTCAGGTAGAATCAACAAGATTGCGCACGTTCATTTAGAGCCATTTGAGGCGGGGATTGTTAATGACAGACGAGCCCGGTGGGTCAGTGGAGGTCACAGTGTCCTGCTCTCTTTTAATGAAGCTGTTGACAACACACGTACTCACAGCTCTCGTTCCCACAGCTGAGATATGACTTAATTCTACAGGCTAAAAACAATCACTTGGCTTATGTTGTCGTAACCAGCAGCTTTGCACATCTTGCACATCAGAGAAGTGTGATGCTGCTGCAGTTGGTAGTGACGGTTGACAATAGAAGGTGGCACACTTTAAATATTTTTTTTTTCCCTCTTCTACCAATTGCAATAGTTTCATTTTAATCACTTTAGATTTTGCGGTTGAATTAAACAATTGATGAGTCACTTTCATTTTGTTGTGCCCCTAAAGAACCTAATGTTGCAGCTCATTGTATGACAGCACTTCTGTTTTCATCCTGAATACCAAAGTCAGCTACAGATTTATCCTTGGGCCTGATGTTATTATTATACCGGTGATGGATTTCAGGTTTGATGTCTGAACCCAGTTGAGGGTGTTTGATTACAACAACACTTCTTCCTGTTTCATCACTTATCCCACATAGGCTGAACAGCTCAGGGTGGGTTTAAGTTCACGCAGAGTGATGAACGACTCCATTTTCCGTGGCGTATCAGAGGGACTTTCTGTACGCGAACACAACATGAAAGCATACTCCCGGGGTTTTCTCCCGAGGGGGATCTGTAGCTGTAAGAACCTGCGGCCAAGGGTCTTCCCCCCTCCTCATTTGACAGTCCTATTTGTCTTGCCTGGTCAGGCCTATTCATTCGGCTCACAACTGCCATAAGTACAGTAGTGGTACAGTTTATTTATAGCCCTGATTCAAAGCTCATTCTTCTGCCTGGCTAGCAGTGCTCGCGTGCAGTACAGTGTAAATATAGCATCTCTTTCTTTTGCCGTTGCCTTTTAACGTCATTTTCTAAATCTCTTTATTATTTTTCTTCACTTCACCACTCAAATGTGTGTCATACATACCAAAGCAACATGCACATCTGTGCACATACACACTCTGTTTTTGTCTATACCCTGTAAAAGCACTAATGCGTAATTGGGATTTCCTTTTACATTTCCTGTCAAATAATACCTCATACACACATAATGTCAGTGGCTCTTTATGCCTTCGCTTGGCTTCTTCTTTTATCTAAACCCATGTGTGTGTTTAAAGAACATCCGTGTATGTTCTCTCCCTGTGCAGTATGCTGGACGTGCAAATTGCAGCATGCATGAAAACATGAATTATAGAAATGTGTAAGTTTTCTCCCCTATCTCTCTCCAGCATGGCTGTTTGAAGCAAGGCTAATATGAAGTGTTTTTAACCTGCAGGGCTAACAGAGAGGAAAGCTCTAATGAGCTGGGATTGCTACTAAAGTGTGTGTATTTGTGTGTGTGCCCACAATGATAAATTTCCTCTGTGTGTGTTCCTATCTTTGTGTGCGTGTTTTATCTTGCTGTGTGTTTGTGCGTGTGTGAAAGGCAGTAGAAGATCTCTCCTGCAGTGCTTAAACATGACAGCTAGCAGGAGGGAGGCGAGTGTGTTTCTACCAAGCTTTAGTCCCAAGTTTCATTAACTCAGTCAGTATCCCAGAGCCACATGGAGTGGAGAAAAAAGACACTGCGAAGGAAGATAAAAAAGAGGGAGAAAAAAGTGAAAATAAAGACAGAGGAAGAGTTTTGAGAGATGGTACATGCACCTGAACCCAGCCGGAGGGGCCCTTTTCTTGCAGCTGAGGCTGTAGTTGTGGCACTCACACAACCAGAATCAGGCACGCACACCCTTCAAACCCTTCCCACCTACATACACACACACGCACACTCCTCGCCCACGCTGCTCAAACTCCCAACAAGCAGGGCCCCGTTCCACACCAGTGGCTAAAAAGACGGGGAGCGCAGCTGACACTTGTGCCGAGGAGAGGAAGAGCAAACGCAGCCAGCTCCCCCTCCTCTCTCCTCCCCTTCCAAGTGCTGCTGCTGCTGCTGCTTTTATAGTCCGGGCTCCTTCTGCAAGGCATTTAACATTTCATAGCAGTAATGCATGGCCCTCTCCTGGGCTTAGAGTCACAGCACTGGTTTATTCATCAGACCTGACCAACTTAGCTGGAAGAGGATAGTCTGATTTGAGGCCAGAGGGAGAGATATTGAGTTTTGGGTGGTGTTTGTTATTCTAGTTACAGCTGCAAGGTGCACAGATGTTATTGCTTTGTCATGGTGTAGTAGACAGTGTCAGATCATCGCTGTTGTGTTTGAATAAAAAGTCTTTGTTTGCTAAGTTGTCCAAGGTGATGTGAGGCAATGCTGCACGTCACATCTGTTTGTGCGTTGCATGTCTGTTTTTAGCCCTTCTGATCAGAATCAGAGCGTATTCATCTTCTCCGTCACCTCATTCCGTCTCTCTTTTCTATATTTTCTGTTTTCCATCCTCTAATTAACGCTTCCCTGTTTCTCTTCTCCCCCTCGTTGTTTTTCTCTCTGCCTCCTCTGTCAGGAGGAGTATGGGGAACTAGTGTTTTCTCATTAAGTTAGCAGGGAACTGTAGAGCACAACACTCTAATATCTGCCCAGATGCCCATTAGTCCAGCAGCTTGGCCCAACTGATGGGAACACAGATCAGAGGGCAGACAGTACAAGTCCCCACTGGCCCTGCCTGATAAAACATCCTGTTTCACCAGCAATGTCGGAATGGAGCAGTCCGTTGGTTGTGACGAAGCCACAAAAAGGCTGCTCTGAGGGGGTTACAGAGGGGTGGGAAAATGTTTTCTGCGCAGATTGTTAGGTTTACAGAAGGCCGACACAGAGTACCCATCCTTAACAAGGCATGACACTCATTACTGCTGTTACTACAACAGTCAAAACCAGATGCATGTAATGTATCTCTGTTGCTGCAAAACACATTTAATTCAATTCAATGCATTTGGTGTTGCAGTTTTGACATGGTAAGGACATGTTTAAAATGTCTATCAGGCGTGTTGTTCTTCTGCTTCCTGAACTGTTGATGTTTTTGCAGAATGCAGTGTGTTTTCTATGTGACAAAAAAAAGATGGAGGGCAGGAAGCGTGGGATTGAGAGGGAGTGGAGGCAAAGATCAGTGGGATTTGGCAGGGCGAACGGAAGTCAGCCGGGACCCCCAGAGCTGAGTGATTCACCATCAAATGAATAAACCACATACACACACACTCATCCATACGTACACACACTCACAGACACCGACAAGCTAGCACGCACGCTGTGAGTGTGTGTCTGTGTGTGTGTGTGTGTGCGTATACAGACAGACACAGGTTACATTTTGGGGATGTCAGGACACATCACTGTCAGAGCTTTGTCTCTGTCCTTCTTGGAAAAGAGAGGACGAGCTTAAATTGGAGACGGATCACACAGTCTGCTTTTCAGTGTCATTCACTGTAATTGGTTCTTTTCTTTTGCTGTGTATCTTCCTCTAAGTGCATAAGTGTGTTGAAGATAGCCTCTTGTGTTCACATGTGAACGGTATGTTACTGTTCGAAAGAAAAAGGAGTTTTCCAATTTTATTCCATCTTCAAACCAGATGAAGTTTAATGCATCTGTATACAACTACATAAGTGTTTCTGCTGTCAGTTAACAGTTAAAATCTGGATCATAGACCATGAGTCATTTATCTGTGCTGTAACTCAGTGTCCTTAACCTGTTTTCTGCTATATTATTCCACTAATGTTGAGTTTTGGTCGTCATGACCGTTAGAAAACAAAGCTGACAGGTGACCAAGCCTTGAAAGAGTTGTATTGTAATGATCTGTGAAAGAGGAGATTGCTATCGATCCGTCCTTTATGGCCTTGCATAATTAGCGATGCTTTTAATCTTAGTACTCCTGATAAAAGCTTTTGAGACCTTTTGTTGATTTCTGTGTACAGTAATCATGTTTGACACACAAATAAGGTTTGAAAAAGCTGTGAACATTTCAAACATGTTGCTGAACCGACCTGTATTGATTTATAACATAGGTACAGTATGCTGTTTTTGCAAAAATGTTTTGCAGCCTGGATGCAGTCAGTCCCGTGTCCCAAGATCATCAACTCCTTTAAGCTAGATTAGCCTCTGCATCTTCCAGCATCCACACTGTGTGCACGGTTTGATCAAATATACTGTACAGAGGTGCCTGAGGCTGACTTTGCTCTTGGTGAGACCAGCCTCAGTGACACTTTAAAACATTGAAGGAGGCTAGAAAACATGAATACTCAGTGAACCAGAAACAGAGCTTGTGTGCATCGTCTGATTGTCTAACGCTAATGAAATGAATCACATTAACAGAACAAATGTGAGGCGTTTAAGCACATACACATGAATTCTCAGACAGTCTGAAGTATCCTCAGACTTTGTTTTTATTAATTCTTTGTTTATTAGTATAATTTAGGCGTAAAATGTGGTGGCATTATATAGTGTTAGCTTGCTGTCAATTTAATGCATTAGCTAAAATATAAACTGTTGTTGAAATGTTTATTTATTTATTTCACAGTAATTTCTACAGCGCTAAAAGAAATGTTTTCTCCGTCTGTCCTCTCAACTGTTATAACTAAATATCTATTTTGTCTCTCTTTACCATTAACCAAAAATCTCAAGAGGCCTATCACACACAGTGAAGTCAGATTGCACATCATTAATTAGATACCCATCACTGAAGCATTGTCCAGAATGAGAAATAAAATTAATGGCCTTTTTAATATTAAAGCAACTTTGAAGAGCTCCTGTGACAGTCTCTGTGGACTACTTTAGCTATAAACCTGTGTTATCGTTGGAACATGCAGAATGTCAGCAGTAGTCCTGAAGAAGGGCTGGTAGTCGACCCCCGAAGACCAGTAAACTTCTGTGTGTGTGACTAATAATATTTCTCAGCAGCAAAGCACAGTATCAGCATTTTTCAGCACTTTGCCCTGCAACAAAAAAGAGCCGCCACAGAGGCATCACAAATGCCATAACATATTGTATTGTTAAGACATGCCGCCTGGAGCTGGGCACTAAAAGAAGAATTTACTTTGTCGTTTGAACAAAACTTTAAACTATATAGCGTCTTCAGCTTTCACTTGGGAGCAGAAGTTATTGTAGATGTAGTATACATGGAACAAAAATTTAACACAACACTTTTGTTTTTGCTCCCATTTTTCAAAGATTTAAGTTAAACATTTAAGACTTTTTATTGGACTCACAGTTTTGTTAAAACCCATGTTTGTGAGTACTTCTACTTTTCCAAGATAATCCATCCACCTGACAGGTGTGACAAATCAACATGATATTTAAACAGCCTCATTACTACACAGGTGTGACTTGACATGGTAACAGTTAAAGGACACTGTGAAATGTGCAGTTTGATCACACAACACAATGCAGCAGATGTCACAAATTTTGAGGGAGCGTGCCATCAGCATGTTGACTGCAGGAATGTACAACGGAGCTGTTGCCTGTTCATTTCACTACCACCTCCAATGCTGTTTCTTTGAATTCCTCTGAGTTTGCACCGACTTGTGCAGTTGTGTGGCAGGCTGGAGTACATCCAACTAGCCATATTGCACAAGTTGGTTACGATGACAAACTGCTGTCAGGTGAAGACCATTATGAGGATGACAAGTACTTAGATGAGCTTCCCTGTGAAGGTTTCTGATGGTGTGTGCAGAAATTACCAACCAATTGTTGCATCAGCTGTTCAGGTGGCTGGTCTAAAGCCTTTTCGGACAGCATTAGTTTAATGTGGGGACGTGGAGTAAAGTAATTATTACCGGGGATTTTAGTCCCGTCCGAACACGGCATGTCTGTAATCATTACGGATAATGTCAGTAAGAATTACGCTGACTTTTACCTTCTGTAAAACGGTCCGGAGAAAATACCGCAGGTAATATTAATCCCGTGCAAACGCGATCCTCTGTTAAAATGTATGTAAATATTTCGTCACATCCTATTTACAACCATTTTTCCACGTTTACAACTAGTTTTCTGTGTTTTTTCGATGATGGAGGCGCTTGAAGAAGCATTCGGTATTGTTGGCAGTCATGATAGTGGACATTCTTCTAGTGATCGCATCGCCCTATGGGAGACCAATCAAGAAGGTCGAGGAGAAAGCATTTTTCAGAGCCACGAGACTTCTGGTTGTGTTAGGTAGGCCTAATATAAATCCATATTGCTAATCATTGTGTACACACAATCCTGATCATGGGCAATATTTCATATTGGGCTAATCATTAATTATTATTATCCTTCAGCTGATGCTTACAGGAAGCAACGCAGCACGCACATGCCGACAGGGAGGTGATGCCAGGGGACAAAACCGAGTTGCCACTCCCATCTCTGGTAGAATTACGGACATTTCTTGTCCCGTGCGAATCGGACATTTATATCACAGACATCCTGTGGTAAACTGACATTAGTCCACATCCCTATGAAAAACTAATCCCGGCCAAATAGTACTTAAGACAGTCTTACAGGTGAAGATGCTCAATGTGGAGGACCTGAGCTGGTGTGGTTACATGTGTCTGTGGTGGTGAGGCCGGTTTGATGTACAACCAAATTATTGAAAACAACATTGGAGACGGCTTACAATAATGAAATGAACATTCAGTTCACAGGCAACAGCTTTGGTGTTGTGTGATCAAACTGAACATTTTTAGCTTTTTATTGTGACCATGTCAAGGCACACCTGTGTAGTAATGATGCTGTTGGCACACCTGTGTAGTAATGATGCTGTTGGCACACCTGTGTAGTAATGATGCTGTTGTCACACCTGTTAGGTGGGTGGATTATCTTAGTAAAGGAAAAGTGCTCACTAACACAGATTTTGACAAATCTGGGACCAAAGATATATATATTGAGTGCATGAAAAAGTCTTTAATCTTTAACTTCAAGCTGTGAAAAAAGGTGTTGTAGGTGTTGCAGTATAACATAAAGTATGCTCCTCATAAACTGACAGTTCTAGTTGGGGAAACCATGGCTCAAATACTTCCATAGTTAAAGGTTAGAAATCTGTTTCAGAGCAATTTTTTGTTGTATCTTTTGATGTTGATAAAGTATTTAGCCACAGATACAGCTGCAATCTTTCCTCTCTGTCTGGCTAACAAAAGGGAGCTAGCTGGAAGAGTGTGTTTACAGCTTTTGTTGGCCAACACACTGCACTGAGGTTGCTGAGCTTGTTTGAACATTGAGGAAAGTTGACTGTGTGGACGAGACAGACAAACAGCTTGGATTGACACACTGGGTTGATTTTTCCAAAATAAACTTCCTCATCTGAATTTATATTTGTTGATAATAATTAATCAATAAATAGCTCAATTATACCAAGTAGTTTGGTCACTTTCAGAGAGTCAATAGATAACCTGGTAATGTGACGGCCCCAGCACACAGCATGGCCCTGTGTACTGTGTTTGTGTGTGCGTGCTCCTCATATCAGCCATTGCATTCATATATTTTCATACGTTGCTGATACTGACTTTAACACCAAACCGCACAAGTTTGCCATGCATCTCCCTCATCATACAGTAACAGTGATGTGATGGTGATAGAGGGCTCCTTTTTGGGGAATACTTTATTTTTGTATTTATATCAGACTACAGAACACAAAACGCAAAAAGCACAGCCCCTTACTCTTCCACTATAAACCCATTTGGAGAGAGAAAAAAAAGCCAGTGCATAGAGTGAGACACAAAGACAGACCACACTTCACCAACACAGCGTTATGTACTTTCAAGAGGCCTTCTTACTAAAGGATCATATCCTTATGGTGGTGTCAGTGATGCACATTTATATTTTAGATAAGGCTGCAGAATTCTGAGAAAGGTGTTATATTCTTTCCCATTTTTTTTTTTACTGTTGCTCATTTATAGTGCAGATAGGTAACATTTAACTGGGACTTATACACCTGCTTGAAGACAGAAAATGCATACAGGCCTTTGGCTGACCAGCTGTACCACTGTGATTTCACTTTAGAGGAGTGACATTACACATCAGGTCTTCTTTGTTAAGTTCTGTCCTTGCACTTCATGATCTAAACTACTGATGCAGCTTATGATTGTTATATTGAGTGGTTTTCATTTTCTATGCACACAAAGGCAGTTTATTGATCCGTGTGTGCGTGTATATTTGTGTGTGAGAATGCGTGTGTGTGGAGTGGGCCGCATAATGACAGTCATGCATCTAATTGCGGCGCCTCTGAGCGTTTGAAACCTTTCTGGTTATTTCCATCGTGCTCAGCGGGAGAGTGTGTGACACACACTCAGCACAGATTTATGATGAATTGGTTAATTTAAAAATATATTGAACTTCCGCAACCATGGCGACAATAGCGTGCAGCGATTTTGCTCTCATTCATTTTCACTCGTGTTCTCCTTCTACCCCTGGTCAGCTCCTTATCTCTCTCTCACACACACACACACACACACACATGAACAAACATGCACACATGAAGAGAAGCAGAAAGACATCAGTGCACGCCACCTCAGACAAACATAGATACACACACATATTTTTGGCGGTGGACCAGTTCAAATCTGCAGATACCGTCACGTGAAAACCTTTCTCCTGAACACCGGTGATGCAGTTAACCCCTTCAACAGGTTCCCTGTTGCCATGGCAACGTGCTGCAGGCTGACCGAGCTGGATGTGAGTGAAAAACCCATTTCCTTGGCGACCAGTGGAGACATGCAGAAACATCAAATGGTTTGCGTGTGCGTGTGCGTGTGCGTGTCGAGAAAGTGAATGAGCTGATGTATGTTTATGTGAGAACGTGTCAAGATCTCGTCAGTGCGCTCACCACCCAACTCTGTATCTCATCATTCCCACCAATGATGAAACAGACTGTAAGTAAGGGGCGGGATTGCACCTTAGTGATTGACATGACTCTTTGTTCCGTGAAGGCAATTGACTCACTCTCTCTCTCTCACACACACACGTACACATTCATATTCACATTCACACAAACACAGGCATAGCTCCCCTTGTTCCCCTTAATGACTGCAGCCCTCATTATCTATCAGTGGTTTGTGGCTGTGTGCGGGAATGTGTAGACATGAAAAGAGAACAGTCTCATGCTCATTCTGCATCTCTGTGGATGAGCTGATGCGAGGAGAGTCAGAGAAAGAGAGAGAGAGAGAGAGAGAGTCATGAGCCAGTTCCCTCTGCATTCTTCTCTCCCATGAATCTGCCCACGCGCTGCCTTCCACCCACATCATCGCAGCAGTGATGGAACTTTTCTACCTCCTCCCTTGCTCGTTTTCTCACTCTCTGCTTCTTTTCTCCCTCCTATTCACACGTCCTCTCCCCTTCTCTATCTGTCACGCTTCCTTCCGCAATTTGTGTCTCCCTTTCTCGTGCACTCCTTCATTTGTCATTCCTGAACTTTACCTTCTTCCTTCTGCTATTTCTTTCTCCATCTCCGTCCTTCCATCCCACCTTCATGCTGTCTTCTCTGACAGAGAGTACATTTTGAAAAATTTCTCCTTCTGTGTGTATATAAGCCATGCGCCTCCACTACAGCGGATCTGGAGACACTGTCATTGCAGTGTTGTCAGTGAGTCCTTATGTGTGATGTTTGTCTGGTGAAGCACCCCTCTGTAAATTAGATTCAAGGTTTAAAGGAAAGATGGAACATGAGATTCAGTTACTGTGTTGTGACTGTGCCAGTTCATCTCAAATAAGAGTTACATGTCTGGACATATTGCCCTGAATTCTTGTCTACCTTATAAAAATCCCTACAACACGGTAATCCCAAGATTCAATACAATAGAGTCCTTGTATTATTCAGCAGATCCATTCCACCATCAGAGTTATAGCATCACTTCCAGAGGCAGGTGAAAGAGAGGGGAGCAGTTTTATCCGATCACAGTCAGTGGAGGTGCCTCATCAAAGGCCTTCTGGCCTGGCCTGCTTCCCTGGGGCATTGCCATCCTCCAGGAGACACATCAAACACATGAAAGAAGAACCTCCAGAGTCACACTCCTTTGACTTGATCACAGCAGTCCACAGTTATCATCATACCTGACTCGCAGTTGCCACGGATTCTTTTGCTTTATTTTTTATCTGCTTTTCAAGCTGCTTTTTATGTACAAAAACATATGTAAATGTAAGAATTGCTTTACATTTTAAATTTGATTGGAACAGTAAGCAGTGAGGGTGCTTTTATTGATCGACCACTGGCAGATATTTATTCTAAATAGTTTATCTAAAGACCAATCAGATGACACAAAACACGCAGGACAATTTCTCTACACACAGCTAAAATGGCTTCACTGGTTTAAGTTGTGTCTCTAGAGCTGGGCTCAGACTATAGGAGTAGCCCCTGAGGCTAACGTTACCTAGCACACTACTGTATAGATATTAAAACTGACGGCTAAACTCTCACCTCTGGATCTTGCTGAAGGATAGACAACCCGTGTTGAGCGCGTCCCTGTTCTCATTCAGACTTGTTTAGCCTTCTGCTTTTGTTTTTTCTAGCATTATTATAGAACGTCGTTGCTCCATGTCAGTCATGATAATTGCCACACAATATATAAAAGGCCTCAAATAGACCCTGTGATTGGTATCGGCCAATACTGCTTTCAGTGAATGGCGATCGACCCCAAAATCCAGATTGCAGCACTCTCTGAGAGCAGGACTTTATTTTCCTCAGCAGGTTTACCTCATTTGAATCAGATGAGCCATTCACACAGGAAAACACCACAGAGAATACCACTGAAAGTACTAAAGCTGTTTTTTATTTATTTATTTATTTATTTATTTATTTATCTTTTTTTTTGTGCAGTGCAGATTTATTTTCAATGCCAAAGGCGGATGGGAAAAAAATAACAGTACCTCTTCATTTCAACCATGCAGCAAACACATACGGACATCTTCCCTGCTCCATAACGTATTCTACCATATTCTCACCTGCAGTGTGCTTTCCCACTGCCAGCTGTAGCAGACAGTGTTCACAAGGAGGGGGGCAGAGATGCAGCCATCTTGGAGGCAGTGGTGCATGCCAATGTCTGCCTGATGAGTTCACAGAGGAAGTAGTTCATCTTCCTCCACTGTTATTTTATTCATTACTGCCTGTTGGAGAGGGGAACAGACACACACATGCGCCGAACACAGTGCAGGCACACATACACACACACAGGCAATCAGGTGGGCAGGAAGCACACACATTTTTATGTGGCGTTGTTCCCCCTCTTATCTTTTCTTTTCTCTTTTCTGTTAAACTCTTATTTTTTTTGGTTTATTATTTTCGTCTCATAATGGTTATTCTTGTTTATCCACTCTATATACCCTCTATTTTGGAGGCATGTCACTTAGGCTCATTACAGTTGCCTGAGGCTTTTAAACACATCTTTAAATAGTAGCTCCGAAGCCTTCTGAGGATTAAATGGAGATATAAGAACCCTGGCTGCCTGCGGTGGTACGCTTCTGCTTTGTGTTTGTCTTTTGTTTTGTCAATTTGAGATGAACTGCTTTGGCCTACTTGTGGTCGGGGCAATTAGGAGTGAACCCTTGGGCAGTTGCTGTTGAGGATTTCCGGATTTTCTCACTTGAGTAAACAGCGGTGCATTTCAAATACACACATGTACACAAACTGAAACGCACAGAGCGAAAGGTAGCCTGCACAAAGGGGCATCAGAGAGCTGTGCTCAGGCCCTGGAGGTGTAGTTATTTCAATGTTGCTTCTTTGGTCTTTGTATGACACGTTGCGTGTGAGAGGCTGTTGGTTCGCTGGGAAAGAACGAAGCCACTGGGCATTGTAGAGTCAAGAGAGAAGGTAAGAAGGAGAAAGAGTGTGGTGTTCTGTAACTGCCTGGTAGCCCATGCTTACCGGAGCTCAACAACACTCATTAAGCTCAGCTGCCTGTGCTGTAAAAGTTTGGAAGATTCAAACTGGAAAAGACTCCTATCCCCCCCCCTGCAGGCCAAAACAACCTCTGAATTAGACTATATCTCCCTGGCTTCTTCCCGAGATGGAAATAAGTTTTGATGTGTCTTCACTGTGGTCTGGCTTGAGGAGGCAAAAGACTGGTCGTGGCCATTTTTCAGGATGATGCTCTGCAATGTACTGTGCTGGAAATTGGAGGAATAAAATGTTAGCCTTCTTTTGATTACGGAAATGGTTTTGATAAAGCTACTTGATCTCGGTCATCCGGTATCTAGACCTTGACGACACCACTCAAAGGCAACTGCTGCTGTGTAGTTGGAGGATCTTTTGCCACCCATCTGAGAAACCTCTTTAACTATACTGTAGTTATGATAGACAGATATGCTGCTACTACTTTTGCTTTTTATTATTGCTACCAGCAATCAAACAAACGTTTAATTTCTAGATGCAGTTCTTTTCAAACTAATTCATCAATGGAATAAAAAGCAGCAGGATTTTTTAATTAATTTTAAAGCTTCAAAACACGGTCAAATAAGAGGTATGCAAAAGACATCACTCACTTGCCAATGTTACACCGTGCTAGTCTGAGTGGGCGGAAGCTCGCTGCATCGATCAGCCTCCCATTGGGCAGAACGAGCCACCCACTGAAGTCCCGCCCTACCACCTCCGGTTGCAGTTTTCAACACGTCCTTTACTAACTTTTGCGGTGTTTGATCTTGCGGGGATGTAGCCATTTTTCTGCCATGGTTCGCGTCCTGTAGGCGATATTTTTGTAGGCGTGTTACACCAAAACCTGTTTCCCCCCGGCAATATTTTTGCAAGCGCATCATTGCTGTGGCACCACCCAGAGCGATTGTGATTGGTTGAAAGAAATACAAGCAGCCGGGGCGTTTTTTTCTCCAGTCTTAAAGTGAGAGTCGGCTCAGCCTGACCTTTCTTTTCTTGAGAAAGGTCTGGTGAGCGAGACTACGCTAGTGCCTGCCACTTTTGCGCCAGTTTAACTGTACATATCATATAATGCAATGAGCAGCTGTCATCCAGCTCCAACAGCCTCATCCTGAACTTTTGAAATGTTTTTAATTGTACTTTTAGTTGCATTAAAGTGTATTACTTTTATACTGGTGGGGGTATCCACAGTAAATTGTTTGCAGTATGTTCTGCTTTATGTCAAATAGCAGTTGCTTAAAGGTATACTATGCATGATTGGCGTTTAGTATTTGTAAACTAGCTTACCAGCCGAAGTGAAAGTAAAAGCCAACCCCGGATTCGCTCTCCTTTGCCGTTTATTCTTGCTATATTTACGTTTTATTGGCACTGTGTCACTTGGATGCCTGCTGCTTATGGTCAAGCACCTGGTCACCACCTTTTTACAATGAGCACTCAGCACTGTAGGGTTAGGTACACTGCCACACACTTTTAGTGGGTCATAAGTGATGATTGTGAGGGATTACGCCTGTATGAGTCTATACATTGTAAGGACATTGTTTTTTTAATGAAAATTCTGCATAGCACATAAATCAGGCTTATGTATACAAATTCAGTATCCAATAATCTACACAATTTGACATAATCCTTCATATAGGAATGCTGTCTTGTTCTTTACTCAGTGTGTCCTGGTGGAGTATTAACAAAAGTCAAGAATGAGGGGCAAGGAAGGCCAGAGTTTACTGGCTAGCCATGGTAAATGGTTGTATATTATGCAGCCATGTCAGTAGGGCTGACATGGCTGCATCGACATTAATATTCGAAATCACCATTACAATTGTGCACAGTTACAGATAGGCTGAGACTTACCCGGAGGGCCTGTTGCGATGGATCAACCGCCGATGAGCAGGTTGGCATCCGTGGATTTCCTACCAGTTGGTGGTGCTGGTGGGCATAATGGAGATATATTATCTACTGTCCCTGTTGGCTGATTAGCTCCCATGATAAAAACAAGCTGGGCAAGTCCACTTTCGGCAGGCTATCCCGACCAAGATAGCTGACAGGGCGGTCTAAAAGCACACAAGAAAGTTGATTTATTTAGCTCCTTTCATCTAATGAATCACTTTATTCAAACTGAGGATTTTGCTCAAGGATGATGATTATTTTTTGGGGGGGGATTATATTACAAAATATGACAGTAGACATTGACAGCCTTGTTTATAAACCTCAATAGAAGCTTTGAATGTAAAAAAAACCCCAAACACTTTCGGTACAGCCACACATTTTAGCGTGTAAAATATACTTACAAAAGGAAAGTGAATATGTTTGTTATGGACTGGTACATTAGTGTATTGTGATACTGTATTGTGATATATGTTTCCCCTCTCATATACGGGCACCAGCATCTTCTCTGCCTCCCCAACATACAGTCTTGCAGGCTCTCTTGGTTGAGAAACTGAAGGTGGCTAACGCTAGTTGATTTATTTATGAGGTGGGGTTCAATACTGGCTGTAGGCCTGTCTTTAAGGCTAGACTCCTGTAGTCTATTCTCATTGACAGCGTTTGTGGTCTTCATTAATATTACATTTTGCCATCCTGACAGATATGCATTCCCAGGGGATAGCTCCGAAATAAAGTTTTCTACTCCACCAAAATATCTTCAATACTTTTATCCTAACTTTGACAGGAAGACGGTTATTGCCTCTGCTGAAACAGTGGCAGACTTGAGATTTTCTGCTGTAAAAGGATGCATCTTTGAGAGGCTAAACTGATCAGTATGTGGGGAGAAGTTTGCAACTGATTTTTCTTTTTTTAAATCTTTGCTTTTTTTTATGGATGTTTGTTCTGAGTGCGTAAATCAGAGCTAAATTGGTTTGGCGAGCTTTTACCTCGAGCTTAGCTGTAGCTTTGATTTACTCAGTTCTGGTCTAATAGGTCAGGCCCGGCTAAAAGTATCCTACTCAAGTCTCCTCTACTGCTGGATCTTAACCAGCACCACAAAATCAATAGGGATCAACGGGTAATAAATTATATTGCAGGAAGTTAGAATGGCTTTGGGGTAAGAGTCTAACATTTCAGATGCTGATGGTGGAAGAGATGCCAAGCAGTGAAGGGAATTATAAAAAGGACGAGATAAATTGATTAGCATTATGTAATGCTCATTCGGTTGTGCATTCGGGGCTTTCTTTTATGTGGTTTTCTTGCATGTAATTTAGAAGGGGACACTGCTCTGTTTTAAATTATTCAGGCACACACAGAACACCCCCATCCACACACACACACACACACACACACACACGAGCACCGTGATAGGTGATGCAGTCACGAAGAGTCACTGGTGATGACTGTCACTTGTGGTCCCATGGGTGGCTCAGTGGTCAGAGATTGGGATGTAACAGAGGAAGACTATTATTGTGATCTACTCAATTATTCATCTATGGATGAACACAATACCCAGAGCGAGCGGGAGAGAGAGAACTTTGGGTTGACATAAAGCATAGCTGTCATATGTCCAAGCACAGGTAAAACGTCCATCCATATTTTAACTCTCTCATGAATTGAAAGGGCAAAGGATTCAGAGCTTTCACAGGCAACAGGACAAGAAGTCATTTTGTGAAGTAGTTTTTAATGTCATTGACTAAATTCTTGGATGCAGAATAATGAAGACATCCTATTATTGGTGTGTTGCATTTTAAATCTGCAAAAAGTGAAAAGATACTACACAACAGCTGTTACAAAAGACCCTTTGAACATCAGTCGTAACATTTCTACACTTGTTAAAGGTACCAACTCTTGATTGCTCCTCCATTGTCCGTAGGTATGCCAGTGCTTATCTCACCTTATCGCTCACTTTGTTCCTCCCCCATGCGACTCATCTGACAGTGAAGTGCATCTTTGGAGATAGCATCGCCAACATGCCTGGCTTTGCTGGTGGGAACCAAAAGGCTCATCTCCAGCTCGCTTTTATTTCAACCAAACTTGAGCCAAGCACAACTCTGTGTATTCCATAAGCCTCGCCACTACCAACACCTATTCACAAAGTGGATTCCAGCATTATAACCTCATGAGCACACCCCCTCCCAAAATAAAAAATGAGGAGCAGTCATGAATGTAAGTGCCAGAGAAGGCATTTTTATCCCATGTTGTGTTTACATACCAGCAGAACCACCTTTGATGGGATTAGAATCACTAAAGATGTGCTTTAGCCGGCCTGGGAAGCTGCTAGCAGGGAGAATGTGCAGGGATTTATGCATTTTTGATGCAGCGTGGGGAGGAGTGGAACTCTAAAAAGGCTGCATGACCTACTTAGAGAGCCGTGGAATTCAGACGACTCGTCATGCCACAAAAAGAGAAAAATCTTTCTCTCACTCTCAGTATGTGTGTGTCAGAGAGATGTATGCAAAGTGCGCTCTTTCGCGTGTTCTTCGCTCCCTGCTGGTGTTTGTGTGTGAGCAACGTGACACCCACACCCACACACATACACACACAGATGCCGTAAATTCATCAGAGCGTTTCTTTTTTTTCTCTCACTCTTTACTTTGCATTAGTGTGTGTATCCTGCTCCATGGGCTACATCTTATTTTAAGCCTTTCGGTCTGTTTTATTTAAAAGCCTCTGTAATGAAGAGCCTTCTGACATCCTGCAACACTTCTGCCCACAATCCACTGAGATGGCATCTGGCTGACACGTGCACACACACGCCCACGAACGCACACATACACACAGACACATCCGCGTTCACTTTTATCCACACAAGCACGGGACTAACAACGGCTTTTCCCTCTGTCCCCATCTAAGGGAAAAATGCAATTTTCTTTGCGACATGGCCTTGTACACAAATTAATTTTCCTTTGCAGTCTAGCCCCTTCTCTCCCTCCTCTCTCCATCACCTCCCCTCTCGCTCTCTTTCTCGGTAGCTATGGCAACACAGTGTTGTACGTCAGCTTCTCAAACGAGACAGTATTGTCCGATCGCTCGGGCTGTCACATTCCAGCTTTACCGTCACCCTGTAGGGTGAGAGAGAGAGAGGAGAGAGACGCTTTCTTATTGCTACTATGTCTTTCCAGTCACCTCAATGCAGGCCAGTCAATAAGCGATTCATTAGAAACGACAAGCACTCACAGTCAATGCCTTCAGCTGGAGTGTTTATTTGGCCCGGAAATGAGCTATTGTGAGACAAGAGTCGACCACCTGGTTGGATGGTGTGTGTGTGTGCGAGTGTGTGGTATGGTGTGGTGATTGATGATTGTTTGTGGACACTCTTGGCATGGCCCCCAGCCTGGTTAAATATGCGCTGGTTGATGAATCCCAGGGTGCATGGTGTTTGTGTGTGTTTCTGCATGTGACAGTGAGTGCATGTCTGTTGGTGGCAGTGGACCTCCTGGTTGAAATGAAGCACTGCTGGGATCCAAAGCAGGACACGGAGTAATGATTGGACAAAACTTTTCTGATGGTCATAATTGTGACATTACCCTTCTCTTTTCGTCAGACATACATGATAGTACCTTCCATCCTGTAATGTACACATCTCCCTCTATCTCTTCATTTCACTTGGATGTCATTATCCATTTACCTTCAACAGCTACTTTGCAATCCTCTGTGCTCCCCTGTCACTGGCTATTAAATCAATTTTCAGCTAATGTTAATGATTGATAAGCACATTAACTTGCCATGTTATGTCAGTCCACCCTCTCAAAGCATCCTTTTGAAAAATATGGTTAGGTGATTAACTGAGAAATTAATTGGATTGAACAGAGAACTGCAACGTTAACATCCAGAGAAGATGTGTTAATGATGCAATGCCTACAGCCATGACCCTTAATAACTTTAAACCTCCTGGAGGCGAGAGATGAGACAAGAGAGAGGGAGGGCAGGGATGAATGAGAGGTGGGAAGTGATAGCGGGTGACAGAAAGAGGAAGAATGAAGCAAGTAACTGTGAGACAGAGAGAGAGTGTAAGTGAAAGAATGAAAGGGGAAAAATGATGACGATGATTGGTGAAATAGAGAAGGAAGTAGTGGATAGGGAGAGAGGAAGAGCGCTTTAGAGAATGAAATAGAGGTCCTAAATCCAAACAGAGACTAGGCCAGGATTCCTGGGAGGCGGCGTTCTGCTGTAACAAGATTGATGTGCGTGGACAGAAGAATCCCTAGGCTGCGGAGAGGGACAGCCTGAACTGTGCTCTGCTCTATCCTACTTAGTACACACAGACAAACACACACACACGCACGCACAGACCACTCCATGCACCCACTCACTTCAATATGACAGCCAGTTTTTTGAATCCAGTTCCACAGTCCACTGTACTGTTTCCCAGACTCCCATCTGTGTTATGTGGAATAAAGACAGGTGCTGCACTCCTCTGCCTTGTCACAGAAATTGTCAATAGATAGTCCTCCTAATTTGGAGAAGGATGAGTAATCTGCCAGTGTTTGTCCTTTCAGACCTGACTAAATGTCAACAGCAATATCTGCCTTTTTCCACTCTTCTAAATGGCTGTTATTAGATAACCAATAGTAGAAAGGACTACTGGCAATGTCATCTGAACACACCAGCACAAACGTGACTTGTGTGATGATTGTGATGATAAAAGTGCCCTTCCAAAAAGACAATGTACGCTGAATCTAAGATAAACTCCCATTATGTGTTACATGTTGAAAATTAATGAAAAGCATCACAGCAAAATGACTGACAGGTTAAGTCACTGCAAAAACGACTCCTGTTTTCCTCCTATTATGTAACTATGACCATCATCCTTCATCAACCTTCAGGTAATTGATTTTACCGTACATATTAAAAGCAGTTTTTTAAAAAAAACGGCTGTATAATGTCCTCTGTGCCTCTGGAGGAGCTGTGTCAAGTCTCTGTAAATACCCCTGATGATATCAACAGGGTTAGCTCGGCTGAGACGAAAAATATACAACAGAAAACATGCATTACAAAGCGGGGAGCTGGAGCTGGAGTTTCATTACCAGGCAAGGGAAGTTTAATGAAATACTCCATCAAGTGTCATCATTGGAATTGTAGGATGTCATTTTTGGGGGGCTTAACCTATAGTAGAGATTAAAAATGAAGTATTTTTGGCCTCTGCATCTTGGATTTGACAGATAGATTGATATGTTTTGGATATACACTTATTTGCTTTCTTGCTATGAGTTACATGAGAAGATTAATACCACTTTCATATCTTTCTGTTCAATATAAGGCAGTCATACAGTCAGCAGCTGGTAAGCTTAGCTCGTTACATGGCTTTGTAAAATACTTGATTCAGATTGGTCAATTACGGCATTCTACGGTCTGTTATTTCTGAATAACAGGCCGCTGCTATGACTGACAGACCATTGCTATAGATGCAGTTTTGATGATAAACGCTCATCGCTCAATATTTTGTGTGAAATTATTGATTTCTTTTGTAAGTAGCCGTGTAATCAAGTCCCTGCGTCTACTTTCCAGCTTTGTGTCGGAGTCCTACATCACCCTTTCGGCGTTCACTTCCCAATAATAACCTGCCTGCTGTACATTTTCCTTTATATAATGCATGGAAACAGAAGGGAACGGCAAGCCTGGACCTCAGGAAGTCACTGCAGCTGGCCAAGAGATAGTCCGGCACATAACCCCCAATGAAACCACAAAATTATCATTTTCACACTCTAAACACACGACATACATCATGTTAATTATTGTGCTTTAGAAGTGCAGATGGGTGGATTTAGTTTGTATGGGCAGACAATGATCGTGGTGTTGACTTTCTTATTTCTTATCTTATCTTATTTCTTATTTCTTGACAAGAACTTAAATAAGTGACTTTAAAATATTCCACTGTTTCTTTAAATAACCAGCAGGACACAATGACACAAAACTCTGTAACACTGGAGTATTTTGTCATGTTTGCTGTTTCACATATTAGCCCTAATTAAAGGGAAACTGATTTTTAACCAGCTCTGTGTCATTGTACTGTGTGCAGTGTGTGCAGATGAACAGGATTTGTCATGCCATGAGTGCCCAGAGCTTTCTCACTTATTTAAAGGTAGGTAAAAGTCTGCCAGGTGATGTAAAATGTGTCATCAATATCAGTTGGCAAACAAGCAGAGAGTTTTGGGCGCTCGCAGCATGGAGAAAGCCAAACACTATTCATCTGCACACACTGCACACTGTGAAGACGCAGAGCTGGTTGAAAACTGGTAAAGTTCCCTTTAACTGCACCGACAAACACAGAGCAGTACCTCGCAAGCATACTCACACACAAACACACACACACACACACCAAGCTCTTGGAAAATCATCATTCCATGCCCCTCAGCGCCTGCTCTACTGGGCAACAGAGATGATGCAGGCCGTCATGGTCTAGTTTGTGTATGTTTCAACTATGACATAAAATGGTTTTTCTTTCCTCCTAACCTGGATATGACTGATGGTGTCCACTCTTGCAGACAGCATTAAATGAGGTAAACAGACTGGAGAGGGCTTATAAAAAGTGAAGGCAGGGACTTAAAGTCTGAAAAGCAAAGGTCAACGATATCCTACAGGACTTGTATATTTATGCTGGAAGAGTTTTTATAAAGATTGAGAAGGTGGGGGGAGGGGGGGATAGAGAAGGGATGGACTGGGTTGAAACTTTTACACAGTTGTTGTCCATAAAGCTTTTATAGCCCTAATTGACAAGAAATATATGAGGGATTTTATGTGCTCCCTTATTATTCAGTTTATAGGCTGCTTCAGTTGAGGAAAACTCGAACATAATCTAACAAGTATCTTGAAGGGTAGCAATTTTTCATTTTGAGTTCATTTGGGGTCGGGCTGTCAGTGATAAAACAGAGGGGGAAAAATTTATGAGCAATGCCTTGAGTCAAAATCGACCGTGGTACATTTTGTAGCAGCAGAGATACCATGACTCCCCAAATCAGGACTGAGGAGGAATTGCTAATAGACTTTCAGAAATGTTTCTCTCTGCAGTAGCCCTGGACCCTTGCATACCTCCAAACCAACTCTTAACCCAGCGCTGTACTGATTTACAACTATACCATTAACTAAAATCATCTGTGTCCCACCTCTTTCTCTTTTTCCTGCTCCCCGTCACCAGATTCATCCATGGGAGAGAGCGGAGGACCTTCGGGGCCAAAAAACAATTAACTTGATAATGGTCTTTCTCCTTCTCTCTTTCTTCTTCCCACTCTCTGTCCACATCCTCCTTCTTACAGTCTTTATCATTTACTAGTTAGCAGATACACCAGCTGGGGCACCTCTGCTGTTGCTGAGAGTTTAATGAAAAAATACATGACATGTATTGGACCCTTTGTTCAATCCTATTGGGTAGGGATGAAAACAACCTTCCTCTTGTCAGGCCAAAGTTATCACTATCATGGTGGGTAGAGTAACCAAAATGGCACTCAAGTAAAAGCATTGTTACTTTATAAGTAGAAGTATAAGCACGCGCAAAAAATAACTACTTGAGTAATATCTCGTAAAAACGTTCACAACAGGTAATAACACACGTGAAGTGCATGTTAATTGTCTCTAAAGTGTCATATCCAGAACCAGACAAATGACAAAATACATGCTGTTGAGCACTGTTTAATGTCTTGAAACAAAACAAGAAAAAAAACCTTGTGTCACTAGTGGAGCAGAGCGGAGAGCCGCCTATGCGACGCATCTGGTGGAATCATAAGTGTTGTCTAGAGTTGGCTGTGATCAGCTCCAGCGACCGCGTCGAAGCTGCTGTCACTTTAACAGGAGGGAAACACTATTTGACAGGGGAACAGACTGTGACACAACACTGGAAAGCATGCTGCGCCCAGTGGAATCCAGAGGTTACTGAATCCTCGAAGGGAGGCTTGGATGCAGTCTATATCCTGTGTGTGTGTGTGTGTATGTGCTTGTATGTGTATGTCTAGGCTCTCTTATCACTCACTGTTGAACAGTTGTTGTCGTGCATGTGAGCTCAGCCAGCTATAAAAATCATATATTGCAAATGTATCAGTAAAAGTAATGAGAAGTGTGTAGCCCAAACTAACGGAGTAGGAGTACATATATTTTATTCCAAATGTACTTGTAAAAGTAGGTAAGCAAAACAAATACTCTTAAAGGAATAATTTATCTAAACAATACTCAAGTACATGTAACGGACTGAATGTAACACATTATAATCCACCGCTGGAGCTCTGTGAGGCTGTTAGGCACAGACTTTTTAGCTCACATCACATGCTGATGTTTAGAAGTTGTAATGATTATCATGTTCATCACCTTTATTACAGTGCGTTAGCATGCTAACATCAGCTAATTACTAAACACAAAATACAGTTGAGGCTGATGGATATGTCATTACTTTTGGAGGAATTTCGTCACAAACGACATGTAGAAATTTTGATGTAGTGGTGCTGGGAACTGCCCATTGGTCCGACAGCCCATTGGTCCGACATCCCATTGTTCCGACCATATAAAATCCATTGTTCCGAAGTCCCGTTGTTCCAAAATCATTGTGATGCCCAGTGGTTAAGGTCTGGTTAGGTTTAGGCACAAAAACCACTTGGTTAGGGTCAGGAAAAGATCATGGTGTGGGTTAAAATGAAAAAGAAAGTGGCAAACACATAAGCTGTGAGCCTGCTTCGCCTCAAGCCTTTCCCAGCTGACCCAGAGCTGGTCCCGGCGCACCATCAAGGTAGAAATACGCCCGCTGGGAGCCGTTCAGCACCGTGGGCCATTGGCCTAATGGGATGTCGGACCAATGACATGGACCCGTGGTGCCGCTAGCTGAAAAGTCAGGGGATCACCAATGTCATTAGGATTCATCATCTGGAAACCTCAAATATCTGAGTAAATCTTGGACCAGTCCATCTGATAGTTGTTGAGATATTCAGTCTGGACCCAAGTGGTGGACCGACCGCACATCAAACCAGCATTGCCTTCTATAAAGCAACACTGCTAGCTAAATACAAACCAACCAATCAGAGCTTTTGACATGTTATGTTGCGATCACATGACCAAAGTTAGCTGCTTTTAGAGACCGTGTTGACTGGAAATAACGTAGACAGGATGGATATGCCAACTATACAAAATCGAATGGAAGTTCAGTTGGATAGACTTTTCCATGGAAGACATTTTGGTGTAAAAATTATATTAATGTTTGTGGATTTCCATTTAACTGCTACCATTTTAGGCTCCTGGTGTTTCTGCACGCTGTTCACTGTTGCTCTATCTCGACTTACTGGGAGGCTTGAATGGAAGGGAGCCATTGTTCATGTTATTACCTGCACTTTTCCTAAAATGAGAACTCAAAATGCCTGCTG
The DNA here is from genome assembly GCF_011397635.1 of Epinephelus fuscoguttatus. Taxonomy (NCBI): domain Eukaryota; kingdom Metazoa; phylum Chordata; class Actinopteri; order Perciformes; family Serranidae; genus Epinephelus; species Epinephelus fuscoguttatus. The sequence continues at coordinate 26,668,421 of NC_064768.1, forward strand.
GTAAATGCCTACTATCAGGTGACTAATATTGGCAATCCATGCAAATCTCACCAGGAAACCAGTTACCCAACGACAGAGTTAAAACCTAACTAGAAATCTGGCTATGTTTTATGTGACTGAGTACATCACTTCAGAAGGCATTCTCCGCTCTTCTCCTCTCCTATCAGTCCACTGTTTCCTCAGGGACTGATTGGCTCATTTCTGTGGGATTACACTTTGGTCTGTCCCACTCACTGGTTAGTGCAACATGTTCCAGCTGTTGTCAGGCCTTGTCAAAAGCACAACAACCTGTAATAGGCTTAACACAGCGTCTGCTTCCTGCACAGCACAGATTGCTAATAAAGGTGCAATGTGTTCACTGTGATTTTAGTATCACTGGCCAATTTGAGCTTATCTCGGATTCGTGAGTGAGCCGATGTGCGAGTGTGTGTGTATTTGTCTGTGATTGTGTTTTGGCATGCTGAAGGATGATAGTTTATCTGCTGAATATGTGTGTGTGTTTGAGAATAAGCATGTGCACAGAGATGTGTGTGTGTGTGTGCCTGTGGAAGAGACAGAAAGTGAAAAGAGAGAAAGGGACTTGTCACCACCGAAGAGGCTTCCAACGTGCCATCGTGGTTATCATGGTGGCCATCTGAGCTCTCCAGAAAGCGAGGGATAGATTGAGTGCTATAACAAGAGCCAGACTGCAGGGAGAAGGGGAGAGAGGAGGAGATGGAGGGCAAACAGCCATCAGCTTGAGCAACCCAGTCAGTCTGTCGCAGTGGATTTTTAAAGGCCAGTCTCTCCCCAGACAAGTGGTGGGTTCCTCAGTTTTTTTTCTTTCTCTGTCGCAGGCATGCAATGTGAAGGGAACAGATTGAAAAAAACAGCTCCATCACTCCGTCGCGCTCTCAATTTAACTTCATCCACTCTCTCTCAATCAATGTGTACTCTGCTCGTATACTCCGGGGCCCACTGTCTAAATGGTACCACGAGGAGCCTTGATGCTTGCTTCATACACAACTCTGCTTCGTCCTCACCTCTTCTTCCTCCCTTTCTCTCCTTCTTGTTGCTTATTTCCCAGCTTTGGCTACAGCTTTTCACATTGGCTCTCCAAGTCTGCGAATCACCTGCCAGCCGTATCTTCCTGGTCATTTAGAAAGAGAAGGAAAAGGCATGGTAGGTGATATGTTACGCCTCAGCGGACCTCTTGATTGCCTACGGGCTCGTTGATGGGGAACAAATAGCTTTAGCTTTTAGAAAATCTTATGTCTTAGTGTGTGAGTATGGTAGCAGGCAAGATGAGGCTGCCGCTGCTGTGTGAGAAGTTAATCAGCAGTGGGGAGTGTTGACCTTTATCGGCAGATGAATGACCCCAATGAACTCAAGGGAGCCCTCTTCATGAAACGGCAACTGATGTACTACTTGGACAAATATACTACAGCTACACCGCCTTTACACTGAAACAGTAAAACTTGGCTCAATTGTTGCAAACTGATTCCCGTGCCCCTCCCGCTGTTCTTCCTCCTCTGACAGTAGTTGGTATTGACAGCCATGACAGAGTTTAGCGGATTAGTTGGGTTTGTACATGGTGAAATAGATAATCTCCTTTAGATCTGACCTATTGGCTGCACTCCTCTATCTCTATAGGGCTTTATAATGCCAAGCATATGTTTTAGCATTCGCTGGATTCAGCCCAGCTCACGTTTCCTCTCCTGGCTTGGAGATGTGGAAGTAATTCAGTGAGGAGTGCATGCAGGAGGCAGATGTAGCTGTTGGGGAAGACCTGCTTTTTGCATCTGCTGCACTGCTGCTGCACGAGTGCTCAAAACATCAGGTAATGATTTCGATTGGCTGCGGCGTGAAGGCAGGATGGATGCAAGGGGGCGTCAACAGTGACAGTGCAAAGATGTAAATGGCAGCATTTCGGTGTGTGCAACTGACAGGGTTTACACTGACAAATGTACATAACTGCTAGAAGCATCATTTTTCTTACTTTGTTCAAGGTGTTTTGGAGTTTCCTAGATAAATATTCTTGCTATGCACGTATCCTCAGTGAAGCAATATATGTAAAATCCACTGACTGAAGACTGAAAAATAATTCCAAAACAAATTAAGTCAAGGGTGATAGTTGCTTAGATTCTGTTAATTGGATGGTGAGAAGTAATGTCGTTATAGCACACGTCACATTCACGCATACAGCTGTAACATATGCGCAGTATGGAACTGTGGGTAAATGTCGTTACATTATCTTATTGGATGAGGTGACAATGTGTACACGTACACATCCTTAACCTGTGAAGATATATTTTTCTGTGCTAGGATTCTTTAGGAGTTTGTTCTCCGTAATCACCTGTGCTGCTGGCCTTGTCATGAATAAACGCAGTGTGCGAAGAGCAGATTGCTTCTGACATCACATCAGGCTCTCCCGTCCCGCTCTCTCTGTTGTTCTCTATGTGTTTGTGTGTGTGCGTGCGTGTGCAGTATTGGGCCTCGGGTTGCTGATTTGGGTGCAGTAATTTGCCATTAGACGAGGGACAGGTGCAGCTGCCTCTGTTTGCAGCGCTAACAAGGCATTTCATCATGGTTAGCTCCAGCCCGGTGCTCTGATCAGCTCTTGTTCTTGTCACAGTATCACACACATGTACACGCACAAATGTACCACACAGATGCACAAGCCACACATACAGTTCACACTCTGGTGGTCTCTACATGGTTAGAATGGAGGATTTGGGTTCAGAAACCCCACACTGCCTTGTGCTGAAAGTGAAGGACAGACTGGAGGTATGCTGTTTGGTGGCTGATAGTGTGTAGAGAGGGCAGGTTTATTTACCTCAGGAAATAATCAAAATAAACTATTTCCAAGTACCAAGGTTTGGGTAATGGGTTATCTAGAGCCAGTGTTTGGCTACTGTAGACCAACATATACCATTCCTGCGAGCAGATGCCCCAAAGTCCTACACATTTCACCTTTTAATGTAAAGCACTGCATTGTATCATGTTCATTCAAAGCAGCTTAACTCATAAAGCCTGTTTGATGAAAGAAATGGTAATCTACTCCAGCTGTTAAACTTTAGATGTGTTTTAATCCTCTATAGTGGCTTATTATTACAGAGATGTGCTTTGAAGTTATTCTCAGAAAAACCAGCCCTGATGCACGCTGACCTTTAAAGATGTGCCGTTTTCCAAGACGTTACAGAATTTTGATTAAAAATATATAATGGATGCAAATTATCACATGGAGCATTAGATAATTTGACATTCCAGGGCAGCTGTTTCCTCACATTTAGCCTAATTGAGTATGATTTATCAATAGCACAATAACAGTGGGCTAATGTCACCGTGTAATGATAAATCAATAAGGATGAATCTCAATAGTTTTGTGTAAAGGTCAGAGTGAAGGAAACATAATGGAGATAATGCATTTTGGAGCATTTGAAATAAACTCCTCCCGGGCCAGCTGTCCAATCAGTAATATGCTCAAAATGGTAAGGGTGGAGGTGCAAACTCACTGAACTGGAATCTGAAGCACAGACATTTGCAAAATTAAAGGAACAGTGTGTAATATTTAGGGGGATTTAGTGTTGAGGATTGCAGCCGAAACTTCTCCTGGTTAGAATTCCTCCAGTGTTCATTATTCACGTGGTTTTTACCAGGAGCCGAATCATCTCCAAAACAAACCAGGTGAATAAAACCTTTAAAAACACTGAATAAAGCAGTTTCATGGTAAAAAAAAGTGTTTTTCTGACACTCTCGTTGTGAAGTGGCTGCTAACTACTGTGGCTGACCTGAAAACTTGAATGGCCATACCGAGAGCCAGTGTTTGGTTTGTCCATTCTGGGCTATTGTAGAAACATGGCAGTGCAACATGGAGATCTCCATGGACGAGGACCCGCACTCTGTGAAGATATAATCGGCTCACACCAAGGTATTGGAAACAGGACGCTTATTATCAGGTGATTAAACCCTAAAGAAGACACACCTGTTATATTAGAATCCATTTCTACCAAAATATTCCCCTAAATCTTGCACACTGGACTATAGCCAGACCTTTATAACAACTATCTTTAAATCCAGTGAGCGAAGTAAAACTCAGACTCCAGTGTGTGTATGAAAGACAGGATATCATCTAAATTTTTCTGTTTATGGATCTTCAGCATCAGACAGGGTTATATGATTCCCTTGAGTTTCCACCTCCAAATTCTTCTGCCATCAGCCCTCACTCTACCAACTCTTACACACACACACATGCACACACACACACACACACACACACACACACACACACACACACACACCCTTCTTGGCTGTCTCCCAAGGCGGTCAAACAGATTACTACGGGCGTTAACCCCATCGATCTGCTCCAAATGGCCTCCAAATGCCAGGAATTAGATTTCACACTGGAGAAGAGGGAAATAAAATGCTGTAGTATTTCTTGCTGCTCGACTTGGGAGTTAAGTGCTGCTATACCTTCCTCATTGTGCTAGTTTTTTGCTCAGAACTTCTATCTGTTTTTCAGGACAGTTATAGTTATTTCCATTTATACCTTGTTTGGAGCATATTTCTTGGAGAAAATTGGGACGTAAGACACAGCCTGTACCCAAACTTTTCAGTGGGTGCCTGGGAATCATTGAAAAATACATAAATGTCTCAGTACTGTTGAATAAGGGCGTGCATGTGAAATAAATAACTAGAAGGAGAGGTTCATTTAATTCTTTTTCTATACATATAGGTACACGAGTGACTGAATAAAGTGAGAGAAGAAGATTTAAAGATTCAAACTGTAATCGCTTAAGAAATATAGCCTTAGATTTGATATTAAAACGTATTTTTTCTATAATTGATGGACTGTAAGAAATTTGCAGGGCACTGTGCAGCTGCTGAGCATCACAGAGAGCCACTGAATCAATCTTACAGTCATGAATTACTCCATTGTGGGGCTATAATGGAGGGCAGGTTTATAGCACTGGTTGGCTTGGCTTTATTAGTGCGCGCTTAATGTCAAGCTAATACCTCTTCACTCTGGTCTTTCTCTCTATTCAGCTGCTTCTTTCTGCCTCTTTCTCCCACCGTCACTCCACTACCTCCATGCCTCTTTACTTTTGTCCCATTATGTTCCGTCGCCTCTCTCCCGTCTGTCTTGCTTTGACTCTCTGGCATTGTCTTTACAGTGTTTCCATAGCTGAATAAGTATTGATTCACGTCTAAGTGGTCATGCTACCTAACGAGAGGCTAAATATAACCATCTCTACACCGCGGCCCTGATGCGTGCTCTTCCCTCATTTAGCGCACACAAGTGTGGATAGTCACACCGTTGGCATGACAACACACGGTCAAGGCTCTGTGAGCAGTCACAACTGATTTTGTGTATGTGTGCCGGGCAAATGTGGGAGAGGATGAATGAAGCAGAGGAGATGAGCAGAGAACGAAGGCCTTACTTTGCGATCTTGCTTTTTTCCTTGCTGGAGTCCCTCCTCTATAAAAAAAGCTAAAGGTTCTTGTTTTGCTGGATTCTCATAACTTTCTGTAACTTCCGATGAGCGATTCCATAATATTCGAAGAAATTACATATGTGATTAGAGCTGAAATGATAAGACGACTGAAAGAAAAATAATTGGCAATTATATTTTAATAACTGATACACTGTTGAAGTCATTCATCAAGCAAAAAATGCCACACATTGTTTAGTTCCAGCTTATTGATTTTTAGGACTTTCTGCTTTGCTGCTTTTTATCATAGTAAATGGAAGATATTTGGGTTTGGGAATGTTGATTGGACAAAACAAACAATTTAAAGATGTTGCCTTGGACTTCTGGAACAAATGATCAGTGGATTCATCAAGAGGTTAAGCAGCAGATTAACCTAGCAAGAAAACAATGATTGGTTGCAGGATAAAACGCTATACTGTGCGTGACCTTTGGGTCTGTCTCGTTCCCCACCCCCTGGTTGAAAATGCTATAAGACAGTTTGATTTGCTGCGGAGCGAGTGAGGAACATAACCATTCTTTACCACCTACACTACTTTGTCACTCTGTGTAATAAATCAGCTTAAACCTGCACTATCACCGGGCTCTATTGTACTCACGTTGACAAGTTAAGTTGCCCACATTCCTTTTCTGTTGCATGGTAACCATTTGAGAGTTACAAACCTACCAGCCCTCCTTGTTATGGCCAGCTGGGGAGAACTCAATGATAAGAGCATGCAAATGTGATATCTTCTTTAATAGCCTGCTGTTTTATTCAGCTGTGTGGCCAGGATAAGGGATCCCCACTGTGTCTAATCACATCCTCTCCCTCTCATTTCACCTGAGGCATATCTGCAATCTAGTCTATTTTTGACTGACATTACAGCATACATTGTTCTCTACCAGCATGAATTTACATTTACTGGGGAATGCCTTGATTTTTACCAGTAATTGGTGTTCAACTTCAAAAATTGAAAGGCATTCTCACAAAAAGGGTCTGATGATTTAAATCGCATGATTAAATCAGGTTGTGGAGGGGTGAGTGAAGTGCGGGCAGGTTGCTGTTGCAGCTCATTGTGTGGTTTGTGGAGCTGTACCTGACTTAGAATAATGCCAGTGAAATCTGATCCTGCTCAATGCGAATACTCGACTGTTTATTCCTTTTTTTTATAGAGTTTGAGAGTTTGAACGGGGTTCAGCGGGACATTCAGGGTGACATTGACATTCACATAATATAGTAAACAAACTGAGTTAGCCCTTCAAGCTAATGCATGCTAACTACTAGGGCTGGGTGATATGACCTCAAATCAATATCACAATTAATTGAACATTTTACCTCGTTTATGATTAATGAACAATTATTTTGTTTTTGTCTTTTTCGCTCATATTCCACTGACAAGCTCTGTACTATAAATATGCTCAATTATTGAAGCTAGGGTAATTTTTTTTCTAATTAAAGAGTGCATATCATATCTTTGTGATTTTAAAACGATGTGGGCAAGATTACGTCAAACAGAGGTTCTGAATGTAGGTTTTGATTAAGTTTTGATTTATTGCCCAGCCCTACTAACTATGAAGGATTGGGAATGTGAATCTTTTGTTGTCGACACTAGATATCAAAGAAAAGCCAGAAACTGTATTGTATGATACCAAATAATAACAAATTAGCACCCCACAAATGATGTTAGATACTCATTGTAAAGTTACATACTTAAAACCGCTACCAGGAACTTTTAACTGGATATGCAAAAGTCTCTCGTTTCTGCTGATGTCTGTGTGTGACCTACAACAGCAAATGAGACCGTTGGTGTGAAGATAAGCTATTTCTATATAGTGTATATCCATACCTTTAGGAAACTGTCTCCGGGTCCACACCAGGTCGCTTCCAGGATGAAACGATTTACGGCACTCAGGCGGCACACGTCATCTTACCTAGCTGCTTACATTTATAGTGACTCTTATAAATAGTCTCTATTCCTCCTCCTCGACCAGACCTCCACGGGGAGTTAAAATAGCAGCAATCATCGGGTAAAAGTTCTGTGTTCACCAACAGTCAGCCACGTCTCAGTCACACAGAGAAAATCCAATCGTCGGGAAGTCAGGAAATCCTTCAGGATAAACGTTTTGTTCGCTAGTGATCTAGCATTTACCAGCCCAATCCTGGCAGGAGCCGGCAGGTCAATGGCGTTAGCTGTCCAGGGAGCCACACACAGAGGCCGCAGGTTGCGCAGATTCACCCTATAGGTTAGGTTTGTTATTTTGGTGAAGTAGAGGTACAATGACTCTAGGTTCACTTGGTTTCACATGGTTCCGAATACCCGTCTCCTGGGGGAAAGTCCTGTGTTTTGTGATCCATCTACCACCCCAAAGTGCCTCTTTACACCCACTGAGTCCTTGACCTCAACTTATGGCTTTGAGATGATCATCAAAAAACTGACTGAAAAACAGGAGAACGTAAATGTAAAGATGCGTCAAGCCTGCAGCCATGATACCCGTCATGCTCCTAGTAAATTTACCCAGAAGGTCACAACATACAGTCCTGCATGTGTAGTTAGGACTGTCATTCCTCCACATTCGATTTTCAGTTTTTCAATCTGGGCTGTGGAGGACCGGCTGTGCTGTTGTTCAGTAGGAAATCTCATTCAGTCGCTGGCTGATGGCTAACAAGGTCAAATAACTCTCCAGATGAGATGGACTGTGTCAGAAGGCGCAAACACACACACACACACACACACACACACACACACGCACGCACCACCTGCCATTCAGTCAGTCAGTCCATCTATCTGTCTGCGGCACAGAGGAACACATCCTGAATTGAGTGGCAATAATGGAGGACTGAGGGGGGAAGTGTTTACTGCTGATAGGAATATCATTACAAACTGTGGAAATCAGGGAATCACAGCAAAACCAGTTAGCCAGCTCATGTAGCAATCAATAGAAACCTACACTCTCTTCTCTCATTGCTCTCCCTCTCTCCTCCTCTCGCACAATTTCTCCCTCCGGTTGCTATAGTGACGTGAAATGGCTGTATTCTGCAGCACTGGATCAGAGCGGGGGCCTGCTCTCGCAGCCTGTGAGATACATTTGTTTTACATGATGGTTTCAAAACACACACACACACACATACACACACAAGGTTGTGATTATTGTATGTTAATATGTACCGCAGCGCTTCAAGAGTATAACACAATAACACTAGTCAGTACCCTGTTTTTGTGGTGCATCCATCACAATATGTCTGCGTACCTGGTGAGCACAACGGTTTTTCTTGTACAGCTGGTAATTATTGATTCACTGACTAACAGGTTAGGGTTAGGTACTGCCCTACTCCTTTGACGATTATCCCAAACTATCCCACTTATTCTCCTGACAAAAATGAACGGGAAGAATCTATAATTCATCTGTAACTTATATTTGTTTTAGAGGAGTCTATAGGTTTAGATTTTTATAAGGGTTTGTGAAGTATATTTGACATTCACATTCTTCTTGTTGTTGTTGCTGAGCCCTCATCTTAAATTTGTCATGTTTCTCCTGTGTTTTTACCACAAAAACTAATTAAAATGTCCTTTATCTCTTTTCCTTGTCTCTCTGTCTCTCCCTTTATTCATGCTCTCACCTTCACCACCCTCCTCTGTGTCTGTAGTGTGACAACGCCAAGGGGCTGAGGGCCTTCTTTGATGCCATATGTTACGGACCCAAACACCTGATGATCTTCGGCGGTGTCTGCCCCTCTGTGACCTCCATCATTGCAGAGTCCTTGGAGGGCTGGAATCTGGTGCAGGTAGGGGTTATACTGCATATGACATTGTGTGTGTGTGTGTGTGTGTGTGTGTATGCGTGCATGTCATATATAGCCTGTACAGTATGTGCAGTGTTTGTGAACCCTGGATGCTGCTGTGCCAAATCTGTCAGGGGGTAGGATAGGATTAAACAGACATGCTGATTCCTGTGTACTTACTTACACTATGGTTTCTTCATGTTTCTGTGTTACTATCAGAAAACCTGAATTTGCTACTTAATTGAGTTTCCAAAAAATCTTGTCCCTTAGAATTGCAGTGTGCAGATAGGTCCTGGGATTTCAAAGGGGTCCCAACTCATGGCTTAATCCCTCATTAACCTTGCCAGGGTGAATGTCTAATTGGCGTTGCTCTAATCCGTAGAATCCTCCCTCATTTTACAATCAGAGACGGAGTCAAAATGGCTTAAACCCATTGTTGTAGTAGAGCACTTGAAATCTGTTGTTAAAAATTTGAGCATGACTTCCAAAAAGCATGTGGACTTGTGCGTAAAGTAAGACATATTATCAAACTATAAGGGCTTCTCCTTGTAGTGAAATGCAGTCTCATGTGGCACACGTGATCTAGCTGATGTTTTTGTAGTGTTTTGTCATTGATATGAGCTAATAAAAGTTTTTCCACTCAGTCCAGTCGATGTTAATTACCTGCTAGACATTCTTATAATAGATTTTACCATTCAATTATACTCATGCTTGCTAAATGGCATTTGCTGCCATTAAATTAGTCGAGCTTTATGACTGCTCACTGTAGGCATTAAACACCACTCATTCTTGCATCTGGTAAACTTTTGACCCCTTGAATTAATACTTACAGTTTCTTTGACTCTGTACTGTACTGCAGTACCAAAGAGGGGAAATGCCTCCTTCCAGATACTACATTTCATTTGCTGCAAACCCTACAAAGGTTATCGGGCACAGATAAGAAAGGGAGTGAAGCTTGTGCTTGGAAGAGATAGCATAATTCAAGAGGCTGCATTTTGAACTGAATGTCACATTACGTGGCATATTTCTTCCGCCTGCAATTACTGTAAATCGGCTGCTTTTCATGTTCCTTTCTGCTCGCTCGTCTTGTCAGGGTCACTCAAGAGTGAAAAGATTGGCAGGATGGCGGAATGAAAGGACGAGTAATTTTTTGTTTCTGTGTTCACTTCCTCTCGGTGGTAATGATCTCAGTCTAGGAAGAGGGGTTCAAGCCATAGTTGAACTATAAGTGCTCTTCTGTGTTTGTCTGTGTGGTTCTTGTGTGCCTGTGTGTGTGTGTGCGCTCTTCTCTCTATTTATTGGCTTGTTTGTCAGGGATTACCTGCAAGAAGTGCGGTAGCAATCTTCTGCTCTGCAGAACACTCAGCCTGGTACAATGTGTTCCCCAGAGCACTTTACCAACCCGGCTCTTTTCACTATTAATACACAGAACACAAACAAATGTATGCCAGTCCGATCCCAAATACACATTGTGACACTGCCTGAATACTAGACTGCAAGTGATTGATGGAAAAAATGTAAGGCCAAATGGCAAAGAAAACTCCCAGAATGTACCTGTTTCTAAAGGAGATGCCTTTGAAATACACACTTGTATTCAATAGCAAGGTTAAGTTTTGTTGCTGTTGCTACAAGCACATAAATTGCTTTTTTGGGCCAGCAAGCATGTAGGTACAAGGGCACTCCAAAGATATTTATTTATATCAGTTAGCTGTGGAGACTTACTTCATGCTGAAACGAGCGTCTGTCGAGGAGTTCAAGTAATGTAGTATCATATTAGACATAATTATTTGTGTGTAAATTTGTCTATAAACAAGTACGTGTTAATATGTGCATGCTTGTTATATTTCTGGCGCTTTGGTTTCTGTTTTCTGAAATGCAAGATGTCCTCGCAGACCTGAGCTACATCCTCATCAGAGTATGACTCACCAAGCAACTATAATATACACTGGAAATCTGCAGAAAGACACGTCAGTGGATGTAAACAACACACCAGATAGCTATTGGTTGTTCTGTGGAGCAGAAATGTGCAGTAAGGTGACACCTGTGTGTTTAGCTATCATGTGCTTATCAAGCTTGTCCTTGCACCTGCCAGCTAGATAGTTGGCGTGAGCCTCTCTGTTCCATCTCTGAGCCTATTGACTTTCATTAGATTCTGTTGAACTTGTGTGTTTGTTTACGTTGTGTTTGTTTGCATGTGTGTTTTGTATGTGCATTTTGTGTGTGTATTTTTATGAAATACGGACAGCTCTCTGCTTTGACAACATCTGTGGCCAGGAGGTAGATAGACATTGCTCTTGCTAGAAAAATGCTCTTGTGTGAAGGAGGGAATGAGAAGATGGACAGGAAGGAAGGACATGAGCAGAGGAATTCAAGGGGAGGAGAGAGTGAGATGAAGTTTTGAATCCTGCACCCCACAATGTTTAGTGCGCCACATCAGTGGGAATCTGTTTTTAAAACTCTGAATTCTGTCACCTGCATATTTATTACCCAGCTCTGGCACCCCGTCTGCAAGACTTGAGTTGGCATGGAGGGAAATAGAGAATTTTTCATGGTGATATTATGGGCCAGGCTTAACAAGCTCATCATTTACACATCAAAACAGGGAGCTCGCTGATACTATCTACAGTAGAGATAGCTGAGAGAACAACCACTCCTGGAAAAAGCTTAATCATACACCCATAAAAATAGCTTTCAATCAGTGCTGATGCTTAATAAAGTCAGCATTGAAAGGCTCAACAAAAATAAACTCCCACTGCATACCCGCTCATTACGCTCTATGCACACACACTTGAATGCACATACTCATACTTAAAGCAGAACAGGTTTTAGAAAGGTAGTATCAGTGAAATAGTTTTTGTACTGAAACCAGTAGCCAGTGTTTTTGTTTTTGTTTTTTTAAATTCCCAGCAGGTGGAATAATCTCTTAAAAGGAATCTATCCTGAAGCCTCCCTATTAGGGTTCAGGGTTAGGAGATGATACAGTAATACAAATACTAGTAATAGATAGAGAACATAGAGGAAGGAGGAGAACGAGGCAGTAAGACAAAGATGGAGGAAGAAATGGAAAGCTCTCAATAACTCTGTTCCAGACTGGTAGACTCATGGAGTGCAACGACCTGCGAGGTGAATGTCACGTGATTGATTGAGACAACTGAAGGCGTCATTCGGTTAATTCACCTGTCAGGTTTCTTTATTCTTTTCACCTCTATGTGAAAATCGCTATAAGAGAAACAAACTTGCAGCAAGCAGACGTCTCACCAAAATCTGAAATTTTATCCATAATGAATGTTCATCACCTATAGTTAGTCAGACTTCAGAAAACCACTTCAAAGGACGTCCTTAAAATGCAGTACTTCCAGATTTCTGTAACCTAGTTCTAGTATCACAGAAGTTTTCCTTAAATTCTTTAATGTGTGGCTTTACCAACTCCGTCTGGCTGGAGAAATAGTCTATAATGAAGAGGATATCTCCCAATTTCAACATGATAAAATACAACAAACATCATTTTTAGAATCCTTTCCATCTTAAAAGTGGCCATTGTCAAATAATGGAAATAAAACCTCATACAACAACATCTTCAAACCAGTGACCAGATGTAGGATTGGGTATCGATACCTGTTGCCGGTATGGCACCGGCTCCTCTACTGGCGGTACTAACTGGACCAAATCGCAATGTAGATTTCAGTGCCAGATTGTGTGCATAGAGAGAAGACTGAGTCAGGCTGTGGCCTGTGTGGTTAAATGTACAGCACAGTGTGTATTGTCAGTGAATAATTACCCAAGACCCTAGCCAAGTTCCTGTGTCTTCCTTGATACCTGCTAATTAAAGCAAAGAGGGTTAGCCTGATGTTAGCAAGCTAAGCTAGCCTCCCACTGGAACCTAACCAGGCTTACTTAATGTGGACCGTTCAGGTGGGCCAGCTATGCTCATTGTAGTGACAATCTCAGCCTCTCCGAAACAGATAATGGAGAAATGTCTGCCTACCGAATCCTTAGGGAGATGATTACTGATCCGAATCATAGACTGTTAAAATAATGGACATAGCTACCATGACATCACCCATTGGTTTCTGGATCCCAATTTTAAAGCCTCCAGTTTGGCACTTCGGGCAAGTTATGTCATTGCTACAGGCACCATTTAGGCACAAGTGTCTGATCGGTGGCAGACGACATTTACCAGGCCAATATCAGCCTGAGACACACCGCATGCAACACATATTGTACATTACAAATTAAGCTTCACTTGCTGGCAGCATATTGTTGAGATATGTATGCACTGTACCTACAGATTGATATGTTTGTGACACTTCATGACTCATGTCTCTCAACGCTCATTTGTCAACCTCCTTCCCTCAGCAGCTCTGCTCTGTACTTACAGTCAGATTTTATAATACAGTGCTGTACATGTGCTAAAATGACTGCCCAAGCAAATTAAAATGGTGGATAAGAATGCTACCAGGGCCAATGGACAGATGGCGAGTAGCGGATTGCGGGAACGATGGAGGAATAGACAGACAGGGGCAGACGTAGACTGTAATGGCATAAAATTGAAATTCAAAGAAACAGGGCAAGACACAGCTGTGTTTGTGGGCTGCCATCGGCCACAAATGCCACTGATTGCTGTGGTTTTATTTCCGCAAGACAATGAATGTTGAAGCCATCCTCTTGGCAACCATCTTGGTCTGTGATTAATCTTGTGTTCTCCTCACCATGGTGTTATATAATTCCAGAAAGCATTTGGCGAGCTTTTTAAATACTTGCTGGCACAGGTATCTGTATCCAGTCAACACGCTGCACTCACTTTAGCCTTTTTTTCTTAACTCACGAGAGGTCCCTTTCCTCTCCACAGCAGTGGTGTCTATTTTCTGTAAATGGCTCATTGAGTGCCAGGAAATAGCCCCAACCCACCCTCCCGCCAGTTGCTGGCCCCTTCTCACTCACCAATTAGGCCTATCAGTGGCAGCACTGTTCATTTTCAGCCACGTCGAGTGTGTAATGAAAAATTATGCTTCCCGATCATTTTGCCTCTTGTGAAAGAGAGGAAGACAAGGGAGCGTTATTCCTACAAAACTGATCATCTGTAGAAATGGACGTACTTTGAAGAGGGCTGTTTATTTATATTATGTCAATATATGTTTTTCCCACTGTTAAAGCAGTATAGAAAAGATGCAAATATTTATTTTCACTAGTGAGTTTAAGTGGAAAAAAGAGCAAGCAAAAAATGCAGACAAGAAAATCCGGCTCCTCTCTTTACTTGTGTTGCCATGTCGTATTTCGTATTTCCAGGTGTCCTGTGCCCAAATGTAGAGCCTGCAAAACTTAACCATCAAAACTCAGATTCATTTATCTTTTAGGGACACTGAATAATGAAGGCAATATATAGAGGGAGGAGAATGTGGATGCGCCTTCTCAAGGTATTGTGGTCAAGACCTGGACATAGAGCTAATATTTACCTGTATATGAAGCCCATTTTTCTTCGGCACTTGCTGTATCGATCGTTGATGCTTCATTAAACCAGGCAATTTGGGGACAGCAAAGTTGCATCCCTGCCTCCTTGAAGTGCAGCATTCTCTCCTTTTTTTTTTTTGAAGCCTCCACCAACTCTTTAGGGTCTTCTTTTTCCTATTTTTTTTCTCTCATTCTCCCTGAGTGCTACACTGGATGCTTCAATAAAACATGTGATGCCTAGCACTGCAGTATTCTGCCTCACTTACGTCAAATCCTCCTGTGTACCGTATCAATATTTCATGACTTCCAAAGTTTAAGCTAAAATCTCAGAGTGCAAGGGCAAGGATGGTGTGAGGATCACAATAGATCATAATTTATCAGCGTTATGAGTGGAGTTGAGGCTCGCCACTTTGTGCTGCGTGTGTGAGCGTGTGCTGGTTCTGCTCTGCGGCCAACCAAAGGTTATATTAACTACTCTAAAGGTTAAAAGACCCCCCCGAACCATATTCATATTTGGTTGTATGTGTACTTGTGTGTGTTTACTAAGTCTCTCTCTCTCTTTGTGAGTGTGACTTAGGATAAGACCGTAGGGAAAAAGACAAGATGCTTAAGAGAGGCAATTAGGCCTGATTTTCATACTGTCTCAAAGCTTCTAGGCAAGACCCAGGGGAACCAGGAAGTGGTGTCCCTGACTATCTAAACCAGTCCAACTCTGGATTAATGCTGTGCCACAAACTGACTTGAGAACCTTGACGTCACAGGTTTTTTTTAATGGGCCGACTGTTAAGTTATCTGTCGAGACAAGGGTACAATTTGGGAAGTGAGTGGGGGGAGCATTCAGCATTATTTTTATGGGTTGTAAATTACATCCTAGATTTCTGTGACAGGCTGCTGATGAAGTTAAACAAGGCGAATGTTGACATTTAAAGCAAAGCTAATTCTAAGACAAATGAGGCTGCTGCACAGATGCAAAAATATGAAGACTTCCTCTTAATGCCAGTGTTTTCTCATTGATTCTATCACAGTTTCTCTCTCTTTTATCCCTAAAGGCAAAGACGAGGCGGGGAAAAAAAGTATTAATTATATGCTATGCCGTGCATTAATCAGACTTGTTTGGTCATGATTGCCGCCTGCACTTGTAAAATGCAGCAGCATGTACTGTAAGGCTGAGCTCACGCACGCTGTACCTATTTGCAGTGCCAAATGCGCACCATTTGACAGGAAACACAGTAATTAGCTAATTAGCAGCATTTGTTGAATGCAAGCCGTTAACGGGTTGCAACTGTTGGTGTCACATATTGAATAAACACGCTAGTTTATAGGCACTCAATAAGAACAAGAGCTTTGACAGAACATCTTTATGTGTCTGTTCTTCCCACGGAAGTAGAAACAACAAACTGAAACAGTTTCCATTCTTTCTTTCTTTTTTTTTTTATAACACTGACACATTTCTTTGACACCAAGGTCTATAAGACACATTCAAAAGGAATACAAGATGAATACATGCTGAATTTAACCCTTGCATTTGAGTACTATCATTTCCCCAGTAGTTTTTCTAAAGGAGGGCGAGTAGTAAAAACAAAATCAGTGCGTCATACTCACGGCACTAATGATGGTGCAGGTCCTGCCAGCCACCAACAACAATAAACAAACTATACACATTAATAGTTCGAGCTTGTTTTTGATGTCTCGCACAGGGACCTTATCATACACACCCATCTTGTGAAGACTGTAAGATATGTTTTTTTGTGCCCCCAAATCCTGGTTCTTTTCCCGTTTCTCTCTTCTCTTTTGGGGTTTCCAGGCTTTGATATTCCTTATTTAGGTCATGGAGTCCATAGCACTTTGAAGAGCTTCCTGGGTGTGTACAGCTTTTAGTTTCTAGATGAAAATAAAGCTTTTAACAAGAAGATCCTATGATAAATTGAATTTGTTATTAATTTCCATCTAAAATTAATATACTGTAATGAATGGAACTCAGAAGCATGTACAAGTTAACTTGGCTTTATTTTTGGCTGCCAAAATCCATCCCTGTACTGTAATCAGGCTCATTTGCAATTCAATTCTAGACAGCTATTTTTGCACTGACGAAGAGTCACAAAGAAGTAAGAGAAAGAAAAGGTGTACAGGAGCAGGAAAAAAGAAACTCTTTGGAGACACTGAGGGAGAAAAAAAAGCAATGCAGGAAGTAAAACAAACAAATTTTTAATTTAAGGACTAGGAGATGGCTGCGCTGAATGATTGACAAGGTCAGACCTCAGTTTCCATGCACATATTAGCTCAGGATGTTAAGAATACAATTGATTTAAAATAGTGAGCGCAAACAAAAAAACTCCTCTCTGATCATAGTTACATTTCACATTAGGTACCAAAAAACTGAAGGAAGAGTGTGCTTGAGTGCAAAGAAGAGAAACAACAAGTAAAAGCTGAGTCATACATGTATGTAGGTGTGGAGTCCATCCTCTTTGGGTTGTGACTTAAATCAAATGCCAACTTTTGACTCTTTTTTTAAACAGTTCAACCAATGAGATCCATCCATCCATCCGTCTTATCCTATTCAGGGTCACAGGGTCATACGCTCAGACTCTCATTCACACCTACGAGCAATGTTTTATAGTCAACAGTCAACCTAACCTTTATGTCTTTGGACTATGGGAGGAATCCTGAGCACCCGGAGAAAACCCACGCAGCTCTCTTGCTAATCTCACAACCCCTCAGGTTAATTTTGTGACTCAATGTAGGCCCCCAAGGTTAGGAACCATCATCTTAGGTGGTAGCACTGGATAGTAAACACAGTAGTTCCGTTTTAGGTGGTGTTTTTGGTGATGGAGATTAATAGATTTGCTGTAGGAAGGCATTAAGAGGTGCAGTTATCCAGTAAACTGAGCTGCATATTGCGCCCTTGATTAGTTAGAAGATATTGAGTATTTTAACGTCTGCACAAGTCATGTTCAGACCTGAGTGAGTCAATTTCTCTTTTCAGTATTGTCTGGATAAGCTTCATCTAATCTAGATCACAGCACCATGTTGCCAGTGAGCTTTTACAAAACCCTGAAAGGCCGCTTCTGCCAGGCTCACCTTCATCTCAGATTTTTTTTTCCAATACTGTGACATTTTAGAATCACAGGGCTGGGTACCTCATCGACCCAAAAATTAGTGTCGGAAACGGGCTTCTCTGAGGCCGGCATTAGGAGGATCCTTTCAAACGATATCAAAAACAAGGGCGGACTCGCTGAGCAATTGGACATCAAAGAGGACCCGGCTCCATTACAAGCCATTAAAACCATAACGGCTGCTTGGAAAGAGTGAAGCTTAGAGGATCGATAAAGGGCAGTTTAACTGTCTGACACAGCTCACTAATATCTGAAACATCAACTCCCCTTCAGAGAGAGAGACAGAGGAAGAGGGAGAGGGGGGGAAGAGGGAGAGAGAAAGAAGATGAGGACAAAGTTAGTGGGTGAGAGAGAGGAAATGGAAAGAGAGAAAGACTCTTGAGATCATTACAGAGTGCTTTCCATCTCCATTCCCCCCTCCCTGCTGTACAGTAGGCTACATGATATCACTTGATTTCCGCGTGAGATCGGCCTATAGGATAATTCAAATCTTGTACAGAACACACATGTAAGCGCACACTTACACACCAGCAAACAATGCAGGAGGATAAGCATTATTCTATTATAGCGCTAGAGAAATATCAAGGGTCGACCTCAGGGGCTGAAAAAAGACAACCTGGAAGTGCCTAAAATTGCAGTTCCTTAAATGAGGCCGGCTCTAAAAGCAAGTCAATCCCCGTAGACCACCATGTTAATGCCCAATGAACATGTGTACAGCCTGACAAAAAAAAATGGTTTTGGCCTTCATGGCTAATTTCCCCTTCATGACAACTGTACAGGTAACAAATTTGGCTCCAAAAATCCAAGATGGTGACAGCCGCAATGCCAAACTTTGCTCATTATCTTTACTCAGTATTTGAAAAACACTTGTTTACTCTAGGAAATACACATTTCTATAGTTTATAGGAATTCCAAATTGTTGCTGGTAACATGTAGCACAGTAAAAATAGCGCTCACCTTTGCTCCTGATGGCTGTATTTACCAGAGTTATTCTAACTGCACAAGACCGAACTGTTTGGTGTATCAAATTGCATCCATCTTAAAACTGATCAAAGTGTTTTCTGTGACAAACACCAGAACCAGGCAGAAAGGCTTGAACACCCTCTCCACCTCCTCACTTGATTAAATTTCTTTTCCTCTTTGTCACTCTTTTCTTTCTGTCTTTTCCTCCCACACGATCCTCTTTCGCTTTATCGGGGCATCAGAATGCGGAAGCGTTAAGCCTCCTTGAGGTTGATACTGAGCTCAATGCTATTTTCATTCCCTATTGGTGCAGTCATTCAATACCTCTCTTTTCAGTCTACGGCTGCAAATAGAATCCAGTATGATGAGCGGCGATAAATGATAATGTCTCTCTAGCTACAGGCAACATCAACTTAGTCTCTAAAGACATAATCACAACAGAAATTAACATAAATACTGTGTGTGAGTCTGCACATATGTGTACGTACAGTATGTTTGTTTTCATGATTCATAATGACACATTGACATGGGACCAAAACTGACAAGTGGCCCAGTTTGATTTTGTTGATCAATTCAGGGGTGATGTCCTCTAAATGTTGCTCAGTTAAATTCAGTTTAAGTTACATAAGTCAGTAGCCCCTTTCACACTGCCAGATTTTCAGCAAATGTTGGGCCGTTTTGCAGGCAAGCTGCGAGCGTTTAGACACACAGGGCCGGATTGGCAAGTTGATCCGAGGTGCCCAATTTTCCACCTTGTAGGGTAGACATAACCTTTTTGGTTTAAAAAGAATGAGGTGCCCTTCCGCCACGGGAGGGGTTGTTGATGACTTGTGGGAGGAGCTGTTGATGATGCCGCACGTGGGACCCACTGGCGGTGGACTAACAGGAAACAGCTGATAGCAGGAATTAGCGAGCAGCTAGTAGCAAGAGCAAGACGGAAATGCAGAAGGACTGAACAGCCGCGGCTTTCCTCGGAGTACGTCACTGTTTACGTCACACGCTGAGCTACACATTTTGCAATCTGGAAATCCATCTTGTAAAAATAAAAAATAATAAAAAAAAAAAAACACTTTTTTTTTCTTCCTTTACCTCTGGAGGCACAGCCTGGCGTTTTTCAACTAATGGAAGTGCAGGGGCCTCGGCGATCGCTCACGCCCTTCACTTCCGGCGGTGCCCCTAGGGAATTGCCGTGTTGTTTACAAATACTTCAGGTAGAAAACCAGCAGAGTTTAGCTATATATCACATTTTTCACGTCACTATATCACCGTGTAGATAATCTGATGTTTGTTAAGTCTATAAACACAATGATTGAACAAACGTTACTATTTCTGTGTGCACATTTTGTAATAATAACATTGTTATCATAGATTAGCTGAGCTAACCGTTAGCTGTTAACATTAGCCATTAGTGGTGTCTGTAATAACCATAGACTGTATAAAAATAAGGTAATAACTCAATAAACGGTCCGTGAATAAAATATTTTTTCCAGCGGATATCTTAGTTACCACATGATGGAGCTAGCAAAGCAGTTTTGTGTTGCTATGTGTGGTATTTATTCAGTTATGGGAAATCATGATGTCTAGAAAGCATCAGTGGCTGCAGCAGCAGCAAAGCTAACATCAGGATGTCATCTGTTAAAAGCCTGCCTTTGTCGGATACGACATGAAACAACTCCAGTTAGCTCAATCATGTTGTAACTCAGACATCCGCTGGTAGGTACACATTTCCTGGGGACACCTGCACGTCTCGGCCACGCCCCCTCCATTGTGATTGGCTAAAGCGCAGCATCGTTCAAACTTAAAGCCCCGCCCTCCCCCCCCCCCAGTCGTCTTTCACACAGGGCTGCTGACAGATTCTACAATGTAAATTGCAGAATCTGTCTTGAGAGATTACACGTTTTGTTACTTGCTCACGCCCCCCATTGCCCTGAAAAAGCCACATTCTGTATGAACAAAAGTAGGAATACCTTGGCTCATCACAGAGCAAAGTCCTTGATGTTTACATGACTGTGTAAGTGGAAAAAACCTAAATTGAACATTTCTTAAAATTATGCATATATGGCCAAATCCCATTTCTTTTTTTAACCCCTACCCTTCATTTTCAAATGCCACCTTGCGCCCTGTGACAGAGTTACAATGGGTAGCATTTAAAATCTTCCCCCATGAAAGAGGACAGCCCTTCAAGACCCTGATTCGTCATTGGTAGTCGTCAAAACTGGTGTTTAATTAAAACAGACATTGTGAATTTGCCATCCTCTGCTGAGGTGATTTCTGTTTTGTGGGCTATAGGTGTCCTTTTGTGGTTGTCAAGACACCCACAATTTGCTCACAACTAGGTTTAATGCCATCAATTCATCAAACAAGTTATCAATTAAACACTGCGTCATTACCAGACAACTAGCGGTGCTCTGTAGGCTAACGTTAGCAACCTGTGCTCCCACATTTTCAGTCTGCACTAATATTAGAGCAGCAGCAACAAGTGCAGCAACTTAGCTGTTGGACTTTGAATTTTGTGTGTCATATGGTATCAAACACAGAGGGCTCTAGTTTCCCGGCGCGGCGCAGGGTGGCGAACCCCGCTCAGAGCTAGTTTCTAGCAGCGCAACCTGAGGCGTGCTCAGTTTGGTAGTTTGGCAGACCGAGGTGCGCTGAGATGGGTGTGCCAGCGCAGCAGGGGGAGGTGTTGACAGATCCAGCTTGGCGCGGCGACAGTTTCGTGCCAAAAGGCTTCGCCGAAGGTGCGCTAAAAGCTCGCCAGCTGAAACCAGGTCTACTGTCAGCGCAGGCGGAGCGCAGCCGGTGTAAGCCAAAGTTTGGCTGACCGGTGGACAGTGCACACACGTCACCAAAACCGCACAGGCAGGTTTCCAGAATGTCAGGCACATTAACAATGCAATAAATAGCCAAAAAAACACTATTCAATGCAACTATCTGCAATCAGCACATAAATGTATCTCTATATCAACTGTCCCGTCACATCTGATGCCAGATCAAAGGGGATTGGCACCGTTTGGCACGTTTGGCACGCATAATGGAAACCCAGCCTGATTTGATTAACACAGCTGCAAACTAATGAGTTCACATCCCTCTCAGCCAGCCACAAACAGCCACAGCATCAGATAGGGAGTATATATTCAGCATCTGTCATCTTAGAAAAGTCAAAAGAAAAGAAACAGAGTGAGACTGCGAGAGAGAAAGAGAGAGTGCACGCGCGCAAGAGAGAAACGCAACATTGATTTACAATTGTGGTGACCTCCTCCCAGGCTACCTTTGCATCATCAGCCCGTGGAGGTCTGCTCGCAGTTCCGTATATTCGGACACTGTGAGCTTGGACCTCCCGGACCAAAACATCAGTTTCCTCCTGGGGGACGTTTGGCCGTCTGATGTTGCCGCTCTCTTCTGCCATGGCGAATTGAGTAAACTCTCATTACGCCTTCACGCGGCGCATTTAAGGGCGAGGAGAGGGGCTCATTTGGTGTGATGTGAATGGGCTGTGTAAAACCCACTCCACGCCTTCTCTCCTCCCTCTTTCTGACTTGTGCAGGTAGAAGGAACGGAAGTGGGAAAGAGGAGTAGCTGCGCCAGTGCGCACGGTGTGCCAAACTTGCAAAATCCGCCTGGCCACACCCAGGTGGCGAAGCGTAGGTGCGCTGCGCCCCCGCCTCACCTGGTCTGCAAAACTAGAGCCCACATTGTCAAAATGCAGACTGTCATGCACAACAATGTAGGTAATGTTAGCTAGCTAGCTACTAAAACATCGACATTATAGTGAAGAAACAGACCATAATTCACTGAAACGACATAAAACTAAAATAATATGATTCTAAATGATAAAAAAGCATGATTGAAAACAGGGAATATACAGCATTGTGAGAAAAACAGAAGATGATACAATGGTTATTGTTATTTTAAATCTTTATCAAAATACGGTGGTTGGTTTCATTTGTTGCTTGTGCAGCTATCTTGCTGATGATTTCTCAGACTCGGTTTGAAGTGTGCCTCTGAAAAACCTCAATTTAGACGGCCATGTAGCCCTTACACTTCACCCTACCCCTCTATCCCAACAACAATCGGGACACCCTACCCCCAGACATGAATGCACAAAACGAAGGGGTAACGGCTAAGTGTTGGGGGCAAGGGGAGTATTGAGATTGAGCCATATATTGTGTGTTCTCTCTATTCTAACCAGCCCTTTCCCCTAAATTGTGGCCAATTGGTAAATTTGACGTGATTTCCAAGACTTATTTTTCTTTTCAGAGACAGCGAACAGTAAGCAAGCAGCTTCTCTCCTCTCAAATCACAAATCCCACTGCCAGTTGGTGTCCTCTTTGAACAGCTGTGCCACTCAGACTCAGACTCAAACAGACAAACAATTGTTCAGATGGATAAACGGACATAGCCATACATGCACAGATGCAGAAGCAGACATGTGCATGCATAACATGTTTCTCTCCCTCCATGTCAAAGCATCTCACTCTCCCTCCTTTTCTTTCTATCACACTCTCATGTAACAAAAGGGGTTTTCCTTTACAAAGGGCCTCAGAAACCCTTGGGCTCACAAAGCAGAAATTGCTATAATTGATGAAGACGTAGTGAAGCGTTTGGCACAAGGAAGTCCCATATTCTAATTCTGCTGGCAGAGATTGGGGCTTGTACTTGTTTTAGTGCGCAGAAAGACATGGCTTAGAAACTGCGTTCATGAATAGTCATAACATGCTTTCTGCTGCATTATGATATGTTTATAGTGTGACATTTGTCAAAGGTTTTATCTTTGTTTTGTAGCTGCAGCGTCGCATTTACATGTAAATTGGTATCATGATGTGCATATTCAAAATGACTGAGCAGTTTCTCCATGTAGTATGAAAATGGATGTTGTTAAATGGCAGCTTTTAAGGCCTTTTCAGAATTTCTAACTGGTGCCATTACATTGTTATACAACAGGCCATTTCTTTATGATGCTGTCCTTCAAATCAGGCATCTAATACAGCTCCAGTCTCTGTACAGTGCACATTAAATCTGTTACTAAAAAGATATTACATTTACCGGAGTGTGGCTTATTTTGACAGAGAATGCTTTAAGATTTTTTTAACACTGCAGCTGCTCAAAACATGCACTTATCTTGTGTGTCATTAAACAGAACATCTCAAGGACTATACTACAAATTATTGGCTTGACAGTACGGTCCCTGATAGTAAATCCGCTATGTTAGGGCGTTTAAATCAACTCACAGAGTTGTCAATTAAAATAGCCATGAACTATGGATGCTATGCAACTACACACTATAGAATGATGAGCTGTATGTCCAAACAGTGATGTCTGTTGTGTTATGTGCTATGTTATGTTTTCTGAACCGCTGTGAGGACAGCATGGGTGTTTCCAACTTGACAGACAGCATGAAAACTATATGACTCATAGTGCTTTGAGTTATGTGAAGTGTGTTTTATATATAAATGTCCTGAGATGCAGGCAGCACGGCACAGCTCTGTTTAAAATTTTAATTCAAACCTTTTAGTGGTTTGCAAGCAGCAGGACCAGAGAGACAAAGCAGACAGAGCAGCACAGCTAGCTCATTAGTACAGAGTGGAATTTGTCTGTCCTTGAACCTCTGTGTCTCTCACGCACATGCACACACACATCACATACATTATATGTATATATGTATATACACACACTCAGTCATACAGGTGCACACGATTTGCCGCAGACAGACCCATGAACAAGCACAAAGATACATTTTTCATACACACTGTTTTACACAAAAGGTATGGCATCTCATGCAGGCATACACATACACACACACACGCATGCAGGCCAAGTTATGCATCCATACACTTATCTGACGCCCACAGAGCTCAACAGGTTGGCAAGAGAAAAAAGGGGAAAGTGGGGCAGAATGTTCGTAAGCACAGAGCACAGAGTGTGCATATGGTCTGATGTCCTTGTAAAACAACACGCATACCCTCTCTCACACACACACCCATAGACACACTGACTAGGTAGATGCATTCTCACTTATACCAACCTTTAAATTTATAAATACCCTGGTGGTATTAAAAGCGAGTTTGTGTTTGACTTGTGGAGTGCCGGGTATTCCTACATCTAAATGCATCAGGACTGTTCCTCATCATGCTGTGGTCTTTAAGCTGCTGCACATGTCTTGCCCATTTTAATAATATGATTTAGAGCTCACACAGCACAGCTTTTACTGGACAAAATGTTATCCATTACATGCAGAGTTTAACATAAGTTTGTTTTCATTATTGAAGACCTTGAGACATTTACAGGAGCCTTCCTACACCTGAAGGGTCGAACAAAATGTTCGGTTGACATTACTATCATACGTTGGTCATGTGTGTGTGTTTGGTTGTGTGTGTCTCGTAAACTACTGGACCAATCAGTGTAATATAAGACTCCTCACTCCTTCTAACTGGCTGCATATTTTAGCTCAGCTAAAAACAACAAGCCCTACCGTTTTCTGTAGGCCTCGCTTTGGCTTCGTTGTGGCTCAAAACTGGCATGCATAGAAAACTGTGATCTTATTTTGAACTGGAGCATCTGCAGATGAATTCCATACCTGATATCTTATGATCCACTGAAGTTTGGCACGTTGCGAGATGAATTCGTCCCTGTTTTTGTTATTTTAGCTGCTGCAATCCAGACTAAGGGTCAGTTTAACTAGATGATTTGTTCTGTCTGTCACATGGTATCATACCACACCAGGAGAATTTCAGAAATGGAGCGTTTTGCCTGCCTAATTTTGTAGACCTGCAGACTTTCTTGATTTGGTCATTTTTCCTTGATCATTTGAGCTTCTACCCTAAAAAATAAGCAGGCTATGTAGTTAAATGCTTTCTTTTTTGTCTGTTTTATTGTCTGTTGTTGCTATTTCCTACTTTGTTGTGCTGTAGCCTTAAGACAAAGTTAACACCGTTCAAAGTCCAGTTATGAACGACATGGATTAAAGATTTCAAATTGTGTTTTAGTCATTAAAAATAAATGTATCCTCATGATTATACTGTATCTATATTCCACATACAATGCCTGTTAACAGGAGAAATCAGTTTGCTCTGTGTGACGCACCATGGCTCCATCAAAAATAGACGAGGCTTGTATTTTTATTAGCTCCTGGGACACTACTTAAATGTGTTGTAAGTCTTGAATGGCCATGATCAGCCCTGAGAGCTGCCTGGCGGAGATCTGCACTCTGAGTGCACTTTTGTAGTTTGTTGTTGCCTCTGACCCAGAGAGAAGCATGGAAAACTGGAAAACTATCCCAGTACATTCAAAAATAAATCTGAAATAATAGCTCATGCAGTAGCATGTCATGTTTTATTTATATATTGACATTGTCTAGTTTTAATGGTTGGATTCTATTTTTTTTTCCCAGACTTAAATCTTGTACAGTGAAAATGGAGCTTGCCAAATGTTGTCAGGCTCTGTGAAGCTATGCAATCCTCCCTGAACGGCTTTGCTATTTTTAATTAAACAAAATACAAAGGATACATCTTGAGGCTGGATATAGAATAAAACAGTCACAAACAACTGTGCATTGTCCTCCTTTTAAAAAGAGATTGTACTCTCTGATGTGTTTTATGCAGCATATTGATTGTTTCTTTTCTCCATTGAAAGCTCAATCCAATTTTTTATTACCATCTCCTGCAGTTGAAAGGTTGATACTTAATTTTCAAAGGTGTCCTGTGGTGCTCTCCAGAACACCAGCACTTGTATTTTTGCATAACGTGATGACAGGGCTTTCATGTCTTAGTTGTATGAAATCGGGCATGAAATACTCCTTGGAAATCCATCACAGTAAAAAAAATCCAGGAATTATTCATCTTCCTAAATGCTGATACAGTATCAAATTCCCTGCACACACCCCGGCACTCGGCCATTCAAACCACTTCCTGTCCTGGATAATAAATCTCCATGTTGAAACAAGATCAATTGCAGCTTACTCATCTGAATATACAGTATGATATATACAGATGCCGAGTGCTAGAACTTGTGCACATACACACAGGAAATCAATACAGTGCTTCAATTTTTCAGTGATCCTGAACGGATTTCTTTCATTAAATAAAGCAGATACTGTTTATTCTCAAGGATCACCGTGGAAGGTTGCAAGGGAGAAGGAAGATCGTGAGATGTGGAATTTCATTGGCCGTGTTACCTGATATTTACCGCTCAATAGGTTAAGGCCAGGGGGGGTCACTGCTCCCTGTGGAGGAGCGCCGTGCATTTTTAAAGAGACAGCGCAGACTTACCAGCAGGACGCCAGCTTCCTTCCTCAGTGATAGGAAACACACATAAACACACCACCATTGACCTTAAGCTCCAATAAACACCATTAAATATGAATAAGGACATAATTGAAAGTAACCACTGGCACTTTCTTCTTGTTTTTTCCCCCCACCCAAACACACACACACACGTACACACTCTTACACTACAAAATCCAGAGCCAACCACACACTATCTGGCTTACTACTTGGCCAATAATAATCTTGACATTTTCTGTGGTGTCATTAGGACACTCTGCAGAAACCACACACTGAGTCAAGCCTTTGATGGTGCATGAAAATAAGAACACCCAATTCAAACTTCACATGGTATATCAACAGCCCAAATAGAGATGATTTATGGTTCATCACGCTTCTTTTTGCCCAATCCAGAGTGATTTTTATAGCAGGGGGAAGTGTGGGAGACTTGTCACATACAACTTGAGAGAGAGAATTCATTGTAGGCTATCAAAAGACAACAATGGGTCACTGGTGAATGTGGAATATTTATTTTCCCCATCGATTAGTCTCCTGAACAACTCCCCCTTCCCCCTCATCATCCGCACTGACACCCTCCTCCTTGAACTCTCCAACTTGCTTTCATTGATCCGTCAGGCTAAGAGAGATGGAGCGAGCACGGGGCCTTGGTAGATATTTTCCTTGGACTGTGTGTTTATCCTGCAGAGGTAAACTTTGATTTCAGGCTCTGTTGTGGCATTACTTCCTTTTCCCCCACCGGCAGAGAACAGTGGGAGTAATCAGCTTAATTGGTATAATTATGGGGTAAGCGGTGAACCCTTGAACACACGCCACTGCTTTTCTAAACGGATATTTGCAGATTATGGGGGTAAAGTTCTCCTCATCAGCATTTAGCTAGGTCTCCTTTGTCTGTGAATAGGGGGCTATAATCTGTAGAACACAATCATCACAAAAAATACAGATGATCCAATCCACTGACCAGTCTTTTTATTGTACTTACTGATTATCTTCGGAATAATTTAGCAGTATTCTTTCCGAAATGCCACTACAAATCATTGGACTGGTATCCCAAAATGTAAAGCATCAAATACGCAAGTTATTTACAAAAATAGAGGCTAAGACCATGTCTGAAGACACAAATATCCCATCATTGTTTGTTCTACAGCTCATGCTTCTGGTTAATTCTCCTCATGTTTCAGACTGATATCAAAATTGACAACCAGAATGAAAAGTATTTTAGCATTTCACCATTTTTTGGCTTGTTTTTGTGTGTTGTAATGTTATACCATGACCAGGCCAAGTTGTTAAATCATAGTTTAGGGTAAATTACTGTATATTGTTAAAATCACTGTTGACTTTATCAATATTAAGCCAAGACCCTTTTCTTTCCCGTACCTTAACCAAATGTTGTAGATGCCTAAACCATAAAGATGAGCAGATATTGTATTTCAGAAGAGGATATTGCAACAAATGAAATATGATGTCAAGAGATCACCATGCTGATACATTCCATGTAAGCATTTTTTGTAAGCAAATTGGCAGATACAAAAATCCCTTATTATGTTGATTAAAAATGTATTTGTGTTGCAAAATGTTTTATCCAAACAGATTTACTGTTGTGTAATATGTAGGAGTCAGTGCTGGTTTATTACCATTAGGGGTTGAAATCGACATTGAAATATGTGTCCGATTTCGATCATCAAAATCAAAAGCCTGCCATTTCGTGACTCTCCTTTTTGTTTCCAGTTTACTGGTGAAATAAGTTATTGTTATGACATTATAAATAAATTATTAAAATTTGACCTTATAGCCTTAGTGTGGTACATTTCCCCCCGAAATAAGGCGATTATATTACTCTTGATACCGTGTCGCCTTATTAAACAATAATTTGAAAATGTAAATGACAGCTATCAGGGCAAATTTACAAATGAACACTAAGAATCAATTCTAACAATGGCATAGCCTTTAGCGTTATAAAATATTTAAACAGAAAATCCAATTCTCATCTTAAAACTGAAATATAAATCGAAGCGTGAATTTTGAGAACCCTGACACCCCTAATTAACATACTTAATCAGCTTTTACTTGAGAGATTAATAAGTTTAAGAACGTAGTTTAAGAAATATTTCACTAGCTCAGGTTATAGAAATATAGATTTACATCCAGATGAACCTTAACCAAAGAATCATAAGATCAGAGGAAGAACAGGCTTAGAATATACAGTGTATAGCACTCATCTTAACTCCAATATTTCGCCACTTATTTAGTGTAACACTGCCCTGCAGAAACCAAAGGTTTGAGTGGTATTCAGTCTTTGGTGTCATCGTGCTCAGGGGTCTTTCATGTTGCTTGTCTGTCTGCTAGCCCACCTCAGACCCTGGCCATGTCGCCCACACAACCCAGGAGATGGAATTTTAAAAATTTACAGTCCTCTTTGAGCTAGCCTCTTGGCCCCTGCAGGTCTCTGGAAATTGAAAAGTCAGAGAGAGCAAAGAAGAGAGCTAAGGTAAAATGGAGGGAGGCCATGAAAGAGAGCGAGAGAGGTTTCTCTATAGCTGGGCAGACTTTGCATTACCCCTATGGCAAGTTTTCAGCCACTTCTTGTTTCTCTCTCTCTCTCTCTCTCTCTCTCTCTCTCTCTCTCTCTCTCTCTCTCTCTTTCTCTCTGCCTGCTCAGTGAAGTGGCCCTCCACAGCAGAGGCCAGATGCTATCAGATGCCATCATTGAAAAATTCAACGTGTGTTGAGGGCAATTCATTGAAACGAATCCACAGACCGCTTCCTGTTTTCTCAGACCTCTCTACAGCATATTTCACAGCTGAAGCTGTTTCATGGCCACCATTCGAAGAGTAATTGAAAATCCATGGCTGATTGACTCAGACGCTTGGTAATTAATTTCCCTTCAGTTGCAGGGCTCTAAGACCAACACCCACATCTGTACTGTTTGATGGTTCTTGTGCTGTGCTGAGGTAGTATTGACATAGTTTAGGTCAGCTTCCCACTTGAATGGCTGATATGTACAGTAGGCTACCTATTGATTCTTACATGTAGCAGTGACACACACATATGTACATACATATATTGTACAAACACACACATGTATGCATAAATATGTCTGCTGACACTGAGACCTAATATGTAGTCATGCTAGCAGCCTGTCTCTAGGGAAGGCACTGTTGTTCTTTCAGTCTGTTGTTAGCTGGTCCATCACTGTGAGCCAAACTGAAATGTCTTAGCAACTACTGGATAGATCGTCATGAAATAAGATGCAGATATTAATGGTTCCCAGACAATTAATCCTCGTGCCTTCGATGATCCTCTGACTTTTCTCCAATGAGGTTGACATTTTTGGTTCTGAGTAAATTGTCTCGACAACTTCAGAATGGATTATTATCAAATCTGGTGCACACATTGATGTCCTACTTAAGCTGCTTTCACACCACTGCGTGGTAACCACCGTGACAACCTCCTACCTTCAAGAGCGCTTCCCGGAAAAGCAAAGTGTTTTTAAAAGCGGCTGCTGCCACTTTGGTCCACAGCTATGGTGACAAGCAGGTGCCTCGGTGAACACTGGCAGAAGTGCAAGTCAACTTGTAGCTTCATACTGTAGAAAGACAATGGAAATCACTGACATTACCAAAGATTTTACATGTTTGGACAATTTACCAGTCATCTGAAGTTTGGTAGAAATGTTGTCCCAGGCCCAGTTTTTATTCTGGTTGTCCTTAAAAGTTGCTAGCACCAGAACTCTGGGTATTCAGACACCAACATTATCAGCTTAACCATCTTGTCTTCTTTCTGCTTCTGCGATGCCCATTTAATTTGATTGGCCTGTGCGGCTTAGGTTAGCATTTAGCTCAAATCACAGCTGTACCTATATACAGCACAACTTCACCGAGTCACTAACTGGGCTGTAGACTCTCAGTCTTGTTTCTGATAAGACTTCATGTACTCGTGGATACTGGCTTTCCTCCAGTTTTCTTCCTCCCTCCCTCTTTGCTTATCTCTCCTGCTCTGTGGGTAAGAGTGATTACTAAGGAATGTAAAAGAAGGCAGACAGCAACTTTAAATTCTGGAGGTAGTATAATTTACACACAAAATAAGGGCCTAAACTCTGGCTCTCTCCCAGTCCTGTTATTTATTCCCCTTAACGTGTCTCTAATACCACAGTGACTGATTGCTAGCTCAAGGTGCCTTCTGCTCGACTACCTCTACCTCCACTACCTCTCCTTATGGCAACTGAACTGCTGATCAAGGTGGGATACCTTTTAGAGGGTTGGCACACATCCACTTGTTTAGAGGCAAAGAAAAAGCACAGCTGAAGGACTCTGAGGTAAATACATCGCCGTATTTAAGTGTGATACTAGTAGACCATAGCTTCTGTGGTAATTACGAAATCAGATATGAGTTAAGATAAGCTTTGAGTTCCAGCCCCCATGCAGCAGAATATTGCCATTTTTTCAATTGAACGAACACACCCTGATATTATATGGTCTAAGATGACATTGGTACAAACAGCATATACGCCACCGAGTCCATCTCTATACTGTCCACAAAACAACATCAAAGCAATGACAGCTATACTGGAAAACAAAGTAGAGTTACAGCAATGACACCTGAGAGTCCAAGCCAAGAAGAAGAGAGTGAAATGGCGAGAGACCTAATAGCATGTCTCACATTGAAGGACCTTGGAGCCTGTGTCTTGGAGATGAGTGGCTGATATATACCCAGCATGCTTAGTGTGGGAGCGGGCTGCATTGACACTCATGTCACGTTTGCAGCGGAGCGCTGTATGGCACTATAATCATGGTCAGCTTACAGAAGAGAGAGAGAAAGGCAGAGAGTGAGGTGTGTGGCTGATAGCTCCACTGAAGGTCTTCTTTCAGACAACATTTATGTGAAGATAAAGAGGCAGTTTCCTGATTTGCCCCATGCTGCCACTGACATTTGATTGTAATGTCTTATGTAATGACATGTAGATAGGGCTACCATGTCGTGGTGTGGGAGTATTTTTTCTAACATTATCTGCACGCTTGGACATCTGACGTCCACATATGTTTGCTCATTTGACAGTGAAAGTGTCAGGGAAGGACAGGAAGCATTTTTTAACACAATTTGCATTTCCTCCTATGAACATACTCGCAGGGCTTGATGTCAATGTAGCTGCACAAAGGGGAATTTACAGGCACTGTGAAATTTCCTATGAATGTTTTACATATTCCAGTCTATCATGAAGCCATAGCAACTAAATATTTATATTGGTCAGGGTACAGAAGTGATGCTGACGAATAGAGCTGCAGCAATTCATCGATTAATTTATTAGTTGTCCACTATTAAGTTAATCACTAACTGATGTGATAATCAACTTATTGGTTTGAGTAATTTTTTAAAGTCTCAGATTTTAGCTTCTTAAATGTGAATGTTTTTGGTTCTGGTTTCTTTACTCCCCTATGACAACAAAATGAATATCCTTTGGTTGTGGACAAAATGAGACATTTGAGAACGTCAGCTTGGGCTGTGTGAAAGACTGATTGACATTTCTTCACCATTTTCTGACATTTTATAGACCAAACAACTGACCCATATAATTGAGAAAATAATCAAGAGATTAATCAACAGTGAAAATAGTCATTAGCTGCAGCCCTGCTAAAAACCTCAGGCAGTCTCCGGGAACTTCTTAATACCAATAGTAGTCAGACCTACAAAGAACATATTAGATTGCATGTCTTTAAACATATTTTCCACCTCCTACAAGCTGACTAGTTCTGTGATTGAGTTAGTTTTAACCCATTTTGTCTGTTGTCAGGATTATCAAGGCTGTTTCACTGTATTACTGATGCGTCCACATTGTAAACTGTGGTAGACAAAGTACACAACTCTATTACTTGAGTCAGAGTCTACATACTCCTGGTCACATATTACTCCAATACAAGTGAAAGTCGCTGATCCAAATTATTACTTCAGTTGCCTTTGAAGAAACTTGAGTATTCAAAGTACTTTTTTTTAAAAAAAATCTCAATACATTGTTGTATATTGTCACAATACATTTACAGAACCTAATGACTCTAAACCAGCCCACTGAATGCAATGACTTGCTTGTATAAGCAAGCAAACAAGTAATAATTTGGAGGCTAGGTTAATTCAGCTTCTATTACACAGCTTTGCCAGAAATATCGAACAGCTTGATCTCTCCTCTCCACCTGTCACTACCAATGAGCTGCTCAATCTGACTAGCGCATGTGGGAGGTAGAGGTATGGTAACACCACTTTGACAAAC
Organism: Epinephelus fuscoguttatus; assembly: GCF_011397635.1. Classification (NCBI taxonomy): domain Eukaryota; kingdom Metazoa; phylum Chordata; class Actinopteri; order Perciformes; family Serranidae; genus Epinephelus; species Epinephelus fuscoguttatus. Next base: position 26,701,708 of record NC_064768.1, read on the forward strand.
ACACCAAATGCAACTGCATTATCACAGTTTTTGAACTTTTGCATTTTAGAAAAAAAAAAAAAAAATCATCCGCTGACTTCAAAGCAATTTATCAAGTAATGTAGTAGAGTCAAAAGTACAATATTTGTCTTTCACGTGTCGTGGACTCAAAGTAATATGTTTCCCAGAAAAAAAAGTATAGATACTCATAAACTGTACTTAAGTAAATGTACTTAGTTACTGTCCACCATAGACCATAAACACAGCAGACTTGGCTTTTATGGAGCTTTGTTATTTGTCACTTTGAAAAGTCACATCAAAAAGGTGCAACCTTTTTCTTTGCTGACAAAAATTGCTTATTGGCAAATAAACCTAATTTGACCCACCTTTGTGGCAGTGCCAGTAATTGAGATTGAGTTACATTAAGAAGTCCTTTAAGCAGAATCTGTCCTCAGAACGGAGGAAAAAGTCGTTACAAGTGGGTCAGAACCAAGTGTTTGTAATACCTAAGTGCTCTTTGTACAACTACAGCTCTCCTTTTCCTCCTCTTGTTGGATTTCATGTCTGTTTAGTAAAAATTCTTCCTGCTCTGCCAAGCAAAGTTAGGTTTTTTGCATGACTCTTAAGGGCTAATAATTAAATATTCAAACTAAATGTTCGAGGGCACTGTGTTTAGTGGTACCAAGTGAATTTTTTCTAGTCACTGTCTTATAGTCTGTTGACAGACAGTAGAAAACACCTTTGAGGAGGAATTTTCGGTTTTGGATCGTGTCTCCTTTTGGCCCCTGTGGTCCCTGTGTTGCGCAATCTTATTGATGTCAGCCTCACCTTAGGGTTCCTTCTGGGTTAAAGCAGGCAAGTGGAAAACCTGGGCACTGGCTTTTTAGTATGTGTATCTGTGTGTAGCAGAGGGGAGGTGCTAACCAGCCTCCAGCCACGCTCCAGGGAGGTGAATGCTGCTTCCACTCCCCTCAAAGCTCCATCAGTCACACAAATCCACACAGAACGGAAGTTGGCTCGGTGTGGAGGTGGATGAATAAGAATAAAGTAGTATGAAGAGATGAAATTAAGCTGTGTGTGTGAGAGAGAGGAAGCGGAAAAAACGGTAGCCAGAGAGAGAAAAAAGATGGCTGGTGGTTGGGAGGCAGATCAGAGTTAAGAGAAAAAATGTGACATGCATCGCTGCGCATGTGTTTATGCATGCATGTGTGTCAGATTATTTAAAAGGCAACTAAACATCTAACTTTTTGACACAAATTAAATGTGATCCAGCAAATATAAAGGAAAAGGAACTTGCTTTAATGTCTACAGACGTTTATTGCTGTGGAGTAGAGCTTTCATTCTCTGCCTGATCCTGGTTCAGGCTGGGCCATAATTTCTCAACATCCCCCTGGACTAGAATCAGGTTTTCATATAAATTAGCAAATGGTTAAATTTAACTGTCACTGTGCTCTGCTGCTCTGTTTCTAGAGTGCGCTCTACTGCTCAAGAGTAGCACCCCAAATTTAGTCCAGTTAAGTCCAGTGTGTGCTAGAGTGCGCACTTGGAGTGTCGCAAATGCCTGTTACCACACTGAAAAGATTAGTCGACCTTAACTTGTAATGAATATTATAATGGTTATAATGGTTTTTAATCAGCCTCGGGCCCAAAACTGCTGCCATGGCTCAAGTCGGGCTTGGACAGAATCTATGCACATTCATGTAGGGTCTCATTTTTCAGGCCTGAGCAAAGCTCTACTATAGAAGTGGCCTAACCGCTGCTGTTCTGGTGACAAAACAAGGAAACCTACTCACGCATACACCCAATATCAGAATCACATAGCAATCAATAACTCTGTGAAGCACTCGTGCTCAAAACCATTCAGGTCTGCCAAATTCTATTCCAAGCTACAACCACTCTATCAGTCATCCCAGCTAAACACAGTCCAACCCACATTTACAAAAAGCCCCAGATTGGAAAACCAAACCCTTTGACCCTGTAGTCATAAATCCACCCGGACATAGTATTCCCCCTATCAGCATGGGCTCAAACTCTGTTAAAGGCTGAATTTTGAAATGCGGAGAAAAGACCTTTTTTTCTCCTTCCAAACTGCCTTTTGCTGAAAGAGGATGCTTGTGAAGAACGAGAGCATCAAAAAAACAAAGCAATTTGCATGGCAAAGAGGTGTTCTGACAAGCAGGGAGGCGGCGGAGTTGTTGCCCAGAGGACTGGACGGCTGTTGAGCAGTGGAGAGGAATCTGCTATTCTCTCTTCTCTCTGGAGAAACCAGCAAAGTGTAGCCTCCCCTGGGGGTAAGGAACGCTGCACAGCACAGTAATACATTATGTGAATATCAAATATAGGTACTAATACAGTCAGAAAGCGGGGAAGAGTCTAAAATGAGGAAAGAAACTGAGGCGGCAGAGAGAGAGGAGATATTAAAGCATTTGAATGAGCCTGAATGCAACTTGCTTTGCCATATTTAAATGCATACTATGTTACGTGAATGGGTGTGTAGCTGGCACTTAGGGAGATCAGATGATAGTCTGAAGCCAATAAGCCAGGTTTTCTACCTTTAATTCAGGGACAATGCAAGAGGTTCTTTCACAGTGGAGACACGCTGTACAGCCCAAATAATCATCTGATGAGCTTCTGGAAAACCTTTTTTTCGTTGTTTCGTGAATGCCCTGAGGCTGATGCCATCGGCAGTTTGGCAGAGTCTCCCTAGCTGTTGGGAGTTGTTCATTAACCGCTGCCCCAAGATATTTTTTAGGCTACTATGTGAAAAAAAAAACAGGCTTTTCGCAGTCACAGAGTATATCTATCAATATCACTAGATTGGACATGGGCTGAGGAGGATGTGGAGGATGGGAGGGAGAGCGAGGCGGAGGAGGTGGAAACGAATGCAGAAGGTGCTTGCTGTGGGTTTCTGTGACAGGCCAGGATTTAACACAAAGTCAATACTACTGCAAAGTGCAATCACAATGTGTTGGCTAAAGCAGATGGCTTCGATGAATGCTACACCAGGGCCAGTCTCAGTGGCCTAGTGGACCCAGGAGTGATGTTTTATGTGGGCAGAATTCTTCAGACTGTCTGCTCACTCTCTGTCTACTTCCACAACTGTACACCTCTCCTGTCTTCACCTGTTTCTTAATTTACTCAGCTACTCCTCCATGCTTCTGACTATCTATAATGGCCTCTTATTGCATGCACAAACTATTATGTAGACACGCTTGTAGTATGTATAGTATGGGTGGCCAATATGGACGAATTTAATATTGCTTTAATTGCAGTGACATCATCTCCCTTAGAGTGTGGAAAGAGAGTACCAAAGTTACGTGATACGACGTGATAGTCAGATGCTGTTTTCTATTGGGACATGTTGTTGTTATGTTCCAATTTAGAGCAGCTGCTGAAGTGCGACACTTGGTTTGGCATACCTGTCTGGTCCAGTGTTTGGCTTAATATCAAACCGATTTAAACATTTTTAGACTGGTTCATATTTATATGTGACAAGAAATGTTAACATATTGTTGTTGTTTTTTTTACGCTAAAGTCTTAAATGTTTTCAAAATCAAGAAGGATAAAAGATAAGCTGTGAATATTGGGAAGAAAAGCAAAAGATGGTCAGAGTGCAGTCCCACCGTAAAAATTATTCCCAAAGATTCACCCACAGTAGATTATTTGAATTTGTTTAAAACACTCATTTGCAAAAACAGATAAGAGCCTCTTTTAGAATGAATTGAATATTCCTTTGAGTGCACAATACAAAAACATGACTTATGAAAATTTAAAAACTTTGAGATATCTTATCAAAACAACTAATATCAGTTTGACTGATATTCTCTGGCTTACACACACACACACACACACACACACACACACAACATGATTTAGGAAAATAGATGAAAACGCAGATGTCTGTTTTTGCAGATGCCAATATTCAGTCTCGCTCATCTGTGGCTGCATTGATCAAGCCTGTTTGAAGAGACATTGTGTGTCATACTGTAGTTAAGCAGGCAGCTGGAGAGCTAAAAGACCCCAATATATCAATAAAGACACGTTACTTTTCACAGAAAGTGGGATATCCTACAAAAAAAACTTGTCATACTGTATATTTGTGTGTTTTTTTTAAGATATTTTTGGGGCTTTTTGTCTTTATATGATAGACAGACATAATGAGAAAGGGGGATGACATGCAGCAACGGGCCGTGGGTTGGATTTGAAGGACACAGCCTTTGTACATGTGGTGCCTGCTCTACCAGGTAAGCTAGTGGGCGCCCTGGGCTCATCCATTTTTGACAGGAGGGGGGGAACTCTGGCTGAATCTCTTACCAAAAATATTTTAAAAAACCCTTTTTTACAAGTGTGCTGTGGATAACTGGAGTGGCCAGAGGGTTGGCTGCTGTGCTGCTGTTCATGTGCACAAAGTGTGCTTCCTTCCCCCCAAAAATATAGCCCTCTGCAGTTCCACTTGACACAGCAAAGCATGTTATGTAATTGCTGGTTGTAATGAAAATAATGTAGCTGCAGTGATGAAATCCAGGCAAAGGTTGTATTGCTGTTGCATGTAATGTTTATGGTCATCATTTACACTAAAATCATTGTCGTCATTGGGAAAAAGGTTGTAAGCCAAGAGGTGGAACTCAGGGCTTTGACAAAAAGCGTAAGGACATATGTATATTTAGCGTCAGTACATGATGTATGTGCATGTTTCCTATCGAAGCAAAGATGACCACTGTAGGTGCTGCACTGAAACCATAAAAACCCAGGCGGGTATCCAGCCTCCGCCTCATTTTCATCTCAGGGGGGAGTGTTGTCCCTGGCTGAGCGAAGCCGTAGGGCACGGCTCCCCTCCGGTTCTGGAGGAATAATCTGTTAGCAATAATCCAGCAAGCCCAAGGCGGGTCACATGTTGGGAAATGAGGGCCGAGTGAAGAGCCACATTTGATTATTCAATTCTGTTCCCCCTGTGGTTTATTCAACCGCAGTGTTTTTCTCGGCACTCGTGTCCAGCTCCACACAATGTGCTATTGATGGAAGTAAGGCTGGGGTGTAAGCAGATTAGAAAGCATGTTGAGTCTGTCTGGTCGCAGTTTGATTTTTAAAGAGGCTATTTTCACTAGTCAGAGAGGCACAAGTGTATAACTATATATGTGTGTGTGTGTGAGAAAGTGATGTAGTGTCGATACATGAGTTATTGCAGTGCTCACAAGAATCAGATGTTGAGAATAGTTTCTTTGTGTGTTGTCACATGCACCTTGTTTTTGTACTTCAGAACATAACAGCAGATTTTTTTCCCACCACTTCCTGTGTCCTCTGCTGTGAAGGATGCTTGATACTTTTATATATTTTCCTGTAAACTCTTCCAGTCTCTGCAAAAACTCTTCAAATCCCCAGTTTTTTCTTTGTGAAACCAAGTTACAGTTAGGCTACGTACAGTCTGGGCTGTGTTTGTGCAAATGAGTATGGACTTCATATGGAATGTGAAACATACTCTGTCTGACTGAAACTGCACGCACATTTCAATATGTGTCTTATATATCTCAATAGAGTGTTTTCTAAGTAATGCATAATGCATTTCCTTTGGCGCTGGCTGTGAGAGTCATCTCAGATCAAGTGGGAGTGATAATATCGCTCTCCAGCCCCGCACTACAAAGGAGGAGGCGTCGACTCTCCCCCTATTTCCTGATGAATGGAAAATGATGGTGGAAATGTATTTGTGTGTGTTGTACAGTTCACACTAGTGATGGAGTCAACAGTTTTAAATATGCTCCCATCTTGTTGAAAGTTTAAATGTTCACTCCCCCATATTTCCATTCATTTTTCACACATCTTCCTCTTATGCAACAACGAATATATATCCTAGGCTGTCCCATTTACATGGATTTATGAAAGTGAAGTTTACATGTTCATTATGTGATGTAATATTTTGTTTTGATGGACCATAAGATGGAGTGATTATTAGTATTCTACATTCATATCAGTGCAAAAAAGGTAAAACAAACGTAACATTTCATAATTACAGTTAGTCATAGAGTTAGGGGGCTTTCACGTCAGAGTCCCGGGACCAGATCTGAGTACACTCGACCCCAAAGTCCAGTTTGTTTGGTTGCTGTGAACTCGAGTATGGTTCATGTGTCCTCCAGTTTGCATCAGATGTAAACAATAACTGCACCAAAACATGGAAGCCCGTGAAGACCCAGACCTGGCTTTGCTGCCACCTTCAACCTGCAGTCGGAGCTCTGATGGGAGAGGCTCCTTCAGCCTGGATAAGACCTTCACTTCACTTCTCCGCCATTCCCCATTGATGATGGTCCCTGGGGCAGCAGTGTCCATCTACGGCTCCCTTTTCTACCCTGTAGCGTACCAGAAATGTCACGTAGATGATGTCGCAAGTGTACTCAATCAATCAATCAATCAATTTTATTTATAAAGCCCAATATCACAAATCACAATTTGCCTCACAGGGCTTTACAGCATACGACATCCCTCTGTCCTTTGGACCCTCACAGCGGATAAGGAAAAACTCCCCAAAAAACCCCTTTAACGGGGGAAAAAAAACGGTAGAAACCTCAGGAAGAGCAACTGAGGAGGGATCCCTCTTCCAGGACGGACAGACGTGCAATAGATGTCGCACAGAACAGATCAACATAATAAATTAACAGTAAACCGTATGACACAATGAGACAGAAGGAGAGAGAGAAAGAGAGAGAGAGAGAGAGAGAGAGAGAGAGATGCAGGACAGACGGTAATGACAGTAGCTTACAACAACTTTAATGAAAGTAATAATATTGTAATTAATAATAATATATTAATACCTGGCAGTATACATGTGTGACAATAATCATATGTGTATAATAACAGTAGAAGTATGACTAATGACTAATGATAACAGCAGCAGCGGGAGGCATCTGGCAGGACCACGGCAGCAGCACAACCACACACGTCACACTATCCAGAGGAACTGCCCATTGGTTCGACATCCCATTGTTCCGACCATATTAAACTCATTGTTATGAAGTCCGTTCTGAAATCATCATGATGCCCTGTGGTTAAGGTCTGGTTAGATTTAGGCACAAAAACCACTTGGTTAGGGTCAGAAAAAGATCATGGTGTGGGTTAAAATGAAAAAGAAAGTGGCAAACACATAAGCCGTGAGCCTGCCTGCCTCAAGCCGGTCGCGGCGCACCATACGCCCGCTGCGAGCCGTTCAGCACCGCGGACAGTCGGACTAATGGGATGTCGAACCAATGACATGGACCCCTATCCAGGCACCGCTGCAATACGAGTTAACCTGAGAGACAGTGGAGCACAAAGGCTCTGGAGAAGAAGCCGAGTTAGTGACATCCAGAATGGCCGAGTTGGCAAGATGCAGTAATAGGATACGAGAGAGAGAGAGAGAGAGAGAGAGAGAGGGAGAGAGAGAGAGACAAGGAGAGAAGGTGCCCGGTGTATCATAGGGGGTCTTCCGGCAGACTAGGCCTAAGTCAGCCTAACTAGGGGCTGGTACAAGGCAAGCCTGAGCCAGCCCTGACTATAAGCTTTATCAAAGAGCAAAGTCTAGTCTTAAATGTGGAGACGGTGTCTGCCTCCCGGACCGTAACAGGAAGATGATTCCACAGGAGAGGAGCCTGATAGCTGAAGGCTCTGGCTCCTGATCTACTTTTGGAGACTTTAGGGACCACGAGTAACCCTGCATTCTCAGAGCGCAGTGTTCTGGTGGGATAATATGGCACTATGAGCTCTCTAAGATATGACGGAGCTTGACCATTTAGAGCTTTATAAGTTAACAGCAGGATTTTAAATTCAATTCTGGATTTTACTGGGAGCCAGTGCAGAGAAGATAAAACAGGAGAAATATGATCTCGTTTCTTAGTTCTTGTTAGTACACGTGCTGCTGCATTCTGAATTAGCTGGAGAGTTTTTAAGGACTTACTAGAGCTACTTGATAATAGAGAGTTACAGTAATCCATCCTTGAGGTAACAAAAGCGTGGACCAATTTTTCTGCATCTTTTCGGGTCAGGATAGGCCTAATTTTCGCAATATTACGCAGATGAAAAAATGCAGTCCGTGAGGTTTGTTTTAAATGAGAATTAAAAGACAAATCTTGATCAAATGTTACTCCGAGGTTTCTTACGGTAGTGGTAGAGGCCAGAGCAATGCCATCTAGAGAAACTGTGTCATCAGATAAAGAGTCTCTGAGTTGTTTGGGGCCAAGAACAATAACTTCAGTTTTGTCTGAATTTAACATCAGGAAATTGGTGCTCATCCAGGTTTTTATGTCTTTAGGGCAATTATGAAGTTTAGTTAATTGATTACTTTCTTCTGGCTTCATAGATAAATACAACTGTGTATCATCCGCATAACGATGGAAATTTATAGAGTGATTTCTAATGATGTTACCTAAAGGAAGCATATATAGAGTAAATAGGATTGGTACTCAGGGTACAGATCAACATTAGGAGGGAAATGGAGACATGGGACGATCGTGCTCGGGCAAAGTATGAATTGCACCTAATATGAAAAAACCCTCAGATACCTCCTGACCACAGTCTTTTCCTGTTTACTGATACATTAATCTAAGTCAGCAATGGCTAGCCCTAGTAGCTCACAGAAATAGAGCAAAAAGCAGTATGTGTCATCCAAACATTTTTTAATCAGTCAGTTTTGGGCGATCCAAACACAACACTATCCCCTGGCAAAAAAAAAAAAAAAAAAAAAGAAAAGCAATTAAGGTCACTGGTGGTGTCAGTTTATCACAGCTTATCAGTTAAATTTACACCCTTGGCTTGTTGAATGAAAAAAATCTGTAAAAATACTTTCCCAAGGATAACACAGTGATTATCTCTGTTGTTTACTTAACTGTCGCTATAGTTACAGGTGTTGCTCCCAAAAAAAAATGACTCATTTTACCTGTTTATTCACAGTGGTCACATTACTAGGCTCTGCAGTATTTTTTCATACAGCAGAATAATAAACTGCCCCCTTCATAACAAGAGAGCAATGCATTTTGCTGAGAGAGCCTCTAAAATGATTAACTATGTGAAGCCATAATCACATGTCATTAATGCAAGGTGTTTGTCATAGGGAAACACTTGTATGTAAAAGCATGTGATGCCTCTCCCCATCTCCTGACTGATATCTCCAGGCCATCTCTACCCTTGCTGTAAGTAGAGAAGAGATAGCCTGCAAATCAAATTAGCCGTCTAATGGAGAGAGATGAAGAGAGAAGGAAAGATGAGAGGAGGAGGGAGGAGAGGGTGAGAGCGATAAATCTGCAGGATTAGGTTATTGTCTTTTTTGTGAATGGAGGAAGGGAGAGAGTGAAAGAGGGAAATGGGTTTGGTGGTCTGAGTAATATTAACTTCAGGGGAGCTTTTTCAAGGATGTATAACCAGTTACAGTGGCCCTACCACCACAAGCTTCTTTTCAGGCTTGGGACAAGTCAGTGGAACTCCAGCAGTGCTGCAGTGCTGTATTAGATTCCATATTGCCTAATCTCTGTAATGGAATCTTTTGCTTGAGCAATCAAGGAATTCAGCTCCTGACACACACATACTGTACAAGCAGATAAACTGCATACACACAAATGCACACATAGGCAATGACACTAGAGCCAGACCACTATTTAATTGATTATAGTGATAGCTTATAGCTTATATCAACAAATATGTGTGGTATGAATCTCTTTAATTCTCCTCATCAATAATGTTTAATATGAAATAAAACTGAAAGAAATTCCTTGAGAAACTGGACACGCAACAAGTTTTGTACCTGAAATATAAATGATTGTTCCATGGATGAGGATAGATATTTAGCCAAGATATTATTGATCACAAGCAAGAAGACAATAACAAGGAATTGGTACAAGACTGAATCCCCTTCTATAGAACAATGGTTGGAAATTCTAAGAGACATTTTTGCTATGGAGTGTATATATATTTTAATACCAAACAAGCCTACCACAGTAGCGTGACATCAATACTTCAGCATCCAAACAGAAAGCTTCCAGTGCCTGACAGAAGGTAATGTTAATGATAACATTAGTCTGCTTCCGGGCTGCCAGTGCCTCGGGCTCCTCGCTCATCTGCTCCACCAAAGTCCACCAAACGACACAACCCAGGGAACCTCACCAGCAGATGAGTGGGAAGCTCCAGGCTGCACGGAAAGACGTCAGACGCTGTTCGAAAAGCAAAAAGCTGTTTGACAAGCAAGATTACCTCTTAAGAGCATAAATCAATATAGTAGCTGGTTAGACTTCCACAAATTGACCACAGCATTTTATTTTCTGTGTTTATTTTCTTGGGTAAAACTGAACTAATTTAGTGACATAACCACAGAAAATAAAATGCTTCGGGCAATTTGTGAAAACCTGAGCTTCATTCATGTTATTGTTATGATAATCAAACACACACATACATACACCTACAGTTATCCCATCACAGTGATGCATGAAATACCCCAAAAATCAAAATATCAGTGGTTTATCAATTGGAGCCTAATTATTGTATGCAATCTAAACACTAGAAATGTTGATTTCACTAGAAAGGAAACCAATGAATTGTTCTTTTAAGAGACCCGTCTTATTTTCTGTGTTGTATATTCGCTATTGTGCTTCAATAGAGCAAAAGTATTACTTGATTAATTGATGGATGAATTGTTAGAAGACTCGATTGTTAAAATAATTGATAGGTGAAAGGTGTTGCTTGTAGGGAAGAATCTGAAGAGCGTTATCACCCTGTTCTGCAGATTCACTCAGCTTTACAGTGTTTCAGCATCTTTTAGCTCGTTGTTTCGGTTTCCCAGCTCACAACTTTACTGTTTGTGTCACACTCTTATCACTCACTCTGTAAGTCTGGTTTCTACCTGCTGAAGTCATTATCCATTATGCATGGTCCCTGCCTAGCATCAAACTGCATACAGACAAATTTAGAGACTATATGATGAACATTTAGTGCATTTAGCAGCTAAAAAGTCCAGATATGTCCCTCATGAGGGGGTGGAAGCCAAATCAGAGCCACAAGAGTGAATATTGATCTCGACTTTAAAAGAACGTTAATGATTTTCTATCTTTTACAAGCATGTCTGCTCGTAAAAAGGCAATTGTTGGCTAACATATTTGCCATTTCAATGCTGAAAGTTCATATTTCAGTGTTGAAAGGGCACCTTGTTGCACTGCCACCAAATGATCATGAAAAAAGAGAAAGAATCACTGCAGGGTTACAAACAGGGAAGCAAACATTTATGCACCCCCTTGAAAATGAAAGGGTTAATATTAAGGGGCTCATCCTAATGAATAAACGTGTACAACATATATTCAGTGGGACATTTTACAGATGAACCTGTATGCAGTCCCTTGTGGACAAACTACACAAAGGCAATACTCTGAAATACCTCAAGCGAACTTCAATTTCTTCTGTCTGGCAACATTTACAGCAACAACTCTAAATCTTTAATAACATCGCGTTGGCCCAGAAATCCCTCAGGCTCTAACAGACATACAGAACATACAGGCACAAAAGTAAGAGGGTAAAAAATAGGAAGGCATTTCATTGTAAAATAAAATAGAGATCACCTGTTCCCTCATTCAGAGCATTCTGGTTTTATTCTGCTGAGCTTTAACTGTTTATGAGCAATCAACAAGCATCCTTTCTTTTTCCCACCTCATATTCTTGTTCTGCTTTGCATGAAAACAAGATGCTGCCATCCTCGGAGACGGGTGGGGAAAAAAAGAAAAAGAATGTACAGGAGAGCACAAACGAGAGAGAGGGAGACAGCATTGCTCATGAAACCATCTGGGTGTTCCCAGCATCATCCTCTAGCTTTGGCACAGGGGCTGTGTTTTTCTCTTTTTCCTCTCCCTTCTACATGCCGTGTCTGTTCTGTGTACCCATGCTTTATTTATCATTGCCTTCATTAACAATTTAATTGAAAAGCAAGGGGAAGAGTCACATCTGAATATTACCGGACCAAATGGGACTGATACAGTCCCGTAAGTATGGGCTGTAAATGCTTTCTCTCTCTCGCTCTTTCTCTCTCTCTCTCTCTCTCTCTCTGTCTGCCAACTTAAAAGATAGTAATTTGCAAATGCTGGCTGTCTCTAGTGAAATGTTTGCCCACTCACAACATGAATCGCCTGTGTGTGGGCTTCCCCTGCACTGCCCATACATAACCTATTATAGAATGAATATTACACCAAGCCGTTTATTGGCGGTTCTATCAAATATCTTAATACTTTACTGAGCGTCAGTAAACATGTGCGTTCCTCCTCGGGGGGGAAAGATGGGCTGCAGATTTTTTTTCAGTAAGCAATTTTCTTGTAGCTTCCCCCATTTTATTTTCTCGGGCTAGAAAATGAAACATTGTGTTAAAGCAGTGACCTGCAGTGCGTGTTTGGCCATGGACATCTGTGGCTGTGCATGTGTGCATGCTTGCAATCTTTATTTGTGGACCAGATTTATTTATTTTTTTGTTATATTGGAGGGAAATGACGAGGGCGAGAGGGAGAGGGAAGAGAATGCAAAAGGTTACTGCATGTAAAAGATAGTGGGGGGGAAGGGAAGACATTTCGAGGCAAAGCTAAGTGCTTTATACAAAAATGTTGATCATAATAAGGGACTTAATTTAAAGAAATAAAATTTTTAACCAAATATGTGAGGTGTTCTAACCTTTTGAGAAAGGTCTTTATTTGATAAATGACATTAGCCTGGTACTAGCAGAGTGATTTGCTTAGTTTCAAAACAAATTTTGTCTCGTTTCTCATAAATTCACCCGAAATAATTAGATTATGAAACACCCTCCACTTGGCAACAATAAAACATTTGTTTTATAACATTTGTATTTGTTCTCATTGACAGAAAGCAGCAGCTGAGGTTTGCTTGATTGATCTATGTCAGTAGAAATGGCAATGGCAAAGAATTTCATAGTGGGGGTTAAAAAAAAAGAAGTCTGAAAATGGCCATCGAGTCCAGAAACTGTGGCATTGTTATTCTACATAGAGGTTGCAGGGAGCAGTTCGTGTCCTGCATCCCAAGTGTTTTAGGTTTCGGCTGCTAAAATGGTAGGTATTCTATTTCTTGGCAAAGCACAGTAACTTCCTCACTGGTTGCCTGGCAACCTCAGCGTAACGACAAGACTTACTGTGCCTGGCCAAAAAAATAGTCTGGCACGTAACCCCCCATAAAGCCACATTGTGTCGTTTTTACACTTTGGTTTTTCACAGATGAGATATAAAATTTTGATTGGTGGGCTGTAACGAAGCTAATATCATAGAGACATGAGTGTGGTGTCGGTTTTCTCATCTGTCGCTCTGCTAGAGAGCTAGTAAGCGCACTACATTGCTGTTTCTCTTGTAGTTAAACGCTCAAAGATTTATTTTAACTGCTTCATCAGGACTGTGTGGGATTTATTGACAGTAATAATACAACCCACCAGCTGTCATTAGTCTGATTAAAATGTTGCTTAACTCTGATTAATGCACAAAAGTTACCTTTTTCTTAAGGGTCCCACTCACTGTTAGATAAGCAGGATTTTCCCAGAAAACAATATGTAAACTTATACAGAAGTAATCCCTCTTAATCAACACTTATGACCCACTGAAGTGTGTGCTGGCGTTTTTTCCTGCAGAGACTCAGCCCTCTGTCTGTATTTTCTTATTTTCTGTGCTCGAAACATTTGTAGGTGTGCACCCCAACAGCGCTCAGGGGAGGTCGGAGCTGTATAAATAGGTGATGACCAGGAGAGAAGAGGAATACTTTCAGAGAGCTCCTAACTTAGCCTGAAAATTTCTAACATGGAGACCTAGCGCATGAGTCATTGAGGGAAGTTCTCAGAGCAACTCTGAGCAAGGAAATAACAAAACTTTCACCTTAGTGTGGAGGTGTGGTCGAGCCAATTGCTAGGTATGACACATTCTTTTAAAAATGTGATTGGTTGCCCGTTTGAGCCTGCAAGGTTTGGACACACAGTGGCAATGGAATGAACTGCATCACAATATGAGACTGAAAGTGTTGTCATTGTTAGTGTGATCACTCAGCTGATGGAGGGTTGAGACAGACCCAAGTCATCTCTGCAACACTGATGTGTTTTTCTACTTGCCAAATATGTTAGTGTTATGATCACTTCATGTCTGGTATTATAACATTATTACATTTGGTTAGAGATATGAGCACAACTCTAAAGAGATCGACCACAAACATTATCCCTGCACGATCCAATTTATAGCCTTTCACTTACTCTCCGTCATCCAGCATTTGGAGAATTGTTCTTCTACTTGTTTGTCTTTCTCCCATTTTGTCCTCTGCTTAAAAAGCTCTTAAACCTCTTAAAAATCCCCCTCCCTACAGCTAACAATTTTTCACGTTAGGAGCTCTCTTTTATCTTAACTTTAAGTTGAAATTCTTAATGAAATGTAATCATTCTAAGAATTTTCCGAGAATTTGGTCACTTGTACTTCGACATTTTGTGAATACGGTTCCAGGTGTCAGACTGAAAGCAGCAGGCATCCAAGAGACATTGCACAAACACCAAACAAGATTCAGTCTTGTGTCAGCTTTTACTTTCACTTTCATTTTCACTGGTGAGCGTGTGTATGAGCAGTAATCGACACTCCTGCATAGTATACTTTTAAAGCAAGAGCACAGAGAAAACAAAGGAAAGCATAAATCTCAAATATAAAATTATTACTTCAACTCTGTCAGGAAAAAAACCCATCCATCTCACCACTCACGGTGAGAAGCTGATTCTGACAATAAGTTTTTCGGGCCTTTAAAACTGACCACAGCTGCAGTTCCTTTAGTCTACAGGGGGTACTTAATGCTGAGAAGATTTTGGCAGGATTACCACTTTAATTGTAAATATGAGGACATCTACATTTTTTGCAGTGTGTTCACTACAACCTGACCAAGTAAGCAGAGAAAAATACCAGCTCATGCAATGTAATCCCCTGCCTCCCCAAAGGAATCAGTGTATAGAGAGATGGATGGAGAGTGAGGGGGGGAGAAAAGAACAATAATGGTCTCTACAGTTCAGTATCTGCTCATTAATCATTTATAGGCAGCCAAGTGGCAGCAGCAGTGAGATTTCAGGTTACGGTATCAAATCTCCATTTATAAATAGAATAGTTATGTAGCTAGGCGGCAGAATACCATCATATACAACCCCCAACTCGTACCCTCCCCCGAGTATTTACAGATTTCTCTGCGTTGATGGTTTAGCTGGCATGCAGTGATACTAGGTAACCCTGTGAGTAAGCCCAAAAAGTGGGCTTAAAGGCACTCGGCAACTCACACCAAAACAGTCTAGATTCATTAATAGCACAACAGGTAAGAGGGAAAATATGTATTTTTGATTTGGGTGTGCACTGTCCCTTTAATACTGGTGAACAGTCAACAGCTCTTGTATTTCTCAAGTGTCACTCACATTTGCCGTTGGTTATTTGCAAATGACATTATATTATACCTCCCTCTAAACATGCTCACCCATAAACATGCTCCAGCACCTGACTTCTCAAGCTGCAGCTTAAGTGGGTGTCACATCCTCTCCTCTCATTTCACAACCAAACCTGTCAATATCCGTCGTACACTCCACCACACCTGGATCGATAAGAAAATGCTTTCCCCGATCCCGTTTGTGATAGCGATGCTTCACTGCCACTCAGCGCCACCGCTCAAGGACAGCGTGTCAACAGATGCCCGTATGAAGAATGGCAGAGTCCGACAAGCCCGTCTCATGGCAGATGTGATGAGAGGGGGGTGCCCCATCTCTCCTGCTTCTCACTTCCAGAGACACGACGGGGACAAGTGGCACCTTGTACTGATTAATGGTCAGCGGAACTGCCACGTCTAACGTGCCAAGCGCAGACGGTACCCCTCTACAAACTTCAACCAGTTCAAAACTGACTTTCTGACCAGTTATGAGCCTAAATGCGGCCTGAGATCCTCTGGCAGAGGTCTGATAGTAATGCCAAGGCTAAAAATCAGAGGAGACCAAGCCGTTGGAGTCACAGCTTCACGACTCTGGAACAATTAGCGCTGAGAATTGCTTTCTCTTGAATCATTCTTAATTTACTTTTTAGTGTGTTTTAGTAATTTACACCTTGCCTGTCAGTTATTATTATTACACTGTGCAACAAATAAGCCCTCATGAATTATTTGTTATTGTAAGACAGCGCTCGTGTAATGTAAGATGGGGTGATTTACAGCTTTAATTAACTTATTAGGCAGACATGTACTGTTATGGGTTAATTTCCTACCTTTGACATGAGATATATCAAGCTCAGCTACATCTGTTTTACAAATTTGATTGTGTCATGCAAGTCAAGCACTGAGGTCACCCACAACCTTAAAATAGAGCCCGCGAGCTTAGTCCACTCTGCAGCCTGTGTCAGTGATGTAGCTTTAAGTGGTCAGCTTGAGGGAAGAGCCTTAGCATCTTAATCTGAGCTCAAAC
Organism: Epinephelus fuscoguttatus; assembly: GCF_011397635.1. Taxonomy (NCBI): domain Eukaryota; kingdom Metazoa; phylum Chordata; class Actinopteri; order Perciformes; family Serranidae; genus Epinephelus; species Epinephelus fuscoguttatus. The sequence goes on from NC_064768.1 coordinate 26,718,119, forward strand.
TGCTTTACACAGCATTAACAAGAGAGATGAGCAACCATCAGACTATCAATGATTAACTAGAGCCTTAACCCTTCAGCTTGAGCCGTATATCTTGGATTTGGTATTTTCTGGGATGCTTAACAGTTGGTTTCATAGATGACTTTAGAAGAAAAAACATTTTTGTCTGGCTTCAGTGTGTGCGAGATGACAGATTTGAGGTTACCCTGTCCTCACTCTCTATTGCCGTCTCCTAATTCTCACTCTTTGCTATCTTCTCAGCCCTCTCCTCACTTTCTCTTGCATGCACATCTTGTTCTTCCGTCTGTAACAGTTGTCTATGGTGTGTGGACTAAACTGAACAAGGGGAACCTTAGAAAAAGAGGAGTTGCGTGTGTGGGTGAGATGTCCGTGCATGGTGGATTGAAATACCTGCGGCCAGTAAATGAAAGCCTCTGCCTCGCACAGCAGCGATTCAGCAGCAGTGTGTGTATGATTGAACGCTCATGCAGGGCAATCCAGACGTTGAACATTGAAGCTTGAACGCTTGAACAGCACAGGTTTAGTGCCAATGTGCATGTGCAATCAAGTGCTCAGACAAGGCCATCCCAAACATCAGACCTTGTGCAGTGGCTGTAAATGCATGTTAGCGTGCAGGTGAGAGGATTTGAGTGTGCAAATGATTTGCAATTGCAGGACTGATCCTTATGTCAAATCATTTTAATCACATTAGACCTGTCTTCAGACCCTTCAAGCTCTTCCTTATATTATTCAGTCTGACATTTGTGCAGAATGGTGCTTCGTACTCGACAGTGTCTTTGTCAGTGAAGCCAGATACAGACATGAGGAAGGAAAGAGTCTGGGAAAAGAGACTGGCGACGAAAACCAGGTCTGAGCGACTGACCTGAGATAAGGCTGATGTGATGAGGTCTGTGCAAGGCCAACAGCATAAACAGAGCATCACTCAGTCCGTGTGTGTTAGTGCGTGTGTACATGGCATTAGCTATAACATGATTGACATGTTGGAGCGCGGGCTGCAGCAGGTCCATAAGCTATTAGAGAGGAGGTGACGGCCACATCATTCACCTGTCTGGAGACCAGTTAGTGGGCATAGCAGGTGATGTGTACTGAGGTACCCTGGCACAGTACTGTGCAGTGTCAGAATCCAGAATTTGCACAACTGAAGAGGGCTTTTATTGTTGTTCTGATGTTGAAACTAATCTGTTTGAATATCAGGCTTACTGTTTTTGCCACTATATGTGAATACTGTCATTTGACTTTTTCCTCAAAGTAACAAAGTAGTAAGTGCATCCTCTCTGCCTATTTTTCTCCACTGTATAACCACCTGAAAATAGCAGTCACTGTGTTTTTGTTACCTTAGAATTAGCCATTTATATCTACTTCATCCCATTAGTCTCACATCCCGTTGTTCCGATATGTGAGTGCCACTTTCTTTTTCATTTTAACCCACACCATGATCTTTTCCTAACCCTAACCAAGTGGTTTCTGTGTCTAAACCAAACCAGACCTTAACCACAGGGCATCATGATGATTTCAGAACAACGGGACTTCGAAGCAATGGGTTTAATATGGTCAGAACAGTGGGATGTCGTTGGACCAATGGGTTGTCGGAATAATGGGCTGTCGAACCAATGGGCAGTTCCCATCTACTTAGGAAGCAGGTCCTCATCTATGGAGTTCACCATGTTGCACCGTGTTTCTACAGCAGCCCAGAATGGAAAACCAAACACTGGCTCCAGATAGGGCCATTGGCATTTTCACCTCAGCCACCCTAGTTAGCAGCCCCGTTGCCATGAGCAGCATTGGAAAAACACAGATTTTTTTTAACACAAAACCACTTTATTCAGTGTTTTACCAGTTTAAATCACTGGGTCTGTTTGTTTTGGAGAGGAGGAGACCTCTGCAGATAATTCGGCTCCTCATAAAACCTCCTAAACATCTGGACATTTAGCTATCAGAGAAAATAGGTGAGCACACATTAGCAGGTGCTGGGCTAGCGGTCTGTCTGCAACAATCTACACAGCATCACAGAAGTACTGATTTGTAACATGATTTTATTTTATTATTATGCTGCAATGCTCACTGTAATGGGGGTCAGAAGGCCCCAGTCACTACTCTTCTCATGTCTACATGTACTCATATCATGTGTTTACTGGCAACACCGCAATCAGCCTCCACTTCCTGTCCTCCAGTTTCTTGTATGAATGCTCCACACATACAGTACATTTAGATACACATACAGTATGCTCATGCACGCACACACATGTCTAATGTGTCTCATCTAAAATAGCTCCTAGCCATTTGGAAAGATGAAAAACCAATACTTTGTAAAAATCGATTATGATTTCCACTTTCAGGTGTTCGTTTATGTGTACAAGTGCATGTGTGTGTGTGTCCAGGGTAATAACTGTTCCGTAACAGGACCCTCTTTCACATACAGCCTACATGTTTCTCATGTTTTGGATTAGAAATTTCACCCATATTGCACAGCCCTGTATGTGAGTGAGTCTTTTTGGTTAGACATGAACTACATACAAGTGTCAAAGCCTGAATTGATACATGTGTAGACTTGTTGTACACGCTCATACCAGAGTGACTGTGCACTCACTCACACCTGGTCAAGCCTGTGTAGGAAGCTGTAATGTCTCCCTCCTACTGTGCATAGTGTGGACCTGAAGTGGCTTTGTTCTCTGTGTGCTATGGGCACATATTATTTCTCTCCCAGTAGTCAATCCATGCAGCAGTATTTTCTCCGTCACTTTCATATCACGGGGCTGAATTGCAGTGGAGTCAAGCAGACTCAATTCTCTCCATTTAACCCCCTGTTTTAAAATGGAAGAGATGATGTATGTGTGCATTTTCTTCTTATACTCGTGCAGCCCACACACATACACCAGCTTCACTATGCAGTAGATCAATAATCAGATGCACACGTAGCACTTGATGCCTCATAATTTCATCTTTATTCTTTCCCTTGTTCAGATTCCCTATTTGTCTGTATTCTACTCTTCACTGTCTCCCCACCTCCATGTCTGACTGTTTCATCACCACCAGACCACTCACTCAGTTCCTCAGTCATCTACCTGCAATATTTATGTCTTTCTCCCTCCTCCGTCCCGGTGCTAATGAGTTCTGGATGTGGTCGGTGTGGGGTCCAAAGCTTCTCCGGTACTGCCGCCTCTCCAGCTGGGTGCTCCCACAGTGCACCAAATGCCTCTCTTGAATATTGAATAAACCTCGGGACCACCTCCGTGCTTCCTGATCAACAGCACTACTATTACCTAGCTATTACTCTGCACGGGGTCTCGGGGCTCCGTCAGGATGGATGGGCTTTGAATCTGTTGTGTTGTAGGCGAAGGTAGAGATAATAGGAAGGGGTGGGTTGAGCCTTTGAAGATGTCTCAAAGCACCTCTTGAAAATGTGTTATTCTGGGATGCAATCAAGCTGTGACACTCAGGTAACTTGACTGCAGGTGTAAAATTAATTGTAGCCTCAGATAACCCCTTGAAAATATGGGCCCTATAGTTATTGGCATAATGGGAAATTCATAGAAACTATCTGGTACTGCCTGGTTTTTCTCTTTTTTGGGGATCAGTAATGCTGCAAAACATGTCCATTTTCAAATTTAGTCCTAGAATCCTAGAGTGTTTTGTCCAGTCTGAGTGTTGCCTTCAAGTGTTTGCTGCAGCTCACGGAAATTGCATCAGTATCAGAAAGTTCACCTTGAAATTCATATTAGAATTTGTGAGCTAAAAACTTCAGTTATAAAGGGATTTTTAATGTGGAGAGCAGTGTTTATTTTTGTATATTTTGTAGGTTGTCAGTGTGTTGTTGAAATATATTGATCGTGCTATTCCGCAAAACTTACGGTCTTATTGATATTTGCACCAAGATACTTGATCAAAGAATGACAGCTTGTTTTTAAGTACTTGCTATTGGATAAGTGATGAACATTAGTGGAGCAACATCAGTTTTCCTTAACTGGAACCATTTGGAAGAATTATTATCAGATGAATTTGTTTTGCCATTCCTTCCTCTCTGTACCACACCATTTTTTGTGTGTTTCGAATTGGTGATGCGGTCTTATTACAAATCCACAGTTTCAGATTAGTCCGTGATGTAACGCCTTTGGTATAATAAACATGAAAGGTAGGAGCAAAGCACTGTGAGTGAGCTGATATTTACCTTCCATTCATTTTTTATCTAGCCTCTCCATGATAGCCACTTCATTATTCAAAGGCCAACCACACAATTAGCAGCAGCAGATCCTATTGCGAAGCAGTCCCGCTAGGACCAATCAATGCTATTAGATCCGTCAATGTGATTAGACACACTCTTGCATCTTCCTTATTTCTCATTCAAACTGCTTGTGCTAGGAAAGGTTGTAAGGCTTGTTGGCTTTCATTTATACACCATTGATCCAATCCCATGCCGAATCAGGCAGGTATATTGCAGGAGATATAAACAAAGAGACTTTACGCAGTGGATGTTGGGCTTTAACAACTATATTTAGCTCTTTGGCTGCAACAATTTTCTGTGGCTGTGCTATAACGTGGTCTGAAAGACAAACCACCTTCTTCCCATGCACTGACTCATAACACCGAACTCCTGCAAAGAGCACAAATAACCAACTAAGTGAGAAGCAGTCTCAGATTCTGTCAAATGGAGCACCAGTTTATCATTTTAGCCACATAGCGGCATGACTTCAGTGTCAGCCAGCTGATTGGTCCACCACTTTGCTCCAGACTGAAATATCTCAGCAACTACTGGATGGATTATAGTGACATTTTGTAAAGGCATTCATGATTCCAAGATGATGAATCCTAGTGACTTTGATGATCCTCTGACCTTTCCTGTAGCACCACCATGAGGATACTGCTTTTGGTTTTGAGGAAAGTGTCTCAATGACTATTGGATTGGTTGCATGGATGTATAAAGGATACAGCCTTGGAGGTGTGGCCCCATTTGATCCTGTGAAAGTTGCTCAGTGGCATATGAAGCCAAAAAATTTCGACATCATGGGGCTCAAAAAGCAAGCACACCAGAGACTTAAGCCAACCGAGAGGCTAACGTACAGGTCAGCCCTCCACTAAATTGAATAGGGATAAAATTATTTAATCGTGCGTCTCCTCTAGTCTTTCGAAATGTTGTGACAGTGAAGCAAGTCATGTGGCAGAGATTGTGATGTTCAAAAATCAATGTCCACTAATTAACAGATGTTGCTTTCATAATGTAAGTCTATGGGAAAAAGTGTTTTCAGGTCTCATGTCATCATGGGACGGACCCAGAAGTTGTAATTCCACTGTTTGACCACTATGCTAAATTCGCTCTTAAGCCTAGCCCTATTCCTGGGGGCTTGAGTGGTTGCCATAAAATTCGGCAGTGACATTGATGTTCTCTTCAGGATAGATTGTGATTCCCTGACTTTACATCTAGCGCCATCATCAAGACAAAAATGGGATTCAGTTTATCGCCAAATACGTGCAAAACTAATTACTCTCCTTCAGCCTCAGCTGTGTGGTCACTGCTAGTTTGCAAATGACAGTAAGCTAACTTGCTAAACTAAGATGATGAACATGCAAAACTTTATACCTGGTAATGTATTGGTTAGTACCACTTAGTATTGCCATTGCAAGCATGTTAGCATTTAGCTCTAAGCACTGCTGTGCCTTAGTATAGAGCACACAACGCATGCATAATTTCAGACTTGAAAAACTTTATATATTTATTTGCCAATGCTAAAGCAAAAACAAGAAAAGCCTCTCTAAGTACAGGCTGGAGACCGTATTGACCACAGATATTGGGCACTGAACCAACAAGATAACTAAGAAAGCCTGCTGTTGGCATCAAGACACAGCATCCAGGACAACACGGGGTATATGGTGAGCTTCAAAGGTGAGGTAAATGATGAGGCTCCTAGTCAAATCAAACCATTGCTCATATATGCCAGTCGTTGGGATGCCAGCCAGCTGGCATAAAGTCAGCTCAGTACTGCTCCAGAATCAGCTCCCTGGACAGCGGTTGTGATTTAAAGCCCTACAAACATCAGTGATTGACTTAAGAAGTTGAAAATGTATTCCATTCAATCAGCTTAATGTCATGTGATCTGATACACAAACCGTTATTCACTTGAGTATAGCTGGTGAATCAGCATTAAACATCTCACCTTGCTCTCTGACTCTGTCTCGCTGTACCTGTTATTTTCTATTCTTGGCCCCTCTCTCATTTTTCCTCCTTGCATAAACATAAAACTAGTTTGATTGTGACTTGAATAAGCCCAAACGGAGAGACAGCAAAGCTTTTGTACTCACTTCAAATAGAATGTGATAAGCAACTGTGTGTGTGTACAGAATGTCTGAATAGATCACCAGTGCGATGCTATCAGAGATTCACCTCAAGTTTTAACAAAAACGTTGTGTCTCAGTGGGACCAGACGGATCCTCAGTCATTTTACCCAGAGCCTCGGTGACCTTGTGGTGAGATGAGAGCGAGGCGCTGCCCTGAGCCCATTGCCACAGTTTTAATTACTGCTGGCAAAGGAAGGCCGCTGTAGTTTGTGTGTATCAGAGAGCTCTGGTTCGAGAGTGTGTGAATACATGTGCCTTAACCTGGGCGTGATCTGTGTGTACGTGCACACTGCATGGGTAAATCTCACACTGGTGTAGAGCTCTCCACCAAAGACCATCCAATTTGGGCCAGCCCTCTTTAAAACCCTCTTACATAAGCCACTACTCTCAGATGTGTGATATCATGGAACTATTTTTGGCTTTTCCTCTGAAAAAGGCTGTGCAGAGTTAGATAAAGACTAGCTTATTCTTTAAATAATACATCGGAGCTCCCTCTCATATTCAATGTCTTAATGCACTGTCCTCACAAAATTGTGCCAAAGCTGACTTGTATTGACCTGTAGGTTTTCACTTTCGATGTCCGAAAAGAAAATCATGTGTTTTATTGTCGTTAACTTCAGCTGTCCCATCAGCTGACCTGGATTCAGTGGCCAAAACAAGACATATCTTTGTCACTGTCCTAGATTTTGCTCTGACATCAAACAGATGGCAAGATTTGTCTAATGTCATGATTGGACTATTTTCTGCTTTCCATGGTCCATTTCGTATCACACCAAAGGACCCATCTATCTTGAGTCAAGTTAGGTTGGTTAGTAAAATATAATATTTGATCCATGTATGTCAAGGCCTTCACTTGCACACATATGATGGCCTTGCATTCAGTGAACCTGAAAGGCTTGGCTGAAAGAGTTTTACCTGCAAGAGTGAGGAAATGAAAAATTGATTATTTACTGTAAAGTGCCTTGATGGTTTTTATTGGATTTTTCAGTATGTGAGCATAATTGGCTGAGACAGTATGTTTTCTCTGTGATGCTCCAGGTGGTCTCAAGTGGCAAAAACATGAATATTTAGGTCTCAGCCTTGCTCTGCTACATATTTGTGTTACTGACACATCCTGCTTTAACAATGTTTGGTAATTTAAGCTGAGGTGATCCTTCATTGTTGATTGTATGTTGCTTTTTTTTAAGATTTATCACTGACAATTTTTGCATTTGCAAATTACCTAAATCAAGACTCATGTTATTTTCCCTCAAGAAGAAAACCAAACTGGAAAACCCTCACTCCAATAAAGATTTAGATCCAGCATGAGTGTTGATCGATCAATATTTCCTTCTGTAGTGCATCTTGGATTCTCAGTTCAGTGTTCAGTGTATCAAATAAAACAAGTAAAATTGTGCCAAAAGCAAAAACAACTCCTACAAAACAGCCAGGCAAACCTAAAACACCTAAGGGGGGGAAAGGATAAGGTTGTGGATCTTCCTCTGACCGCAAAGTCTCCTCACAGTGCAGTTGTGAGAGGAGTGGTGCAATCAATTTGGTTTTAGGAGATCACTAGCTCTTATTAGAGAACCATAGCAGCATCTCCCAGTGTGGGTGTAGCAAACAGCCTTAGCTAAACGGAGATTAAGGCAACGCTGGAAAGACCCCTTGAAGCCCTCTAAGACTGGTGGGTGATTTTGGATTTAGCAGTGGTAGCAAGATAAAGGCCTTTCTTCCTGCTTAATTGATGGCTGTAATCCATGTGTTGTTTTAAAAGCCTGTCTCGTTGATGTGTGAACACAAACCCCTGTGGGTCTGTGCAGAAGTGGTGATTTAGAGGGCCAAACTGGGGGTTTCCCACTGGTTTGGTGAAGACTTGTAGATTTGGGATGGACTGAAATGGCTCAGTTGATGACAGAGAGGGTGTTGAGGGTGTAAAAAAAAGGCTGGCCTAGAACTTGTCTCTTTTTTTATTTGCTAATACATAAGGGATAATACCCTTTGAGGTGTCCGTTATCAGGAATTAATCCATTATTTCCTGATTATGGACGCCTCAAAGGGCATTATCCTGCTCATACCATGGTCACTTGCCAAAGAAAAGACCATTCATTTATATTTTCATGGGTTTTGCAATCAAAATCTAAAGCTTTTACAAGTCACAACTCCCTGAGGTAACACCTAAAGGGTTTGACTTCTGAGGCTGAAAAATGAAGCCAATGCGAAGGTGCCAACAACTGCAGTTCCTCTAATGGCCACTTGAGGCCGGCTCCAAATATGGTCACTTCATGCTTCCAAAAACTGAAACAGCAATAGCCAAAATGCCACACTTGTTTGCTTCAAAATGGCAGTCTACACACCAATGGGTGATGTCACTGTGGTTATGTCCAGTATTTTATACAGTCTATGGGTGTGACTAATACCTGGAACAATCATCACCCCCAGATACAAGATAGAACTCTGGCTCAGCTAAAAGCCAGAAAGCTAATGTCATGCTAGCAAGATTTAAAGTCAGTGGCACTGCATGCAGTCGACAGAATCTATAAATTAAGATTATGTTTAACAACAAGATTAGGTAACTATCCAGCCATGTCATTGTCGCCAATCGATATCAAGATCTTCACAAACAAAGGCAATTGAGTATTCACCCATACATCATATAAAGAAACAGTATACAAAGGACAACATTCTTTCATATAAATACTTATGCCCTTCATGCTGATTCTTTGATAATATTTTAAGTTATCTGTATTTAAATACAGTCAAATAAAGTTCAACTGTACTATCATAGCTGTCATGCTATCTTACACCATGTAATATATTTCTGGGACTGTCAGTCCTGCTATCTAAAAATGATGTTTGACTTTTGAATGCCCTCTGATTCTTTAGATAAGTTCTCACATTTCTGTCATTCTAAGTCAGTTACTCTCTTTCAACCATGCTACACACTTTCAGCGGTAATCAGATTTCACCGAGTATACAATTAAACCGGCAGTACTGTGATTAATGAGTAGCGACGAAGTCTAGGAGTGGATAGAAGCTTAATGAAAAGATCACAGTCATCCCTAAAGTTAGGAGGTGCTTGAACCCCTCGAGGCCTTAGCACACTTTTAGGAAATCTACTGGTGTACCTCTTGGTCTCAGTCAGAATTATAATATCCTTGCGTTGATCGCTATCATGAATCACAAGTTCTGCTTAATCTCTACAAAGTATGTAATTAACCCTGCACTGATTCATATCGCTCATTATATTACGACAGATAGGACGTTGAAAATAGAGCACAGTGCCTTATTATCTCAGCTCAGCTGCTGGTGCCTAAATATTAAGTACCTTTCATACCGCCGCACTGAAAGTTATGCATGTTAACAAATGTCTCTTTGATGTTTGGTAAAGATGTCTGTAGTATCACAGACATGTCTGTACCTTTTTTTACATGCTCCTTAAATGTACATCATGTCAAATGACTGATATGTTGTTTTATAGCACATTTAGTTACAATACTACAAAAATAATACTATGATGCTGCTACAGTTATTTATGAAGCCATTTAAACTGAGTATAAAAAGTGTAAGTTAAACAAAATGGCAGATCTTTGTCTATTCTGGCCTGTGCTGGTTGTCACAGTGCACAGACTTGCAAATTCTAATCTTAATGCAAAAATTAATTACAGCCATTTTTGCCTCTGGAGGAAATTAGTGACCCATTGTTGAAAATGTGCCACAAAGTGGAAGAGAGAGAGCAAAACTTGATTAGCGTGGCACTGACAATTGAAGGTGGAATGGATGAAAATGAGGACAGTTGTGGCTGTCGGTGGCAATTGTATCTCTGTGTGTCTGCGCAAGGGAAAAACACTCAACGTCCAAATTTGTACCAGTTGTAGACATTCTCACTGTGTTTCATGAGCGTGCTTGCAGTGTTTTAATTGCTTAATAAATCTTCACTAGACCGGTATCAACTTAAGTTACACTCTCCAACTTTTCCAACTATATTGAATTCAGTGAGGGTTTATGCTCGCTGCATCATATTTAGTTCATTAGCGTGTTAATGCTCCGGAAAAATACTTAAAAAGTTTGCCTTTCAAAGTTTGGTGCACCCTCCCTTTTTGAACATGAATTGATGTGCTTGAAACTTGCTTAGGTTGCAGCTGTTGAACTGAAAAATAGGTGTGTGTGTGTAGAAAGGCAATTAGTGTTTGAGGTTCACTGCATTTATTCTTAGGTGCCTGTGTGTATGAGGAGCCTGTTTCAAACTGCTTCAATGTGAAGAACGGGAATGCTTTTAACTTACCAACCCAGAGATGAATCATCTTGCTAAGCTGCTTTTCTCTCGCCATCAAAAACATACGCAAACACACAGACAGGTACTCACACACTTATACATACAGGCAGAGTATGAAGCCAGCTTGAAAGGTCATGAATACAGGGGTCATCAATTCCAACCAATATGGACAAATCTATTTACAGTTACACTTTGAAGAGATATTTCACTGACATTTAATTTGAAAGACTTGATTTGCTCCCATCCATCCACTATGAATGAGTGTGTGTGTCACGGCCTCGCTGCCATGGTTTAATCCCCGAAATGGCAGGAGGCCACTGACCAAAGCAAAGGCAGACCTGAGATCTGTCAGCTGGTACTTAAGGTTCAGCGACACAGTTCTTAAAAGTGCCACTGTACCAACAGTTCAACTGACACCGGCATAATCTGACAGTTTGTTGCCAGGATTATCTAAGACTGCACAATTTAACTCAAAGCTCACTGTATTTTTCCCTCTTTTGTCATTCCAGCTGTCCTTTGCAGCAACAACTCCAGTTCTGGCAGACAAGAAAAAGTACCCCAACTTCTTCCGCACCGTCCCATCAGACAACGCTGTGAACCCAGCAGTAGTGAAGTTCCTCAACTACTACAACTGGAGCCGTGTGGGGACCCTCACACAGGATGTGCAGAGGTTCTCAGAGGTCAGTGTCCCTTGTTCGTTCTTTCAAAAGGCTTCATTTCGATAAATACACTTTTGCAAAAGTTGCCAGGGAAACAGAGAACACACACAGTAAATGAGAGCCACTTTCGATGTATTCTGAAGTATAGCAGGTACTGTGATTGCTCTCCATTAAAAGGCACTGCCAATTGTACACAAAGAAATCAAGGGAACCTGTACTTTATCAGTGGAACAATCATTTTTTAAGCTGTTTCTCTGATTTGTATGCAAGATTTCTGCACTTTCGCACACCTTTTCTCTTAGCTGGTACCTGTTGTGGTGTGTGTGTGTGTGTGCTGTGCCACGATTATTTGACTCATTACACCTACAAGGTTTCAAAGTCAGTGTGGATGGTTACAAAAGAAATCCATAAAGATAATTCTTTGTTCAAAGGAGTAATATAAATGTATGATTCTGTCTCACTGAAATAACGCTATTACTCAGCCATTCTTTGTTTGACCAAAATGTAATATTTGCATGCATTCAGTCAGTATTATGTGGTCAAACAGAAATATCAGTTACAGGAGAGACAACGATGATAATTACACAACATTAATAATTGAACTAAATTCTGATTTCAAAATTCAAAAGTGAATTGTGGATTTGATACATTTGTTTCCCTCTAGTGCATAGTACTGATAGCCTAAAATTGCAGGGTATTGCTTTCTCTGTCTTTATTATGCATAAGCACTGTAGTTATAAACTTTTGAAAGTCAAGAATTTAGATGATATATATATATATATATACATATATATATATATATATATACATATATATATATATATATGTATATATATATATATATATATATATATATATATATATATAAATATATGTGTATCATCAGTGAACATTTATTTACATATTTAAAACAACACTCGTGTTTACAGGTGTTTTTGTGTTGTACAGTAGTTTTTAAAGTCTGTGTAGTTTTATTAAATCCAGTTTTGCCATCCTTTTACCTCTGAGCTTCATGGGAGAGATGTTTCCATCTCCTGAAGGTGAAGGTTAACACTCACTATTATAAAACATTGAATATTTTGTCCGTCAAGAATTTTCATGTAGTCATATACAGATGCAGACAATGAGTCAGTACTGAACAATGATTGACATTTTTTTTCTTTACAATTATCATTCAGATGATGCCAACATGATTTGAGTGGGTGGCAATCAATTTAATTCAAGCTTTTTTCCACTAGTTGACTTAATTAATGTTTTTCCACCCACGTAAAACTCCATAGACGGATTTTCCGTGATTCTGAGCAAATGTGAAGATTAACATGTTTTAAACTATAACTGGAACTTAATCCCACCACTAACGTCATGTTCCATGTCTTTAATAATAAATAAAAACAATTTGCTGGCTTGAAGTAAAGAAATTGTGTTTCCATCTACTTTTTTACTAGCCAAAAAAGATGAGAATGTTAGAGTACATCTTTTGCAATAGAAATGAATGTGTGCATGTAAGAGTTGGCAAGATTATTTTATTTGCCAAATAGTATAATGTCCCTCTCATTTTAAAAAGACAGAAAACACCACATGATAGTTTTGTGAGAAATAATTTGTGGAATAATGAACTTTGTCTGCGGGCCTGATAAGGGAAGCCAATGCTCAAGTGCCTTAAACCTGCATTCTTTTAATGGCCAGCAGGGGGAGACACCACTGGATGCAAAAAAATATAAAAGTAAATTGTATAAAAGTCTATGAGAATCACAGTGATATAGCGAGGTACGTGTCCTGTATCCCTGACACATCAAAATCGAAAAGGATGCAGTTAACTCACTATCCATGTGTCCCAGGGAGGCACCTTATTATTTTCCCAGATGCCACATTGTGAACATTGTGAAGTATTCTTCATGTCACAGAAACCACTGAGAGTGAAACTTGTGTTTTTGGATGTTATTATAATACTGTCCGTGATCTGCCTGTGCTTTTGTTCTGGGGCGCTGCACAGATCTGACACCTTCCCGCCTGCCCGCCTGCCTCTCATCCCAGGCTCTCTGAAGCTCTGTGCACTGCTGTTTCCAAGCAAAGGCGGTGGGGCAGCACGGAGTTCTCAGGGGACTGCTGGTAGACAATAACTGTATATTTCTAGGGTTCGTAAAATGTACCCAAATTCACAAATATGTAGGACAATACTACAGACATTGTGATCTCCCGTTGTGATGTCTGCTGTACCAGCACACCCTTTAGGTTATTCACTCTTGTCCATAATGACCCGATTATGCGTTTACCGTCCAGGGAATGCACCATGCTGAAAAAATATGTCCACTGGCGGCTACTATTTTCATACTGTATATATCATAGATCTCACACAAGACCAGATCCTGTTTTGTTCATAGTCTCAAGTGAAAGAAAAACATAAAAACTCAGAAAGACAGAGAATGAACATATTTGTCAAAATGTTGAACTATTACATTGCTGCGGTAGCTTATTTTGATTTATATGGATTATCCATAGAAATTCAATTTCAATGGGATTATCACGTATTACAATCATATAGGCCGATCTTATTTTTTAGCCTACTTAACACTAGGTAGCTGTATAGGCTACTGAATTCATTTGTATAATGTAGAAGTTGTGGTAAGTTGGATTTCAGCACAGGACAGAGGTGGACACATTTCCTCTATTATGCTGAATGTTGACAAGCTTTTTACCGTAAGAGGAACAGAAGATATGACAATCCAACTCAGCTAATTGAATGAAACTATCAACAAATATATCACAAGTTAAAATCACGCTATACCAAAATGGTTGGCAATTAGTAAGGCAAACCTATTCGTGTTTGTTCTAGGGTTGAATATGAACAAAATACGCACATTCGTCATGGTCTTGGATGACGGCTCAAACTCATAGCACAAACATAAAAATATCACGACAGCGACACAGGAACATTCAGTTAAAGAAAGCCATGTCAGGGGTATTGAAAGCATGAATTTGAAAAAGACATTGTGAGCTCTAGCCTCGAGGCCCTGGCTAAAAACAATCTGCTCAGCAGCTGGAGGTGGGAGGTGGAGGTGGTGGTGGTGGTGGGGGGTGGGTGTATAAGAAGTCTCACTGCAAATCTCAGAGAGCCCAAATCCCTTTATCTCTCCCCTCCTGAAAGCACCAAGGGGGTTAGGACGGGAGGAAGACGGGCGGCCCGATTCAATCAACCTGCCACGAGATTGGCCTCTAATCCTGATTTACAAATATGCAAGCATTGCTTCCGTACTTCATGATCTGCGCAATCCTCTGTCAAGTTCAGAGCACGTCGGGCTTGGGTGCATCGGGGAATCACGGTAGCGTGGAGAAAGACAAATGGTTGATGAGATGTGAATTGCTAAATGTTTTTTGGATCCTGCCAGAGAATAGAAAGAAATAATAACAACACAATACATTATGAGTACTATTTGTTTCCTTCTTATACAGATGGCATTGTTCCATTAAAGGATAATTCCGGTTTATTTCAATCTGAGGTATTTGAATGTGGCTATTGTGGCTCTATGGGTTGTGCTAAATCTGCGCTCTCTACCTTTAAACACAGAAAGAAGCCACCTGAAAAAGCCATCATGGCAAATGGCACAGGGATCTACAACAGTGCTGTTTCTCAGGAAGACAAGGTTAATGTTATGTAACACTTGCTGGGGATTCACTGAGTGGCATGCACATCACACACACGCACAGGCACACACACATACAGTACGGTGTCCCCTGGGACTGTAACCTGTAAGCTAAAGCCTGCTCGTCACTTCTATTTTTAGGCAACATTGAACACACACTCACACACACACATGGACACATCCTGTTTGTGGATTGACAGTGGTGGTGGTGGTGGTGGGGGTGTATTGTAGTGAGAGATGAGAATGAGTAAAGGCTAGGTTTTGCTAGCGTGAAGGTGTCTGCCCACACCACACACACAAACATACACAAAAACACACACGCAGCAATCAACATGATTGAGATTGCCAGACACACGGGGCTCACCCAGGAACAGGGCAGCCATCATCAGCCAGTCAGGTGACAGACCTGACTGAGAGCAGGATTAGGACACTGTCCTCTGCCTGGAACCCTCTGAGCTCGAGTGTTTAATTACACTATACACACTGATAAATTTCCTAGAAGTTACTCTCTCGGCAGCCACTCTCTCTCAGGTCCGTCGCTTTCACAGAAACCTCGCTTACAATCTCAAAATTGCTCGGTTGTTGTCAAGTAGAAATGGAACTTTATTTGTCTCCAGAGGGTCAATTGGTTGTGTAGCAGTGAAAACAGTAATAATACAAGATCAGAAAAACACACACAAGGCAATTAAATACAAAATATAATAAAAAGTGAAAACATAGAGAACATAAATCCCCATTTGTGCATGATACAGTTTTTCTTTAACCATCAGCTGCTGTTCATAACAAATTACCATGTAATGTTGTATAAATTCCTCCCCACAATGACTCATTCATGCCATTGTACAGGGCATGTAAGGCCATGAGAGGAAGCCATCGGAGAGCTTGTCATCAGGCTGTGGCACAACCGTTTGTCACGCTACTTTGTATAAGCACATGAGTAGCTTTATAGTCTGAACTCTGGGATTTGCATGGAGATTTATATGGCCATGTAGCACACAGTATGAGAGACAGATGTGTGCAAAGACCCATCACATCCCCACTTTTGTAAATTGCTTCAAAATGTACATGTGACATCAAATCTACCAGTGGACACACAGAAATATCATAAAAGTATACACGCACAAAGCTCAGACGGACAGATGGACTGATGAGAAGTACCTGCTGATACTCTAACATGTGTGACACTAATGAACACACACAGATGCAGTCACACCCGTCACTGCAGAGGGGGTTTACACCGTGAACATGCCTGGAAATTATGTGTTAATGATTTGCGGTTAGACCACCGCAGTCAGTTTGCCTCGCAGTGTCATACTGGTGCCATGTGAATCATCGAAAGCTACTCACTTACTCTGCACCAGGGCACTCACTGTAGTCTGTCTGTCTGTTGCCTGCAGGGTGTGATGGTTATTTTTGGGGCAAGTTTATGAGTTGAGTTGGAAATAAAACGTGTTGCCAGTATTTGTTTGTGAGTTGGTTTGGAGGGTGCATCAATTTAAGTCAGTGCACCTACTTGAATCTTGAGATTGTGCTTGAAAGGTGTGATTGCTCCAATTTTTAGTCGTTTAGCTCATTTTTTGTCTTGTGCAATGCGACAGTAAACTAACTATCTTTTGGACTGTTGTTGTAGTTTGAAGACATCACCTTGGGCTTTTATAAATTATATCATTTTTCAATACTGTCTGACATTTTATAGATCAGACAGTTTAATGAGAAACTAAATTGCAGGTAGATTGAAAATGAAAAAATCCCTTGTTGTACCTGTACAAAATATGCAGTTAGGTGTAGAGGAATTATTAAATTAATAATGGAATTGGCAGTGACACAAGCACACTGTTGTGCTACTGATGCATATTAAAAAGTTCAACTTGAGAAGCTCTAATGACTTTTATCCACAGGCAGTGTCAGACACCCCTGAATCGGTTGTTTGTGGAATCATATTTGAGTCGAATATTAAGTGGTGACCTGTAGTGGCCATAGTGACAGGAGCAAAGGAGGAACTCAGGTGATGTAGGTGGTCAGGGTGGATGGACATGTCAAACAAACATAGTGCATTCAACCAGGAGACTGCTGATTGTGTCCCGTGTGAAACCAAAAGTCAGTGTTGACTTATTTTAACTTATGTACACAAGTTAACTTAAGTAAAGTAACTCACTTATGTCACATATGACACATGTACGTTATTTAAGTCACATAACAAACTTCTTCATTTTAACTCAAACCATGACCTTTTCCTAAACCTAACAAAGTAGTTTTGGTGCCTAACTGTGTCTTCACACCAAAAGCTGCCAAATAACTGAATTCGCTCTAGCAGTGCCGCTGGTAAAATATTTGTGACAGTGAAAGCAGCTCAAGTCGCTCATGACGTCAAATTCTGAACGTTCGATTATGCTTCTCAATTTAAAGGAGCCGCAAAGCAGGTTACTGGCTGGCGCACAGAAATGTGACTTCTTGCATTTGCCTGAGTACAGAAACTTTAATGTTTGGACAATGAAAACAAAATAAAAAGTCAAAATAGGCCTGACATTAAACATTAAACACACACAGTCTGTGTTGCGTTCAGGTGTTGTCATGTAAATAATAAATTCCAGCACTTGAATAGGCCGAAGCACAACACAGCAGCATGTCAAGTGGGTCGAACCAGAACCGAATATGAGCAACATTTTTAGATGTTATTCCCACCCCAAAGCTGTAAACCTAGGGGAAACACTGTCAGTGGTTTGGGTTCAAGTGCTTACAGTGCGATTAGTTAAACTGGTGATAAGGAGAGAAAATTAATTGTATTCCTGCCAATAACAAGCGTTCCACAATACAAAGAAATTGTGTAAGTACGTGCGCTTGTCCACACTTGTGTATTGATTCAATATGGAAGAAGACGCTGCTGTCCATTGAAAATGAATTAGACCTGTTGCCTTTGCAGCTCTGGCAGCTTTTGGTGTGATTTAAAACTGCAGCCTTTAAGGGCCATATATGTTGTTTTTGGGGGTCACTGGCAAACAACCTGTTCTGTTTTTTACGTAAGAGGGTATGTGTGGGATGATACTTCATATTGCTATATACGCCTCAAAGAATCACAGGGTATCCCTCAACTTCAGTAGCTCTCGCATCCATATTAAGTTGGATTGTGGTGGCCTGTGTGTGTGTGTGTGTGTGTGTGTGTGTGTGTGTGTGTGTGTGTGTGTGTGTGTGTGTGTTTGCTGATAAAAACATTCTCCATATAAACAGAATCATATTGTGTTAATGTCCTTTCTAGACACCAAGGCATTGCACACTTCTAACCGAGTGCATCTGACATTTTGTCACTTTGTGCAACATGCGTGGGTGTGTACTCGCATATTTGTGTGTACGTGCATCTGTGTAGGATTATTTCTTCTCTGTATTTGCCGCTGGGGATTCCCAGACTGCCCAGACAATTGAGGATGTTTTTGTTACACAGGAAAAGCTGCTCACTTTTCCCCTCCTCCCGTCCCTCAATCCATCTGTCCCCCTCCCCTCCGTCGCCCTCTCTCTATCTAACACACTCAGTCCACCAGAACACAGATGCGTTTGTCCTTTTCCACCTCAGTGGCAGAAATTCAAAATCAAACCAATAAAAATCCTCTTGTGACAACAGCTTTCTTTCTCAGAAGCGAATGGCTTTGTGTGTCTGCCTTTGTGATGTTGGGTTTGTTTGTTCGTGTGCTCGCTCCAACACACCTCTTCAAACGCCAAACTAACCTGCTGCAGTCCCTCTCTCGTCCAAGCTAGTTTCCTCTTAGCATTGCAGTGGCCAGGCCTTTTAGATCAACACTCAACACAACAGGACATTGTACCTTGTCCAGACCACCACACCAATTGTTCCTCAAGAGCAAAACCTGGTTGTATTGATCCACTCTGGCCTCCCTGTTGTTTCAGCTCAGCGAGCAGTACATTGGAAGGAATGTTTGTACAGGAGTGAGTGATGTACAGAGTGATTTAGAGCTCCCTCCCGGGTACCGGGGGAGGAGGCGATTATGACAGCAGACATTTAGAGACATAAGGGAAATAAAGTTGAGCTTGTTCGGTTACATTGATTTTTAGATGGCAGCAATCTTCTAGTTGATTACACAAAATAGTCGTAATGGCTAATTTTAACAGCAGTAGCAATAGTAACAGTTGCGATGGTGGAATTAGTGGTAGTGGTAGCAGTTATGGTTGTATATCCTTAGGGATGCTAACTGCTGTAACTACGCTCATGCCTCTTTGATGTGCTGCAGCTATTTGTGAAGTGCTGCTCCACCTGAAATCCATCTTTTGAATATGAAACACATGCACCCTGTAGGCTTGGAGGATGGAAGCGTGTAGTTTGTTCATTGACAAAGAACAAGACTTTGGTCAGCTTGAATCTACAGTTGAACTCAATAATCCTCAGTTGTAACAGCAGAAACCTGTATTGAAATGTCAGTAGAATTTTTAAACCATTCCCTGAGCTTAATCCACTGCTTTGCTGCTGTTTTGGGTATTTTTCCACAGTTTTATTTTTGTCGAAAAATGGTTGATTAAATAAATATTTGCCAGTCTGGATGTTGCCCTCCGTCTCTCTTCTCTGAAACTGTACTGGAAGCATATGCTGCAGGAATGGTTTGAAAAGTTTCCATGGGTGTTTTGATGTGTTGATGCCTTTGTTCTGCGATGACAACCTGTCATTATAAATAATTTAAATTCAAGCTGACCCTCCATTCTCTTTCAACAAGGAAACTACAGTCAATTTTTAAGATAAACATAGATTTTTAGAAAAAGTATCACTCAAGGAACAGTGTTTCTATGCATATAAATGAGTCCATTCATTGCCAAGTCAGTCCGCAGTATGTATTTGAAGCGATATAGGACACATGAATATAGATCTAACCTATGGCACGCATGCACAATTACAGACGAATGTAGGGCAAACACACAGGGCCTTCATCTGTTAGCTGTTACACGTTGTCTCTGCCAACTGAGCTTGGCATGCCCATTTGAGCGCACACCCTCTCTGATGTCTGAACACAGCCCCTGATGCCAAGCTCCCAGGTGGGGGTGGAGAGGGCGATGGCTGCCGGGCATGGCCGGAGGACATCAGAAACATTTGGCCAAAGAGAGAGGATGTGATATCAACGGTAAACTTGAGCACGCAAAGTGTACATCTTCCTCACAACAGACTTCTTGACTCATTGAACACAGGTGTAACATTAATAATGGCTGTATTCCATTCAGGTGTCCCATGCCAGGGCCCTTGTATTGTGCATGCTGGCTCACTGGCATGCCTTACTGGAACACCTAAATGGAACAGAGCCATCATTAATGTTATTAGTTACACCTGTGCCTCTCCTAGTATGACAAGTCAGAATGTCTGCAGTGAAAAAGGGGCCCTTTCTAAAATTGTAGCTTTGAAGAGAGAGGCCAGAGGGGTGAATCATCATAGTATGTGTGTTTGCGAGGGGCGAGAGAGAGCGAGAGGCAGTATGATAAACCACCTCGAGCTCGCCATCTCGGTGGGGTACCTGCTCCATTCTCCTTCGTCTCTGATCCCATTACCCGCCATTCCGCTGAATCGATACATCAAAGCAGACGCACAGCTGCTGCAGATACATGCACAGCGCTGCACACGTGTCAATCCTCGGATAACCAGTCGAGATAACTCAAAGCGTACAATTGGGCTATCTTTTGTCATTCTGGAAAAAAACAAAGCGCATATCACTGTGACAAATGCATGTTGTATATTGTGAATGTTACAACTCGGCTTCAAACAGAGTTAAATCAGAATGACAGGTGACAGGTTTTGCGTCTGCGGTAGCCAATATGTCTCTGTCATGTTGTACTGTCAAGATGCTTGTCTTTCTGTCTTTCTATTCCCAGCTAAGGTACAACATGCAGACACCGACTCAGAGCATTAAACCTTGCTTCAAATTGTATGTACTATATGTACATGAAGATCTGAATACTGGAAGTGTTAATGTTAAGAGGTGTATGGGGAAACTGACAGCAGGATATTATGTGATCGTCTTGGTGGTGGCTGTGACGCAGAGGTAGAGCAGGTCGTCTACCAATCGGAAGATCGGCAGTTCAGTCCTCGGCCCCTCCAGCCTACATGTTGAAGTATCATTGAGCAAGATACTGAGCCCCAAATTGCTCCCGATGGCTGTTCCATTGGTATGTGAGTGTAGCGGGTGGCACCTTGTATGGTAGCCTCGGCCACTAGTGTGAATATGACTCGTAGTGTAAAAAGCTCTTTAATTGGTCAGATGACTAGAAAGGCGCTATACAAGTGCAGGTCCATTTACGGTTTGCATGAATATAAACATTTTGTTTTAACAATCCATCATATTGTAATAACTTAGCAAGTTTTCATGTTGCATGTTTCAAGTGGTCATTTTAACCCAAACACTGTCTTTCCTAGCCCTGACAAAGTGCTTGTTTGGCCTGAACTTAACCAGACCTTAACCACAGCGTTTGGATTCAATTAAACAAGGTGACAAGAATACTTTCAAGCGGCTCATGACAGTTTTGCAAGTCAAGGGTTACCACCTAGCTAGGCCTGTTCTTTTTAGCCGACAACTAGGAAGTTCCCTGGAGGGGTGTCACTCATTAACCATACATAGTACCTGGATTCTTGCGATATCACAAGATCGCACAACAATCCTGGGATCCCACAAAAATCTAGTGTGTTTCTTCATTGAAGGAAGAGCAAAGAATGGCACTGAACGCTTTCCTTGATGGAAAAGATGTTTCTGCTCTTCTCCCGACTGGCCAGTATTAGACGGTGATAGACAGATGGTTCAGCTAATCACCTGCCAGGTATTTTTTTGAAAGTGCCTGCCCTTTTCCAAATGCTGTCTAATGACGGCTTCTCAGATGGTTCTGTGTAACAAACCATCTGGCGTGTCAGGTTAGTCATTCATGGAGGTTAATACCAGAACTAAGAATGGGTTGGACGATAAATCAAAAGAACAAAGCAATGAACATCTTACACAGTAAATTATCAACCATGCTCATGTGCTTTCTCCTTTCTTTCTCTCTCTTCTCCGTCTTCTTCTCTTTTAGGTGAGGAATGATCTAACTAATGAGCTGGAGAAAGCAGACATTCAGATTGCAGATACGGAAAGTTTCTCCAACGACCCCTGCGTCAATGTCAAGAAGCTCAAGGTGAGTGATCTATCCTATCTACTGATTTTAGTGTCACAGTTTTTAGTTATTGTTTCTTGTACTGTATTTGTGCATGACTTGATGCCATCCGAATGAATGCAGATGATTAATAATTTATCAGAGAATTGTCCGACTTTGACTGGGCAGAGCAGAGTAGTTCTCAGTGAGACTAGTTGAGGCCTAACGAGGTCACTGTATTGGCTGGGGGCGGGAAGGGGTTGAGTTTGGGGGGGTACAGGGACTCCTAATGACCTACTCTGACTAATAGATGGTTGATTGGCCTTTAAATCAGAAAATATACACATACAAACATGCATACAGGATTTTGTATTTTCTTTCCTCTCATTTTCTCTCCTCTCTCCTCTCTCCTTTGAATTTAATGAGACAGAACGAAATTAGACCATTATTGGGCCAATATTGAGATGTTAGACCTGTACATCTTTACACCATTTACTCCTGGTCTTAGCATGCATGGGTGATCAGAATTGCTTTGATGAAGCAAAACTGCATGAAATTCAGATGTAAATGTAGTCAAGCGTGCTGGCTAAATTATCCAAACTATCTCCAGAGGCAATCACAGATGCATCTGGCCTCAGTTGTGTATGCACAGTGAGTCTGAGCAGGTACGGTTTACGGTAGGAAACATTGTCAATGGAGGTAAATCAAACACACAGCCATGTGGCTAGTGAGCTTAGCTACTGACATACGAGGTGTCTGTGAAAAAGAAAGGTCTGATATGTGAGGGGAAGAAATGACATATGCAACATAGAGCAGTGTGAAAGAAAAGAGATGGCGACACAGAGGGAAGGAGAAGGAACTGGAAGATAAGCTGTCTTTCCGAAAATATATGTGTAACTCTGCATGTTCAAGGCTGACATGTTAAGCTGACGCCATCCTTCCTTGATCAGCGGTGAATATGCAAATCACAGTGTCGCTTTCTTAAACGTTTGGATGGGGTGGGGGTGGGGTGGGGGGTGGGGGGCTCCACAACCCTAATGGTCCGTTTCCCACTCATCTCGCAACAGCAGTTTGCTGTCTCCCTGACAGCTACGTAATATGACGAGGTAGAGGGTGACACAGATTTGGGTGTGAAGGCTGGTCTTTTTTTGGTTCACTGTTGGGTGTGATTGTGTGTTGGGGATAAGGGGGCCATGGCGTCACTGTGTGATCCACAAATAGAGCACTTGCATCTGCGATCCAGCTGGATATTCAAAAAGCAGACAGGCATCTCTGCTGCAAGGCGCTGAAGCAGCCTTCTGCTTTTTTTTTTTTTTTTTCATCTCCATCTCTTGTTCTCCGTCCCAAGTTCCCTGTTTGTTACTGGACAGGCTGACAAAGCATCGGAAAACAAAGGCAGGCTTACACACACACCCACACATACACCCACACTTAAATTTTAATCATACTTGCAATCAAGATTTTTTCCTCTTCAAATTAAACATGAAATAACAATGCTAGCAGACATTTATAGACCAGGGCTATTTAACATTCATGTGGCTGAAGGTCAGTTTAGGGAGCTTGCATTCATTTGAGGGCCACATGAGAAAGAATGTCCTGAAATCTAAATTAAGTCCAAAAACACTTTATTATTTATCATGATTTAATAATTTATCATGCATTCAGAACTCTTACCCCTCAGATATGATGTACTAGGGGATGGTCCATATCTTTTTATTTGTGCCTCTCTCATACAGCAGTTTTTGTATGCATACATGAATTACTTTCAGTTTTATTCTCAAATATCAAATATTTGAGATCCCCCCCTCACCTATTACATTATCTCAAGAGCAGCTATAGATTTAGGTGTTCCTTGTGAGTTGTGAACATGTTTGTGGTGGTTTGAGCTCCGAAATCAGACACTAAAGAGTGTGCGGAAAGGAACTATTGAATTCACAAACGTACCTTTGATTGGAAAAAGCAATTTTTTTTTTATTTATTACACATCAGTGCACCAGTCTTCACCAGCATATTAGATAGATGCATCACTGAGCACCCATATCCTCAGCCTCATTAACCTGTGCAAGAGGCGCTGCACATCTGCCGTGATTCTTAATAGGATACCAGTTGTAAACAAAACATAAACTTTTCTTTGCACAGAATGATTTTTGCATTCAGCTTTGTCTTGTGGGCCTACAAACACAGAGGATTGGCTCAGGACAAATGGTTTGCACTGATATTGTCATTATAACTTTGTCCATTTCATATCTGTTATTGATAATATCATCAGAACAGCTGCTGCTGCGGCAGTGTTTTCCTCGCTCTCTTTTTAAACTGATGAAGCACCTCTGTTGGATCAAATCCCCAAATAGCACAAAGTTCCAGGAAGAGTCTTACACTGTGAACACAGAAAACACAGTCCTTCTCACATCCAGCTTTTTAATGACCAATCCCCACCATTTTCTCGCTCTGAGACTCCAGTAGTTTTCCAGGCTGTTCAGACATTGTGGGACTTTTTATTCTGAAGGCCTGTTGATAATGCCACATCCTAGTCATAACAATGTGTATAACACTTAATGCTCACCTAGGATCAGTTAGTGATCAATTGCACACATTAATCTGTCCTGCGGATGTGTGCAATTGATCACATTTGCACACAACCAACTCACCGCACAGTAATCATCACAAACAGACAGGGGGATGGTTTAGTGGGAAGAAGCAACACATTGCCCAGTCTACAAATCACATCTCCCACCAGCTCATAAAACACCATCATTAGCACAGTGTGTGTGTGTGTGTGTGTGTGTGTGTGTGTGTGTGTGTGTGCGCGCATGTGCCTAATAAGCCTTAACAGTGCCTGATTGGGCTTATGAGGTACAATATTACTCAAACAATTATCACATATAAATCACCATCATAAAGTTACAAACAACCCTGTCACAGATAAAACAGTCAAGGCTGCCCTTAACACCACCCTCTCTGAGAACGATTATTGTTATAGTTATATAAAAGCTTGAGCAATGAGGTAGTGTAGTGACCCAGTCTAACTGTAATAGACATACACTTCACACTCACTCGTGCCCTTGCCCATAACTGAACAGCATTTTCATGTTGTTGCCAGGGAGGCCAGAATTTATACCGAGGCTGTGGTCCTTGGCCATAGCTGGAGTCATTTGGGTTAAGTGCCTTTCCTCCAGGGAAGGGCAGTGTTATTGAGTACCCACTGGCACTACACACACACACACACACACACACACACACACACACACAAACATATGGGAGTTTGAAAGGGTCACAGAGGACAAGGCGCCCGTACATATGCTTGTGCGATTATCAACTAAAAGTCCCGCATGTGTGTATGTATCTGTGCCTGTCATGCAGACGCGCATGTGTGTGCACGCGTGACTCCTCACACACAGGTGTGGCCGTGTAGTACGTCCGTGTGTGCATCCCACGGCTGCACATGCACACTCACATGCAAGTCTACGTGCGAATCCCTCCAACTAAAATTGAAATAGAAAACAGCGTTAACGCAGGAAAGTCAGTAAATCAGTCTGCATTGATCTGTGAATGAATGTGGGTGATTGTTACAGTGTCTGCCGTCCACAGCTGCTTTATACTCTATAAAAGTGTCTCCTTCAGTTCATGAAATTCCTGCAGCACCTGAATGCAACAGGATTGATATGTTGATTAATCTGCAGCCTCTGAGAAGTGCCACGCCAGAGCAAAGTGCCGCTATGCATGGCTGTTCACTGCGTTATCTTCATTAAATCACCTCAAAAAAACCTGCTACAGTATAACCATGCAGGCCTGTACGCACATCAGACTGATGGGTTATAAGTTGAGTTGTACTTTTTTGGCTACCAAGGCTCATCACAAACTCTTTTTTTTTTTTTTTTTTTTAGCAAAAGTAGCATCTTATGTTTTATCCTTGAAACACATTGCAGTGCAAACACTGTTGTGTAACATTAAATACTAAACTGTGTGACCATGTTCAAGGTGAGATACATTAGAATTATTGCTTAAATAGCGCTGGTGCAATATAATCTTATAAACTGTTCCACCAAATCTATTTCTTTATTTGTATGCACTGGTGATAGCCACGGCTGGAGGCATTATGTTTTTGGGTTGTCCAACGCTTCATTCATCCACCCCATTTTTTGTGAATGCTTAACTCAAGAATGACTAGAGGGATTTTCTTCAAATTTGGCACAAATGTCCACTTAGTCTCAGGGATGAAGTAATTAGAATTTCAAGGTCACTGTGACCTTTTTGGCCATAACTCAGGCTTTCATACACTAATTATGACAAATTTCACACAACTGTCTTTAGGATAAAACTAGAAAAGCACTCGGAGAGCGCAGACCTCCACCAAGCAGCTTGGATTTCCCCCCATTTTATTATTTTATCCACTTCGCTTCAACCGATCACCATCAAAATTTTGTCATCTGTTCCTTGTCCCATTATCAACCATTCCTGAAAATGTCATCAAAATCCGTTCAGAACTTTTTGAGTTATTTTGTAGACAAACAAACAGACAAACGGACAAACAGACCATTGCCGGTAAAAACATAGCCTCCTTGGCGGAGGTAATAATTAAGTGATGATATTCATATCCTAAAGGTCAAAGGTCAGTGTCACTGTGACATCATAATGTTCTGAAAATCACTTTACTGGCCATCAATCAACATCATATCTCAGGAACAGAGAGGAACAGATACTGGTGACACTAATCTTGGGTGTCCATCTTGAAACTGTGCTGAATGTATCGATCTTCTGTGCTGCTGGAGGGAAGATGTGTGTAAAGCATCCATGTCTTCACAGACATGGATGTAAACTGTAACTGAAGCTTGAGTGGTGCATAGAGGCTTACAACCGCAAGGCGGTAATTCTAGTTTATTTTCACCGTTACAGTAACTACCTGATGGAAAATCATACTCCATCTGTTTTTTAGTGTAAATTTGTAGTGATGTGTGTTTCAGACATTTTCTGAGGCAAAATGTTCTGTTTGCTGAGCTGTCACCACACCTGCTGATTGAGGCTACATTCACCTTCACCCAGCCGTTTGTATGTCGCGCTGCTGATGCACATACATGCACGTGCGGTTGCAGGATGTGTTTTAGGAGTCACACGTGCATCTGCATGGCTGAGTTTTACAAATTACACCCTGACGCATACACACGCACACACACAGGATTTTTAGTAAAAAAAAAAAAAAAATCACACAAGTGTACAGTATGTATGTGCGTCTTGTCCTCTGTGAGTCTTTCAACCCCCGTACTAACACACACACACACACACACACACACACACACACACACACATTTAAATAACGTAGAGTGCAGCCCAGAAAAGTTCAGAGTTGTTACCTTCACATCCACACACTTACACATTGTGATGGTGCCAGAGCAGTGGAACAACACGTAAAAAAGACCCCTTAAATGCCCCAGCATGCTCTCTGGCACTACTGAGAAACCACCAGAGAAGCCTTTTGGTTGTGTTGCTCGGCTCTGTGAAAGCTCTCATCCTCTTTTGTGTGCGTGTGTGTGTGTCTGTGTGTGTGCTCCTACAGTATGCAATGCTGGAACCTATATTGATCATTTTGGGATGATACTATTCATAGAGCTGCTGTAGAAATGTAAAGATAGGCAGCGTATTAGCATCATCTTCCATCAACTATCTAACCAATTAAAATCTATCTAATTCCTCCATATAATCTATCCAGTATATCCAGTCTATTAGGAGTACAAACTACAGTGTTTGGCTGTTGGGTAGCTCCTTGTGTGTCTGATCGCCTTGAGGAATTGGAATTGAGATGACAGTGATTGGTTGCCCCCTCTGATTTGTGGATGTATGACATATGTTAGAGATTGCCTGAGGGAAGAGGACTTCATGAACTGTATTCATAATGGTTTCTCATTATCCAGAGTAGGCAGGACACCATACAGTTGGTTCACTGAAATTACAGTTGGTGTGTTTAGCACTTCCTCTTTTAAAGCTGCCTTTGTTTTAATTTTTCAGGACAAACCCGATTAAGAGACATAATTGTCCGTGTTCTTTCTTATAATTGCATTTCAAACAGGCTTTGAATCAGACAGGTCGCTCAGAGGTTTCCATGAATGGTTGATCGTAATGTATAGCATTTTCAAATAATCAATATTTACTTTGCTTGGTGATAAGTGACTGTCTAGATTTAGTGTCTGTTTGGCCACACCATCAAGTTTGAATAAGGGCCTAATGGCAGACTTTTCAACGTGCATCACACATCACCTCCAGCCTTGCTGGCCATACTGTATGTAGGTTCATTAAACCTGTGTCAGTATTATTGGATTACCTTCGGGGGCAATTTTGTACTGAAACGTGTGTGTTAATCACCATCCACTTGTGTGTAGGCCTGTGCTTGTGTGTTGCACAGTATTTTATGTGTGTGAACGCTGAATGACAGACTGTTGGCCCCGCAGCCTGATCTTTTTTCCCACCGTGAAACATGCGGCACTTCCATCCGGGCAATCTGAATTATTTACAGAGTCAATCACCAGGCCGTGTGCTCTGAATCCCCATGTAAATTTGTGCTCTTCACTCTGGTTGGCAAGGAAGGCAGTTCTGCCCGCTGACACTAATCTCTCTGTTGTTATGGATCGACACTTTGCGACTTGATATTGCCTCAGCCTCTCAGCCACCGCTTTGCCACCATGATCCCACATACTTTGTAGCTACTGATGAGATAGACATAGTGATAAAAATACAGTGCACACAACATGACTTATTCTGTGTTCATTTGTCAAGTGTGATGTTGCAGAGTGGCATCTCAATCAAGGAAGCTGATCCAGGCGCAGATATACTTTTGACTGTGCAGTTACTCTGGAATTGCAGTTCAAGGGTAACGAGCAGACAACTTCCAATGATAGAAATACTTAACATGTATTGCGGCATTACTGTAAAGCTAAGTGGTCACAATCACAATAAAAAGCTTGCACTGAGTGTAATGAACACCGTTCTGTAGTATGGTGACAGGCAGTGATGGATTATAATTTTGATTATATAATCATACCCTTTCACATAATACACACCTCACACAGTAGAGGTACCATGGATTTGCATGTGTGTGTACCCATATTTGCCATTTAAGTGATGACGTCTCATTCTTTCTTCTTTCAGGACAACGATGTGAGAATCATCATTGGCCAGTTTGACGAGAACCTTGCCTCCAAAGTCTTCTGTTGTGTAAGTCCTCAGCCTACACTCAGTTGTAAATGAAAGTGTACAGATATGAGTTTTGCCAATCGAGGTCTCACCAATTGTACCAAGAAATCTTTTGTTTGGTATACAATTGGTTCAGTGTTCTGAGTGTCATAATTTGGCCTTAGATGGGCTCACAATAAGTTTTGCCCTTGGTGCTTTGTGCATAATTTTCTTTAGGCCAGCATTTCACAACCTGTGGGCCATTGCTCACCAGTTGGCAGCAGATGTACTCCCAATTGGTTATGGTAATTGGTTTTGGCAATTCACAGAGCTAGTTATTTTTATATCTAAATGTGCTTGAAAATCATCAAATAAAATTGCAAAATTTCAGTGACCAGTTACGTTTAAATGTCACCACATCACCAGGTAGAGACAAACAGGTTTTGCCACTGTGAGCCAGTCAGTGTTTCTTCAGTTGCAGTGACACAAATTGGATCGGTTTATGAAACGAAAAAGTGATGTGTGAGACAACCCTGCGCCGGTAAAAGCTCCAAAGCGTGTGGTGAGGAAATATGACCCTGAATACATTTAATTTGGATTCATAACGGCAGCCAGTGATGCTAAGCCGAAAGCACAGTGTGTTGAATGTGGTGAAATCCTGTCAAATGAGGTGCTAAAACCACTGACGCTTCATAGACACTTAAACACAAAGCAGCCAGGATGTGTTGGGAAGCCAAAAGAATATTTCCTGAGGAAAAGGGACAGGCTCCAGTCACAACAGAAAGTCATCACAACATCATCAGCTGACAGTGGCATAACATATTCACAGCCCAGTTTATTTTTTGTCATTTATTTATTATTTGGGGAGGTGGTCCCTAGAAATTTTTTATCAATCAGAAGTGGGCCTTAAGTTACAAAAGTTGAGCTAAGTTGCCCCTACCCAGACTCTCAGGCCAGGCTCTATTTGTTTAAACGCCAGCAGCAGTAATTAAGCAACAATAATCACAAAAAATAATCTCCATAAATCATACTGTATCTCCTGCTGTTACTGTACATTGCCTAACCCTTCATTTGTTTGTACTCTTCCCCAGGCGTATAACTTGAACATGTTTGGCAGTAAATACCAGTGGATTATCCCCGGCTGGTACCAGGGCAACTGGTGGGAGCAGGCCAACAGCACCAACTGCACCACCAAGAAGCTGCTCACAGCCATGGAGGGATACATCAGTGTGGACTTTGAGCCGCTCAGTGCTCGCCAGATCAAGGGCATCTCAGGCAGGGTGAGTGACACCCAGCGTTCTTCAGAAGAAAGTTTTTCTTCTTTTGTAAGATTTTGTCCTTACTGATGACACTGCTGTGGCTGCAAACTTAAGTTTACCTGCGACTGTGAATATTACCTGAGAAAACATGAGAGAACTTTCTCCATAAAGAGCCATTTTAGATGCATGTTTTTAAACCAGAGATCTCTACCAAAATCAATCATGGGATTTGTTTTCACACTGCATTACCCAGCACAGGAGCACTGATGCTAAAAGAGCATTTCCAGTAACATTGTAGCTCAAATAGTGTGGAAAATAATCCCTTCTCCCTGGACAAAGTTTCACCAGTGATAGTGAATTTGAATGATCCAACATGAATGTATCTTCTTAGGAAAAGCAACATATCCAAAAAGCTTGGAGATGCACTCGTTTTGATCTTGTCTCTTTTACCTCTCCATTAGACCCCTAAGGAGTACGAGAGGGAATACAGCCGAGAGCTTCAGCAGAAAGGTGTTGAGGCTAGCAAGTTTCACGGCTTTGCCTACGATGGGATCTGGGTCATTGCTAAAACGTTGACCCGAGTGATGGAGCTGCTGCGGGTAAAACAACGGCAGAACACCTACCACAACTTCACTGTGGATGACCGCGAAGTGGGAAAAATGGTGCTGGACGTCATGAATGAGACCAACTTCTTTGGTGTTACAGTAAGTTATTACCATTCATTTCAAATAATGTAAAAATACAGCACGGTCTGACATGTTAGAAATTATAATGTGTGTCAATTCAATTCAGTTATTAGCATGACCATATTGAAACTTAATATTGCCAGAGCACATCATACAAAATGGTACAAACAGGGAAAAAGAGCAGCTTTTAAAACGCAGACATAGTGTTGTAGTACTCGAGATCGGTCTTGGTCTCGAGACCATTTTTTGAGGGTCTTGGTCTTGTCTCGGAATCGAGGGCATTTTTACTTGGTCTTGTCTCGGTCTCGGACTGGGCGGACTCGGGTTTTTTGAACGAGACCGGTCGAGACCTCCACTGATGCTTTTTGTCCGTGCTTTACTGATAAGAGTGAAAAAGACCATCTCAAAAACAGCTAATAACTTCAAATCATTGGTAGCATAAAGATTTCCCCCAGCTGCAGCTGCTACCTGCCCGGTGTCAGTGTGAGTGACTGACACGCCCCCTGCAGACAGAGGATGGAGACGGCAGGAGGAGAGGCTGTGTGAACTCAAAGATTTGTTTCATTGTGCTCTGCAACAACAGAGCAGATATTGTTTTTGTTGTTGTATTTATTTAACCCTATGGACCTGAACAACGCATAGTGCATCCAAATTCACACCTGTTCTTCTCTACTGATTTTCTCTGCGACTGTCATAGCGAGAAGCCACGCATATCACGTGAAATAACGGAATTATAGCTTTCCGACAAGGCCAAGCACTTGTCAGTAGTCCAATGTTTTCACAGCGAAAAAAAAAGATAAAGTTACACTAAAATTATGTATAACAGAGCTTTCATACAGCTCTGACACTCCCCCCACTATATAACTGAAACTGAAAAACAAATATTATTTTTTCTATGATCTTAGATGTAAATATTGCATGTTTCTTTCAGATAAAACACATTTTTGACTTGTGAATGAGTCAGTGGAATTTCTTGCAATAATGAAAAAATACTGGCAATTATGTCTGCCTGGCACAAACCACATGTTTTGGACAACTGTGAAGTGACAGAATGTCCCACCATCATGGTTCTTATAATGCCAGATTCCAGAGAGTCTCCCCTCTTCATATATGGCAGAATATGTCAACTTCCAACTTGCTATGGTGAGATACATGTAAAAATGTAAGAATTTAGTCACACGGATTTGTTTTTTTTCATTGATAAAATTAATTAATTAATTAATTATATTAATTAATTATAAATTAATATAAAATACAGGCACATAGAAGGACATGAAATGATGGCAAATCTGGATAGCCCACATTGTCCTGAAAAAAAACAAGATATAGCATGTGTATGTAGCCTTTATAATGACTATGATATGAGCTTAAAAGTAAAGGCAGTAAAAACACCCCAAAAATGCCTAGGGCCCATAGGATTAAAAGCAAACTTAAATAAAAAAAAACTCACATTTTGATGTTTTTTATGATTTTCCTTTGATATATATGGTATTGGTCATGTCTCCGTCTCAACCTTCAAAAGTCTTGGTCTTGTCTCGGTCTCGACCTCTAAATGTCTTGGTCTTGTCTTGGTCTCGGTACTCTCTGGTCTCTGTAATGTCTTGGTCTCAGTTGGTGCGGTGTTGACTACAACACTACGCAGACAATGAAACAATATGTTAACATTACTATTGCAAAAACAACAACCATCGCAACAGTATTATGTAATGCATGCTGAACTTACTGATTAGCAGTATGTCTTTCTCTTGTACGCTTAGACACCAGAGCACCCGTCGATTACACTTACGGCTCATTTATGCTTAAGATTAAATACATATACGCACACAGAGGGAGCCTGCTGTTCACACTCTGCATTCATTTCATCCATATTTGTGCATGTTTTATGAATGCTTATGGACAAAGACAACACAGAGTAGTACCACTGGAGATTGTGGGGGCAGTGTTATGTAGATTAAGCAAGATACGACCATCTAGTTGACAAGTCTACGCCAATATAAACGATGCATGGAAGTGCAAGGGTGGTGACGGTTACAACGTCTGAAATGCATGGATCCATTTTCATGCTTAAAGGGAGTTTAAATGAGCCTTTGGTTGACATGTGTGAACGCAAGGATTCTCTCCAGACCCTCACATGCTGTACATTAACATGTACATGCAGGCAAAAGCTTTATTTCAATATTGATGAGACACCAACAGTGAGGGAGAGGGAGAAAGACACTCATACACACAGTAAATATGTAGATACAAACACGGTTTAAAGGAACAAAAACAAAACATATATAATATGTTACTGCTGACAAAGAACAATTTTTTTTCATCTTGTGTGTATGCATGTAAACTATATTGTGTATGTTCTATGTTTGTACAGTATGGAGTGGGCAAATGTCAGAACAGCACATAGAGGCATTAATTACTGCTCTGTAAGGCTGGCAGCCTGTTTGCAGAGAAGGTTATTTAGCCTTCTTTGTCTCTGTATGAAGCCTAAAGTGGTGTCATTTGGTGCTGCCGACTCACTCCAATGCATTCAAGATTGATCCTGGTGGCTATGCTAGCTAC
Organism: Epinephelus fuscoguttatus; assembly: GCF_011397635.1. Lineage (NCBI taxonomy): Eukaryota > Metazoa > Chordata > Actinopteri > Perciformes > Serranidae > Epinephelus > Epinephelus fuscoguttatus. The sequence goes on from NC_064768.1 coordinate 26,751,779, forward strand.
AAGCTGTGAGAGAGAGAGAGAGAGAGAGAGAGAGAGAGAGAGAGAGTGTGTGTGTGTGTGTGTGTGTGTGTGTGTGTGTGTGTGTGTGTGTGTGTGTGTGTGTGTGCGCGTGCATGCGATCACTCTCACTTCCTATTGAGCTGTTAGAGGATATCTCCTGTTCCCTCGTAAAGGCCACTCCATTATTAGAGGATACTGTGCTGCTCCCAGCCCAGACAGCCAGTAGGCATGCAGGGCCTTACAGTAAAGCAGAGCATTACTCATGTTATATCATACTCATAACTGTGTTTACAAATAAATGGCAAGTGGAAAATGCAAGTGAGGAGAGGAAGGAGAAAGATTGGCTGTACTGGAAAATTACAGAGGGTAGGGTTCAATAAACGTTCAGCATTTTCTCATAAACATTGACTGAACGTGGAAGGGTGAGAGACTGAAGTCAAGGTGGGACACAAAGGAGAAATGGATAGAGATACTGAAATAGAAATATAGATTCTAATACAGTGTTTATATCAAGAGAACAAAAGAGAAAGAAAGACAGAGGAAACGAGCCGTGGAGAAAATCAGTACAGGCTACTGACTTGTGGTGAGGTCCTCTGGGGCTAGTGTCCCTGGGGAACGTATATGTGTGTTGCAGCACTCTACCAAATCCTCCTGGTCGTCATTCCTCCCTCACCCCTCTACTCTCCCCTCTCTCAGCACAGACCCACTCAGGGCTGCTGATCAGGAGCAGGCTGACACTGAGTCTTTCCTCAGAGGCTCAGGGAAGCAAAGCAGTGCAGGAATATTGATGGCCATGTAGCATTTCATTCACACTTTACTCCGGGCGCTCAAACAGATAATGAAGTCCTGTTAGGTTGTGTGAAAAGGCCTGCAATCTTATTTTCTCCTTTCATATCAGTATTGACTGGTATTGATCCTTTACATGCAGCCATCACCTGGCATAAATGTAGTGTGCCTCACAATATACTGAAATCTAAAGTAAAAGTGCTCATTATGAGAAAGAGCCCTCTTGAAAGTGTTATCTTAAAAACAGTAGAGTAAATGTTAAAACTTTTATAAAATGAGGTGGGCTGAGATGGGCTGGAGCCTATCTCAGCTAACATTGGGTGAGAGGCAGGGTACACCCCTGGACAGGTCACCAGACTATCACAGGGCTGACACATAGAGACAGACAACCATTCACACTCACATTCACACCTACGGCCAGTTTAGAGTCACCAATTAACCTGCATGTCTTTGGACTGTGGGAGGAAGCCAGAGTACCCAGAGAAATGGGGAGACCCGGGGAGAACATGCAAACTCTGCACAGAAGGGCTCCCCCACCCCGGGGATCAAACCCTCCCCACGTTGGTGAAGATTTTCAGTCATCCATGTCAAGGTAATCATACGTGCTATATCGTAGGCAACTGGACTTTTCTTGGATGAGAGGCGGAACGTCTTCAAGAAATGCAAGCAAGTCCAGTTGCCTATGATATAGCACTTATGAACCCCCCCACCCTTCAGTTTGAACCAGGAACCCTCTTGCTGTGAGGCAACAATGCTAACCACTGTACCAACGTGCCACCCTAAACATGCCATAGTTGGTCTTAATACCAAACTCAAAGAAACTTTAGCTTTTGTGTTAGCATTACATTAAACTGTGGTTGGTTCTGACATTGGCTGTCGTGACACCATTATAATATGACATGTCTGTTGCTTTTTAGGGTATTTAAAAGCATTTGATGGTATATTAACATTTAATGATGTCTTAATGAAAAGTCCAAAATTATTCCACTGTAGTTAAGGTCAAGGAAAATATTCATGATAGCTAATGTCAAAACGAACCACATTTAACAGTTTAAAGCTGTAGTTGGTAATTAAAAAAACAAAAACTACTGAAACCGTCACCATATCCACACAGCAGTGAAACAACCAATCAGAGCCGAGGAGTCAATAACACATCTGTCAATCATGTCCATCACTGCTCGTGAACTAAGGTCAAACTGTCAAACTAGGCAGCGCTGATCAAATATGGATCAAGATTCTGTTACTGCATTGCCTATTTCTCGCTTCCTGTGTTTTCAGAATATTTAAGTGTTTTGTAAAATGAGAAACTTGGTCCAGATGGTGGGCGGTGCTTGGTGAATCCCTCAACTATTTCCAACATGGCAACCAGGTCATGAACTTTCTCATTGTACAGCTAAACAGTACACTAAAATATGTTTCTGAAACATTTGAGGAGAGAAATAGGCAATGCAGCAACAGAATCTTGATTCATATTTGATCAGAGCTGCCTCGTTTGACACTTTGACCACAGTTAATGAACTGATTGACATGATAGACAGCTGCGTTAGAGATTCCTTGGCTCTGATTGGTTGTTTTCAGTGTCCTAAAGTAGATTCTAGCAAATGTTATTAGAGGCAGTAGCAGGAAGAACCTTATTTTTTTCAGAGACTGTCTCATACCGTTAAATACTTTGTAAATGTAGTGACAGTTTCAGCAAATATGACAAATGTATTGTTATAAAAGTGACCAACTATGCACTAATATAATGTAGACACAAAACCTGAATACTTTATTATGCCTACTATGGCATGTTTGTGACAGATTAATGTCAAAGATATCTTGAACATTGTAAACTTTGCATTAAATATGACATAACTGACCAAATGACACTAAATGACAACGGTCATAAATAATTATAAAGACTCCTCCATGTTCATGACAGGTGTCTCGTAATGGTTTTGACAGTGTCAGTCTGATGCACACCCAGATAAAGTGTTGCCAAAAAAATAAACAACATTGTTTAATAAGCTTAACTCTCTTTATGGTGAAATTTTTATTTATAAGAACCACAATCCTCACTGGAATTAAAACAGTCTGAGCAAGAATGTTGTTCATGTGGTAAACAATTATGCTGTTTAAAGACCGCGGCATTGCATAATAATTAAATGCGTGTTTGTACCCAAAGATTTGCAAATTATCGACGTTTAAAGCTTTAAAGGGATTACATGAAATGAGATCAAAAGTGTTCCATGTATGCAGCACACTCTTAGCACATAGAAACTTCCACCCACACATGACAAAGAAAAACACAGGAAGGCAATCTCCCTTCCACACAGCATACATCTTTCATGCTATTTTCGTATTCAGATCTGAAAAGCAGCGATTACACAACTCGCTTGATTTGCGTGTGAATCGCAATAACTTCCACTGGGTTTCCGATAAAGTTAATCCATGTGCAAGCACCAGTGAAATAGCAAATTCTGGCTGGTTACCCTTGGTGTAAATGTCATGTGTGCATGTGTGCTTGATCATATGGGATCACACCCTGACTTGAGCCTCGTGTCTTTCCCGATGTCACGATTTTACGCCGTCTGTTTGCGGTGTAAACACACAGGTCTCGTGGGACCAAACCGTGTCCATTCGGCTCTGATCTCAGTGCTGCTGCTGAATCCGTGGCAGCTGGAGCAGGAGGAGAGTGATCACGGAGGGCTCCACAGTATTGATCTGACTGCTGTCAGGGCCATAGAGAAGAAGACTGACATTAGCTGGGAGAGACTTTCAGGGCATAGAGAGTGCAGCGAGAACCACAGGATGATGTAAACTGGAATTCACCAGGGAGGGCCGCATGTGGAGAGAGACAGCGCGTTGTGACTGGAGATGACAAGTGTGTGGGCAAAGGTTTGTTTTGCTGTTTTTTTAGCTGTGGTCGGTGGTCATCGTGTTGGTATCAGTATCTTTCTAGGTATTGGTGAGTAACACAACCTGAGGCTTGACAGTCAGATAGACACACTGATGTGAAACAGAGGGGGCAGGGTTGTGCGCGTCTTCTTTTCTCTCTTAATGTGTGTGTATGTATGTGCATCACAGCTACATTCACATCAGATGTGTTCCCACCTCAAACTCTGAAAACCCCGGAGGATGTCACACCTGCAGCCCACAGACTGACATCTCATTTGACCCCAGCACACCTGTCACTGGCAGTATTCTCACCTCCACTGACAAAGTGATACCCGACCACCTCCACCGTCTCACCTCAGAAAGACACATTCGCACACTCACACGCCTAGACACAGTGATTGCTCCATCAGCCACCATTGTGGCTCAGCTCTGAACGTCCTTTGAATACTAGACAAGGGACACCTGTCTGGGTCAATACACTCTAGTGAGGTTGCCTAAGCTGCAGAGGAGCATAATACCTTGTAGAAAGAAGCTGTACAGTAGCTTCTTTGAATAATGGTCAATGGAGGTTAATTTAATCTTTGTAGCACACACATTTATTTCCAATTGAGGATATCAGAGCCGGCGCCTCTGCATATGTTTGATACACTTTGCATATTCTCCAAACCATGTATACACTTGAGAGAACAAATTGGGGGACTGTTAAAATAACTACGCGCCATTTCAGCAAGGTTCGTGATAGCTCCACTTTTGCTGATGTGAAGGGCAATTATGGTGACGATGCTAATGCACAGAGAGAGCATGACGGTGCAGCTACTCTAGAAACCTGGATACATACACTCACAGTCATTACGGGTTCAAGTCAAGTTCCCCTATTTTCAACCCACGTTGTCTGACCCTGTTTACACACCACAGTTAACTGAATGTAATACCTAATGAGCTGAACCGAGGTGCACTGCGCTGTCCTACTTACACATCAGGCATAATTTCATAGCATATTGTAGGAAAGAGCAGCATGTGATGAAAGGAACTTGTTAGCGTCAACAAGTCAGATTGACACCGCGGTGAGAAACGGTCAGCAGACGATCTGTTGTACATCACCAGGGTAAAGGCAACACCGGAGACCCTGCGTCTCAGGAGTGGCTCGCACAAATGCATCATCAGGGACACATGCATGTACACGAGCGTAATGTGACAACATATTAAGTGCATACACGGTGACATGCTTGCTCGCGCACACTCAGTCAAACATCAAAGATGCCACACAAAGACTGGGATTCAAACAGGGGGGCGGGATCCTGCTCTGCTACTTCAAAGCTTGCCATCTTTTTGAGGCAAAATTGGCTCTCCAGCTTCCTTTCCCATATTCCCCCCTCAGCTGTCTTTTAATCAGCCAATGCAAATGCTTTCTCTCTCTCTCTGTCCCTCTTTCTTTCTCTCTATCTTTCTATCTATCTATCTCTTGCTATCTATCTCTTTATCTCGCTCTCTGCTCTCACCTGTTTTGTTAGCCAGCCAGTAATATGTAAACCCAGTTAAATGTGTAATTAAGGAGCTCTGTAAGCAGATGGCGGGCTGAATTAATTGAACAGTCTTGGTAGATGAAGAGGGAGAGAGAGAGATAAAGAGACAGAGGGAAGGAGAAAATAGAACAAGAGAGAGAGAGAGACGAAGAGAATACATGGGAGAGATAAGGCGACAGAAGCCAAATTGATTTGAATATGTCTTACGATATTGCCACAAAGTTGAATTGCTTTTGTCTACCTTGTCTGTGTTTGCCAGACGCTGCCTGCCTCGAAATTGCCTTGTCGTGCTCCTGTGGAGTTTAAATCAAAGACGTTCAATTGTTATTTTTTTAAGGGAGTTGTTTGACCGATAAACACACACTTTTTGGAGTGAACTGAAGATTGAGAAATAAAAATTTAGAGTAAAATCTTAGCTACACTCACTGGCCACTTTTTCTGCTGTCTTTGAAATGCTATCTAAGCCCAGATTTGCACAGTAAACCAGGCAGCCTTGCTGACTTGATGTTGTTGCAAAGATATTAGCAAATGAATTGGCCCAAAGATAATTTTGTTTACCTCCATAAACAGATCAATTTTGGCCACTTCTAATCAAATGAGATGCAGTGTGTGCAGGAGCCAAGACTCTGCCCTTTGCCTGCGAACGTTCCAGTATCAGGGAAGCACTGTGCATAAATTTAGTTGAGCTAAGCTTCTTTTTTCCTCCACTGAAATTCACTTTACTGCTCATACTGCATCTTCTTTAGCAGAATATAATGATTTTATAACTGTGAATATGTGTACTGTATGTGTTTTTAATGTGTTGTTTTATGTTAGAAATACATGTTTTTGTTTTTCCTTCTCCTCAGGGCCAAGTCATGTTTCGGAACGGAGAGAGGATGGGCACAATAAAATTCAACCAGTTTCAAGGTATGTGTGACACTACTACTCCTCTGCTCCTCAGATTGAGCTGTCTTGATTTTCTCCTCAGGTTTAGTCATTTGAAGGCTTCTGTGTAAATTGTTCACAAACCTTTACCTTTGCCCAATTTATTTTGAACAGAAAACATTGTTTCACAGTAACAAAGCCTTTGTTTTGCCATTTTCATGTCTGTCACACCCACCTCCAGCCGTCCACACTTGCTCCTGACGTGACTCTGCTGAGAATTTTCCTGTAATTTGTTTGAATTCCAACTGCTACGCGTCTGTGTTCAATAAAACCTGCAATTGTTTCAGAAATGTTGCAGGATTACCACAGTTTTTGGAAAGCCACTTACAGTTTTTCTCAAGCCAGAAGGCTGCCACGGTTGATATACCAGTACCGATAATGGAACCTGACCAATAGGGCTTAGGAAGAGCTCGCAGCAGAGTCACACAGTGTACATGGGGAAGGGAGGCTGAAGGATTTAACAGTTTTGAAGTCTCAGGCTTTGTACTCACATTTATCTCATTAGTTGTTTTCCTAGAGAGGATAGTCATTATTTGCATGACTGCAAGGGTTGTTTGTCAGAATAACATAAAATGTTTTAGACTGTCGTTTTTGTGAGGAAAGTCCCCACAAGCCTTTCTGTATGGAGCTGCATGTCCTGCCTGTATGTGTGGGTGCAGTTAGGGGAATCCAAAACTTGAAAGAGCAAAGCCCATGGTGCTTTACTGTGCTTGATCTCCTCTGTGGTGGCGGGCTATATGTCTGGACTGTCAAGGTTTGCACATATAAACATGTTTCAGTATTCTCTGTCCTCATAGCATCATCCTGAGGTTGTTTTTGAGCCGGCAGGGCCCGCTGAGTGGGAGAATAACCCAGAGATTGCATCTTGATGTAGGGGATTCCCAGCTCCCAGGCTCCCCAGACTGTATGTAGCACACTGCATGGGGCTGTTCAGTCCTCTCTGCCTAACCATCTTATCTTCCCCACTGCAGAGGGGCTCGATCCCTCTGGCTGCATACATCACGCTCTGTGTGTGAGTGTGTGTGTGTGAGATAGAGGGCAGTATGTGAGTGTTCATGCACATACTGGTGTGTGGCTGACCGTGTATGTGTGCAAATGTTACAGCCCAGGCTCTGTGGGTTTGACAAAAAAGAAGACGGCGTATAATTTATAGTATTTTATGCTTAACTAAGACAAAATTATTACAGTAAACGAGTCTGTAGTATGAAAGTAAGACTTTGTAGTGTTGCATGGACATTGTGTAGTGAAAACAAGAACATTTACAATGCCATAAATTTACCGTCAGGGTAGTGGGTGGTGAGTGAAATAGATGCAGTGTCCCACTTCCATGATAAAATAGCAATTGCACACAGCATGCACTTTATACTATTTATAGCATAAAGCTTTTTTCGAAGTTAATAGACAAGTGATCAGTGTTCTCGTCCGTCCTGCACTAACAGGAAATAATAACCAACATGTGCAGACGGGCATTAACCAACCTGCTAATGGAACAACAGAATCAATACACCTAGAGAGAGAGCAGCTCTTAATACTTAATACTTCTGTTTTTTTAAGTCATCCCCTCAAGCGCCACAATCCACTGTTTCTTTCTTTTCTTTTGCAGCTGTAAGTAGCTCCTCTCTTTCTTTCTTTCTTTCTTCTTCCAATCAACCCCTCCTAGCTCGTCAAATTGGTCCCTACACGTCTATGACGTCAAACTATGCGCTCTATGTACCCCTCCAGCGCCAGTTTTGGATGCTCAGGGACAGTTAAAGCTTGTTACATACATCATCTCTTTTCAAAATAAACTTATATTTTTACAGGAAATTAACAGTTTCTGCTCATTAAATGCATACAGTTTTTTTTTTTTTTCAAAATAAACTTAAAAATGAAGGCAAAAAGTCCGCAGGTTAGGTTTACGCAACAAAAGTACGTGGTTAGGTCTAGAAAAAATGGTTTAGTGTAAAATAAGTGCATTAGTTTTTAATTTAATGTCACATGCTATACCTTACAAGCGTATTATGCTACACATACTAGCACATCACAAGCCATAGGGTCCAGATTTCTCCTCATTCATTAGTTCAAGGTCCACACACACAGTTTAATACTTTCGGCATTATACTTGCGTTTGGCTGTGCAGTCAAGCTAGTTAGTTGCCTTTGTCACTTAGCTGTTAGTCACTCACTTTATGGCATGAAACGGCACCTTAAAATAAAAACTCTGTGGCGGAAATTCACTATACTTAACAATAAAGTGTGGGGTTTTTTTACACACCACTGTACTAGCACACTCCAAGCTCATTAAACGCATTAAAATAACTTGATTGACTTTTCCCACGGGACATAAACAGCAGTCTACCCTGCTGCCTGCCTTAAGCCGACCTTCTCGCTCTTTATTCTGCGGCAGTTGCTTGGAGCGTCAAAACATATTTCCTCCTGGTGTGTCTCACACCGCTGCTAAAAGGTGTCTCGTGATACTGATACTGGTGCATTTAGGGCCACTAACCAAATTGCAGTATTAGACGAGTTGGGAGTGAGACCAGGTTGGTGCAGAGCATTGTGGGACAATAATGTACATCAAGAGCAGGCTCAAAAAGAGAATTTTTTTATCTTTTTTTTTTTAAATTGTGAACACACTAAAGACTGGAAACCTGCCTAGAAGTATCATGTGGTGAGACACAGGTACAGACAGACAGGTTGTGGAGCCATCTGAAATACATGGAGTCCAACTGACATACATGGGGCTGCATGACATAAGGTCTGAAGACCCTCCTGTCTCTACCTGTGGGAGGTCAGCTGCAAGAATAAAACCAAACAGCAGGAGGAGCACTAACAGGGACAGAGTGCTGTCATATCAAATAGAAAAGAGTGCTTGTGTGTGTGTGTGTGTGTGTGTGTGTGTGTGTGTGTGTGTGTGTGTGTGTGTGTGGTTAACTTGTTTGAACGGGCGTTGATGGGGCAGCCGTCTAAATTAGGGTTTTAAAGCTTTGGATAAGCAAGGTAACTAAATGCTATCATGGCTGAAACGACGAGTGTTAAGGCTTGATTTTCATAGATTTTGAGAAAAGAGTGCATGAATGCCTCAGCCTGAGTCATAGCCACACACCTCTATTAATTTGTGACATATGCTTGTGTCCTTCTCTGTGTTTCTCTTCCTCTTCTCCCTGAACTGGCCGTCCACTGTGTGTCCAGCGCATACTTTACTCAACCAAATCCTCCCCTGTGTTACAGCTTCCTCTCACTATCTTGTTCCACCTTTATTATATCTCCTCCATCCCTCCTTAACCTTCACTCCATCACTTCTTCCTCACTTGTCAGGGACCGTGAATTTGTCACCTTTTTGACACACCAAGAGCCCGAGCTGAGTGGAGAGGAGAGGAGGGACAGCCCCAGCTTGAATATTTCAAAAGGCAGTGATCCTCAACATGACCCTATCATCTGTCCTCAGCCTCTGATCCTCCATTTCACCCTGTCAGGCGTTCTTAGTCAGGGGCCTCGGTGGCTCTTATTCCCACTGTCTCTCATGGGGATAAGAGATAGCTCGCTACCAAAGGTCTTGATCGCTGTCGCAGTCCCTTCGAGTACAGATTTTAAATCAACACACTTCCAGGCATGGTAGAGGCGTTTGTCATTCTGTACGGAGAGCAGAGGTTCAATAATATATTTATCAGGAGGGTAAGGTTGTGATATGTGCGGGTAGAAGGTTAAGATGTTTGGGATCTTTAGAGATAAATGATAGGATTTACTGTCTACAACACCCCTCCAGTAAGAATTAATTTCCTGCTTTTCTATCATCTTCTGCACGAATTTGAACTAGCAACACCCTCACTGCTGTCAGTTTACCTCCAGGCAATAGTCTTCTCACAGTCCTTTCAACTTAAATAGCTCACAAGAATATCATTGAACTGTACCACCAATGCTTTCAAATGAGGCAGCAGTTTTTTTTTTCCATGTTAGAATTTCACAGATCTGACATAAAACAAAATAAAATGAACTTGATCAAAGACAAACTAATGTGTGCTGCGTGGAAAAGAACTAAATTAATTTAATCTCAATTACAAATACTTCTGCATAGTCGGGTCAGAATGTGTTGATATAAGATTTCTGGGATTCAGCATTTTATAAGAGTTACACTGCGAATGAGGTCCGGCCAATCACCACTTTGATATTTGAGTTTTTAAACCAGTGTGAGTCTCTGCTCCAAAGGACAAGGGACAAGTCATTTACAAAGAGGAGTAATATTCACAGGTTTACAGTGAAGTAACTAACCAGTGGTTGAAATAACCACATTCACTACAGTACTGTACTTAAAAGATGGCTCCATTATTTCTTTGTTTTCTTTATATCATATGGTTGCTTCAGAGAGGTGTTTTTATGTATTCAGATCCAAAAAAAATCTAATTGTGGCTGAAGCATGTGTTTTATAAAACATTTTCCCACATGACCTGACAAGGGTTTCTGCAGGATGATGTTGCTGCACAGTATATAAAATCCTAGTCTGCCTAATGTGCACCTTCTTCTTGATAACACCTATGTTATCAATCTTAAACTCCATGTTTGGAGAAGCAGATGGGGGAGTATCTTCTGGGGTGTCTTCTCAGCAGCAAATAAAGCAAAAATAGCTTCTTTTAAAATATTAAACATATGATTGTAGTGTAAACAAATGAATATGTCAGAAATTTCCTTGTCTTTACAAATGTATTTAAACTAAGAACAAAGGAAACACTTCACACATCTATTGAACAAGACAGGTGCGTTGGAGAGAGAAGACCAAAAGTTGCAAAAGGACTCCCGCACACTGTGTAACTTGCAATGCAGTATATAATTTATTTACAACGTTTCAGTACTAGACCTTCTGTTATATTTGTTGTAGAAATATTTAGAAAAAAATATTTATTTGTAATTGATTCACTTTATGTATTCCCCTTTAGACATGTGGGGTTTACTTTAGACTGATGTCACGCAGAGAGCTTTGTTTTTTGCTGTCTCTGTTTGTTGTGTGTTTCAATAACCCAATGATGATTTTGTCCCTCTGTGTTCCACGTGGGAATGGGATTGGTTGTGAAGAAACGACCGCTCCCTATTTAAGATGGCTTCTCATGAACGAAAAACCGTTGAAACTGCCTGATGAAGGTCTAGTAACGAAACGTCCAAATAAATTATATATTGCAAGTTAGACAAAATGTATTAAAACTAACATCATAATTTGGGCTTTTGTTTTATCCATAACAGGAATTACGGTCTAGCTGAAATCGGCATGTGAAGGAATATTGTAAAAGGGCTCAACAACATTAAGCATGTTCATAAAGGCTGTGTTTTCCTCTGCAGTGAAACTGGTCTCATATTTGCAGCAACAAATATACCAATCCCGACTGTGATTTCTTCTGCCCTGTTTGGATCAATTGGGACAGGCTGCCTAAATGCTTCGGGCATGATGTTACCATGTCGAGTGTGCTCCTTGTTTTTGTCTAGTTCCAACAACTGACACACTGGGGTGAAGGCGTCGGTGTAACCTACTGTCACATACCGTTGTTTTTTATGTACCACTCTCTTGCCATCGCCATCATAATTCACAAACCAAAGTGGCTCCAAATGCTGGACCTGTAGGTTACTGGTGGATTTTCTATTTCTGTTCTGGTAATGGCATTACTAACCACAATTTGCTAGCTTAGCGTAGCTGCCTCCTAGAGTGTCTCACAGGAGTGGAATGCTTTGGTTTGAGGGTGGAAGCATGATGCCTGTTACATCATGTGGGCACAGAGAACATTATATTTCACACAATTTAAGCTGTATATTTCATTTTCCAAATGTATGGGATAATTTATCGTATAGTCCGTTTTTTAATGCGTGCTTAACCAAAGCCTTGTACCAAACGGTTCAATACAAATACATGTATTGTTACACCCCTAGTTTTAAGCTGTGGTATTTTACTTGAGTACTTATATTCTGCTACTGTATACTAGTCCACTCCGTTCCAGAGGCATGTATTGTATTTTATAGCCTACTCCAGTACATGTATTTGACAACTACAGTTACGTAGTTAATGTGCAGTTGTCTTGACATGCCGTAAGTGATCTTCACAACAATTAAAATACTTCACCATGCCCAACTACATTACAATCCTTCCATTAGTACAGTAAATGTTTAACAATAATATATAGTAATATAACACTGACAATATAGAGGTGATAGTTACTTCTTCGCAGTCTGACAGTGTGTCCTGTATTCAATGTTTTTTTCTCCTTGTGTCCTGTTCAAGCTACAATTGGTAACTTTTCTGAAAATAACTTTTTGCTGTGTTTACTGAAGCTGTCACTACATTCTGATAGAAGAACATGAAATCCTGTCCCTTCTCCTCCTCCTCCAGCTTCCCATGACATTTGCCAGACAACCAAAAACAACCAATCAGAGCCGAGGAGTCTCTAATGCAGCTGTCAATCACTGCTCATGAGCTGCAGCCAAATTGTCAAACTAGGCAGCGCTGATCAAACATGAATCAAGATTCTGTTACTGCACTGCCTGTTTCTCCCCTCACATGTTTTCATAAACATATTGTAGTGTGGTGTTGGCGCACATGTTTATAAGTTAAGAAATTCACCACTGATTTTACAGATGTTTTAAGTTATTTAAAATGAGTAATCAAACAAAAAAGGTGTGATATGTCTTTGCACAGGCTGAGCGATAGGTTGAGTTTTACCATCCCACTGAAGCCATCAATATTCCCTGTGGGGATAGAGTGCTGGGATAGTGTTTTAGCATCTCAAAGGAAGAGAGATATACAATCCCCTCTGCTGTTTAGATTCTAACAAAGGACGTGGTCAAGGGAAACATGGTTATTGATCCTCGTTCAGCACAGAGAAGTTTGAGAAATACAAATCCTGTTTGTGTATGCACATAAAATTTACTGTTCTGAAATTGTCACATATAGCCTTTCTAACATTTTCAACATGGGCTGATGCTTTGATGCCAGAATTGGAGATCAAATGAGGTGATTCACAGAGAGTAGAGGAGACGGTAACGCAGTGCCCTGTGATGCAGCAATAGCTGATGTTATCTGTCATTTTCCTAGTCAAGGACAATGCTGCTGAGGAGTTCAATGGGCCTATAACAGTGATAACAAGCAAAAGCAGCGACAGATTTGTGCATGCACACCAGAAGAAATTGCAGGTTGTTTGTAGTGCTTACAGAGAAAGAATCAGAATAATCTGTCCCCTCTTCTCATCCCCTTCCTCTCTCCTCCCCGGTGTACACTCTAAGTGAGTAATCTTTATGAGTGAGGGAGAGCGAAGGCCCAGGCTTGTCTGACAAGGTCATGCTTCCTTCAGTATTACACCTGAGGGACTCATCGTTGTTTCTAAAAGAGAAAACACTAAATCCTGAAATAGCTGTATTTGAGCAGAACTCCACAGAGGCAGTGGTGTTTGCAGGCTGGGATGTACAGCAGCACACAATCCCTCAACTATATCCAGGAAATATTAACGTTAATGAGTATTGCAATATAAATACAGAGGTCACATTGCATTTATGTACTGTTTTCTTCCACATCAGTTGAATATTCTTCTCATAATGTACATCCAAAGTCTGCTCTTGCTACATTTGAGGGTTTTTCATGTCTTCATCTATTACCTTGTTTCTACAATATCTGCTCTTTATTGCCCTTTAGTTTTCCTTGAGGTTAAATAAGCTGATAAAGACTGTGAAAAACAGGAAACCATTTCCTGTTAATATTAAGCTTTATCTGAAAGTTACAAATTGAGAATATGATGTCAGGGACATATTTTGTTATATTACTACTGAATATTGTAAGATCTTCCTCTGATGTAAAGCTCTCTGTGAGGTTGTATCACTGTGCCAGACTGTACAGCTCACAGCAAAGCCAGGCCATTCTTCTCTCTGTTCAATAGGTGTTTTGAATTAGACTTGCTTGTTCAGTCACAGTAGTCTCTGTTACATTTTCTCCCAGTGAGAATCACTGGTGCTACATTTCATAAACCCCTCAAGCCACTTTCTACACTTATATCACTGATCCATTATTTCTGTACTATATTACATAATTAAGTAAACCACCAGAAATATTTTGCTGGAGAATCAAGCTGAAAGACTCCAAAACTGGTGTAACCATAAAGCAAATTGTTGGGCTGTTGGCTGTAATGCCAACCTTAATGTCATTTTTAGCCTTGCGAGCAACATGGCTCAAGGGATGGCAAAGTTGGTCTATCAGTCTGTCGGTCCATTGTTTTGATCCAGACCAAAATATCTCAATATCTGGATAATAATAATAATAATAATAATAATAATAATAATAATAAACTTAATTTACATAGCACCTTTCATACAAGAAATGCAGCACAAGGTGCTTTACAATAAGGGCAGTATAAGCACTGAGTGCCTCACGTGAAAGTAAGCATTAAGGACATTAAACAGACAAGGCAATAGGACATTTACTGTAAAACAGTTTACCAAACTGTCAAGTTAGAAGCAAAACATTCAGCAACCCTGAGTGGTCTCGCTCTGGGAAGAGGTCTTAAAGCAGAGTGACCTGGCAAACATTGTGATGGGGAAACATTGTGATGGGGAAATAGATGCCATTGGCAGTGCAAATTGTGGTAGAACGCCAAGTATTAAGATGAAGATAAGCCCAAGTTCTGGAAACGGCAACACACCCACACACACGGAATGTTAGATATGATGTTTGTATGAGAAGGGGTATAAGAATGTTGGGTGAACTGCTCTGCAAGGTTGTCTCATTGTTGGTGTATGTGAAGTTTGTATTTGTGTCTTCAATAAAGTCCCTGCAAAGGCTTCAAGATTGATCCCTTGTCATTAACTGATTCATAAAATCATGGAGTTGTAAAACTATAAATCATAAAATCAAGTAAGATTTGAAAAGAGTTGCAGCAGTGTGAAGCATAAATAGAAAGTAAAAGCGTAAACAAAAAGGAGTTTCAGACCTGTATCAGGAAAGTTGGAGCTAGATAAAGGCTAAAGTGAACAGATTCGTTTTTTACTTTTCTTTTAAAAAAAAAAAAAAAAAAAAAAATATCTAGCGAGGTGGCTTCCTTGATATCTATGGGTACTGCGTTCCATAGCTTTGGGGTGTGACAAAGTTTTACATAAATGTTTTTCAGATGTCATGTAAGGACTAGTGTCACAATATTGGAATTGTCTTACTACAGTATAATACCTTTAAAAATGTAGATATTCAATACCATTTTAAATGCCACAGGGAAAAAATTACATTTTTGTTCAAAAATACACATAACAAGGCTATAACATGAACTTTCTTGTCTTGGTTAGTAGCAGTGAACAACAAAATGACTAACAATAAGCGAGAGTGAGAAAGCGTAGCTGGTGCTGGTTCATTGATTCTGTTGAAAATGAGTATTGAAGCCATTTCAAGTATTCAGAATCAATATGTATCCATAAATAGATTTTTTGGCACTACTAAGGACTGTGGTGATCCCCAAACTTTCCTCTACAGCCGCCATGAGCTTCATATTTGCAGTTTTGAGTGAAATGTCCCAAAAACTATCAGATGGATTGCCATGATATTTGGTACAGACATCAATGTTCCTGTCATGTTATTTTCAGTCATGTTGTAATAACTGTGGTGACGCCTTAACTTTTCATTTAGACATGGCAAATTGGCAATTGCTTTTGAAGTGTAAAACCAGTCCAGAAAATAGACAAAATGTTGTTGGCATCCAGTAGCCAGTTTGGACAGTTTGAGGACATGCATTTATTTTAATGTGTACATATATGTGTGTCTTTCCTTTTAACAGAGGGCCAGGAGGTGAAGGTGGGAGAGTACAATGCAATTGCTGATGTGCTGGACCTCAACAACAACTCCATAATGTTCCAAGGTATGACGAAGGCCAGATACTCTATGTATGTATGTCCCTGCATTTGTGTGTGACCCCGTGAGCACTGAGACAGTGACGTAAAACTCATTGAAGAAGAAGAAAAAAGTGTGCTGGTGCATCCGATGCGTGTTTATATATATGTTAAAGGCCCATCACTTACCACCTTAGCACTCACTTCTGTTGTTCACTTGTCCACTTGAACCTAAACTCTCTCCAGCACACATACATACTCAGACACGACCACCACCACTCAGTGTAGGGACTGGGTACTCTCCTTTACCACTCAAAACTGTCCTCCATTGGCTAAATTATTTACCAGTCCATTTTTCACCCCTCCCGCATTTACTTGTGTTGACATACTTTATAATTTGTTCTATCCCCCCGGCTATCCTCCCCTTCACCACCCTCCCTCTCTTTCCCCCATCTTCTCTGCCTTGCCCCACATAAAGAAACTTTAGGACAGTACCATCTAAGATGCTTGTTTCCACATCCCTGACCACAGTAAGTGGAGATGTGTAAGATGATTCCATTGCGATCGATTGGCACACTACTGGGAGAAAAATAGAGCAAAAGATAAGAAAGTGCAGTGTCTAACCACAATAACTTGACTGTGGTGCATTGAGATACATGCACTCAACCAGGAGAAACTGAGGGCCAGGAAATGGGACTCAAATAACTGGATGTCTGCTGCAGTGTCATTATTTTGTGGCTGAAGAGAAAAAGATTTGAAGGGGGCAGGTCTTAAACTGTCAAAGTGGAGAGAGACACCTCACTGGAAAAAGCAAAAATGTTCAGAAAACCACTGTTGTGCAAATACTTTAGATTCATTGATATACCATGAAACATTTGAGTAAGCAGTTTCAGTGCTACATGATGTTTGAGGCGTACTCACTTTTAGATATCGTCTTAAGCAAAATCTTGTCTCATATCACAACTTGTCCTCTTTATAGGCGTGGAGCCTCCCAAGGATCGTACGTTTGTGCGTCTGCAGCGGCGCCACATCAACGTGCCCCTCTACAGCATCCTGTCCACCATCACCATACTGGGCATGCTCATGGCAGGGGCCTTCCTGTTCTTCAACATCAAGAACCGCAACCACAGGTCAGCAGTCAGCATTGGTGAAGCACAGCTTTGAGAAGGGGAGGATGAAGGGAGGGGTTAGATGAAGGGTAGCTAGTGAAGGTGAAACAGATAAACGTACGGTGCAGTGGGAAAGTAAATGAGGGGTTGGTGCAAAGGGAGAAAGAAGAGGGGGATGAATGAAGGATGAGAAGAATCAGCGGAGATTGAATGGTATTGAAGTGAAGGGATGATTAACTGCTGCAGGTACATTATTTCTTATTTCACTCTCCTTCATACCTAAATATCATACTGAAGCATTTTTGATGAAGAGGACCTGTTTTATTCTATTCTATTCTAATGTAATCTAATCTTTTCTACCAGACTAATCAAGATGTCCAGTCCCTACATGAACAACCTGATCATCCTAGGAGGCATGCTCTCCTACGCCTCTATCTTCCTGTTTGGTCTTGATGGGGGTTTCGTGTCTGACAAAGAGTTTGAGACTCTCTGCACTGTGAGTTCCCTCTTGCCTAATATCAAATGGAATTACCAACTCGTTACACATCGTTTCCATTTTCAGTCTGACATTTTGTCCACTGGGGGAGGGGGTAGGCCTGTTTGACGATATATGAACATAACCCTTAATCATTTTGCTGACCTCGATATTGTTTTTGCATGAGTTTACATAAAAATGTCACCAAAATTTTAGCCAACATGATGCCAGAATAACCAACATTGGTCTCCTGAGATAAGATTTGGGTTCAGCGATTCTCCCTTTTTTCCTCCCCACCCATGCCTACTTGCACGAGTTCAAAGACACATACAACAACGCTTCAGAGATGACACAGCGTAGCTTACTGATAGCCTGCACTTGTGGTTTTTGAGTGGAAGATGCACAGTCCTAGTTAGTTGTTAGCTTGCCAGCCCCTGTAAACGAGTCAAAAAGTCTATCGTTTGTACAGTAGTTTTACCTTCCAAGAACTTTATCTACCACTTCATATATCCACAAGCAAAACGCCCGGCTCCTGGGCCGTCCATCTGAATATTCTTAAGAATTTTAAGTTCATAGCTCTTTTAAAAGGTGTTTTACTGTAGCATTATCATGTTAATCTGTTATATCAGTGGCATAAAGTGGTCTCAAAATGACAATATTGTTTATCACAATTATTTCTGAAGTGATAGATTGTCCAACAACATAGTTATCGTGCAGACATATCCTTCTGAATCTAACTTCCTATTAAGTCCACATTGATGTATAGCCATGACAACATACTTGTTTTGCTGGAGTTTTAGGGGGTGGAGCAGAGCGAAGTAAAACATACTATGATTTTGGGGTGATACTTTGAAGAAATGTCAATTTAGAACAGCCTCAATAGCAGTGTCTGTCTCATCTAAAGCACTTGTTGTTGCTGAGATCTACCACTGTGGTGCTCATTGGATTGGTTTTTATTTCAAACAAGAAACCGCTGTGTCATGTCACTGTGCTAAGCGAATCAGTCAGCTCGGTGGAGTGGGCTGATTTCAAGGTCTGGACTTGTTCTAGCACAAAGTCTGATTTTAACTACACAATTATTGTGGCCAAAAAAGTTAACTGTAAAAAGTTCACAAGAAAAAGAAATTGGAAAAAAAAATGCTATCAGTCAAATTAATCTTTAATTTTGTCTAATGTGCATTTTGACTCTTTTTTTTGCAAATCAATTACACTCAAAATACAAGTGCAGGGAGTTGGAGAAAGAGTCTGTAACCATAACTGTACAGAAGTGTACAAGTGTAGCAGTTGCACTTAATGGGTAGTGGAAAGGCAACCAGATGGCACTGGGGGAGGGAGACAAAGCAAGAACGGAAAGAAACAGAAATGATTAAGAGGTAGTGGATTACTTACACAATATTATTGTATGTGTATTATTAACAAGATATCAGTATTTCATTTTTAAGTATCACAGTTATTGTCAGTACTGGTATAAGTACTTAACACTCTAAAACATAAAATTATGAAAAGCATTTGGGTTGTATCCCCGACATTCTATTCTGTTTCAGTAGTGCCATTGAACCCTGCTCATTGGCTAACAAAAGAGGTGTGAACATGAGCTGAAAAATGGAGACTACTGCTGAAACACTAATCACATGCACTCTGTGTCCAACTCTAAGTGAAAACTGATTGAATCTCTCTCTCTGGCTCTCTAGCTAGCATGGAGCACATTAAGTGTCTCCCCCCAGGTAGCATTACTGTGTGACTATGTAGATGCTGGATTAATTAAAGAGTTTTGATTACAGTGATAACAGGTTTCCACTGAGATACTCCCCTCTCCCAGACACACACACACATGCACACCAGAGTAATGTTAGGCAGGGCACGTCTCGAGCTGCCACCACCTGGCTGAAGCTTTGCTGCAGAGCTAAAACAGAGCTTGTCACTTCAGACGAGGTTCTTCAGCAAAGGACCACAGAGGTTGATCCATTCACCGCCAATCAATATGTGCTGGTCTCCTTGAGAATAGATGGTGTAATTGTTTTTTTGGTGTCTTCTTTACCCAGTGCTCTGTCCCTGCCCTGCTTTATTTCTCTCTAGAGTGGCAGGTGAAGAGAGCCAGGTGTAAATGTTTGAAGCTTTACAATGTGTGTGTGGGGCAGAAGGGGCTCACACACAGAAGTACACATAAAACAAACATGTACCACACACAGCAGTCTAACATATACCGTAAAAAGAAGCACTCTGTAGCTATTTTAGAGTTCATAGTCTCTATTCAAATTCTAAGCTTTTAAAACACGTCAGCAGTGTCCTTTGTGCCAGAGCAGTAAGAGGTCTACATTTTGTTTCTCATTAAGATGAAACGCTCTCAGGAGTGTGACAGCTTCCATGGTCCAGGACGTTCTCCCAGAGCTCCACACTTGGAGAGGAAAAATAAATCTGACAGCTTCTTATTTTTAGAAGCCTTCAAGAAGCTATTTTGAATGAACTTCTTGAGAGAAATGCAAATACCTGTCAGATCAGATGTTGTTTTAAGCCTTGATCACCACTTTGAGACATGACAAAATTATGTGTGTGCCTGTTGTTTTGATAGGTTCGGACATGGATCCTCATCGTTGGATACACAACAGCTTTCGGTGCCATGTTTGCCAAGACCTGGAGGGTGCACGCCATCTTTAAGAATGTGAAGATGAAGAAGAAGGTATTGAAAAATATGAGTGACTAAGAGGTTATATATAGCAGTGCTATTTATTGTAGAATTAGTTTGTTTGCCTTCTTGACAAATGCGCTTTGATTTTTCATTCATTTTTCTTTCTTTATTTTTATTTTTTGATACATATCTCGGTTCTGAACTGTTTATTTCTTACCACATCGTGCACATCTGTAGGAACTACTACTTCATATAATCACAAACATCTCCATTAAAACATGTAGACCTGACAGTCTTAACCAGGAAGCCTCACATGTCTTTTGAAAGCCCGGCACTGGTGTGTGGGTGCTTGTATTCACACTCATGCTTTTTAACAAACACTCTGAAAGACTGGCAGCCCCTGGCACCTGCTTTTAGAATCTTCTCTGTGAGAAAAAAAAAAAAAGATTCAGAAATACAAATGGCTTTTTAAACATCTGACACAATCTGTTTCACTGGCCTGGTTATATAAAGTGGCGCCGAGCTCACCGAGTGTTGTAACTGTGCTTGGCCTTTTTGTATTTATAGATCTCGCTCTCCCCCTCTCTTTGTCTCTCTCCCACCCTCTCTCTCCCTCACCCTCTTGCATATTGGAGGAAGTGTGGGTGGCCTGCCAGAGAGAGAGAGAGAGAGAGAGAGCAGGAAGAGAGGGAGGAGTGAGGGATGGATCAAAGAGTCGGAGAGGTTGGAGGGATGTAGTGAAGTAGTGGCAGAAGGGAGGGTGGAGAGACAGACGGAGGAAGGCAAAGCAGGGCAGAACAAGGGACAAGACAAACAACGTGGCAGAAATGGCAAAGAAAGTAGGTTGGACTCTGTGAGAAGAAAATGGGGAAGCTGGCAAAAGAGGCCAAAAGATGTTGGAAGATAAAGATAATCCAGATTACAGGTTAGAAGACAAGGAGGCATGACAGATCTCCACTTTATCTTGAGTTTCCACTTCAGTTCTACGGTTGAGTCAACGCAAGATCGCCACTTTTTTCCAGCTGTTTCCAAATAAATGACTTGGCCTTTCAAATTCATTGTCTTATTGAGATTTGAGGAATACAAAACAGTTTTGCGTCTCCAAGCTCAGCATCTTTGCTCTAACTCTTCAATGCCAATTATCTCTGCTCAGTCCGCCCTCTCCCACCTTCTTCCCCGCGCTAACAGAGACAAAACCAATGTTTCTTCAGATGCAGTATTTACCCCTACTGCATATTTCAGCCCTTAAACCTCAAGTTGTATTCTCTGTTGGTTCATGGCCTGGGTCTGTTTGCAGGACACACACACACATGCAGCACACTCCCTCCATACTGATTGAGTTCAGGTGCTTTGGCTTCAGTAGAGTGATAGTTGCTGTTGGTGCCCTGAAATCTCTGTCAACGGCTGTCAGGGGAGGGACAAGCTCAAGTGTTAGCCATCTTTTCTTCAAACAGTAGGGCTGGAACTGCATCCCTCGCTCCTTCCTCCACAGCCTGGGACACTGGGAGAGCACAGATTGTAAATCAGGGGTGTGTTCGATAAGGGTTCCACTCGGCAGGCTACGGACGCACTCCTTCACTTCTTAAAGAGCTCAGTGCCGGAGACAGCGTTGGTGGTGGTGGTGGCGGGGGGGGGGTGGCTGTCAATCAATGTCCTCCTTCTCCAAATACACACAAACACACACCACAGACACAGATAAGCATACACACTTTCAAAACACAACCCTTTACCCCCGTAGCAGCTATTTGTCAGTCTTGCTATCACAGTAATTTACTGAGTACTCCTTTGTGACACATAGCTGGATACATGTGCGTGCACGCACACACACAAACAAGCACACAGGACAAAGCGAAACAAACACACAGTACCTCATTAGCTCATTACACATGCTTGCATAAATACATATTCATAAACACACAAACTGACCGTGCACACACACAACACCGAGGTTGTCTGAAAAATAACATCATGAGCAACTTCTAAGGTGTCACACTACTTCACTGATCTTAGTAGATCAGAAGTAGTATACTGTTGTTGTTACGACACCCTGAGGTTTGGCTACTGCATTTAAACTCAGAATATGTTACAGTATTACAGCAGACACAGCTCGGCCCTGGCCTTTGCGCTACACAGTAGAGGGAAATAGACCTCATTCTGGACCTTGAAAATAGTACTCATAACTCGGAGTGTACTTCAGTCTTTCAAAGCACTGACCCACATCTCATGGGCAGCGGCTAGACTTGTGGAGAATAGAGACATTTTTATTTCTATTTTTTATTCTCAATCATGTCCGGGTCATGTGTGTATTCAATGTTTCCATTATTTGGTCTTTCTCTCCAACAGTGAATGAACTTTATATAGCACCTTTCAAGCACAGAATGTAGCACAAAGTGTTGTACAATTCAGCGGCAGATACACACGCACAGCAGGGAGAACAAAGTCATCAGTAGAGACAAAATCACTGGATCCCAACTGGTATGTCAGAGTGCCAATATTACTGGGGAAAGAAAACAGTACATAACACATTAGGTAATTTAGAGTCATTACATACTTTTTCCTAACAGACTCCGTAACATATCACAGTTGAGCAGATGGTGGTGTAGAGCTTTTTTATGTAAATTTCTCCAAATTATCACACATCTTGCATATTTTTGTTACAACTATTTACTTGTTAGAATAACAGAATTTTACTTTTACTTATTACTAGTACTGGCTCATGGGCTTTCTTGCCAGATTTGGTGACTTTTAAGACACTGTTAGTGACACTTTTTTTTCCCAAAAAAGCAGCTAGCAACATATCTAGCAACTTTTTGGTCAGATCGTAAAGCTACAGTTGGTAACTTTTCTGAAAATAGGTTTGTGTCATATTTACTGAAACTGTCACTGTATCCTTAAAGAATTACAAGAGACCAATAGTCTGTTAAAAAATCATGTCCCTCCTCCTCTAGAATCTACCGAAGCACACCAAACACAACCAATCAGAGCCGAGGAGTCTCTAACCGTGGTCAGACTCTCAAACTAGACAGTGCTGATCAAATATTAATCAAGATTCTCTTACTGCATTCTGTATTTCCCATCTCGAATGTTTTCAGAAATGAAGTTTAGTGTACTGTTTAGCTGCTAAATGATAGTTGACCAACGTACCGCTCACCAGCCACACAAACTTTCTCATTTTACAGCTAAACAGTACACTAAAAATATGTTTCTGAAAACATTTGAGGTCAGAAATAGGCAATGCAGTTGCAGAGTTTTGATGTGTTTTTGATCAGTGCTGCCAAGTTTGGCAGTTTGACCACAGGTTTTTGTTTACATGCTGTATGGAAATTAGAAGCGCTACAAGGCAACAAAGTAGGCAGAGGAACATGATGGGGTTTTTTTGCCAGATTATCTGTTTCATGTAGTCCTAAAGTAAACATAGTGACAGTTTAAGCAAATGTGAAATAAGTTATGTGTAATAAAAGTTTGATTCTTCTCCTTGAGGAGTCTCCCTGTAATTCTCAGTGAATGTGCACTAATATGGCTCTGGATTGAATGCTTTCAGTGGGTGGAACAGAACAACAGCACGTTTATTCAACCAATCATCAGCCTGACAGAGACATGAATGTGCGCGCTCAGTGACTAATCACTGATCCCCATTGTTTTTTTTCTAAATGCTTTAACTTTACTATTTAAGTTTGATTTTATTTTGTCAGATAGACAGAGTTAACAATGGTGAATTCATTCCAGTGCATTATTATCTCCCTATTCATGATAATTAAGTTACAGAGTCGACACAATAGCCTTCAGAAATATGTTAACATTAGAGGTAGATTGAGGAGCTGCTTGAAAAAGAAATTTAATGTTATATCTAGTTACAGTCAGTTTCTTTAGGGTTTTAAAATCTCTAACATTATAGATCTGCAAATTAGAACTAAATATCATCGAGCAACAACTAGCACCTTTTCCTGCAGGCTGTAGCTACTTCACACTGAAAATAGTAGCAACACTGACCAGACTTCATTTTATTTAATATACAGTTATTTTTGTTTTCGCCCATCTTGGTGTCAAATATTTTTTACTGGCTTTGAAGCAGCCATTTTCTCTGCTCTGCCTCTGTCTTCCTCTAAACTCCCCTGAAGCACTGAAGCATTTCTACAAGAAATGTCCCTTCGTCTTGCCTTGTCTATATTTGTTCAATGCCAGCACCATCAAAAGACACCAGATCAAAAAACAACCCCCTCATGCATCTCATCCTGAGCCCACCGGCAGATGGAGACCTGTGTGAGACCACCGTGCTGCATTTGGGCTATGCGATACTCTCCAAACGGAGCCCAGCCTGTGTTCCCTGACCTTTCCTTTGATCTGCCGTTTCAGACAGTCAAACGCTATTATAAATAAAGATCACAAACAGGTCACGGCTTTCATCCCTCTAAAGTTCATGGTACAAAAGAGGAGCCGTAGTGGTCAACAGCGATGGCTCCTGTTTGGTGGCTCTTTTCCACATTCTCTGGCCGCAAGGTAACAAAATCAGGGCTTGCTGGTGGCATTGTTTTCACAGGATGAATGTCCACCAGTGGTTCTTCGTCCTGGGCCAATAGAGTGCAGTCTACCAATATGCGACAGTGTAAAAGAATCTCGAACAAGGCCAAAAACGTGATCTGAATAAAATAGAAATGCATTAAGGAGTATGAGTATGTGCAACTTAACTAATTTTAAGAATACTTCCAGTCATCAGCACCTCATTGCAACCCTGTGCACAGCTGTTCTATATATATGGTGTAAAAGAGTATCAGTCACAAATTCTAAGCCCGATCTCAGTCTTTTGGACTTTCAGTTTGGCTGGTTTTCTATCCTAGTAGGTGGTTAATTGCAGCTAAATGCATTGTAATCAGACCCTGATTAGATGTTAGGGTGAAACCAGCAGGGCTCCAGGTCCTGAGATAGGATGAGAATCACATAATTATAGTGGTCAATAAGAAATGTTGTTTGAAATGCCTCTGCAGACACACACACAGTTGCATAACACTCGCAGGTGTGTGCTATTGGGCTAATATGAGCATCTAATCTTCCTTTCCCGCTCCAGATCATAAAGGACCAGAAGCTGTTGATCATCGTTGGCGGGATGCTACTAATCGACTTATGCATCCTCATTTGCTGGCAGATTGTGGACCCGCTTAAGAGGACTGTGGAAGAGTACAGCTTGGAGGTCAGTGTGCATTTCTATGTTTTTTTCTCATGTCGTTTAAACTTGCGCTTGATTGTGGCTTTATTTATGTTGCTGTAACATGATTTGCCCCAGCTGGGAGAATCCCAGTGACACAGATTCTTGCTAAAATTGCCTGTGTATTTGGAGTTTAGGCAAACAAAATGTCCGCCTTGGGCTGTATCGCGAGCATCTTTGTTGTGCTTGTTATTTTTGGGTCAGGATGTGAGCCATCACTGCCTCCTGCGCTCATCCCATGGCCGGACATTTGCCAGCTTGGATGTGAGACTTTGGCAAGGCCTGCTGGAAAAGAGGCACTTGGCATCACTTTCTCCTTGCTGGAGAGGTGGCGTGGTGTAGAATAGAAATGAACTCTGCTTCGCTGTGATTGGTTAGAGTAGGCTCAGATTCCCTGAGATTGGTACAGGATTAGTCTAGCTGTGCGCCCAATTGGCTAAAATGAACATACTGTAGCTTTGGCATTAGAGGTTGATGGTGTGTGAAGTGTGTTTTCAGCATGACATATTAGCACATAACTGTCAGTGGTATTAAGGGAATGCAAACTGAATTAGAAAGGCACAACTGCATATTTATTTCCTCAGAGGATTTAGTCACTTTGGTTAAAGTGGCAGATTGAGTTTTAATGTTTTTTTTTTTTTAATATTTCTGTAGTATAAAATATTATGCAAGTACAGCTTCACTGTTTAGTACATCTGTCTTTCTGTACAGATTAACACTAAGACGGTGGGTTAAATGCTTGAGTCAGGAAGATTTCGAGCTGCATAAATTAAAACAGCTTTGAGCCTAGTCTTTTTATTTTTGTTTTTGTTTTTGAGAATATTAGCTCATGCTGTTAAGTAGATGGTTCTGTGTTCCACTGGTTAAACATAAGAGGCCGCGGGACACATTCATACCTCAATCTATTAAACTGTTAGACAAAGATTGGCTCACCTTAGACTGAGGGCAGGTAATGGTAAAACAGGTTATAGAGCTGGTGCAGTGAGGGATATTGGGAACTGTATCTGTGTGTGACACCGTGCTGTTAGTAATGAAATACACTGCAGCTGAGGTTTGATAAATCTGAATTTATCAAAGTATGTTTGGCTGCTTTATAGACTAACAATAATGTGTCCTCTGATGTCACTTTAAGGCCTTAGGTGGGTTTTGCTTTCATACCTGTTTATTGGATATGTCCATGTCACTGAGTGTGTTGAAGTAACAACAGCATTATTGAAAAATCTATTTTACGTTGCTATACGTTATTCCCTTAATAGGCTGACAAATAAAAACAGGAGAGATTATGTTTACTTTACTGTTGCTGCTAACAACTTGACAAGCGGGAGCTATTATTCCACTGCAGCTCAGATTAAATCATCTGTCTTTGAAGACCACACACTATGGATACAGCCAAGTGGAGACGTTCACTAATGAGTTGTCTTTTAAGTCCCCTATATGTCTGCATGTAGGCCGTGAGACTGTTAACTGGCTCCCATGAGACCAAAGTCTCCGGAAATCGACAGCATTGGTTGGCTCCTCATTGACCCTTGTACTAAACAGAGGTTATCAAAAGGTCACTGCAGTGAAAGGCTGTAATGCTCGGTTTTTATGGAGACTCCTTTTGATCGAATTGAATGGATTTTCATGTTGTTTGCTTGCTTGTTGCCAAGGTCCTGCGGGGGATGGAAGGGTGGCTGACACTGTCTGGCACCCAGTTTTGACTTTTCCGCGTCTTCAATTAAATGGAAACCCTGTGAAGTGATAAATAGCGCTAATCTAAGAGTGCCATGAGAAGGTCAGCTTTTCTGAGGTTATTTTTTTTCCGTCTTAGTCCTTGATGGAAAGATTCCTGTGGGAGATCTGAGGAAGAAACTGGTGTAGAGATGAATGATATCTTAGCAGACTTATTTACATTCTTGTGCTCCTTGTGGCGTACTCTGAAGGTATACTTAGCACATTTGTACAACTCTAGACAAAGCCGTATTTCCTTTGTGATGATAGCCACTTATATATTTAAGCCTGCCTAAAGGGTGTAGCAAAGCCTTGCTTAACATATTCATTGGTGAATGTTGTCAGTGTATGCAGTCGGGTCCTCGTGGAGTATTCTCAGACTCTAAGCCCCCGGCCAGGGGAGAGTTGTGAATATATTAACCACTCAGTGCAGGAGTCTGCATCCCCCCTGGGGTCGTGGATCTGCATGCCTGGGCTGAGGCAGAGGCTCCACATGCCTGCCCGGCCTGCCAGATTTCCAGCACCAGCAGCAGTGGACCCTTGGGGCCCAGCTGTGGGAAAGGCAGCCTGGAGCTCCTCTGGGTCTCTATGCTTGTCAGGTGGGACCAGAAACCAGAAGGCAACCCAAAAACCCAGAAAGAGGGCAGGAGAAAACAAAAAACATTACGGACAAATTACGGTAATAAACAACATGGATAAACATATTGCACTGTTACCAAAGACAGAGGAGAGTTAGGCTGCATTCAGATGGACATTGTCGCTGCATCAAATAACACCACCACCTCATTCATTTCAATGAGGCTGCTGCATTGGCACAGCGGGGGCAACAAATTAGTCAAGCTGGACTTACTGGATCATATTTCATTTTCTCTCCGCTACCTGTAGAAACATGCCCCCGCCAACATGGCCCCTTGTGTTTTTTAACACAAGTTGCTATTTTCGGTCTGAACGCTCACTTGAAATGGAGATGATTTGGTGAGTGGGTGAGGAATGGGACCATGGTGGATGGTCTCCATAGGGCTCAGGAGCCAGTGAGACTAGCTCTGACTGACTAACAGTAATTGGCGCAAGGAGAAGGACCATTAGTTACCCAGTTTCCTGTGAGCTCTCACATCATGCTAGGCCACCCCTCCCCTGTGACTTCCTTCTGTCTGTTGTCTTTTCCTTTTTTCCATCTCTTTCTCTCTCTCCCTGTCATCACCAGGATCTCCTCTCCTCCCCACTTGCATTTCCCCTCCCCACTGTGGAGGATTGGGAATAACATTGACCTTGGGTTCACATCACTGCAACTACCTGCTGTACCCAAGGGTATGCGGTATGACAACGTGGTGTTATTGAACTGTCACCGTGCTTGCTAGTCCACCGCATTTGTTGTTTGAACCATTACACAGGAGGGTCTTCTTATTGACTCAGGGCCAACATGGGTACCCACACATTGTTTACAGGAGAGGTTCTGTAGCTGCTTTTTCAGTTTAGATACACATACAGTGTGAAGACACTCAGGGACGATCATCAGTGCAAGTGTGTGTTCAGGAGAGACACTTACTGTAGTATACTTAAGTTGGTACTCCTGCATGCACACATATTCCCTGTGGTGGTCACGGACACGCGTTCATCTAAATATTGTAAGTTGTTAAATGGCCATGGTTGAGATTTTGGGTAAAATTATCTTGCTCATGCTTTACCCAGTGGAAACATGGGCAAAGTCAATACTCTGCATCACCGGGGGTGAACCCACTGCTCTGAATCCAGCAAGCTAAGCTTAATGAGCTACCATTAGCAAAACTAGGGCATCCCCCTTTGCATCCTTTATTAGCATTAGCAAGAAGATGAAACTGTGAAGAGGCTGACAATAGATCCTTGTGGAATGCTTCATAAAACATGACTGATTTAATACCCTCCCAAAGAAAAGTAAAGAAGGGCCAGAGATCATGTTGGGAGCTAAGTCTTTGAGACTCAAAAATGAGAGGAGAGTGACCCCCAAGTCTTATTTTAATTACAGTGTGCAGATGATAGGCTTTCACCAGAAATGACTTGTGACCTTGACATTGTCCCCAACCTTTTCAAACCATGCCTAGCCTCTGATCTGCACTTCAATATGCACTGTACATAAAACACAACCTTATGTGCTGAATTCAATAAAAATGGTGATAAGATTAAAGGGGACTTGGCCAGGATGGTAATTGCAGCTCCACTTCCTCCCTGATTCTCTACACCGCTCCAACCCTAAATCCTAACAGCACCGAGAATATTCTGCATATCAGTGTCTTTTTTTTCCCAGAGAGCTTACTGAGAGCAGGAATAACTCCGGCTGCTCCAGGAACGTCCTGGGAATGCTGATGGAGACGTTGGGCTGCAGTGAGCAATTAGATCCATTTTGTGGCTCGTTAATAATTGAGCATTTGTTAATGGCGTGGATGTTTCAGCAGCGGGGCAGACTGCTGGTTGCCATCAGATTAAGCCTGGCAGCACTGACACATGTTGCGGTGTCAATGCACACGTGTGTATTAAAACATGTGAGTGTGCCTGGATTGTTCATTTTTTGCGTTTGTGGCACTGTGTATATGTGTGTGTTCATGCATATGACCTTGTATGTATGTTTCTGTCTCTATATGTACATGTGGAGTGTATGAGCCCACTCATGCATGGAAATGCTTTTGTACTCATGCCTGTGTTTACGTACACATTAACGCCCTCTCTTGTTGTCCTGGGCATTGTCTCCTGCATAATGAAGGACAAACTGTCGAGAAAGGATGATTAGCATTCTGGTGGATCCTGCCGCAGACCCTTCTACTCTAGTCTGTCCTCTTGTCCCCCCCCCCTGTCGTTTTTCCCGGCTTGGAAGCTGCTGCAAGCATCGGCAGGCAGGCGGGCTTATATTTCAGTGTGGCATCACCATGGCAACGGCCATGGTTTCTGACATCCATAACACGGAGAGCGGCACTGTTGATCCATGAGACAAAAATAGCGGGTTAGGGCCCCCACTTCAGGATGGCGACACATGCAGAAAAGGTTTCAAAGGTTTCAAACATCTACATAGAAAAACATGCGCTTACCTGATTATCAATTACTGATCAGAGCAGAAAAGGTGTATATACTCATACACACTCATGCATGCATAATTCCATGCAGAAGTTCCGGAGCTATGGCAGAGCTTTCCCTCTGCTTCCTTGCCTCTGCCGTCCCCACCTGTACGCAGTAAGACAAGGAGTGGGGGAGTTTTATCCCAGCACTTTTTACAATGCACGCATCTGTTCCCAATATCATATCGCTGCAGTAGCAAGCAAATGTATGACTCACCACTAGCATTTAATGTGGAAAGATTCCCCTTTATGAGATGATAACATGATGCTGAAATGATGGCTTCAGAATTGAGACAGCTATTTTTTATGTAAACACATCTAAAGTGTCCATGTTGAGATTCACTCTCACACTGTGGGCTGCTGCTTTTGTCAGTGTTTTAAGAAATCCCAGATGGTTCTAGTAATCCATAGTTTCTGGTTGTGAATGATTTAACTGTAGTTTTGGGTACAGTCTCGTAAATTCAATCCACCACAGACTCAATGAATTCATTGATGTCAGCAGTGACGTAGAGTCTGATTGGCTTCATGTCTCACATCCGTAGTGGCATGTGTCCAGGTTTGTTTTCATATCTTGACCTCAACAAGATGGCCGCATGGTTTGTCCCCCCAAACACTGGCAGAGACTTGTGTGTTCATTCCCTCTGTGGCGCAGGGTGCACAGGAACAAGACAACATGTCACATTTCCACTGTCACATCAGCCCTTATTCACTATAAAGCACATGCCGTCTCCCCTCCTCTCGCCAGCCCTCCGCTCTGCCAGATTTACACAATATAGAGCGTCACCTAGTTGAATGGCACTGTCCACTATTCCAGGATTTAGCCAGTCCCCAGTGAAGCAAAGGATATTGTGGTTCCTGATATTCTAGTGGAAACTGATGCAGGCATGGAGGTCTCCTGCTTTTTTTTATCCAGTGCCTGAACAATAGCTAGCTGGAGACTAGCTCACCTGGTGCCCATCTTCTCCATCTTTTCCTCCATGTTTATTGATGTTTACATTTGAAACCTTCACCTGGCCAGCTAACAAAATTGGCAAGAGGAGAGTTTACAGACTAGTGAGATGATTTCACACGCCACCACCGTT
The DNA here is from genome assembly GCF_011397635.1 of Epinephelus fuscoguttatus. Taxonomy (NCBI): domain Eukaryota; kingdom Metazoa; phylum Chordata; class Actinopteri; order Perciformes; family Serranidae; genus Epinephelus; species Epinephelus fuscoguttatus. Next base: position 26,782,989 of record NC_064768.1, read on the forward strand.
CAACCAAGTTGACAAGTCACACCTACTATTGATTGTTCTTCATGTAATCATATCCTGAGTCCACCTTTTATAAGTCACTGTTTATGATACTCCTGGCGAATTTGTGTTTATTGTTTGTCGGCTACCGCCTGCCACTTGTTTGTATTTCATACATCTTGTTGAATCTTTTATTTCTCTCCGCAAGCATTGTTGTATTATTTAAATAGCATGTGCTCTGCATTTTGTTTGTAGAGTTTGGTTTAAATGCAGCATAATCATTCAGACAGCCTCTTCACACTTGATATTTATGTCGTTAAGTTCTATTCAGCTCTTGCTCGGAAACAAATGCACGTTAATACCAAGATTAGAGTGGAAACATTAGGTTAAAACATGAATATTAGATATTTACTTTTAAGCTTTGATGTTAGACAAATCGGGGCGGCACGGTGGTGTGGTGGTTAGCACTCTCGCCTCACAGCAAGAGGGTAGCCGGTTCGATCCCGGGCGTGGGAGCCCTTCTGTGCGGAGTTTGCATGTTCTCCCCGTGTCAGCGTGGGTTCTCTCCGGGCACTCCGGCTTCCTCCCACAGTCCAAAGACATGCAGATTGGGGACTAGGTTAACTGGTGACTCTAAATTGTCCGTAGGTGTGAATGTGAGCGTGAATGGTTGTTTGTCTCTATGTGTCAGCCCTGCGATAGTCTGGTGACCTGTCCAGGGTGTACCCTGCCTCTCGCCCGATGTCAGCTGGGATAGGCTCCAGCCCCCCCGCGACCCTCAAGAGGATGAAGCGGTTAGAAGATGAATGAATGAATGAATGAATGTTAGACAAATCTTTTCTTTACCCATCTTTTCTGGCCATCTTCATTCCTGGTGTCCTCTCACAGGCTTGCTAACACACTGTCTGCCGCTCCCCTAGGTATGACGCTTTCTCACATTCAGTTCCCTCTCTTTTATTTATTGTGTTTTCGTTTCCTTACCTTCCTTGCTCTCCACCTCTGTCATCTATTCATTTCATTCCTGGTTTCCCTCTGTGCGACGTTTATCCATCAGAATTGTGTTTCCAGCCTATTTGCAGACCCCTTCTGATTCTATACCCCCTGCTCCCATCTCGCTCTTTCCCTCTCCTGCTACTCCTCATTTGGCCAGCTCATATCCTGTGGGAGTACGCTGAAAAAGCAAAGAAATGTGAAAGCAAGCTTGTGACAGCAGCACCAGTGGACAAGACTCAGGCTGACCTGAAACATTCCCATTTCTTTTTCCTCCATTTTCCTCCACCTCCCCTTCTCTTTTTCTCTCTTTACATCGTCCTGGATTTTCTTTCAGTTTTGCAGTTCTATGTCATTTTTTTAAAGGGAGGGACACCAAGCCATTTTCCAATTCCAGCCAGGATTGGGTGTTGGGAGAGTAAAAGTTGGGAAAAGTGGCAAGTGTGGCCAAAGTGAGTGAGACTTGTGCCAGCAAGGTTCCTCCAACCAGACGGATTAAGAGTGCGGCTGACAGTGAGCATCCTCCTCTGGGATTCTATGTAGGTCGAGGTCAGCCAGGCAGTATGCGTGTGCAGATCTTTGAGATCATGCCATAGAACTTTACCAGTTGTTTTTGAATGTTATTGCAAGGTACTACAACTTTTATGTACCTTACATTACTGCGGTCCACTTTGCTGTGCATGCTATAATTTTCTTAATGACAATAAAAGATTTTCTACAGTCTGTTTTTGCCTTCTGGGCAGCCACTTTCAGTTCTAGTGAACATTATGTCATTTTCGCAGTCAGAAACCTCTCCTTGGTGGTTGTATTCATGGAAACCCTGCAACAATAAAATTGCTTGCATGCTTGTGTGTTGCTTGCACCAGTATGGAAGAGGTTTGAAAACAAAAATATAAATGCAACACTTTTGTGTTTCCTACCATTTTCACAAGTTGAACTTAAAGATCTAAGACTTTTTCTATGCACACAGAAGACTTCTTTCTCTAAGATTTTGGTAACAGAGTTGATTGTGTTAGTGAGCGCTTCTCCTTTTCCGAGATAATCCACCCACCTGACAGATGTGGCAAATCAAGATGCTGATTAAACAGCATGATAACTACACAGCTGTGCCTTGGGATGGTCACAATAAAAGGTCCCTCTATAATGTTCAGTTATATCATACAACACAATGCCTCAGATGTCTCAAGTTTTAAGGTAGTGTGCGATTGCCATAACCACTCCCATAAGCCGTCTCTAATGTCGTTTCTGAGAATTTTTCAGTACATCAAACGAGCCTTCGTAGGACCTCTACATCCAGCGTCTTCATCTGCAAGATTGTCTGAGACCAGTCACTTGAACAGCAGATGCTACAGTTGGTTTGCACAACCGAAGAATTTCTGCACAAACCTCCAGAAACTGTCTCAAGAAAGCTCATCTGCCTGAACTGCAGTGTTCTTTTAATCTGACCAAAAAAATGTGTATCTGTAGCCATAGTCATATGAAATTTACAGTTCAGAGCACCTGATAAGTGTCTTTTTCAAAATACAACTGCACATTTTAGAGTGGCCTTTTACTGTAATCAGCTGTATCATGCTGTTACATCAGCACCTTGATATACACTTGTCAGGTGGATGGATTATCTTGGCAAAGGAGAAGTGCTCCATTACACGGAAACCTGTGAAAAATGGAAGCAAAAACAAAAGTGTTGTGTCTATATATATATTTGTCCAATGTAGATTACACAAATTAACAAGCCCCACTCTGAGGCGACAAGTAGCTCACCTGGTAGAGCAGGCACCCCATGTGCAAAGGCTATGTCCTTGCCGCAGTGACTGCAGGTTCGGTTCTGACCTGCAGCCCTCCCTCTCTCTCTCTCTCCCCCCTCCATACCACCACTGTCCTATCCAACAAAGGCCAAAAAGCCTGCAAAAGAATCTTAAAAAAAAGCTCCAGTCTGCATTTATGCATTTCAATGTAGGATTATATCATAATGGGTTGAAAGAGTGCTGTATACCAAAGAAAATCAAGGTGACAGATTCACTGTGTCACTGTATCCCAAACAAGGTTTATGTTATACTGAAATGAACTGAGTGACTGTCCAAAGGTAGGAAAAAAATAGTGAAAAATGCAAACACCTTTGCTTTGGAAATGGTCAACACAACATGTAAACTTGATGTTATTTGAAAAATGCATACAGCTCTGCATGATCCTTTTAACACTGCAGTTATGCACCCACATACATACACACACTCACCTGCCCACGGTGTTGTTGCTCCCCCTCCTCCTCACACAGGTCCTCCACTGCAGTCCCAGTCAACTGTTGATTGTGTGAATGCCATCTGAAGGACACGATGCTCTTGTTTCACTGTCAGCCTGCTCTGCGAAAGCAGGCAAAAAGGATTGTTCATTTTACATTTAATCCAGTAGGCTCTTCATTCTCAAAATTACATTATATGAGAAATAAAATATTGATGTATTCTATGGAAAAAAATACATAGAAATTCAATTCACCTCCGTCACTTACATTTTTATCTCAGGTTTGGTCAGATTAAGCAAGGTCTGAAGTGAATTACGCACAGATTTATCCCGCAGTAATCATATTCCCGATGACAGAGACAAAGATGTGATACGACAAGAACTGAGAATCGTAAAGTATTTATTCTATAGACTGAAGAACAATGTCATCTGCAGCATTATCCATGCAGTACCAACAGCGCTAAGATGGCGCTAAGATGAGCTTTGAGGCTGCTTTGTTAGCAACGAGTAAAGCACTGGCTGAGATCAATGCCCTTTCAAAGTAAACTGGGTCATTAAGGGATAACCACCACCCACCTAGGCTTTTTCTCATCGACCACCTCTGGAGGAGAGAACAAGGGGAGGGAGAGAACAAAAGGGGCTGGGTACATAGAGCTTTCACATTCTTTGTGATTTGTATGGCTGCATGAGCGTCTGAGAGCTTGTCTATCCCAAAAGTACAGTTATGCATTGCTGTTGTCATAGTAAGCCATTGTTACTGTGCGAGTTGCACTGTTAGATTAGATGCGATGAAATGTAAGACGTGTCTCTGCTGTAGGTAGCTAAGTTGTTAACAACCCTCTCCTATTCTAGAAGCCTCTGTTAGAGAAGGCTCAGGTGTAATGATCACCTCACTGATACAACACCATAACCACCTCAGTAACTTCACATTAGAGACATGCATGTCAGACTCCTTGGCTATCGTATTTCTTCATAACCGTTAATGCATGTATTGTGCAGGCTCTCACTTTACCTCAGTGTTGGGCACAGAGCAGCGTAGCGCCTTTGACGTTGGCCTGTTATTGTGAACTCCTCTAAGGTAGCCTAGGTAAGTGTGTCACAGGTTTTACCTTTGGGGATACCCGCTTCTGTTTATAGTCTCGCCCGTTCCTACATGTCCCAGCCAGCACAAGTAGTCACGATTTCACTCGACCTGAAAGGACAAAAACCTCAACCTACAGAAGAGTGCTGCATTTTGAACTGACGGAAATAAAAGCTGAATATGTTTATGAACTATGTTGCACATGAGAACCAAACCAAAGCTGTTAAAATAGGCAATACTCCACCTTTCCATTGCCAGTAGACAGAAATGTGCACACAGCTCTGCAATGGAAGAGTATGCCTCTATGTTTTTTTTACTGGTGTCACTGACAGGCTGGAAAACAGGTTAGTAAACAGTAGACAGCAGAAAGGAGGTCAGTGTATAGTGTTGCGCTGGTTGTTTCTTTTTAATATCTGTAACTTATTCAGTCTCTCCTTAAAACTCGCTGTTGATTAAACTTGGAACGATCTTCGAGTGCTACTTGGATGGAGACAAACAGTTTTTGTGGCAGTGTGCCACTACATTGTGCCACCAAAGGGGCTAAAAGTAATGCGTCCACTTGAGTGTTGAATTTCCATCACTGCTGATTGAAGCCGATAGGAGCTGGAGCCAATAAATACACTCGACTACTACAGAGTCATTTGTCCTGGGAGTGAAAACTGATTGCAGTCTTTTCTATTAAATACAAAAACAGATGTTAGCGGGTTTTTTATGCAGTGGGAAAGGGGCTATATTGAAAAACACCAAAACAAAAAATATTTGTCTTACAAGAGTTTGCACACAGAACCAGCCAAACAGGCAAGTGTTAATTTTAAATTCAGTTTGTGCAATGGAGAGCTGCATGACATCCTGGTAAGACAGAATGCAATGCCAGATGGGAAGAGAATGAGGAGACTTCCATGAGTCAAAATCATTTTCTTAGCAGCAGTTAAACCAGCTAACATAATCTCTCTTTGTTCTTTTGTGATACCTAACACGAACAAATCATCTAAGAGAAAGACAAATATGGTTGTAGGCACCGTCACAGCCAACAGCTGAAGCAATTTAAGAGCTACCTGGTGCCAGAAACTGTCCGGGTTTCCCACGTTATGTGTGAAAAAGAACTGGAAGCCTGCAAAAGGAGTTACACATCTCACACATCATTTGCAACTTGTATTCTTTTAAATCACTTCAATACAGATCATTAAAGTTAATTTGCCGGGGGTCAGGATTGTGAGAGGCATCTTTAACAGCAGACCAAATATCTACCCAATCGAATTTGGGATCAACACCAGGGCAGTCCCTCCTCCGGTGTTTCTATATTTAAACTTTGATTTGTCTTGCAGTGAGTGATTTTACCTCTGCTAGGGTTCAAAAACATGGCATGTTCAAAAGTTTGAAAGCATTTTCATGTTGTTTTTGTTTTACTTTTGTCGACATCTACGCCTCCATCTATTTTAGGAGAGAAAGATGAGGGGAACCTGGGTATGTAGCCAAGTCAACACAGGTTTCAGTTTACACAGGATTTCATCATTCTTGTGGAGAATATTTACCCAGTGTGTTTTGCCATGCTGTGGCAAATCACTGATATTTGTCTTGTGAGGGACAACACTGTGCGGTATGTGTAAGCTGACAGCGTTATCAGTGAATCATGCAGGAAAGCACTCTAAGGACTGCTTCAGAGGTGCAGTGTTTGTTGACACTCTAGCTGGTAAATTGGACATGTGGTTGTGCATGGCTGAGTCTGTTCAAGTGAATCTGTCGAAAATGGAATTGGGTGGCGATGCTTACCTCCTTTCAGATTCTCTCCATCTGTGTGTGCCGTGTGATTTCTCTGCCTCCCCTTCTCCTTTCACCTCTGTGTATATCTTTCTTTCTCTCTTTCTCTCTAACACACTAAATTACCCCCGACCTCCACCATCACCCGCACCTCTCGTTTGCTCTCCTCTCACTTTTTGCCCAGCCCTTTCTTTCCCTGCTCCTCTCCTACTGCTCCCCGAGACTGCAGTTGCTAGGCAACAGCTGATTGAGCATGAGGGGTATGCAATTGACCAATTAGAAGTCTTCCAAATGAAAAGCGGTGTCAAGAGTTCCCGCAGTTACAGCTAAGGCTTTGTCCAGTGCGTACTGTAAGTGGACACTGGATATTGTGCTGTGTGTATATGCATATGTACACACATGAATAAACACACATACACACAGGAAAGTGTGTGCCATTTCTGTTTATTCACTCAGTTGTTCAACATTGACTTTTAATTGCAGAAAATACACTCATTATAATATCTAATGTTAATGTAATCTAACTCAAACACACAGGTACGCTTTGCAATGCTAACCAGCTTCCCCTCCTTCCCTCTGTTTGTATAAATACAATGCAGTGTAGCTCTGTTTTCTCTCCTCTCTGTTCCCCTCTTCCCTCTGCCTCCTGTCCCGTCCCACATTTCTTCCTTCCATTCATTCGGCCTCCTTCTCTCTTGCCATCTTCCTCCCTCTCTCTGTCTCTCTTTCATACCAGAGACACCCTCCATCAGTGACCAGACACATCCATCAATGTTCCTCCTCCTCTGCTCATCCACAGCCCTGAGGATTCCATTATGGCTCAGCAGCTGACACACACACACACGCGCACACACACACACACACACACACACACACACACACACACACACACACACACACACACACACACAGTTTAGGGAAAGGCAGCTCTATCTCATCTGGCCACGGGCAGAGACATGATTAGTTAGAGACTCGAGATAGTGATGCAGCTCTTGATGATGCCGATGATTCTGTATGTGATGATGATAATGATGATGATGATGGTGGTCCCAGAGGCAGTGAGGTGATGATGAGGTACACTTAGACACAAATGTTTCTCACAATTGTTCAGCCCCTCCGTCCATTTGACTATCATTAACCTTGTTATCATTCAGAGAGCTGTTTGTCTTGATTAGAAAGTTGGAGTCAGCAACTCTTGACCTCAAACCTTCACCTAACCAGAGACCCATTCAACCTATCCCCGCCAGGTGCCTTTCCCTGAGCAGACCTTTTCGCTTATTAGGGATTAATTTATTATTTTCTTTTCATTTATTTTTCAACCTTCTTTTAAGTATTCTGTAATACAGCATTTCTTTAATCTGCAAATGGATAATACTAGAACACTGAAGGATACCTTACAGCTGTTATTTTACAAAATAAACCTTGGTTCAGTGGAAAGAGAAACAGACTGAAAGATGTTTTTTTTTCAACCTTGTTGCTAAGGTTATGCAAGAACATTGCAACTCCCTTTTCAACTCAAGTCAATGTTTTTGCCCCCATTGCTTAATCCACAAGTACTTCTTGAGTGATCAAATACATCTTTAAACTCATTAGGCAATAGTGAGAAAATTGGTTGTTGTGAACTTAAATTTGTTTGAACTGTCATGTTATACCATGTTAAATAAACATAATTTAAATATTTAGAGAAGGAAAGACTTCTGCTGTCCCTGCTAGAAAGTCATTGCATTGTTACTGCAGTCAAACAGAATCTCCAGCTCAGATAAGCCTGCCTGGGATCTAGTCCAATGAGATTCATTTTTAAAAAACCTCTAAGAGCCAGTCGAGGTCTCTGCTATTTCACCTACCCCCAGGAGGGTCCTGCCTACATTAGTTGACCCTTACTGGTAGTATTTGAGACCTTTTTGATGAGAATTGATCAATGTTATCAGGTGAAAAAAATGCAATATATCTCGTCTGTGAAGATTCTCAGTCATCCAGGTCATGGTAATCGCAAGTGCTATATCGTAGGCAACTGGACTTGCTTGCGTTTCTTGAAGACATTTCGCCTCTCATCCAAGAAGCTTCTTCAGTTCTAAATGACTGGTACGAAGTTGCAGGCTATAAACCCTGTTTGGGTGGGAACCCTTGCAGAGTCGTAGGCAGTGGTGTAGTGGAGGGTGTACGCAGGTATACGGGGTATAGCCACTTCTTTTTCTGGCCATTTACAGTATACCCACCTATCAGCCAAAAAGCCATTAGACTATATAGGAGAGTATGCCCACTATCTCCTCTGTAACCTACCCATCTACCGAGTAGTACATCCACCTCATCAGCTACCACTACACCACTGGTCGTAGGGGTCACGTGAGCTCTTAGTTTCAGAGTCATTAAGGTCACAATGTGAGTCGTTGACCCGCCTGGCCACCATGTGAGTCATTAGGGTCAGGTGGGACCAGGGGTGAATGGGTGTGAAGTCGTCTGGGGAGGGATCCCAACATTGCATTGTAGGTGGGGGATAAGTAGTGTCGTAAGCAGGGATGGGAATTGATAGGATTTTATTGATATCAATGCCATTATCGATTCTGCTTATCGATCCGATTCTTTATCGATTCCCTTATCGATTCCTCCTGTGAATTAATGATATCACCTCCTGTTGTTTGTAACCCAAGACATCTGCTTTCATAACGTTTTATTATGAACCTTAAAGCCATGGTCTAGTTTAGAAAGATGATGAGAAAGATTTGAAAAAAAGCACCGAAGTTCCACAGCGGGCTAGCAGCTCCAGTGAATCTAACAACAGCGTCCTGCCGCCGTGTACCTGGAGCGGGGATGCGCGAGGCTCCACAGTGGGCTAGCAGCTTCAGGGAGGCTATTAACAGCATAAAGTGAAGCCACGGCTTTGACCGCTTCTGTCTCTCCGCCATTACGTCTTCTTTGTTGTTGAACGTGCTGCTGACTGACGAGCATAGATTCGGCGTAATGAAAAGAATCGATAAGGGAATCGCTAAGCATAAAGGCTAATGATGTCGATGAATTGAACCAGCTGGAACCGGTTCTTAACAGGAACCGGTTCTCGATTCCCATCCCTAGTCGTAAGCCACCCTCTCTGTTTAAAGATGGTCGTTCCAGCTTGACATAGATGGCTTCTTTTACTCCTCTTTCAAACCATCTTTCCTCCCTGGCCAAGATGTGCATATTGCTGTCCTCAAAGGAGTGTCCCTTCTCCTGTAGATGTAAGTGGACAGCCGAGTCTTGACCCGAGGAGCACTTACAATTACAATATATCTCCCACAAGCAGTCGACTAGTTGACTACTTTTTGGGAGAAGTTGATGACTACTAAAACGCAGCGGGTGTGAATACCCTAGTAAGTGCTTCTTGGACACAAAACAGGTGTTCCTGATCCATGAGAAGACAGCCAATATCCACCAAAAAAGAAGGTAGGGGGAACAAAGTCTCAAAAAAGTGAAGACACTCTCACTCACTCTTTGTATTAGTACATAAATTATTTTAATTACATTATTATAGTAGCAACATAATAAAAAACTATAGAAACCTTTTGTACCTTAACAAAGCAGTGTGCTCTTTCTATTTGGGGCATTATTCCCCATTTTCTTGACAAATGTAGCGTGTGTTTCCCCTTTCTCTTCCAATTTGGAATGACCACCTGCCATAGTCCTTATTGCTGCTAATCTCTACTCTTCATGCTGACAGCATGAGACAGGATAGAAAGACCAACCAATAGTTGTCACTAGTGCTGTGCCAAGGATACTATATGACCTTTGCTGGCTTGCGACACAGCACTTGGCCAAGCTGACAGTACTGCTGCCAGGGATTGAACCAGGTTCAGGATTGCTTTTTTTTTTCCTTTGCAACATCCAGGAGCCTCAATCAATGAAGTACCTTGACTGACTTTATTGCTGACTGAGTTGGCACACATTTATGCCTTAAACTAAAGAAAACAACTTTGTAGCTTTGATAGGTAAAAGGTACACATCTAGGGGCTGTTATGTGCCTTTTATGGTACTTGAATCTACCTCTGTTTTTGAGAATGTGCCTGGCGCTAAATCAGCACGTTCCCAAAGCAACAGGAGTAGCTCAGTGATATCACACCCAACTGTTGTCATTTCATGTAGCTAATTTTCATCACACCATGAATGAGCCCAGTGTTGTGGTGTACGTAATGTGATTCAGCTTGAATATGCCGTAAACGACAAACCACAGTGATGGATTCATGAATAAATTAGCAGCTGTGTGAGAAGAGAACTGTGTTACGGCAAGATCTGCTGGCGATTATTATTTTTTTCACTTTCATTCCTAATTACTTTTCATGTGAACCCACCAAGCTGTTGCACGCACTCGCGCTGCATCGTCACTGCGCAGCCTCTGCAGAGCTGTGCTCACCTCAAGGACAAGGAGGCACCACAGAGAGACTTTAGTGCCTCAATGACACTGTGTGAGGGGAGGATTCAATTAGACAAAGGTTAATCACTGATACCACACAGTTTCACACATAGACACACAGATATAAGCACTCTAAACTCCCATACACTGCTCCTAGGAGTCAGGTATAGGAGACCACCAAGGTCGCCCAGTGATGGGGAGATGAGAGCACTTCGCCACTGCTTGAACAAAGTACCAGCGCTGCCTCAGCACTATGAGCCCAGGAATACAAATACATCCAGCTAAGTGGAAGAATTCTTTTACACAAGACCTTGAGCCTTTGGCACACTGCAGACTTTACACTAACAGTATAGAGGGCTGGAGATAGGAGGACAGGGAAAGAGTGATAGGGGATGCTAGGAGACTCGAGGGAGACAGAGAGACAGAGAGACGAGAGCAGAGTGGAAGAAAAGCAAGAAGAAAGGTGAAGAAAGGGCAGGGAAAGGGAAGCATGTGAGAAAGGAGGAGGTAAAAAGACAGATCAAGAGGGCTATCAGCATACCAGCTATAACTACAGAGATAGAGACGCTAGAGGAGATGAAGTTGAATATATGTGATGAGAGACAGAGTGAGAGAGAGGAAGAGAGGGGAGAATAAGGGGTGTCATGGCTACTTATCATCACACTGCCGAGGGTGACATTGATTAGCACTTGCCATCGGCAGGGAGCCTGTGAGCCAGTCGACGGGAAGGTCAGATAATTAAACCCAACGCCGATGCAACAAGCTGGCACTGTGCCAGTCTCTATTCTGCCCCAAACTCATTTGAGTTGGATGAAACAAATTGTTGTTGTGTGTGTGTGTGTTTGTGCATACTGGTATTGTATATTGAAACATGTGGGTGTAGGTGTGTTTATGTGTGTGTATGGAAAGCATGCAAAGTATGCAGAGTCGGGTGTGATTACTTTGACATGTAGCCAGTTACTGAATACAGATTCCATGGCATTCCATTGTCTAATCTGAATACTTTTGAATTACTTAAAAATCAAACATTGAAAAAATTGTACCTTATCTTCTTAAAACCCACTGGAGCACCAGCAATCCACTTGAGCTAGTTTAAGTAGCTTAACATCGCTCATAAAGAGATAACTGCTTAAACTCTTGTCAATATGGACATGCTAAACAATGTTAGCTTGATTAAATTCTCCAAAATTAAATTTCTCAGATTATTTTATGGCAAACATTAACACCTGTGTTTAATTCATTTAGATTTACCGCCATGGCAAACAAAAGAGATGAAAAAAAGTGGTGACTCCCTTCTTCTGAAGGGGTCAGTAAGTCCGATTATGTGTTTGTTTTTTAGTTATATCCTCCTGAGACCCTGTGTCCTCATATGAGAACATCACATTTTGGGTTTACTTGACCATTCTTCTTAACTTAGACCTGTTGTCCTTGTTCATGGACACTTTTTGTGCCATCTAGTGGTAGTAAGAGCACAATACAATAATTCATGTAAAAACAAGATGGCAGCTGTCTTTGCCAAGTCAGTCTGCAGTCGATCCTGACACAAAAGTAGACATGGTCGGGGCGTCTGTGGCTTAGTGGTAGAGCAGGCGCCCCATGTACAAGGCTGTTGCCGCAGCGGCCTGGGTTCGACTCCAGCCTGTGGCCCTTTGCTGCATGTCACTCCCTCTCTCTCTCTCTCCCCCTTTCACGCTTGTCTGTCCTATCAAATAAAGGCTGAAAATGCCCCAAAAAATATCTTAAAAAAATAAATAAATAATCGAAGTTGTGAGGACAATAAAAATTCTCAGTGCGCCATGTTGTCGGCTTGTTTTTGTTACCTTGCTGGCTGCAAAGTAGAAGTTTCCCCAGTCTTTTCTGTGTATTTTGAAACAGCATGTGCTCCCACTTTGGAAGGCCTGTGGGCTCTCTCATGTATCTTTTGGCCATAGTAGAATGAGCTCTTACTGGCTATTCAACACGTCAGTCACTCTGGATTGTAGCCAATAGGATTCCTTCCATCCATCCATCCATCCATCCATCCATCCATCCATCCATCCATCCATTTTCGTAACCGCTTATCCTCTTGAGAGTCACAGGGGGGCTGGAGCCTATTCCATTCACACCTACGGACAATTTAGAGTCACCAGTTAACCTATCCCCAATCTTTTGATGGGGATAGGTTGATTCCAATGTTTAGCATGGGTAGTTGGGTTGCACAGGAGCCTATTTAAATCAGTGTGTCACGGTTTAGAGCACCTGCTTGTGGGCTTTAGAGTATGTTTTTGAATGATGGTGAATCATCAATCAAAAACCTGACTACATGTAATCTGTCACAACCCAACCCTGACTTTATGTAAGAAATAGTCCAAAATAACAACTGCAACTGTGAAGTAATAAGAGATTGAATTTGGTGATAATGTAGGCATTGACAATTTAAATGATGGATAGCAGCAAGACCAGAGAAAAAATGCTGTGTGTACAGTTTATATACACAGCTGTTCATTTTTATGTCAGCAGTCACTAGAGGTGGCAGTACTCTCACTTTTTGGTTTGTCAGACCTTTGGGAAATGCCCAGGTCATGTCACCCTGTCCTCCAAAAGGGATATTTTTCCTTTGCAGGTTTACAATTTCACTCAGTCAGTCGTCATTGGATATATGTAGTAAATAATCTGCCATTCTATCATCTGTCCGTGATGTGATGTTGTGACAGATATGTTCTGATCCATAAGAGTGATGTATTGGATGTTTGTTTGCGTGTGACTTTCACCTCCGTTTAAACCCTCTGTTCTCATCTTCCAAGCTGTGATTTTTGTTTCCTGTCAGTCCCAAAGTCGACTCTTCAAAGAACCCAGAGGAGTCTTTTTTGGCATTGTGAGTGGAGCACGGTGAGATTGGATTTGACCCCTTGTGAATTTTCCTCTTTACTTTGATCTTAGCATGCATCTTTTTTTAGCGCACAGCCCGCACACTTTTTGCTGTCAGCTCGGCAGTTAGAGCATTAATATAGCTCCAGGCATTATTAATAATGCTCTTTAAATATAAAAAGAAGGGGTGGTGTAGGTGATTGGAACAAAACCTTCAAGGGGGAAATGGTTCCAATTAAGTGGTAATCTGACGTGTGGCGGTCTAAATGGATAACAGCCACAGAGGTTACTGTGTTAAGCCATCGATAGCTTCGTTTTAAGAAACTCTGTCAAAATTATAGTCTCATCCTGGCAAAGCTCAGACATATTTCACCGCTGCTAATTACCTTCTGGCTTCTTTTAATAAGGCTTTGCTGCCAAGAACTCTGCACCTAACATCATTGTATTGCAACTGATAGTTATCATCTTCTAATGTACCAATAAATGTCCCATATTTGCGATCCTCTTTACACTCCGGTGAGCGTAACAAGCTGTCCTTGGGCCTGGTTTCAACTCTCTCATTTCCCCTCCCTCCCTGTCTGTCCCCCGGTGTCTGCAGCCACCTCTGCCATCCACAAACCTCCGGAAACACAAAGAGCAGAGGGAGATTATGAATGTCCTGGATCAATACTCCCAGAAAGTGCATCACAGGAGGGGGAGGATGTAAACCATATGGTGCTACTTGAACTATACCCCGTCCACTTAGCTTCCTTATTGCCTCTTACAGAGCTACATGGCATCCATTTTTTTATCTTGTGCCTTCCAACTTTAATATAGCAGTGGCATCAGGGAGGTGATAGTGTCCTCATTGAGGTCATTCAGCATCTTGCAATATTAGCATGGAAGTTGTTGCCAAAGCTACACATCACAGATCAAGTGATCTTTGTTAGCATAATCTCCAGTCAAACAAAAAAAAGAAGTACACCATCCCAACCATCACTGCTTCATTTAACATTGCGTAACGCTATAAATTGAGCCTGAATGCTTCTGGCTTTTTTTAACTGTATGATTGTCACAATGGAACAGAGCAACTGTAGCATGTTGACAGCACGTTAACTATGAAGGCTCCCGAAACTGGAAATGACGGATGAAAATTACAGTCATTAATGACGAATTACCTGTCATGTGTGAACTGCTTGTTTATTTCTGTGTTAAATTGTCTGATTGCTTCTCTGTGGCGCATTGCACATTATCAGCTGCAGCGAGGCAGGCGCTCTCTGTGTGAGATTTGAATGGTGAGATGTGTCACTGCAAGAGAGTGAGAGAGCGGCGACGCAGAAGAGGTGTTATGAGCAAAGAGGAAGAGAGAGTGAGCAAGAAGAGGTGATGGCGGGGAAAGGGAGAGAGGAGGAAAGAGAAAATAGCTGGAAGATGATTAGATAGCGGTGAAGGGATCTTTGCATGCTGGAAGCACAATCTGCTGATTGCCAGTTGGTTTTCCTGTGCGTGTGTGTGTGCGCGCATTTGCTTATCACCCGCCTATGTAAATGCATTACTTATGTATGTTTACAGAAGAGGTGTCGTTATCTTTCGGGCATGCCACCCCAGCCCCCCACCCACCCAACGTCACTGACAGCCATCTGTCCGGTAATTAACCTGAGTGACACACTGTGCAACATCGACTGCCTCACTGCCCTTCACCGAATCACTGTGCATGTGTGTGTTTGTATGCGTGCATGTGTTATTTGTGCTTTCATCCACCTGTCTTTCATTTTACTGGCCTGTACTTACTTGTGTCTCTGTGATCCTAATAAATGGGTCTGCTCTCCATGTGTGACACCTGTGTTCATTGCTGTGATGCAATCTGACGCAGAGAGGTAACAACAGTGTCGTTCAGTTGCAGCATCTTGTATGTTCTGTAGCCGTAGCATAGAGACGATGTTGTGGGACTGAGTGCCAAGAAGGTGTGAAACAGCAATATTGGGTTCTATCTGACACCAGCACATTGATATATCATACTCAGTGAAAGTAGAATGCAGACTCACCTTGTCCTGCATGTGGGAGGGACATATGGAATTTGTCCTGTGTGTGTGTGCATGCATGAATGAGTGATGGAGGAGTTGCCCTGCAGTTTCAAAACAGCTATAACAGCAGTGCAGTATTTCTCATATAGAGAGTACAGTATCTGCAGTGAGGTGTCAGGTTGCAAGCACCCATGAAAAAGCTGCATTTCCTCTGTTACCTTATCTATCTGTATCATTTCATCTATACTGTATAATATGTCGACTTTATATACGCATCTTTCTCAAATTAGATAATGCTCCAACATAACAGTTACATGTACTAATCTTATACTGGTAATGTGTTATGGCTCTCTCCTTATTACACCCTGCAGGGTAATTGAAGGCATTACACGGGCAGAATCTGTACTCTCACCTCATTTATAATCGCTTCACATTTGTCTACTTCTAAACTTGATTTACAGCATTTTCGTACATATGCATACTGAACACAAGATTTTTCAATACATAAATACATATACGCTTTGCATTCCTTCACAAGACATTCTGCTATTGATTTCTGCTCAGATTAAATGTGCTGCCATGTCCTCAGAATGAGATTCACGTAGCCTCAAGAGCCTGATTGGATTGGGGGATCGATAAGGTGGCAGAGAAATGGAGAGACGAGAGATGAGAGAGCGCAAGAAAGAGAGAGGGAGAGAGATGTATTCGGTGTTCTTCATTACACCTATAAAAGGAAAGAAATGAGAAGTGGCAGCGAGGGAGTAGAGGCATTTTGTTGCTGCGCAGTCCCAACTCAACTCCGGAGTACTTTGCATTATGCCTCTTACGGCAAATATAATGTAGGAAAGAATGAAATAAAATGTGTAAAACCTTACACGTTACTAATGCATACCGTTGATATGCCAGTGAGGTACGGATAATCAGCGACAATGGCATTGAAATGCGGCAATTCCCATAACAGAGGGCAAAGTAGGGCTGATGATTTTATCTGCAATGTGAACTCATGTCCCAAATGTATAAATGTACTAGAGAAAGAGGAGCTGGCACTAAAGTGGGACAACGCCAGAGGAGCTGAGGTGAGCATCACAGAGAGGGACAGACAACGCATCAGAGGGCTCATCTGTCTGAGATAGCTGGGTATAATTAACAAGGCTTTGGTTTTTAATTAATCTGCCTCAATCAGAGTATAATTTCTATTCTTACATTTTCGACTAAATTAATTCAAGGACACGCGCTCAAACAGCAAAGCCCACAGACTGTACTCTTGCCTTTTTCTTCGCTTTGTTCTTGCTTTCTTTCCTCGTTTTATTTCTTCTCAGCGCGTCTGTCCAAATCTCTTTTTTGTTTTTTGTTCTTTCTTTCCTCCGTTCGTTCCTTCTCTCATTCCTCTTCATTCAGATAAACTCTGATAAGATCTAAATCTGGCACCATCCTGCAAGAGAAAAGAGACCAAAAATATTGTGTCCTGTGTTTCCAACATCATCCTCGTCACAACCTCGCCTGCCAGGGAATGCGCCAACCCTGCACTGCCCTCCAATGGTGGGTCTGTGCCCAGGGAGGACGTGGCAGCACCTGGTGATGATCCCGATGGCCAAACTCAACCAGCTGAGTCCCGAAAACAACCACCATCTGACCATCTGACGATAATAATAATCTCTCTGTCACACTGCCAGCTCCATGTGGCTGGGACATCAGAGAAAAGCTATTACTCTGCTTTGCTGGGGTTTACTCTTTCTCTAATCGTCTATCTCCTGTTCGATCGCTTGATGCTATATTCTGTGGAGAGAGATCACTCTGGATATATAGGTGTTTTCCCCATCTGTTTATGTTTTTGTCTGTTTTTGTCTCTCTCTCTCTCTTCATTGCAAACACAGCCTGCTCACAGACAGACGTGTCTAGTATTGCAAAAACATAGGTCATAGGAGACAGTTTTAAAGGGACGCTCCACCAATTCTACACATGAGGTTCAGTTTACACGGCAGGAGGAGATGTACTCTGTAACAACTGGTTGGAAAATGTCCTCTGTGGCTCCAGAGAGAGTTCCCCAAAGTTTGAAAAAGTAACTATGTCAATAACATCAGGGTTGCTGTCAAATTGCATTGTGGGAAATGTATGGTTTTGGAGCTTGGAGCTAGGGTCTTGTTTAAAACATGATTATCTGTAGTTGTCTGTGGCTAGTATGACTTGTCCGACTGCTTGTCCTTAATCAGAGTTCCTTAAAAAGTAAGGTAAAGTAAAGTACTTAAAAAGTATCATTCACCTTAAAATAAAGCCTTAATTGGTAATGAAATGTCTTGGACCAATAGTGGAATCCCACATGCAGAGTGAGAAACACAAAATCGCCAAGGAAACTCGCCCACAAACACCAGTTCTGTTGTACCCTTGTCTCCGCCAAGAGACAAAAAGGTTTCATGTTTCAGTAAACATTTGTGCAAAATTGTTCCTAACCCTAAGTAATAATTGTTGGCTCATGTTTTCTAACTTGCCTTGAATTGTAAGATCCCTGTTATTACTTGTCCTAAAATCATTGCATAAAATTGGTGAGCACAGTTTTTAAATAGTGGATTCATGCAGGTAAACAACAAAAATTAGACACAGTGCATTAAAAAGAATTGAAAAGAAAGTGCGCTCTATTATACAGCCGGCCCCACCATCAACTCTATTTATCATGCATACCCTACCTGTTATCCCTGAATTTTGCATGAGGCTCTCACTCTGATGGATCTCGATGGCACATGACACAAATCAGAAAGATAATGACATGCATGACGGTAAGCGCCAGTGAAATTTCCATGACTTGATTGCTTTATGTGTGTTCAAAACAGCCTGAGAGGCCCGTGTAAATTGACTGTGAGATGGAAGTTTGTTTTTTGTGCATCAGATAATGACGATGACTGCTGATTCGATGCATCGAATAACATCTTGGAAAGCCGCTGATGACACAGTGGATGGCTGTGTGGACACCCTGTTAACAGACTGCACTGTTATCGTGTTACTTTTAACAGTGTCCAGCCCATCACTGTGAAAAGCATATGTTCTTGCTAAAATGGGAACACAATGAGGCACTGTTTGTCCAAAAAGCATTTGTCTTATGCTTTGATCTCCTCTCTAAATAGGCACTTTCTTGGCATCCTTTTCCCTTTTTAACTGCACCAGAGGGAAGGCCGCCATCAGTGAAACAGATCCAATGGGCTTGTTTTCTGAGCTATAGCACAGATATATTGGATTGGTGAGGAAATGGGCTAAAATTGGATGAAAAGTAAGTGTGTGCATGTGTGTCAGTGCATGTGTATTAAGAGGCCACCACTGAAAGGTGTGTGTGTGTGTGTGTGTGTGTGTGTGTGTGTGTGTGTGTGTGTGTTATACTTGACAAAGGAAAAAGGGAGCTTCATTCACCAGTCTCTACCTTGAAAATGAAACGCTGGAAGTTTATTCATAGTTTCATTCTCTGGTGCACTTAAGCAGAAGATACGTGTGTGACCTCATCTACCTTGAATCTGCTTTTCTGCCATATATCAGCATCTTTGCTGATACAATATCAGCACTGGTTTCAATTCACAGAGCATAGAATCTGTTTCTTTTCAGGTGAGCAGGGACACCGAGGTATGTTACTGATAATTTTGTGAGAGTAGTAGTGTAGTGCTGTGTCTCAAACTGGATTTTCCCATAACTACACTACATGTTTTTCACTGCATACACTATTTACATACTTGTGCAATATGTAAATTTTGACAGGGTAGTGTTGTCTCAAATCCAGCACGGCTGCTGCACACTTACCGGAAATGATAATGACAAGATAAGGCAGCTCTTCTGCGGAATGGAGAGACAAAGTGGTCTCGCCTTTGATCCACCACAGTAGGTAGCAACAGCACCGAAACAGTGTCTGTATAAACAGGACAGTCCTCATGATGGGATCATGGGCAGCACAGGTGTGATGTTTTGACAATGTGTTGTGTATACGACCCACTACAGGAGATTTAAAAGGTAGCTGTTAGCAGTTAGTGGCTAACTCAAAGAAGAGGAGCAGCGGCTGTAAATGTTAACGAACGATAAAAACAGGGGCGAAAATCTTATTTAATAGTTAGGGGGGACAATAAACAGTAAAATTTTAGAGAATAATTCCAGGGGGGGACAAGGAAAAAAAGTTGTAGCCTGTCTTTTATACAGCATCTTTTACCGCAATTTGATGCTTTAATCTTCTCTCTATCTCTCCAACAGGCAGAGTGAATGTCTATACTAACTAAACTAAAACTAAAACTAAACTTTTCCTGTAATTAAACTGGTAAACTGGTTTATAAACAGTGTGCTGTGAGATCTGCCGCTGCGCACCTCACAACCGTGTGTAATAGTCGCATGTAATGACCGCTCCTCGTCTGCACGTCTTTCATGTTTGTCTCACTGACAGGTGGAGAGCCTACAGACAGGTACCCATTAGCTACGCTCCGTCACAACCGTGCGTAATAGTCACCCGTAATGACCGCTCCTTGTCAGTTAGACTGCACGTCATTCATGTTTGTCTCACTGACAGGTGGAGAGCCTACAGACAGGTACCCATTGCTCCTCCACTGACTGCTCTTGTCCTGTCCTCTCCCTCTTCTTTCTCTCCTGTCCTCTCTGACTATCACTAAACTCTGAGCTTAATCATTAGCTTTTAGCTTAGCAGCACTCGTAATTGAGTAGGCTTTTGAACAATGCCGGAGAAATGTTGCAGACAGTTTATATTATCAGCCTGGGCCTGGCGCTTGTTGTAACAGTAAATGGGATGTGTTGTAGCATGTGTAGCCTAAGTTAAACTGTGTCTGTGTGAGTGAACATCTTACCCTGTGATGCGCGATGTGGGCAGCGGTTCCAGATGACAATTTAACATGCATGAACACCAACATAACAAACACCAATGTAACGAACGCCCACAGATTTTATAGTTTATGTCACAACACGTAACATCAGTGCCTTATATTAAATGTGTCACTGTTAGCTAGCGAGCAAGCTAACATTAGGATTTACATTACTGTTTGCACTACAGAATTATTATAGAATTAACTCAACATACAGACTGATGGCTTCTAGACAACAGTATAGTGGTCATGAGAAATACACATGTATACACACATTCAGTAAGTTTAAAATGTGTTTGTGGTCCTGCCCCTTCTGCTATACAGGCCTCATGGCGACCATTGAGGCACACAATAAGTTAATTAACTGTTTACATGCATGGAAACAGACCAAGAACAGCCATTGCAGTATTGCAGTGATAAATCAGCCAGAAATATTTGGCGTCTTCTACCTGTCTGTGGCCATACCTCACCTCTGTGACACAGGTGGGATCCTCCTCTGCTGTGATTGGTGGCGCTGCATCATTCTTGGGTGTGACTGGTTGCCGTCCTTGGGGAGGCAGGCAATGGCAGGCCAATGACAGTTGAAGTAATTGACTGTTAAGCTCTTATGGATTTCCTGCCTGCTGCTGATGTAGCAGAGGGCTGATCAGCCTGTGCTGTACACACACCGGTGTTTAAACACGCTCTCTCTCTTATGCACACACATTTAGCTTGGTGATAAACACAAACAATGCAAGGTGTGAATCATTTTCTGGCTTATGTTAAAGCCTTACTAATTGCTGGTGTATTGTATTGTACACAAAATGCATTAAGACATTGTTGTGCCATGTGTACTGTTAGAGATAGTGCAGGGATGAAATTAGGATGGTGTCTGTGTTGCTGTTTCTCCTTGGGCACCAGTAGCCAACCATAAGGTGTTGTGTTTGTCAGAGCCAAGCTTTAGCTAGGTGGAGAGATGCCCCTGGGAGTGTCTGACTCACCCATGCTTGTGTGGGTATGTATGTGTGTGTGTGTGTGTGTTCCATGCAGAGGCTGCGAGGTGTTGGCAGGGCTGTCATATTAAGCCAATGGCGTTGAACTCATTGTGTCAGCTCCTGCGGGCTGCTATTGATGCTCCTATCATATAACTCTCTCCTCCTTGCCTTCACTGGCCACGTTCTTGTCACTACTTGCCCCTGACACGTGCGTGTGGGCATGTGGGAGTACATTTGCAATTGCGCCTTTGCAGCTGTGCCTGAATGTGTATGTTTGTATGTGTGCCTGCGTTTGTGTCTTTATACAAGTGTGTGTGTGTGTGTGTGTGTGCGTGTGTGTGTGTGTGTGTGTGTGTGCTTCCTTCCTGCTCTCACAGCGCATCATGGAGCTCCTGCAGAGCACTGCTGCATTTCTGCATCATTAGGTCTCTCCCTAAGGTCGAGCGAGAGGCCGGACCCAGCAGGCAATGGATTGGGACCAGAGAGCAGAAAGAATGGAGAGAGGATGGGGATGGAGGAGGAAGTGAAAC
This sequence comes from Epinephelus fuscoguttatus, assembly GCF_011397635.1. NCBI lineage: Eukaryota > Metazoa > Chordata > Actinopteri > Perciformes > Serranidae > Epinephelus > Epinephelus fuscoguttatus. The sequence goes on from NC_064768.1 coordinate 26,804,599, forward strand.
AAGACAGTGAATTAAGAAGCAAAAGATGAAAAGCAAAGGGAGCGAATGAAACATGTGGCTAACTGAGAGGAAAAATGAGAGAAATTGAGAGTAGAAAGACTTAGGGGAGGCTAAAAACATGGAAATTGAGTCAGTGAAGGAGTATAAGGTGGAAAAGAACGAGACCAGAGAGAGACAAACGGGGAAAGCATGGGAAGTACGTGGAAAAGTGAGGTTGACCACAGTGCCAGGCCCAGAGGTGATTCTGAAACAGGTGTATCAGAAAAAATATTGTTAGTGTGTGTTTTATTCTAAATTTGACCCTTTGAAATGTTGCTTCTCTTAAAACAACTGAAAACAACCAGTGAGGTGGAGTCATTTCATCAGAGTTAATGTCCTTCCACCTGCTGAGGGACCTTTATTAAAGCAAGTGACCACATAAGGGTTGACATAAGGTTTGTCTCTTAACTTGCGTCAAGATAATATTAATTTATTTCCAGCAAATACATGTACAGTAATTGGACATTTTTGCTCCTGTTTGCTTCCATACACTAGCACACACACTCAGCAGAAAATATGTATCCTAACCCTGGATGGATTACTGAGCAGGCCTACTGGGCACAGGCCTAGGGGCCAAAGTGTCAGGGGCCCCACTGGTGCTCACCTACAATATGTCACTAAAATTAATAGGTACCAGGAAGAGACTCAAAATGACCACAAACAAGTGCAAAGGAACTGCAAAGACACACAAAAGTCACTACCAAAAGGAGCAAAACAACCACAAAGGGACACAAATTGACATTAAAGAGACCCAAAACCACACACAAATGCATTTCAAGTACAAATAGATGAAAAACAACAACAGCAAAATGAAGCAAACCACGAAATCTCTGTCTTCCTCCTTTTTAGGAGAGGTGGTGGGGTCTTTTGCATATCTGTGTCCAGGGGCCCATTGTCTCATAATCCATCCATGATCCTAACAAGTTCCTTAAGTGGGTCGTGTCACAACTTAGCTCAAAGAAGGACAAAGTAGGGTCATGTGTCATGGTTTTAAAGATTTATTTTAACCCAAACTAAAGCTGAAATAGGCAGCAAGGACCACAAATTATGGGCGCTGTCTCCAGTTTAATTTTTTAAGGAAGTTTGCTTACTTGCTTAGGTGCTTGAAAAAAAATCAAGTGACATGGTCTCGACAGTAATGGTGTCATTTACGTTTGGTCAATGTCCAGTGCTTCCATGTGTTTCAGAAACATCCTACAGGATAACATTTTTTTTACCACAGTGGCAGATTTTCACGTGTAAAAAAAAAAAAGCAGGATTTGAATATATCATAAAAAAAAATATGTAAGATTAATCATTTAATCATTTTGCAGGAGAGTTAAAGGGGGAGATAATGGAAGTAAGTTGAAAAAGAAGAAAAGACTTTGGAGTCGAGGGGTGTGGGGGGTACTGGATGATGAGATGGTAAAGATGACAATGATGAAAGTAGAGAAAGAGGAAGGATCCAGTTATATAACAACAAACAAGAAATGTTTATGAGCTCTGTAGAAGGCACAGTTCCAATCAAAGACACACAGCTTCATGCTATATGCATAGAGTAAGATGCAAAATTGCAGTCAGTATAAATATTGCCATCTACTCCCTCGGAAAAGAAGACAAACAGTACTCAGAGGCCTCAAACACTAACGCAGTACAGTATACTTTGGTTCGCTTGTGAATAACAGAGCCAATTAAGCATCCACAACACAGGGCTCATGGCAACGTGGAGCCTCAAAGGACTCAATTACTGCTCTTGGTTTGCAGGGACGAAAGGAGAGGTAGAGAGAGACACACACAGAGAGACGGATTCCTCAAAAGAGGATAGTGTGGTTTCCCTCTACTGGAAATACAGAGTTTCTTATTGCTATCCATATGCAACATTGGTAATCAAATATCATGATGACAGTGTGTTTCCAGAGAATAATGGTGCTGGGCTGTTTGCTTTTTCTAACAGGGAAATGCCTTTTAGGGATTTCCCCCAGCCAATTTCATCCGCCTGCATAAAGGATAAGAAAAATGAATATTTGCAGGGCTGAAATAGGTCATTTGTAGTCTGTATTCTTATTGTGTTGAATCACTGTTGCATTTGATGTTATTAGGTACTGGAGCGGGAAGTATCTGCCTGCAAATTAATTCATTCTGTGAACATATTGCACTCGCTCGTGGCGGGTTTAAATACAGTAGGTCCGCCTGTTCAATTAATGTTAAACATGGCAGATCATTTCCGGTAATTTCCTGAGGAAGATATTATATGATATAAAAGGATGGTCTTGTATCAGACAGTGTAAACAGGCAGGGAGAGATAATGAATGGAGGACAATGGAAATTATTTCTTGGCAGTAAAGTCAGCTTTTGGCATGCGTTTGTTTGACAAAGGATGATGGGAAATGTAGTGAAGCAGGTAAAATGAAAAAGAGTTATTACTGACATAATGATGCTGGGCTTTTATTTCAGTGCATTGTGGTCTATAATTACTGTGACTGGTTCGCAATAAAGGGCAGTGGCACCGAAGGGCATTCTGGTATTGAACCAAATCGAAAATTATCGCCCTGAGGAGAAAAGAGGGGAAAGGAATAAGAATAGGTTGAAGAGAAGTGTCAGAAGCGGAATGATGAAAAAAGAAGAGGGAAAAGGTCGTCAGTGAATGTCACCCTCAGCGCTTCAATCAGAAGCTGGAGCAGATTATATATAGGAAATTTTCCATTAGAAGGAGATTTATGCGATGTATCATATTTGGGAGCAGAGGGCACAGAGATGTGTGTGTGTGTGTGTGTGTTTGTTGATGGAAAACATAGTATAAAATATGTGCTGCTTGTGTGTTATTCCTCGCTTTGGACCAACACCTCCTCTAATCTCTGGGAGTGTTGATTTAGAGGGACACTGCGGGTTCATCTGTCCTGGAGTGGACTGTCTGTCCAACTGCAGATGAGCCTCGGAGTCATCAACCATACAGGCCCGTTTTTAAGCACTAGAAAAAGGGAGCTGCTAAGAGAGAGATAGCTGGGAGGAAAATGAGAGTGAGAAAGATAGAGAAAGAAGAGGAGAAATACCGAAGAGGTGAGGTGATGTGTGAGAGTAACTTGTCATATCTGATGGCTTATCCCCGGTTCTTGGTGCTTTCCATTTGTCACTGAGTCAACCAGGATTTATGAGCTTCTTCACAGCTACAAATCCTGATTATGGTCCTTCAGATAAAGAATGGCACCCAGGTGTTAAAGAGAGTGTGTTTGTGTGGACTGGGTGGTTGAAGGGGAGGGGCATGTGTGTGTGGAGAATGTGGACTCGACAGAGTAAGTGCTCATTTTCACAAATTCTGGACTGTCTAAATCATCCCTACTGTGTGTTTTCCAGTGCATGCAGTTCCTAAACGCCCCCCAAATAGCATTTCAATCAGGAGAGACAGAAGAATGAAGTAAAGATAATATTTAACACAGAATATGAGTGTAGAGATTAACAGATGATTTATGATGATTAAGATTTAACAGAAGTCTTTGGCGCTTGGACACCAGAGTTTCGCTGTTTTCGCTGATGCATATGAGGCTGATGATCCATAAAGACTAGGTGGCGATGGGGAGGTGGAGGGCACGCACGATGGCAGCAGCAGGAAGGAACTACAGCAGAGAAAGAACCACATTTAAAATGATGAGCAGTAAGATGATAGCCTGACAGAGAAAGTGTGTCGCTGTGCTTCTGGTTGATTGTGAATCAGCTGGAAAAACAGCTGATGACTCAACTGACAGACCCGGGCAATGACACCAAAAGATAGTGAGTGAGTAAACGGCAAGGTGAGAAATAAAACTTAGAGCCTGAGCATGAAATATATTGTCTTCCTGACTTGACTTTCGCTAGAGCTTCATAAGCGTATGGCCAAGGCCCCCATTTTGCAAGATATCTTAAAAAACCCAATGGCAGTACTACAGCAAATGTAAAATACATGAATAAGTAGATAAAACAAATGCATAATTTATTTGAAAAGACGGTCAACTTTTGTCAGTCTGCTTGTTTTGCTTTTCAAAACCATTTCCATCTTTGTAAGTTAGCGCTAGCAAGCGAGAAGCTAGCTGGCTAAATTTCAGGAGCAGATCAGCTTTGTGGCAGGCGCAGAGCGTTACCAGTCAACACTAAAAGCTTTTGACATGAATGAAATTTTGGCTGGCATTATGAATTACATTTTATAATAATAGTAATAACAGTAATAACTGTTTTGTTTTATATGTGTCTTAGCTTCTTCCTTCCAATTTGCTGGCCCCCCCTCGGCAACCACCACTTTGTATATCACTGAATTAGAAACATCCCAATCAATATTTTGTATTTTTGATTTAAGCAATAACTATATGCCAGAGAAGCATTTATCTTTATTGATATGTGTAGCGATATACAGTTGTAAGAGTTAGTTAGGACCTTCAACCATAGGTATTTACTCTGCTTGGGGAGACAAAATAAGTTTAAAGCTGCACTAATTAATATTTCCCAGGATCAAATAACTGTGTAACATGAAAGGTGTCGCTTGTGGTGCCAAACCCCGTAGAATCATCACAATAGAAGAACATTCTTTACTAAAGTTAGCACTATAATTCACACTATAAACATGGCTAATAATACTGCCATATTGTATAATTAATGCTAATAAGTCTGAAGCATACAGTGCTAACCACATCACAAGCATACAAATTATTTAAAAGGTGTTTGCGCATTATAACGGCAACAGCTCAATAAAACCTGCTATTTCTCTTCAGAGAAAGGAAACTCTTGTGGGGGATGAAGACATTAACTTGCCACTGAGACCTTCCCATTGGCAACTGAGCGACAAATCAAGTGGGTGAAGTCTGCTATTTCAGTTTCTTAAAGATGGACGTTGGCACAAGGAAGCACTCTTTTTCATCCAGGCTAATTGACTGCCTGACTTTCTCTCAAAGAGCTGGGTTACCTCGAAGTTGAAACAGCCAATGAAATCCACAGCTGTGTACAAAGCCAGGAAAAAGTTCTTCACCACCTCTGCAGAGATGTACTACCATACCTCCAAAGAAATGTACCCTGCTCCCAGCAGTATACAGATCTCATTAAGAGTATTCCCACTTCTCCAGCATTATACTACCTCCCAAGAAATATACCTAATCCCCCCAGCACTGTACGAAGTTCCATAATGATGTACCCACCTCCTCCGCAACTGTGGCAACAATGACATAAGGCAGTTACAGTTACATCCAACATACAGCCCTGAGCTACACAGTGTGCAGATGGGTGCTTTGATGAAAGCTAGTGTTATGACAGGGAGTTATGTTAAAGAATAGCAGCCATAAAAGCAGTTGGAGTCTATGATAACAAAAGCCTTGGCTTGCAATCTAGCAGACTGCAAGGCTATACCGCAGCATTTGCATATTCTAATGAGCCCAATGTTCAGGGTTAGCCGCTTACACTAATGACGCGTTTAGCTCTTAATAAATCAGTTAAGGCAGCTCCCTGCTGGAGCTTAGGGAGCTGCACCCGTGTGTGTGTGTGTGTGTGCGTGTGTGTGTGTGTGTGTGTGTGCATATTTCATTATAATTGTGTGTGCCATTATGCTGTAATTTTGTGAGAATGCATAAGTAAGTGAATAAGTCTGTTTGTAAGCGCTTATCTACTGTCTGTGCGAGCATGTGTGTGTTTTGTCTTCAGTCTGTGTGTTTGTGTGCGTGCGTGCGTGCATGCGTGCGTGGGTGTGGGTGTCTCTTGTGTGCTTTTGTACATGTGGAGGGGGTAGTAGCTTCTGTTCCGTTACTTTGAAGTGTCTTCTTTTGAAGTTGTGGTACAAGAAGTTCAACAGAAAACATATTTTGTATTTCTCCACCTTTTACCTGTCAACTTAAAAAACTTGACCTGTCTTGTCTTACTCACTTCAGATTTCATCATATCTTTGTCTGATTGCTCTTGCATTGCACGTGTCTCTCAACCCGGTACATGTAACTGTTACAGAAGACCAGTGATCAAAAACTTTATGTTCCACTGCAGAACACTTGACACAACTTTAAAACATATCAGCCAACGAAAATTACTTTGGTACAACTTCCTGCCGACCAGTGTGGTGGCTGCATCTGCTGACTGAAGCACTCTGCGGTAACTGCGTTGACATTTTATCCCTGAACTGGGATTACACTTGAAACACTCCTCTGTTTTCTTTGATAGTGTGACGATTCATGAGATTTTTCATTTCACAGCCATCCCATGCCAGCATAGGCACTAAAATGTGACTCTCAGGTAAAATGTGAGACTTGGTACATATGCTGACACATCCAGACCAAGTGAACGCTTCAGAATAAAGCATGCTGTGCAGTCTCGAGGATGGCTCCTGTGAATGTCGTAGTCAAAGACTGGCCTAGTTGCCAGAAAAAAAATGTTCACATTATATGTGTCTGCACACCATGAAAAGTGACATAGTATATGAGCTGATTCCTCTTGTCATCAGGAGGTGGACATCTAGGTGAGACAGCTGCCTTGCTGCACACCACTGTTTGAGACTAACAAACAGCTGGTTGGGTTTTTTTTTTTTTTTGACAACCCCTCGCGGCATTTCCAGCGGCGTCTGCAGAACCAAACCAAGGTGTTTTTTTTTTGTTTGTTTGTTTTTTTTTTAACCAAATCAGGGTGTATTTAGCAGCATATTGTAGCATTTCCCAGCGGCATTTCCTAGCAGCGTTTCCCAGCGTCTTTTGTGGGACCAACACGACGTGTTTCTCACCAACACATCGTGGCATTTCACAGCTACAACTGAGCCATGGAACCTGGGTTTTTTTCACTGACACATGGCGGCATTTCCCAGTGGCATTTGAGCTACCGAACCTGGTTGTGTTCACTAACCCCTCCCTAGTATTCCAGCGGCTTCTGTGCCACCAAACATGGGTGTTTTAACCTAAAACATGACCTTAAGCTAACCATAACCAAATGTTTTTGGTGTCTAAATGTTTCCACACCTTCACCACAGTGTTGTTGAGAAATGAAAAGTTTCAACATATATGCTACAAATATACAATGCAAACATTTTTCTGGCCATTACTTTACACAGACAGTCATCAATGGATAAAATGAGAGAACTGACTCTTAGCCAGCTGTCAATTTTCCCTGCATCAAGCTCCAGTTTGTTTCCAGTCTTTGGGCACTGCTAGGTTAGCCAGTTATCAGAACAACATGGAATCAGTCTTTTGTCAAAACATGACTGTGCCAGATCCTCGCAGAGTGGGGAGTAACAGAGAAAAAAGATCCTTTCACAATTTCATCATGCCACTGCCAATATGGCCCAGTGGTGGTTAGAAGGTCGTTGGGCCATGGTTCTATCAGACGGATTATTCCTCAAATGGGATTACAGGCTTGTATGAGAAGAGGAAGAAAAGGGGGTGGATGCACAAGCAAGCAAGAGAGCAGAAATATTTAAATGCAGACAGACACATTCAAGTAAAGAGATCATTTTATCATCATTAGTGGGGAAGAGGAAAGGAGGGGGAGGAGACTCTTAAGAGGGATGGAAACTGTGGTGAGATGTGAATTCTGTAGTTTAATGAAGATTAAAGATTGAAAGATTTGGACGAGTGTGTGTATGTGTGGAAGTGGCATAGCGAACAGCGTGATTATGTTTAATTCCTTGAATATTTGGGGTTTTTTTGTCTTTTCTCTATTGTTTTTTTTTCTCTTTCTACCTCGTTCTCTCTCTCTCTTAAGTGAGCCAGAATAATATCTGTGAAGATGCACTGGGGTGGAATATCCTGGTCACCCATCCGGTGTGACTGGGACACTACAGTAAAACATACACAAGCACTCTCTCTCACACACGCACACACACACACACACACACACACACACACACACACACACGTACAGTTAGATGGTGTTCACGCACACTGTGAAGTGGGATGGCAGAGATCCACATGGCTTGGAGTGCCAGCGGCGTCTTGCTGCCCTGCCACCATGGCCCCTTTGCATGTAGGTCAGCCTCGGCCGGGGGCACACCACCCTTACCCTCCCTCGCTCTCTCCCTCAGCTCCTTCTTTCACAGCCCCCTCCCTCACTTCTTCCAACCTTCCCTCACTGGCTTCTTCTTCCCTTGTACTTCCTGTCTACAGCTCATTGAACTACAGTGAAGATTTAGGATCACGAATAAACACAGACCTTCAGAGCGTGTAGTAGATGAGTTAAACTCTTTGCACTGTGCTTATTAAAGTTAATGCTTATAAAGGTATGCTATGCAGGAATTGTCGCCACTGTTTTTCTTTGGCGCTGTGCTGCAAATTTCATATCTTCCTCTCGCATGCCTGCTGCTTGTGGTCTGGCACTTGGTTGCTACCATTTTCTAAAGCACCGACTTCACCTGCACACTGTGCCCAGGACCATCCTGAACACAGCAAAATAAGAATTATAGCTGCTGCGCAGCAGTGGTCGGGGCCGGGCAATTTTAGGCAAAATTAGGCAATTCTGAGCAACACACACACTAAAACAAAGCATATCACAACATAGAAGTTACATCATATAATTATGGCATGCCCTTCAAATTGTGGATGAGTGGCTGAAGTGATCAGACTCATAATATACAAAGGAAAGAAAAAACTCAAGAACAAGAAAGTAAGAATAACATTAACTGCTAGCAATTATGAACAAACTGGCCTGATCTAGCTTAAAGCTAAACATCATCCATGGTGACAAAGATGAAAACATTTTTAAAATGTAAAAGTAAGTAGACTCTGCATATTGACTGATAGCTAAGCCAAATAAACAGGGAAAAGAGACAATGTCCATTCTGCCTTAGCTGAGGCTTGAACTCACAACTCTTGAGACTGAATCTTCTATCTCACTGAGCTAACCAGCAAGTGACACTTCATGTGTGGCTTCACAAATTGACTAAGCATCAGGGTGCCAGACAGTAGCCATCCATGCCATGGAAAAGCAAATTTCAAAATGAAAGTTCCAAAGCTGTAGCACACATGGTTGATTTGTTATGAATTTTCAAAGTTTTGAAATTTAGAGGCTTGCTGTAGCGCCACCATCAGGACTATTGTCTTGTGTTTCCAGTTGAGGACATCTGGCATGCGACAAGACCTTTATGAAAAGTTTGGGTTGATTTTTCATGTAGAAATGTTGCACGAGCTGAGGCTTGAACTCTCAATCTTCAACACCAAGAACCATCCTCTATCTCACTGAGCTAATTGGCAAACAGAAATGTCATATGTAGCTTCACAAATTGACGAAGCCAGTCACCTGTGTGCAAGACAGCAGCTGTTAGTGTTTAAAGGCAGATTTCAAACAGCTGTCAAAAATTCAGTTATTAAGACAAAAATCTTAAAATACACAAATTGCATCTAGACAGCATGGAGATGTTGATAATTTGTTTTTCACAATGACTGATTTGCTCCATAAGTGAAAAACTGATGTTTAAAAATGCCGTTTTTGCACTGACTCCAATTGTTCGCATGAGAGCGAAATTAAAAATGCTGTAAAAAAAATTCTGTTTTTGAGATAAAATTCTGAAATTTGCCACACATCATCTACCATGACTCCAAAATTTTGTCATTTTTTTAATTAACATTGAAAATGTATTTAGCAAGAATTTGCAAGTATATGTTTACAATACCGTTTACAGTCAAACATTTTGATGCACTGTAAGCTCAATTTTCGACAAATAAAAAATCTGTGTGGGTCGTTGGTGTAGGACAGTCTGAAGATGCTCTGTAGCAAGTTTGGCGTCAGTTGAGCAAAAATTGTGGGAGGAGATAGGTTTAAGAAGTTTTACAGTTTTTGAAAAAAAACAGAGTGATGGACTTCATAATTTGCAATAGGTTTAAATGTACAAAAGTTTCTTCAGTATTGGGGCTACAGTTTGGTGAAAGTTGCAAATCTGTAGCACGTATGGTTGATTTGTTGTGAATTTTCAAAATTTTGAACTTTAGAGGTTTGCTGTAGCGCCACCATCAGGACTATTGGCCTGTTTATGCAGCTGAGGCAGTCTGGCATGGGACTGGACCTTTGTGCAAAGTTTGCTGATTTTTCGCGCATGGGAAGTAGGATTTCCTTGGAAGAAAAAGAAAAACATGCAGCAAAACAATAGGGGCCCTAATAAGATACAGGGAGAGGACAGGGTCACACACTTGTAGTTGGTCATACAGTAAGTAATAATTGGGAGGGATTACGTTTGTATCAGTCTATACATTGTTTTTAGGAAGATCCTGCATAGTATAAAAAAGTCCAAAAGGGAAAATCACAAGGCAACATCTTAGCCTCAGTATTACATTAACATTTCTTTGTTTATTCCCCAGATGAAGGCCTGATAGTCTCAAGATTTACTATCATTTAAAAACCATGCATCTCTAAATTGTCAAGTTTTTATGAGCTAAGAAAAACAGCCCAATTCTTAATTTTGTGTTGATGCATTTTTCATAACCCATACAGGAACACTTAATCCTCAAATTTATCTGAACAATTAAAAATCACCAAATGTTGAGATACATGATTTCCCCTTGACAGTGATTAAGTGCGAGTATAAGTATTTCTCCTTTGTTATCACAGCATCGCTAAATAGTGGATAATTGGAGCCAGCAATACTTAATAACAATTCCAAATAGCTGCAGATGGGCCATTTAACAAAACAAACCCATACTTCATAATGTTGGATATAAAACCGGACACATCCGAAATGATTTTGAGGGGCATACTTTGGTCGTTTAGTTATATCAGTATTGAAAGCCGGAAATTGTTCAGATAAACAGAGTAAGCCTCCTTGGAAAGTTCTTTTTAATAATTCAAATTAAGCAACTCCTCAGACCCTGACAAGTGACTGCTGTGCATCATCTGATGTTCGTCATCTGATGTTCGTCATTTATTCATGAAGTTGTGAGCCTCATTAAGTGATGGAATCAGGTGCTTATTATACACACACACACACACGCCAGCATTGGGAACAGAGAAAAAAGGTCCTTTAATAATCCCGTCACCTCAGTGGGGGAGGCCGTGGTTATCAAATTTAGAGGCAGAGCTGGTTTTTAAACATCAACATCATTAAACTCTACTTATTCCAGCAGGTGAGATGCGGGTGATATTACACAGTGAACGAGAGTGACGCAGTTTGCTTAATCACAATCAGCAAAAAGTCTGTTCATGCCTGCTCTCTTGTTCTTTGACCGTGCTCAAGTCATTCAGCGTGTGTGATTCATTGTGTTTACCTGCCATGTCAAGCTGCTGTTATTTTGTGAAAGAAAATTCAGCCGACATGTTGCTCGACAGGTATAAATTAAGTTTCTGATTGCTATAACGAGAGTCTATGGTCTGCCTATACTCAACCCTGCCCACCATATTCAGAGCAGCGCTCTTTAAACCCTTTCTTGGTAACACTTAACTGTAACCTCCCACTCTGCAAGGACGCCGGCATCCTCAGACAGCATTACTGTCTTTCACAGACTGCACCACTTTAAAACTAGAAAATACTGGTATCATATGAAACTAGAAGCCCCAAGGATCCACTGGAAACAAACATTTCATGCTAGCCTGTCAGGAAGGGGTATAAATAATGCTCCACAGTTAGGCAAGCTTTTGGTGAGGGAAAATTGGCATGGGCATTTTCATTTGATCCTGTGATCTCTTACCTCAGGATATCTAATTGAAAATGGGTCTCCACTTTGCAGACATGCTCACTTTATGCCAATCCCATGACATTTTGGGCAAAAACCATGTAGCTTTTCTCAAGTACAAAGGTGTTATTTTTGTTTTTGTCTGTTGTATTTGAATATTTCTGGCTATTGGGGTCCCTAAACAGTCTTGGAATTGCATAAATTTGATATGACTGCAAAGCTAAGATCCTTGTGGATTTAATGAAATCTCCAAACAAAAATATCATTGCATAAATCTCCAAATGTCACACGTTTTTCATACTAAATGACAGCAAACATTTTCCTCAAGGTCTTGTTGTCTCAATGTGGTATTTTGGAGAGATTTTTGACCATTATTATCAATTCTTGAGTGGTAAAAAAATAAAAAAAAACTTAAATTTAAGACCAAATCTGTGCAACAAATGGTGTCAACCCAAAAATTGCTGCGGCAGCTTGTGAGACACTGCACATGGGAGCGGTCATTGACTACTTCCATCGTAATGTTCCAAGCATCTGTATACTCTAAACAAGTCTGAATAGGCGCCTAACCAAAACGTATTGTTTATGACAGATTTATGACTAGCAAATATTGACACAGAATGCTGAGCTGCATCTCAATTAGCCTTCAGGTTCCCTGCTTTCACATGATGCATACCACTTCTATGTGGCATATACTGTTGACCTGCTATCTCCCCCTAAAGACCCTCTGTCCCCCCTAAAAAGGACAGAACTGGGTCTATGGTAGGGAGAGGCTGAGTAGAAGAGGTTAAGTCCCCTATTTAGTATTTATAAGCAGGATATACACATTTAACAAGTTATAACTGTTCTGTAATATAGTCGTATGCACATATAAGGACATTTTTAAGAGTTCATGAATGTACAGTATTTTTCAATGATTAGAACTTCCCCTATAAAGACATGTTTTGTATTATTACAACAGTGTTTTATACTCTTGTCATTCATTATAGAGCAGTCTCAACTTATGGGTCCCCACAGGAGGAGTTATAGTTGCTGACAAATACATTCACAAACAAATATATCTGCTCACTAGGGCATTATAGATTATAATTTATCAAATGTATTTATAAAGGCTAAATAGGAGGATTCACAGTCAAATGTTTTCTCCTTAAAAAAAATCTAAAGTTTTTCCCCAAGTTGGACCAAAGTCCTGAAGTTCTTTGGCACACAGCAAACACGCTCCGTGCCTTCTGCTTGCACTATCTTTGTCCATTTGCTGTTTAGCAGTCTATTTTTGGCATTAACTTTCTGTGTTTGAAAAGTAAAAAGCAACATTTTGGCAACAGCTTTGTTGCTAGCAGCCAGTACAACAGCAGTGTCCAACCAGACTGCACAGGGACAAAGACTACTTATTGGCTGCAGGCAAAATAGGACAAATGGGAATAATATGAGTTTGAGGGGGAAATTGGGTGCACACTCCTGAATGTGATGATATAACAATTATAGTTCCAGGCGCAACTGTATGCATAATTTAGGAGGAAAAGTAAAAGAGCTTTGGTTAGGATGAGGCACTCGGAGCTGTCTTTAATTTTGAAATGAAGCTAAAGTTGCCATCTGGTTGGACATGTACAGTAGTTGTTACGTCATGTGAGGCCTACAAGAAAAAAAATCTCCCTAAATGGATATGAACTCCGTATGTTTGTCATTATTGGCGTGAACCTCCCTGTCCAACCAGCTGAGCTAATCACTCACTATGCACTTTTCCTATGTGCTTGTCTAAAGGCTATTACTGCTGTTCAGAATTTCATAGAGGGCTTGTGAAAACTCTGCTCACCGCCTTTCAAATGATTTCCTACAAATTACTGTGGCACCAAGATGCCTTTCATCTTCCCATCTCTTTGCCCTCTCTGCTCTTGACGTGTTTTTCTCCCCCTGCCACTCTTCAAATCTCTCATCCCGGCTTTTCTACAGCCCCTCATTCATTCTTTAAATACCTCCATCCAAAAACCTGCAGTTGCATCTCCAGCTTCCCCCAGTCCTTGAGACTATAAACCAGAAATTACATTTGATTAACTGTGGTACACTGTGCATGGTACTTCTTGGGTCTCCTCTCAAAGCACTTGCAACACAAGTGATTTTCCATGACATATTTGTCACAAGGATAATCTTTTACAGCCCTAATAACAGTCATTACTCTCAGAGAGCAGTGACAGGCCGAGACCGACATACAACTAATGCAAAAACTCTCTATATCTGCACGTATGAAAACAGTTGGTGCAACACAGGATTATGTGTTTGTGTCACATCTCTATCAGACAGCGCTGTCTCAGTATGTTTCTCACCCTGACTCTGACCAGAAAATCTAAATTTGTTATTATTATTTAATATACAACATTGCTTACTGTTGTGAGAGACATTTCAAATAGCCTGAGTATACATAAATGTAAATTATTTAATCCCTGGAGTAATCACAGCACAGTAGTTTCATGCAGTGTTTTTATGATAAAACTTTTACGATCTTCCTTAAGGACAAAAATGTATTGTAGACTCTTTGTTTTTTCAGTCATTTCCATTTTCGCTACTATTCTCAGTGGCTTTTCCTTCATCATTTTTCATCACAGTCATCGTCTCTGCTTTTTCAAAATACTACAGTAACATAAATTGCTGCCACAAAGTCCAAAGCTCCGCCCAAAATCCCCATCTTTTGTCCTCATCTCTCATTTTTCCACCATGGTGGGATCTCCTCTGTTGTAATTGCCAGTATGAGGAGTGATGGAGTGTCTCTGTCAGTGTTTGCCTGATAGCTCATCTATACACACACACACTTTTTTTCACACTGCCACATAAACAATCCCAGCCATATTACAGTACGTATGTGCGCTCACAGAATGTGCCAACCTTCCCACGGGAATGTATGCCCGCACACACACACACCTCTGTGTGAAGTTGCTGCAGGTGACAGTGAGTGAGCTCTCCATTTCCTCTCTCACTTGTTGGTCTACCTCTCCCTGCTCTCCACCAGGCCACAGGCCTTTATATAATCAGGGTGAGATCCATATCCAGAAACAAGCCCCAGTAGCTGTGATTGTGGAGCCAGGAGGAAAACACAGGGATGTAGGATGCCCTGTTCCACTGTCTTTGTTGTTTTGTCATTTTTGCTTTGAGATAGCACATGGAAGGAGAATAACAGCTTTCAATGAGGGTTTAGTGAGTTTACCACAAGTCTTGTAGCGGTAATTTTCCAAAACACATCGTGCATTGTCGGTTTTTGCATGTATTTTCCTTCCCCCTGGCAGTTTGTGGTTTCTAATTAATTCACTACAGCATGAAAATCACCAGTTTTATTTTTGCACAAAAGTACATCATTGTTGCATGGTAACTAGAGACTTGGAAGTCAATTGCTGAACCACATCCCATTCCGAAGTGTCTGTTCCAGCATCAAAGAATCCAACCTGGAAAGCAAAATAGTCAAACATGGACATTGTCAATAGGATCGTGTCGATTTAGGTTTGATTGTTCAGGAGCCAGCCTTCACGTTTCAGATGTCACAGCCTTTCAGTGTTCACATAGCAAGCTGGGAGATGTTTTTAATATATGAAAGTGTAGGAAATGGGCTGAAACAAGAAAAACAATGAAAAAATCTAACTTTTGTCTGCTCCTATTAGGATTGTTGCAATAGTAGGCGTTAGCCGTTTTACATGGTGTTACATGGTATTTGGGCCTACGCCAGTTATATCTACCACCCTACCGTTGTTTTGTAGTTTCTGTACAGCAGCAGCAGCAGCAGCAGAGTCACAGCACAGAGTGGCAAGAGTCAAATTTCATGTGATAAGAGTAAAGAGAGTTGACAAGACGATAGCGGAGGATTTGGTGTCAGAGCGGAAAGTAAAAGCGCCTTTTTGGCAATATATCAGATTGAAACCCAATGCTTAAAGGAAACCTGATAACATAAATATGGGTAAAGGACTTGGATACATCGCTAAGAAGTTGGAAGTGTGCAGCCTGTTGCCTGCAGCTATAACAGCTCACTGTAGCTGCTCCTTCATGTTCCATTGCTGCGTCCAATATTTCAGACTGATAAGCCGTGAATAAATGCCAAAAAGAACCGCCGTCATGTTTTGTAAATGCATTTTTGATGATCGATAGTGGCAGTTTTAATTTCATGGACTACTTTATGATATAAATCAAGTCATGTTTTGCATGTCATGCTTTTAATGTGAAGCTGCAGCAGTAGGACATGTTAGATTTGCGTTAACAGTAACTTTGTTTCATCTACAGATACGGAGCGTCATTGATTAATATCTTTTCTCGTTAAATGTCCGGTGTAATCAGTACGCCAGAGTTTATTAACTTCCTCACCGTCACCAGTATTGATAGAACAACAGACAGCTGGAATTTACCGTCAGTTTGTCCCTAATCTTTACCTCCACCTTTGCATCGCTCTTCCTGATGTATTCGTTCTGCTCTCCAGTTATCTCTTCCTTTAAGAATTCCTCCTCTCCGTCACTTATCTCTTAGAGGAAACAGGATTGACAGCATCTATTCCTCTTATACCTCTCCATGCCATCATTTGTACCTTCCCTCCATCTATCCTGCTATCCCTTTTATTATTCCATTCATTTCAACTTCCATCTTTCCATCCATACTTCTTGCTCCTGTCTTCTCTCCATCCCACCCTCCATTTCTTTTCCCCTCTTCCCTCCATCACTCCTTTCATCGCTTCATCTAGCTCCATCTCTCCATAGACAATCTGCCAGTTCTCTGCCCTCCCAGAGTGATCCAGTTAGAGGGCTAATGCTGTGAAAAATGACAGTGAACCGCCACTTTTACCGCCATCACCACCGCTCTGGGGCCGCCTGCCGCCTACAGCCCTGTTGCCTGGCAACTCCCCAGACAGCTTCCCTCCAAAAAGCGAGAGCTCCTGTCTGCTCTGCTGCGATAGAGACCCGAGCCTAATAAGCATTATATCTCATTTTGTCTTATCATTTTGTTGTTAGTGACACAAGTTTGCTCGGAGCTGCGACTATGCAAGGAGCACTGATGCAGAATGTGTCTCTCATATTGAATGAACAAAATCATTCACAACAAGTGTGACTTCTCCGAGCATTGTTGTTTGAATAACAGATTGCTCAGCCAAAAACATAAATATACATAAATGATGAAGATGCAGATGATGCAGTGAAGCCGTTCAGTAGAAAAGAGCTGAAGTGTTCTGACCCCATATGCAGATTTCTTGGATGCAAATGTAAACATACAATTAACATGTCATATGGTAAAGTGGTGCATTTACACTCAGAGCCTGCAATAAATCATTCTGGATGGTTGATGATAAGATGTTTTTCCTGTAACTGCACTTATGCCAAATTACTTTTCAAGCTATCAAGAGTTTTGCTTCAGCTGGTGTGTGTTCCCATGTTCCCGATCATTTGTTTTAAGGTTGTCATAGAACTCAGTCTGTCCTGTCTTAAGTCAGTCTTTCTCTCTTCTTGACGTTCCGACAAAATCCAGTATGTTTAAATTATCGTACGCTTAAAGTCTTGGCTCACGCAAATAGTGAACTTGAATGATGGTAACATTGTCAACAACCATTAGCTGCCCTCCCTCCTGCTCCAAACAAGAAGAAGCAAACCAGGTAGACAGTAAACATGGAGGAAATGCAGAGAACATGCAAGAATGTGAACAAGTCTGGGTTCTCTTGGACTGTGATATCGTAGGAGAAAATGGTGGAGTTGTGGAGTCAACAAGGGTCCGTGTTTTTCTGATCCAACAACCAGAGCTTATTTTAGTGAGAAATCTTAACTTTTAAAAACCTCTCATTCCTACAGTCTCCTCCTGCTGAAATAGCAAAGCTAATCCCAAAATGTTAAATTGTATGCAAATACAGTTTATCTTCTTAGATAATGTTGATGCCAAACAATAATCCTGTCGACATATGTTGCCTGTTATCGGGTGTTTCTAGATTTATTTCTTTTTGTGGACACGTAGGGAATTGTCAATATATCGTATTTCTTAAAGTGAGGTAGCGTAATATTTTCCAACAGGAGCAGGATGGAAAATAATCTCAAAATATATCTATGTGTAGTCTTACAAATAGAGAGCCTGTAAGATCCCCAGTCCTTGAGAAATCTCACATTGTCTTTAGATGTGAGAAGATGTCAGATTTTAGTCTTTGAAAAGTCTTCTAGTGTATGGTTGGCATAAGATTCAGTTACTGCTTGTAACCTTTGTAGTTACAAATATAACTACTTTGTATCCCCACCCTTTCCCACACTATCCTGTGTGTCTTGTCTCTAAATGTGTGAGCTGTGTACCTGACAGTTATGTTGCCTCTTATGTATGCATTTTTTTTTAGCATTTTCTTCCTTTTGTACAGCACTTTGGTCAACGTGAGTTGTTTTTTAAATGTTCTTTATAAATAAATTTGAGTTGAGTTGTGTAATAATTGAAGTCACAATGTCAGAATGAAAAGTGCTTGTCTCTTTAAAAACAAGCTGATATCTGACTCTGTCCTGTTTCTTCAGATCTTTGCACTGAGTTAGGGAGGCAGCACCAATATACACAACTGTGACAAATTAAAGGCACGCTAAGCACCGTTGAGTGTCACTTCTGTTTACATTCAACAATGTTATCAAACACAACTAAGCTAGCTCAGTTAGCTAAAAGTTGTTTGGAAAAATGTCAAAGTAGCCTGTAGCTCCAACTGCCTCTGTGTACACTGCGCTCATGTGTGTGCGCTTGCGCAAGACCATGAGACATGGGCACCGCATTTGTGTGTGTGCTTGCTTTCGCTGGTCTCACACTGGCTGGTTGGTGCAGCCTGGACCAAAATGTTTTTGTTGCCATTTGCGGAGCCTGGGCTGCCTATAGAGACTGGACTTTTTTACAGCATATTCAGAGGATATGTAGCTAGTGGATCATGAGGAGATGTTTGTTGTATGTGACAAAAACCTTTCAAGCTTAGGAAGATTTAGAGAGCCTTTAAAGGTAACATCTGAATAAATGAGTGGAGAAACTTAACAAACACAGTTGCTTCAAGCAAGGACACAAGCAGTCACTTAATGGTTTGAGTAAGGAAATTATGCCTTCACAGTCACTAGAAAAGCCCACAGTGAGTTAGATTTTGGGGCAAACTATATAAAAGTTCTCTCAATAAGGTGCAGTGAACTTCTCTTTGTTTGTGCAACACGAGTTTGGTTTCTAAGTAGGCCTCAGTGTACCTGGGTCAGACACTGAAATTGGGAGTATGTACTGCTTTTCATAATGTCTGATGTGATATTTAGTGTCTGTAGTATGATTTTGTTGCTTGTGAAAAGGCCTCAAGTCTGTTCTTTAATATATGTTTGGAAGGCAGAGTGGGTGAGGTCCATCTTTATATTCCAGCTTTATATTCCATGCTCCACCAAAGCAACTACAGTCCAAAGCAGCCAGCATCTTGCAGAATGATTGTCATCACTGTTTACATAAAATATGAAACCGTATCACTTCCTGTGACCAGAGATGATTCGTGCCACTGGCTACTGCCCAGAGACTTGGCAAACCAGGGCATCTTATGCATAACTCATGATTTTCTCTAGCACAGTCCCAACACATTGCTAAATTTGAAAATAGGCTGAAAAATCATTTTTTCATGAAGAAGTTACCTGTGGCTGTACGCTGGAAATGCCATGCTTGAGTCTCAGGATCTCTTTTCTGTACTGTGTCAACTAATTGTGGTTCCTTGCCTGCCTGTGCGTCATCTCCTGCCCTACTTTCCTGTGTTTCCACCTCCTTGATGGCTTTTAAGGCAGAAACTCTGCTCCACTAGTCCTTCAGCTTAACAAGAATCCAACACTTGAGTCCCAGAATATTCACAGATATGAGTGACACGAGCCACGCGGTTGCCACGGGAACTCTCGGAAGGGGTTACAAGAGTGCTTTTGACAAAGTGTGTGAACTCGCTGCCACCGAAGCAATCCTCGCTCTTTAATGTGATTCTGTTTTGAGACATCAGAGGTTGTGAGGATCTTCGGCAGATGTTGGAAAAGTTGACTCTACATCTGAGTTGTAGGGGGGTTCCGCCTGCTACGTTGTCGCAGTGTCTTTTTTGTGTGTGTGTGTGATGTGTAACTGCATACGTAATCCTTGGCGGGATTGAATGTTAAAAGTGAAAGACAGCAATTGCAAGCAGGATGAGGAACACTGTGTGAACGTTGTATTTCCAAGGCGGAGACATGGGAGTTAAAGCTAGAAAACTGTACTATAATACAACACTTAAAGGATATCCAGAAATGATATGGTACAGGCCTGTTCCTGTTCATCTCTGTCAGGTGAATCAGTGCAGCTTTGTAAGCACCAATTTCCCATTTTAAGTGATCATTCTATAGAGAGCTACTAATTTAAATCCATCAAGGTCAAAGAGGAAAGCACGAATAGCTGCAATTTCCATTAATGGGAGCTGAATGGAGAATGTGGGGGTCAAAATGACTAGTGGAAGAGGTATTTCGCAGCCCCTAGAGGGATGTGTATGTGTAGGTGTGTTTTTATTAATGATGAGAGTATTCATATGAGACATATTAAACAAAGTGCACACTCAGTGTGGCATGTGTGAGGACCGAGACAACGCCAACATTTCAGTACATTCCCTTTCCTTATTTCTCCTTATCTTGCTTTCTGCCTTAAAGGGCTTTGCTGACAAACTGAATTTCTGCAAATCAAACACTATAATATGGATGCCTACACACACATACACACAAGCACCATCTGCTGAGCCATTAGACATGTCTTACTGTAAATAAGCCTGAAGACACACACTCACACACACAGACACACACACCTAGAGAGCAGGATGGCATCGTGCCCAGGCGTGCCCCAGGTGTCTCTGCGTTGATATATTGGTGTGGCCTCAGATGAATCCATGCAGGGCAAACTAATGCTCTTATTAAAGGCTTTTTAAAGCAGTGCCTAACAGAGAGAGTGAAAAAAAGAAAGGAGAGGTGACGTGTTTTAGCGTATTAATATCCACCTGAGGTGCTAATTTGCCCCGTAAGTCACATGTGTCAGCTGCGGCTGTGAAAGACAAGTGGAAATGAAAAAGAAAGCTAAAGAAATAGTGAGACGGGGGCAGGATGGAGAGATAGCGTGACGGAGACTGAGTGAGAAACAAGAATGAAAGGAGGAGGTGTAAATCACATTAATGAATAAGCTTCATTAGTCGTGCCCATTAGCGTCCTAAGC
This sequence comes from Epinephelus fuscoguttatus, assembly GCF_011397635.1. Taxonomy (NCBI): domain Eukaryota; kingdom Metazoa; phylum Chordata; class Actinopteri; order Perciformes; family Serranidae; genus Epinephelus; species Epinephelus fuscoguttatus. The sequence goes on from NC_064768.1 coordinate 26,825,388, forward strand.
ACGGATTAATTTAACTTCAGCCGACTTTGGAGAAGCCCAGTGGCCATGATGGGAGACGGTTTGATTACACACCTGGATGTTTGATCACTGACACCCTTCATTCTGAGTAGCAGCAGACAGTCTGGGTACCTTTTGTCCCTGAGTGTGAAATTAGAGCACCTACATAGAGAAAACTACTGTGGAAGAGGATTTTTTTCTTTTTCAGCTGGTTTACTGGTTTCCTCTGTTGGTTTTATTGCTCCTTAAGGAAATGTTGCCTGTTTCGCTGTTACTGTACACTTGGTACTTGCTTCACATTACTTGTTCACCCTTCTCATTTGTTTGTCCAAAACAATTAAAGTACTTTATGGAGGGTACTCAATTCCTTTCCTGCCCTTGTGTTTTATGTTGTCAACAGGCGGACCCCCAAGGCCGAGACATAGCCATCCGTCCCTTCTTGGAGCACTGTGAGAACACCCACATGACCATTTGGCTGGGCATCGTTTATGCCTACAAGGGACTGCTAATGGTAAGAGGAGAGAACATAAATTTAATTTGGACTCCCAGTCACACATAAACGCACACTTACACTATGAATGTACTGTACAAATGTATCTGATGACTCTTAACAGCTTTATAAATGTGCATTAATGAGGCTTGATGCCTTTTTATATAACTGTATTTCTGAGATGTGTGTCAATATTAAACCTTGAGTGTCTACTTTAAAGACACAGTGAGATGAAAAACACTTTTTTCAAGTTGTTATCCTTTGTCCCTGTGTAAATGATTCATTTATTTGTAATTACACACTAAAAATGGGTCAAAAAATTATATTTGAGTATTTTCATACCTCTGTCTTTCCCTTTTCCCTCCACAAAAAAATAGTTTTGATGACTCAATTTGAACTCAAGTTTGGTTACATTAAATTATCCAATCAAATATGATTTATGGTGCCAGCTAAACCAGCCCATCATATAAATATCTTAAGAGGTGTGTGTTTGGATTTCAACTGGCAAAAAAACTTTTTTATTCACTTTCTTGCGAGGTGTTAGAAGAGAAGATGGATACCACTTTCATGTCAATTCAGTTTTATTTTTATAGCCCGAAATCAGATATTGCAAATTTGCCTCGAAGGGCTTTACAGTGTGTGCAACTTCTTTATTTGAACCCTCTGTCCATATGAGGAAAATCTCCAGAAAACAGGTACAAACCTCAGAGGGAACAACGGAGGACTAATTCTTCTTCCAGGATGAATAGACGTGCAATAGATGTTATGTGTGCAGAGTAGATAAAAATAACAATATTAAGATTACAATATGGCAAATCAGGATGACCATATTAAGTAGACAGATTGTAAACATACAAATAATGTGGATCAGGGAAGAAGTTAAGCGTTTTCCAGGTGCCACCAGAAAAAGATGAACATGGGCCATCTGACTTCACGACCACACCTGAAAGAGGACAGACAACACACATGCATAAAAGAGGAGGAGGATATTGGTCGTGAGATATTCCGGCACAAATCTCTGTAAAACCACTTGTTTATCCACTTTTTTTGTACATATTAAACAAGAGGAAGTGGTAGCCAGCCAGCTGCTTCCCCCTGCCTCCAGTCTTTATGCTAAGCTAAGCTAACCAGCATTGGCTCCAGCTTCATACTGAGAAGCAGCGTTTTTTCTACTGTGGCTACAAGAAGTCATATCATGAAAGGTTTCTTTATATGGTCATCTGCTCCAGGCACGCTACTGCAAGTGTTTGCAGTACGTAGCCCACACCGCTACATGTAGCTACATGCTAACGTCATGGAAACATGTAATCTTGGTCATGGATATTTTTAATTTCTCCCTGATTTTGGATGATATTCCTGCTGGAATGTGTCTGGTTGTGTTTAGTAGTGATAATTTGTGATTTGTAACAGGAGATAGTGCAGCTATACACAGCCATTCCCAGGCTGCAAGTACACTGCTGCATGTAGCTACATGCTAACATCAGGGAAACATAATCCTGTTTGCCAGTGCTTTTAAATTTCTCTCTGTTTTCGGATCATATTCCTGCTGGAACATGTCGGGTTGTAAAAAGTGCCGCTATACTCCATTACAACCATTCCCGTGGCTGCAGTGACAGTGCAGAGATGCTGAAAACACCCAGAAACACTGACACTGACCAATCAGAGCAGACTGGGCTTTTTCAGTAGGAGGATTTAAAGAAACAGGCGCTAAAACAGGTCGTCCAAGACACAGGGTGAACAGGTGCTCCAGTATGAGCAGCATGAGGAAAATGTTTTTGACCATTAAAGTATATAAGTATGTTCTAGTAGGAACCTCAGATACAAGTATGCACCTTAAAATGGGCATAACAGGTCAGCTTTAAAAGGCAGTCTTTTAAGCATCATTGTGGGCTATAACTGATCAGAAATGTTGAATTCCCCCTCCACACAGTGTGTTTTAAAAACCTCTGTGAAGCAGGAGCAACTGTGAATTATGCAAACCTCACTACAACTATGGTGAGGCGAAGGAGGAGTAAGACAGAGCAATAAATCATCCGAGAGAATACAGAGGATGCTGAGTAAAAACTACCACCAAAAAAATGTCAAAGACAGAGGGATGGAAGGAGTGAGAAAATAGTAGCATGACATGTAGAAGGGGATGTGAAATAATAAGACGGTAACAAAGATGTGGAGAGGTAGGAAAGTTTGTATGAAGTGAAGACAGGAGCTCACATCTGTATGAGGCATAGAGAGGGACAGCACAGCAAAAAGAAGCATTAAGGTTTCGGTCATCACACACACACACACACACACACACACACACACATATGAATGCATACACGCACACATCACAGTCACTTCACGTTTGCATACGCACGCTCACACACCTGAGATCCACTAATCCTTGATGACTGCTCCTGTAAATCTGCTGCTTGTCATTCCACTAACTCTCATTTAGACTTTAGGATAAGCAGGCAGGCACACAGTGAATTATTCAGCAGGCTGTGCGGGCTGCTGCTGCTAATGTTCCAGCAAACAAACAGCTCACTCTAAATAAACATTTTACAAGCACGCAACCTAAGGCTGCTTCAGAGAGATGTCTTTAGATTATGTTTCTCCTCTTTAAGGATCACGTAATGGAGTCGATTTTTGTTTGATTCTTAAGTGTTTCTTAAAGCAAAGTCAAATAAGATGAAATGTTTCTGCACTCCATCCAAGAAGAGCAATAAAAGGCACTGTACAACAAAAAAATACATGAAGAATATAGAAATAAGTCCAGCTTTATTCTGAAAAAATCTGATGTTTACACTAGCAAATTAAAGATGACTGCATAGTTTCAAATAGTGAGGATGACCAGTACTGTTGACTTACTATGTGCACGTTTCCCCAGAGGAATGAGTTCAGACTTTCTGTGACCGAAATTAAATACTGCCTTCAGTTTTTTGTGTGTCTTTTCTCACACAATTTTCTGTCTTTTCCCCCTGACAGTTGTTTGGCTGTTTCCTGGCATGGGAGACCAGGAACGTGAGCATCCCTGCTCTCAATGACAGCAAATACATCGGGATGAGTGTTTACAACGTGGGCATTATGTGCATCATCGGTGCTGCTGTCTCTTTTCTAACGAGGGACCAACCTAACGTCCAGTTCTGCATTGTGGCGCTGGTGATCATCTTTTGCAGCACCATCACGCTCTGTTTGGTGTTCGTTCCCAAGGTCAGTTCTCGTCGTGTGTGTGAATGAGGAGAGTGTGTGTGTGTGAGCACAGGTGGATAACTCTGCGTTGCCAGAAACTAGAGTGCTTAATTAACACCACATTCACACACCACACTTCACTAAGTCCTGGAAGCTGAAAACGCAGCGTAAACAGTTATGTGTAGCTTTTTTTTTCTTGCCTGTGTAATTTTATCCCAGAGTGCAGCTGTGACTAATACTCATAACCCCTCTAACAGTTTATCACCATGAGAACCAACCCAGATGCTGCCACCCAGAACCGGAGGTTAAAGTTCACCCAGAACCAAAAGAAGGAAGACTCCAAGACCTCCACCTCAGTCACCAGTGTCAACCAGGCTAACACTTCACGACTGGACGGGCTTCAGACTGATAACCACCGCCTCCGCATGAGGATAACAGAGGTCTGAGCTTTTTTTGCAATTGATCGTCATTTTACAAGACAGGATGGCAGCGCAGTGGGGGGCAGGATTTTTAATGCAGTAGCGGGATAAGGAACGGCTTTTAATCGTAATTGAAGACACAGTAATTGAGCAGAAGTTCTACAAGAGAAGAGAATCATTTTTTGATTTGAAAGCAAATCATTTAACTCCACTGAAATTGAAAAGCTAAAAAACTAGTGCTCTTGTAGCCATTTAATTTTCAAATGTCATTTCATTAATTCCTAATAAAATGATCATGAGTTGTTAAAAGCAACTCTGATCACTTCAAGAGACTGTGTTGTCACTGAGCGGGCCACACAGTACTCTGATTCATTTGGTAAAAATGTTCACTTATATTGACATTGAGTGAAATTTAGAAAAAAAAATCCCCTTGCAATCACCTTGGCTTTCTATCCGATCTGTCAGAGGTAAATTACTGCAGTTGTCATTGCTTTTGTTCAAGACTGTGGCAAATGAGGAGCTTCTCAGACACTCTTGGGAGACAAGTAAAGTTATTGTATATTTGGCAGACGGCAGTGTTTTCGTAGTCGCAGCAGTTTGTTGTTCATAGATCAGACGGATAACCATGTTCCCTACTTGGGCGAGGCGATCTATGAATGATTTATGAAAACAGTTTAGTTTTGGGTCTATAAAGTACTTACTCAACTTTATCATTGAATACTTTACCCACGTTTCAAAAAGTAAACATTTATCTGTTTTTCTGTTTGAAAAGCTGGACAAGGAGCTGGAGGAAGTGACCATGCAGCTGCAGGACACGCCAGAGAAAACTCCCTACATCAAACAGAACCATTACCCGGATGCCAACAACATCCTCAGCATACGCAACTTCACGGACGGCAAAGGTGAGAAACTGGCTGTATTTATTTATTACAGTGCTGGTAGTCTGTCTGTGTGACCCCACCCATTTGAGGCATTTGGTACTTTGGAGGTCAACTAGAAAATATTTCATCTCATACAGAAAATTACCTGCATACTAGGGCTTCAACGATTATTTTCAGTATTTAATTTCAATTAATCTGCCAGTCACTCTCATGATTAATCATTTTGTCATTAAAATATAACAAAATAGTAAAACATGCTCTGTGTAAATTCCCAGAGCCCAAGCTGATAGTATAGTATGTTTTATCCAACCAACAGTTCAAAAATCCAAAGCTATTCAGTTTATTATCATGTCTGACAAAGAAAAGGATCAAATTCTCACATTTAAATAAGCATTTCACTGCTGGGAAGATAATCTTTTCATAAAACTGGGCTGTCTGTGCAGTAGAGAGATGCAAATGCTTTTAAAATTGGTGCTTCGTGACCAGAGTAAACAGAGGAAAAGGCCTTTTGGATTCGTACTTGCTCAAGTGGCAGAAAACCTACAAGTACCAGAATGCACTGCACCTCACCAGGCCAATAAGGATGCGTTGGTTTTGTACTCGGAGGTCAGAAGTCGGAAGTGGGAATGACGTCACCTCCGAGTTGACAACAGTTTTTGCATTCTAGTTGACAAAGGTGGACGAGTCGGAAATAAAACGTAGCCGTAGCCACTGTTAGCAATATATGTTGATAACAACACTCTGTGGTATTTCGCACATACAGACAGCGTAGCAACATGCCCACGGATAAAAATTGAACAGTACTATGGGTATGGCTGCCCTACTGTAAAACAAGAGTGTTTACTCACTATGTATGTGACCGGCAGCCATCTTGAATTCGTAAGTCGGGGTTGATGCTGTTGCTCCGAGTTTCCGATCTCAGGGTGCGTTTGAGTTCAAACTTCCAACTGGGAACTGGGAATTTCAGACCTCCGAGTACAAAACAAACACACCATAAACACTCCTGCTGGTGGGCGACATAATGTGAGCTTGGCCATTCTGACACAGCAAACAAACATAAGGTGGCTGGCTGGTGGCTTGGCTTGCAACAAATAATCTCAAGCTAAAGCTAAAGTACGTTTCTGAAAAAAATTTAGGCAAGAAATAGGCAACACAGTCACAGAATATTGGTTTTTATTTCATCAGCAGTGCATAGTTAGAGAAACAGTGTTCCTATGTGGTGGACTGAGAAGTAACAACTACGTAACTTGCTGTAATGAAGTGGCGTTGCTGTTCATACAGCCCATGTAAAATTGAACATGGCGTCTCATTTCTTCCTCACTCACTGACTGGAGTGCTGCTCTGTATAGACCAGGATCCAACCAAGAATAAGCAGCACAGTATGATGCATTTAATTCCCTTCTCACCTCAGTTCAGCGTGATTCAGCCTGATGCAATTTGCAGATTGATAAAGTAATGTGTACCGCTGCTCACTTCAGAGAGAATATAATGCACATTAAAATAGGTTTCATGACCATCAGAACATCCAGAGTTTGTTGTTAGTTTAAAAAAAAAAAAAGAAAAAGAAAACTAATCCTCATATATTTTCTAATAATAATTCCTTGCTGTGTGGATGTGGCGTCTGCATATTCAGTGGCTTTGGTAAAGGATTTTGATGCTGCTTTCAGAGCAGCAGGTTGAAAAAAATATCTTGACGCTTTTCTTTCCATTGCTGGAGCTCCTGACAGCTGCAGGTGAAGTAGGGACACATGAGTACTGTGTCTGACAGCAAGTCTGTGACGTCTCTCAGGATGAGTCATGAGATTAGCTACAGTACCTGCATACTCCACTGCTGCTTAGCAAGTTTTACACATACTGTAGTCACACTGTTATCAACTCTCCCACCTTTATTGTGGAGCCCAAAGTGGGTCCATACTTGTTTTTGCACCTAGTGATTGGGTACCTGGGGTGTTGTGTGCTGGGTGTTGAACATTGTGCTTGAGAAAACAGTAGAGTGATGCAGTTATCAGGTGACACAAGCATATGGAAACACAAGGAAATCAGGTGCTAGAACATAAAGATACATGTGTAATCCATCTTTTCCAGTAGATAGAGCGTGTGTCATTTACCCTCCCATCTTCTGCCCGACACAGGCTGTTTGAATTGATGCAGCTGTATCTTAGACATTATGAAGCCAGGGCCCTCAAATTGAATCACTGAATCGTTCCACCCCAGCAGCACCACTTTGCATTAGGCACCATTTGAACAGACGCGGGGCGATGGTGATGTACAGCAGCCAGTTTCAGCACGTCTGATGCACACGCCAGCACAAAGCAGCTCTCAGGGGTGTCTAATGGATCTGTCTGAGTTTGGGAAGGTAAAAGAGTAAAACAGCTGCGCTCGTTCTGCGGATTGGGAGCAGAGCGTGTTGGAATTGTTTGAGAAGTTCCTCATCTGTGAAAGTTCATAGTTACGCAATGAACCGATGGCAGTTAGTCAGTACACTCACAGAGCAACGTGTCTAATGCCTCGTCTTTGTGTTTTAGTTTGTTCTTTGCTTCCTTCTGTTTCTCTTCCTTCTCTGCCTCTCATCTTTTGTGTGCACACATAAATGTACAACACACACACACACACACACACACACACTCCTATTTTAGCCTTGTTAGGTATCCTTAGACGGAAATAAAAAAAAATGTGTTGCACAATTGGTTGATGGAGCAGCTTAGAGGTGTCTTTTTATGGAACACAGAGAACAAGATTTCAGTGCCAAGATTATTTTGATTAGTAGATAATTAGCAAATAAGCTACCATCTGTGAGATTTCTGATCATCTTATATTTATCCTTTTAGTCAGCCATGTGATTTCTCAGTGATTTGAAAGATTTTAGAAGACATGTTAAGTAACTGCCATGGCTCAGTGCACTGTATCAGCATTTAAATGAGCCTGGGAAAAGATTTTAAATGATATTTCCCTTCGTCAAAAAATCACAAATGAAATAAGAAAAATGGTCATATTATCTGAAAATAATTAGCTCGCATAATTTAAGCAAACACATTCTTACATTTTCCATTTGTTGACAGTAATCTCTCCAAAGTGCTGGCAGATGATATCAGGCTCTCTTTAGTGAAATAAAAATGTCATGTGCTCGTAGAAACACATCTATTTTAATCAGGAGAGACATGTTCTGAGAAGAAAAAAAAAAAAAATTATATGTGCACATGAGTATGAGGAACGTGACAAGTCTCTGGCGATCAGACCCCATCATGAGGTCATATTTTCCAGGAGGGAAGTAAAGACATGGTAGAGTAGGGAACCCCCTTATGGAGTCTAGACACTAGTGCTGGTAATGGTGGTGATGACATGTGATGAAGAGGGAGCTGAGGACCTGGATGTGAAGAGGAGTGGGCTCTTGATGAGCTCCGCCTGGGTTCTGGATAAGGTGACTGGAGGTGAACGGGGTGGAGGATGTCGTGACGATTCCACCTTAAATGACAGCTGAGAGGAGCAGAGACACATTTAAAGTTTGGCAGTAGCAACATGAATGGCTGAAGGAGATCATGGCAAAGTTTAATTGGCTAACAAGGTGAGGGGACCCCGTAGTCAGCTGATTGGAGGAGACGGAGCTGTGAATTGCTATTCCTGATTGAACTTACACTGAGCTCCATTCTAGGCTGAATCTTTGTATGCGCTGTCTCGGTTCGACTGTCAGGAGAGAACAGAGACAAATATAGCAAGACACTGTTTTGTATTAATATTCATTTACAGAGATATTTTTTATAGATGGAAAAAATAATGTGACCAACAATCTGTATCTGTCTTCTACTGTATAAATTAGTGTCAGATGCTCGCCTGGTAGAAAATGCACCCCGTGTACCAAGGCTGGGTCCTTACCACAGCAGCCCCGGGTCGATTTCAATGCGGGGCCCTTTGCTGCATGTCACCCCTCTCTCTCTTCCCCTTTCCTGACACTCTTCACCTGTGCTATCAAATAAAGGCAAAAAGCAAAAAACATATGTATCTTAAAAAAGAAATAGTGTCAGATTACTGTTTTGTGTTGGACAGAGGAACAAATACATGCACCTTTTCTTTGCCACCAGCTGGAGTTAGCAGACCATGGTGCCTGGGCAATGGGGAAAGCTGATTTTAGCAGCACAGAAAACTTCCAAAAGAAATTTCACTTCACTTTTCTGAAAGGATTAGACAGTCATCAGCTGTGTTATTTTCATATTTCCCTTAGCAGGAAAAAGAATCACATGCTCATAAAGAAACAATCCTTTTAATGAGTGAGTGTTGTTAAATAATCCAGTCTCTGCTTTGGGCACAGGGATCAAATACAACGAAGCAACAGAAATGGGCCGTCTTACTCATCATATAGTTGTATTCCTGCTGCTGTCATCAAGCACTGTTTTAAACTGCCAGATGTGGGTAAAATTTAGTGGAGCCTCACCACCTGTCTCAGAGCAAGACTCTGATATTTAGCGATAGACTGAACCAGCTATCACGTTTTTTATTCACAGAGAAGTTTATTAGAGTCTTAAGTTGTTGAAGTGTTCAGGATAATGATCTTGTGAGGAAGGACGGAGAAAGAGACAAAGAGAAACGGCACATTAGGTGCTGCTCACAAACGTCAATCTGACACACACATTATGGAAATTAAATCACAGGTCATTAAGCTTCATTTGAAGATCACCAGCACGCAAACTTTTCCCCAGCTTAAATCTGCTTGTGCTTGACAGTCATCATCGTCATCATCATCATCATCATCATCATCATCATCATCATCGTCACCACTATCATCATCATCACCATCATCATCATTCCTGGCTCCTAACTGCAGTCATCTGTGTTGTAAGAGAGCTGGTCTAAATATATTGGGGCCGTGAATGAGTGGCTGTTGTAAGAGTAGGACGCCATGTCAACAGTGATTACACTCACGAAGAAGCAACGTCTCTGTCTCTCTCTGTGTCTTCATGAAAGGGACAGTTCACCCCCAAATCAAAAATACATATTTACTTTGGCGAGTGTTGGAGATGTCGGCTGTAGAGATGTCTGCCTTCTTTTGAATATAATGAAACTAGACGGCACTCAGCTTGTGGTGCTCAAAGCGCCAAAAAAATACATTTGAAAAACTCAACAGCAATGTCTCTTTACAGAAATCATGACCCTGTTACTCAAGATAATCCACAGACCTTGTTGTGAGCAGTGTCATGTAGAAACTATTTTCTTTCTACCAAACTACACCAGCCAACTGTATCACTGCACAGACGTCCACTGTCCATGAGTAGATGCACACATCTTCTGTGCGTTGGTACATTTTGAGGGTGTAGTTGTGTGCTATGGTCAGTGCTGTGTTAACGGTGGCAGTGTCAGTGAGAGCTGGCAGGTTGGGGTGGGGAGGCCAATTATTCTAAAAGAAACATTGGTGATTTTCAGGGGCTTGTTTCTGTTGGTGAAGATGAGCATGGTGGAGTAGCAGGTGTTACAGTACAGGAGGATGGGTTCAATAATGCCCCAGTATAGAAGGAGCAGGAGGTGGGGTTTGAGTGAGTGAGTCTTTGTTGGCAGCATTTATTGATGTCTGTGGTGTGGTGATCAAAGCTTAGTTTATTGTCTAGTTAGGTCCTGTTTACTGACTGCACCATCAATAAATGTGAAACAATAATGAACAGATGTTGAGATTTACTAGGTTAATTTACGTCATTGTCTCTTGTTGCACATTCAAAACTTTCAAAGTCTTACTTTACAGTAGAGCTTTATATTGGCAATAATCTGGCTATATGATATTCATCACATCACAATACAGGGGTTAAGATTCAATATATTGCAATAACCTGCAAAACTGTAACTAAGTCGATACTGTATATCGTGATTTTTTTTTTTATTTATTTATTTTTTTTTGGAAAACAATTATCATGTAAAGAGCACACAACCAAATGTATAATAAAGTTTACCTGTTTTTATGCAATCAGAATGGTGGGATCTGCATTTTTATTTATCACAGTCTCTGTTCAAATCTGATACCATAGCACAATTTTTTGTGCAGTCTGATAAAGGAATTAAAAACTGCCTATATCAGTAAAAGAAAATGAATAGATAAATAAAATAAAAGTGCTTGCAGTATTATTTAGTTAACAAATCAAGAAAATAAAAACCAAAAAACTGATATAGTGTCCCTGAGAATTTATACAGTATCACAAAAAATTAAATCGTGATACTTTCTTGTAACCCTGTGTTATAGTGTAATACTTAGGCTGGCCCTGGACTCTAGTGACACTTGAAAACACTCAGTAACCTAATACTTTCTTTGTGGCATGAACACATATTCTGAATCCATAATGAAAAGTATAAATATCCGTGTCTGTGCTTTTAACACAGCTCTGAGAGCTACAAGGTTAGGCTTTTTTCAGAAGAGGACTAGACTGCTGGAAAATAGTTCAGAGCTCAGATGTCCAATCAGGGCATGGAGTGCTGTGATCACTGAATCAGGTCAGCAAGTGCTGGGAAATCTGGGACAACTGGAGACAAACTCAGTAGGGGGGGAAAAAAAATCTTATTGTGTTTGAACCTCATTGCTGCCCCTGCAATATCCGGAGAATGCAGAAATCATGTTGGGAAGCCATTTCTTCTGTTCCCGTCGCCTTCCTGTCTGGATGAGGCTTCTTTCCTTTGTTTTCTTTCTCACTTTGATGATTTGCTTCTTTTTGCTTCCGTCTCCACTTTTTTAATTTGTCCCACACAGCTGTCAGTTATATTTGTACCCGAGCTTTAAATACCAACCTGCATATGTGATGTGATTAGATTATGCAATCAGTTTCCTTTTTGGAACAAGGAAAGTCAGCTGACAGGCATGGCTGACATATTGTCAGACCACAATTATAACTGTTTTACATTTCAGCTGTTTGAAGGTTTCCTTTTTTTGGACAGTCTGTGGTCGTTTTTCCCTTGGTATGGTTGGTAAAGAGTGAATTTAAATTTTGAGTGAAAACGCACATCTGCAATGATATAAACCTTCTCAAACCAGGAAATTCATTCATTTGCTAGATGCATATCAACATGCCACACACCCAGGATTAACAGATTTTTGTTGCTTTTTGCATGGCGTCAGGATCAAAGCAACAGCATAAAAAACAAGACACACCTTCCATGTTCATGACTACCCCACCTCTTAATCAATTAAAGATACAAATGTTGATCCAGATGCAGAAAACTACACAGCCATAAACATCTGACCACAACAAAGCATATAGGGTTTTAAGTGATGAATGAGAGGGATAGCTTTTGTATGAGGCGATGCATTGGTTTTTTGTTTGTTTGTTCTTCTAGAAAATCCTGCATAGTATACCTTTGACGTCATGTCTCAGGTGCCGGGCACATGTGGCTTAAAACAGCTGATCAGTTAAGTATGACGCAGCCTATTTTTTGTAACACCTACATGTGTTTTCAATGCAGATGGAGAGAAGTCGATACTGAAGAACCACCTGGAGCAGAAGCCTCAGGCGCAGTGGGGCTCCATGGATCCTTCCAGAATAAACAGAGGTCCCCTGGAGGATATCAACTCGCCCGAACAGTGAGCTCTCCCATTTCTTCAGCACCTCTACCCCAATGTCCCTCTCCCCTCCCCTCCGTCTTGTCAGCTTCCTCATCAGACTACACGTCACACTTATCGCAACCACCAGCAGCTCTCAGGCAGTTGCTCTGGCAACAGAGCCCTGCGAAAGCATGGACCGGTCCTGTACTTTTCTCTCCCACGCACATCAACATACATATAACCACATAGAGTGTATGTGTGTTCTCCCACCATGCTGGACTTGCTGCAGCATACATGTTCACATTCAAACACATATAAACATGAACGGCAGTATGCGTATGTAGGCATGCAGCTGATTGATTTGTTGTCCCAACTCGTGAAAGAAAATGGTCGTAGACGCTCATGCGACAAATGCTGATCTACATTCGCTTACTATTCATAAGAAAGCAAAGCTGAGGGATGTTGACTTCATCAATGGGGGGACACTTCATGCATCATTGAGAGCTCTCCCTCCCACGCCTGTTTAACTAGAACCAGAAGAAGAATGCACAATGTAGAGGGACAGATGGATGGAGAAGGGAGGGGCAGGAGACAAGGGGGGTAAAATATTGAAGAGAGGGCAGTTACAGAGAGAAGATGGATTAAGAGAGAAGGATGTTTAGATAGGAAAGAGAGACAGAGATAAGGAGGAGGAGAGAAAGAAAGAGGTAAAGACTCACAGAGGCTTATGTAACCAGTGATTTACAGCTCGCATTGGAAGCAGCTCTGAAAATAGACAGGGAGGAGAACAGAAGTAAAGGAACACTCGGAGCTATTCCCATGCCGCATAAATGTTTGATCACATGGAGGGAAGAGAGATGAAGAGGCAGCGAGAGAGAAAGAGAAGAGAAAGAGGAGGCAAAATATAAAGAAGTGAGAAACGAGGTATGATGAGAGTAAAGGTGGAGGAGGACGAATGGTAACACCTTGTGATATGACGGGTGCCAAGTCGAACACCAGGTGCACGTTGTTAAATGTAGTGTCTGTGTGATATATGATACATCAAAAAAAAAAAATGAAACCATTTCCTTCACAAACAAGGCAGCTTGTGTTTCCATCACATATAGAACAGGTCAGGATAACTGATTTTGCCTGAGGACCATTAATATTTCAAAGTTCACCTAATTAAGACATTTTTCTAGGTCTATCACTGAATGAGCATGGATTTCATTCCCCCCCTCTTAATTTTTTACATAACTGACATTTGGTTATGTAATTTTCTTGCAAACGGCTGGCAGTGGCGCTAGCACTGGCGAGGTAGGGTGCGAACTGTCACAGCAGGAGGAAGCATGAAATGTTCTTTTTGTCAGATGATCCCAGAAGCTGGGAGGCACGGTGGATTAGAGGTTTAGTAAGGAGAAGTGAAGAAGGGAATGAGGATGCTAAAGAATACAGGAGAAACAATTAGAAGAATTGCTGAGAGCTTGTATGAACTATACTTCGCCTTGTCTGTTGCGATCCATCTTTTCTATGTTACTGTTTAGTTTTAGCACTGTAGCTGGGTGTGATTACGTTAATACTTCATTTAAACAGTGCCAAACAAAACGTTTGAAAATCTTAATTGGAATCTGAGCAAGTCCACTACATGTGCCGCTTATGGGCTGTGGTAGAATCCCACCAAACCATAGACGCTTGTGTCTTTCCCTTGTGCCACTGTCAGTACTATGTGATTTTTATCTTCTGCAATAAATGTAAAATCTAATCCTGTATCTCAAATAATTACATTCATATTGGATTTTGCAGCACTTTCACATTAAGTGTGTTAGGTGCTAATGCAGGAAGTTTTGTACCATTTATGTAGGTAGGTATAAAGTAAGGATGAGGAGGTCAGGGTGGTGAATTGGAGTGTAGCACTTCCAATTTTTGTGCCAGGGACCAGAGTTTCATTCTGTCACAGACCAGCAATTAATGTTTTAAAGGTCCCATATTGTAAAAAGTCAGATTTCAGTCTCTTTTTAATATACAAGAGGTAAAGGTGCCATAAATATAGTATAAAAGTATCAAAACGCTCAGTCCACAGAGAAATGCGCACTGTCCATATTTAGTTACTGTGCCTTTAAACAAGCTGTCAGGACTTCCATGAAGTTGTGATGTTACAGCTACTATATAAACCATTTCAAACTTGACAACATTGTATTTCCTGTTTAGTCGGGCATATAACCAAAACAAATGTGCACTTTGTGATAAAAGCATGAAATTCGGTACATTTATAGCCAAAGACATTCTGAAAAAAACTGGACATTTTGAATTGTCAATATGGTGGCCATGGCAGCCATTTTTCAAAATGGCCACCAGCAACAAACTTTTTCTTATGTGTGATGGATATAATCTGATATTGAGGACACAATTTGTTAAATTCCCAGCCAGCCCCTATCATGGAAAATTCAAGGTGGCCGCCAGTTTTCAGCTGTGAGGTGGACTGGTCAGCTATGGATGATCTCAGTGTAGAATTTTACATTTTTCTAGATGCAGAATTTGAAATAGGAAGATTTGAATTTCTTAGAAGCTTCCTATAGGCAGGCAGTATGAGAAAAATAATGTGCAGTATGAACATTAAAGCATGTAAACATTATCTAGTAGAGTCCCAAAATCCAAGTATACACATGAAAATATGAGATCTTTCATTAATGGCAGCTGGGTCGGAAAAATCATAATCTTCAAAGTAACTACAGCTTTCAGAAAATATCAAGTAAAAAGTCACAAATAAATTCAAATATGCCCTTGAAGTACCTCAAAATTATACTTGAGCACAGTACTTGAGTGAATGTACTTACTCTTTATCTCATAACATTGTAACTCTCCTTCTCTATCTGCAGCATACAACGTCGACTCTCCTTGCAGCTGCCCATCCTGCACCATGCTTACTTACCTTCCATAGGAGGGGTTGATGCCAGCTGCACCAGCCCTAACGGCAGCCCTGGTTCCAGCCCACGGCACAGACACATGCCCCCCTCCTACCGGGTAATGGTCTCTGGCCTGTGAGCTTCATTCACTCCCCCACCTGGCTCTTTGCAGAGGAGACATATATGGTTCTTTTTTTCTACAACAAATAGACTGATATCATCAGCGTATGTGCGTATTTTGTCTCGGAACAAGGAGGACAGGGGGAGAAGAGAGGGAGGGGGGGACCGAGTTTCACTCTTCGTACCTCTTCACCCCGGCCTCTCTTGAGAACTAAAACCCTCAGTCAGGAAGGGGTGCGAGGAGAGAGTGGGCACTGGATGACCCTTACAAACTCCTTCAGTTCACAGCAATGTCCCCTTGTTCATCTGCTCCCCTTGCCTAGGCATATACACATATGCACAGTCAAACCAACACAAACATACACAAGTACACACACATGCACAGACACACTGGCACCCCAATAGCAGAACAGTGGTGGACCAGCCCTGACCTGACTTGTAGCCTTATCTGCTTCAGAGGGGATTGTCTGTTTCTGTTCCTTATCTGTTGTGTGTATGTGCTCGAGGCTACGTGTGAGCGTGTCATCTAACTTGAGTATTTCACTGCTTCAGTGACTGGATACTGGTGTCGAGACGTGGAATTTACAAAACCCAACAAAGGAAATCATCCAATTTACTCCCCGTTCCCTTCTCATTCTTGTGGAGACATGTAAATATCATCATTTCTGACTTTGATGTACTGTAAGCTTTGTATATGCTGTGAATGGACAATTAAAAGGGGTTCTAAGTGTAGAGCTTGTAAGAGGAGCAGGTAATCAGGACATGGCACCCTAAAAAGAATTAGACATATGAAAGAGATTTGAACTGGTTTGTGTAACTGTTGATAAATTAGCATATGGGCAACAAAGTAGGATACATCAAAGCTTGTGAGTCACAGAACATGAAAAGGCACCAGGGCCCTGTTCCTCTAACTTGGAGTAACACATGGCTCTTTTTTCCACTTTGCTAAATTTGCACCACTGGTTACATCAGAGATTTCACATCAGACTTTGCATAGGCCTTTCATATTTTACAACTTGCTTAATATGTCCTCAGAAAGCATGTTCTACAGAATATCAATGCTATGCCTTTAAACAGGTCTCCAAGGCTGCATATGCTAGAAAATAGAGCTAAAATGCACCACAAGAGTGTTCCACAGTTGTTATATATGTGTGTGTTATATGCCAAGAAATGCACACATTCAGATGTACACTTAAAACGCAAGAGAGCACCTTATGAATTCAGGTGCTATTCAGATGAGGCATTAGTGACGGGCCTGGTCATATTGATCCCCATAGAGTGGTCTCCGTAGACTGTTAAGATGCCCATCTGATCTAGCCCTCACAGCTAACCAGCACAGACACGGGGCGATGGGGTTCATGTCAATGGCAAAAGGGCACAATGACTTCTTCAGAAGAAATAACACTCAAGAGGTGATGGTGGAAAGGATGTAGGTCTATCAGTTCCACAACAAGCCTGGATCAAATGGTTGACCTGAATTTCCAAGAGCGATAGTAAAGACAACGACGACACTGGAGCCTCATCTAATAAAGCCCCAGCCGGCTGTAGCTTTCAGTTCCAAGACGGTGATGACACCACTGCTGGTCACAGTGATAGAGCATAAAGCACAGACACGGGGCTTTCTGTCATATTGAGTGTCAAGAAAAATCACTTCACACTTAGCAACAGTGAACATACCTCAGTTGCTATGGAAATGTAATTCAGTGCCGTTGAACTGGGGCCCAAGAAGGCTGCGCTGAGCAAAACGGTCATCGACACAGTGTCGTCCTCTTTTCTTTTTTTTTCTTTCTTTTTTTTGTAAAACTGTCCTCATGCAGGAGAAAAGCAAGCAGAGACTCTGACAGAAAGGACTTTTTATGGAGCATGAGAAAGTTTGTTATTAGCATATGTTTCACCATTGGTGTCTTGGTTTTTAGTTTTTAAGGCGTTTGTTGAACGCTGTGCCTGTTGTCTTATATTGTAGCCTGCAGGACCCACAGTACATAAATAGGGTGAAATTGGCGCTGACCCAACAACATTGGCCGCACATCTGTAAATTATACAACGTGTCATAGATTTATTTCAATTCAATGCCTCAATGCATGGAACAGTGTGGGAGAACTTAGTGAAAGCTCCACTTCAGCTGGAGCGGATTCCCTCTGTGAGCTGATGTCTGAACATAAACACTGTCTTCAGTCGGAAGGCCAGTCAAGGATACAGAGTTGGAGTGGGAGACAAGCTGGCAGAGATCCACCTGCTATCGGACATATCAGGGTGACTTCCCGTGAGAGCTCCTCCACTTCCAGCCCCTGCGGAGCACAGGAGCAGGGAAACCCCGAGCACAGACCTCCAAGGAGTCACGGCTTCTCCCGCACCTTTGCCAACCAGAGAATCACGGTCACTTGACAAGTGAGTGAGAGACATTGTCAGAGGGTTGGTTCTTCCTTCAGGAGGAGAGAAACCAACTGCACATTTTATATATTACATTATATGTGATTGTGTACAATTTGCTGATACCCCGATGATGGTGTCCATGTATGGAATATTTGGTATTTGGCTTTCTCAAGACGGCATGAAATGAAATGTATAATTCACAGAGTTACCTCTGTTTTTGCAACTGTCGTGACAAATCCACTCTTGTCGTTTCATCCTCTCACCTACGATTTGGTTGTGTGTTTCCTTACAAAACATTCAGTTCTTTTAACCTGTTGATCAGCTCACACATGTCAAATGCCAAGATTCTCAGTGGACAAACTCAACATCATCATATCGACTATGCTACTGGTTTAGCAGTTATTCACTGAGGGCAATAAAGTGAAAGTAGTAGCAAATGATCAATCCTAATAACCCACTCCTGGCATTTTACCAAATTACAAAATGACTTTTTTTTTAGTCCATCTAAAATGCCAAATGCAGATCATCAGGTATCATTCTGTTGTTTTTTTAATGTGCCCTGATTTTTTGTTTTTCTTTTAGTCAGATTCACTTTTTTCAACATGGATGAAAAATTGTTCAAATGCAGTTGTGGTAGGTCAAGGGCTCATAATTTCCTGTAATAAATAACGTCATGCCGATGGTTTGTATTTGCCACAGGTCTTTTTACCTTTTTAGTTTGCAGATTGAAGTGACATATACGTATATAATTATATCTTTGTATGTGTCATCATCAGGGTTTCCGGAGAACACGAAACATACATGTCCAAAAATATAACAATATGACGTATATATTTAGTGGAAAAACACACAGGTCCATACTGTTACTGTTTTGTCAGTTTGATATGTGGTATCACATGGAGTTAAGTTCAGTTAAGAGTTTAAAATGGAAAACAAACCTATGTTAAATGCAACATGTTCAAGAGGGGCAATAACTTGTTTTCTTATTACAGAAAGAATAGAGAACTATATATATGTATATGTAAAAGATCTTTACGTACATTCTCATTTTTACATAGGAAATATTTCACGAATACGCCACAAGGATACTTGGAAGTCATTTTTTTAATTTACAGTATCTGTAACTATGTTATGTACAGATGAGGTATAGATATGAAAAAGTTGTATAAAATAAGTATCACACTTGGAACACCTGAACTTTTTTTTTGGAGCCATTAGTTGTTATGGGGGGATTTGAATAACATTCTTCTTTTATTGTCTGAATGTTATGGACAGCCTTTACTTTTCACATCATCGTTAAATAAAGTGAGACTGAAAATAATCTTTGATGTGTTTGAATCATTCCCGTGGTTCTCCAATGTTTATATTCATAATGTCGATTTAAAGGCAGTCATCAGCTGTGTCTCAATTCAGGGACTGCAGCCTCCAGAGGAGGAGGTGGCCAACAACTCACATGTGACCTTTACAACTCTGAAACTAAGAGCTCACACGTGACCCCAACGACTCTGTAAGGATTCACACCTACACAGGGTTTAAAGCCCTGCAACTCCATACCAGTCAGTTAGAATTGAAGAAGCTTCTTGGATGAGGGGAGAAATGTCTCCAAGAAACGCCAGCAAGGCCATTTGCCCACAATATAGCACTTATGATTACCATGACCTGGATGACCGAGAATCTTCACCTTCATCTTTTATTTAATACTTGAGGAGATGATTCACCACCGGACACACTGCTGTTTGATATATTTCAGGCTGATGGAGGACTGTTTTCAGGTGAACTTATAAAGATTGTGTAAGCTGTGTGCTTTTAGCTAATATTAATGTTAACAACAGCTAACGGTAGCTAGTTAACAACTTAGTTAACTTAAAATATAGTAGTCACTGGCACGCAATGTATCTTGGGATATGTTGGGCCACGAGGGATATATCTATTGCATCCTCCAAATTCTGGGAAATAAGGATGCATTTCTCGGCCGCACTTGAAGGAGCCTTTGAAATGGGATAGCCTTGGTCGCGCCGATGTGACGCAATCTGTCTTCAAATGCAGCCTTTGAAGGCTGCAGCCCCTGATTTGAGACACAGCTAATCAATGAAGAAATCAGTCCACAGTCTGCACCTTCAAAGTTACTTAGATGGAATCAGAAACATGTTGCTCTCTATTAGCACCTAGTGACAATCTGAAGAAACTACACCAACAACGTTTAGCATCTTTCAGCCTACTGCCACAGTACTGCAGAGAAAGACATATACCTAATTTTCAGCCCAATCGCTAGAATAAATGTTGGCATTGTACATTTCTGCAAACCACGGAGATGTTACATTTGTACCTTTCATATGTTGTGGATATGCTGAAACTTTGCATTTTATTATGTCTCAACTTTGTTTCTATGCTGGTTAATTTTTATTGTGGCTTAGGCTCAAAAAAGGTTAGCTTTAGAAAAATGTCATGTTTTTGGTATTAAATACCCAGTTTGGTTGCTACAAACACGGCTGGAAATGTACCAAACTCTTGTTAAAAAAATATTTGCTTTTGTTGGTCTCAAATAGTGGTCTGTGACAGCCGTCTTGTCTAGGTATCAGGCTATCCACCATCCCCTCCACCTGCTGATCAGGCACTCAGCTCAAATATACATGTAATCTGAGCTACGTCGCAAGTATGAAATGTACAAATGCCTCCCATCTGAAATTTCATCAATATGTTTAATTTATTTGTTCACTGACCAAGATGGACAAATTAATAAAAGCTCCGGTGGATATTTGTAAAATGTAAATAAATAGTTAGCTAATTAGCTGGACACTGGAGAGTGGACATTTGCTGTTCCACGACAAACACTAGCTTAGTATGGTTGTTTACCCATCAACAAAATACGAAGTCTGCACTGTATGTCTATATTTTTCAGCTCAGAAACTCCCTAGTATTTTTTGTGTTGTACTGATGTTCATTAAAAAAAAAAAAAACCCTTACTGCTCTGTCAACACTGTTACCATTGTTAGCACTGTTAGTGCTGTTAGCACCACTGATACACACCACTTAGACCATCCGACCCATGGTGGCAGGACACCTTGTCACAGAGGCATAATGCCCCCCTACCCAAGTTAACTGCCAGCTAACCTTTGTTAACACTACTAGCTCTGTCAGCACTGTTGCAATTGCTAGCATTGCAGTGCTAACAAACCTTGTTTGCAATAGGCAGCAACAGACTTGTCATTGTGGGAAAATCATAAGTGTTAACATTAACAATGTCTGTTCTATCCAGGTGTCCCAGTGTTACAGTGAGCCATTGCACATTACCAGGATCCTTAAACTGAGGCAGCTAAATGGAATTCAGCCATCAATAACTTTACTGTCTACACCTGTGCTTTTCCTCCTGTCATATTTCAAAATGGTCTCTTCTGATGAGTACAACCACAGACAGACAAAATCACATTTACTATTTAGAAGTTGTGTTAGTTTGTCAGTATAAAAGTCAATCCTTCAGCTATGAAGACATCTACAGTGACAGAAACACCTCCACTGTTTGCTCTCTGGATACAGTAAAAATTACTTTCATGTTCAGGAAGGCTTGCCAGGTCTTTGAAACACACACCACACACTCTGAAGTGGCATTACAGAGCTCAGGGGCTTTTTTTAGACTGTGAAAAATGCTGCTTCTGAGTCAAAAATCATGTTGATCTCTCACTCCAAAGGCAGAAAACTAAAGATGAAGAGAAGTACACCCATGTGACACACTGGCCAGTCAACATTAAGGATCCTAATTGGCACACCAAAAGGCACACACAGCGAGCAGGCTGCCTGCTGCCCTCACACACTGTGCAGGAAAAATAAATTTGTAATGAAAAGCCTTGTATGTTGAGGTCGATAAATAATTGAACTATAAGGAGGGACCCAGTGTCAAACAGGATGGAGGGGATGAGTGTGTGTCTGAGTGGGTTATTGAAAGGGTCTCTATGTGTATGTATCTGAGGTTGTGTGTCATTCACATGTGTGCAAGTGTGTGTGTCCTGCTGTCAGAGCTCTTCTTTAGTCTCATTGTCAAATATTTAGCATGTGGATGCTAGACGTGATCGCAAACTGTGAGAAGCAGTGTGGAGCAGCTGGCTGGGACTGTGGTAGACCAAATCCTCCACTGTCATCTGGCTCTAAGAAAGACACTGTAGATCCTGGAATTTACTTGAAGTGGTCAATAAGAGGGTCTTTCTTACGGATCAAAGAGCTAAACCATCGGCTGTCCTGCCGGAGGATAAACACCTGGCAGAGGAAGTGTTCACAACCAGGCAACCTGAAAGTTGTTCTTATTAATGGCTTATAGTTTTCAGTAAAGCATCAGTAAACAAAGTTCTAGCCATTAAAAAGGACATTATTTACAACTCACAATCCCTTCAGACAGGGAGCATTGTTCGGAGGTAGCACAAAGTCTCTGAGTTTTCTTCCTTTTTTTATTATTTGGGTGAATTGAATCTTTAAAGCACAGATAACTGATGCTTTTATAAAATAACTGTTTTAAATGACAACGTGCTTCACAGTGAACTGTATCATGGAAGTGGTGCTGATCTTCCCATCTACTCTCAAATAAAAGCATATTTGCTAAAATGTGGATCTATTCCTGTACGACTTCGCAGGATAATGATAACCTTGTGATGGATGTAATTGTTGTTCATACATCTCTCTATGGAATCAAGTGAACTTAAGCTTTTAAATCCAGTATGGCTCTGATACTGATTCGCAGATAACCACAGATTGTGCCGAGCTGCTTCCGCGGGAAGAAATGCTCCAGTGTATGGAGATGCTGCATGACCTTCTCTCTCGTCTCAGCGGGATCATGCTGTGCAAATGGAAGGCGGGTTGATTAAGTTGACCTGGGTGTCAGTGGAAGGGAAACATCTATGTATCCTCCTTAACATGTGATGGCCTGCATTGGAGGAATGAAAGCTTGGTCGCAGACAAGTGCAGCAAGCGTTATATCCAATTTATCAAACTTAAGCACACATGTACATTTTAGTTATGTTTTTTGGGCATTTTTGCCTTTAATGGATAGGATAGCCAAGTATAAAGGGGGGGGGGGGGTTAGGGTTAGGGTTAGGCACGGGGGGGAGGGGGGGGGGGAGAGAGGATGACATGCAGCAAAGGGCCACAGGCTGGACTCAAACCAGCAACAGCCTTGCACATGGGGCGCCTGCTCTATCACTAAGCCACCAACGCCCCAGCACACATGCACATTTTAAGCTGTGTTGATCTGAGGATTGCGGTGGAGAAGGCCACACACACATGACTTTCTGACCGTCTTTATGTCACAATAACTTTATATTCTGATGGTGTATAAATGCAACAACAAGGTCACACTGAAGGGTTCTGGCTGCAATCGAAATTATAAACAAAACCTCACTGTGATGTAGAATGAGCTAATGATATCTTTTTAACCATGCTAGCAGCATAGCTCTAGGTATAGCTATCAGCCATCAGACGTCTTTGGTCCAGACCAGATACTGTAAATAAAGATGGACAACACATCTTCACTTCCTCCCACTGTACAAAAATGAAGCCAAATATCCTGAATAAGAAACAGAAAAAAAAAACTTTATTTGACATAATATACTATGATTTTTTTTAATATAATTTTTTAGAACATACTATGCTATGGGTTGTTAAATGTTTTATTACACACTATACTATTACTCTTTTTTAAATCACTTTTTATGACATGCGATACTATGACTTTTTATGACATACTATACTATGACCTTTTTTTTTATCACTTTTTATGACATACTATGCTATGACTTTTTTATCACTTTTTTCACATACTATACTATGGCTTTTTATGACATACTATACTATGACTTTTTTTCATCACTTTTTATTACATACCATACTATGACTTTTTTTATGACATTCTATACTATGACTTTTTATGACATACTATACTATGACTTTTTTTATCACTTTTTATGACATACTATACTATGACTTTTTACGACATACTATTCTATGACTTTTTAAAATCACTTTTCATGACATACGATACTATGACTTTTTATCACTTCATCTTTTATCACAGCTTTGTACATGGCGTGCCTGCTCTACCACTAAGCCACCGACGCCCCAATATACTATTACTTCTTTGATTACTTTTTATGACATACTATACTATGACTTTTTTGATTACTTTTTAAGACATACTATACTATGACTTTTTTCATCACTTTTTATTACATACCATACTATGACTTTTTTTGACATTCTATACTATGACTTTTTATGACATACTATACTATGACTTTTTTTTTTATCACTTTTTATGACATACTATACTATGACTTTTTTAAATCAATTTTCATGACATACGATACTATGACTTTTTATCACTTCATCTTTTATCACAGCTTTGTACATGGGGGGCCTGCTCTACCACTAAGCCACCGACGCCCCAATATACTATTACTTTTTGATTACTTTTTATGACATACTATACTATGACTTTTTACGACATACTATTCTATGACTTTTTTTAAATCACTTTTCATGACATACGATACTATGACTTTTCATCACTTCATCTTTTATCACAGCTTTGTACATGGCGTGCCTGCTCTACCACTAAGTCACCGACGCCCCAATATACTATTACTTTTTTGATTACTTTTTATGACATACTATACTATGACTTTTTTGATTACTTTTTATGACATACTATACTATGACTTTTTTTAATCACTTTTTCTGACATACCATACTATGACTTTTTTTGATCATGTTTTATGACATACTATACTATGACTTTTTTGATCACTTTTTATGACATACTATACTATGACTTTTTTATCACTTGTTATGAAATACTATACTATGACTTTTTTGATCATGGTTTATGACATACTATACTATGACTTTTTTGATCATGGTTTATGACATACTATACTATGACTTTTTTGATCACGTTTTAGGACATACTATACTATGACTTTTTTGATTACTTTTTTATGACATACTATGTCATACTATACTATGACTTTTTGATTACTTTTTATGACATACTATACTGACTTTTTTGATTACGTTTTATGACATACTATACTATGACTTTTGATTACTTTTTATGACATACTATATTATTACTTTTTTGATTACTTTTTATGACATACTATACTATGACTTATATGACACTATACTATAACTTTTTGATTACTTTTAATTGCAAACTATTATATAACTTTTTTGATTATTTTTTTAGGACATGCTATACTATGATTTTTTTTATCACTTTTAATGACATACTATACTATGACTTTTTTATGACATACTATACTCTGACTTTTTTGATCACTTTTTATGACATATTATACTATGACTTTTTTAATCACTTTTTATGACATACTATACTCTCACTTTTCATGACATACGATACTATGACTTTTTATCACTTCATCTTTTATCACAGCTTTGTACATGGGGCGCCTGCTCTACCACTAAGCCACCGACGCCCCAATATACTATTACTTCTTTGATTACTTTTTATGACATACTATACTATGACTTTTTTGATTACTTTTTATGACATACTATACTACGACTTTTTTAATCACTTTTTCTGACATACCATACTATGACTTTTTTGATTACGTTTTATGACATACTATACTATGACTTTTTTGATCATGTTTTATGACATACTATACTATGACTTTTTTATTACTTTTTTATGACATACTATACTATGACTTTTTTGATTACTTTTTTATGACATACCATACTATGACTTATATGACATGCTATACTATACTATAACTTTTTGATTACTTTTAATTACAAACTTTTCTATGACTTTTTTGATTATTTTTTAGGACATACTATACTATGATTTTTTTATCACTTTTTATGACATACTATACTATGACTTTTATGACGTACTATACTATGACTTTTTTATTACTTTTTCGACATACTATACTATGTCTTTTTAAAATAACTTTTTATGACATACTATGCTCTCATTTTTTGAGTACTTTCTATGACATACATTACTATATTTTTTTTAAAATTATTTTCATGACATGCTTTATTACGACTTTTTGAAATTACTTTTAATGACATAATTGTCATAACAGGCACTGTACCTACCAGTACCAGTACCTAACCAGTGGTTATAATAGGTTTAATAATAGTATAATAGTAGTTTATTTTAAGTTCATTTATGATTATGATTACTTTTGCTAAAGATGATTTTGGACAGGAATGTGTAGTTGCCTGTCTCAGCATAGGAAATGTTTTTCAATCATATATATTTTTTATTAATACATTGATATGCTTACAGCCTTTGACTGGTACGTTAAATTGACACAGTAATACACTTACGGACTTCAAAATGTTACCATATGTCTTAACACCTTAAACCATGAAAAGTTTGACTTTGATTTATTTGTTTTGTACCAGTCTTAATGGGATTTTTTGATTAATGATGTTTTGTTGTGAGGTGCCTGGAGTGAAAGACAGTTATTTTGTATTTTCTTTGATCCTGATCTGCAGTCCACACCTGTCTTTGCACAGCTTACTGTAAGTTTGCACAATAGTTGGACTCTCACCACAGAAAGCCTAACTGTGCTGCAGGAGGCACTGAGGCAGGAAAATACACACACACCCTCACACAATAATAACTTACACTGATGTATGACTCATTCACAGACTACAGTGAGGCAAACCATGCATGCATACTATACACTCATACTAAGAGCACGATAACAATAGCAATCTTTCTGTTAGAAATATGTTTCTGACACAGAGTCTTCATCTTTGTCTATCTCACAAAGGCTGAAATGTCACAATTTTAATGCTAGAAAAAAGGAGACGTCAATCTCCATTAAAATCTAGTTGCCAAGGAGAACCAACACTGACACAAAAGTGTAATGATATATTCATCTCCAGTATTCCCTCGTCCAAAACCAGTTCTAGAGCAGTGTCTCTGAGATGTCAGTAACCTTTTTCAGTGGTTTATTACGTGTGCCACTGTTCACCATTTTCCCTATTAATCTGCAGCATTTGAGGATTTTCAGACGTGGCTTCTAATCCCTCCTTGGTACCACATTATGGCAATCTAACCTCATCAAGACAAGTGGTCAAGGGCACATTGGAGAGGACATTTGAGAAAGGAGCATATGCCCTGTCTATTAGTATGCTAGTCAGAGCAAAGAGCCGAGAGAGCTCCTCACACAAATGTGTTGATGAAAATCCCCAGCAAGATGATCACTCATGTTTAAATTGAAACATCACTGATAATGACTCAATAATTACATTATGGTATATAAGATGCGGAAAATCTCTTGATATATGGCTGCATTGTCCCAAAACCTCATTTCACTGTTTGAAAAACAGCCATTTTCCTGGAAGAGCATGTGTGGCACGGGTTGACTGATGCTGCCATACATACCAGGGTACGTGATTAGAGAGAGAGTTATGGCCAGCGGTTACAATCTCCTGCAGGTAAATTTATTGCTTACATATAATGACGGCACACTCAGCTGAGTCCACAGTAAATCCAAGACTTGGTCTCCCTCTGTCCTTGAGAATTGTGCTCGGTCTCCAAAAGCAGGCGTACCTTAATCTATGTAAAGCTGCTGCATTCAATAACTGGACAGTCCTGCAGTGACTGATCCTAATCTACTGTTATATTTAAAGTCCTGCCTGCAATGGACACAATGGACCATACCTGTTTTATTTCCTTAACTACAATTCATGCATACTTACTGCCAACATTTTTTGTAATTCATGTGGTTGAATACTCACAAAATGTTGTAAGATAAGTCTGAGGAGACACAAGATGATGAGAGGATTTTTTTAAGTATAAATTGCCCTAAATTGTATTAATTCCAGAAAATTTTAAGAAAATCTCTGGAGTTTTCTTTCTTGTTGTTGTTTTCTATGTAAATAACTGAATAATTTCACTATTTGGTTGAGCTGGTCACAACTGGCAGACATATGCAACCAGTGATGAGGAATCACACATATACATTGCTTTGTTTAAGGGGGAACAAGCCAAAAAGATTTAGAACCACTTATTAATTATAAGTTAATTAATTAAAATCAATTAAAGGAATACTTCACCCCTGACATGGTACCTGCTTTTTTTTGCTAAAACCTTACTATTCAAAACATTTCCACATAATCAAACTCAGGCAGCCATGGCTGGGGAAGCACGTGCATTAAATCTCTGCTTGCCAACCTGTATGTTCAAGTATTTTAAATAGAACATGACTTGATAAATAAGACTTGAATCACACTAAAAGAGTTGTATAAGAGTTTGTAAAAGGATGTTTTGATTTTTGGATTCTTCGTTCGTCATGGAGGCTTGCCAGAGAAACAGTTTTCTTCAAATCCAAGGTAACATGAGATGACCATTTGATATTCAAATGGTCATTTTGGAGGCAAAGTCTTCCTTTAAGTTAGGGTCAGCTACACACCATTTATGTTTTGTGATCTTACACCATCTTGTATTTAAGACTTGAGTAATTTCAGAATCACCAGAACTCCACTGAGAAGACAAGACATTTTGGATTAAAAAAAAGTTTAATTAATTTGGTCATAAAACAAATAAACATACATCTGTGCGATTAACTTCTTTGATTTGTTACTGACAAGCATCCGTTCACTATATAAATGTTTACTTACTAACCAGTCTAAATATGCAATCGGTATAGATATCCAGCAGCGTCGTCTTCTCTGAATCTAAAACACTTTGAAGTGTCTAAGCAAAATACCACCCTTGGGTCATGGTGTTTTCACCATCTTGCTTCCACCCATCAAATCTGTTCAGCTGTGTGCAGACAGACTGCGGGCCATGTGTGCTGAGGGTTTGTCCTGCGACTGACCCATGACTTAACTGGCTGTCACAGGGAGTGAACGGCTTGCCAGCGAGCAGCTGTGGCCTTTGTGCCACAGTCAGGCCTGTGGCCCTCAGTCCAAGTGCCTCTCTGTGTGTGAGAGACATAATAGTGTCACTGTTGGTGGTGCTAAAGAGCCCGTTTGTTGATGTTGAAGATTTTGACAGAGTGGTCGGCGCTGGCGCTGGCGAGCTGGACCCAGGAGCTCTCCTCCTCTACTTCACTCTCTCTGTCAGTCTGTCCATCTGTCTTGTTGTTCTCTCGACCTACTCGGCCGCTCTTGGGCCTCCAGCGGAGCCTCTTGACTGTCAAAGCGTGGCTTTGTCTGCAGAAGTACATGTGATGAAGGGAAACAGCAGAATACTCTGGATGACAGAACAACCATTAGACAAAATTCTGACAAATACCTAGTACTCATTCTTTACTACTGTAACACCTCTGCTTCTCAAACACAACACATATAGAGACAATTTCAACTTCAGTCCTCTGATCTTGCAAGTTATGAAAGTGTAGTTGTGAGCAGCACTGAAGCCTGATGAGCAAAATCCTTCTGATACAAAGACACAACTAAGATACCTGGGTTCAGTTCACTTCCTGAGCTCTACAGACGATGACTCACACACCCATGCGGGATCCAACGCACACAGAAATACACACAAGTACCTGTCAACCGCTGCCCAGATCAGAAGAACGCAGCCATTCAGATCCTGCTGCCTTTTTGTCCATAACACATAACAGAGAGCTTCTGCCTCTCGCCAGCCACATCAAACTGAAGCTACACCGCTGTTACTGTGACACATTGTCATTTACATCTGCCGCCAGCGGCCACTGGAGGCCTTTCAAAGATGCATGTTATGAACTTCAGATGAACTGTGTGTGTGTGTTGTAAGGATACGAGATGTCCGTTTCTCCACAGCTGCTCCAGTCATGTCCTCTAGCAGGCTCCTGGCCAGAGCTCCACCTGTAGAGAAGGATTCTGCCGCACTCCAGGCCCACTGCAAGCAGGTACCTACACACCACACACACACAAACACACACTCAGCTCAAACACTAAGAAGGCAATGACCAAGATACAAAGCTGAAATTCAAGATGTTCATATACATATTGTTAATACTTCAACCAAATTAAATCCAGCAGAATTAAGATGTTTCATCTGGGGATTTAAGGGAGGAATCTCTGAATATTTCATCCTGTGACATATCGATACTATCAAGCAGCTCACTATGCCCTGAAGCCATATCGGTGCATTGTAGTTGTACCAAGTATTCTCGTATCAAACGTGATGTTTAAGTCGGACTTCTGCTTTGTGTCTCCACAATAATTTATTCAGTATTGATTTGTAGCCTCATCATTTCCATAGCTCCCTGCTAACACTTGAGCGCAGACTGTGCTGAGCCACAGCAGGTAACTTCTGCTCTACATCCTTGTGCCTTATTAGAACTACAGATAACTTTACATTAAATCAGTGGATGTGCACTTTAAGTGTAGACTGAGGTTTTTCCAAAGCCCACATAAAGAGTGTTAGTATGACAATGATATGTTGGTTGGTCAATAAAGTGATACTTTCATAAAGTTGGCCATTTTACAAAAAATAAAATGAAATACATGACTGAACATATATTTATGCGCGCGTTTAAGTATTGCATTAGAAAAGCTGTATGGAAACTGCAAAATTTGATACAACTTCACCAACAAGAAAAAGTTTTTACTCTCACTTGAGGTGGTTTTTGCCTTAGTCAAAAAAGAGTTCATGTGCTAAATGGGTTATGGAAATGCCTTGGCTGATTAAGCTCTAACCAACATTTAGCTAATACGACCGATCAGTTGTTTCCGCTATCCACGTTTCCCGGATATTCCAGTGATGACATCATTTGTCTTCATCTCCAGACAGCATAAAACATGACCAATACTAACTGAAATAAAACAACAATTGAAACAATTTCTTGAAGACTCCTGTCCATGTTTTTCTTATAAATGGGTTAGATGGCCAAGGTGACTTCTGTTTTGAAACCTCGACTTCTTCTGCTCTGTTGTGTTTACTGGTGGAGTTCAGCCATGTGTGAAGCGTAGCCTCTATCGCCAACTTCTGACCTAACTATGCATTGCAGAGCCTTGTTTATTCGCTCCAAACCAGTTGATGGAAACATACCTTATGCACATTTTTGCAAATTTCAATAGTTTGCTTATTATTTGCTTGACAACTGAATGGAAAGATGACGTACGTGTGTGTGTGTGTGTGTGTGTGTGTGTGTGTGTGTGCGCACGCGTGTTTGAACATATGTACCTGTTGTCAGAGCAAAGCACGGGGCAGAAAGCCACAGCGGTAGCAGAATCTCCCACATCCAGGATTGAGGAACACGGTTTTATCTCTGGCGGAAGCATAGCATCTCCAGAGTCCTCTAATCTGCACGGTCCCCACACTATCACCTGGACACACACACACACACACACACACAAAAAGAAACATTTATGAGCAGTCAAAAAATATAATTGATGCTCAAAACAAAAATATAAACATTACAAAACTACCTCAATGTGCAACCATCAGTTTTCTTACAATCATTATATCACCTTAAAAGCAAAGACTCACCTTCTTGTCCCGACTGGATGTCACAAAATATTTGCTGTCTGGGCTCCAGTCACATGACCAGATGATCCGGCTGTGTATGGCTTTGTCCTTCACTGTGTGTGCGTACAGCGAGAAGTGCGGCTCTGCGTGGATACAAACAAGCAGGTAGATTAAATAAAGAATGAATTCAATATATTATTATCTTTTGCCACACATCTCTGACACTGCCTTTTTGATGACAGATGAGCTGGTAGACAAAACTGTGTGTCGTGATTATCGTAGCATGACATCAGCATGTCAAGATCCCCACCTCACTGCTCTGTGGCAACAAAGGCTTTCCCGAGCGACAAATAAACAACCAAACAAGACAGAGAACCTCATTCCAGCCCTCCATTTCAGTCAGTTTTGGTTTATGGCCTGCTGCTGTTTATTTCCCCAGCCTAAGTCATTTCAGACCCCAGATTGGTTTTCCCCAGAGAGCTTGTTTGTATGCTGGTGGCAGCCGCCTGTCTGCGCGTCTGCAGCACTGCTGCTCTCCACTGGCACACACATACACATACACACACACAACCGAGCCGGCATGTACACACAGCCGTAAAACCACAGCGTCGCCACAAAAGTCTGAGTTAACCACCATGTCGTGTCTATGTGCTCACAACACTCTCTCTACAAAATGCACAAATATTTGTGGGTGTGTTGTGTGAGACACACAGGTGTCGCACCTCCTTCCATTAACACTCTCATCTAAAGACTGTGAGGGGCACGATAGGCTGTTCAGTCCGACCTCACAGAGATGGAGACTTGAAACAGACAAAGTAGGAGAAAGAGGAGACGCATTGGGTTGAGACACAATAAGCACAATGCATCAAGAAGATAAGAGAGCAGCACATGAAAAAGGCTGCACAGATTAGATAGACAGCTGCACAGCAAAAGAAGAAAAGGGATGGGAGGAAGGTAACAGTGTCTCCTCATGAAGATGTCTGGGTGCTTGACCCATGATGGAAAGGAAGAGGAAGGAGGAAGAGGAAGGGAGGAGGACGTGGTTAGACCAAACAGGTGAGAGGAAAAAAAGAGACAGAAGAGGTGAGAATAGAGGGAGTCTGTTTGTTTGATCAGCTCTGACTTCGTTTAACCT
This sequence comes from Epinephelus fuscoguttatus, assembly GCF_011397635.1. Lineage (NCBI taxonomy): Eukaryota > Metazoa > Chordata > Actinopteri > Perciformes > Serranidae > Epinephelus > Epinephelus fuscoguttatus. Next base: position 26,857,801 of record NC_064768.1, read on the forward strand.
TCCTGCATCGGGTCTGTGAGACTGTGTGTGTGTGTGTGTGTTCTTCACAATCACCTTGAGTGATTCAGCAGCCAACCAGAACAGACGGGACCCCTCCCCTCCAAACCCTCCATCTCCTCCCTCCCGTCCTCTCTCACAAATACCATCCCATCACCATCGGTGCAGTCCACCATACAGGCAAACAGGAAGGTGCAGGACTGCTTAGCCTCTGCCAGTGCCCATTAAGAACACCCCGAGCTGCCAAAAGAGCCGTAGGATGCGTTACCAGGTTCAGGGGGGAGGTAATCCTCTGGGCTTAAGTGTCGTGTTCTGCTCACCTTGGATGCAGGATTATTTGTTTGAGTCAAGGTGTGGAGATTCTCTCATATAAACAAACTCTCCAGGAGCACGCTGCTGTTTACAACAGGGGCCCTGCAGGAGGATCTCACTTTTTCTCTACCGACTCAGGACATTAGCCAGCAAAGGCACTGATCTGATGTCAGTGCTTCTTTTTTTATTTGTTTCAGATTTTAACTATCTTGTTCCAGCAGGTTTATATCTATTTTTATATAATCAAAGTTAATAAGAAACAGTGTTTAATGGGAATATCTCACACCTGGCCAACACCGATCTGGGTCGATAACTACTACATAAAGAGTGCTCTGAAGATGATCACATGACTAATCACATGTATATTTGGGGCAGGAATAGCCAACTGGAGACATAAATTTACCCTACCTCTGCCTCTACAATCCATCACTGATGCCAAGTAAAAACATTGATACATATTGTACACCTTTACTTTGAAATTCCCGTGGCACGTCTGTGTCTTCATTTGCACCCAAGTACACCTCCTTCCTAGGGCGTGTTTACTTCACATAAAATACAAAACCACAAATAACCTGTAATAATATTTAATTGAATGAATACTTTCATACTTTATTTGGTATTTTTGTCATATACATTTTTTCGCTTATAATTGCTGGGTAATATGTATGTTGATGTCTTCCAATCTTGCACTGGAGCCCGTCATAATAACTTGCCCTGGGGCCCATTCTAACTACCATATGCCACACGCCTCCTGTGGATTAAATTGTAAGGAAATGGCTGAAATGGAAGCCAAAAGAAAACTGGAGTTGAGCGGGACAGAAATTGTGATGCTGGTAGAGAATGTACACCAGACAATTTTATAATTAGGGAAATTTCATACCACACTGGCATGTGCAGACAATGAGGATGAGACAAAAAAAAAAGGTGTAGCATCCTATCAAGTCAAATGCAAAGACTATAACGTGAGAAGTGGAGTTCTGGGGGAGTATTTAAGGTTTGGATCTAGAGAGGACTTAATTTCAGATACTGACAGCGGTGACCTTCCGGAAACAAATCTGTTCCTCTAACAATTAATGTCACCACCAGTGAGTTAAGTCTAAAAGAGGCCAAAGGTCAAGCCAAACAGACAAAATGAGTGATCGAGAGCTACAAGGGAGGCTTTTAGATTGATGATTGCAACATGTCAAATAACAAAAGGCTGTATTGTTGGGGGTGTGCGTGTGCGTGTATCTGGTCCGAGCAGCTTGAGATGAAACCAATGGCCGAGAACAAGCCAGTATGTTTATATTTCTTTAAACAAGGGTTGCAAAGCTCTAGAAATGTATTTACAGCGTTGAGTTATAGTTTCCTTCTTCATCTCAATCCTGACATGATGTGCACGTAAGCACGGCAACTCTGCTATACTGACAAGCCCTCCGGCAATAAATGAGGTCTGTTGTATTCTGCATAGTTCTGAAAGCCCTCGTAACCTACTTTAAAGCTTTGCTGCACCTACTATCCAAGGTGTTATGTGCAATAAAGATAATACATTTGCTATGGGAAAAAGTTAGTGGAATTCTAATTGTGGTCGATTATGCAGAAAAGATGTGGTTTAATTTAATAAATAAGCTTCCTTTATTAGCTCCTTTTTGGACTACTTTCAGTCAACACATCACTTGTTTGGCTCTTCGCAGTATTAATTAGGGGAGTCCTTCTAATCAGGCCAGCTTGACATGGAATTTGATTTGGAACAAATCTGCTCAGTGGGTTTACCTTATTTTAATTAATTTGGAGCTGGTGTCTGCCAGTAAGGCTCCAACACTGTCTCTTTGTCTTGAAATTCACTCAAACACATCTTAATCAAGCTAATTTTATTTGCAAAGCACCGTGAAGAACTATTACCTCATCATGAGCTGTACGGCATTACAAGACTAAATAAAGGAGTGGATCTCCTCATTAGTGACTCCCTCTCCTTCCTCACCTGGACTGTCAGGTGTGGGCAGGTCCCGTCTCCATAAAGACCAGGTGCGATCACGGGAAACAGCCAATAGGAGTTGTGCATCGGGGGAGAAGGCCATCTGGGTGACGGTGAGTGTGTGGCACGGCAGCATCTGCAGCTGACGCCATGTGGCTGCACTCCACAGCAGAATTGCTGCGTGCTCGGCTTTAGATGCCTGGAAGAGACGGTTTAGATGAGTTCATCTACAGAGAAAAGATACATCATCTTTAAAAAGCATCTTATTTATTTGTCTTTTAGTTTGTGAGTTCTGCACCTATTGCTCCTTGTTTTATATACTAACTTCTGTCTTTTTGTCATCCTTGTTGTGTGGGTAACCTCACTCATTTCCTATTACCATGGCCTCCTCCAGTGTTAGAAAATGTTCCCAGGTACTGCTCTGATATCTGATATGCCACCGTATTTGCTTTGCAACAGCTGTCACCTTGTCAAACTGTCAATCTGACACCCTGACTGCCTTATACTGAGGTTACTTTCAATACGTTACACCCTGTCATCTGTACAAGCAAAGAAATCTCCTGTCTTACTTTCTGCCATCTCTTTAGCAATTTCTGTAACCAGGCAACCAACCCCAGAGTAGACTATCTGCTTCCTGTTTACACTGGTAAGCACAAGCCCAGTATACGTGAATGGTCATGTGATATGCGTTTTCAGGCGTGTTAGTGTGGACGATAGGGCTGTCCCGAATACCACTTTTGGGGCATTGAGGCTTCGTTGAGAAATATTTGTCATATTTATTTATTTAAGTTGCACCTAAAATAACCTTTAGCCATAATAGCTAGAAAAAAAGAACACGGTTTTAAGGTGATTTGCCAAGCTCGCTGTAGATTTGTGATATGCCAGTTTTCCTTTGGCATATCTGGCACTAAACTTTTGGGGGGTTATCTTTGTTAATTTTCAAACTATTCCAGACTCTTGACTTTTTCAACGTGTTTCTAGTAAATCTGTGAGCCTGTCACTGTTGGTCAAACTGTTGGAGTCATATAAGTAAGCCAATCATTTAGTTTAAACGTCCCTGTCTGAGAATAACTAATAGTTAATGTTGAGGCAGAATGAATTATGCTGGATAACTATTTCTTAATTTAGGGGCTATTTGGGAATTTTAGGGTAATGGTGTAGAAAAGCATTTGAATACTGTTTTGGAAACCAATTGCCATAGCTACAATCAAAGCTTCAAAGCATTCAGGTCAGCCCTAATGGATGAAGATTAATTCTGAAACCAAAATGCTCATAAATACAGAGAATTTTTGTTTGAAAACTAAAGCTTATTAGTGTGGATGTGGCCATAGTGAAGCAAAGTGATTGTATGCCACATAAAGACAGAAACACATCTGTGCAGTCAAGGTCAGGACAAGGTAGGTCCTATCAATACCTGACTGACAGCGGCGTCTGTGTGTGAATATGAGCATGCAGAGTAAATATGCCACGATGCTCTCTCCTCTCTGATCTAACGCCCTTTGCTGAGGCTGAGGGAGGCCATGTGGTCTCTGGACTTGATCTTATCGCACTAACCTTGCACGCAGATGCCACCAACGCCCTTGCGCTGTCTGAGGCGAGACAGAACATCTCAAAGCCGTGTCCGTACCTGGAGGAGACAATCATACAGACATTAATCATCAACAGGATTCAAAGCTAGCAGCCGTGCTGAACATGCGGAAGGACAAACAGGATCTGAAAGACAGACGTGTGAAGGGAGGAGGACAACAACAAAGAAAGCGCTCCCAGTCTGACAGTGAATTAAGTATTCTGTTATTCCGAAGCATCACCCCAACAAGCTCCCAGGCTTGAGCCATCGCTGCTTGCTGACAGGTAAATAAGCAGACAGAGTGTGAAATTAAAATACTGATCTGCAATGACTGGCCCTTCTCCCGCTGACAGATATGAACAATGATGATGCTCCGGCTAATCACTCGCAGCCTAATTACTTTTAGCTTGCCGACTATCACCTGCTTGTTTTAAAATGTCAACGAGTCAACAAAGTGAAATCGCCACCTGCAACTCAATGAAGAGAAATCCCTCCCCGACCAGGAAGCTTTCTAACGCTGTAGCAATTTGGCCGCGACGCTGAGAGGTATTATTTATGCCACAAAAATAATCCGGCCACTTACTCATTTTAATGTTTCTATTATGCACTAAATGATTCAAGGGGGCTGAAGCCAAATGGAGGTAGAAAAATCCTTTTTCAACACACACAATGCCCGCACCTCGAATAAACGGCCACGCCATATGTCATGTTTATGGCGGATTGACAGGTAAATGGATTTAACATTGGCTGCAAATGGAGGCAATATATTCAGCCTGGAGAAGAGGCTCATGGGATGGCAAGAAACTGGATTCTGATTGGCTGTTGAATACAAGGAGGGAGACAACCGAGAGCTTTCCGAAAGTCCATCATGTTCACTTACAATAAACCCTTCGGGCAAAACCAAACAAATGCAATTCCGTCTGGAAATGTTGCTTCATTAAGAGTAATATGGAAACTCTGATGTCTTTACGGGGAAAGGAAGTACATAAAAAGGAAATATGTAGAGGAGACTGTTATTGTATTATGTCTCGGGACCCAGGATATTGTGCGCACCAGCAGGTAACTGAAACTAAAGACAAGCTGAGGAGGTTTGGATACGCTGTTAGCAGAGAGACATTTGGATACTCACAGTTTCTGGACCTCAGGCCACAGTGTGTTCTGGAGAAGATGATCCTCTGGTGGGGGCTCTACACACACACACACACACACACACACACACACACACACACACACACACACACACAGTTAACTTTAAAATCCTTACATAACTGTCATTTGCAAGACCCTGAAAACTGAGCTGTTTTAAAATTCAAATACAACCAGTTTCCAATTTACTAAATGAGGATTACACCCAAGTGGCTATTATAATTTCCCTTTTTTAAATCCCTGCTCTGTTAACCCAAAGAGCGACAGACAGCATCCTGAATGTGTGCATGTGTGTATGTGACAGGCTAACAGAGAGACAGAGTGAAAACCATAAAGAGAGACGGAAAGAGTGAACTAAAAAACTACACGGTAGACGGCAGAACACGATTGATCGCCTGGAGACAATGTTCTCTCACATTCACATGCGGCCTCTTTTAGCATTTAGCTCGCATGAAATCTTCAGCCCCTGCCGCTTTTCCCGAAAAAAAGCTATTTTGAAACAACTGCAGCTTTATCTCCGATTCTTAACGGCTGCTGGCTTTGAGGGGGATCAAATGTAGCCCGGTGCCAATCCTCTCCTTCACACCGCAGGCTCTTCACAAGCCCTCGCTGCCTTCGTGTTGCATGTAATTGAAAGCTACACTCCCCGTGTTTTCTCTGGTTGGTCATCGGCTTCCCATTTTCCCTAATTATTAATTCGTCTCCTTGCCTGCGGAAGCCAATCAAACAAGGGAAAATGCATTGTTAACAACAGTCTCCGCACTTGGTTGCTCCCTACATAGCCCGGGGTCATCGATACTTAAACTTTGCAATCACATAAGCCTGCTTTCTAATTAGCATTGCAGATTAAGGAGTGGCTTCAATCATGCTGATGACAGCCCTTGACACCCTCTAGCCCAGGGGTTTTACTGCGCCACGCTACGTTCTCTTCATCTGACTCTCAATCTTTTCCCATCTGCCCCTTTTCCTACAACTAGGTTTTTTGCCTTTTGTTTCTGTTACTCTTCCTCTTTGTACCCAGGTGTCCTCCCTGCACATTTACTCAATGTCATGACCACTTCCAAACCCACCTTATCTTGAATTTGAGATAGTTTTCAATTTTGTAATGAAAGCCTGTAATTTTCCTCATTTATTCCTGCTTTTCTTTGCCTCTGCTCACTTCACCGCTCCCTAACACCTGTTCTTCCTCTTCTATCCCCCACCATCCCTTCTCTCTCATCCCCTCTCCTGCTGTAATACCATCAGCATCCAGCAGATCTCAGGCACTGTGGGAGAGGAGCACGGCAAGAGCCATAATGATGAACTGTCCGTCTGGCCACACATAATTGTTTCTTATAAGAACATCTAGCGACAGGCAGACTGGAACTCTTAAATGTGCACTGAAGCTGCTGAGTGGAAACGCAATGAGGAATATAAATCGAGTGATCAGACTTTGGAGGAGACAGAGATGCCTTTAGGCTCCAAAATGATTTATCAGGGAGGTTTGAATTAAACAAGGGTTTACTGAGATGACTACTAAATCTTGAAATGTTGGAAAAATACTCCAAAGGTTTATTTTTGAAAGTTTACAGTACCAGTCATGATGAGCGGATGGAAGTAAGACTCCTGGTATTGATCAGATACACTGTTGAACTGCCCCTCTTCATTGTTGGTTTTTGGAGCGAGGTCACCTGGAAATCAAAACGACATTTCTCTAAAATATTCAGCTGTATTCTTAATACGTTACATGGAATGAAAATACTAAACAGACGCCCACTTTAATAAGGCACCGCTCTCTTAAACTGCTGTATGGAGCTCATAAAATATTGATCAGCAAATCAAACTTGGCCCCAACCCCGAGCACTGTAACACTCGCATGCAGAGCTAAGCAAATATTTTACCTTGAAATACAGCCTTGTTGGACAGACCCAAGGCAGGTGTGCTGGCTCCTTCTGGAAGGTTGGCAGAGTCCTGGCAACGAGAAGATAAATGAAGGGACACACACACACAAACACACACACACACACACACATCAATAACTATGTAGGAGTCCACTCAGCACATTTTACAGTTAGAAAACAAGGTGGAATAGAGACTACAAAGTTTTAGTGAGGCCTGATCTTTGGACAGAGGGCTGTCAAGGTCATGGATTTAATCACTTAACTATTTCTACCACAAACTCCATATGGACAACGTGTCGCCACCTCCTCCTGCTGTTCAAAAATTAAGCCAAAATATTCTATGAATACGAATCAATTCTTAGATGCATTGTGATGTGGCAAATAAGGGGAACTCACCCGCGAGAGCAGTAGAGCACCTGAACAAACTACAGCGTGGACATGCTGGAGTTTACTTCATCTTCACAGAAGGCAACAGTTGCGATCGAGTTTAAATTTTAAAGTCTAAATAATTACATTTGGAAGACAAACTTGAAGTTTATTGTAAATGCTTTCTGCACCATCATCCAGAGACTGCACAGTAGCGATCTTGTACAGATGTACAGATTTTTTAGTTTGGCCCATGTCCCTTCTGTTACCATAAAGGTGGGGTTTATGACTTACACTGTAGACAGCCACCAGGAGGCGATAAAGGTGTTTTGGCTTCACTTTTGGGAGCTGTCATGTCACCCATCTTTATTTTATAGTTTATAGTTTTTTTTTATGTGTGGAATAAAAATATAATAATAGACAGTAATTTAATTTGGGACTCACACTAGATGCCAACAGCTTTTCTCTTGAGGTCCCAGAGATGTTCGCAAAGTTCTCCACAAAATTACGAGGCGCTTGAAACACTCGCAGGACCTTCTCATCAGCTCCCGACACAAACTGAAACCTTCCAACCATTGCCAGACACTGCATGTCGTATCCGTGGATCTGCGGCCGTGAGATTTCATGCCAGGTTGCCTGCAGGTTTAAAAAGACACAGGGAGATATTGTAAAAGATGCAGATCAGGTCATGAGGATCCCACCCACCTGCATGTGGTTGCCAGGCAAAGTGCCAGCTTCTCAACAGATCTCTGATGTCATGGAACTGGGCTTCTTGGCCCTACATCCAGGCGTTTGTAACCAAGCCAAATACAACATTGATTCTCCTGTTTAAATGAATCATTCCCAGCTTAAGATGCAAAATGTTCTCACAAGAGAGGATGGACGGCTCCACTACAATGACCGGATTCCCTTTGGCAACGGCATGAAGTGGCAATACTCCAAACTGGCATCTTCAATAATGTGATAAAGACGGGAAACTTCATTATGTTTCCACCTAAACTGGACGCCAAACTGGCATGTTTCACACCACTTCCAACAATATCATGTGGATAAACCGGAGGTGAAGTGAGACGCGGGCAAAGAGTTTTCTGCTTTATGCGATCAATCAATTCCTGTATCTCAAGTCTTGACTCCATCCCTTTAAACTGAATCACTCTTTATAATAAAGTCACAAACTACTAAAATCCAGTTAGGGACAGAGCCTAAACATATTTTATCAAACTGCAGCAAGCAGAATATATATAAGGTGCAGACTATATTCCACAAGGGTTAATATAACTGGCTGTTAAAAGGGGAGAGGCAAACCTTGTAACTGTCGCTTACAAGAGAAGAAACGGAAAAGGCTAATTCCTTGTCGACATCTTGACGCCATGGGCCAGATGCACAGAACTTTGTAAATTCACGACTAATACTTTTAGCATCCATGATGCTAATTCATCATGTTTCTGCAAACCATCATCGTGGTAAAATCTCAATCATCATTATTATTAAACGTCAGGCTGATCAATGATTCACTCATCGTGCTGGTGTTAAAACTGACTTTACAAAGTTCTTCACAACAATAAAATTTAACAATAAAAAAGGGTGAATTCATTTATGCTAGTGGTGTTTTGAACTTTAAAATTCTGGTATCTGGACACTGATATGTGGTGCCTATTTTACCTGTTTGGCATCTTGTTTCCTCCATGGAGTGAAGAGTCTGGTGGTCTGGTCTGAGCCCACGCTGACAATGAACTCACCCTCAGGATCCCAGCTCAGATCCTGGACTGCGTTAAAGTGGCCTGATATCACAACTCCAGGCCTCCACTCTCCCTGGTAACACAACATAACAATATTACAACTTTCAACCCTCCCACTTCCTATTTAAATTCCCCTCTACGTACGCATCGCTTCCATGACAAGTGTGATTGGCAACTACATGAGAGCGCGTGATTATAATTTAGGTGTTGCTGTCTGAGAAGTCGATCTCCTTTGAAACATCTGAATTAGTTATCAGCACCTTCAGGTTTGTGCTGAACTTAAAATTCACTCTTGGAGCCAGAGTAATTGAAATGCAGTTATCTCTGAACTTACGTGGTGACTTCAGACCCCCCCGCTCTTTCTCAGGAACACCCAACAAAGACACATGTGAAGCCAGTCAAATTGAGTGGCAGACAGGAGAGTTGGTGTGACTAATTACACTAATCACTGTCTCTCACACAGTGTAGCTGTGTAGCAATGTGCTAACACTGAATCTTCTTTCAAACGTGTTTACAATTTAATTGCTTCAGGGAAAAGTTTTACGTTTCTTGTCCAAATGCAAGAAATAAGTTCAACATGTGTACTGTAGCTGAACGAACTACAAAGCTACTGGCATTTTTTTGGTTTGAAAGTTTAAAGGCCCTGACTCACTATACTGGAGGTCAGCCATTGGTCGATGTCAGGCTGTTAGTGAGCATATGTGGTCCTACTTTTGTCAGTGTGTCCCACACCGTTGGTACTAGTCGGCCTATGTCAGTTTTTTTTTTTTTCAGTCAATCTAGCATGTTGAATCAGACTCAGCAGAGCCAGACAGTAAATGAAATCACTGTGATTGACAGTTCAGCTCAGTGCATGAGAAGAGAAACGTAAGTGAGGAAAACAAACAGCTAAAGTCTAGAGGACATGAGATCAGGTAGGCAAGTTTTTCTTTTTTTTAGTCAATGAGCTCTATCGCAGAAGCAGTTCATAATAGTTTGTTCTATTGTTGACAAGCGCACAGTAAATATCCTTTGTTCTTTTACCACTGAGTTGTGTTGTTCATGTGCCAACTTGTTAACCAGAGTCTTGAATCCATTCTGTTGTCCTCTGGTTTCCCTTTTTGAATGCCACATACAGATTACCGCCACTTGCAGGTATGGAGAGTTATTTCTGCTCTTTAGTCTTTGCAGTATGTTCAAGTGCAGCATTTTGGTTAGTCGGCCTTCATCGTCACTATTTCTTTGATGTTGGTTTGGTGTGTTTGGGCCTTAAGAGTAACTGAGGCTCACCTCTTTGTCTTGGTCTTTGCACCAGAGATGCAGTGCTCCATGGAAAGCATGAGCCACAATCATGGAGCCGTCCGGACTCATCTGGCAGCCGTAGAAACCCAGAGTGTTGCCACCAACCTCACCTACACGTACCTGGTGTAAAAGACAAAAAAAAGGAGATATTGTGAGGACAATTATTACTTATCAAGAGCATCACATTTGTATTTGGTATCAGGTAGGTGAAGAACATGTGAATTTGGGGTCAGAGTCACTGACTTGATGCAGACGAGAGATGAAAGTAATCCTAAAAAGCATGAAGGTGCATCAAATACCACACATGAGAAAGAGTAAATGAGGTTACATCGACTTTTTGTGAATCCTGTATGACATTCAAACATGCAGTACATATCCTAGTTGCTCTGTAAAACACCTGTGTTTGCTGTAAATCTTCAGGCTCAGATTTACAGAAAAGATTAGTGGAGTGAGGGGAAAAAAGTTTTTAAATCTGTTCTCAGTCTCCCTGTAAGACTTATTAACTAACAGCTCTCATAATGGCGGATAGCAGCAGAAAAATCCAGCAAATTAAGCTGACAAGTCAAATGAGAAATTATGCAAAATGGGACTTATTAGAGCTGAATAAACTGTGTTGTGTTTTTTTCTAACATAATACATTTGTCTAATACAAAATGAGAGCAACTGCGGCGCAGCATATCACACTAAACAAATAATCATGAAAAATGGCAAAGACTGAGAACCACAGATGGATTTACATAAATTGGATTTGGGTGAGAGCTTGTGACCTCTGCGTCACGCTCACAGGACAGATCATACAGACAGTGAAGGGTCCGTCAACATGGATGTGCAATGGGTCTGAGCTTCCACTGAAAAAACAAACCAATTTAAAAAACACCCGTGATCACTGCCACTCAGCTCAGGAAGGACACTGGAAAATGTAAATCACCCCTTTTGGATTCTGACCTCTTGTCAAATGTAAGACATGATGCTTTTGTATGTCGAGACAATTCTGTATTGAATTTTGTGGAATCAAATCACTATCTGGGGCAGAAAGCCCATTTTGATTTAATTGGAGTTACCAATTGTGCTGAGAAATGAAAAATCACTTATTTTTATACAGTCTATGGTTTAAACTCTGTCTGGTCTGAGGTCATTCTTACTCACATCAAGTTTATTTATTCGTTGATTTTCAAAGCAGGGAACAAAAAAGTAAAAAAAATAAACCAGTGCATTTAAAATAAACAGTAGTGTAGAAGGCAAAACAGGATTATTACAAAAAAAAAATAATATTCAGTAATAATGGGAAATAAAAAGCTTCTAATTAGTTCTAAAAATATAAAAACTAAATTACAATCTGTATTCATTCATCCTTTCAGTGACATTAATATCCATACAGAACAGAAATTACATACTATAGTAAAGAAAACAAGACATTATTAATATCTCATCTGGTCGCTTGCATAAGCAGTGGGATTCGGTGCAGGATTATGACACTAGACGAAAAATAACTTGAAACATATGTGGAAATTAATCCACAGGAATTTTTGTTAAAGCAACAGAGAGCTTTTCTAACCATGAGCTGTCAATGTTTTGTACAAAAGAAAAGAGAGTAAGTCTATACTCCTGTATGGAGACGGGCTCGGCAATGTGGCTTATGAATAATATTGCGATATCATTGAGCTAAATTGTGACAAATGGTATATATATTTTGATATTTTAAAGTCACAGCTTAACTCCCAACCCTCACCTATGGTCAAGAGCTTTGGGTAGTGACCGAAAGAACGAGATCATGGATACTTGCGGCCGCAATGAGGTTCCTCTGTGAGATAGGGTAAGGAGCTTGTACACCCGGAGGAAGCTCGGAGTAGAGCCGGGCATCTGATAATGACGCCTCCTGGGCGCCTCCCGCTGGAGGTGTTTCGGGCATGTCTCACTTGTAGGAGGCCCTGGGGCAGACCCAGAACATGCTGGAGGGATTACATATCTCATCTGGCCTGGGAACACCTTGGGATCCCCCACGAGGAGCTGGAAAGTGTTGCTGGGGAGAGGGATGTCTGGCCTGCTGCATCCGCGACCCGGCCCCGGATAAGTGGATGAAAATGGATGGATGAATAAACTACTGCTACAATTAAGTTCAATATATTACTGTTTTTAAAAAGTTACATAAAATAACACCATTGTAAAGTTAAAGTATGGTTATAATAAGGTCAGATAAAATAATGTTATATAATGAAATAAATCAAAACAGAGGCACTTGTGCTTTTAATTTGAAGCGCCCAGCTCTGCTCGGTTCAGTGATGTTTTTCTTGTGAACTTGAAGCTTCTGGTCAACAGTTAGCAGTTAACAGAAAGTTAAACTGCTATCACAGCAACATTAAACGTGAGGATTTATTCACTGTGAGCAGGAAACAAACCAAGAGCTCTCCAGTTCATACAACACATCCCAAAATGTGACTAAATGGTCACGGTCTGGAGCCCTGCAGATACAAAAACAAACGCCTCGTCTGCTCACAAACTATCGCCTAGGAGTGACTGGTCTGGATGGGTGGGAGAGTGCATGTAACATATCATGTTTGTGAGGTGATGACAATTTATACTCATTGTTCACAACACAGTCATTTATACATCCCATGTGGAACAAGCTGCAATACATCCACTATAATCGATATATCGCCCACCCCTAACAGAGACATTTATATTTATGTCGGAAAACTTTTTCTTTTCCATCAACTCGCTCTCATGAGTTTATACTTAAATACTTAACAAGTCAAAGGGATACTATTTACTCAAGGACTCTGAGAGTATTGTGTTGACTGGGCCGACTTCTCACTGAGGAATTCTAACAATTAAAACCTTTATCGGGCCCTGAGGCCTTGGAGGTAAACTAGGCCCAGAGGGGAGATCTATTCAAATCGATAGCAGCAGAACCAACCCTAGAGAGCTCTACACTGCTCCCTCAGCAGCACTGAGGTCTGTATCCAGATATGGCTATATTATATCTCCTCCATCTTTAATTAGCTTGTGCCTTAAATGATATGGACATTGGCTGTGAGGAAATATGAGAAGTGCTAAATTCACACTCCAATGATTCAAATCTGGAAAAGATGTTCAGCTTGGCCTGTTATCTTTTCCTGAAGGAAGTAGTTAGAGTGAGAGCATGTTTAGCTGCAGCAGTGACCTGAGGCAAGCTGCGGACCAAAATACACAAGAGCGTGTGCATCAATTACGTGAAAAACAAACATCAGCAGAGGCACACGCGTATCTTCGCTATGTCTACTGTACGTGGTAGTTAAGTGGTGTCCTCAATCATCCGGCCTTCTTAGGGAGCTTGCGTCGGTCATCAATGACCTTCAAAATAACGCCTGTCTGCAGGCTGAAACACAGCGGAACTAATGGCAGCAATAAAGGCATGCCTTCGCTTTGAATGGCACAATCCTGCAGCCATCCAGAGAGAGAGAGACAGACAACGAGGTAGGAGAGACAGCCAGGTAGAAACATAGATGGTGAGATTGAGAGAGAACGAGATGCAACATTAAGCAGATTGATTTTAAAATTCTGCACACAAGAGCCTGCCCGTAAATCATGCAAAAACTCACACAGGCAAAAAGCCGTCATCTGTCTTGTTTACGAGTGAAGGAACAATATGGATGCATGGCGTGCCTTATCGCTGGCCGGCGGGGGTATGGGGGAGGAATAGAACAAGGACAGAAAAAAAAAAGGGAAGGCATATATCATTCTTGGGAGGAGAGAAAGAAGGTGATGGGCGCTGAATGAGCTTAGCCAAGCTGGGAAAACCCATACAGTGTGGAGTACAGGTTTTCAAATCAACTTTTCAGGCTGAAATACTGGCCGACACACTGAGAGACTGAGTCTTCTTCCCATCAGTTTCTCTTGATGTTGTGATGGACAACATAAAGTAATGACTGTAAGTAAGGATTACTTTAATTATCTTTTAATCAGATGATTTGTCTGAATCAATCAACAATTGTTTTGTCTATGAAATTTGAGAAAACCCAATATGTTGTGTTCAAATGTCTTGTTTTGTCCGAAAAATATTCAATTTATGATGATGTGATACAAACAAACAAAAAACAGATAATCCTCACATTTGAGATGCCAAAATCAGCTAATGTTTGACATGTGGCTCAGTAAATAACTTCAAATAGCCTCTGAACTGCTGTCCACATCTCTAAAGGTTTCCAGCAATAAACTAAAAATCTGCAACAATGGCCACTTTTACACTGCCTCTTCAAGGCAAGACTTTCACCCAGTTACACTGTTCTGAATAAAAGGTAAAATTGCGCAATAGGGGGACAGAGTTGTCTTGCCGGCACTGAAGGTAGTAACAGTGCAAAATGACGTCCGTATAAAAGAAACAGCCAGCAGGATGGGACAGGTGTGAGGTTTTGCCGACGTGTTATGCATGTGACCCACCGCAGGAAATTGTCGCTGATAGCAGTTAGCAGCTAACTCCCAGAAGAACAGCAGATTTGTTGAACAATAAGGTCTGAGCCTCCAAGCAGAGGACAAGATCGGCTGCTATGTAACAGGGACGGTAAATGACTCTTATTGCCATGTTGATGCCATTGTTTATAAAGCACTACCGACGCATATGTTATGCGTCACACTAGAGGACGGCGCTGTTAGGTTACAGCATCAGTCTTCTTTTGCTTTTGCGATGCCGACATGCTGTTTAAAATCATACACTGGAGCAAAATGATGCTGCTGTTGTTTGGTTCTGGGTTAAAAAAAAAAAAAAAAAAAGCAAAGGTGGTGCAAAGAAGGCTCTTCGTGTGATCTCTGTGTAAAAGGGGCTTCTGGTGAGAGCTGTGAGAGTTAACCACAATAGTCCTGGACTTAAGAATCAAAGCAATGAGCTACAAGGCGGCTATTGAGCTGAGGGGCACTGCAGGGTCAGGTGATAATTCTCGGTGCTTTTGTCAATATGAGCATTTATTCTTCATGTAAAAATACTGATTAACTTTCAACAATTAATGCCCCGGTGAAATGACAAGTACATTTTCTTTATTTTAATCCTTTCTCTGAGTTAATTGTTCATTTATCTCTTGTTATATGCCAAATATCTGTCAGTATCAGGATATTTTTACATCAAAATCTCTGTCTTTTCTCTTCCTGTAAAACAGTTTCAAATGTTTGATGACTCATCCTGCACTCAGGGGTGTTCGCAAAAGTTCATCCAAACAAATAAGACTTTGAGCGACTGGCTTGCCACTCTGGTCATATAAAACCTCACTTCAATGTTTGTGGGTTGTAGCTAACAGTGTAATATGGAGAGAGATAAGAAGAGATGTGTGTTTGGATATCAGTGGGCAAAACCTCTGTTTTCATTTCTAAATCAGTGTGGCAAATGTAATCATTCATCCCTTCCTCATTCTCCTTCTGATCTAACAACAGAGGCGCAATCATCCCTGAAACAGTGGTGTGTTGAACACACTTTTACGCAAGTGCACTGCCTTTTTATACAGTGGGGTTTTTATACACGTTGCTGCTGATTGGGTAACACCTCTGACACACCCACCAAACAAGAGAAAACATATCTCAGAGCCTGTTTCACACAGTTTTGAGGAAAAATGTCGTTCAGCCAGGAAATGGTAGCAAAACGATGCACACTATTTTCAGACTGAACGTGCCCCAGGTGAGGGAGGTGTGTGCAGAGCCAACCAGGGGCGGAAATCCCGGGGGGGACAGGGGGGACGGGGGGACATGACTCCCCCTTCAGTAAAGCTGTACCCCCTAGAATCATTTGAGACACAATTAATAATTTTTGAACAATGCAGTAGCATTTATTGAAAGCACAATGTAAGCAGTGCTCATTATAATCGCGCAATAATGTGCTATTTAAATCTTAAAAGATTGAGTCCCCCCTTCCCATTCCTAGTAGTGGTATATCCCACACTCTTTCCAACGGGTGGGGCTGCTTGGCAGCAGTAGCCGCATGTGGCTGGAACCGCTGTCCACATCGCGGATCGCAGGGTAAGATGTTCACTCACACAGACACAGTTTAATTTACATAAGTTACAACACATCCCGTTTACTGTTACAACAAGCGCCAGGCCCAGGCTGATCATATAAACTGTCTGCAACATTTCTCCTGCTTTGTTCAAAAGCCTACTCAATTAAGAGTGCTGCTAAGCTAAAAGCTAATGATTAAGCTCAGAGTTTAGTGATAGTCAGAGAGGACAGGAGAGAAAGAAGAGGGAGAGGACAGGACAAGAGCAGTCAGTGGCGGAGCGGCTCGTGGGTACCTGTCTGTGGGCTCTCCACCTGTCAGTGAGACAAACATGAGAGAGGTGCAGTCTAACTGACGAGGAGCGGTCATTACATGCGACTATTACGCACGGTTGTGAGGTGCGCAGCGGCAGATCTCACAGCACACTGTTTATAAACCAGTTTACCAGTTTAATTGCAGGAAATGTTTAGTTTTAGTTTTAGTTTAGTTAGTATAGACATTCACTCTGCCTGTTGGAGAGACAGAGAGAAGATTAAAGCGTCAAATTGCGGTAAAAGATGCTGTATAAAAGACAGGCTACAACTTTTTTTCCTTGTCCCCCCCTGGAATTATTCTCTAAAATTTTACTGTTTATTGTCCCCCCCAACTATGAAATGGGATTTTCGCCCCTGGAGCCAACAGTCTGCTGTAGCTCCATACGACGCTAAACTCCAAGCCCGCCCATTTTTTAGCTGTCCAATCAAATGTAAAGGGTTTCATTTAATACTTCTTGTATCGGTACAATGCTCAAATATTCTGTTTCACAGGGAAATATGTCACAGTACAGAAGCTAAGGGTGCTCTAACTTCTGTTTCACTGGGACTTTAATCAACTATCAAAATTGTTTTTGATTAATTTTCCGTCTTTCAATATTCTCATAACATGAAATCAATTCATATCTTTGTCAAATGGTCAAGGTAAAAAAGTAACATGACAGCCCCTGAAAATCTTTGCTGACTTCCACTAGTTTAACTTTTTTACACCCATACTTTTCCTTGCAGTGAAGTACAGGTGGACTTCATTGATATCATGATTAGGTGTGGTTACAGGTTCAACAGAGCACACTTATGACCATACCTGTCAGTGAGGCTGGGTGTGGTCAGAGGTGAAACAGGCTTAAAACTTTCAACCAGAGAGGACAGCAAAACACTGCTTTTCAGCCTGGTGTTAAAAGAACCGCGTGCACACACACATTATTCAGACCTAATGACTCATTTTGGTTTTAGTGGCTTCTTGATCAGCCATGTGGCAGAATGTAACTTATGGAGAGTACACAAACCGAGGTCGGAAAATAGGTTTTTTCTCAAACACAGAAACACACACACAAACTGACAATCCCTCCGGGCGCTGTAGTGGCCCGCTGTGGTCAGTCTGAGATGTTAATTACCAGTGTGTCTCGTTAGTAAGATGTGCTTTACGCAGTGGTGGGCCCGAGCCACCCCACTGCTAACCCTGCTCTCCATTAAATCTCACCAATTACTCTAATCAGCGTGAAGAAGTGGAGCACTTCTTTGTAAAAATCTGCTAATTAAGACACACATGGCTGGCCAGTTAGCGCTGCAGAAGCTGCTCTGCCAAAAACTTCAACGTCCCACAGAAAAGCCTTTGTGAGGCCTATTCAGGTTAGGGAAAACACTCAAACAAGACCAAAGGCCTTTGATTCTGTCTAACATGTACAGACGGGAGCAAAATGTAAATACAGTTTAATTCACTAACATTTCATTGTTGCACATGTGCATCTGTGAGTGTGTGTGTGTGTGTGTGTGTGTGTGTGTGTGTGTGAGCTTCAGAGGTTAAGCTTCCTTTGTAGACAGGGAACCTGTCAGTTCAAAGGGTTTGGAGGAGAGAAAAGTACTTTCACATTCAACAAAAAGGTTATTTCAGGAAGGGGGGTTTATTTTCTTTTATTTTTGGCATGAAGAAGAAAGGCCTGTGGAGGGAGACTGGCCACACCAGACGTTATTTCAAACACCCACGGGTGCTTTTTATTTCCACTGACCACCTTTGTCTCATAATACTGACAAGAACATGTGACAAAAATCGGCACTGGCTTCAGGCCCTAATCATCGTCCCTTTGTCAGAGAGGAGAATCAAGACTTTCATGGTTGCTCCTTCCTGTGGTCTTTGTTGCTCGTCCCTGTGGACATGAATGATGAGATCAAAGGCACAAAAATGTAACCGATCAAGTGTGGAATCTTTCTCATCACCTCGGAGGATGATCACACTCAAGGTGCCTGCATGGCGAGGTGAGCCATTCCTGTGCAATAGGATGGATGTGTGTGTCTGTATTTGGGAGCCTGTGTGCACACACTGGGATACATTCTGTGTGCGTGTCTATGTTTGTGTTTGTGTGATATTTCTGCAGCTTTGCCCATGTGCGCGTTTCTGTCAGGTACATGAAGAGGTTATCTGAGGTACTCCTGAGCCACCTGAGAATTTGCCAGTCATATTTAAAAAAAAAAAAAAAAAAAAAGAGAAAGCTGTGGGGCAGATGGGCAGAGAACTGCTTTTTCTTCGCCATCCACACTTGTGTTAAATTTAGCCCCATTCTGGCATAACAGCAGCTGTTGAGGAGCTAAGAGAGACGAGGTGGAGGGAGGCGAAAGGCAAGCAGGAGGGAGAGATAATGTGAAAAGAGACAGGAGGAGAGAAAGGGCGGCAAGTGGTGGAGAAAAAGAGGAGGTGGAGGACAGAAAATGACGGAAGGCGGGAGCGGGGAGTGAAAGTGGAAGACAGATCATGGAGTAAAAAAATAATAAGGAGCAAGGCAGAGCAGGCAGAGGCTGTGACATGTCCTCCAGAAGCATCTCCATCCCCTGTCGGATGTGTTGGGGAATGGGCTGTAAAAGAGGGGGTTCAGTGTGAGTGAGTGATAGAAGGGAAGATGGGGGAGGACAACCTCAGCTTGTCTAAACTCACAGTGGTGCGCCAGGCTCGGCGCCTCTTCATCACTGTCTATCACTTCTATTCCTGACACCTCAATGTCAGGGAGAGTGGAAACCGACGCGGGGGCACTGACAGCAGGAGAGAGAATACTAGGGGAGGGCTCGGGCTCGGGCTCTGGATCATGTCAAGAGCTACTGAAAGGGAAGCTTGCAGAAATAGAGAGGGGAAATTGGTGTGTGGGTCTGTGTGAAAACCGTGTGTTACCTGCAGTGAGTGATTGATACTGTGTGTGTGTGTGTGTGTGTGTGTGTGTGTGTGTGTGTCTAAGCTGTGTGTATCTGCATACATCCTCCTTGTACTCAACTCAACACTCACCTGCTCGACCCAGACTCCAGATCCCTCCTCTGGAGCCCAGAGGATCATGGTTTTGTCCATGGAGGCAGAGAGGAGACTGAGAGGCTGTTGTAGCTCACCACCTGCAAAGGGAGACAATGAGACACTGGATACAGAAGCAGCACACACCATCAACTACGGTCAACAGTCAATTACACCTGTGGTTTGTGATTTATATTTAAAGTTGCACAGTAATCGTGATCATGATTTTGTTTCAACAATTTATTTAAGTTGGTAGCATACAATACTGACACTTTATGTTTAGGACGCCTGCTCTGAGACATCAATTTATGCGCACCCTACGTGTGCTTGGGTTAACTGGTCTTCGCAAAAGCAGTGGGAGCTGCAGGCAGGAGTATTTTTCTAAGAAACTGCAGTGGCAGAGTCCTGCACTAGCTCAGGTACCAGCAGGTGAGCCCAAAAAATGTGCTTTGCAGGTGGTAATTTGTCTTAATTTTATTTCCAGGGTCGATTTTGGGTGAAAAAATGAACATGCGGGTTGGATTGCAGGTGCTGAATGATACATTTATTGAAATAAAATAAAGAGAAGAACAATATAATTAAATTAAATATACTTTTTTTATTTTAATGTTTTAATCCTCTGACTGCTGACTGTGTGCGTGTGCTCTGACTTCTGCGACAGCTGGAATAAAAGAGCTGCTTCAATCAGGTGTGTTACTAAAAGGCGCATTAATTTTCGAGATGTGCTCAATAGTATGAGAATGAGCAAAAAATATTCATTGAAACTGTATTTCCTGAATTACCTTGGTTTTAAAATATATTATCTTACTTTTAAATGTATGAAATGCCATAAAATAATCAATTTAAATGTGCTGCCTAACCAAATTATTTGAACAACACATGGTTATTATAGGATTTGAAGTTCTGGGTCGGGATATGGTTCTTGTGTCAATAGATCGGGTCAGGTTGCAGAAGTGTTTGGTCATATGTACTGGTAGCATGGCGGGTGCTGGATTGCATGTCGTAGTGCCGGTTCAGGAAGCAGGTTTAAAATCAGACCCGTCCACTCTGCTGCAAGGGGAGTGCAAGAGTATTTTATTTCATGGATTTATGAAGAGATTCATTTTTATTAGGATGACTGGCACCATAACATATTCCCATTATTCTAATCTCTGCTTAATGATAATAAAATATTGTTTGTAAAGAAAAATAAGACAAAAAAAATGTGATTAAAATTCTGAGCAAAATAACTGAGACTACCTTTGCCCTCATATTTGAGCAGCTTTACTTATTTTAAGTATCTAAACACAACAAGGTGTAATGTACACAAAAGCTGGGATGGGTGTGAAGTCATCTTGATGCAAAAATAAGCTTTTAAGGCAACCACAGTTTAAAGAAAAGATTTAGCACATCCACCCGCCCTTCCCTTGAGAGCTAATTAAGCCAATAACATTTCACACCCGTTTTTTTCTTTGAAATTGTCTCCATCTCTTGCTGCCTTTTGCAAGCAACAGCACTGTAAGACAAAGAGAGAGGAAACGTTTCTCTCAGCTTTACATGCAAACCAATCTATTTACTTCCACAGGCTGTAGAGAAAGAAAACCTGAGTGAAATGTTTACGTGTCTGAAAGTTTGATTCACTTTCAGACAAACACTAGTGAGACATTTTTGCAGGAACTTGCTGCCAATTATCTGAAACTTTTGTGAGTAATGACTAAGTCCTTCAGTGGTTTTTAATCAAGGTACCTTTGCAGAGAGGAGGCTGCCAGTGGACTCCATACACCCAGTTCTCATGGCCTGCCAGGACCGTCTCAAGGGACACAGCAAACACGGAGGACACGTCTGAAGCAGGAACACAGAGAGGCCAGACTGTTATCAATTACAGCTAAGCAATCTTAGATTTTGGATACCGTAATATTGTGTGTTGTCTTTTCCTGGTTTTAAAGGCTTCATTACCGTGAGGTGATGTCATTTTCTGAACTTATCAGACTGTTCTAGCTGTTCTTTTATTTCCCTTTATACACTTACGCTGAGCATGCACTGTGCGATTTGAGCCTGTTGTAGAAATGTTGGTTGATTCCAACTCCCACTGTACAAGTTAATCGTCTGCAATGTAAAGCCATACTCACTATTTGTGTGTGGACACTGTGCAGTCCAATCATCAAGGCACAAAATAGACAATGAAATGGTCCATTGGCCCCTGCGGACTGTTCTGGCTATTGACAATTGTTACTAAGGATTTGTTTAAAAGCTGAGGGCTAGTGGAGGTACTGCCCTTAAACAGCTTATAAGTCCATTTCTGGAAAGACGGGTTAGTCCAAGTTTTGCTGCACCAACAAACTAACTGTGTATTGGCTTCACTCTAAGATTGACTGAGTTAGAAAAAAAGGCACTGACCATGGGGAATCGACTCATGGCTGTGCTCCAACTGTGTGAGAGCCTGACGACGGCCGACCAAAATTTCTGACATGTCAGAAATTCATCTGAACAAACAGCTGATCGGGCTATGATCGGTTCTTGTTACCCCCTATATATTACGCGGCAAAAGACGCCTGACAAACCTCAAATTCAGTCCAACTCTAGAATCATGTGGCTCAGAAATCAGGTTCGAAACGGGCTCAAATTGTACAGCGTATGCCAAGCTTCACATCTACAATGTCCACATTACTGATGATTAATTATCAAAAATCTCATTGTGTGAATATTTTGTAAAAGCACCAATAGACAACCCTACAACGTCACCGCAATATTGATCAAGATATCTCTCTTTTTTTTTTTTTTTTAAACTATGAACAAGACAAAGGTAGCTGAATGTAATTAGAAATGTTCCATGAAAAATCAATTTACACAGATAAAGTTAAACACACATAAACACACACGCACACTCAGGTCTTTACGGAGGTCGGTAACCACCGTGTGCCATTAAACCATCAAAAAGCGTGTCTATTCATTTGGCTAATTAGCACCCTTTTTATAAATCAAGCTTGCGCGGCCCGCTCACCTCTCTCCTTCACTTCAAAAACGTCCTCTTTCATTTTGATGATGGTGTGATCGTCCTCTGTGCAGGCGTCTGTCCCAGACTTGGCACACAGCCTCCACACTCTGATGAGGCAGTCCTGGGAACAGCTGGCTAATAACAGCTCCCCACCTGAACGAGTCAGAGAGAGAACATGAAAACCTCCCTGACTGAAAGACATTTTCTATCAACTCTTAAAATAGCACATCACCGGATTTATCAAAACTGCCTTTGTATTATTTGCTCTCCTGTGGTGCTATGATAAAAAAGTGTGTCATTATCAAATATTATCATTACTGTTTTGGTGTTTAGCAATACTCCGAGAGCTGTCATAATTACCTCAAAGCACAGCTGAGCTTTAAAGGGATACTTTGACTGTTTTCAAACTGCTTTGTGCCACAACAATGTGGGTGTAAATGAACTGTGGTAAACTTCCAACCATCTTACTAGCGCCCAGATCTCTGAAAATCTCTTTTGCTGGCTCTAGGGCTGT
Source organism: Epinephelus fuscoguttatus (assembly GCF_011397635.1). NCBI lineage: Eukaryota > Metazoa > Chordata > Actinopteri > Perciformes > Serranidae > Epinephelus > Epinephelus fuscoguttatus. The sequence continues at coordinate 26,880,784 of NC_064768.1, forward strand.
TGCTCAAACTACAGATTGTACTTCCATATGTTTGTAGGCCCACTGCCACGGACACAAAGAGTACAGAAGCAGATCAAGAGAGATCACTACTGCACTGCGCAGACTCTGGCTGCAAATGATAAACAGCGCAAGATAGCAGAAGCCATGTCTGAGATATATATTTGGCTTCATTTTTGTACAGAGAAAGGACCTGGAGAGGCTTTGTCTAACTTTGTATACAGTCTGTAGTCAAAACAGACAAGCTTGCACTATGCCACTCACCAGCTGGAGCGTTTACTCGTCCAGTGTGACGCAGTGCATTCTGGTCGTTTTCTATCTCTTGGGCAAAAGCTAATGCTACAGCCCTTTTTCTCTGTTTTCTTTGCTCATGTAGCACCAACTTCTCAAGTCTACTGCACAGACAGCCTACTTTATGGCAAAAAAAATATTTCCAGCAGCGAAATACTTCTTCAAGTAAAGTTAAGTATGTTTGGAGAGATAACTAATTGAACTGAGCCTGAGAAGCAACTTTTCTGACTTGGATCCAAGAGAGACCAAGTTTTGTTTCCTGGCTAATGAGCATTACAGCCTCATCTAGCATGACTATAGGCTCCTGTTGTCTTTTAAGAACTGTTACTAAGGCATTGAGAGGAATTCAGCTCACTGTGACATGGCCAGGAAGACAGCAGGAGTACCGGCCAAATGTACACAGACAGGTGGTAAACAAAGCACAAGCCACTATCTCCAAGTGCTCCCGTCTGTCACATTATGCGTTTCAGGTTTAGTTCAGTGGACACTGGCCCAGATTTGGCTCTGCCAAGACAAACAGATACATTCCTCTGATGCTCCCACCTAAGGCCTTCTGAATGCCGGGAGAGGTGGGAGGATAATTGTTTGTCGATCAGTATGTAATGCCACTGATGATGACGAGAGGGAGATTGATCGCCGCAATATTTTCACCCCAACCTAAACTACAACAAATAGCCTAAAAATAAGTTTGAATATGATCAGGTGATGTTGTAGCCTGTTGTGTGTGAGATCAGGTTTAACTGTCCATCACAATAATAGTAGTAACATTATGCTAAGTCCTCTGACCAGGCCTGTTGAAGGATTTTTCTCCAGACAGCAGTTCCAAAGGCTGCAACTTTAAGGACAGTTCAGCACAAGAACAAAAACACATATTTCTCCTCTTACCTGCAGTGCTGTTTATCAGTCTAGATTGTTTTGGTGTGAGCCGCTGAGTGTTGGAGATATCGGCCATGGAGATGTCTGCCTGCTTTAAAAAATAATCAGACAAGATGACACTTGGCTTCTGGTGCTCAAAGCATAAAAAAATACATTTCAAAACTCAACAGCAATGTCTCTTCCCAGAAATCATGACCTGGTTACTCAAGATAATCCACAGACCTTGTTGTGAGCAGTTTCATGTAGGACCTATATTCTTTCTACCGAACTACACCTGCCAATTGTATCACCATGCAAAAGGTAGCGTGCATCTACTGCTACCACACCTAGCACCACTGAGCTAGCTACCATAACAGCTCAGCCTTTGAGGACACCATTAATGTTTACATCTCGCGCTCAAGCCTCTCGTCCATGAGTAGATGCACACTTCCTTCTGTGTGGTGGGTGAATTTGGTAGCATGAAAGTTATTCCTATGTGAAGCTGCTCACAACAAGGTCTGTGGATTATCTTGAGCAACCGGGTCATGATTTCTGGAAAGAGACATTGCTGTTGAGTTTTTCTTATATATATTTTTTGGGGGGTTTGAGTACCTGCAGCTGAGTGTCATCTAGTACCATTATATTTGAGAGAAGGCAGACATCTCTACGGCCGTAATCTCCAACACTTGGCAACTCACACCAAAATAATCTAGACTAGTCCATACCCATTGAGTGCACAGTTGCCCACGTACAGTTTCACATGGTGTGTGTTTGGAATACAGGTCATAGAAAACTGCAGATTAAATAGTCAGCTGAACCCATTAAGAAGAGCAATGTATTCAAACAGAGTTTTTGTGAATATGATAGTATGATTGCAGCCACAGCAATCTGTTGCATTTTAGCCATTTTTCTGTTGTTACAGCGCCACCCAGTTGCCAATTAGAGTTAAATTTCTCCAGTCACCTTGAGGCGTCCTGTTCTACATATCTACCAAGTTTAGTAAAAATCGATATGGTGATTAGGCCTAGATAAGAAATTAGCTCTCTAGCGCCCCCATTTTGTTTGATGGGGTCAATAATGGAGGGGTCCCCTCAGACTATGTGTGGTCATATGCCTACAAAGTTGCGTGGTGATGGGTGAAACCCTTGAGATGTTATACACGTTTATGTAATGAGCCACGCCCTCTGCAATATTCATTGCCTTATAGAAGCTCAGTTTTAATAAGTTTTCCAACTTTTGCCAAGAGGGAACTTAAGATATTAGTCCCTAGATTATGTTCACCGAGTTTCATGCAGATCGGTCAAACTTCCAAGGAAGAGATCGATTTTAAGTGTTTTTCAAAAAATTCAAAATGGCGGAAAATCTATATAACCAGAAGTTATGGGTTCTTGAGGCAAATGTGTTCCTCATGAGGAGAGGCATCTCTGCGCAAAGGTTCATGTCTCTACGACGTACAGGGCATGACATATGCCCATTAGAAGTTTGCAATTTCAATCGGTTGCTATAGCGCCCCCCTTTGGCCAATTGATGTAATATTGCTTCATTCGCATCCTCCCATGACCCTCTACCACTGTGCCAAATTTCACATGGATTGACCAAGTCAGTGAGGAGAAAAACGTGGAACACACACACACACACACACACACACACACACACACACACACACACACACACAGAGTTTTCATCATTATATACTAAGATTGACTAACAGCACTACAGGTAAGAGAAAAAAATATGTATTTCTAATTTTGGGATGAACTGTCTCTTTAAGTATCAAAACACACGCTTGCCATCCGTAAATTCCAGTGATTGTGTCGTTACGACTGGCCCCTGTAGCTGAATGAGCGTAAAAGTTGATCCGCATTAGATCTGATGGTCCTCGTGAATCTGAGTCACAAAACCAGGCACATTAACCAAGGTGTGTTTTAGAGCAGCAGCAGCTGGAGCCTCAGAGGTAAGAAGAGAGAGGAGAGAGGGAGACAGCTGTCCTTTGCTCGCGCTCCCACGCTGTAACACCGGTAAGCTCTTGTTTTACACACAGCTGCTTTGGTGTTACAGCCAAAGTGAGACATGTAAACGACACTCTGTGTTTCGGTCACAGTTCAGCTAACTGTGAAAGAACGGATGATAAAGTGTGAGTTTGGATACGTTTGTGGACTGAAGGAAATACCCGTGGATGTTTCAAACTGTGAATGGCCACTGTTGACATGATACATTTCACTCAGTTTGTTGCAGAGTGTGCATTATGTTATATTCTAACACAATTAACTTTATTTAAGTTCAGCTCTCTGTTACAATGCAGAGTAAAGGAGGGACTGTACAGGACAGTGAAAATAAGTAATAGTGAAATAAATATTAATATCCGCATGTGTTTCTCAAAACTGACATCAGCTACTTGTTTGATCATGATGGTGAAAATAAAGCCCTGATACAGAGACAAGTAAAAACATCTTCAAGACCTGTGGCTCACATGGCAACCGTCTATTTGATCTCTTTTAGATAAACTAAATTTTGCAAGACAAGGTTAAAGTAAAAAGACCCTCCCATGCCCTCCACCCAAAAATATGATAACCCTCCCTTCAGCAAAAGTAAAAATGACAACATTAAAACATATGACCAGCTGATTTTACACTAGTGCTTATTTTATCCCGCGGTGAAGATTGATGGAAAGAAAATCGTGATTTAGAAAACAGGATAAAGATAGAAACACAAAAACAAAAAATAGCATCATGCTCTGAATCCCCGTGTTTAACAGCTATGATAAACTGCACCTCTAGTGCTGCAATTTGCCATCTGCCAAGTCATAAAAGAACAGAATGATTTATGTAACTACTACCACGGTGGAGAGAGGGTTTTGTCATTCCTGTGGGGATATTTCATATAAACAAACTTTCTCTCTGTCTCTTTGCTGGCTTGTAGCTTGGCAGCGTGGAGTGGGTCATAGACTGTGAGTGGGAAGGAGACACTGGTGGAGAGGGCTGGTTAAGGAGATGAAATAGCTTTTACACAGTCAGAACAGTGCAGTAATGAAGAGCCCTTGAAGAGGGTTACACAATTAGTAGAGCTTGGATTGGATCCATGCGTTGCCATGTGTCATCATAACGCTGTGAATAGCTCACTGGTTGGTGAAGCTGGACTCAAAATGAACCGCTTTTTAGTGTGTGTCTAGTTTTGATTTTTCTAGATGCTCTACTGATCTAAAAAAATTAAATCATCTTTTTGCTTAAACAAGGTCAAAACGCACTTGTCTGTCTTTCTCATCAAATGGGCTGAAGGCTGTTACTGGAACTCCTCTCAGCATTCAGCCGATCATGTGTTATCTGACTCTATCAAGGCGTGATGTTATCCAGTTTGCGGGCTTGCCTAAGAAAAACCAAAGGTAATGAGGAACCACAAGTGCAAGCTTTTAAGCCCTCAGAGGAGTGTCATCTCAGAAACAAGCAAAATTGCTAATTAATGCACACATGAAATTGGGAAACATCCAAAACATTGTGCTTTTTATTTTCTTATTTAAAACAGTTTTTTTGTTTTTTTTTACCTGGATACCACTTTCCCATGTTTTTGTGTTTAAGTGACTAATGGGAACAACAGTTTTTGAAACTGGTCCAGCACTGAACAAGGCTGCAATGTAATCATCAGGGCAACAGTGCAGTCGATGGGCATCTACTACAAATGCTTGTTTTTGCCACAGACGGTCTCAGATTGTTATTATAAGTGTCTGACAAATTTATTCAAGAAAGCCTAAAGAGAAATAAAACTTTTTTTGGTCTGTTTGCTATTGTCTTTCTGCAACAACTCAACTCACAGACTTCAGAATGAGACTACTCGAGTGAGACTCAATAAATAACAGACCAGATCAAGCCAAAAGCAAATAAAAAAAACACTGTATTTCTTTGTCAGACACTTATAATAACAATCTGAGCACATCAGCGGCAAAAACACTTTTAGTGGGTGTACACTGACGGTGCACAATTGTCCCAAAGGATTGCTTTGTAGCCCATTTCGCAGCTGCAGCACTCTCGCTCATTACTGGACCAATTTCAAAAATTGTTGCTCCCATTCGTTATTTAAACACAAATACATGGGAAAATAAGGCAGAAAAATACTGAAATTTCCCTTTTTTTAAAGACGCACCTAGTCCCTTAACCTCTATTTGTGCCTTTATCACATTTAAACTTTGTGTTGTTTGCCTAAATCAAATAAGCTTATGGAAAAACTCACTGACACCAAGCTAAAAAAGAGGTATTACTTTTCATAAAGACTGAACTCATAGAATTTAACATGTAAAGCACAGGGTGCATCTAGCAGCTTTTTCGTCCTGGGTCAGAAGAAGTACACTGGCAATCCAGGGGCTAACCTCAACAATAGTCTTTATTTAGCACAACCAGGAAGGAACAGCAGTCTTTAAAATGGTTGGGTACATATGGAAGCCCAGGTGAGATGAGATGTAAATATCAGGACATGTGTGGGTGTGTGTGGTTTATTCATATAGACGCACACCAGTCTTCACCCAGGGAACAGAGGAACTGAACTAGACTGAGCAGCGGACATGTGGCACATGATCAAGCTAGGGCTGCTGTGAAATTGAGTTCTTAAAGGATAACAGGGAGTTTTCTACAAGTACCGTTCGGCCCATATACTGTCGCCAGAACTTTTAATTATCCATCAAGCCAACATTAAAAAAGTAAATCCAAGAATCACAGCCTTTTTTAGTATAAAACACGTCTTGCTCGCTTGCTTTGTAAGTTACTTTAGTCTCTAACTACTGTCACTACCGATCAAAAAGATCCCGGGCTCAAATCTCAGCCCTGCTACCCCAAGAAAATTAAACTGGGGCGAGGAGGATGCTGGGAATTTTGAGGCTTAAGAGCACTTAAACAATGTGCTTATTTTCTGTTCTGTAATTTTTAATCTGGACTTTCTGGTAAACGGAAAGGTTTTATGAAGAACCCTCTCTACATATTCACTGTATCTATATCTGACTTTGAGTCAGTGAGATGTGCAAGCACACTGGGATAGCAACAGTTAATTGTAAACTGGTTCTACTCCTGAAACAGGACCACTCCCATTACTCCACACAGTAGCGCTCACCTAGAGATGCCCAGGCCACTCCTCGAACCCAGTCTTCATGTCCTTGCAGTGACTTGACTTTCTGGAGCTGTTGTAATGTAGAGTAATTTTAGAAGATGTCAAATGTTGCTCTCATATTTTAGTAATTAAAAGTTTTGGCACAGAAAACATGAATGAGTTGCAGTGTGAGCTTACCTCTCCGTTTGACTGCACATACAGATGCACCTGAGAGTTATCGCCCCCACAGGCCAGTACGGGAACTGTGAGAAAAGAAGGTTTCACACAGTCATGTGAGCGCACACATCGCAGGTTGCATACATTTACATCGAGGTCTAGAGGAGCGAGGTGGAAGGAAAGGATGAAGCGCAGCATCAAACAGACGAAAGGCATGTAAAACAGAGAGGCAAAATGACATGAGACACTTCAAACGCAGGCTGCATTTTGAATATGACATTTGGTTACAGGCGCTAAAGCAGTGGTGCAAATTGAGATGGATGACATGAGAGGGAAAAACGTCTGTGTGTGTGTGTGAGTGTGTGTGGCGCACGACTTAAAGGATGTCTATGAAGGAACAGCTTAGGCTTACCTCTGCTGCCTGGCAACAGAGCCAGAGAGACATCCATCATGAAACTGCTGCCAAATGATAAGGTATGGAGGCACTCTGAGAAACACACACATGCACATGGAATTAAACTTCCTGATGTCCTTTGAGTAATCCTGCTACACAAGTGAAAAGAGTATGTTAAACTGTATGGCTTTTGTGTGAACAGAGTGGCACATGGAAATACTTCTTCAAATATTTCTTGTTTGACATATACGCCAAACTGTACCTTTATTTCTCTGCCTCCCCTCATGTGTAGAGGCCAAGGGTCTTCCAAGCTGTCACAATCTAACATAACATGGATAGTATTTTTATCTACTAATACACCCCAGGGTAACGCCCAGTTCGCATAACGCACACGCTTAATTTCCACGACTGTCAAGCAGCATCAGTGTTCATCTGCACTGACAGGTGGACAGAAACTTCCAACAAAGGCGGAAGCTGTATGGGTGACAGCTCGGGGAAAAAAAAGAAAAGCAGACGAGGATGACAGCTCGAAACACCACTGATATTATGTGAGGAAATTAATGCAAAATCAAAATTCATAGAGCTGCTGTTTTGATTCTGTCAACACAGATTTTTCTTAGTCATTTCTATCCAAAACAGTCGCTTTTTTCTATCACTAACAAACTGTTTCGCCTACATGTTAATGTTTAAACTGAGTCAAACTACTGTAAGTGTATATAAAATATAGACATAAAGCCATAGGTGTGATGTTCTGCAGCACTGCAGAGGTGAGGCAAAAGATAATGTTTTTGGTAAACACTGCCATACCCTGTTGCAGCCACTGGGGGGCAGATAATCAGACTGTGAGTGAGTAAACAAAATTGATTATTTATTAACACAAAACACAGACACAAAGTTGTTTTCATCTTTTGGACATTTCTCTTTTTATCTTGAGGAGCACTGAATAGTTTTACCTCCTCATGCCTCAAACTATTCAAATCAAACAGAGTGAGGAGGGAAAATCAGTCTTTGATTGATGTGCTCACAACTCACAGACATGCATCCTGTGAGGAGGAGTATACAGTGGAAATTGCTTTATATTAAAAGGGTCACAAGCAGAAAAGGGTGGGGATCAGCTAAATTAACAACAACAAATCTGACCCAAATTGCTACTTAAAACGCTATTGTCCATGAGCCAGGGGGAGTGTTTGTGCCAATTTGGGAGTACCATTTTGCTTTCTATGTGCTATCACTTCTTTTTCTGTCATTGCAGCGTTAGAGGTCAAAGGTCAAATTCTGTTGTGTCCAGTGTCATGAAAATGTGACTAGTAGACAGATTGTAGTCAAAGCTTTACAATGATATATGACTTGGGGGAAAAAACTGGAAATGATGGAGAGATTAAAAAAGGAGTGATAGCACAAAGAAAGCTACCATTGCTGTAATACTATTGTGCATTTTCCAATACTAGGGACATATGCCTTAAAAAATAAATCACTATGACAAATGGTCCAAACCAAATTGGCACAACGGACAAATTTTGGGGGTCTGGCTCATAGACTACTACTCTTCTGTAATATTTCCAACATCATTTTGGCAACATGTACATGCTGGGGTTTTTGTTCCGTCTCCTACCTTCTTTGGCTTCACTGCAGAGCCACAGTCTGACCGTGGAGTCGGATGCTGCGGAGGCCACCAGGATCTTTGAGTCCTCCACATAGATGGCATCCACAGCACAAACTGGACCAGTGTGGCCTTTGCACTCCACTGACTGGGTGAACTGGAAACAGCAGAGCATGTTTTAGAAGGGGAGAAAAGACAGAAACACTGTCTGATGAAAGAGATGACTTACCTTCCCATTCTGAGCCTCCCAGACGATGAGCCTATTGTCTGAGCCTCCTGAGACGAGATGACTCTCTGGAGCTGCGACAGCAATCACAAGACGGTTAAGTAAAGATACAGTATGTGGCTGAATGCATGTGTTTGGACTGGAGCTGTTGTTCATGGTTTGATCTTTGCCACTTAGTTACAATTCCCAATATTTTTTTCATACAATCAAGCTGACAATATTTCAGCTGGTAAGTTGGTAAATCACTGGCATTATGAACATAATTTTTTTTTTTCAGACAACAGTGTGCTTCCAACTATTTTCTTGACAGTTTGGGGAAAGCCTTCTGAGCTCTAACGGTAAAGGTTTCCCAGTTTGGGGTGGAAGAATAACCTGCCCTGTTCAGAGCCCTGGTTCTGGAGTGAGATGTTCAACAATCACATAATGTGTGATGCTCGTGTACTTTGGACCACTGGTTCATAACCTGGGGGCCCCCGAACCCCCACTAGGGGTCGCCAGAGCTTAAGAGGGGGGCACAAGGCCCCTTGATTTTAGGGGGTGTAAGAAAACTTAAAATATATATGTATTCATACAGTAGGCCTGCATTTCAGCATGATATATATTTCTGTGGAGAAAATGAAATGAAATTGCTATTTTTTAAGTTTAGATTATTCTTCAAGATAGGGAATCTGCTTTACGTCTGGAACCTCCCGTCTACAACAGGCTTGTTGAGGACTTGGCTCAGATTCCGGAGTTACTCTCTTATCCTGATCCCGTTTGATTCGGCGGTGGGAACCTCTTGCGACCGCATGCCTTTGCTGACGTCAACCCCAGCAGGATTCAAAACCCTGGACCTTCCGCATGGAAGACGAGTGCTCTAACCACTACACTTTCAAGATACACATATAAGAAGAAAAAAAATCACAGGCCACGGTGAAGACCTGAACACAAGCTATATTCACAGAGCTTTCATTCTCTCGGAAAGTATGCAGCTAAAACAACCAAAGAACTAATAGAGCAATGGCCGAGCATGTGGAAGACGGAAACAAGAAAAATCAAGTAAGTAGTAACATCAAGTAAGTATCCTTTTAAGTATGTGTGACTGTTAAAAATGTAGGGGTCAATACAGCGTAGTATCACAATATTTCTGTGTGACAATATGGTATCTATGGACACCAAGTATCATTTTTACTGTATGAATTATTAATATTAAAAACACAAATTAAACTTTTGGCAGCCTACTAGAGTAATAAAATCAGTTGCTTTTTCAGTCCAGTACACACAGTTTGCTCCAATAAAAATAACTGAAGTGAGATGAAAAGACTGAAAACTTTATCATGTTTGATAAAACAGAGGTTTTCCTTTACTGGCGTAATTAGCATCTGAAAAAGGGTAATAAATTGCAATATGTGTAGTCACGATACTCAGCATATACAGTTAAAATCGCAATAATATTGTATTATGACTTAAGTAGCTTAATAAAATTTTATCACGGGGCCTCTGGTGATTCCCAGTCCTAATAAAAAGTTCCTAAAACTATCAGGAAACTTGTCTATGATGGAAAATTCACAGGAACAACCTCTTAAAAAATGTATCATAATCACTCATTTGACACAAACTGGTTTACTCAATGATAGAAAATGTTGGAAAGTTGAAACCACTGATTATGATCATATAGTGTTAATTCCATAAGGTTTGTTATATGTGAAATGCCAGCAAAGTACACAAACGTCACACAGTTTTAAGGCCACAATTTAGAAGAGTAGCTGAAGACTACCAGTATACATCAGTAATTACATTTTAGATTTATAAACCGAATTAAATTAAGTCTTGATAAAACATCTCCATTCCAGCAGTTCGACATGTCCACCAGTGTCTGTCCCCACTCACCACAGTCCTCTCTGTGAACCCACTGGACTGCATTCACTCTCCCTGTGTGTCCATTCAGCACAGCAACAACTCTCCTCTCCTGAGGGGAGACCAAACAGTGTGTTTATTAAAGTAACAAACATAACATAGCTTTATTTATAGCTGTGTGATGCTCGGTTATCGTTAGCTGTGACACTATCAACGACAGCTAGCGTTACAGAAGATGTTTTATTACCTGTGGGTCGTACAGAGCCACGGAGGTACATGTCCCGAAGGCAACAGTCCCACCACGACCCCAGGAAACAACATTTGGAGTCCTGTTCGCACAACAAGCTACATGGCATGTTTCAATTACGGGCGCCGCCATCTTGAACGCTGGAGTTGTGGTGGTGTTGCTTTGAATGTGGCTGTAGCTAAACCGCCCCGTGCGAACAAACGTTCCGCACACACACAGCAGCAGCTGGACCATTAACTTTAATGACGAAGCTGCTTTTTAAACGTTTTAATACACCTTAGCAATTATATTAATTAATTCTGGTATGTTTCAAAGTGGTTTAAATGTTGATAAGCAAACATTGCAGCGCTTTCACTCACTAAAGTGCATTGCTGTGTAATGTCCACTAGATGGCGTGCGTCAATCAAAATCCAGAGAGGCTATACTGAATTAAAAATAATGATAAAGCCTCATTGACTGTTCATTTCTTGCTTTGGAATATTTTACTAACCCCAGAGTTTAACTTGGTCTTATTTAAGAAAATAATTAGACAACACTGCAAATGCAATGCCCAGTGGAATTAACCAAAGCAGATTACAGTTTCAATTTCTTATTCGATTTAATGTGCTTGAATTCACCGACTCAGTGAAATAAAGCGAGAAAGTGTGGTCATGTATTGGTCTGGATAAATATTTTTCTTTATCCTCCTACAGGGAGCCAAAGGTCAGACCAAAACATTGCTAAGGGGATTTAGTGCCTCATTTGGAGAGATTTGGATGGATGCTAGAAAATGTGAACACTAGTTTTCAAGCTGAAGGTTGGTCCCCACATTCATTAAGCCACCCTGCTGCATCTGTCTAGTGTCAGCAAATAGCCCTCAAGGCAACTCATGCATTTCCTAAACAATAAACAAATGATAATACTGCTTTGTTTAGTGTGCCTACTGGGTTATGTGTTGTTCAAGGGTCTTGCAGTATAATTTAAGCACATATTACTGGAGTCAAATGTAAAACACTTTATGCATTTCTTTTTTTGCCTGAGGAGAAACAGATAAAATATATGAACCAAACAGCTAATGACATTTTTCATTATTTTCAAACTGCTCCATCAACAATCAAGATGCCACAGTATACACACACTGCCGTGTCGGACTGCATTATCCCCTTGCCAAGTGGTGACTGAGGGTGACTGGTCGCAGCTGAGCTTGTTGCCAGCCAGACAGCCTTGCTTGTTAAATAAAGGCCTCAGGCCTTATGGATTTCAAAGGCTGAGGAGGCGACAGTTTTGTCACAAGGAGTTTCCAGGCACCCACTTGACGAGATCAGGAGGAAAATGTGATGGCATCTGTGAACCCTTGAGACGATATGATAAATGACAATGTAGCAAAGACAAACGGGGATAGAGCCATATAGTATGAAGAAGTGAGAGGGGATGGAGGAGGGGTGGCTGGGTCTTTTTTGGCTTGCCTCTGGCTGTGCTGACTTGTGGTATATGTGCGTGACAAAGACGAAACAGACGCACTGTCACCAACACTCAGGGAGAAAATAGATTGTGTTCGTCTTGCTATTGTTGTCCCTCCTCACTCAGTCAGAGGGAGACAGGATTTAGACAGACTTGGCAGGGTGAGACGACCTCTCTGTGGAGGATACCCATGCATCTATGGCTCTCATCTCAGGAGTGGCAGCTAGGCGATAGCTGGGATGTAGCCAAACAGCTGCGTCTGTGAAAAAAAACCCAAACACATCTCTATTATCTTTGTGCAGCTTTGACTATGCATTCATCATCCTCTTGTGGTGAAACCTCTGTACCTGCTTACACAACGCAGGATTAGTTTGAACAAATGTAATAGGTCAGTGCAGGAGAGAGGGGGTTTGTTTAGGAAAGATCCTGTCCCATTTTCCAACACCCGGACAAAAGAATACAAGGATACGCCTTCATGAGAGATGTTTTGTGAACATGTCTTTTCACCAGGGTACAAGTGAACTGTTTTTCTTAGCCGGTAATGACAGGGTCATCCAGGGAAAGGGCTTTGATTTAGCCCATGGACACACTCTGCATCAGCTATGCCCTCATTAAATGGAAGTCAACAGATTGAAAACCAGGTTCCTGCTAATTAGTATATTGCAGGGCGGTAAAATTCTAAACATATCTACTGTGGAGACATAGTAGAGTGTGGCTTTATGCTGATTAGTAATTGGGCTGTGGAGCATCTGTTTGTGTGAGAATAAAGCAGGTGTTTTTGAACCTTGTCTGGCCCTGTTTTTGTCACAACTGTCATGTTAATTTGAATATATGGCATGCTTTTATTTAAATAAGGGAATAGAGAGACACTCATTCAATTAAGAATTTCATTGTATGGTGTAAACCACTGTGTTTTTACTGTGCATATGACAATAAACTTTTAATTAATTTTAGGACTTCAACTCCAGCACTGACAAACTCTGTCTTACGTAATGCATACAAGAGGATCTCCATCTCACTGCCGTATGCATCAAGAATTCATAATAGCAGAAGATTAAATGTTTCACAGTGTAGATAATATTCTTAAATGTTTTATTCATTCCGTTTCATTGCGCCATATGTTGCCACCAAGTGCTCAATAACTCAGTGCGCCTGAGGAGCTCTGAAACCTGGAGAGTAATGTGGGGAATAACTATAATGAACCTCATACTTAATTAAGGGGCTGAGGGATAATAGAAAGACCCTCTGTTTTTTCTTTAAAATATTCTTGGGAAGCTTAAGTGTCTTTCTCATTTAATGCAATTTTTTAACACTGTGGTTGAGACAGTCAAAAACAGTGTGTAATGACTGTATGATTATACTCTTAGACTTTTAACCACTCAGTAACAACAGTATTTTGCAATCGTGTACTTTCATTTTTCTTTTTCTCTGAGCTTTTAAAAGGTGACGTGTAGGAAAAAATGGTTTTATCTAGGTGAATGCTTGGAACTGCAGGCAAAGAATGATGAGAACACAAATTATGAAACCACAACATAATATAAGTCAGTTAACTGAACATTTGTATATGATGTTTCCTAACACACACATATTAATATTATCTTTGTTACGTTTGAATATAATAGAGAGTTTATTTGACCTATGAGGAAAATTTTCATCACGCTTCCGTACATCTTGAGTGCCAACCCGACATATGCATATACCTCACAGATACAACATACATTTGCCACACACACATGGATTCTCAACACATAACATACAGTATAACACAGACACATTTACATATTTACACGTCACTGCCGTTTTTGAGTTTTGCTTAGTTCTGTGATGGCCTTTGGGACGAAGCTAGTGTTGAATTTAATTTTTTTCCAGGGGAGTGTTCTGTACCAGTGTCCAGAAGGAAGCAGTGTGAAATGTGGGTTGAGGGGGTGACTGGGGTCCTGTGCAATGGTCTGAGCTCTGCGTGCAGTGGCTGTGCTGTTAAGATCTGAGAGATTGGGAGTGGGGAGGCCGATGATCTTGGCAGCTTTGTGTGTGATCTATGTGAGTCTGTTCTTGTTGGGGGCTGACAGCATGTAGAAGAAGCAGGGTGAGCAGTAGAGGAGGATGAGCTGGATGATGCTTTTGTAGAGTGGCAGCAGGAGGTGGGGGCAAGTGAGAATGATCTGAGTTTTCGGATGGCGGAGAGTCTCTGTTGGTAGCGTTTATGGATGTCAGCGGTGTGTTGTTCAAAGCTCAGTTTACTGTCCAGGGTGATACCAAGATATTTGTGACTCTCCACAATCTCGACTGCTTCACCACTAATGCTGACAGGGTTGTGTGTGGGCTTGGAGGTTGACCTGTTGGGGGAGTGGAAGACCAGTTCTTTTGTCTTTGAGACATTTAATTGCAGATGATTGTCTGTGCACCACTGTGTGAGATGAGAGATGGAGTTGTGATAGGCCATAACTGAGTTATTGTCATTGAGTAGAGCAAGTGCTGCAGTGTCATCTGAGTACTTGAGGAATGTAGTGATGTGTGAGGAGCTGGTGCAGTCGTTGGTGTAGAGGGTGAATAAAAAGGGACTCAGGACACAGCCTTGAGGGGCGCCTGTGTTGGTGATGGAGGGTGAAGAGATGGTGCCGCCCACTCTGGTGGATTGTGGTCTGTTGCTGAGGAAACTGCATACCCAGTGGATGAGGAGTGGTGGGACATTGACGTGGTGGAGTTTCCTGATCATCTGGTGGCGCTGGATGGCATTAAGCCAAACTGAAGTCTTTGAGAAGGAGTCTGGCAAAATTACCTGGGGATTCAAGGTGCTGAAGGAGGGAGAGGAGGAGACATGCCACTGCATCTTCAGTCCCTCTCTTGGCGTTGTAGGCAAACTGGTTGGGGTCCAGTGATTTAAAAAAAAAAAAAAAAAAAAAAAAAATCTGTATGGACCTAAAGGCAATTAAAATACACCAGCCTTAAATCTACATGGTATTTTATATTTTTATGTATATTGCGTTAATGTCTCTTGTGTGCATGGACACAATTTAATGTTTAGGAGTGAATAACTGTAAAATAATTAACAATAATAATAATAATTAATATTTTTTTTTAATTTTATGTATTATTTTTTCCTCTTTAAATGATTTTTATTAATTATTTTTTTTCACTTAAATAATTTCTTTTCTAATATTTAATCTCATAATTACTTGATGCTTTGGCTATATTGTCTTTGTTACATTCATGCCAATTAAGCACACTGAACTGAATTGAAATTGAGTGACCAAGTATTAACTTTGCACGCCTACACATAATTTGTAGAAACATGCAGCTCATGCATAATGTTTCCATTTTGGTATTTCATCTCCACGCATTCCTGTATGTTTACATTTTGCTGTTATTTCAACCTGCACAGCTCTGACAAATGAGTCAGCCTTCAGACAGAGAAGTGCTGGATGGAAACTGAATGATAATGAGTATATGCAAGGTGTCCGCGATTATGTAACAACAGAAATGGAGACACAGAAAACCCAAGATTACCAGGATGGGTGTCTGCTATGGCACTTTGCTGCTGCCTTATTTGTTTACGTGCAATTAAATTAGCTTTGTCCCTGAGGACGCCTATTTAGCAGGAGGAGAGCAGTAAATGACAGACAGATGACCCCCTCCTTATTAGCACTGCTGCTTTGCTTATTTTATTTCAACATATTAAAATGTTTTCTAATTCTGTATTATCTGCGCTGGAAGCCGTGTAATTCGTTCTGACCAAAGTGCGTATTAACATAAACACCTGTAAGCCAGCCAGGATTAGACTCTTCTAACATTTAAACAACTCCAGAAGCTTTAAACTGAAGTATTCAGGGTCAGCCAGTAAAAACAGTGTGCAGCCAACTAAATATTCAACCAGGGCACCTCACCTCAGTTTGACCTCCTCACTTTCACAGAGGCCTCTCTGGTCACTGTATCATTGTAAGTGGGTGAGTTCAGCTGCAGGTCTCTGTCAAAGCTAGGCTAGCCTGAAGTATACTGAGTGATATTTCTTTTAGTTCGTCTGACCTGCGTGCTCAGGATTGTGGCCTCCCTGGAGGCACATGTTAATGTGTGAATTGTGGTGTGAAAGCTACACACAAAACACGAGTTGTAAAACCACCAGATACAAAATCATAATCTTGTACAAAATATGTACACAGAGGGCCATAATCAAGAGCAGTATTTATGCATATACTCGAGATGGAAATGTTCTTATGTTTTAAAATGCAGAGGAAAAAAGTCCTTGAACACTCCACCACAATCCTCCCTTTGAATTCCGAAATTTCAATCTACTTATCCAACAGGGGAATATGACTGAGTGCACTCATTTTACATCTTGCAGTGTGCAAAATCACTATCTCTTTAGGCTCAGCAGTTCCTGTCCCAAGAGCTGTACAGCCAGAAGGAATGATCCAGAGAGAGAGAGAGAGAGAGAGAGAGAGAGAGAGAGAGAGGAGAAGTCAGCACTTCTAAAGCACAAGAGAGAGAGACAGAGACAGTAGCAGCTGTTAGCAACACAATCACACTCTGCATAAGCATCTCTTATTTAATGAGTAATACCCTTGGACTGTGCAGATGAGTATACACAAAGGGCACTTCCTGCTTGTATTGGCTTTCAGGCAAATTGTCAAAATGCAATGTGCCTAAAAGAGATTAGAGGTAGAGGAGCAAATATTGAATATTCCAGTACAAATGAGATGCTGTTTAGAAAAACAAGCCTGTTTCACAGCTAGCATGGCACTGACAAATTCAATGAGAATACGCGGCGCACCATTGTGCTCGTTTGAGCGTGTGAATTTGGGAGCAATTTGTCTGGATGATAACTAAACTATTTCCACTGAAATGGTACAGGATGTATCATATTTCTTATCTCGTTGTGCCTCTTGAACTTATCTACTGTGACTAGAATCACTTAAGACAGCAGAAGTTGATACAGCACAATGCGAGTAGCCCGAGTGGAGCTTGTTATCGCCTTATCGCTTGGGAGAGAGCCTCACAGCAGATTAACAAAAAACATACAGATATTATCTAGTTAGTCGTAGAGCCATTCATCAAAGGGAACATGGCCCTGTCCGCACAGCCAAACTGCTTACATGCCTTCATAATGATGCAGTGTGTGTGTGTGTGTGTGTGTGTGTGTGTGTGTGTGTGTGTGTAGAGTGAAACCTATGTAAACAGGGAGGGTTAAACTAAAGCATAGCTCTGGGGTTTTAAATAAATACTGGCTGGGCCTGAGAACGGCAGACAGCCTTAACACACACACACACATACACACACACACACACACATGGCCATTGTCTCTTCTGCTGACACAGAGTGCGAGCCAGCCACCGTAGTTGATGATAAAGCAGGCAGCAAAAGCCCTCACTAGCAGTGCCACAGTGCTTATAAGCCATATCTGCTCTCAGCCATCTGGTGTGTTTGTAATATGAAGTGTTACTCACCACTTGTCATCCAGTGGCTGCACTTGTAAAGTTAGAAATAGCTTCTGGAGCCACTTGAGGATACAGAGAATTTGGCAATAGTTTGGTCAGGCTCCAGTCCAGGCTGCAATAAAGTATTTAGAGTCCTATTATGGATACTGGAGTCACTGGGTTGCAAAATAAGAAGAGGAATGATGTGTTACCAAGATAAAAACCTTTGCTCCTCATGTTGGAGTGCAGCAGGGGGATTTATAGAAGCTCTAATGCAGACAAACTACACACATCGATGATGGTAACTGGATAAGTAGAACTTATAGACTTCACGGTAGATCGTCTCATCTCTACACGAGAATCATCTCATCTAGAAATAACATCCGTGTGAGTCATTGTAGCCTCCATGTCAGTTTGTTTAAAACAAAATGTCACCCTGCCATTCCTCTCAGGAACAACCTGTAAAAATATACCTGTTTGCAAGTCTTTATGCATCAAAAGGGCTCACAGTTCTGTTGTATCGCAGATGTTTTCGTTTATCCCTTTTGTCATTTGAGTTTCTTTTTAACTTTTTGTCTTTCTTATCTTTAGATGCACACAGTGAAAGTACTTTGGGGAAATTGGGAGATGTGGGGGTGTGTTGACTGTTGGTAAATGATGAATCAGGAGTGGGGGTTTATATCCTTGTGTACCGTACGCATCACATCCCTCTGCATACAGTATGAAAAAGTGCACAGTTTGATTGAAACTTTAATTGCAGTGATGGGTTTTATTAATCTTTTGTAAACAGATTTCCAGCACTTGTTGTCTTTTCAAAGTACGTCTTCAGAGGGTAGTTCTCTTTTAGTCTGAGCAGAAAAGCCCAGCCAGATCTGCGTGTTCCTGTTTGTTTTAGAAAACGACAGCAGCTGCCCTGTTATATTTTTGACATCTGCTTCCGATTTAACTGATTTCAACCAAAACCAGAGTAGAATGAAATCATAAATAAACATTTTGGAACCACTTTAGTCATTACACCTTACAGGCCCCCGCTTCTCAGTTTTGGACCAGCGCCGCAGTGGGTAAAGATGAGAGCGAAAAGCTTTCTCCAGACTCACACAAGGTAGAAGTTGGCAACTTTTTAAGATAAGGCCCTGCATTCCAGTCAGTTCAGCTGTCCCATGAGGCTCAGTGCAGCCGGGTTTGATTGGCATATCTGGTGTGTATTTGGAGAGGATGATAAGGGATTCTCAGGCTCCAGGGGATAATGTGGGATTCTTTGTCTCAGGGATCAAACTGGAGCTGTGCTGCGAGGGAAGCATCTCCTTCTCTCTAGAGGGCACTGGATGCAAAGTCCTCCTCTAAAATCTGCATGGACGGATGGATGGATGGGCGGATTATGAATTTTTAAATCTTAAACTCCTGTAGGCTATAGCATCCTCTGAAATTTGCATGAGTGGTGATGCATTTTTAAATCAAAAACTCCTATATAACATTTATCAAATATAATGTGGCCAAGCAGAGATGCACACTGTTTCAAATACTTTCATCCACATTTGTCTGATTTGATATTGTCTTAGATTACATAACATGTGGATTAAAATCAAAGCGATCATCCTGATTGTCAGCGGAATGACGGACTGCACTTTGCAAAAGCCTCGAGCTGCACACGAGCAGCCAGCAGTGAGACCCTGAAGGTGTGTGTGCGTGCTGTGGTGCGTGTGTGTGGTTGCCCACAGTGGTGTGCTGCAGTCCGCTCCCTGCCGCTGTTGAGTAAACTACATGGACATTAGCGGGCGCAGCGGCACAATCACCGAGCCGGAGTGGATTAAAACAGCGTGCGTACGCGGAGAGCCACTCGATAAACGACCGTGTAACCAATTCAGAAATCCCAGTGTGCAGTAGCGAGTCCGTTACACCAGTTTGCAGCTGCGAAACAGCTAGGGAAAAGGCTCTTAGGAAACTCAGTTAGTGCCGTGCATTGTGTGTGAGGCAGGGAGAGCTCGGCGGGAATGGCTTCATCTCCGTGCGGCAACAGTAACTTTGATTCCGGTCTGGAAATCAAAACTCGCTCGGTGGAGCAGACGCTTATTCCTTTAGTATCGCAGGTGAGTACTCTATAAACACCAAACAAGGTTTTCTATTGTTATTTCTGAGCTTATTGTACTTTAAAACGTAGTTTGGCTTCACAACAACAGCCGTGTTCGCACACATAAGGCTAACTTTGATCCTGGAGTTTACCTGTGTGTGTACAGGGCATGTTTTCCTCTCGTGCTGCGTTTAAGGACTGTCCCACGTGTGGTTAAATATACTACAAAGTTGTTACACTGTATTTACTGTCATTGCTGTTTCCTGTAAAGGTTGTTTACTAAGTCAAGTTGTTAAATGTCACACAAACAACTCAAAACTTTTAACATAAGACAGCTACTGGGATTAAATGTGGACTTAATCTCAGGTTTCGTTGTTAGGCAGAATTGGTAGGTCATATATTGCATAACAGGCTACACTGCACTCTAAATGGTCAAGTAAAAATGGCAGCAATTAAACCAATGATCACTCATCCAAAAAACAATTAAACCATTGTGATATTAATCCCTTATTTTCATTCCCCAGGAAGTCCCCCCTAAAATGAACTTTCAAAATACTGTTCAAGAGGGCATAAAAGTTTTCCCAGAAGTTGTGTGCTGCCCTTTGCCAGCCCTGCACTGCACTGTGACTCCCACTTCTCTAATTGGGCCACTTTGAGGCACGTGTTTTGTTTTTCAATAAACAGAAGAAGAAGAAAGACCCACTTAAAGCCGCTGCACTCTCTCAGCAACTCTCCTTTTGCACACTCGAAACAGTCGCCCCGGCGTTAAAAGCATGGCGTTTAGGTCAATGAGTTAATTAATCATTTTACTGTGTGGTGCACAAAGTGGGCTGCAAACTCCGAGGCTGTTTTGTAATTGTTGGTTAAGCAGTAATTACATTTTAGGCTGTTTAATTTTCATTTGAGGAACAAAAGCGTCTGTTTTCCACTGCTGTTTCCTGGGAGTTGCATCTTCTCAATAGGGGAGTGACTACCACTCATGTAAATGCTAATATCCTCTTGTTGTGCAGGGAGGCTAAAGAGTGAGAGACCTGTAAATGTTCTGTTGTCTCCACTGGGAGATGGTGGAAGAGAGAGGGGCCCCACGGGTGGGTTAACAGAGTCTGGACAATACCACGATGGAAGGTCCCTGACACTGTCCTTCCCCCTGTGAATGCTGAAAGCCTGCTTCCTCCCTCTCATTGCACTGGCTTGTTTGAAATATATATGGTCATCCTGTACTGAATGGATGTGGGTTAGTTATCAGAAAAGCACATCTGTCAGGGGATGTGCTGTGTGTGGCCTCTTGATTGTGATTTTCAGTCACCAAAAGGAAAGTTACGCAGTTATACAGCATGAGAAATCAAGGGTAAATTCAGTGAAGGTTATCCCTGTGATGCAAACTAGCAGTTACTGTAAGGATATTTATAGTAAGCACTTCTGTAATATTTTGCAAAAGCATTCAGTAAATCTGCTGTACTCTGCGTTATCTTAATAATATTTACACTGCAGCAAACTTAAGGTGCACTCCTGCCCGCTGAGAAAGACTGGCTGAGCTCCAGTCTTGAAGAATGTGCTCTATACTGTAACAGCATTCAGTATATAACAGTCCACTGTTGAATAGTGGGCCTCAAGGACAATCTTTTCTAACTTGCTTTTTTTCCTCTGTGTGAGGCATGTCCCCATAGCAACAGAGCTCTGCAATGCTTTAAAAAAAACCACATTTCCAAGAACTGTTTCCTCCATACGTAATGTTTCATTGTTGTTGATGTCATGAGGAGGTCGGTCACTCAGGCGGTTTTGTCTGGTACGTTAGTTTCACCTGCTGTGAGTGTTTTTTATACAGTGTGGTGACATGCACACAAATTGCTCAGTTACTGCTAATGTGCACAGCATGTGTTTTTAGAGCTGAAACGATTAGTTGATCGACAGATACAGCAACAATAATTGGTAATGGATTCTTTGTCAAGTCTTTTTCCAAGCAAAAAGTGTGTGGTTCCAGCTTCTCAGTGTGAATATTTGCTTTTCTTTGTCTTATATTGTATTAAAATGAATACTTTGGGGACTGTCAATCAGACAAATCAAAATATTTAAAGGGAAAATTTGCTGATTTTCAACCAGCTCTGTGTCATTGCATTATGGCTTTGCCCTGTGCTGCCAGCAGCCAGAGCTCTTGCGTATTTGCTGGCAGACGTCTGTGACATGTTTCACGTCTCCTGGCAGACTTCTGCCAACAGATGAGCAGGGAGCTCAGTGTGCTGGTGTCACAGGGAGAAGTCAAACACCGTTAATCTGGACACACTGCACTAACACAGATCTGATTGGAAATCGGCAGAGTTTCTCTTTAAAGATGTCACCACGAGCTCTGGGAACTTGTGATGAGCATTTCCCTTATAATTTTGTGATATCCTATTGACCAAATTATTTATTGCTTATACAATAAATTAAACAATTGGCAAATGGCTGATAACAAAACTAATTGTTAGTTGCAGCCCTACGTGTTACATAGTGACTTGATTTCCCCAGTAACTCACATGGATTTTAGTGAGTTGTATGATTGTTGGGTTAATGTCCAGAAGTAGGTGTGGTGGCCTACTGTCAAATAGGAAATAGAAGTATAACAGGAAATAAAAGGGAAATTGTTGCTATTTGTTGCTGCTTGCATTTGCAGAACAACTTAAACTCTGTAACTTGCTGTGTCAGGGCGTTTGAGGCACATGCACAGAATGAAAGTGCCAAAAGAAATCTGTCCAACTTGTGTATGCCAGTGGACATTAGAAAGACTGATGTTAAAGGCAGCAGTGGTACTCTGATTAAAGACTTAATGCGAGTAAGATAACTTGGTTAAGGGGTTTACGTGACGGTTCTGAGAATGAGTATTGCCTTGCATGGGTTATAATTGAATCATTAGGCTGTAGCCACGGCGTAAACGCACTGACTGTGTGGGCTGTTTTGTTCGGCTTGTCTTTTAAAGGAGCCTTATGTGTGTGTTTGTGTGCATGCTCATGAGCTGTAGGGGTCATTTGATAACTATCAAGGAGGAAATGAAAAAGCAGTGTCAGTGAGAAAAGCCGGTGTTTGATAAGGTATCGTGTTGTGCACTATCCCCCTTTTTTAATTTTATTATGTATCTCCTCTCCTCTCATGACGTGATATCCTCGGGCCTCTGTTATCAGCTTCACTCCCACCAGGGTGTAATTATAGGCTTGGGAGTCTCCCGGCCTTGCACTGGGTACACACACACACATATGCATGCATGTACCAGACAGGCACATGCACACAGTCCCACCCACCTCTGCTCTTTCCATGCTTGCATGTTCACCTGTCTTATTGAGTTCTGCTGTATGCATTTACCGTTTTTTTGACAGTGAGTCTGAACATTGACTCCACTCTTAGCGTAAATGTAATTCAGTTTTTGCAATTTAAATTAAGTTTGAATGCGTCTGAGTCCTGTTTTGGTAATGTGGCCACCTGGATGTTTTCCATCTGCATCCCCATATCAACTTGACCATTCACTTCACCCTTTTCAAAACAGAAGGGGCTCTTACTTGATGTAACAGAGGCACTTTCCTCAGCTAGGAATTCACTAATGTGCTTTACTTCACTTTTTCTGCTGCCGCCATCGCCATACCAATAGACTTGCATTGTCAGGGGCATGGTGAGGGTAATGAATTGCTCTGGTGGTGGTCAAAAATGTAATGGGCATCACGCAGAGAGATGGGAAACTACATGAATGTGTCTGCTGTTGTGTGTGTCCTACCTGTGATGTGCTGCGTAGCCAGCTGGAAGGCAATTAGCGATAATCTGGCAGCTTTTTCCTTGAGATCTGATTCATGTTTTGAAGTGGTGTTTAGAGAAATAACACTTCTGTTCCTGGGTTTTATAACTGAGGTGTGTTCCTAGTAAAAACACAGCAGCCATGTCTGGGTGCGGACATGGTGGTCCTCGAGCTGACGAGGTGCAAAAGGGTGTTGTTTTGAGGTAGAGATGTGTGGGAACGAATAAGGGCCAAGGAGTAATACTGAGACTTTGATCAGATCGGTGAACATTGAAACACTTGTGACACTCTGGCCTTGTGATTACATAGCTATCATTTTTTTTGCAGGGCTAAGCCAGGGGTTTCTTAAAAGATTTTCACCTATAATTGGGCTCGGAAAATCTGTTCTCTGTCCAAGATTGTTAGTGTCGACTTTGTCATGCTTCCAGGGGTTTTGTGGTGCTCGCAGTTTTGCTGTCTGATGTGCTGAAAGGACTGTTGGTAAAGAGGCTTTTTCATGTTCATTTTGCTCACAAGCTGTATTTAAATGGCATATTTATTACCCAAACAGAAGCTCAGTGGCAAGTTTGGGAATGTGATTTGCTCACAGCATTAGCATTTTGCCACATAAATTCCACATTAAACAAAACGCTGACAAAAAAGCGCTCCATAAAACATGCTTCTCACTTAACAGCTCTGCAAGCACGACCATCACCCAAATTTCCATCCCTCTTTCTGAAAATATTGGAAATGCAGTTTTATTGAGGCACGAGGCACTATTTCCCTCTTAATGTTCCTGGTCCCGGGGAGGGGTGACATGACAAACGTCCAGGTTGTGAAGTTGTTTTTTATACGTGGACAGAGAGGCATTACTGATGCCACGAGCCCTAACAGATCTGCTTCCTCCAGCCGTGTGATGATAATGAAGACAAATGGGTCCCTGGCATGAAGGTGAAACCACATAAGGATTACAGTGCGCCACAAGCATGCATGCAAGTGCATACACACTCAAAGACCAGAATATACAAGCCTTTATTATAGGCCTTTATTGTATGTGTTTGTGTGTGTGTGTGTGTGTGTGTGTGTGTGTGTGTAAGAAGGGTGGGGGATTCCAGTGTGGTTCGTGTGTCTTTGTGTCTGCACACTTTGGTATGTGTGATTGTTTGCTCACAGACGACAGAAACTAAATGAATCTGTGCTGCCTGCGTTTAAGGTTTCATGTGTAGGCACCTGCATTTTTTGTGTGCTGTGTGTGTTGCCACTTTGACCATGTCACCTTCGATCCTTTGAGGCCTCAACCAAAACAACAGTGTGTCTGATAACACATTTTCAGAACTAGTCTTTAAAGAACTAGTGCAGTGCCTGTTCAAAACATTCCTGTTCAGTACAGGTTGACTGCTTGGCCTGTGGTATTGCTTGCAGTTCTCTTGAGAACCACTCATCCAAACAACTTTACACTCGATGCTGCGCTTCTTTGGCTCTTGAGCAACACACCTGGGCCCCAAACAGCTATAGACTTACTGTGATATTTAAAATATTGAATTATGTTTCCATCTGACTTATTGTACTTTGAAATAACATACAAAAGCCCCAAAGCACTTAAAATATGCATCTTGGGTATACCAGTGAAATAGAGAAAGTGGATGTATGAATCTCCAAAAAGGCTGTTTAGCTTGCATTGGCATAACCACTGCAGTTATAAAGCAGAACATGGATTTAGTTTTGCCTGTGTGAACATTATTAGTGCTATAAGTTAATATGGAAAACTTACGTAATAAATGTATGTGAAGACGTACGTTACACAGTCCGCCACACCGAGGTTATAAAGTAGAGCATGGATTTAATTAGTGGATATGGTTTGCTGGCTGTAACATTATTAGTTGTATAAGTTAGCATGATAGTAAGAGTGTGACCAGCACAAATCACAATCACGTTTCAATTCTGATTTTGGCCACTACTAAGTGGTCCTAAATCAGATACAAGTCTAATTTTTGCAGTGTGATACATGGAATTCATGCAACTCTTCGTCAGTCTAGATCAGGGATAGTCAATTTGCTTGCCGCCGGGGCCGCTTAAGCAAAATGGCAGGAGACCAGGGGCCAGTTAATAAACAAACACATGTATTAGTATATGTAGTAAATTCATTGCCTGTTTTCAAACTTGACATTTGCTGTCCTCACTCATCTTTGCCTGCTAAGAAGCAAATCTAGTCACTACTAGGGATGTTCCTGGCGACTTATTTCCCTGTCGACTAAATGAAAATTTTAATTAAGACTAGACTAGACTCATTTTATGATGATTGTGCTCCAGCCTGGAGGTTATCATTTTGCGTCCTAGCACGGTGTATTCAGGCTTAACATATTCCATTAACTTCCCGGAGCCTTTACCTTCAACAAAGTTAAGTGGAAGCATATCTCGGGATCACAGCGTCTTTGGCTGAATGATGTCAAATTTTGGCTAGCACCTCTAGCAGCAGCAGCCGTCATTCTGTGCAGGTTAAATTCCAAATTCTTGAGGTGAATGTGGTAACGCATTGCTCCAGTTTTTTCAGACACAGCCTACATGCTACCTTGTTTTCATTTTCTCAATCAAAGTACTGCCAAACTGTGCTGGACATCACTCCAATTTCTCACCGTTTTAAAACTCCAGGCTACTCACGGCCTTGTACATGAGTAAAACACTAATTGGTTTAACCAACTAATATTTCTGGTGCCAACTAGCAAGGAGGCAGCAATTAATCGTTGAGACGACTAATCGCGGCTATCCCTAGTCACAGCAGCCCTTCACAGATCAGGTGTACACGGGTGTTTCTAGAATTTGAGGACACTCAGGGCTTAGCTGGGAGATTTTTCCTTTTTTTTTATAAACAAGCTCTATTTTGAAGTTTTTTATGTACTCTGGCACCTTATTTACATTCAAAGTACAAAAAAATCCCCAGGGAGAATCAATTAATTTTCACTGTAAGAATATAGTTGGCAGACCACCCAAGCACCCTATAGTGGGACAGATTTGGCCCACAGGCCGTAAGTTGAGTATCACTGCTCTGAGTGCCTGGTAGTGAGAGTCTTTGGAGCTTTTGGATGAAATCTGTTTCAGTGAAGCCATTCACGTAATGATCCCACCCCCTCCTGGGTCAGACTCCACATTTACACACACCTCTGTGCAGAAGTAGCAGCCATTGCTCCACAAAAAGCCATATTAAAAAGAATGGTGCTCTTTGTCCTCACACTCCTTTTATTATCATCTGCTTCAGAGTTCTCTGGCTTCAACTGCCCATCAACTTGTAAATGGAACCATTAACTTGGACTTTACTGGTCTCCGTGTTTACATATGACAGCGTCCTGCATGTGATGTTTTTGTGATTGTTCTTTTTTGCATATGTGGGTCAGTTCAGGACTGTGACCAGTTCACACTGGAATCTGATATTGGACACTTTTTATAAGTAATGTGAACAGGCACACAAATAAAATCAGATCTTAGCAATAAATCTGCTCTAATGCACAGTGTTAACGTAGCCTTACAGTCACATTCATTCATTTGCAAAGGTTCCCACACATTCATTTATTTGTAGCAGCCCACTGTCATAACATCTGCCTGTGTATTGATTTTCTATTTTTGGGGCTGGATCGTTCACTAGAAGCGCTCATACAGTTTGGTTATTCATTGCACCACGCTCCCAGAATGCACACATGCAGCAGCAGAATTCCAGGCAGGGTCAAAGTGAGACTTAATCGTTCATTGCTGGGTCTAAAAGTTTGTGTTTGCTTGCCTCTGCAGCAGCTGCTCCTCTTATTATCGACCTGATCAGCTCTTATCAGATCAACTGATCAATTATCCATGCCGCGAAAGGAAAAAAAAAGAACTCATGAAAAGTTCATCTTGCACCGCGTTCACAAATCTGCAAAACCTCTGAATTTGGAGTGTGGACACAGAATGATACAAAGAGACACGCACATAAAAACACCCACAAAGTTTGCTAACCTCCCCTCACAGCTACCACCGCACATAGATTTTAGTTCTGTGGGAAACCCTGCTTTCCCTTATACAGTAGTTATCCTTCTTCTTTGAGTTTGAGACTGGCAGAGCGTGTGGTTTAGTGTTTTGTTTCAGCAGATCCCCCCCGGTTCAGACATCAAATATATGAATCACGGTGAGCCTGACTCACATTATTGTTGTGTAAATGAGGATCTGAGGCAGGTTTTTGCTCAGTGGTAGGTAGTATACACAGGCAGTCAACAACCCTGTGTCATCAAATTGAAATGAGATGTAATTCCACTCAACTCCCCCTGTTTTCTACTGGAGTGATTGCATTAGTCAGCTAACTTTGTCAGGTTAAAGAATTCATCTTCTCCCTTTTGATGAATACATTAATTCCCCTAAACCCCCCAACCTGTCTCTCTCTTTCGTATTCCATTTTTTTGTATCTCTCCGGCACACAGACACACACAAAAACAGCTTGCATGACCAGTCTTTCCCCCTTGTCCTCCCCCCTCTCGCTCCTCTCACTATTGCTATCAGGGGAGTCATTACAGATCGCTGTTCTCTTTAAGTGCCGATAAAAGGGTCTGTCTCACATGTCGATCCGCTGACCTCTACCTGGCTAATATACTTCCACATGAGAAAGTTGTGTATCTTAGTGCGTTCGTGCACATTTATGTGTGTGTGTGAGCGATCACAGGTGTGTGCCCGAAACCTCTGAATAACCCAGCCTAAGGGGATCAGTCACCTAGAGAGCGCAGCAGAGTTAATTTAATGGTGAAAAAAGCTATCTCACCCTCTTCCATTTAAGTTATTTGAAGGCTGTAGCTAATAGTGATAACCGCTTTTAATTGTCTCAATGAAAGCTTCTGCCTCCGACCAAGACGTATTGCTATAGCTGGGAGCTTGATAAAGTATTGATTAAACATCCTTCCCATTATCACAGAGCCTCAAAGTGGCAGTGCCTGTGCACGCGTAGCTCAGAGTTGTGCATTTTGTGTCAACTGAAAATGGAAAGCAATTTCAAGGACTTGTTCTCTGTAAAATAGGGTCCTCTGGTGGCTTTTGGTCATGCAGATAGGTTGGTTTATTTTGGTTTGAGTTTTCCCTCATTGGGATGTCGGCCAAAGAAATAGTCCCTAAGAAAACTGTTCATAATGAGTAAGACAAACCAGCTATTAAAATTACATTTTCCAGATGAAATTTTTAATTTCGTTGATGCCATAAACAGAACTTAATTAATCTCAGCTTCTTGTTTATATCATTCTTCACCGTTCTGAGCCCCTCATAAGCCCCTCTCCCCTGGGACAGAACCCCCATTAACACCCACTAAAATCTGGCTTTTGTCATTTTTGGAAAAGGCTTCAATCTGCATTTATTCCCAGTATTTCCCACAGGATTTTTGTAGACTGGGGGGGGGGGTACACGGCGATACACACCCGATACACAGAGCAACCCTGAGGCAGGCAGCTAGGTGCTCTCCCTGCAGCCTGTTGCGGAGATCAGTTTTAACCTGGAATGGAAAATAACTACCATGAGCCAAAGAATTCTCAGTAGGCGCTCCAGCCGGTGCACTACAGAGTGACGTTCATTTACCGGAGGCATTTTATATCTGGCCGATTTTTGGAGACTATGGCGGGGCAAATTAGACAATGGCGGGCCGGCATAGTCTCGTCAATGTATGGGAAACGCTGATTCCTAGGACAATTGACTCTGCAGTAGTTGCAGGTATTTATCAACTCCAGATCCAATCGTCAGTGATGAAAACATGACACCCGGGTGGACACGTTCATTTTGGCTGCTTCTCCAGGGTGTTGCTATGATGCGCAGCCACAAATTCAGTCCGTCTCTTCCGACCAAGCAGCGCTCAAACATCGTTCCACAGTAGTCAAGTTTTAGAGACTGAATAAATAACAGATATAAAACAAGAAGCAACCATTGCACATTTTCACTGGCCTCCATGCTGATTTTTTACTGTTTAATGACCTATTTCCGGGCAGGTTCATGACGTCAAATGTGGCACGAAAAAAAAGAAAGGCATACTTGTTTAGTGGCAATGGAAAGGAGTCTATTGCCAGTTTTAAGCAGGTTTACTAACGTTTAAAAAACCTGCATATATGACCTAATTTTGGAAAATTGACATGTAAAGGGCCCTTGAAGGCCTGCAAAGGCTATTCAAGACATTCTCATAGCTGTCTAGCTCATTACCAGCCTGTATTTACAGTATATTCCTAAGTTTATGGTGATTAGACAGTGATGAGACACCTCATCTCAAAGTGTGAGCACACAGGAAGTGATCTCTACCAGCAGGGATGTGGTGCCTAATGTAGCATGGTGTTTTGTGTTGTCCAGCCTCAGTGGAAGTACCGCGTGGAATGAAACAGATGCATAAACACACACCAAGAAGCACAGACAAGGACGTACTTACTGACATTAATTACTCCGTAGTATCACAGAGGCCATCTGTGAACTTAAACAGCACAATAGTTTCCCTGCCAGCAGCACGGCATAGGTTATATTTCAATAACAACGCATCATTGTAAAGGATGTACCTGATATGGCAGCAAAAATGCAGTGTTTATGAAAGGAATGAGTATTACTCCTTTATCTTTCCTTTATGTTTACAGCACTTGACAGCAGGTATGGAGAGATGGACAGAAACTTGAGGTTTCTGGACAGAGAGCCCATTTACTGTAATCTTGTTGGCACATACCCTCCTGCTCATCTTGTCATGTATTGCCAGAGATATCACACAACGTATCTATATTGTCTGCTGCCTGGACAACCACAGGTAAACAGAGCAGTGTTTGGCAGGCAGCTGTTTGTATCCCACTGCTTTCCTGTTGGTGGTTTCTTGGCTCGCTGGAGAGATAATTCCCGTCTTGAGCACATGACATTGACTAGGACTGTTGTTCACGATGTGGGGTCTCTGGGCCTTGCTAGGGGAAGCTCTGCAAATCCTGGGGAAGGCAGAAAACCTTGCCAGTTATGAGGTTGTCTTCAAACAGATTGATAAAACGTGAGTCATGTTTGGATGAAGCTATTTCAATAGATGCTATCAAATATTTTGTCTTACATTATTATTATTAATATTATCAGAAAAGATGATTTATGCCAGATTCAGCTATTAGCTAATTTCCATCTGCAGCGAGTCCCTGGGCAGGTACACAGAACAATCACCAGACACTAAAAACATTCATTTACATACAACACCATTACAAAGTCTCTATCACACTAACAATTACACAGACAAATCTACAAGCACACATTCAACATTCATTATTCATCCAGTACTTCCTGTCCTAAGAGAAAACATTACACCATAAATACTGATGCTGCATCATGAAGAGTTGATATCAATGGATTTTGTCACTTCTATTGTTTTGTCTTACTTTGATTCAGGGGATAATCATGGTGACTTTTTGGAAGTACAGTGCCCATAATGCTTTGGGAGATGTAAACAAGAAGCATATGCTGCGCTCCATTAACCTTGGAAGTCTCAGCTGGGGATGAGTTGACTGTGTTTCAGCGACAAGTCGGAAAATCAAGACAATACCAGTTCTAGTCAGGTTGGCTGTTGTTAGCAATACCAGAAGTATTTTGTACATACAAACCAAGTAGCGGCATTTCCACAGATAGAAGTTGGACACTAGTCTTTCAATGCCTGATTACATAAGACAGAAGGGCTATCAAACAGTGTTTTTCTACTGTCTATTTTACATTTTGAGGTCGGGGTTGGTGAGGTTCCTCTGACTTCCTGAATCGGAAAATTGACTTCAGGAGTTGTTTCAGTTGAAATTTTGCGACTGGGACCAATAATGTTGTTAAGGAGTCAGTTAGTTAGCTTTGGGTTACTACTAGAGCCCTGTTTTTAGCTTACATTTGTTTACATTTTGGCAAATTGTCATCATTAAATGTATGCTGACTTAGCTATCAGCGATTCCTGTTTGCAGTGTATCCGTGGATGTACAGACTGTTAATACTGAGTTACTTTCATACAGCAGGAAACTTCTTTTTGGGCATGCATAAGTTGTTTTTTTCATGACTTCTAAGTGGATTTATGTATGTTAAATCACGTTGGTCATTGGAGAGCATGATATCCTCTGAAAGTGTAAGTCACACTGAATCTATAAATATGTGTATCATGAGTTATGCCTCTGAGAAAGAGTACATATTTGACTAAAATTGTGGCAATCTTGGCTCTGAGGGTTTCAGTACCTTAAAGTACCTCACTTGCCTTTCACCTCACGCATTAACTTTACCTCACGTCTCTCCCTCTGCGCCCCCCTGGGGAGGAGCGCCTCACAGAAAACCTCTGCTCTATGTGATAGGCCAAACCAATACTTCATGATCCTATCCCACTCTGTCATAGCATCAGTATTTCATAAAGAAAAATATATTTGGCAAAAAGACCTGGGAACCACTGGATTGTGAGTGTCTGTAATGACACTGGAAAAACTTTGCTGTTTGCTTTGGACAGGAGAATTACATACATTCTTGAAGTATAGATGTAATGATTTGTCTTTTAAGGTCATACAAAGCAGAAATATCTGACGCACATCCCAAAGCCCTCCAAGCCATCATGTTTGTTCCTCTCTCCCTCTCCAGCAGCAACATTGCTGACTGTACCACAGAGGAATCCTTCAGTCTGGCTTGTATGTGTTAATTGCTTTCTTCGAGCTTCTTTGAACTTCTCCCCTCTTGATAATGAGTTCTTTTAAAGAGATGAGGTTTGACATGACAGAACAAAGAGAGTGTGAAGGACAAGGAGAACACGGAATACCAAACATTTTCTTATCTTTTCTTATTCAGAATAGTCAGAAATTTCAAATACCTAAAGTGTGCTTTGTTACTCCAACCTTCTTCGCATGCTATAACTTACGTATATATATATATATATATATATATATATATATATGTATTAGTAATGTAGTATTTATATAATATTTTTATTGCAAATGTTGACCAGTTTTGTTTGATTGGCAGTCTGGTAACAAACTGTACTGTAAAATAGACATCACCTTGTACAAAAGTATCACGTTTAGTGTGATGCTGTAAAACCCAGCAGAGGAAAACTTGAGCACACACTGGATTCTTCACTTTAGGATGTTAGTTCAGGGTGTTGGTGTGAGGAAGTATCAGTATGTAAGATGCTAGCACCTTGTTTGTATGCCTTCCGCCCTTCCTCTATGGCTCTGCCCAATTTCCTGATTCTGTTTTCCTGTCACACACCTTACTCTCTTGCTCTTTCATTCTCTGCCTTCAGCTTTAGTGCTCAGCACTTAGTTTCTCCCCATATCTCTCCACTTAGCCCCTTGTTTTCTCCCTTTTAATCTCAATCTCCCCAGAGAGTCCAGTGTCCCTGTATCACCTCATTAATTATGCAGCTTTCGGAACACCTCGCCAGAGGCTACAAGTTGCGCTTGAAAAGCTGAGCTGAAAAGTTTGGCCTCACCATTTCTCTTAGGATCTTTTACTATTTTTCCCCTGCGCAGTAAACTGAGACATAATCCTCAGCCCTGCACCTATTCTGAGGAACAGCGTCGGGAACAGCATGTATCCAGCTCAGCCAGATTTGTCTGTCTCTTTCTTTGACACAGAATTCCTAAGAGTGATCAAGACGACGGTGTTCTTACCATCTTTTGTCTGACCGACACATATCTTCAGGGGAAATGTTTTTGAAAGCCATTGCAGTGTTGCAAACACAATTGTAAGCAGATATGATCTAAAACATTGTCAATAGACTTCTTGTCCCAAGAATAGGACAATATCATCTGAACTTGATACCGATAAGATTACATAGTGGCGGTGGTGGTGGTAGGTTGTTTCTGAACAAACAGGTTTTGTTCTCAGATACCGTGCAGGATGGAGCTATATTTAAAGTAGCCAGATTTTCACAGGCCATTTTAAAGTTGTCTTTTGAAATGGCAGCTCCAGTAGGTGGTATATCTAACAGGCGAGCAACTGTGAAGAAAAGATGCAGCTTTGTGAATCCTCTTTGGATTTTCCTATTATGTAAACTGGTTCACATGCCATATAAAGTGGCCCAAACTCAGCCAACAGATTTTGCTTATTTCTGACGTGTTTTTCCTGTCGTTCAACCATAGTGACGCTCGTCCCTGATCGATAACTTAAATGACCCAATGCCTAGCCCAATCAGTGTGGGGAGGGTGCTCTCATCTTGCCACTGTTTCTGGGTGACTGGAGCCGGTGGGTGACAGCTGGGGGCCAGCCAGGCGGGAAACACAGCCCAGCATGGGTGTTCTTACACACACACACACACACACACACACACACAAACACAGTGCCAACCCCTATAAATAAGTTAAAGTCACTCACCTTCTATAAATAAAGTTCCGGTTGTTCTGGATGTTCAAGCGTGTCTGTTACCTGAAGGGCTGAAAGGAGCCTTTGGAGTTGCTGATGATACATAAAATTGAATGTGAGAGTTTCTGATTGAAATCAAAGGAGGAGGAGTATTTATTATGGCTGGTCCTTATTTTCATGTTTAGATCGGATCACTGCTTGTGTTTGTAAAGGTTCCTGGTCGGCATGTCAACAGTTAACCAGTTTTTTGACTGTTATGCATATAGGTTAATGTTACTGCTCTTCAATTTACTGAACTGTGCACCATCTGGGTGTGGTGGGAGCTAGCTAGTGCCGGCACCACTCTGAGAGATGTTACCAGCTGAAATCACCAAATGGTTGACATCAGCTTCCACCCAACCTGGGAGGTGCGCAATGCAGAGCGGCCAAGGACAGCTAACCAGCAGAGACTGCAGGGCAGACAGTGGGCAATGTGTGTCTGCATGTTAACATAGCTAGCCTACTGTCTTTCAGCAGAGCCAACAGAAAATAGAATAAAGGCAAGACATTCAGCTACAGCACAAAATATTAAAATTTCACCACCTCTGACTAGATAGAGCTTTGAAATGTGGCACGTAAGTTCACCGAGTCAATTGAGTGTGGGATTAAAAGGAAAGGCCTCTTGTATTACTTCTATTTGTATCTTTGCCTTTTTTTTCTAAAAATTGAAACTGGTTAGTCACTGGTTAATGGGTGTAGCCTATTAAAAGCAAAGTTAACAGAAATCAACATCCCTATTTCCTGGTGTTTGTTCAAATAATGATTTTTTTTTTTTAGATTTAAATAGTACTACTACAATGTCAAATGCTTAAAGACATGGGTATGTGTCATGTAGTGAAAGCATGTTCCCTAAGCCCCCCCATGAGTGTGTGTGAAAGAGCCGGTGTGTCACAACACAGGCCATTATGCAGTTTGAAGGCAAGGGGGGGGGTGCATTCCTTCACGGGGCTCATATTTCGAGCTCCTACATAGAGGGTAATAGAGTGCTGTCCTAAACTGTGTCTGTGTATTCTTTATAGAAGCAGGGTCAAAAGGCCCTAAGGGTGAGACCTTTACGCACTTTATATTGCCTGGTATGCATGACTTAGTGCGGCACCCCCCCAAGGTCTTGAACTTGGCCCCGCTTTGTTCGCGCGCCACTTTCATCAGTGAATCATCCTGCTCAGCCACTATCCTTCTCCATTGAGGGTTTTGATGTTTGGTTTGACACGCTTCGTTGATTTATTAATGCAGTCATTCACATTTTAAAGTCTCTCTCTTCTCAAATGTCAAACCTTCAAGACCACATTATTAGAAACACCTCTTTTGCTCCTCCTGGGCGAGGATTTGTCTCGCTCTGGGGATAGTTTGCAGTTGCGTCGACTCGCTTCCACACCTGACATCTTATCTTCCCATCTCCTTCCTTTCATGTGTAAAGGATTTCAGAGGCTCAAAAACTCAGAGGGCAGAAAGACCTGGAGGTAGCTGGAGAATTATTTCAGCGCTTTCATCAGACACTTTTGGTTTTATTTGATTTGTGCCTCAATAGGCGCCTCGGAAACAAAGCCCATTTTTCTTTGTCACTTCACTTCTTCATTCAAGAATAACAAGCCATTTTGAGTCATATTAGAAGCAAGCCAGCGCCTTTGTGTCAGGTGTAGTAGGTCAGTGTCCTCTAAGCAGCCACTGCAGTGATTTTTTTTCTTTCACTGCAGAACATGCCATCACTGTGGGAGGCTGTCACAGAGCCTGGTTAAGCCACTTTCACACACTGTTCACCGCACACTATTATTTGTCCATTACTTGTAATTACCCATCATGATGACTGATGGAATGTTTTCGAGGCTGAGTTGGCAAGCAGTTAGGATTATCCTGTTGAGGACTTTATATAATTACCCAGTCATTAAACACGGCTCAGTGTGAAGACAACCTAAGGGGCGCCACTTGCAAATGGCTCGGTTGTTGTGTTCGTACACCTCCAGGTTGTGGCGTCAGGCTGCCTTCATGCTATGTTGCATCCGAGAAAGTGACTCTGGGATAAATGCTGTTTGAGCAATGGCTGCTGCAAAACTCTGAGACTGGTGTTTTACTCTTCGGGTGATGCTTTCCGAGGCCTGTTTTACAAACCCAGCTGATGATGATGACGACGAGAGGATGCTGGCTCTAATTGTCCTGATTGTTCTGGATTGGACTTCATCTAAAATATGTTGGGTGATGATGGATCTGGAGATAGTTCTCTGACAGGATGCATCGATTTACAGTTCCGCCTCTTTGGGTTTTACACAGGTACTCATCAGTCTTTACTGAGAGATCCTTACTGAGATAATTGAGGAGCCAAATGAAGAATACAATAGAGCCTCATCAGGAGCTGGAGTTTGCCCTTTTCAAGTGCTATCATATCAAGTTTCAACAACACAAAGAAATCACGGAGGGGGATAATCAAAGTTTGGCGTCAGCGAGAACAAAGCAGGAACAGTGCTCTGGGCCACAATGCTTTTTCGGCTTGGTCCAGAGGTTTCAAAGAGAAAGATTTGTTACAGCCTATGCAAATTTCTGCCTTGTTTCTTTTGAAGGTGCGTCATCTCACAAGGTGAGACTGATCTAAATTATTTAACTTGCAGGAAAATTATGTTCATGGTTGCCTTTGTGGAGCTTGTTCGCTTTTTTTTTTTTTTTTACATAATACACAATACAGTGAACCTTGCGTTTCTAGTGTTTAGTTATTCAGTCGTTGCAAATTTTGGTCTGTTTATGCAGACCAACAACAGAGCTCAGCTGCAAGTGAAACCTTCCACTGAAATGTGTTTGTTTGCTTTGTCTCTTCTCTTCCTGGAATGTAACCACTTGCCTAATACAATTACATGAATATTCTATTACAGAGCTGCAAGTCTTATTTAATTAGTGAGACCAAATGTGACTTCAGTGTCCAGGCAAAGGCTTCTTTTCTGGAGCACACTGTTTAGAAGTCTTGAAACTTCACTCTCAAATGTTGCCAGCAGCTGAATCTGATGGAGAGATTGGGGACCTCACATATAGATGTAATATGTGATGTCTCAGTGTTTTCTCTGCTGTGTTTTTCCCCCTTCGTTACGTTTCCCTGCCAAATTAAACAACTGCCATATCCTTGCTGAAAATTTATTCCCAGGCAAAAGTACGAGGGAGACGTCTCTATGAGATAACCTGGTCTTCTATGGAACAAAAGGCCCAGTGTAGCCGGGAGAAAATTGTAACTGCATACGGTGTACATTTCCATATGGGTGGGATCTCATCTGCATCGCCCTGCTGCCTGGGCCAGAAATGTCTTTGATATTACGCCTTGCATGTTTTGCAAAAACTTGCTCAGATCAAAGATGTCTGTGCTGTCAGAGTGGCTGTCTTGGTTTCATTATAATAACAGTTAGATCTGCGTAAAAACAGTCAGATCCAAGTGAAAAATTCTTTGGGTTGTCAGTATCCTGTGTTTCTGTCTCATTTAGGTGTTACAAGCTGACACAACTTGCTTCATACTCTGCTACCCTGTTAATCTTCCCCAGACTATGATTTTCAGTATTTTACATCTTTCTGAGATAACCGAGAAGATGCATGCTTTGGATATTCACTCTCTCCTCTGAAATACTTGTTACACCCTGAAAATGAGATGTTGTCAGTGGTACTCAGCTGCCTGCAGATGCCCACCATTCCAGGTGCATCACTATTATCACCACCCACACACTGGTAGGAAGACGTTGAGCCTATCTCCAGCACATAGGCTGGGGCTACACTAATTAAATGCCGACGAAAACTTTTTTGATTTATTTTTTATTTGTCAGCAGAACCCCCCCCCCCCCCCGTTCTCTTTTACTCAAGACAAGTGCAGAAAATATCCCGTATAATGGCAGGATCTCAGATGATGTTGGTGGAATACGAGCTTTCAAGTGTTGTTATTTTGCACAGATGTAGTTCATGTTGTGTATATTAACATAAGCAATTGCATTTCAACTCACCGAAATCCTTTGCCAGTGGATAAAACTGTGTACTGTAAGAAAGCAAAATGTCCCTCCCCTGCTTTAGAGATGTGACAAGATGATGTCACAGATTTATGTTTGGACCAGTGACTGTATAAAGATGGAGGACGTGTCTCCACTTCCTCACACCGTACAAGATATAGTCAAAATATTTCGAATAAAGGTGCTTCCATCGATTTCACGCTCATACACCTGTCCAACCCAATCGTGAGCCATGTTTTTGATTGCAAGCACATTGATTAGCACACACAGCTGTCAATCATGACATCACACCCACTCTTAGTAGCATCAAATAACTACTTAAAACCAAACCTATCTGGAAAAAATGAACACTTGCACATAGATCAGCGTAGGACTTCATGATATTGGGAAAAACTGACATTGAGAGCTGTTTCTGCTCCCATCCTGTTGCTCACTCATTTTCAAGTCGTAGTGTTAATCCTTCCAGCCTCACTGCTCCGAACCATAGTTGGGAGACTCTGATATCTTTATGCTAACCCAACTAGCTTTTGCTTGGCTCATAGCTGGTAACTAGCTCTCAATCGTGATAACATTGCAGATGCTTTATTTCTTCCCACATTCGATATACTGGAGCCTGAGCGAATTTGGACACTTTCTGCTAACTATTGTAGCCTCGGGTAAGCATGCTTTTTACTGTGTCTGCGGCACTTGCCGGCCTGGTTACAGTGCTTTTCTATGTGCACACAAATGCAGGGAGTCTCACTTCTTCCCATAACAAATGGCGCCAGACTTCATCAGATGCACGTGTAGCCTGTCTTGAAGGGGAAGTCTTGGCTGGTAACATTGGTCATGGAAAACGAAAACCTTGTGAGTTTTCCTTTTGTAGCAAGCAACCGAAAAATTGTAGCATGTTGTGTTTGAGTTAGTTTGCCTTATTTGACATTGCCGTCCTGTGATGCAGTTATTGCAAATGTGCACATCGCAATGTCAATGCATGCATTCCTAGATTAGCAACATGGAGGGGTGGGGTTTATGACTTATATGGTGGCCTGTCACCAGTGGGAGCTTGAGGTGTTTTGGCTTGACTTTTGGGGAGCTGTCATGCCTTGTACAGTCTAAGGTTTGGACCAACATTGATAATGAGATTAAATCACTTCTACATAAAATACAGTTTTGCCATTTTAGTAAATATGCTTTATTTGCTCTTTTCCCAAGAGGAAGATAAGATGATCGATGCCACCGTCATGTCACTGTCATAGGCCTGTTAGCTTAGCATAGCACAAAGACTATAAACAGCTAGCTTAGCTCTGTGCAAAAGTGAAAAAATCCATCCACCAGCACCTTCCACACTCGCCATCTCATTTTTTAAATCCGTACAATTTCTTGAAGTCACTGCCTGGTCAAGAAATAGTCAAATACATAACCTCCTGTAAAACTACAATTTGATGTTTTTATGTCACTGACAGTAAGATAAAATAAGTTAATTAGTGAGTTTTGGAGGTGCTGGTAGGTGAATTTATAAAGAATAGGGCAGAGCCAGGCCAGCTGTTTCCCCATTTTTACAGTCTTTATGTTAGCCAGCTGCAAACTGTGGCTTCATATTTAACAGGCAGTTAAATAAAAGTGGTATCAATCTTCTCATTTGTCTCTCGGCAAGGAAAAGCATAAGTGTAATTCCCGAAAATGTCCAACCATAACTTTTAAATAGCTCATTATGGTTGATTCAGTGTTTCTTTAAATTAAGACAGGGAACTGTAACGTCTAATGGCTTCATGTGCACAGCAGTGCAGTAACAGCAGCTGATAGAGGGAGTCTTTTGATTAGACGCAGCTTGTCAATCATGCTCACAAAGTGCCTCTTGGTGCACTGTTTAATTCAATATTGTTATTAAATTAGTTGTAATCTGATTTTCTCGTTCACTATTCTCCCACCAGAAACTGTAAAGGGTTTTAAAGAGAAAGGAGTTTGGTGAACTACAACAGTAGTTTGTGTCATGGTCTGGTGCTCTGCAAACAGAGGGGGATCGATTCCCTCTGCTCCCCTTCCCATCTTAGTTAACCTTGGATCATGGTTAACAGAGCAAAAATTGATCCACAGCCATGTTGTGTTTGTCTACCCCCCAGCAAGGACCATTGAGCCAGAGGTCACACTGTCTCATCTCGTCTATCCCCAGTGCCACTCTTAACTGACAGAGAGCAATTCCTTTAAAAGTTTGGATACAGTAGAGTTAGCTGGTAAAGACTCGCCGTGCTTTGTTTCCTCTGTAGCGCCTCTCAGCTGTGTCTTCTGTTTTCCCTTCGTCTTAGCTGTCCACCCTCTTTCCTTTATTTACTGTATGCCCTCTGCCATTCTCCCGTCTATCTCTCCATCACAGCTGTCTGTCTGTTCTTCTCCAAGGTTTATCATTCTCTCTTATCAGCTGCTGCTGGTTCCTCAAGGCTTCCTGCACCTCATATCAGCCTGACTGATTACAGTGTAGCAATGCTCTGTTTTCAAGAGAGATTATGTGTTACTGTCAGTGCACTAACAAACCAGGTCAGTGGGGTCCCATAATGCTTTTTTACTTCAGTGAGTAATACATCTGCTTTAATATGAAGTAGGGCTTTCATCCACATGGGAACCAAGCATTTGAATCAACGTGCATTATGGGAATTGCTGATACAAAATGACTGTTTCAATCAAGAGTGATTTGATTTTGCTTGTCAAAATTTGTTGCACGGTAAACTACAACTAGCTCAGGTCAGAGTGACTCCGGAGAGCTCTCCGCTCAGCGCCCTCAGCGGGCCCACTTAAGACTTGATAGATTTCCCATTATTTTTAGACAGCCATGATGGAGTACCAGGTAGCACATAGCCTGCTCTGCTTTCCTCTTAGACTCTACTGCCTGAGTGGAAACACTACCTGGCTATGGCACATGAATGGTAAGCCAGTTTGTGCCATAGCCCTGGAGATGAATACTTCTCTTTATGTGAAACAATCACAAATATGTAATCTGGAAGCCCTGGGCAACGTTTCCACTCCTTTATTTGGAAATCCGTCTCGGAGAGGTTTCAGAGAGGCTATGAACACTTGAACCGTGGCAGAGCACCAAGGATCGATGCCAAGCTGTAATACCAGGCAATAAGTGGCATTATATTTGTCATTTATTTGACAGTGAATGGTCCCTGGGAAAATATGAGCTGAGTTTATTGGGTTTGTCTTCTGTGTGCCAACCTTGCAATCTATTCTGCTGTTTTGTCTCGGCTTCTCTGCATACACTCAGGCAGGCTGAGCTGATTGACTGTCACATTGCTGTAAAACAGAGTCAACTGCTCTCCACAATCACAGCAGTTGCAAAGGAGCAACATTGTTTAAGTAACACAACCAACATTTGACTTGCTGTCGCATTTCATGATTTATATTCCATGCAGAGAATTCTACTTTTGGCATTGTTTCCAGGGCCGAGCCACAGAGAAGTTAGAGAGCACATCTGCACTGTCAGCGTTAAAGAACATTTGGATTGATATTCTCATTGTTAAATTGGTTTAAGTGCTTTGTTCAGTAAAACATATCTGCATCTTTCATTATATTCAAGGGGCTACTTGGTGAGTCAGCTAATCTGACCAAGCTTGAATTCCTTAAAAAAAAAAAAAAAAATGATGATGCACACTGCAGCAGCACTCACTGTTGTGCCGTGGTGCGACAAAAGCTGGAACAGGAGAGAAAGAGCATAGGCTTTGACACATTGCCGCGCCGTGACTCATACGAGGAGCCTGGAGGAAAACATTTCAGTTGACTACTCCGGGGTTAGATGTCAGCTCAGTTTTAATGGGAAAGTCACGGTCACCTGCAGAGATTTAAGTGCAAAAAGAACAGATACGACAGTTTAGTTAGCAAAGCACGTTATGCCTTTGACCATGGAAATGCACAGTGAAAGCAGCTGAAATCTCAGTCCTGCACTGGAATAGTGATTTAGAGGAGGGGTGTCATTGCTAGAGCTGGGTCTAAGAACCCAATACTGTTTGAGTACTGAGTTGAAATGTGTTTTATTTTTGAACATAGGTCTACAAGATATGCGGAAAATATGCAATATCATAACTTAATATTGCAATAACAATATTACTTGCAATGAACAGATAGAGTGTACTTAGCTCTGCCTTTCTGCTGCTTTCAGTATACTGCTAATACACAACAAAATGCTTGTTTAATTAAATGAAAAATAAATTATTTCCAACATTATTTAGTTGAACAAACCGAACACAAAAGGAACCAATAAAAAAGAATGAAAAGAGAGTCTCTACTGATACTCTCTTTCAACTTACTTAAAAAATCGTAGTCTTTTGCAATGTGTTTACACTGTGATGATGAAAGTTGCATTGTGCAGCCCTAATTGAAAGCTGCCAAAAGTTGTCATCGAAAGCTTTGTTAGGTTCTTTTTTTAATCTTTTTTACTTATTCTTCAGTCCAGTATTTTCTAATAACTATTGCTTATTGTAGATTTATAATTTTGCTAAGTAAAGTCCCAACATGCTTGCTTATGTTACAGGTTTAGCTAAACATTTTAGGGAACACTCTTATTCACTTTCTCGTTGAGGGTTATATGAGAGGATTGATACTGCTCTTGCATGTGTAGAGTAAAAAGGAAGCTACAGCCAGGAAGCATGTTTATACGCCTCAAACCAAGGTACTGAGAAAATCTTGTTTAGGTATTGGCACCAGCATCCAAAAATGTATACCCAACTGCCAGAAAAAAAAAATTATCATGCACCAGTCAGTGAGTTTATTCTGTGAAGGAAACGCTTAGGGTACAGAGAAGTCACAGTATAAAAAGCTTAGCACATGTAGGTCTCAAAGTCCAGGTGAGCCTCTGCCTCGGGGTGCTCTCTATCTGATGCTGACCCCCACCCTGTCCCCAGGTACACCGGAGAAGGGGCAGGCGAACGGTCGAGACAGCCAGAGGGAGTTTGACCTAGTAGTCACGTTGTGTTCAGGGCACATCTCTCCTCTCCTTGGTTGACCCCCTCCCTGACTTTCTCTTTGTCTGTCTCCGTCTCTCTCTCCCTCCCTCCCACTTACTATCCAGAGAATTACGTGAGCAAGAAGGAATGAAAAGAGGTATTGTGTTCTGTTGAATACAAGCTCTGTGTGTGTGTGTGTGTGTGTGTGTGTGTGTGTGTGTGTGTGTGCGTACATGTGTGTGTGTTTTCAGTGGCTGGCTCTACTCTAGCGCTATGCATTGCAACTATGCAGACATCACAGCCCTGGCATACCACAGTGGTCAGAGGAGCAATAAACATGTTTTAACCAGCATCC
Organism: Epinephelus fuscoguttatus; assembly: GCF_011397635.1. Classification (NCBI taxonomy): domain Eukaryota; kingdom Metazoa; phylum Chordata; class Actinopteri; order Perciformes; family Serranidae; genus Epinephelus; species Epinephelus fuscoguttatus. The sequence continues at coordinate 26,923,709 of NC_064768.1, forward strand.
TGTGTACCATATTTTCCATATGTCAGGGTCAAATCTCACATGCAACAAAGGGGTGTAATGGTACACAAAAGTGACGGTTCGTTGCATGTTCAGTACAGCAGGAAAAAAACCCCAAGTGCATAAGGACATATTTCTTTTCATTTATTTTGAACAGACAGTAGTGCAAGTGTCAAAGACAGACACAGTCAGCTTGCTGGGGACTGAGGTAACATTTTGCTCACTGGCAACTTTGGTCAACTATTTTTATTTGAAAAATAAGGAACATTTTAAACGCTTGAACACAGAACAAACACAAAAAATAACAGGTCACAATAGACTATGAAACTGAAGAGCACGTCTTATAATATGAAACTAAAAAATACAGAAATAGGTAGAGTAATAAAAAATAAAACTTGTGAAATAGGCGGAGTGTTTCATTTCGTTCCACCATGGCTATATTCAAAGCACCAAAACGTTTATTATCTTGGTGATCGGCACATCTGGTGATGCCGTGTTGGATAGGTTTCCATTGACATACCCCACAACAGCAACTTGGAAACACTGTCCTTGTCCTATACACAGCTCTCTCTCAGTTGCTGTTGTAGTGACAGGTTTTCCAGCTCTGGTATTGCATTTGCACTCACCAAAGTGTGACTGACCCGCACGCCAGTTTGCTTGTTGTGCTGATCTCAGCATGTGTGGCTAACGACGTAAGGCTAGTAGCGTCCAGGAGTAAACCCCATAACATGACAGCTCAGCCTTACAACACACTCAGAGCATGCCTCTACAAGATCAGTGGCCTCATTTGTTGCAAAAAAAGTTGTTTTTCTGAAGATAGATATTCCCTTACATCATTTTTACATGTACACAAGCTGTTTTATTCACTGAATAATGTAGACAGTGGAATGTAGCCTAGAAAAATTGCACTGCACATAATACATTGCCTCAGAACTGGCTTGGCAAAAGGTTCTGGAGCCAAGCCCAGGACCACAATACTGTGTCCACCGACATACTAGTTAGACAGCAGTGCCTATGGGTGGCCTCTTTTTGTGCAGCACTCAAGTGGAGGCACATGTGATTGTTCACAGTGAGAATGTAGACATATTTCATCATCCTCCTATCTTGAGTCCTTTGAAAGTAGGAATTGTTTTCCACACAGAGGAAGAAACACATCCAAGTTTGTGCTTTCATTGCTTGAAATGTGCAGCTAGGTGTTTTTGAGTCTGGAAATGTGTATGGCATGCGCTGGCACTAGGGTTAATTACTCATTTAGTACTGACAGAAATGTGCCTGTAGCACAAAGTATCAGAAACCGCAACGTACCAAAAGTTGGCATTGAATATCTGGACAGATTTATGTTCTCGTTTACATATTCCTGGATCAGATAAATCCCTATTTAAATTTTAAAGTACTTAAGAGTGATTTATGCAGGGAAATGTTCTTGTGCAGCTGCTTGTGTTAAGACAAAATTCAACCTTTTAGAAAATTGGCTCCTTTTGTTGAAATAATAAAGGCTTTCTAAGAAAAACAGCCTCATATTTAAGTAAAAAGTATGGTATTGACATTGGTGTAAAAACACTAACCAGCCTTAAGGCCTCACCAGCACATCAATAACAGAACCACCATGTTTCATTCAGACCCACTAACAAGACTTATACTCTATTACTGATCACTCTCCTTGAGTATCTGGTTTACACGCACTGGGATGCAGCTGATAATTATTCATCAGTGATAACCTTTCTTGCTGATGTTTGCAGTGGATTCAATCTGCCTGTCCACATATACAAATGTCAGCTCTGATGGCTGAGCCAGTGCTTGAAGGCCAAACAGTCTCCTTCTCTCATACAACTCCAAGGGGCTACAATCTGATGAAAGTACAAACTCATTCAACTGCCTGTGTGCCGTTCAGGTTGTCTTTACTGTCCGTCAGCCCTTGTTTCTCTTTCTGCACGCCTCACTACACCCCCTCGTCTTCTCTGTGTCTGCCTCCATCAGTGTCTGCCTGCCTGTCTGTCTCATTGGCTGCATGGCTGTTGGCATACACGAGTGAGTGGGCTAAGGTTCATGTCATGTGCTCGTCTCCTGATTTGTGACCTTTGTCACATGTCGCCCGCTTTCTCACCCACCGTGTTTACTGTGTCTATCCACGGCCCAGACTTCAGTCAGACAAAGTGAAAACTGGCTAAGCGCATTATATGATCGCCATCTGTGAAAACAAGACAATGAAAAGGGAACAAAACCAACAATTAAAGCTCACTTGAGTAATTAATAATTCACTAATTCCACTTAAAAAACGTTATTGCAAACATACACTCAGGAAGAGTTCCTGACCAAGGGTAATACTTTATTTAAAATAACCCGAGGCATCAAGAAACAAATCTTGACTAACTAGCAAAATTTCTCCATTAGCAGTTGAAAATGTGAATTATTCAGAACCATGGGCAATAATTCAATATCATCATTTATTGAGTCCATGTAATTGGACTGTAACTACATTTTTAAAGAAGCATTAACTGTTTGTTTTCTTCCTCCTGGGGTGAGCAGAAACAATCTGTAAACACAACAGCAACATATCAAGTCATATATCTCTAGCTGGGGCTGGGCAATATGGCTTATAAATGAGTGTTTCCCACAGATTTAGAATCTACATGTGTCAGTAGTTGACAACAGAGGTGGGGTCAGATCACCAGACTTCACTTTTATTACTTTTGTGTGTGTGTGTGTGTGTGTATGTGTGTCCTCTCTAAAGTTGCAGGTTTTTGCAGGTCCATGAATGCAGCATAACTCTTCATTAGTTTTTCTTTTTCCTCAGCAACTGTTCATGTTGTGGGTAGATAATTGATCAGTCAATCCGATTAGAGCTAATCAGATCAGATTGATGAATGACAGGAGCAGCTGCTGCAGAGGCAAGTGAAGGAAAACTTTTATACCCAGCAATATAAACAGTTAAGTTTCACTTTTACGGCGCCTGATGTTCTGCTGCTCCATTTGTGCCTAGAGTATGCGATCCGTGATATATATCGGAATATTTTAATATTTTCTCCAAAACAACATAGCTGTTTGATGTAACCCTTTGATGTGTATGATCATACTAGGAAACTAATCTGAATTTAGAGGGAGCACAGATCATATATGACATTTAAGAGGGCTTTTATTTTGAAAATCCACATCAGAATGTCCTGATATTGTCAGTGACACTCTGAGATGTCATCATTTTGAAGTGAGTGAAACATTTAATAGGGAGAAGGAGAGCAAGACTACTGCACATACACACGCCCTGCTTTTAATGCATAAATAAATTACTTAAATGTGCTAGGAATATCTCGATATGAGGATATGATTATCTGCTGTAGCCCACATAAAATAATATTATGATATATTGCATACATTTGATACATCGCCCACTCGTCTCCACCTTGTTAGCAAGCATTTGCCTAGTTACATGGTGCAACATGAGCATTCATTGAGAGTCATGTTTCTGGCCACTAGGGAAATGGAAGTCGAATATTAATATATCATTAAGTATTAAAGGGTCTCTACACCCTTTTCAAATTTCATACATGCTATTCCTGTGGTCTAAGACAGTCCAAAAATATTAGTAAACATAACCATCTCTCTCCCAATTGCAAAAACTAGAGGGCTGAAACTCAAATGTGTGATGTCATAGGGTAAAAAGTCTGGAATGATGAAAGATGTTAAAGAATATGGGTACATTTTCTGTTTCAGAACTGACAACACTACGATAGAATAAAGTTCATTTGGGTATAAAAAAGAAACCAAACATTCTGTGGGTCCATAAGCCCCCATTCATTGTCTATGGAGCAGCTCCAGACTTTATACCCTTTGAAACTTGCTTCTCTGGTTTCTGGCTTTTTCAGAGAGCAGCTCATGTTCACGGATATTGATTGAACTCTCATAGGCCATGGAAATAACACATTGGAACTGATAAGTCAGGTGATGTTCCCCTTTAATATAAATCTAATGCTGTGATAAGTAAGAGAAACCTGAAATAGAAAAGCAGTGTTGTCATGGAACAGCAGTTCAATAATAACCCAATGAAAATCTTACAGTCTCAAAGAGACATAAGCACATGCTTGCCCTTTGGGCATAAATACACCGGAACGCTAATCTGTTTGTCAGTTATACTACATGGCTGTCAGCTTGCCCCTCTGTTGGCCTCTGCAGTCTTCCCACATCCATCACCTCCTGCATGCTGTGCCCTTCTCCCCCCTTCTGCCTCTTTCTTTGGCAATCAGCTGGTATTATCCCCGTCATCTTGTGGTTGTATAGGCACGCAGCGATTTGACTATCTTTTCTCTGGAATTATCTGTCTCACTGGGAAAAACCATCTGTGTTCAATCATCCTAAAGGGCTGTAGCTACTACTGCCAAATCACTGCACTCTCTGTGTTTATCTCTAGGAACGTGCTTCAGCTAGATGGGTGTATTTTTTTCTGTGTGCACAAGGGTACTACTACTGTTATCACTGGTTTGGGGGAGCTTAAATAGATCCACAAAATCAGACCGATCTGAGAGCAGTTTGTGCCAGGAGGAGATTTAGAGGAGCATGATGCCGACACTTTTAGTGTGACCTCCACAGGTTCATTACAACAAGCATAATCTGTCTGTGCTGATGCCTTTTCTTTCACTTTCTACTCTGCTGTCCCTCTGCCTTCTCCGCCTGCACAAGCACAAGTTAATTAGAATGTATTTTCTGTTTATATGTGTGCATCTGGAATTGTCTTACATTCATTGTCACACATTACTTACATTACACCCAAATTGTTTTAGATTTGATTCTTGGGGTTCTTACTTCCTAGGCTGCCAAATTCTTGAGTTTCGGCATCTTTCTGTGACTTTTCCCAAATATAATGAAATGCTATGGTTTTTAAAAACTCTATAAAGTTTAAAATTGACTCCAGTTCCTCCGAGTGGCCCCTCAAACAGACTGTGCGAATGTCTCTGCAGGTATGTGCGTGTGTAAGGGAGCACCAAAAGAAAAATAGCTCTGCATATGCAATCTAATTCCTAAAGAATGCATGACCAGTCAAGACTACATATGGACGTGGTTCAGCTCAGCTTTTATGCTTAAGTGAACTGCTGCCTTGTGGTATTAATTTAAAAAGGTACACCAAAAAAACTTGCATTGTGCTCCCATTAGCTGACTCTGTAACTCTTCTCATTGTGTCTGTAGGCAGCTGAAAGAGGATAAAATGAGTGTGGCTTACATTTGCGAGATGAGGGCATGACTCATTGTTGCAGAATATGGGTGTAAATTGGCCACTAGCTCAGTATGTTTTACTAATGTCTGTTCAGTAATGACCAACTGGTGTGCAACTTTGTTTCCAGAAAACTGGGCATGTTAGTTGGGACCAATTTGTCATGTAGTTGCATCTTTCTACTGCCCTAGAAATTAACTAATGTCATTGGGGAATGAAAGGGTATATGTTTAAGTTTTTTTGCAGTGTAAGAATGGGATGGTGCAGCAGCTCTACTCTATTCGACTTCTTATTTCTGCTGTTCTGCGCGCTGTATTTTTACAGTATACCCCAAAGGATGCAGCTTAAACATCACAAGCTGCTGCTATAGTGTATCACACTGTAGTGCACTGCAGCAGCCGGGCTCTAGGGACAGACTTGAATCATTTACAGTACTGCACACAGAAGACTACGAGAGGAGAGATGGATGAAGGTGTGGAGAGAAAGTCTGCTGAAGTCAGAAGGGAGGGAATTTTGAAAGAGAGGAGAACGTTATTAGATGCGATGCGAGGAGGGAACAAGTCGGGGTAAAGTGTGATGTGGATGTGACACGTCCCACTCTTTATTCCCTTGCTCCCTTCACCTCTCCCCATCTATCTGTATCCTCTCTCCTCCCAGCTCCCTTGTCTCTCTCTTTTCATCCCCTCGTATCACTTCTCCAGTCTGGCCGTGGACCAGCGCTGCATCGAACTCCTGTCTGCTTGCGGCCAATTTGGAAGGAATTTGCTCACCCATTAAAGTGCATGTTTAGCACGACTTTCATCTCTTCCCTCTTATGTTTCTTTCTTTTTTTCTCTTGCCGTCCCCAGCGAGCAGCCAGCCACATCTCTCCTTGCATGAATAAAAACAGTTTTTTCAAGAGTAGATTCTGGGAAAGACAAAAACAAAGTTTGTGCAATCCACACGGATAAGACAAACATTCGGAGTGTCCTTTTAGGTGCAGCACTCCCCACAACAATGATCCCTTTGTGCTGTAATGGGCTGAAATGAGACCTGGAAGTATTCTTTTTCCCTGTTTACTTTACAAAGTGATCCATATGCTGTAGAGTTTGTTTTTAATGAGAGCGACGATCTGAGGAGTGCAGGAACCGGAGGCTACCAAAGTTGCCACAAATGCGTACTTTTTTTTTCACATTAACAAGGACAAACACGAAAACTCACTCAAACAAAATGATGCACACAGTTTCATCTGATCAGAAAATAAACACGACCAAGGCGTTAAACTTTCTTTTTTTTCCCCTCCTCCTCATCTCCTTCTCTTCACACAAGCTACTGTCCAATTATTTCCTGCCCATACACATGACGGTTAATCAAGCACACATACTGTACAAACAGCAGTACTACAGTACAGTGCATACTGGTATTTGCATGCGCTCACACACATACATACACACACACACACACACACACACGCTTAAGTAAACGAAAATAAAACAGACCTGTGCTGTCACGATAGATGGATGGATAATATTTCTACTTTGGTTTACACCCCCGTGTTCACACAGTAGAAATCCTATTGAGCTTGACTGTTAATAATGGCTGAATGTGTTGTGAGTTTCTTTGTTGGATTCTGTATCAAACTTCCATTCAATCTTTTTGCTCCGGGAAGAAAAAGTATTTTTTGAGTTGCTACTCTAGTCGGCAGGCCAAGTAAAGCTTAAAGGAATCAGAGATATAACTCAGACAAATAAGCAGGCCAATATAACACTTGCCAAGCAAGCAATTATTGTGATGAATGGCTACAATGTGTGTTTAATAAAAGCCCCGTCAGGCCTTCAGGATGAGCTTGTTCACACTCACTTTTATCTCGCTGCCTTTTGTTTGCGAAGGATTTCTTGCAGTTATTAAATGACAAGAATGACGCAAATTTGCCACTGGGAAAGAGGCTTTGAATTGATCTGTTTGAAGTAAGCTGGATTTTTCTTCCACAAACACACCCAGTTATCTACACAGTCGTACAACTGCATTATCCGAGAATCAGAGCAGACTACAAAAAAAAAGCAGGCAGAGAGAAAGAATGACTCAGATAACACCAAACTTTCTCCCAGCATTGGCCATTCAGTGAAACTCAGTCAGTAGCCATGGGAGGCAGCCACAAATGTTTCCAGCTTTTGTTACCCTCTGATTTATGGTCGGTCACCGTGTCCTTGAGGTGTTAGGCTAGATTTCCCTCTAACCAATGGGTGGGCTCTGTTGGTCTATTGTGTTGTTCGGAGTAAGCTGTTGATGTCGTCTTTTATGGCCTTGTAATTGTCCTCCTAATTGTGGACAACAAAGAGATGAGAGGTGGATGGTTGGGAATTGACTGATTGTGTGCCAGAGGAGAAAGTAACTAAAAAAGGGATGGGCAGGCTCTGCTGTGTTAATGTGAGAGTGAAAAAGAAAGACTTCATATGAGATTATGAACAGAGCTGTGTGTGTGTTCCCACTGTTTATTTAAATCCTAGAAAGAGATATGGAATTACCCCCGATTCACCAGAATGTACACTCCAAGTGACCCCCATATTTATTACATGAGATAGCAGATTAAGCCATTTTTTCTACCCCCTCTGTACACTGGGGACACAACCAGTTAGCCCTGTCAATAAACAAATCTGCCTCAGGTCTGATTTTGCATCTAAAGCAACATTTGTGCCGACGTCATGGATTGTATAACTCTTTGAAATCCTCAGTGGGCTTTGGGAGGTTTTGGGCGAGTGCAGCAGAGCGCAGCAGCATGGTATCGTGAGGGTGTGTGTGAAACAGAGAGACGAAGAATGAACTGAGAGGAGAGATTTTAAATTAATAGACTGCTGCGGTGAAGTGTACAGTAAACCCCTAACATTTGGCCTGGAGGCAGCTTCAATGATTGAGCAGGTGCCTATACAGAGTGGAGCTGGGTATCCAGCCTAGATATTTTTCTGTTATTGACAAAATGTGTCCATATAACAGATAAAGTATCAAAACCTTGAAGTACTAAAAGTTAGTATTGAAAATCTGGTCGTATATGTAGTCTTGTTTACTATGATATCCAAAACATTAACTGGATACCCAGAAATAATAATAAATACTGTTGATTTTTTTTGTACCTAATGGGACAGTTCATCCCCAAATCATAACACGTATTTTTCTTTTTACCTTATTGGAGATAGCGCTGTAAATATGTCGGCCTTCTCTCCAGTATTATGGAACTACATGGCACTTTGGTTTTGGTGCTCAAAGCGCCAAAAACGCATTTGAAAAACTCAACAGCAATGTCTCTTTCCAGAAGTCATGACCTGGGGCCTGTATCACGAAGCAGGATTAATGTCTTAGCGAGGTAACTTCAGGGTTAACCCTGGGTTTTCAGTCTCACAAAGCCAGTTCAGTTCTTATCGGGGTAAATCACCATGGTAACTTACTCTGAACGGCTATCCTGCTCCGGATCAGGGTAAGTTCAGGGTTGAATACGATACTATAAAAAGCACCACCCACTGGCCAATCAGCTGTTCGGAAAAAAATGACTCCGCTGACAGAAATGCAGCCCAGTCATGACGGGAAGTTTAATTCATTTGATTGATTTTGATTTGAAAGTTTATTTTGAACATTAAAAAAGAAAAGAAAGCAACAACAACAGACAATGAAAAGATTGTTCACAAAGGAGTGGAAAGAAGTTGAAATTTCATCCCACCCCTTCATAAGAAAGAAACTGATAATTTGCAGACACTTAATAGCACCATTAATTAGTGCCAACATTTTTTTGTTGGAGGAAATGATCCCTGTTAAAGATAATGGGCCTAACTGACAGCTTTGCTGCTGGAAAAGTAGCCTATCATGTCTACACTTCATGGTGTTTGAGGGATTTTCCTTTTTGTTTTTTAAAGAGGGAGACTAGGTATATTTTTGCGCAGCTGTTAATTTCTAACACAGCTCAATATCAGGATGATTTTATTCAAACTATCAATTTGGTGTTGATATGATTTAATTGTGGCGTCAGCTTTAAGCTTTATTGTAGCATATATAACGTTATGACAAAGAAGACCAATTTATCAGACGCAATGATGTTAGACGATAATTGTAATACACGCAATTCATCTGCGCAGCATTGATTTCATGGGATTCAAGGGTGTGATCAGTGTCAGATGTGCAGGCACAGGTACTGTAGCTACTTGAACCAGTGATGAGTAATTTAACCTACACATCATTTTATTTGCTACCTTGTTTTGTCTTGATTTTTCCCTCTCTCCTCCTCTATTTCTTCTTTCCTTACCCGTTTTTTTTTCTTCTCTATTATGTGATTTCATTGATGTTTTGACAGGGGAATTTCTTTGATAAGCTTTTAGTGGCTTCTAATGTTACAGCTTAGCCAAGGAGGACGCCATTAGTGTTTACATCTCGCACTGTCACAAGCACAAGCCTCTCGTCCATGAGTAGATGCATGCTTCCTTCTGCCTAGTGATTCGGTCGGTGGGTCTAGTTCGGTAGAAAGCAAAATAGTTCCTACATGAAACTGCTCACAACAAGGTCTGTGATTTTCTGGAAAGAGACATTGATGTTGAGTTTTTCAAGTGTATTATTTTGGCGCTTTGAGCACCACAAGCTGAGTGCCATCTAGTTCCATTATACTGGAGAGAAGGCAGACGTCTCTACAGCCGATATCTCCAACACTCAGCAACTCACACCAAAATGTCTAGACTGATAAATAGCACTACAGGTAGGAGGAAAAACAGCTACTTTTGATTTGGTGGTGAACTGTCCCTTTAAAATTTGATCTTTTGCTGATTTTTTAAGTGTTTCACTAACAAATGTAGAACAAATGTGCACTTTTCTGTGTCTGTGCAGAATGAAACTGACACAAGCTCCTTTGACTCGCACACAGACACAATGGTCTCTCTTCTGCGATGGTACTGTATCAATATTATGTTCTCCCCACCCTGCTCTGTTCCTGTTTGCACAGCCCAGTAAATGTACCCACCTAGTAATCTCTAATGGAGGAAATCCCAGGCAGTGGTTATTCTCTGCTCTCTCTCTCCCAGTCTCTCTTTGTGATTCACACAGACTTTTTTCCACTCTGTCTTTCACAGACACACACTTAAACTTATGAAACAAACTTCACCATCCGCTCATCTGCTGCAGTTTGGATAAAGCTTTCTTTTTCACAGAGGAAAATCTGTAATCAGATTTTCTTTGGCTGTCTGTTCGTCTGCCTCTCCCTCTCCTCTGTGAGCCTCAGGTGCTGCCGTTTGTGTACCTACACACATGCACACACTTAAGGTCCTCTCTCATGCTCTCAACCCCCTTAAACACTGGTTTCTGGATCAGTGCCAGCCTGAGTGTTCATTAGTGTCACCATTTGCTTGTACAAGTCATCTGGGAAAACAGTCATGCCTGCATGAACCCTGCAGACATAAAAACACACCATGCGCACACACTTTTAGTTGTACACAAGACACACAGTCCTCAGATGCTCCAATCCTCGGAAACTTAACATCACAGAAGTGTTTTACCAGGTCTCTTGTGTAACAAGAATGCCACCTGACGTTGTACAACAGTCAATTTTATGACGTAGGTCTGAATCATGTGTCCCTGTGTCCTAATTCCTTCTTTTAGGCTGCATCATGTCCAGCTGGCCTGGGTGTTTTTTTTTTTTTTACAGAGTATCCCACTCTGTGTCGATGAGTCAGTGAAAAACACAGGGCTAACAGGAAGGGAAGCTCTAATGCAGAGATAAAGAAGACAGATGATACATAAAGTGACGAGTGACGGACCAAAAGAAGTGCTTTATGAGCGCTTTCAGGGTCAGGATCTTGCTACAGAACAATGGTCTTTCCGAGAATGAAAAGTAGGGAATTCAAAAAGACAAGTTACAACTTCTTTTAATGTATTAGGGGGCAGGGGCAGTAATGGGAGGAGGAAGAGACAGTGCAACAGCTTTATTTGGTGCACTTTTTATTATCTGTTTTTTAAATTTATTTCCTTTTGCTCCCTTTCAGCTCAACTTTCTTTCTATTTTTTTCTTGATGTCTCTTTTTTATGATTTATATAACAGCTACTCGGCAAGTAGCATCTTTTATGTTATCTTATAGAAAGCAACAAGGCTTGTATGCTTAGAAATCCTTAATGAGCACTATTATCAGAGTGAATGTGTTTTTGTGATTGAACTTAACTACCACTGGGACTTGATTGCAGCATGGAGATGTGACCTTTTTTGTTCAAGGACTTTGGGCAGAACTTTTTTGTGTGTTATGCAGAATTAATGCCAAACAAGTTAGAAATTGTTCCCAGTTAATTCTAAATCTCTCATCAATATGAAGTCGACAAGTCCAACGCAATATTGAATTTCTTCTGGATCCAGCTATAACGGTATTTCTCAGCAAGAAACATATCTGCCGTGCACAGTGCTAATAATGAGCACCAAGGCGCTGTGAAACAACTTTAAGCCGCATTAAGCATCAACATCATTTTAAAGAACTTTGAAACTCAGCAGTGCTCGACGAAGCTGTCAGTGTGAATGATGTGTGATGTACAGTTTTAATGTGGGTCATGTCTCACAGGGCAGCAGTTCAAGAGGTTTGCTGACTCAGGCTAATTTGGCATTGTGGCATTTAGATTCAGGAGGCATTTGTAGCAGGTTTATAGTCCCCCCCTTTGTAGTGTGCAGGAAGCAGGAATTAGCATAAATGAAGACAAATAAGACATTTGAAGTCATTGTAATAGGAATTTTTTTCATCATTGACATTTTACAGACTCTACATGATTTATTGATAGTCTGAGATATAATCAGATCAGTTGGTAACGTTATTGTAAGATGTAGAGCCGAAACTGTTGAAAGCAAATATTCAGAAACTATTTTGATAATCGGTTAACTGTTTAATGCAGCTCTATACAATATTCAGAGCATTAATAAAGCAGCAAACAACTATTTGCTATGTAAAGATTAAGTGAAGTAATGGCGTCCTGAGCAGAGAAACAAGTCAAGCCTCCAGGAACAGCACCAGGCTTTGAAGCCAATTTGACATAGTGGCCAAACAGTAGAATTACCACTTCTTGGTCCATCATGTGATGCCATTAGGCGTGAAAATACTTTTTCCCATAGACTTACAATGTGAAAGAGACTTATGTGAAAGACACTTTTGTAAATCAGTGGATACATTTTAAGGGGGATCACAAACCCTTTGAAATAACTTGTTTCACTATCAGGATTTGATCCATTTGGTCCGATAACATTTTGAAAGTCTTGAAGAGATGCACAGTTACATTATTTTTATTTAGCAGAATGCTAAACCAGAGGTTAGCTGCTCAACCGGCCCAACAATGCAGAAGATCCAGGTAGTTTTATAACTGGAAAGTTTAACTATTTTGGCTTCCTGTGCCACTTAGCAACCTTTATAGGAATGAATGGAGCCCTGCCCCTAAAGCTGTATTCAGATCTCCTTATACATCCAAGGTTGTAATCCAAGCTTCTCTGTTCTTTATTTTGGTAGCTGGTCCAGTTTCATGTGCATATGAGTGCACAGGAGTCCTGTGTGTGTGTGTGTGTGTGTGTGTGTGTGTATGCCACTGCACTGTGTTCATACGGCTGATAAGGTGACAGTGTCTTGGCGTAGGTGTAGCACCCATCTTCAGGTTCCCCCCTGTTAACACTGTTAGCTCTGTCAGCACTGTTGCAGTTGTTAACACTGTTAGCTGCTAGCCGCTAGCACAGCCACCTCTACAATGAGAGCTGTGTGTAGACAACCTTAATAGATTGATAGATCCACTCTTAATATAGAGCACCTTAAAATCCTTCAAGCAGAAATACCAAACATTCGATGGTTCAGGTTCTCAAATGTGAGAATTTGCAACTTTTCTTAGTCTTACTTGATAGTAAATTGAATACTTTGGGGTTTTGGGCCATTGGTCAGACTAAACAGAACATTTATTTTCATCACTGTGTATTTTTGAGATGTTTTAATAGGATGAGCGATTAATAAAAAAACAAAACAATAATGAATCTAAGACAAATTTAATCACTAAAGATTGCCTTTGTTTGTCGCATATATTGTTGGGCTGAATGTAGAAAAATCAAGTTTTCAATTGACAGACATTAATTTCCCAAGCTTATTGTTTTGTATTTTGTCTGATTATAAAGCAAAGTTGAGGACCCAGATAACAAAAACCTTAACATCATGTTAGGACACAATTTTGTGTGTGTGTGCTGCCTGTCAGGTGCTGATCAACAATGCTGTAGACTTTCCATGAGATCTCAGGGTTAATTGTGTCGTACACTGTCAAATCTATCTGAACACATTTCAAAGGATTTCGTTCGTTCAGACTGTGGAACTAAAAAGTGACGGCCTGATGTGTTACATTCCTGTTTCAGGATGCTGCTCATTCAAACAGCCGCCTGAGCTTAGCACAACCAGCGTGTTTTTCTGTAGCCCACAAAGACTTTACTGCAAAAGATTCCCCACTTGGACCACCTGCAGCTGTGGACCAATTAAAATCACCACCCACCACTCCCTGACCCAAATGGTTTGACAGGCATACACACACTCACACCCACAATAACAGCTGGAGAGAGTGAAAGCAATCAATGAATAATTAATGATAATTGGCTCTACCCATTCATAATTCATACCCTTAATTATCACTAAGAGGCCCCACCTGAGTTTGCTGTGTGTGTTTCTGTGTACCCATCGGTGGACTGTCTTGTATATGTCACAGGAGACGTGCGTGCATGTCCCATCTGCTGTGTTTGTGTCTGCTCTTCTTTCAAATTTTATGAAATGTTGTGTAAGAGGTGTTGGAGACTGCGTGTTTGAGCTGTAAACATGCTTCCTCTCCTTCTGACACGCAGAGTAGGTTATCCCTGTGCCGTCTTCCAAAATGTTATCTCCACTTGTGGCTGTGCAGGCAGGAAACTCCTCTCTCCTGATAAGCAAATGGGGTACGAGCTCCAGACTCAACATGCTCCCTTATCAAAGGTGTTGTTAGGATATAATCACAGCATACTTTCACTATCGAACAAGAGGCTATGATTCTAGAAAGGCAGTGTGCAACCATGCAACTTGTGTGGTTATTTATTATCCTCCAGGCTTTTAGATGTGTCAGTGGAAAAGTTAAGAGAAAGGGGCTAACTGTCAGTGGTGGAAGACGTATTCAGGTGCTTTCATGCATTAAAAGTACTAATAGCACTCAACTATAATTAAAAGTCCTGCACTCAATCCCTCCTTAAAGGTCCAGTGTGTAGGATTTAGGGGCATCTATGATATTTACAACCATGTTTTAATTTATTTATAATGACCTGAAAATAAGAATGGTTGTGTTTTCATTACCTTAGAATGAGCCATTTATATCTACATATGCAGTGGGTCCTCTTCCACGGAGTTCACCATATTGTTCAACAGAAGGTCAGAATGGACAAACCAAACACTGGCTTTAGACAGGCGTTTTTCTAGATATGCATTTTTGCAAATGTCCCTCTAGATAGGGATATTTATGATTTCGCAATGTTGCATTACAAGCATGAGAGAGAACTGTAGTTCTCCTACATGCCTGGCACAAGGGACACGTTTCAGTTGGTTGCAATGTTGCAACCTCATCATTAGATGCCACTTAACCCTACGCACTAGACATTAAGGTAGAAGTATGTAAGTAGGCCCGTTTCCACTGAAGAAGTTCCTGGTACTATTTGGAGGGCAGGAACTTTACAGGAACGTCCTCTCGCTCGGCTGTCTCAACCGCCGTGTCTCCAATGAGAGAGCGGAGTAGGAGGAAGGTTTCTGTGAAGTTACCGGGCTCTGGATGTGATGTAATCGTCGCGCGACCATTTTGACCGGGGCGACGCGGCAAAGGAACAAACAAAGAAGAACAACTGCTTTTCTTCTTATGACTCCTTTTAAAAATGCGACTCCTCGTCTGCTGAGTTTTAAAAAGCTATTTTGTCGCTTTCTGTTGACGTCACATCCCGCCTTGAGTATATCCAATCAGCACCAAGTAAACCCCAAGCCCCATCCAGGAGTTTTTCGGAACTCTGTCCTTCGGGGGTGGTTCCTGCCCCAGCCCCGGCCCTGGTCCTCTAAAATTACCCCAAAGTTCCTGCGGTGGAAACGGGCCTATTGTTATTGGCTAGATGTACTTAAAGTAAAAGTATTCATAGTGCAGTGAAATGTTCCCTGTCTGGGTTTTATTTTCTACATGGTGTTTTTGGATTAGTATTTTTGTGTATGTTGCATTTTACTGCTGTAGATATTTAAGTTTGTGCTCATTTATAACTCCTTTATATAATGTGTGGTAGTTTACTGTACAGTGTTGCATTATATTCCATAAGATCTTAACGTTTGTAGCACTGCTGTCCTGTGAGAGCCACATATCTGTCAAAAGTCAAATTTTCATGGTGTTCAGAATCACCAGATTTGGGTAATGAGGGTATGAAAAATTGTTTTTCAAAGTAACTAGTAAGTCAAGCTGTCAGATAAATATAGTGGAGTAAAAAGTACAATATTTCCCTCTTGGATGTAAAAGTACAAAGTTGCATAAAATGGAAATACTCCACCACTGCTGACTATGCTTGGCTTAAATAACTGGCGACAACAAAAGTAAAGTATGTGTCTTACTACGTTAATAATGTCTTGTTTTTTTCTCCACACATTCCTGCAGATCACAACACTGATCAACCACAAAGACAAGCCAAAGAAGTCAGAGCGCACCCTGGCAGCCATTCACAGGGTGGGCCAGGCAGTGAGCGTGGCTGTGGGCCGTTTCGTCGCCGTCGGGGAGGCCATCGCCACAGAGAACCAAGAGCTCAAGGATGAGATGGGTCAAGCCTGCTTCGAGGCACGCAGAGCAGGTTTGGTTTGATCTCATTACGTACTCGACATATCACTGAATTGCTGCGCTTAAACTCAGCACCTCGTCGAGTGCCTCGCTTTTGAAGGAGAAAGAGACAGATTTTATTTTGTGGTCACAGATTAATGTTGTTAAACAGTGTGAGGGTGCTTCACCCTACAGGTTTCCTCATAGTGGATACTGTATCGTCGTGATATAAGCATGGCTTTATGATGTTAAGAAATTGCCATTGAGGCTGTTACAGCTTGTCAGCCAATAAGACTCATCGGTGTTTATTTGTTCAGACAAACTGTGACAGTTTCATAAGGCATCAGGCACCACCTTTAGGCGTCACACTGTTATCAAATTTGAGCAAGTTTCGATTTGTCTGGACAGCCTGGCTGTCAGATAGTATTAAACCAGAGCACCTCCAGAGTCAACTAAAGACATTGTTGTTATTAGCTTGGAAGTAAAGGCTGAAAAAGTGCCTCTTCACCCAAGGGTGCTGTGTAGGGAATGAATGTCTCTGCACTGGCTTGGAAAGCACTGCATAATAGATTCTGATAGAAGCTTTATGCATCAGGCTGTTGGCAAGATTGAAGCAGTTTTCCCGATATTCACTGCCTCATAGATTGCCTCTGTGTTACATTGAAAAATATTTTTCCACCTGAGGTCAGGACCCCTTATTTTTTTTCCAGGGTTTGAATTTGCTGGCTGTGCCTGTCTGTGTGGAGTTTAGATTTCTCCCCACGTCCGCATTTCTGCAGTTTCCTCCCCATTCTAAAACAGGCAGGTTAGGTGATAGACTGACGACCTGTCCGGGGTGTAGTCTTCCTCTTCACCTAATATATGCTGCAAGATTCGAGTCTGAATCTGAAAAGATAATCTGTTTAATGGATGTACGGCTGTTTCAAAGTGCAAAACATTAAACATCTGAGAGAAACAAAGAGGGGAAAGAGGGTTGTTGGAGGGGTGGAAACATTGACAACCAGAGTGAGGGAACAAGAATGTGTGGATCACTCTCATGGGACTGTTGGCTTTTATTGAACCCGAGAAAGAAGAGGTGATGGTTTTGTCAGAAATCTGTTTCTCTCAGTGTTTCTACACTTTCTTGTAACATTTGCACTTGAAAAGCCGTCAAAAAAAACACGCTGTCAACGCTGTGTGTTTCTGTCTATCTAAACTTTCTTAGAATTCTTGGTTTAGATAGTTGTCATCACTCGCTGGGTGAAACACTTCTTTATATCCAGAGGTGGAAGAAGTATTCAGATCCTTTACTGCAGTAAAATAACTAATACCACACTGTGAAAATGCTCCACTAGAAGTAGAAGTTCTGCATTTAAAACCACTTTATATGTGCTGTTTTTGGATTAATATTCCTGCTGCTTTAATGTGTATGTTGCATTTTACTAGATAGAAAGGGTATAAAAATTGTAATCTGAATAGTTTCTTAACCCGTCAGAGAAATGTAGATGAGTAAAACGTACAATATACCTCTCAGGCGTAGTGGAGTAGACATATAAAGTTGCATAAGATGGAAATGTACAGTTTGCTCCAATCAGTACTTGAGTAGAGTAGTAAAATTACTTTGGTACTTTCCACCACTGTTTATATCTGGAAACTTAGTTCTTATCAGGCAAAACAAGGACCTCATTTAGCTTTCTGCAGAGCAGACCGGAAACAATATCACATTGGGTAAGAATTTTAGACACAACACCGTGATAATAGGTTTATGTTGGGGGAACCAGCTTGTGTGGCAAAGCGTTTAATCCTCACACAGCGTTGATTTGTAAAGACGGCTAAAACTCAGACAAAGAAAGAGCTGGTGGGAGGGGGAGGATAGACTGATGAGAAAATGTGCGTGTGAATGTGTGTGTGCGTGTGTGTGTGTGTGTGTGTGTAGGTGAGGCCAAGTGAAGTGTATGTGTGTCTGGATATGTGAGCCCACTGCAACTAATTTATTCCGGTTCTCACTTTCCTCTTAGGGAGGTGTTTTTACAGTTTTCTCTTGCACTTCTCCTGACAGACACTGTACAACTGTTCCCTGATTCTAAAAAAAAAAAAAAAAAAAAAAAAAAAAAGGTTTAGTCTCTCTGACCATTTTTTTAAAATGATGGAGACATCTTCAGGGATAAAAAAAAGAAAGACTTTTTTAGAGGCTTTAAGTCTACAGCAGAGAGAGGGGCTAGTTAGTGAAGGATTGACATTTCTCTAATACCTAGCCGCAGGGAGAGTTTAATCAGGCAGGCTTCAGCCTTGTGTGCTATAATGAATGAAATAAAGGCAGGCTGAAAGCACTAGTTTAATTAGATGCTACCCATCATCAGAGCAGTGGAGAGATCCAATGAGGCAGGTCAGTGAAGGCAATCTGCGCTGGATCTCTGTCTCTGTCTCTTTCGCTCAGTCTCTCAGTGTCATTCTCACATTTGCGTGCTTCTGTCTCACTTTCTCTTCCCCCCACAGAAAGATTCAAGATAAGATGGTAGTGAGGATCAAATTAAAGTCATTGCACACATTGTATGTGAGTGTTACTGGACTACATGTGCAAGGCTATTAGTTGGTAAAAGGAGACGATTGCCTTTAAGCGCTGTACCAGCTCATCAAGGATTGGCCTCTTTGTGACCTTTTTCTCATAAATCATATATAAATGACACAGAAACAGGTCTACAGTAATGTTAGCGGCTCTGTGAGGCACAGCGGTGCTTTGAGCTAAATGCTAACATTCGGATCTGTAGTAGAGATAATGTTCACCATCTTAGTTTAGCATAGTTAGCTCGCTTAGATTTGCTAATAAGCACTAAATGCAAAGTAAAGCTGAGGCTCAAAATGTTGACCTGGTGATGGCGCTAGATGAAAAGTTAAAGAAGTCATCCGGAGGGGTCACATGAATGTCTGTATCAAGTTTCATCGCAATCCACCGACAGACAGACATTGCCATGCATTGAGTCATGCAAGATTGACTGCCTGCAAGCGCCGCACCAACACATCAAGGATCGGCCTTTCAAGTTTTCACTTATGAATAATAAATTCATCGTTCAGAAGAAAAAAAAAGTCGAAATCATTTCACCTGATGCGTAATTTTCTATGTTGGAACAAACTGCATTTACAGTGAGCAGAAACTACAAGGGTCTTGAGCACATACGGTCAGGGACCAGTGGGATAACTCTATTAAGGTCATGAAAATCCATCCTCCAGTCCATACCATCCATATTCCGAGATTAAGAGACGAGAGTTGGCTCCCTCTGCTTTCCACCCTGCTTGTGCCATGGGGGTTTGTGCAGCATTCTTTGCGAGCCAGGCCTAGATGTTTTAACTGGTTAGCGGAGCTGGCACTGAAAAGCAGCCTGTCGGATGCAATCAGTTCGTCAGTGCAGCTTCTTTTAAAGGACCAGCCAAACAAAATAGACAGCCAAGCAGCGTGACCCAATAGAGACCTAGCTATACTCCCTTCCCCCTCCTTTCCGAGCTCTCTCTTTCTGAGAGATTTCTCTCCTCCTCCCTCTCGCTCTTAACTCTGGACATTTTCCTCTTGATAGCTATTTTGGTGATGGGATTTCAGCCTTTTAAACTCTGTATTCCTCCCTTATTGGGGCCGGTGAGAGCAGGTTTGAAAGAGAGAAAAAGGGAAAGTTGGACTCTTCATGAATATTTTTACATTTGCATATTTTGTCAGTGTATGAATTTGGAAAAGCTCCGGCTTTTTTTGCCTATTGTATTTGAGGGCCTTGTGTGTCTCATGTCATCCAGAGAGCATGCCAGCAGTGTTTGGGACAGGCTGGCATACCACTGAGCTGAATATAGTGCTGCTGTGTGTCACCCTGCACAGGACGATATGTTCTCCCAGAGGTGAAGAGAGGCAGATTGGGAGAACATCGTGCCGTAGTGTTGCCTGACCTAACTTAGAGGGCATTTAAGGAATTATCAGCTGACCACACATCCTTTAATTTTCTGCCTCTTGTCTGGGTCCAGATCTCTGTGGCAGCTGGCAAAGCAAAGTAGCCTAAAGGTCTTTCTGGCCAGCCACATCATCCAGCTCTGCCGAGGGAATCCCAGGGCACTCTCAGGCCAGATGGGATATGTAAACCCTCCAGCATGTTCTGAGTCGGCCTCCTCAACTCGACTCTCCCTTAGTTATCTGACAGACAGACAGAGGGGCTCTATCTTACAGCCACAGCAAAGCAGTGCAAAGCGCAGTGGATCTGTCATTGCTACTTTCAGACCAAATCTGTTGTCGTTTTCATGGCCAGTGCCCATATTGTGTGTACTTGGGCCTATCTGTGTGCCAATGGGTGTGAAGGTCTTAGAACAAGGTGTGGGCGCCCAGGTTATGCGTCGTTTAACTAGCAAAAGGGGAGTTGGACATGCCCTAATAGACCTTGTGTTATAGATTGTTTAAACAGCACCCAACCAAAAGTCTCATAAACTCCCTAGATTAGTAAAATCAAGATTTGCACACGCCTAGAAAAAATGTTTTAGTTGTCATGTTATGTTTGATGCCAGTGTGTTCCATGCAGTGAGGACAGATTTTTAAATAAGGGAAAAGAGAGCACTTGTGTCGGATAAGTACTCTGGCACTGGCAGATACCCAGAGTTTAGGTTTATGAATCAGTAGCAGAGAGAAAAAGTTAGTTGTTTCATCCTTATACACCAACACAATATATCTGCATTAAGCTCTATCAGACAATATATCCGCCCAACTGTCCCTTCTCTCCTCTCTCGCAGGTGATGCCATAGCCCAGCTGACAGATGTGGGATCAGTCGTGTCGTCCCAGTCAGACGGACGTGTCACGGTGTTCAGTGATAGGACAGGGATGGTGAAGGCAGCCCGCTTGCTCCTCTCCTCAGTCACTAAAGTCCTCGTCCTGGCTGACCGCATCGTCATCAAACAGATAATCACATCACGTAACAAGGTGAGACATGTAAATGTGAGATGGCACAACCTTTAAAGATACGCATAATCTCTCTTACTTAGTCCCTCCCGCACACACACAGTGATGCACACATTAATACACACACACACACATCTTAGCAAACTCCATCTGGAGTCCTTTATTTCCTAATAGATAAGCACTGGCTCTCTGAAGAAGTACTCTGGAGGTAATTGGAGGGAAGCAGCACATTTTGCGACCACATAAAAACACAGAGCAAAGAGACTGCCTCTCTCCATCGTACCTGGCTGTGCTCTCAGCCAGACAGTGTGATATGGATGTAGCTGTAGACTAAGCCAAGAATGGAAACAGGGGGCCCAGTCATGACTGGTTATCCTCGTTTGGACAGACAGTCGGCAGCCCCCTGTTCTCCATTACTGGCAAACACAATTACATCTCTTCCTCCTCTTTGTCTGGCGTTGATAAAAGCTGCTGCATCAGGGCTGCCAGCTAACCTACCCTCAGCAGCTAAATTAGCAGGTACATAGACTACTATTAACTAAAATGCAGGTTAGGAACTACTTAATCTGTTGGTTTTATTTTAGCATATCATTGATATAATTGCATCACATTGGGACATAAATACTTCGGAGGAGAGCGCTGGAGTAACTTGTGGTGATAATGTGATATTCTCGGCTGTTTTTTTGCAGTTCCTGCTGATATCCTGTGAGATTTGAATTAGTTTTTGGAAGGACTTGAAGAACACAACCATATGCGTTCATTCACCGCACCGCTCTGATCTTTTCACTCCTCTTAGGTCCTGGTTACCCTCGACCATCTGGAAAGAGTCAGCACCTTCCAGGAATTTGTACAGATATTCAGCCAGTTTGGCAATGAGATGGTGGAGTTTGCCCACCTCACCGGAGACAGACAGAACGTGAGTAGCATGCGAAGAAACTTTGTTTTTAAATTCATCAGCACACTACTTGTCTGAATAAATGGAATTATATGTGGTCTAACTTGGAAGAAAGCTGCATATGTGTTTAGTTTGGTTTATGAAGGTGCAGTAATTTGTCTCTTTGTTTCTTCAGCACTGAGCACTATTTGTTTATTCATGCAGATGTGATCTAACAAGCAGCGGTTTTCTAAACATGGTATTCTGAATGTGCAAGCAGTTGGTGGAATTAGACTGTGAAACCTGCATTACTTACACTGTGAATGTACAAACTCAGAACAAATCAATAATTTAAGCATCAAATATTTACTCTTTTAAAAAGAAACAATGAAATAAGGTTTCTTCTCATATATCTCTCTTTCTGCATCGAGTCCTTCTTCTAATCCACGTCTTAATCCATAAAAGAAACGTACAGGTCGGTTATGACTCATACTCCTCAAACAAGTCACGATTTAATGTTGATATGAACTGACCTGTGCTTTGAGCCGTGCATTCTCTCTGCAGTGTATCAGCTCAGGGTATGGCACATTTGCAAAACAAAACTTCTGCTTCAAGCTTTAGAAAAACAGTCCAACTTAGGGTTTCTAACTTTGTTCTGTCAGAGACTGCTAATCCGTCTTTGATGCATACATTCAGCCCCTGCAGCTAAAGCGCTTTGCCTGCAGAAGCTGATGTAAAGTGCAGCGGCTGCGGTATCTAGACAGGGAGAAAGGATCGGCCATCCCTCTTTCTGGATTTCTTCAGGGCACGTGTTTTGAAACACACATCATGCCTCTCCTCAAAGCGTCGCAGCTAATGCTCCCTCTCCTCATTTACCACCCTGATTTCTCTATCACTCTTTTTTTAGTCATATTCACTCCCACTCATCCATGCACACACATGCACAAGCCCACAGCCCTTTAGAAAATCTACAATCTTCGTCTATTGAAGCCAGACGAGCACAGAGACAAAAATAATGACAGATAATCACATCGTCTTTGTAATCTATGGCGAAGTGATGGGAGAGGAGTTGATTCAGCTGCCTTTTCCAAATCCCCAAATACCTAATTCGAGCTGTCTATTTCTGTTTGGAATACATGAAGCGGGGGAACAGCGGGTCACATGCCGTATCTTCTTTCCTATTCTGGTAGCATCTGTTTTTATTAGGGAAACAATGAGCCTTGGAAGTTTCGTGTGTGCAAACTTGGAGAGGAATCTGTGTCACATTTGTGTATCCCTTCATAGCAGCTTTAAAGAGATTTGTTGCATACTTTTTCATGTCCCTCGGACACCCAGAGAGTTCTCAGAAGTTGCAACTGAAGTAAAGCCACCCATAACCATCTGGTGTGTGTGTGCGTGTGTTTGTGCTGTAGGACTTGAAGGATGAGAAGAAGAAGGCACGGATGGCAGCAGCCAGAGCAGTGCTGGAGAAATGCACCATGATGCTTCTCACAGCCTCCAAGGTAAACAGCTGGTGCACCAACACTGGACCTCTGGGCACAAGTTATGGATTATGTCCAGCTTTAAAGATTTAAGGCCTTTTCGAGTTTATTTAATTTCAGGGCTTCTCAAACGCTGTGATCAGTGGTCATACTCAAAACTCAAAGTCACAAAATCATGAACAAAGAGAGTGTATAGTCGTGGTTGTAAAACATGAAAGCAGATAGACGTTGAAAAGAGTAGAGGAGGGCACGAGCTTTGACATTTCCCTTCAAATTCCTTCCAAAGACTTGCCTGAGGCACCCAGATTGCGAGTCGGCGCGGATCAACAAGGACGCCGTGTTCCACCGGATGCGCTGTGCCCTGGAGCAGGTCATCGAGATAGTCACCGAGGCACGGAGCTGCGGGGAGAACAAGATCCTTCCTGCCAGCATCTATAACGGCATCAAGGACTTCAAGGTAGGATCAGAAATCAGACTTACTGAAGGAGTCTGTGAAGTAAAGTAATGATCCTCTTGTGAGGGAGGCGTCATGCTGAACAAGTTTTCTTTAAAGCTGCCATAAAATCACTTTCAGAAAAGTCAGTAACACTCCATTTATATTAATAAGAAAGAGCATGGTTTTAAGCAAAAACCCTAAAATGATCTAGTTGTGCTTCTGTGTCAGTTGATTTGTGGTTGCAGCATTAAGATTTTGGCAATAGCTTCAAATGTTACTCAGAGAATCAATATGTAGGACCAGACCTATCTGTTTTATGATTTGGTTAATAGGGTCGTGTGACTCATCATAAACCTACATCGCTGTGACTAATCTTCTCCCTCCTCCTTGTTCACCGGCGAATGATAGAAAAACAACAAAAAAATGTTTTGAAGGGGTCTCTTCTGTCGAGATAAAAGGAGAAGGAAGTATTTTAATGAAAGGGCCAGGAGATGCGTATTGCTTTTAATAAATGGCTTCATAGCTCCTAATGGCAGAGTTGAACTAATAGCTTATATAAACCTGTCATCTTAGGACACATAGGCAAAGGCCTGTACTTCTTTTAAAAACAGATCTTTGTTAAAAAAAAAAAAGAAAAGAGGATGAAACAGGGAAAAAAATGCATTAGCTTTCATGTTTATGTGCTTGAGACGCTGTTTGCAGAATTTAGTGCGCATCTTTGATGGTCCAAGGTGAATCCGAGGCTAAACCCACAATCCTTGTTATTTAATGACTAGGTCAAGTGCACAATGGTAATGAGATAATAAATTATGTATTTTTTCCCCTCAGGATAAAACTCTTGTGTGTGTGTTGCCTCGTCAGTCTTAAAATCTATCCTTCAAACACTCCTTCAACTCACATATGCAATCCGTAACCTTCTTCCTTCCCCATCTCGCAGTCCAGCGTGGAGTGCCTGCGGGAGAACCTGTACTCCCTGTCCCCCCAGGGCATGGGCAGCCAGCTGGAGGCGCTGGTGGAGCGGACGGAGGACTTCACTGATTCGGCCTACACCAGCCACGAGCAGCGGCAGGCCATCCTCGGTCTGTGCCAGCTGGCGCGCCAGGACACTCAGCAGCTGGTGCACGCCTGGGTTGAGGCGGTATGTTGGCACAAGCACGCACGCTTGCACAGATGCACAGATGCACAGATGCACATACACCTACAGGAATATTAATCTAAACATATGCTACCATATGAAGAATAATAAGAAGTAAGTCATCTGTGAGACACTTGTAAGTATGATAGTAAGATGCAAAACAGAGTTATCCAAGCAGAGAGGAAGTGGATGTTGGCTGGATTACTGTTGGAAAGATAGGGAGTTTGTCAGGTTAGGAACTACATCTGATCATTAATATCTTGTGTGTGATTTTTCTATAGCAGGCAGTGTCATAGACCCACTCACATTAAAGGAACACTTCAAAAACCCTCCAAATTACCATTTGTGTATCAGTTACTCTGACTTCTCTTGCATGCCTCCAGTGAATGACAAATCCAGAAACTTAGAAAATTCTTGATGAATTCAAAGTCATAGGAAACCGCATGTAGCAACAGCAAAACAATATCCAAACATCCATTTACACACTCTCACACAACTCGTGCAATATAATACACATTTTATTTATCCACTCGTGTGCTCAGTACTTCCCTAACAGCCGTTTCCGATGGGGAACTGAGCTAAAAGTGAAACTCGCAGATTCACCAAAGTCACACAGTAACACACTTCTACTCTCGTGTTTAGCCGGATAAAACTGTCTGTGTCAGTGGAGTCTGGCTTTGAAGAGAGTCCAGATAACTTCTAGTTCAGTTCCCCATCGAAAAGGACTGCCTGTTTGGGAAGCACTGAGCATATGACTCAATAAAAGAGACTTGGATTATACTGCACAATTTGTGTGACAGTTTGTAGACAGATGTTTTGATATTGTTTTGCTTTTGTTAATTAAGGATGCTCGTGACTTTAATTCATCATGAATTTTCTCCATTTTTGGATTGCTCATTTACTGTGACGTAGTGATGCTCAGGTCGGTCAGTTGGGGTAAACTCGTTAGGAAATATTGTGGTTTTTGGGCGGGCGGGTCATAAAGTGACAAAGAGGAATTCGGAGTAAATTATTTCTAACTTTCAGGAACATTGTGCATTAATTTATATTGTGATATTTACTAGGGTTCCTGGTTCGATCTTGGGTGTGGGTGCATATCCTTCCCGTGTCAGAGTGGGTTTTCTCCAGGTACTCCGGCTTCCTCCCACAGTCCAAAGACATGCAGGTTAATTGGTGACTCTAAATTGTCCGTAGGTGTGAATGTAAGTGTGAGTGGTTGTCTGTTTCTATGTGTCAGCCGATAGTCTGGCGACCTGTCCAGGGTGTACCCTGCCTCTTGCCCAATGTCAGCTGGGATAGGCTCCAGCTGACATTGGCCCCCCCCCCCCCCCCGATCCTCAAGAGGATGAAGCGGTTAGAAAATGGGTGGATGCACACGCACCATTTTGGGGGATGAAGTATTCCTTTAAGACTCCCTCCCCCGGCTCATTCAGTCCTTATTTTTGCCTATTCACTTTCTGTTCAAACATCCTTCCTGGAACAAGAGAGCATAACAACCCGTGTGAATAACCGTCTCTACTAAGGCTTGTTCAGCCGAGAGAAACATCACATAGTGTTCTGTGTCTTGCTGCCATTCAGTAGAGTCTCCTTGGCCTTTAAACGGATAGACTTATGAAACAAAAGTCATTATGTCACTGTTTTTCATTGTAAACATTTTTTCAGTTTGTTGAGTGTACACTAAGAGACTGCTGCCATGTAATTGTACAGTAGTCCCTCATCAAGCCTCTGCAATTGAAGGTCATCTGCAGAGTTGAAAAGACCAGAACATTGTAACATTTTGAAATTGCAAAGAACGAGTCTGAAAGTGTAAATATTCTTGGGTGTTCTTCACAGGCCAATTTGTGGTCTTGATTCTTGTTGTGGAAAGTTTAGTTGAATATGTAGTTTTCATTCCGATTGGACTGCTGGGTCTGAAGATGTGAAACTTTGTTGTAGAACATTTTAACGAAATAATTGGTTTAAATGATTTGATTGCACAAAATTGCACGTTGAAACGCTCAATGCTTTTACATATTCAGAGCGTAAAAGGTCACAAATGTAATTGGAAAGTCAAAAAGTATGCCTGGGTTCATTTTCCAATTCCACCTTTTTCTAGTGCACTCTTCCAGATAATAATGTAAGTTCGTGTGTGGGCCTGTCAAACCATGCTGGGTGTCATGTTTTATTCTCCTCTTCCTCTCCCTGTCTCACCAAAGCAGCAGTCTGTCCATGCCAAAGAAGCCACAGAAGACATGGAGGTGGCCATCCTGAAGACATGCCAGAGTGTCAGTGACCTCCGACGTGAGGTGAGCAGCAGTCTGTCTCTGCCCTGCCTATCTGCCCTCTGAGTCTGAACAGACGTACAGACACACAGACATGTCGGGATGTCTCTCACTAGATGTTCTGCCTCTGTAGGCGGCTTCCCACTTTCCTTTTTCACATCACTCTTCAGCTTACCTGCCGTCCCTGTCAACCCAAGGATGACATTTTGTCACCTCTGCTCTTCTTTTTCTCCGACTCCTCAACATCCACAGCGTTCGTTGTGTCTCACTCATCTTTCTCTCTCCTGTGTTTTCTCTAGCCTCCATCACTCCCCCTTCTTATTCTGCTATTTAATCTCTGATTCCTCCTCCAGCTCCATAAAGTTGCAGTCGTTCGTGCCTCTGACTTGCTCAAAGTTCATGGGGAGCAGTTACCTCTACGGGCTCTCAAAGCTGCAGGCGCCGAGGGAAACCTGGAGGCAGTGGCGGAGTATTCGCACACGCTCACTGAGCAGAAGGAGCAGCTGGTGGAGGTAGGCGGGAGGGGAGGGGCGCAGGGAGCACGGGGAGGCTTGTTGGTGGTACCACCTAGTAGAGGTGTTCAACTGGAAAAAAAACATCACCTGTAGACATCTGTCGTGATGTTTAGCTTTAAATTTTTTCATTCTTGTCAGGCTACTTTCTGAGAAAAAATAGCTGGCTGTAGCTGACAGAACTTGATCGTCATGAGTTGCATATTTGCTGAAAACACATCGAAATTGATGTAAGCAAACACATGCCGCTTGAAATGAAAGAAACTGTAGACAACACTTGTAATCCTCAACCAAATGAACGTCATTATTTGGATTTGTTGTGCAAACACTGAACAGAAAAACGCCATGCAGGCTTTGTCATGTCTTTGCCAGTGTCCCAAACAAACAGAGCGTTCAGTGTAGTTTGAAAAGAGACATTGTGTAAGAGTAAAGGTGCTCCTTTGGTAGATTTTAAGATTTTCTTGAGATTATTTACAAAACACTTCACAAAAAAATCCCAAAAAGTGCAGCCTTGAGAGTCACTTGTTATCCATGCACACTAAAAAAAAAACTAAGACAGCGATGAAGTTAGTTTTCTTTCAGGCTGAAACCACAGATGAAACATTTCTTCAGGTGTTTGTGTAGTCAGTATCAATGCACCTTAAATTCAAGTAACCAGGAATATCAGATACGGTTCGTAATGAAGTATAAACCAAAAAAAAAAAGAAATTAATTTGCACTGTTTTTCTGACTTAATGAGATTATTATCTCATAATTATTGGGATTATAAATTAATTATAAGTTTAAATGGGAAAAAAATGATTTTTTTCTGAATTATTTAAATAATAATATATATATATTAATATATCTTAAAATATTGTTTTTATGAATTAAATTCTTTATCTAATTAATTCAGAAAAACAAGTAGATTTTTTTTCCATAAAAACTTTTCTCGCAATTCTGAGATAAAATATTGATAATTCAGGGCACATCTTTTTTTTTTTCTAAAAAAACCCACTCTGCTTCTGTAGGTTTCTGTATAAAGCTCTATTAAAAATAAAACAATTTGACCACACAGTTAGGTACGATCATCTATGGTGTGTTTTTAATAGTCTAGTGAGTAGGATTTAGTGGCATCAAGCAGCGGAGGATGAAATATGGTGGCTGTCTGAAAAAGTGAATGGCCCTTTCTAGAGTCACTGTTTGGTTTTTGTGTTCTGGGCGACTATAAAGACAGCACAGTAAACTTTATGAAAGAGAATGCATTCTTTATGTAGATATAAACGGCTCATTCTAAAGTAACAAAAACACAACAATTCCTAATTTCAGGTGATTAAACACTAAAGAAAACATATATTCCATTCCTACCAATATATTCCCCTTAATCAAACACACTGGACCTTTAAGTTGGTAGCAAGGTAGTATGTACAGTAAATCAACAATTTCAGTATAAATCTGAAAAGCATCTCCAGTCAGTACATTTTTTTCCTCCTATGTCTTTGCTTCAGACGTGTCGGCTGCTGTGCCATGTGTCGGGGACCGAGCCTTTGGAGATTACCTGTATACATGCTGAGGAGACCTTCCATGTCATTGGTCCACAGGTAACATTAACCCTCCAAGCTTTACCTGCATGGATTTTTGTTTTTACTAGTTTGATTATATTCTCCATTAACTTGTAATTGGCAGGAAACAGGGGAGACAGGATCAGTCTAGAGAGACAGACAGGTTTACCTTACTTAACCCCGAGACCCATTTCGTTCCATTCAACACTTTCATTGCGTGTCAATAAAGTCAAAGCGGTGACACAGTGGTCTGGGAGTGAAATCAAACCCGAGTAATATTTAGACGCAGTGGGGGAGAGAAAATAGACAAATTACCTCACGTCTCCTCTGTCTACCTCCTACACCTGAGAACATGCTGTCCACCCAGTCCCCCTATCCCAGATCTAATTATGTTTGCTCTTGGAAACCATCCATGCCAGTAATTATCCAGCAATGTAGAATGTTCCCGTCCTGCGGCGCGAATGTCAGGCCCCCCATGACTCTGCAGTAATGACTCCCCTCCTAAGTTCAAAGGTCAACCAATCAATAATGCTGCAGTATGGGGGGGGGCGGCGGTGGTGATATGTGTCTGTGTCTGCCCAAAGTAATGGAGGGGTGGCCCAGAGGGTAATTGGCTATTAAATACTACACTGCAGGGGATGGACGTGGTGTGTATGTGTGCTCCCACATGTGTTTGTGTGTGTGGGTGATTGTTTTTTTTAAATTTATTTTTGTCAAATGTAGTTTAATCCAGACTTGATTGCAGATATAATAAATTGTTGTATGTGTTTTAAACACTCAAGCTTGAGCTCCGTCACTTGTACGATGAGTCATGCATCAGAGATGTGCTGAACCATTACTCATCAACCTTAATATGTTTATTTAGTAAAACACAAGATTGATGATGAAGCCTCAATGATTAATTCTTTTGACCAGATAAACATAGTCTAACCTTAGTTACTGTGCACATTGTTTTGGGTTATTTTAGTTACTTTATCTGACTAATTTATTTTTGTAATAAAACTGTATGATATACTATAGTAAGTTATGGATTTCTAGTTGGAATAATTCCACTATATAGTTTTTGACCTCAGAGTTGCATTTTATTTTTATTACATCGATAGGTATTATTTCATTATGATTGACCAACTATGAATGGTATGTAAATGACAAATCAGTCTTTGACTACCTACCGACCTACCTACCTACCTACCTAACTCAACCAAACACCCAGCCACCCAACCAACCAACCAACCAACCAACCAACCAACCAACCAAACACCCAGCCACCCAACCAACCAACCAACCAACCAACCACCCAGCCACCCAACCAACCAACCAACCAACCACCCAGCCACCCACCCAACCACCCAGCCACCCAACCAATCAACCAACCAACCAACCAACCAACCAACCAAACACCCAGCCACCCAACCAACCAACCAACCAACCAACCAAACACCCAGCCACCCAACCAACCAACCAACCAAACACCCAGCCACCCAACCAGCCAACCAACCAACCACCCAGCCACCCAACCAACCAACCAACCAACCAACCAACCAACCAACCAACCAACCACCCAGCCAATCAGCCAACCAGCCACCCAACCAACTAACTAAGCTGACACCGATACAAGGCAATGCATACATATTTTACGCAAAAAGTTTATCATACTCTGCACAATGGGAATCAAGGCAGTGGAATCCCACATGCAGATCTAGAAACACAAAATCACCAACTCATGTTTTATGTTACAATAAAAATTTGAGGAAAATTGTCCCCAACCCTGTGTTATGTCCCCGGTCTAGGGGAACATAAACGTACTGTAACATGTTGTGACTCCCTACTCTTCCCACTCCTAAAGAAGGCCAGTTACACAGTATTTATAAAAATAAACTAATGATCCTTAAACGTACCAAGCAAAAACAAATGTTAAACAAAAAACAACCTAACCTGAACTCCTGCCTATTCAAAACAAGAGAAAAGAACTTGGCAATGCCAAACAAACAGGGCTTCTCACTCTTACTCAAGTGTCAAGTGCTTTATTTACAGTGCTCAACTAAAGAATACAAGAAAATCCACCAGTAACTCTAAAAAGTAAACTGTTAAACAAAACTCAACTCATCCACTCAAAACTGATCAAAACACTTTCCTAAATAACAAATTTATCAAGGACACACACTAGTTAACACAGTCGAAAGTTTCTGCCTGCAGGTACTCACAAACAAGTCTACATTCACAGTCTAAGTACTTGCTTTGTTGGAGATAGTAGAGGTGAAAGGAGGGAAGAGCGTCTATCAGCTGGCATTTAAAAATCTTCTCTCATGCACTGGACAGATTACTGCAGACCATTTTTTAACTGTTCAATTTTCGTTATGGTAAAATAAGTCTTAAATTTAAGTCTGAGTGGCTTTAAAAAAGTCTTACTATAACTTGGCTTGAGCTGTAGGAGTCCTGGACATGTGAGCTGCTTCCACCTGTAATTTTATTCCCTACCTGCTTTTATTTATGGGGCCAGTTGTGAGTGTAACAGCATCAAGTGTAATGAGTGTAGCAGCAGAATCAAGGCTCTGACATGTGAACCCCAAGAGAGTGAACTAGGTGTCTTACTGTCTTGCCATGTTGGTGTTGATTAATGAAAATTATTCCAAGAGAACTGTAACCCACTTAATCAGCCACAGCCCAGAGAGAGTGCAGAACGCTACCCATCTTGAAAACAGACTTCTAAAGCTGTTAACACTCTTTAAACATTAATATTTAACATATTAATGTCTTGGTTTCGTTATTGTCTAGTGTTAGTTCCTGTATTAAAGTGCAGTTTGAAAGAGATAGTAGCTTCAACTCTTGTGTTTTAGATTTCAGTGGGAGAACCCCTTTGGTTTAATTTTAGACAACTAGTGCAGCGGCTGCTCAAAATGTGCCAGTTTGGAACGAGCCAAATGCTTGGCCTCTGGTATTGCTGCTTGCAGCTTTCTCAAGAACAGCATTTAAACAACTTCACAATTGACACTGCGTTTCCTTGGGTCCTGAGCAATACACCTGCCATTACATAGTTGTGTCCCCTAGCAATGCCAGAGCATACGTATCTAGGGTTGGGCAGTATCTATTGAATTGGCATATGACGATGTATACAGTGAAACATTGCGATGGACACTGTGTGACAGAGGCAGGGGAGGAGAAGGACTATTGCACGCAGTGTTCCTGTAAGTTATTAATAACTTTCTTCAGGACGCTGCTTTGTCACTTTCTGACCTGTTCGCCTGAACCTGTCATATTTATACACCAGAGAATTTAAAAAAGGCAGTCAGCCCAATGGGTGCGAGCAGATATTGATCAGAGAAAATGACGGTGGCAAAACTTAACGATGGCAACAACAAATTTGATTGCTAAAAAAGGTATCACCTTGCCCATCTGGAAGCCGATAGTCCATCTGGTAAATAAGTCAAAATTGTTACTTTTCAAGCATGCAGGGTTGCACCGGAGCTTATGGCAGTGATAACGTTATCCACCTCAAACCCATGCCACGTTGGCAAATTTGTGTTTCCTAGGATAGTCAATGTCAGGGTAAGCAAATCAGAGGCAGAGTAAGGACGCATTCACACTGGCGCTATTTGGTCCACTCTAAATGAACCCTGGTCCACTTTTGCGGATAGTTTGATTCGTTTGGATTGGTGTCAACGCTCATTCGAACTCTGGTGTGGACCAAACGTGGAACCCTGGTTCGCTTGAAAACTGGGTATCTCAGTTCACTTGCAAGTGAACCGTGGTGCGGTTCGCTTACAGTGGGAAATGTAAACGGATTATCCAGCGAACTAAAGAGAGAAAGTGAACCAAAGAGAGGAAGTGATGTAGAGCGCAGTGCATTTGGGGTAAAAAACAAAAACAAAGCTAACAGCGCGAACCCAGAAGGCAGAGGTAAAAAAAAGATAAAGTTGGAAAATTTCTCGTGGGCAGACACGGAGTAGTGAGGAGGTGCAGGCGCTTATTGATATAAGGTCAGAGGACTAAATGCTGCCCCCCAAACGAGCAGCTGTTGTAACTGTGTGACATTGTCCTGGCGGTTTGGTCCGCTTTAAAAAAGTGCAGTGTGGAAGCGAACCGAACCAAATGAAGGTGTGAAAATTTTTTGGCGTTCCCCATCCAACCGAACTGAGTCCCCGGACTATTCTGGTGTGAATGCGCCCTAAGGAAGAGTAGGGCGGGTCATGCCTTCACTATCCTAGGAAACACAAATTCATGCTCTGGTGCTGGTGTGGAAGGACAGATGGGCAGATGCGTCATTTTCTAACAGCTAGGTTTTTGGGTCAAGGTTATTTCCAGGAACAAAAGCGTTGATTCTGAAAGGCATAACTGGTAACAATGGTTCCCTCTCAGTACACTGCACAGTGTGCACATCAACGCATTACTAATAAATATGTCCTGTAGATCTCAAGGTTCTCATTCGACACAGCATTTCCTTGCATCTTCAGCAGTACACCCTCCAAGTGTGGAATCGACGATAAACAGTTGTTAAGAACACTGAAGGACAGACAGACAGACAGACAAAGAATAGCGGCAGCTGATTAAATTGAAAATCACCGCAGTGAATCTGTCCCTCTGTCTTTTACTGTCTTGGATAGTTTTTCTGCCTGGTTACTGACCCTCCTTATTTAAATATCACTGTTCTTATTCTGCTCAGATCATCTCAGCAGCCCAGACGCTGGCCCTCCACCCGTCCAGTAAGATCGCCAAGGAGAACCTGGAGGTGTTCTGCGAGGCCTGGGAGTCGCAGCTCTGCGACATGGCCCTGCTGCTGAGAGAGATCAACGACGTCTTTGAAGGCAGGCGAGGTGCGATTTTGTTCAGTTGACGGGTACTTGTGTGCATTTGGGCAGGTCAGCACATAACATGAGGATCAGAAAGTCTTTCAGAGAGAGTGAGAAGCCGAAGCGAATACAGGCAAAATGTGCTGTCAGTGGCATTTTAGCCTGAAAGAATGAAACTCCCTGATAAAACCTTGGTGAATCATTTTGTCCCTGAGCACTTCAATAAGCTTATGAAAGTTAAAGTTGAAGCAAAGCAAGGCGCATGCAGGCACATATCTTTTAAGAATTAATCATCGTGGACCGTGGGAAGCATTTTTTAATAGGAGCAACGTCAATGCCATTAAACACCCAGGCATTCATCGCTCCTCTGTACTGCCTCTCTCTATTCATCATTGTGCCAGTTACCTGAAGTGTCCAAATCAAGCCTTACAAACCAGCTGCTTGTATCCTCACTGACAGCCCTGTTGTGCGTGTATTTGTCCGTGCACACATATGTTTGTATAAACCCAAGAACTCTCAAAGGCAGGGGAAATGTTTGGGCATATTCCCAAGATGTGTCTGCCCTAAAGAACTTTCACATAAAACGCAGTAAATATTTTGGAGTGCAGCTCAGCCAGTGAAAGGATCACATCCATTGCACATTTGTATCCCCATGAAGCCAAAACGCTGCGTTAAAGTGTCATATTGACACTTTGGAGAGATTTGCTTTTATTACTTTCTCTTAATCTTCCTCCATGAACATGACAGTAGAGTTTATGGTCCCTGTAGTCGACTGAAACGAACCATGCTGTTCGTGTTTATGATGAAAAATAAAAATGTGTCAAGGGTGGACAGTTATAAAAGCAAAACAATTACAGCGCCATAATCACTGAATAACCATAATTGCCACCTTAATTGTCTGTGTCACTACCTAAACACAGTCATTCAAAGAGAAATAATGTGATTATTTTAGGTTTTTTGTTGCGTTCTGTTAAGATAATAACAATACTTCTCTTCTCCCAGGAGACAAAAGACCTTATTTATCACTCCCCAGACCCGGGGTGAGTATCCCACCATCCATCCTCATGAATATTCCAGCCATCCAATGGTTTGTAATCCTCTGATTAATGCCACTCTCTCTTCCAACAGAAACACTCAGCTAACTTGAAGACTGCCAAGGCTGTCAAGTTAGATGCAGAGGTACCATACACCATAAACTCCTCTGGCTCTCAGCACAATACATCACGACGTGTCTTGTACCCTGTTCTGACAGCAGTGTATTCATCTCCAGGAAACTTTGTGTCACTCGCTTGAAGAATCGATGGCGTTCGTATGCTAATAGGCTGCAATTTTTGCAGAGCTGGCACTTTTTCACACACTGTGCCACCACGGGAAGCGGGATTATGCTGATTATAGAACTTATTATGGTGTTAACAAATGAAAATAATGTTTGCTAATATGAATTTTTAAAATGACATCCATCATGTTTCAGTCCTTCCCATATAGAATTACTTGTGTTGTGTTTTTCTGTGTGTGTGTGTGTGTGTGTGTGTGTGTGTGTGTGTGCAGGAGCAGACAAGCATGGCCAAGCTGGGCCTGGAGCTCCGTCTGCTGTCGTCAGATGTGGACACAGAGGTGGAAAAATGGGAGGAGCAGGAGCATGACATCGTCCGACAGAGCCAGAGCTTGGCCAGTATGGCCTACAACATGCACCTGTTCACCAGGTGATTGAACTGTAGTACACACTTCTAGGGGTGTAAATCACTAGTTTCATCACAAAATGATATTATGTTGATTCTTTGGACAATGATATTTGCCGATATCACAATGTTTGCCACAATATGATTTTGATTCGATTTTGATCAGGGCTGCACCTGACTCAAAATTACGCCAGATTCGGCTGTTCAACCATTTGTTCCTTTTTTCCATAGAGAATTTGAGGGTTTGAACAGGACATTTAGTGCAACAGTGATGTTAACGTAATATATAGTAAATAAGCTAACTGCACTAACAACGGACCGTAAATGTGCAACAACATTTTTAATGGACACTACGTAGCAAACAAAAGCCAGAGACTGTATCATATGAAGTTCCTCTGAGTACTAAACTCAACATTTCCAAGCAGAAGGCAGCAGATAACATTATCTCAGAGGCTTTTGGGGCGAAACCTCTTCTCCTCTGGGCTGCTGCCTCCAGTCACAGCTGCCTGTACCAAAGAGCAGCGTGAGAGTGAAGAGTGCAAACTCAGCAGCAAAATCTGGTGACCAAAATGTCCCCAGAAGTACACTGCACACTGACTGGCAAAAAATTAAATTTAAAAAACTGCTGCTCGACTTAAAGCAATCTCAGTCAACTGAGGGGTCCTCGACTGATGATTCAAATCTCTGAGTGTCAGGGAGCAGCCCTATATCATATGCCCATTGAACATAATCGAAACAGAAGAAGCTCCCACCTCTCTCTTTTTTGCTAAAAAGATAAAAACAACACATAAATAATGTAAATAATTGTAACCTGTTAAGTGCAGTAAAGTGACTTTGTATCGACTCCACACCTATCCCATGTGCATAAACAACACATGGGATAAGTTAGCCTTAACTTCAACCTAAACCATGATGTTTTGAGCTCATGTCATGTGGCTGCTGGCTCAAAGCCCTGAAGGCAAACCTTTCCCAACAGCCATAAACCATGGATTAACCGCAAGATCATTCAACAAAGGTATAAAATTCAGCTCAGTAATAAGTGTCAGGGTTCAGGGAGAAAATAATTGATATTTACTAGTCACCCATAGTAAGCTAGAGCACTTTTACATCGCATAAATGACCCTAGCAGCTATTCTTATAGCTAAATGAATTACATGTATTATTTATACATTTTCTTACTCACTGCTGGTTTAAGTCACTGTATCAGTCATTGATTATTGAATCAATACATTAAGATTGTTGCACCCCTACACAGTACACAGACACGCACATGCTCCGATTGAACTGTTAAATTCATCTCAGAGCTGGACTCTGTAAAGCTTCTTAGACATCCACATGAATCTCTTTAAAGGCTTACTGTTAATGAAAGTCTCGAGCCCGTCGCTATTGATATTTACCAGGCATAGTTAGAGGCAGTGAAAAGTTGACTATGACTCATTGTGACGATAAAATCGTTGCAATTCATCTAAGTCAGTGTTTTTGTTGATTGCTGTGGATATATTTTGTCCTCATCCATCTCTCTCTCATCCATGTTTCCTCTCCCTATTTTCTGTGTTTCCCCATATTGATTCCCCAGAGGGGAGGGGCTGCTGAAAACAACACTAGATCTTTTTCATCAAGCCGAGGTATGTGCGTCCGTATCCGCTAATCTCTCCTCCTCTCCACCTTCTGTTCTATATTCTTCCCTTTTTTATTGAAGTTGCAAATGAATGCATCTGTTGTTTCATTAAAGCAAAGACATACAGTGGCTGGCAGATCAATAGGTTAGTAAATGCCGGCAGCATCCCTTCTTTCACTCTCCTCTCACAGATCTGATAGGGTGTGACTAGGATCATTTTGATGGAAATAAAGCGCTGTGTGTTCCTCGCCATGTCAGACAAACAAGGTTGCACGGAGGAGTGTTTCTATTGAATTGGGATCATTGCCAATAATGTGGAGTAATTTGTAGAATCAGGGCCCAAAATGTCAGCCAGGATTTATTCCATTTGGTGCGGGCAAGGGAGATAAGATGGGAAGAGGAACGAGAGGGGAAAAAGACGGGAAGGCATGCTGATAAGAAGAGCTGAGAAGATGTAAAATCTCATAATATTTACAGACTGTGCTTTTTTTTTCTTGCCATCAAATATCTTCTTGTTGGAAGTTTAAAAATTATACTTTTACTCGTATTTGTGTATTTTTTTTTTTTTTTGATATTTATGTCTTTTTTCTCTGACTTATTTGTAAGGTTCTCTCTGAAGAGGGGCTCCAGCTGTGCTCGTCTCTCCGCACTTTTTCCACTCAGGTATATATCAGTGCAATAAATCTCTCTCACTCTTAAACACACACACACACACACATGCACACAGAGTTTAAGGCTGAATACCAGATGACAGTGTGCTCACATAAATCAGTTTCCAAGTATTTTTGCACGGTAAGCACTCACTTAACATAAATGTAATGCATGTTTTGTAAAAGAAAGAAGACCTTCTGTATAAGTAGTAATACAGTTAGTACAGTAGAATATTAAAGTGGAAACAGACAACTTTTCAATCCCCCATTTCCAAGTGTTATTGTTGGTGCTGCTGTTGCAAAGCAGGGCTGCAACTAATGATTATGTTTTGGAATTGTCAATTAATCTTACTTTTTTCAATTAAACAATTGGTTGTTTAGTCTTTTAATTGTCAAAAAAAATGTGGAAAAATGTTGATCAGTGTTTCCCAAAGCCCACGATGACGTCCTCAAGTGTCTTGTTTTTTCCACAACCCAAAGATATTCTGTTTACTGTCAGAGGAGTAAAGAAAACAGAAAATATTCACATCTAAGATGCTAGAATCAGAGAATTTTTTTTCTAGATTAGAGAACAGATTATCAAATTAGTTGATGACTAATCGAATTATTCCTGCAGCTCTATTGCAAAGACAGCTGACTTACTTTCCATTTTCCTCAAAGTCCAGCAACTGCCACAGCTTCCACAGTCACTTACATTGATACCTCTTAGTAAATGGGGATGGGTACCAATAGTTACCAGGAAAAAACAAGTGCTATCCTCTTCCTGTTTTGGTTGACGCGCTTCATTTGTGCTGTAATTTGAGCCTTTATTTTCCTGG
Source organism: Epinephelus fuscoguttatus (assembly GCF_011397635.1). NCBI lineage: Eukaryota > Metazoa > Chordata > Actinopteri > Perciformes > Serranidae > Epinephelus > Epinephelus fuscoguttatus. Next base: position 26,962,393 of record NC_064768.1, read on the forward strand.
GAGATCGCACCCAGTGGCAGAGAGGATTGCACAGTGGAAGTGAGGCGTACAGGGAACCAATCTAGAGGCAGTTGGTGTCATTATCCTACTGTACTGTAATGATAAGTTAAAGCAAAAGCATTGTCTATATTCACTTTAAACACACAAAAAAATCAAATATGTGTTTGTGCAGTGTGCTCTTGCTTCTCTTGTGGCATCTGATTGATTACCATAAAGTAAAGCTATAAAAATCAGCACTGAAGTAAGTAAAAGCAAAAAGCCAAAGAGAAAAGTAAACTGTTTTCTTTTGCACAAGGTGAGCTGCTGACCCATCTGTATGCAGACACACAAACACTGGCGCCTGTGCCCCCACCCACGTTACGCCTCTCACACATATACACACCTATATCACCCATTCTGGTGTGCCACGGTGCCAGGTCCGCCTTATAAATCACACAGCGAGAGGAGGAAATTAAGGCCGTCACACACTTTTCACCATTCCTCCTTTCCTCTCTGAGTCAAGATCCCACAAACAAACATAGCCTCAGTGCCTTCCTTCCTCTTGCCCTCCACCAACTTCTTCCTCAGGTCCTCCAAGTGTAATTAAATGGCTCTTTTTGACAGCCATTAACGACCGCCATTTGTCACCGCTGCGTCCGTGGGTGTGTATGTTTGTGCACGTGTGCATGTGTGGAGGGGACGAGGGTGGGGGAGTCGACCGCGACCGCCCAGGACTAATTCATAGTCAGGAGGCTCGGCTCTTCAACTTGCCTCACGCTTTCTGATTAATTACATCAAACAAACTGGTGCTAATGGAGTCCCTCTGTCTCACGCTCCACTCCTATACTTCTGTGGCACCAAACACACTTGAAGCACACCTGCGTTGCCCTCGCTGAAATTATGAGGCTATTTATGCAAATTAGGCTTACGCATTTATAACTGAGGTTTAAGAGGTTTTATGTACTTTCTGTCAGCCATGAGTAGAGCTACGCTGAATAAAAGAGCTTGTGGTTTTAGGCCGCTGGTGGCATGTAAGTGAAGTAGATTGATGGCCCCCATGACTGAGATCGAGGGATTAACCCAGCTGGATAACAGACTTAAGCAGTAGATCATGACCTGGCTGTTGCTGATGGATTACATCAAGCTACAATAAAAATTTAATTTATTTCACCCTCCTTTTTTTTGGCTTTTTGTGATGATGATTTGTGTTTGAACAAGAGCACTGTAAATCTAGTCCAGTACATCTATCAATGTCTGCACATATTAACCCAGTCTCCCCAGATAATACCGTCATAAACCATCTCCGCTGTCCTGAAAAACATCTCTCCCTCTGTCTGTCTTTGTCTCTGTTCCAGCTGGTTGATGAGGAAAAGTCTGTGGTGATGACAGAGATGGAGAAACTGGTGGCGTTGTGCCAACAGTTGCAGATGGGGGCCAAGACTCCTGTACAGGGCAAGACTGCCACCTTCCAGAAGGTACTCATACTGCGCTTGTGTTTCTCTACCCTTTTTTTGTTTGTTTGTGTGTACACTTTTTTAAAAAATAAAAAATGAATCAATGTTTATGCCCCGAGTCTGTTTCGTTTAGTAGACATCAAATTAGTAACATCACACTGAGTGGTACACAGCAGACTTTTTTTCTTAAAGGGATAATTAGCTGCAAAAAGCATCAAAAATACATCCCGAACAACAGACGGGCATCACACAATAGAGCATGACTAACTGTTTTACTTCATTACTGGCTACGGCATAATATTTGAGTGATCTGCGAATAACACTATTATCAAACACAGGGCGCCAGATTAATGAAGGTCTGTGAGGAATTAATGAGCATCTTGGGCAAAGATGAGCTGCCTCAGGTCACCTTGTAATAGAGGCGAAGGTTGGAATCAAAAGGACGGGATGAAGAATAGCGTGTCCTTTGCTGATTAATGAGCATCCCTTTGATATGTATTGGCTCCCATCCTTCTGTCTCTCCATCCTGATGTTCACTTTATCATTTGTCACTAATGGGAGAGTGTGTGTCCGTCAGGGGTCGGCAGAGCACTGATCAGGAAATGTTAAAGGGGACGTGGGTGTCCAATTGGTATTGATAGCTAATGCATTCGATTGAAACGGAATACCTCAAAGTATGCTATTTCAACAGGGAAAGCTGAGCTCCCAGCTACAAAATCTGATGTTTCTCACACATCCAGCGCTGTCATGTGATGTGACAGCGACAGAATTGGATGCAAGGAAGAATTACAGACTATCTCAGTTTGGATTACTAGTCTAAGCCATGGACATCTTGTGGATTTTCTGTGCGAGCTGCAAGCAAATCTAACAAGAAAACACAGCGACAATGTGCCTATCCACTGTATTTATAGTAGTATATATAGTAGCGTTTGTATGTTCATATGAATTAGTATCCAATGTGTATCCATGCTACCCCTCTCAAACTTTATCATTTTATTTCTTCGTCTCTAGGTGGACTCATCCATTCAGACAACCAGAGCGATCTTGACTGTGGTCCTCTCCCTGCTCCCGTTCTGCAACAAGCTCAACAGAAAGGTGAGTGAACAGGACTCATTGCTGAATGAATGACACTTGCAGTAGCTTCGCTTGCTACATGGAAATCTACCAAACTAAGAGAGAGAGAACTCAGAAACATTTATGGAGCCCAAGAAAGAGTGATTACATTTAAAATAATTGATTTTTGGCCACTTGTTAGCAAAGAGTTCAGCAGACGTGGAGCAAAAAGTGCATCCGTTTTATAGTCGTGTTCCTGGCCAGTAGGCGAATGCTAGTCCAATATTTAATTTACATTTAGCTACGTTTTTGGTCTCCACCAACCAAAGCTGAAGAGAATATGAGTGTAGTTGGGTAATCATTTTTCGGGGGTTCATCACAAAGAGTGAGCCCTTTAACCTACAATGATTAGTCATGTGATCCATTGTTTAAGGCCCCTTCCTGTGAAAATCTAGGATTTAACCTGATAACACGTCCATATGGTGATTTTTACACACTACAAGAAATACCACAAGCGGAATAAGGGGTAAACACTGAGCATTTCCACGTTGGGACTGCAATGACAGTTTAAGAAGCAGAGTCAGACAGCTAAAGTGCATGTGTCACATATCTAAGGAACCAATCCCATCTGGGGATGGGGCTTAACTAAAGGTGTATTGTTACATCTGCTTCTTATTATTTTTAATATGCACATACAGCAAATAAAACAGCATAAAACTAAATAAGAAAATAAGAAAAATGTTACAGAAGTAAGAAGTTTTCTCATATTTAGTTTCTTTCCATTCATTGTGTCCCCATGCTGTGTTCATTTGCAGTACAAGTCAGAGAGGAGTAGCCTGGGTTCCCCGCAGGACTGGAGAGAGAGGCAGGATGCATCCACACCTGTCAAAGAGGAGGGAGCGCTCAACGGCAAGAGCAGCAACGGCTTCGGTGTCAAATCCTTAGAGCAGCACATGGCCAGTCTCAACCTCCTGGAGAGCAAATAATCCAGGACCCTGTCACCTCCTTTGTCCACTATTCTCTCTTGGAGCAGCACATAGCCAACCTCACAACTCTGGAGAACATGTAATCCAGTAAATACGTCACTCCCCTCATCCTCATGCACCCACCAGAGAGTGGGCTAAGCAGTGTGGTGAAGATGGTCGCCTCGGGTCAGTCAGGGTTTATATTTGCTGTCTGGATGAATACATGTAAGGTTTACAGAGGAAAAAGCAGATCCAAGCTCGCTGTGTCCAGGGCCAGTTTAAACCCAGGGTAGCTTCTTCCCCGAAGCACCAGTTCCACCCCAGTCCACAAGATGGAGACAATCAGCCAACACTGACTTTGCCATTTGCAGCGAGCCTCCTTAAAGGAGAGAGGGGCCCCGACACAAACCTGATTTTGGAGTCACTTTTATCACTTCTCTGGATATTGAGTTGATAAACTGATCAGAAATCAGATAGCACCTCCTCTTAATGCTCAGCCATACATCTGTCTTCACTATGTGCCTCTGTGTAACAAGCCTATTTGCTTTGTGGTGTACTGTAAACGTGTTGCACATGTTAGCCAAATGTGGTGGTGGTGGTGGTGGTGGGGGGGGTTAAATGGCTGAAAACCCACCATGCATGATGCCATCATTACCAAACCCTTGTGTTTGAGTCTCTTACGGTCAGTGTGTCATAGGTTTGTAATATTAACACTTGTTCTCTAATATTAGACATAGTGGTACATTTTGTCCTTCATCACTGGCACTGTAGTCATCTCACATGGATAAATAAGTATTTTAAGAGTCAACCACACCATAAGATTAATGACTTCCTTCCATATGGTTTGCCATGGAATGTTAGCCATGTTAGTAACAAAATGCAAAAATCACAATTTAATGCCAAATATGATTGTCCTCATGAAGACGCTGTGGTCTTCAGCTTGCTACTAGTGTGAAATATAAAGCTCTTACAGCTCCTGTGTACGTCACTGGGGACGTATTTTTATTTGGGCCTGATTTTTCCATCACTACGATGCTTCGGAGATGACAGGATTTTACTTTATACTGTCCTGTTATTAAATCATATTGTGCATATAGATACACTTGGGACATTTTTTTCCTCACAAAAGAAACAAAAAGATAATTCTGAGCTGGCGTCTGTGTCAAACGGAGCCTCGAAGTGTACTTTTTATGAAGACTATCATTGTGAAGCTGCCTTGTTGGCCAATATGTATTAAATGGTATATGGTATGTATAATATGGTACTTGAAGCATAGATAAATATATATATATACTGTATGTATCCTAAGGTATTGAATGACTGGTACTAGGTGAGGGTGTGATGATGACTGAGATGAGTAACACATGTTAAGCTTTAGAGATGCTTTGTACAGTGTCAGAGCAGCTAAGGATGCTGGGTATTGTAGTGATGCTACAGATGTGAAGAAATCATAGCTCTAGTTTTGGACCATCTATTCTTTTGACAATTGAAAGGTTAATAAAAGTGACACATAAAAAAATAAACAATATTTTTCTTAAATCACTGTCAGTTGTGTTTATTGACATTCTAGAAAAATAATTCAAACTGAATATGAGTTGAGGATATTAACATGACTTCCAGTAATTTGTTAAGCTTCCCTCTGTTTCCTCATTTTTCAAATTAGAAAAAAACAAAACAAAACAAGCAATAAATAAAAAAACTAGAACACCGAGTGCATCCTGAGACCTTCCTTCGAGTTTTAAAACAATGACAATATATAAGTATAGAGGCACAGTGCACACAGCTTGCATTATATGCAATACTCCCTTTGAAGTCACCACATGTAAATGTTACTTTCCAGGTTAAGGTCCTCGGTCTTCACCCAACCTGGTGGGAGTGGCCTCCAGTTTTGACTTAAATAAACCAAGAATGTGGAGCTCCGTCATGATGGTTGAGACTGGTCAACAGTACGTTTGGAGACAACTCTCTCGAACTCATCTCTGCTCAGAAGATTCTCTGTTATGCTCTTGCTCTCCTCAAACTTTGGCAGGATGACAGCGATGTATCCTTCAGTGAATGGCTGTTCAGATTTGACAGAGAAAACGCTATTAAAACATTTTAAACATTTATTTTGTTAAGATCAGATGAGACTTAAGTGACCGTGGTTGAGAAACTGAAACTGTCATGCATTCATGAGTAATACTGTCAAAAACAATACATTAAGAGTTTTTACAATAATGCAACTGTATGGCCTGATCAAAGAGGGCGTTTAAAGGAGAACTTCACTCCACAAAATGACTGTTTGTATATCAGTTAATTACCTTGTGTTAAGTTGAATTTGTTAAGAAAACTTTGTGCCCCACATAGAATTAAGAATCAAAAACCAACCAACCAAGTCTTCACTATCCAGTCATATGCTTAGAACTTTCCAAACAGACAGCGCTCTCTCTCTAACAAGGAACTGAACTAAAAGTAAAACTTATCTATGCTCTCTTCAAAGCCAGACTCCATTGAAAAATAGCAGTAATTTACCTCAATGAACACAGTATCTGCTGATCTACCACTGCTTTGATCATTTAGTCGAGTTAGTGTGTGGCTTTGGTGCTTTAAAAGGTTAGTTGGGATTGGAAACAGATGTTCTGATATACCATAAAATTTCAATTAATAGCCCGGGCTATTAGTTGCGTGAATCACTGAAATCAATGGGCATATATTTGGGACAGGCCTTTAACTCCTTTCACACAAAGCTGTTGCTCAGCATAAATTAGAAATACAATCAAATTGAGTCAGTATGAATATTGTATAAAAATTAGGCAGTTAATATATGAATTATGAATCATTCATTTGATCTAGCTCCGTCAGACAGCGCATCAGAGTGAGAGAGTTACAGCACTCGAGGATTATGGCACCAACACAACACAGGACACTCACGGACTGAAGGAATATGAATAACTTACATGGTAATCAAGGAATGTACACATAATTTGATGTAGCCAACAACTCGGTTTTGTACATACGAAGAACTGCTATAAAAAGAAAAGAACTGCTTGGGCAACCAGACCGGCTGTCTAATTGAGACAGGCGTTTATTTGTCAAAACATGTAGCCACACTGGGCTAGTAAAAGGAACTGGGCGTTTAATTGGGACTAGGCGCTTTTTTTTTTTTTTTTTTTAAAGATATTTTTTGGGGCATTTTTAGCCTTTGTTTGATAGGACAGACAAGTGTGAAGGGGGGAGAGAGAGAGGGAGTGACATGCAGCAAAGGGCCACAGGCTGGAGTCGAACCCGGGCCACTGCGGCAACAGCCTTGTACATGGGGCACCTGCTCTACCACTAAACCAACGACACCCCAGGGGGACTAGGCTTTTTATTTGAAGTTTTACGGTAGTTTTGCGATTACATGCAGTCACATATGACCTCATTTCACCACAAATTTTCTCTGTTATTGGATTCTTCATTCACTGTAGAGGTATGTGAGAAAAACAAAGCTTTCTTCACGGATTCAACTTCACACTGGGTAAGCTATTGTTATACAAATGGTCATTAGAGGGCAGAATTCTCAGAAAGACAAACATATACATGGTATCTCCATGTACACATGACAATAACATTACAGTGTGTAAATATATATTTACCTTTTCCAGCAAGAGAGAAGGTGTTTCTAAAATACTTTCATTGACCTCAAGAAGACGGCCCCGGATGCAGCTGAAAAGACAATAGATTTGTGTAACTGATCGTGACGTAAAAGCATGCAGAATGTATGCCTGGAAACACAAACCATTATCTCACCTGTAGATCGTGTATTCAGTGTCATCTGTGCAAGTTATCCTACACAGAGGTGCGAAATCAGTAAGGAACTGACCCCCCTAGGAATGGAGGAAAAAAAAGATTGAGAGGCATTTAAAGCCAAGCTGACATTTTAAAAATGGATGATGTGAAGCTAGGTGAGTAAAAATGTATGCACATAGAATAAAATCATATGTAGTTTTAAAAATTAGTGTGAATTTACCCGCTTGGACTTCCCAGAGACTTTATTATTCAGTCGACTGCAGCAGTTACTGATCTGGTAGTTGATGCTTTTGATTTGCCGCCCATTCTGTAGGATGGGGTGAGTCTCCGCTAACGTGACGATGCATAGTCTGCAGTGAACAAAAACAAATTAAAAAGTGTGCCTTCCAAAGCTTTTAAAGATACCAAGTTAATGATGTCAAGTGTTTGTAAGTCACTTATAGGGTGTGGATTAAATCCAGTTACAAACAGTGTGACACAAAACTTTGAGGTAAATGTAAAATGCACATTTTAAAGGAACACTGCACCTGCAGAACTCACTGTGAGTTACCCTGAATTTGTGAGAACAACTTTGTTTTGCTTGCGTGCCTCAACAGTGAACAAAGAATCCGAGAAACAGGAGGACATTCTTCTTGTTTTGAAGGAAACAGGGACCACCAAGCACATGCTTTTCTCATAAACATTATGATTTAAAACAGTCTCATGCATGGCCGAGCAGTGTGCCTGAGCATGTGCGTGCATTTGAACTCTGCTCAAGTGAAGCTCATATGCACGTGCATGGGAAGCTATTGTAACAAATTAGCAAAAATGCATGTGTTTGGGAAGAAAGTGAGTATAGGACTTGGACTGAACTGTAGGAGATGTGTGTGAGTTTGTAAATAGATGTTCTCATATAGCTTTGCTGATGTTAAACATGGTCAGCGTTTACTTCAATTCACGAAGAATGTTAGTCTTTTTTGGATTCTACGTTCACCGTGGAGCAAGCGAGAAAAACAGTTTTCCTCACAAATGTTACACATGGTGAGTAATATTATACAAATGATCGTTTGTGGAGAGCAGTATTCCTTTCATAGGGAGTATCACACTCACAATATTCAAATGCAGCTCAGGGAGTAAAAGAATTAAATACACTGGGTTACCAGAAAAATAGAAACCCCTGCACACTGTAATATGCAATCAAATGTCCTGTAATATCACCTTTTTGTGAGGCTGTACTTAGTGTTGTTGTATTAGTGGATTGCATTCAACCTTTATGGAAGGTGTCTCTAATAATGTAGTACACCCATAAACAATATTTTATTTATCTCTTTCCATATAATTTAATGCTACTACAAAAGCCTCAAAACCTGTAATACAACAAGACATAAAGTAGTCTCAGGAAAACAGAACATTTTAGTTTTATTTGTCCCAAACAACTGCAGTGTAAATTATATTACCAGTTATAAAAATGACTATCGTTTGATAATTATCACCACCTGGTGTTGTTACCTGTTTGAATGCTGCAGGATGCAGTGGTCCTCACACGGTTTCCCCTTCAAATCTAAATAAAAACAATCACAATACATTTAACATATTTCAATTAAGTGCACTGTGCTGGGTAATTATCAGAATTTAGTGCTCCCTCTCTCTCCCTCTGATGTCTAAACTTCAACTATCGTTAGCTTAGCTGCCGCACAGCTAACACAGCATGAGACATTTCAGTGATGTGTTTATTTACCGGCTCTGAACCACCGTGTGTAATATCGGTCAATGACTGAAGGCGCCGTCGCTTCCGTGTCTTTCTGCTCCACGCAGTCCATCAAAAGTCTTCACAATACAGGCTGTGAAAAAAATTATTTAAATTAACGTTACAGAAATGCCTCTGCTTGTCCACTTCTTTGCCTTGCGTGACGGACTGAAATTGGTGTGACACCGGGCCGTCCGTCCGTCCGTCAAACGAATCCGAAATGTTTACGAGCAACAAGGTTCCGGAGATACTTTTCGTTTCTTTGCGGATTGTAGAGATGAATGTGACACTTTATAAAAGTACAATACATAAAATAAAATCCTCATGTAGTACAAAAAATAACTAATTGGTATTTTTGGCAGCATGGATAAGTTACATAGGGGAAGTAAGAGTTGTAAACGTGGTATTGTTAGTGGTTCCACAGACCTAGCTGCAGCTACTGTCGTTTATACTTCGTTTTAATAACAATATTACCAGATGAATGATTTAGTTTATCTAAATTGAATCTGAATCTCGATTTGGTGACGTATTCCCACCAGCCTTGTGGACATTTGAAGGCTCTACTCATCTGCCAAAATCTCAACTTCTCTCTTCTCTGAACAGGTGAGCACAATTTCTCCCAGGTCATGGTAAACATTTCCAAAGCATTTCTTACCCTGCCTTTTATTTATTTATCAAACCTTTATTTAGCCAGGAAGGTCCCACTGAGATACAAAACACAATACATAAAAGCAACACAAGGGGAAAAAGTAAAAGCTGTGAAGTTTCCTAGTGACAAATACTGTCACTTGACACTGGTTTATCTCAGTCCTGTACCAGGACTCCAGAGATTTAGGGGCCGAGACTATGTGCATTGTGTGTTATTTGTGGCCATTTGATAAATGTCTAATTTCTTAACAGTAACTCACAATATTAACTCAGAAAAAAAGGATCTAAAGGCTGCACCTGCATTATTACTTGTCTGGTCCCTGTCTTGTAGGCTATAGGGGGCCCTATGTTAAAGGGGAACACTACCTAAATTATGAATTTCAGTTGGATATAATATAATATGATATGTTGTTTCCATGGTCAAGGGAAGTTTAATCAATATTTGTTAACATGAGCTACTCTCTCTCTCAAAGCCAGAAATGGGAGAAATAATTCTTCAGCTTGTGATGTCGAAAAGTATAGTCTGGAGCTGCTCCACAGAGCATGAATGGGAGCCTGATTTTGTGGACCCACATGAGGTTTGGGTTTTTTACAAATGAGCTTCATTCTGTTGTAGTGTTCTCAGTATTGAACAGAAAATGTACCCATATTGATATTATATATTGATTGATATTTTTAGACTGTCTTAGACCATAACATATATGAATTAAAAAATGGGCCAAGTTCTCCTTCAGATATCTTGTTAAAACAAATATGTGTGAACAAATTAACACAAAGCAGAGCTAAATATAAAAACCCAAAGCAAATGTAATGCATTTTTTTGGTCCTCCAGTAGGGTCATGTGGTCATGCTAATGATTTGTGGGCTGTAGCAATGCCACCTTGGGCTCATTATGAGAGCAGTTTTTCATACTGCCCACAAGATGTCAGACTACTGCTAAAAACTGGGGTATACTCTGAAGTCAATGATTGAACGCTACACATGCAAACTCTGCAGACAACATCAAAGTTTATTAAAATGCAAATCTGTGTGATGTGGGTACATCTCCTCATATTTAAACTAGTAATATCTCCCACTAATCAATGCCATGTTTTACTGAATTGCTTTTGTTTATGTGTAGAGCAGCTGAGATATGTCACCTCACTGTCTGTGATCAGCTGCTCACTTTCCATACTTTTTAACTACGTGTCATTCTGTTTTTTTGGCTCTAATCATTCTACCAGATGGCGATAGACTTTAAGTATGTTGAGTCTGCATCCCAGTGGATTATGTAATAAAGAGGTCTGAGAGAGATTGGATGCAGGAATGAAGGACTGTGTCCCTCCCTGGATCTGTGAAATAGCCCCTCTCTGACCCGAGCCAATCACATACCAAACATATCTGGCTCCATGTGCTACTTGCACGCTGTGGACAATGCTTAGGGAACATTTTTCAGGGATTGGCATCGGCACGAGGCAGATTAAGCAATGATGACTTCATCTCGGTCACATAATTGAGAGAAAGAGAGCACAAGAGTGAGCAGGACTCGGCTGATATTTGGGGGCACGATGAGTTTTCCATGCATCTACTCACCAGTACCAAGACTTGGAAAGATCTTCTGTCAAGACCCATCGTAATGAGTTTTTCCATTACTTCTCTGTCTGTGGTAGGCCGTGGTCTGCAATTAATTCAGAGATGAAACACTAAACCATTGTGGAAACAGTGGACACAAAGGGAGAATCCTGTAGATGTGAGATCTTGCATCAGGCATTTCCAATAAACAAGACCAACGTTAATGTGAATCAGCAGCTTTACCTATGATCTTTCTCCAAACAAGACATCTGCTACTGTTAAAGCACTAAGTAGATGCTGGATACCAAAAGCTGACATGGATCAGTTTAGCAGATTTTCAGTCAGAATAGACGCCATTTTGAGAAAGTAGCACCTGGTATGTCCTATTAACCCAGGTGACCTCCCTAGATGTTGCCTTTTGCAAGAGTGCGTGTGCATCTGTGTTTATCAGTCTGTTCTTTGCCTATATGTATCTGTCAGTCTGTGTACATTCCCAACCCTTTACTGCATATTGTTGGAATGAAACATTGCTCCATCTCCCACTCTTCACGACTCGACTATGAGGTTCACTGGCTGGCTGTCAGACAGGCATCTCGAGTGTCTCCAGCTGCAAAGGCTTCTGTGTGAGTGTGATGATGCATACACAGCTCCACGTCAGCTACCGCTACAGCGAGCAGCTCTTCTTCTCTGGCCTGGTGTTTGTCTGTTGGGCTCCAGCAGTCTCTCCCTACACATGGAAGTTGTCCAACTCCATTCTCTAGCTGGTCCTCAGTGCCAGAGGAGAGCCTGATAAGGGAAGAAAGAAGCTCTAACCAAGGGTGGTGATGCTTGCGTGGCGTGGAGAAGACTTGTTGCCTCTTTTTATTATCAGGACTGTACTCATACTGGAGCAGAAAATTGAGGATTTCCTGGTTCGTGGCACACAGTTAGCTGTTTTTTAAGCCACAGAGACAGATGAGATATTCGTGTGTTGTAATGCAGATGGAGAGAATTACTGAAGAAAGATGATTTCTTTTTCCTAAGTGGTTCATGCAGACAAGCTATCAGTAACACTTTCAGCAATTCATTGTTTAGGAGGGGAACTGCACGCAATCCAGGCTTGTCCTCAGTATCTCGTCATATGATAAATGTCTCGGAAAATAGACAGAGGTCCTCTGCTGTTAGAAATGCTGCACTTCTTTTTCCTGGATAGCACTGAGGCACACACACCTGCATTTGCCATTCAAGACATTGAGTCATATGCTGCCAAAAGGCACATTTAAAACTGTCTTTATTCACTGGTATGCACAGTGGGTTCCAATTAAAGAACTGTAATTTTAGGGTAACTCTGTTTTAAAGGGCTGCCAAATGTGCCTTTGTGTCACAGGGCAAGAATTAGATTTTAGTGAGAGTGTAGTTAAAGCTCTGGAGGACTGATGAACAATTACAGTGTCACAGTGGTTTGTTTTCCTGCCTTAGAAAGTTTAGATAAGGAACCATGAAGTCGTCAGTCTGCTGTCAGTGAATGTGCTGACATGCAGCAGCACAGAAACCCCCGGAGCTCCTGACCGTTGATCGGAGGTCCTGTGAGCTTTATAAATGTCATGTCTGCAGAGGAGCCGTATCGCTCTGATAAGCTGGTCCCATGTCAAGTTATTATTAGCTTTCTCTGCGGTAATCGGCGGCCAAAGGTGCAATCAATCATGTCAGAGCTTCTCTGTTATTTCTGGCCTCTCTCCAAAGGCGGCAAAGGCTCGAGGCTCTGAGAATATGTGTGTGTGCGTTTGTGTGTGAAAGTCAATTTTATGATTCCCTTCAGTCAAAACATATTTCATCACAGAACTGTTTACATTAAGTGCTGCACTCTCCTCTCAACAATAAATTCAATATAACTAATAAATTACAACTTAAAGGATCAGACTGAATGTCAGGCAAGTGATCACAACATTTCACAGTTAAATGCTAATATTACCAGTGGATATATTGTTGCCAGGGAAACAAGACATGTCTTTAACAGCTAAACATTGTAATTTTTCCTTGAACTTTTTTCTCTTTTGTTCTGCTAATGGGTTTACAGCACTCATAAACTAATAGGAGCAAAGTCATGATGGACAGAGTATGACCAGAGCCAGTAACATTAACATCTGCCTCTGATAAAAAAGATAAGACTGCTATCAGCGTTTTAAATATTGGTGTGTGTGTGTGTGTGTGTGTGTGTGTGTTTGCAGTATATGTGTGACAGAAAAGGATTATGTGTCCCTGGCAGCAGAACAGGACTCTCCTCCCATAGCCAAAATGCTCGTATATCACTGTTGGTGTTATTTGAAAGCTTTATAACACAAACATTCACGGTGGCCAAACCTCTCTTGGTTCCTTAAAAAGTTATCATTTGAGAGAGGTGAGGTTCTACGTCATTTCACTGTGACCTCTGAAGTGTGAAAACAAGAGGAAGCGGTCGAAACCGGTTTGTTTCAACTGTCAGTTCGGGACACTACTTTAACCTTGTAAGTGGGAAAGATCATGTGTATCGATATTGTTCTTTATCATATGATTCCTTCCCTCTTTGTGTTTTTCTGTATTGTCATGCCTGTGCTCCGGTGACAGCCATAGCCGGAGTCAGTGGAGTTACAACTCCTGATCTTTCACATGATGCCATTGGGCCCAAACAGACATTTTCCCGTAGACTTACATTGAAAAAGACACGTCTGTAAATCAGTGGACACATTTTTTGAGCATTACAACTCCCTGTGAAATGACTCGTTTCACTATCAGGATGTGATCCATTCGGTCCGATAACATCTGGAAAATTTAGAAGAGCTGCATGACTGAATCATTTTATCCCCATTGAATCATTTTATCCTCATTAAGGCTAGATAGGTGCTAAATGGGAAGTAGCCAGTTTGAGTGGAAGTCTTTAGTGCGCTTGCTCTATGGGCCCAATGATACAGAAGCACTGCAGATAATCCAGGTTATTTTATCTGTGGCAGTTGAAAGTTTTTGGCTTCATGCACCACTGAACAACTTTCAGAACAGGGTCCCACCTCCAACACTGTGTCCAGGTGTCTTTATACATCCATAGTCCGTCCTTCCATCCTGTTCCGGTGAATTCAATATCTCAGGAACACCTTGAGGGAATTTCGTATGTATGGTGGGCAAAGGTCAAAGTCAAGGTCACTGTGACCTCAAAAACACTATTTTGGCCATAATGCAAGAATTCATACTCACTGTGAAAAAAATCCAACAAATGTATCAAATAGGATAAAATGATAAAGTGATGATATTTTATATCCAAAGGTCAAAGGTCAACTTTGTTGCAGGCTCTGCAAAACCACAACTGGCCATGACTCACTACCATGACTCAGGAACAGAGGAGGAAACATTTGATCAGATATTGAATTAGTGACACTAATCTTGGGTTTTCACCTTGAAACTGATTGTGAAGAATTTTCTGTGCTGCTGAGTTGCAGATGTGTGTGAAGCATCCACGTTTCCCCAAAAATACACTTAATACCTTTTATATCAAGGCCCAGTCTGTAGGATCTGTCTGTTCTGTGTTACTGTATGTATAACAACATGGAAGACTCTGTGTAAGAGGAAAAAAGAAGAAGAAGAAAACAAAACTATTCTTATTTTTTTTATAAACAAAGAAAGCATATTCATGAACATTGACAAAAAAAAACTGTCACACTCAACAGCTTTACAAATAAGTATTCACTGTTGCCTGAGAAAGTCCATTAAAGGTGCTCTTCAAATTCTTGCGCTTTACCTCTAGTTACATAGGTTAGCTTTTCTAGTGTAACACACATTACCATCTCTCTGATCCAGGACTGTTTAGAAGACACTTCAGTCTCTCTCCATGATAGGGCAACCATCCTCCTGGCCTGCAAGAGGCCAAAGTTTATGAGAGTCTTACACTTGGAGTTAAAAGAAAAGTTATCTGGATATATCCCTAAAATACAAAGTTTTGCTAAACAGGGTACCTGGATACCTATGATTAGTTTCTGTCTTAGTTACGCATCCATCTTTTGCGCACTGCTTGACCTGGTGCCCATCAATCTTTACTGCCCTCCTTTCCTCTTACATGTCAATGACTACCAAGTGCTTCAGACTCATTCTTGATGCTAATTTGTTCATAGCTGTCATTCTGCTTGTCATTCTCCAGAGACAAATGGGGTTCAACAGGAGCTGAAGGCAATGGAAAGAACACGCAGGCTGCCAGGTAGACTCCAAATCCACATGCACACATGAGGAATAATTTACAGGTATTAAGAGGTCTCAGCTTTGGATTCCTGCCACATGCTTTCTCTTGCCAATGCAGTAAAATTTAACAAGACTTTTTTATGACACACTGAAAGGGATACAATATATGCGTATATATATTAAGTCACCAACTGGGCTTGTTTAGGTTTACCAACAATTTCTAATGAGAGTCCCTGCACAGTGCTTGTGTTTGTATTTGTAAGAAGCCACGTGGCAAACATCTTGAAAATCCCCTCATGGAAAATGAACTTTTCTCCAGGATGGACTCTCTCTCCACCTCTTGTGTTTGCTTGTAGCGTAGCAGCAGGCAGGATGCTCCGAGCTCTAACTCAGCTGGCGGTTGAATGACAGCAGAGCCAGGTTGTTCCTTTTTATCCAACTATCCACCCTTCAACTGTTTCCCAGAAAAACTCATTTATGCCTCAGCCTGACTGAAGCTTTCCAGATCCAAATGGTGATTTTCTTCACAAATATTCTCTCAGGTTTTGCAAATGGACTTCCCAGCATTTCATTAAGGAGTTACAATGTTCTTGTATTGTTCAGCTTTATAATGGTGTTAGCGTATTAATGAGATCGCCCGAGTCTGGCTAATAAAGTAGCTGTTACAAGCAAAGTAAAAGTTTCCTTAAAGTCATTGTCCACATTGCACAACATTACATTCTCGTGCAGCTGTTTTGTAGTGATTGTCACTATGTTTTCCTTGCTTATTTCTCCTTTGCACTCTTAGTTTGTATTACACATCATCAAAAAAGGACTTTTATGAGCACAATGCCTCATTTTGCAGTATTATGTACGAGAAATGGCTTCAGGAATGAGCAGACACAGATTCCTAGCAGGTCACATGAGAACACTCCATTCCCTGGCAATGATGTGGACACTTGGAGCTTTTTTTGTGTGTGTGGAGTTTGGTTTTTGTTTGTTTTCCCCTGGCTCTCTGGACAGCCTTGGATATGGTTGTGTGTATTGGCCGAGGCCCTTGGTTCAACATTAAAGGACATGTTCTCATGTCCTGTTTCTGAAACGAACACTCAGCGTTGTTGACAGTGCTCTCCAGAGGAGGTTGTTTCACAGGTTTGAAGAAAATTGTCAAAAGCGGTGTGGAGTTTTCTCCGGTTCATTTTACCAGCGTTGTAATTTTGGCACCAGTGTACGATTTCTCAGTAAAACAGAAGTCATGCTTATCTTTCGATCTGCAGCTGCCATATTTGTGTCCATCTTGGGGATTCGCAGTGAGATAGAAATCGACACTCGTTTCTATTCTACACCTGCAGGAAGTGGTCACAGTTAAAGTTAAAGTGGAACGTCATGTTTTGCACCAAATTAAGCCGAAAGCAGCACAACAGCTCATAGTGTGAGGCTTTCTGACAGGAAACACTCAAACTATATATATGACTTCTGAAAACAGAGTAAAAGAGAAAAACTAATATAAACTCATTTATTTTCGAGCTGGTCTGAAAAGTACAACGTGATCTCTGTGACATCTCCACTTCAAGAATTTGCCACAGTTTCATGAGATGACGGCAGCAGTATGGGGGAGGGAAACTGCAGTTTAATTAACAAGGGGGAAAAGTACAGAATGCGTTTTTGATTGAGCAAAGCAAATATTTATCTGGATGTTTCACGGCTCACCAGCGAGCATCCAGCGCAGAAGTGGTGAAGTCAGAGGTTTGGACAGCTGGGCCTCGGGGCAGAAGGGAGGATGTGGCGAGATTAGGAAAGCCTGATTAACAGAAAACAGGCTGGAGGAAGAGGAATCTCCCTCCATCTCTTAATTTCCTATCCCACTCCTCTGTCCATGCCTCGATCCCACTCCTGGAGACAGAGACAAGGACGGGCCTCAAACCTCCTTCCTCTTCTTGTTTTTGTTCAGGGGAGGGAAAAAAGGCCAGAGTGCATCGTTCGAGTGTTTTCCTTGGTGCTTACATTTACTGTAACATCAAACAAAATTCACATCACAGAATCACAGAATCCCTTTTGTCTCATCACAAAGTCGTCTTGAACCAGGGACTTTCTCGTAAGACAACATGCACTGTGCGGGTGTCTGGTTTTGTTAAGTTTAGGCTGTAATTCTTCCGCTCTTCATCCCACTGAGAGCCTTTGCTTTCACCATGTACACGCACAGATGTGTGATGATTGGCAGGGTGATGGAGTATTGTCTTTCTTATCTGCATTGGTATTACAGGAAATGCTCTTATGACTTCAGGGAAGAGTTGTTTTGGTTGAACGTCCTGATGTGAATATGGATAAACGTATCAGTCAGAGTTTATTTTGAATATATAAGTGGCCTTTGCTAAAACAGGTTT
Source organism: Epinephelus fuscoguttatus (assembly GCF_011397635.1). Classification (NCBI taxonomy): domain Eukaryota; kingdom Metazoa; phylum Chordata; class Actinopteri; order Perciformes; family Serranidae; genus Epinephelus; species Epinephelus fuscoguttatus. The sequence goes on from NC_064768.1 coordinate 26,980,079, forward strand.
CCGATAACTTTGCCTTCACCTTGACTCAGAGTTGAACTCTCAAACTTCACCCGCTGCTTCACCCCAGATGTATCGCACATTTTGACGAAAGCTGTCAATGAATTATGTCCTCATTAATCAACAGCCATGTCACCCAGATCACAATGTTCAGTCTTTTCTAGACTGGCTCCACATGGTCTGGAGAGGCAGCCTGATGTAAGGAGTGAGTAATGCTGACTGGACAGCAGTCTCTGCATGGTGCAGCAGTAAGCTACCAGATGTGTGTGTGCCTGCATCACTGATTGTTCCACTCTGACTTCTCTCCCAAACTGGTACTTGCAGGTATTTAACAAGACTTTAAAACCAGGAAGCACAAGTATTTGATCCTGCTTTTTAACTGAGATGAAAGTGCTGACCTCGTCTTAACTAGTCACACGCAGTTGGCTCGTGAATTTAATGAAACCAAGTAAATTAGATTGACAGAGGTGCCAGCTTTAGGCATTTGCATCAAGTTCCCAAAACTGGTCATAGACAGCGTGAGTGTTCTGTAGATCTTCCCAGGGAAATGAGCACAGCAGCCACAGCGTTTCACACCCACTGATGCTGTTAAGTGGGGATGATGAAAATGTCACAGGCTGTTTCAACCACTGCGTCACAACCTTTTTACGTGTGGACCCATAAAAGCTGGCGCTATTAATTTTATTTATGTATTTAGGGTTTTTATATCATTCTCTAGTTTTCCAGTAGTGTTCCTGATGTATTCAAATCTGAAAGTTCAAATTTTGGTGTTTAAAATGCTATTTTTCAAGCCATTCTAAAAACTCCCACATGACATGACCTAGGTTTCTGCACAGTGTCGATGTTAGCCCACGTACTGCTGTGGAGTGTGGAGCATTAGTTTGTTCCAAAGTGACGCAGTCACAAACAAACTAAACGATCGAGTCGCAGTAGACCAGCAACTCCCAGTGTGCTGAGTTTTCTTTCAATGGAGTTGGTGGCTCTGAAGCAATCATAGATATAGTGGCATCCACAGCAGTAGGCTACATTGTTTAGCTCCTGTGCCCCAGTACTGTACTCCTGTCTGCTTCTCCACACTGGGAGCATGCAGACTGCCATCTTACTGTAGGAAATACACTGACTGTGGAGCTATTAATGTGTTTATGCAGTACAAATGCAGTATTATATTGAATCTAAATGTGACTTCACCTGGTTCAAAAAGGCACTATGTTCTACGGCTTGTGTCGGGGGTGGGGTGATCAGCAATGTAACCTATGCCTCTGCTTTCTGATAATGGTTGAGTGGGAGTTTCTATTTGAAAAACACGGAAAAGAATGCAGATGGAATTACCCTTAAATACAAAGCAAATTTTTACTTGTGAGCCCTCTATACACATGTATATGAGGTGTGATTTTCCCTTCTTAGATAGTTTCATTTGAGTATTGTCAGAGGGTTGGAGAGATAAAACTGTCCAGTATTTAACACAAAAACAGACATTAAATAAATGAACATATGTTTGTGTACAGCTTGTGTGGTGGTAACCGCTTGTGTGGGTCCAGACCCCCGTGTTGGAAACCAGTGCTTTAAACTATAAAGAGACCTCTGTTCTTTCAACACAAATGCTTAACATTTCCTCACTGACTGCGCCGAGCTCCAGCTGACATTCTCGGACATATTTATTTTTGCTTTACTGTCTGAGTCAGATGAACCAGCAAAGAGCAGAAAGCTATAGATAATGCCACATGCTGCTCTCTTTATTTAGAGTTTAGGTTTGCACATTGGGGTTAGTGGTTAAAAATGTTCAGGTCAAACTCTTAAAAAACAGAAGAGGAAGTTGCTCAAGCACAAATATGAAAGTGTTTGAGGGGAGGTTGGGGTAAATGCAAATAAGTGCAAATAAGGTCTTGTGCAGTGGTAATAAATGTTTTTGTTTGCATGCCTTTACAAAAATATTGCTGTTATTTATCATCTTATTAAAGAACAGTTGTTAAGGCAGCGTCTCATGTGGTGGCCATGTGAAATTAGTGAGACCGTCACACTGGCAAGAATAGACACAGCTGAACAGAGGAAGTTCAAAAATTATCAACAGTTTGGCTGGAAGTTTGTGACGGAATTTGCATTTAGGAAGTCTCAGAGCTTTTGCCCATTTTAATCAGTGTAGATTATAACTCTGGATTCTGTTCAAAAAATCACAAAAGGTTCCTTAATACAAAAAATTACTGACATACTTCAGTGCAAAATGGCAGATCTCACACACAAAGTGAACAACAGTAGATTGTATAGAAGATGTTGATTTATCCACCATGACGTCACCTTGTTGGCTTGTGGACCACATTCTGAAGCCTCCAGTGTTGCATTTTGGTCGTTGCCATCTTGTTTTTTTTTTTGGAACCAGAAGCAACCATATTTGGATAAGAGGGTGGAGCTGTGAAGTAGCGAGCAGTGGATGGGACTGAGAAACTCAAGGACACTGCCATGACAACAACTTGTCAATCACAAGATAGCCACGCCCTAAAACGTACCTGCTTTATCGTCTATTTTCCTCTATGGGACCATAATTTACTATATGAACATCTTGCTGTATTGAAGAAGACTTGTAGCTAGCAATTGACCATAAACTTGTTAAGAAAATATTAACTGAGGTAATAAATCAAGTCAGCGTAGCGTAATTTGTCCGAGACATCTGTATATTTTTGCAACCAGTGGAGTCGCCCTCTGCTGGCCATTAGAAAGAATGGAGGTTTAAGGCAACAATAGCCTACAACCGTTATGCACAAATGCTGATGTTGGCTTCAGTATTTTTGTCAAACATATGAATGATTGATTTAAACTTAATAACACTGTGCCCATGCTACCTGCCCAGCAAACGGCTAAAAGACAAAATTAGTGACCAGCTGGTGGACACAGTGAAGCATTCGGCAGCTAAAGAGCCAAATATTTCCCATAGGAGTTGGTGGAGACCAAAACAGAGATAGAACAGAGTAAATATTGGACTTATCAGGTTGACACAAACAAATGTTGCTAATGTTGCTCCATATCCACTGGATTAAGACACATTTTCCATACGAACTTAAAGCGGAAACAGGCAACTTATCAACTTTTCCCCCAAGCATTTCCAAATGGTAATATTGTTGGTGCTTCTGTTGCAAAGACAACTGGATCGCTTTCCGTTTCCCTTGGCAACAACTACAGTTTCCATATCTACTTGAGTTGTTCCACTGTCTGCCATTTCTGCTCTGAGGATGATAACTGCAAAAAATTGATTATCTTTGGTAAATGATGGCTAGCGATAACCACCAGGGAAAACAAAAAGCCCCATCCTCTTCCTGTTTTGGTTGTGCAATGGTTGACGCACTTCCTTTGTGCCGTCAATCAAGCCTCCATTTTACTGGGAGGTTGTACCCAGTGGCAGACAGGATTGTATAGAGAAAGCAAGGCTTATAGGGAAGCAATCTAAATGCAGATGGTGTCATTATTCTACTGTATCGCCATGGCATTGTGCAATCAACACTGACTTTATAATGATAAGTTAAAGCTAAAAACATGTCTATTTCCACTATAATAAGGTGAAAACATTTCAAAGTGGCCAACAAAAAAAAAGAACGAATGCATGTTTAAGTCACTTTACCCTAAAATATTTATTAAGAACCATATTTCTATGTGGAGAACACAGGAAGATAGTTTGAAAGCCACTAATAATAATCAATTACATATTAATATTACCCAACAATACCCGTAGCGTTCAAGCCTCTTTCATGCTATCATAATGCCGGTTGTTTGTATTGTAGGCTCATGTGCAGAATACACATCACAGTTCAATTGCACTATCGTCCAGTTCAACTCCATTAAGTTCTGTCTCATTGGCTGAGTCAAAGTGTGAGGGGTCATGCAATTTGCATTATTGTTAAAGAACTCCAAAGTGCTCACATTAGAAGGTATAGAGCACTTTGATGTTTGGGATGCTTGGCATGGATGTCGGTTCACTGCTGACATTAGAAATGGTGTGGATCCGAGAGAAGGATGCCCTCTACTGCCCTCCACTTGAAGGTATTCCAGTCTTTTTGAACCCTGCTGATGTCTCTAGAAGTCATCCTCATAGTCAATGGTTCCAAGGCTGTTTTCAGGGACAACATAAACAGATTTGCTCTTTTTCTTCCTGCTCTCCGCTCTCGTCTGCGCAGGGTCTTTACTCGCAGAAAAGGACAGGTAGGCGGCGATGCTGTTCCTGACTCCGTAGCTCACCATGTTGTCATTGCAGCTGTCTGTGCTGACCAGCTGGTTTCTGTTAAGGGAGGAGATGAGAAAAAATAATTCACAACAGAGCATCTGAGCATTTCAATTTCCTTCTTCACTAAAAAAAAATTATGAAAATTATGTGTATCCCGCCCTGGATTTACATAACTTTCTTCAAATCCATCCATCACAGATCTCGAGTAGTTGAATTATTAATAAGCTAATTTATAAAACTATTAAAAATGTTATAATCCCTTAATTGTTTTAATTTTTCAAGAGAAAATGCAGACATATATGATTCCTGTTTGAGACTTTTTCTGACTTTCTTTCTTATGAATTAAATTAAATATCTTTACAGTTTAGACTGTTGGTTAAACAAAACAAGCAATATGAAGAATTATAATGAACAATCTTCAAGATTTTCCAACATTTTTATAGGATAAACAATTATTTGAAAAAACCCAGATTAATCAATTAAAGTTCAATCACTTTTTGCGTTTTGGACGAACAGTTCAAGAACATGCAGAGACCATCTGACAGAACGTCATGCTGTCAGAGTAAAACTGGTATATATCATCTTCACCAAGCCTCAATCGTACCTGTCTATTTTCCCCCAGTCAAAATTGCGTCGCATGACGACAGGTGGAGCTATAGGAGTTGCGTCCGATGGTGGGGTCACACCCGACAGACAGGGAGAGGTTAACGTACAACATAAGCCATCTGCAAAGTCTGAAAAGGCAAGGATAGGGGAAGTTAAATACTGCTCTTGAGCTTCCAAGCAAACACAAAACAAATGTCATACAATTTGCATTAACCTCTTTCACACTCTACTGCTCAGGCAAACACACACAAAGCACACTTGTGAGGGGGGTTTGGAATCTATATTGGTCCAGAGTAAATTCACGAGTAGAACAATTAAAGCTCACACTTTTTTCACTGTGTACGCACCAGCAGTCATTTTCAAACACACAGAGTGTATTTCATTTCCTGTTTTGCTACAGAAATGTTCTGTCATAGCAGGAAATATGTTGAAGGTTGACCACTGATAAGAAACAGTTCTATATTAAGAACACGATAAATTATTTTCAGCACTTAAAAAGCGTGTGATTTCCTATTTGTGTGTGTGTGGCTCTATGTATCCTGATGCTTGTCTCCTTTTTGTTTGTTTTTAATACTTTGTCTGTCTGTTTAGTTGTTTATCATAGAGTTTGTGCATCCACCCACCACAGTAGTGGTTGATCATATCTTCAAGGCACTGGAAAGTGAGGCGAGGTGAGATGTAGTACCAGCTGTTGTCCAGTCTGAAGATACGATAGTGCTTTATGATCCGGTGCTTCACTGAGAGCGAATACAGACCTGAGGATGTGACACACACAGCAGACACTTAACAACACACTCTTAATCATGACACCAAGCTGCTCTCTTCTATGAAACAAGCACATAGTGGTATCAGGTTGACACGTCAGTTTGCCAGAACCCAAGAGCGTCATATTAATCCACTCATAACTCAAAATGTTAGGGCAATGTAAAAGCAGAAGCAACGTTAATGCTTAGTCATTGTGCATTTTTGCACCATAAGTACAGAAAAAAATCAAATATGACGACACAGAAACGTTTCAGGGGAGAAGTTGTTTACCTCAAACATGTAGTTGAAAAACAGTTTTGGGGAAATAAGCTTACTGGCTTTCTTGCCGAAAGTTAGATAAGAAGATTGATATCACTTGTATGTGATATCTGTGTTAGATATAAATCTATAGCCAGGAAATGGTTGACTTTGCTTATTTTAGCTTGGCATAAAGACTGGAAACAGGGAAACAGATCGTCTCACTCGGTTGAAGATTAAAAAAACAGTTTACAAGCATCTCTGAAGCTCAGTAATTAACGCAGTTGATTGTTTAATCTGCAGAAAAACAAGCGTAAAAACTTTCCTTCACGAGGGGTTTGGTGTCAGATTATTTCGTGACTATTTTTATCTAACACTCTGCACTGTTTATAAAAACTTTTTTTTTTACAATTTTTGAGAATTTTGCCTTTACATACAGAAATCATGGGGTTAGAGCAAATAGTAATGACATGCATCAAAGGTCCCAAGCCAGAAAAATAGTCGATGATGGTGTCGATGTTGGGGCAGAGGGTGGATGTTACGCTTCTGGAACGGGTTGGGATGGTGTTAACAGAAGTAACTGCTGTATCAACACGTTCTCACTCCAAGCTCGTCACATATTGACGTGTTGGTCATGGACTTTCCATGTCCACATACGATGTGCAAGGTACCCTGAGTGAGTTGGTTGTTGACCTTCTGGGACACTATGTCTCTTCTTTCAAGATACACTTCAGTTTTCACAGGAAATTTAACGTTTGCGTACAGTCTCTTTCAAAATGAACGCACTATGTCGGTACAACACCGCAAACATGTTTTTTTTTCCTTCAACAGCAAACATGTGGTTGGGTTTAGGAAAAAAGAACAAGGTTTGACTTTAGAATCTTACTGGACATGAACACCTTTCTTTTGGGTGAAAGTCCGTGTTTGTTGGACCCTTCCACCACCCGTCCCGGCCCGAAACATCATTGAATACCATTTTCTTGAAAGTTTTGGACTCTTGTCTTTCTTCTCTCTTGAACTACATCCCTCCTGTTCTTGATTTGGATCTGACTAGATCTCATCTTGGTGTGGCGTCTGCTCGTGTCCTAACATCATGCTGATCTCATCAAGCATTTTAATTTCCTATTCAGAGACTCGACACTAATCTTTTACAGAAAGCCAAAGTCAAACCAAACTCACAAAGCGGATTGTGCCTCACAAATGTACTCACCTCTCTCCCTGGTGCTCTCCCGTACCAGGAAGGAGCCGACTCTGTTCACAGGTAGACTGAGCAGCTCCTCGGCCTTCTGCCTCTCCACCCCCTCAAAGAGCCAACTAACCGAACAAAAAAATAAGCTGTGAGTTAAAGATCACATGCTGCATTTTAAACCTTAGCAGTAAAAAACCCATTGCTTAAGACACAATCTCAAAATCGACACATTCAACACGTGCCTATATCTTGTTTTACTAACATCTCCCACGACCTCATTACTACAGAGAGAGATCATAGATAGTGTAGTGGAACAACTTGTTTCATATTCTTTGCTGTTATTGATCTGAAGCAAGTTCAAACAGCCGATAGTAGAGGATAACGTTAGTATAGCTCTGCTTCTGCTTACCCATGGTAAACTTTTGCCACATGGCTGCTGGGTATGTAGTTCTCCTTTTGTGTTTGAACAGAGCGCACTCTCCACCAGTAAGCCTCCCTGAGAAACATAAAGAAGCAAAGAGGAATCAACCACTGACTTTTGTGTGTGGACACTTCTCTATACTGGAAACTTAGAGCATGAAGTTAGAAATGAGGTTTTGTTTTTATTTTTGGTTAGACTATTTCCTCTTAGTTATTTGTGATCTTCCAACTGCCAAAAGTTTTTAATCAAGAATGAAAAAAAACAAGATCGTACTGAGCAATGAGTCTGAGCTTCTCCCCCATCCTGTAGATGGGCTCACTGATTTCAGGCGACGGGTAGTCCTGAAGCACTACCACCATGTCGTCCTCTGAACCTGCCAAGAACAATAATTACAGTCTTAACAAACACAGTCAAATGCTGATACACAGACATCATTAGTTTGGCAAATTCAGAGATGTCTAAGACCAAAGCTTGGATATTATTGCCAGTTCATTTAAATCGTAGTTTTAGATTATTTTACACCATCGAAATGTAGCTGTGCACATGCAGAAAGTTTTACTGACAGCAGTTGAGAAAGTTTTTACTTTTAATTTTGCAAGCACTTTAATTATAAAACAAAGTATGCTATTAATAAAAAACTTACCTTTTAAAGAGCTGTCATGGTTGTCTTTGTTGACCTTGTCTGTGGCACTCACGCCTCGCATCACATTCCCCATCCTTCAGATAGACCAGACTCCAGTCTGAAGTCAGGGCAGAGAGACGGATATGCTCTGAATGTACTCAACAATTTTCCACTCATGTACCAATCTGTTTTTTTTTTTTATACCACTAAACTTCTCTCTGCTACTGCGCCACAGAGTTTTTAACTTCCTATAAGCTGACCATTGACCTATCTCAACGGACAGAATGGGGAAGCTGAGGCTAGATGCTATCGGACTTAATTTTCCACTGCAGCACCTAGCCCTGTGTGCTCACAACTAGCAGTGACTACTGAAATAAAATTCATATATTGCGACATTAGACTCCCATGTTGCAGTCTCTATGAAACAATTCACATTTTGATGCATTTCAACAGATCCTGTCGATGTGACGATACTCTGAAGTTACGGCACACTGTGTTCAGCTGGCTGGTATGGGGTAATAACAGTCCCGTCAATACAGAAACCAGAAGCAGAAGCAGTTGATTTGATAAAATATAGACACCTACCTGTGGGACCTGTAGCTGGCCTGCTTTGACGGCATCAAGTGTGGTGACAGTGTCGACTGCCCAAACAGGGCATGATGGCAGCAGCGGAGTCCAGTACTAGAGAAGTACCATGTTGATAAGAATTCACTGCAATGACCTGTCGCTGAGTGTGGTGACAGTGTTGCATCTGACTGCAAACTCACTTCCTGTAATGAAATGAGGAAGAGGGCCAGCAAAAGTGTCGTTGAGACACACAGATCATGAAAGAGGGGAGTGAATAACAACCGTCTAAATATAGTTATTTGAGTTAACTGAAAGCACTAATGTAGACTAACGCTTTTTATTAATCTACTGAATTATGTGTCAAAGTGTTTGGGGATGTTCCAATAGACAATAATCTACTTTAATGACTGTTTATTTACTGTCCAGTAAGCTGTTATTTACTGCCACTCTCTGTTGTTACGTAAAGCATAGAAAGATTGAGCTGAAATGATTGATAAGTATGCATTGATGAGCATTACCTTGTTCCAGCTACTCCATTGTGAAGATTTTCTTTATTTTATGGGACAGTAAATTGAATGTGTTTGAGTTTAGATTGTTGGTCTGATAGAAAACAATATCTGAAGATGACACATTGGGTATTTTGTGACATTTTATAGACAATTAAATAAAAGTTCAAAATCTTGGTAGATACACTTACTGGCTCTCTTGATCCAGTCGCCAGAATAAATGATGGTATTGCATGTTAATGCAAACCATGAATATGTAATATTTGTACGTAATAGATATGTTGAAACTTAACATTTCAACAGTGCTGTAGTTAACCTATTGTTATGCCTCAGCACAAAAAAAACTTTAGTTATTGTTTGGGAAAAAGATCATGTTGTCAGTGTTTCGGCTTGCCCTGTTTTGGAGCCACAACTGTGGTTGGAAACATCTCGCTAAAATCAAGTGTCTTTTTGTGTTTGTTGGTCTTGAACAGTCTGCAGCTTGGCAGCTATCTCACCCAGGCGTCACGCCATCCATCATCCACTCCACCTCCCACTGACAATGTCAGCTCATATATATATGTAATCAGAAGTCACTTAAGAAATGCTGATATGACATGTATTCGTACACATTTAATGTATATGTAATTTGCAGAAATGTACAATGCCGGCATTTTCTTCTGGTGATTTGGCCGGAAGATCGACACCATTTACGTTTGTACATTTAATACGAAACTACAGCCAGCAGAGAGTTAGCTTAGCTTAGCACAAAAACTCTCGATAGTCCACTCAGCAGGTGTAAAAACTATATTCCTTTGGTTGTAGGGGATGACGCACTTGAGTAATTCTTGGCTGGCAACTAGTTGAGACTTCAGGAAATTACTGGTTCCTGATAGATAGTAGCTCCCTGGGACTTACTACTTGAAGTTAATGTTTTCCCTTGTCTGTAAATTTTGTGTTAAGATAAGCTAACTGGCCTCTGGCTGTAGTTTCATATTCACCGTACATAAATGAAAGTGTTATTAGTCCTCATCAGTGTTTTTCCCAAAATGCCAAACCATTCCTGTAATCAGTTAATTAAAGAAAAGGCAGATTAATCTGAAAGAAAAATAATAATTATTTTCAAACCTACGGTGAATTAAATTGTATAAGCACTTTCTTTTTTACCATATTGTCACTGCACATGATTTGAGATATGATAGAAACCTGTTTGAATTGAATTTGGCTGTGCTTAAGCATTTAAATAATTTGTAGAATCACAGGACACAAATAAGGACAAGTGAAATATATAAATAATTCTGCTTATTGGAACTGTTGCAACATGTTTTACATATACTGTAAAGGTATTTTTAGTCCGTTGATGAGCTTTTTTTTTTTTTTGTCCCAGAGGAAGGCAGCATTTGTCAGCGTTCATGCTTGGTGGGACACTCAGAGATTTTGTGTGACATCTGCCACTGTGCTGATCTGTATAGAAATGTGTCATGGGTAAAGGTTAGGGAGATTATCGTAGTTATATTTGCACTTAAGCAGAAAAAGAAATGAATTGACTAAAAGATAAAAGCAGCTAATTTCCAGTTAAGTGTTAGTGACAGCTACAGATAAATTTTAACAGTTGTACATAGCTCTGTGGGTGATAGAGACAGAAATTGGAAGTGTATTGGTGTTATCTTTAGCTATTGTGTTTATCTGTTGTCTAAAAGTATCCCAGAATAACCCATGATGTTTCAATTTAGGGAACCAAAAACCATTCAGTTTCACATATGTGATCTGCTGAGACAGTGCATCCCAGTCTGTGTGAGGTTTATATCTTCATGTGTCCATGTTCTGAAACAAGAAGTGAAAAAAATATACGGTATGTGCATGAAATATTGTGCCAGTAATTCACAAAATGTTCTGTGGTGATTTGCTACACGTGTCATGATAAAAACTGTCTTAAGTTCTATATAGACTTTTCTTTCCCCCTTCACTCATGATGAGTGTCAAACCCTTTCATTCCCCGTCTCATGCGGCGCCTTCTTGCTTTGTGATTCACTATCTCCCATTCATTTCTGTTTTTGCAATTTATGTCACATCTCAGCTTCCCAAATGCGTTGTTTTCTTTATTTGAATCACAGTTTCACTTCACTGACTTCTAATTTTAATCCTTATAAAAGGATAGATTGAGTATATGTGAAGCCACATAGTCCTGGTTACATAAGAATATTCCTCAGTGCCACACTTTACTGCTCTCAGGACAACTTCTCTCATGTATTTTCCATATTAAAACCTGGATCAGTCTGCTCCAGACCATTAGGCCTTTCGCTCCTGCCACCTTTCCTCTCTGACTGCAGGACAGTGACGCAATAATATGCAATAAGAGCGGACACAGAGCAAGAGATTAGCCTCTTTATTAGCGTGAACTTGTAAAGCCCTTAAGGGATTTTTAAAAGTAAATAAATAGGGGTATCATATAAACCTTTTTCATATCTGCGTCACTCTGGAGTCTTGGCAGATATTTGGTGTATGCAGAAAACACTGAGCTGTCAGTTCCTTTTGTTGGCTTCCTGCTGTGTGTGTAAGTGTGTGAGAGTGTGTGCAGAGTTCTGAGATAAATATTCCTCAGAGGAAGGACACAGGAATCATAGGTCTTATCGTGTCTAAACTGAACCGCAACTAAACTGCATGTTAGGCTGTACCGAAGACTTTTTCGGCTGGTTGTAGAAAAAAAAGGCAGCTGCTGTAGCTCGGTGGGTGGTGACTGTATGGTGTCAGATGCCAGGACTTTAACTGTTGTGGCTGCAAGAGAGGAAGGAAGTCTTCATCAGCTTTAGGTGAAAATAAATTTGTGGTCAACGTGTAGCTTGTGTGGTGTGAAGAGCTTGCAACATTTCCTGTGGCCAGTTTTGTTCATTTTTGGAAAGTTTCAAAGTAGATTTTTACTTGTATTATTGGCAGAAGTGTTACTGGCAGTTGTCTCCATCTTTTTTGCTTCTCTCAACAACTTTGTGCCACAGCAGATCAGCTTTTTGTGGGCTGTTTATTAAAGGGCCACAGTTTAAAACAAAGGAACAAATGAAAGCAAAGCATGTTGTCTCACTTGACTCCTCTTGTATCTTATTGGTTTAATCTTTACAGAAAATGTTTTTTTGTATCGCCAGTGCACCATATCACAAAGTGAAGACTAAGGGCCCTATTTAGATGGTCTAAAGCGGACGGCGGAGGGCGCATAATCCATGTCGCAAGTGTCATCGCTATTTAGATGCAGACGCAGTTGTCATTTTCACACCCTGCGCCCTCATTGTCTAACTAGCAAATGAACTTGCGTTTCTCTTTGTGTGTTGGTCTAAAAATGAGGAGTGGTCAGGCGCAGTCATGGCGTGTTGCTAGTTAGATGACGTAAAAAGCAAATGCGCCAGTGACCAACAAAAACTTGGTCTAAAGTCAACGGCGCAGTATTTCATTGTTAAACAAGTTAGTAATATGCGTCTCTAGGTGGGTGCACAACGCGCGTGCACTCTGCTCAGACACACATGGAGCAGCCACACATATGCAAAAGATAACAAATAAAAATATGATGACTGTGAAAGGTTATTATTGTGCACATTAAAATATTTATCAGAAACACGTCTTAATGGTCAGTCATTAATCAGAATGATCTAATCGCAGTAATAATGATCATCATAATCCAGGAAGTCCAAGCTCACAGTGTCCGAATATACGGAACTGCTAGCAGACCTCCACGGGCTGATGCATAGCCTGTAAAATGAACTTGTCTTTCCCAATTGAATTGTGATCATTTTGGCATGTAAATCACAAAATCAAAGATGTGAAAACGTTTGATAAACTTTATTTTGACATAAACACAACAATAACCAGCTTCTGTGAACTAAAAACGTAAACTTATAGCCCTACAAGTACAAATGTATATGTAAAAAAAAAAAAAAAGCTTTTAGAACATAAAACTGAAGATCATCTTGTCAGGAGGAGGAGGAGGAGGAGGAAACCAGACGGGCCCGGGTGCAGCCATGGGACCAGCCCTTTCTGGACCTTCGGGCGGGGGGTTCAGGATGCTGGAGAGGGAGCTGGGCTCTCTAACCTCCCGGGTTAAAATAAAATAAACTGAGTAATTTACAAATTGTTGACAGCGTTTCTCTCGTGCGCATGCGTGCTCTCTTTCTCTCTCGCAGTCTCACTCTGTTTCTTTTCTTTTGGCTTTTCTAAGATGACCGATGCTGAATATATACTCCCTATCTGATGCTGTGGCTGTTTGTGGCTGGCTGAGTGGGATGTGAACTTATTAGTTTGCAGCTGTGTTAATCAAATCAGGTTGGGTTTCCATTACGCGTGCCAAACGTGCCAAACGGTGCCAATCCCCTTTGATCTGACATCAGATGTGACGGGACAGTCGATATAGAGATACATTTATCGTCTCCTCAGCTGTAAAACGCTCACTCTTTCCAGTTGGTAGGTCCGCCATCTAACTAGCTCTCCACCATGCGCTCCAATCGCACCTCTTTTAAAGGGAATGAGAGGTGACACTCTGATTGGCTTATTGGATGATACGCCCAAAACAGACCCATGACTAATTCACAGAGTAAGTCCAACCCTTTTAGACTCTCCGCCATGGCGCACAGTCTGAAAAGGCACTGTCTAACTAGCAAGTGACTGGGACACGCCCATGCGCCGCACGCCTGGCGCTTTGCGTTTTAGACCATCTAAATAGGGCCCTAAATCTCCAGGCTGTTGCACCTTCTCGATACCCCCCTTGATATCATTTGAGGTGTTGTGGGCCTATCAGCAGAACACAGAAGAAGGAGGGCACCCACTTGATCAACCCAAAAGATGTTGTTGCTCGCTTGATAGGAAGCTGTAGCTCATGAGATAGAGCCAATTCCTCCAGTCCACTTGTCAAGATCCTTTAGCAGGGCCAAAATTAGATCCTGATGCCTTTTGTGTGGCAGCCTCAGCCGTTTGTGTGTGTGAATGGGTGAATGTGGTGTACAGTGTGAGGCCATTTGAGTGGTCGAGGTAATGGAGGGGCACTACATAAATGCAAGTCCATCCATTTAGCAGTAGACCACCCTGCTGAGCGTGGGCAGCACGCCTTTTTATGCTGCGTTTACATGGAAACAGGCAGACGGTAGATCGCATTCTACTGGATGTGAGGACAGTAAAATATTTTACATTACTAGAATGAATATAACAGAATAAAAAAACAGACAAAAAACCAATACGACATCACATTGCAACATATCATGCATGTTTTGTTTACTGTCCTACGGTCAGGCTGTTTATTTGCTTTTACCATGCGTTCCAGAGGCTGTTTTCTGTCTGCTGACACCGTCTGCCTGAGTCCATGCAACCACAGCACAAGATGTGCAATTTAAGGCATACCAACAACTACTCCAATAGCACAGATATATATTGGAGAAGAGCAGAAACGACAATATTTCCCACTGAAACGCAGTGGAGTAGAAGTATTAAGTAGCATAAAGTTGATGTACTCAAGTAAAGCACGAGTAATCTTGGACTAAAATTGTATTTATAGGTATGTGCAGCTCTTAAATAAATGTATTCAGTTACATTTAACTGTTAAATGGTAAAACAACAAGGGTTCAAAGGGACAAAATGGAGTAAGGCAAATATATTATACATGCAAATAACAGTAAAGAAAACTATTTGATATAATAGGTTTTGCAGTATTTAGGCATACAAGGCTTTTACTTGAGTCTGGAACATTTTTCCTCCTTGACTACACGGCTTTTTTATTTTTTGTTTTTCTCCTCAGTCCCTGGCTCATGTCGCTGACAGTGCCAAGGCCATGTGTGTCTTTGAATGAGTCACATGCAGACATAACACAGGTGAAACTCAGCCAGCGAGCCCGTCCACACTGACCTACAGCTCAATGGACTCTTTGTTGCGTCGGGATCAGGAACGTATTCCCAGATTAGTTGAGGTAATTGATCAAGACTCATTCCCATTTAAATTGCCTCTATTAATAATGTTTGTTTGAAATTGGTTGAGACAGGTGTTTATTTAGGCAGATCACCTGGATAATCTCTTATAGGCTACTGCAGTTAAGAAACAGGAAGGAATTAAATCATAAGTGGATATTAAGCTGCCACACCATAACCATTACAGCTGAAACCATTCATTCTCTTTTTTATAAAGCAAGGTCTTTTTAAGTGAATACAAAAATACACTTGTAGCAAATGTTTTTATTCATAAAATGCTCATAAAAGCAGTGCAGCAGGTGTCAGCAGATGTTACCCTGACAGTAAAGCTGATATTTAGCTGTCAGAGACTTCCCACACATGGATAGTTGTGAAAGACTTCCGCATGATTGATGTTTATAACACGTGTTGGAGGAAGTTAAAGCTCCAACTTTGACGATGGTCAGTGATTTGTAAGCACTTTTTTCTGGGCAACGCACTCCTTCTCTGCCTCTCGTAAAGACAGATGCTCTCTGCCTGTGGCCGACGTTGGCTGCGGTTGCCAGTGGCTGCTGTGTAAGAGGCTGGATGTGTTTGAACATTTCAAGGAGAAGTGACTTCCACGCCCTCTGTCTAAAATTACAAAATTACTGACTGTGAGGAATTCCCCGCATAATTTATTTTTTCTAGAAGTCTAAATCAAGACGTGTTCATATGCCTTTAAGGCTCTTTGGCGGGGAGTGCGAGCAAGAGGTGAGTGTTGTTATAATGAATCTTTCCACAGTTCCTCTATTCCTAAAAACAATATACATTCCACATGCACAGACACCGGTAGTTAGTCCTCATGCGGTTGCTGTGTTCTCTCACTGTAATGAGTGGTATCTAAATACAGAAGCTGACCCCACTGGACTCCAAACCACATTCACAGACACGGGGCGTGTGCTGGCTATACGTGCATGTGTATATATCTGCAGCTTTTTAAGCCACAGACTTTGAGCCAAAATTGCTTACATATAGGAGCCAAAATACTCCCCCACTTAGCCTGTAATCATTAATGTAATGTGGTCACTGCATGTGGGTCATTCAGGCATCTGGAGCATCTTATCCACCAAAATCATCTGCACAAGTAATCAGTCCTCCCTGCTTCTCACATCCATTAATGCATTCCTCCCAGCTCTCACAGATATTCCTGGGGAGTAATCCTCAGACGAATTTCAGTTATTTCTTTTTGCTTATTTAGTGATTTAAAATAACTGTAATAACACAGCACCTTATCCCCGAGGACACTGCCGCAGAATCATTTTGGTGATTTTAATGGTAAGTGGATGCAACTGCATTAAGAAATCTGAGTCTGTACTTGCAAACCACTGCATCATTATAGCAGAGTTGGTGACAGGAGTGAGCACAGGGCTGCAGTGTGTCTTTTCTGA
Source organism: Epinephelus fuscoguttatus (assembly GCF_011397635.1). Lineage (NCBI taxonomy): Eukaryota > Metazoa > Chordata > Actinopteri > Perciformes > Serranidae > Epinephelus > Epinephelus fuscoguttatus. The sequence goes on from NC_064768.1 coordinate 26,996,517, forward strand.
CAGGGAAGCAAAAGCAAAGCTCCTCAGTGAATCAATAACAACAACTTTTAGACCCGAAAACCTTTCCAGACTTGAAACATTCATTCCAGTCTGCTGCAATAATGAGACCTGACTTAATGACTTTTTTTTCAGCTGTGTAAAGGAAAATATTACTCAGAAGAATTACATCACTGACATTACTGTGAACCGCGACTGCCATTAAAAGAATCCAGCACTGGGCCATGTGATGGCACTTAGTGAAGTGGAGGTACTTAGGAGAACTGTGGCTGGACCCCTTGGCAAAATAACTAACATGTGATGCCACTATTCCTTCTCATTCATAAACTGGTCTGAAACCATACAAACCCATTTGTTACTATTTATGGTCAGACTTTTTTCAACAATAGCAATTTAATGTATTGGCAGTCTGTAATTACCTCACTTTATAGTAGTTTTCATTGTCTGTGGCGGAGTCCGCCATTCCTACACTGGATATAAATTGCCTTTACATGCATAAGGAATTCACAGGAAGCGGTTTTTACTTTTTCACTCTCCAACAGCCATGTTAGAGCTGTATTCACACTGCTCATACAAACCCAACATTTTCTACAAGCATTCATCTGGCAAAACACACTGCGGCTATTATTGTTAAGCATTCACAGGAAGTGTATCTGCGATCACGGTTAGTGCCAAAGCTAGAAACACTAATAACACTATTAAAACAACACAAGTTTGTTTGGCCTCGCTGTAAACAGATACACCAGCTGCTTTTCCGTTGTATACTGTATCTGACACAGCAGTTGCTCAGGGAGTGTTTGCTGTAGTGTTAAACTGCACTTTGTGTGAACACAGTAGCTATGGCTGTCGCCAGATCAACCAGGGCTGAGATTATTACCACTATTTCAACTTTAGGGACAGACTGCAAACACAATCATCAGTGTAAATGGAAGATAAACATGCAATTACAATGTGCATGTCCTTAAAAAGGCTTACATTGGTACTCCAGTGATTTAGCAATGTGTCTCTACAAGTTGGGGGACTTGCAGGAAAAAGAAGTAGTCAAAACCAGAGCAGAGGCCAAAATATCCTGACTTTCAGCCTTTATGCGCCCAAGCATAATCAAAGCAGATCCTACATTTCCCATAATGCAACCCAATAGCATATTTTGTTAGACCCTCTGTGCTTGATGACTTTGTCAGGGTTATTTTCTCAGAGGAAAGCTCCATCCAGAGCCACAGGAGACATTATACAACTGTTTTCACTGGCTGAAGCCCCACGGCGAGTAAACTCACTTTGATGTGTAAAATCTGTGGAGAGCGCCTTTAATGCTCAAAGTCAGTAAGGTTACCTGAGGTCATTCTGGGACAATTTCACATCGTGCATCCATTAGTGGAGGTGCAGTTTCGCACTAATTGTGTCATTAAACCAGCAAGTCTCCCTGCAGTGAAATCCCCCAAGGTGTGCTCAGCAGAGAGAAAGTCTTCCTAATGTCAGGGCATCATTCAAGCTTTGTTATCAGTGATTTCATGCGGGCCACCTGTGTATTCAGGCAGCACCGCCCTCCACCTCCGCACGCTGACACGCACACACATCAAGGATAATGCCAGCCTTCACATCCAGGGCAGGGTAACTATCGGTTATCCTGCCAGCCAGCCCTGCAGAGCCCATAATGAGAGTCTGCATCAGTGCACTCAGTCGCTCTCTTCAACATCCAGATGGGAGTTTAGCGTTTATCGCTGCGTCATCATCTATTACCTAGTCATTATATGCCAGTGAGCTATTTTAATGTTGCATGTTTTCACTGTGCACCTGTGAAAGTACATGCACCCTCCCTATAAGCATACAGGCACACTGCTGTTTTTAAGACATGCAAATCCCAAAAAAAGCCTCGGAGCCAAATCTGATAAAGACTTTAATGCTGTTGTCAGCTGTGTTGTGTAAGCATATGTTTGCTCAATGGAAACATGCAATGAGTGATGTATAACTGTGTGGAATGTAGTAACTCACAGTCCTGAGCTGATCATGTCACGTTAGCTGATTATATTTTCACTTAGTTTACTTAAATATAAGTTTTTACATCCGACAATATTTGCCTGATTCACCTCAGTAAAAGTAAAGATGTGAAACAAACACACTGAACTAATTCACTGACTTACTGATGTACCTTTCAGGAAAAGTAGGTCCAAGCTACTGTTACATAATGAAGGAAACACTGTAAAATCATTTTTCCACTGGCTGGTGTTCGAACTCATTCAGCTCGTTCCTGCTGGCTCTCCAGGCGAATCATTTGCTTTAGTACTTTCCTGAGAAACAATCCACAACGGAACTGTGAAAATTTGATTGCTAACAATTTACGGTCCATTTACGTTGTACCCATGGTTTTCTGAGCTTGCTGGCTTAGTAGGATATATAGATCCTGTCATAGATGCAGGAAGTCCGTGGGGGAAACCTCAATGTCACACATATTAGTATGTTTGATGTGAGACAGAACAAATTGAAAAGCAGACTGTGAACCCGGGCATACAGCTGGTAAGAATTAAAGATCTTATTTGAATTGTGGGCATAACTTAAGAACGGTTGGTGTGCACTGCTGTGATCTCGACTGTTTTGTGTAAGGTGGTCATAACCTCCTGAGACTTTTGTTTTGTATGCTTTTTTAATTTCTTCTAGCTATTTGGGATCAGTAGGACCCGAAAAGTATAAAAGACTAAACATTGTCAACGATAACTAAGTCCCAATGTCCTCAAACGAGACAACAATAAAGTCCCAATGTCTTAATTGAGTACTTCCTAATCAACAGTGTCTTAGCTTGTTACTGTTGCTAAAATTGGTCAATTTTGTTGCCATACCAAACTACAAGCATTATTAATTGTAAGTAAACAAGTTTCAACCATAAAATGTGATAAGGTTTTGGACCTTGTCCACTTTTGTGTCGGGATCGGCAGCACACTGACTTGGCAGAGATGGCTGCCATCTTGTTTTTACATGGATTATTGTATTGTGCTCTTACTACCACTAGATGGCACAAAAAGTGTCCATGAACGAGGACAACAGGTCTAAGTTAAGTAGATTGAGGTATAAGGTCAAGTTAACCCAAAATGTGATGTCCTCATATGAGGACACAGGGTCTCAGGAGGATAAAACTCCAAACTGTCTTAAGTCTTTTTTGCTTCTTGATGTTCCGACAAAATCAAACATGTTTGATGTTATCATAAGCTTGTAGTCTGGGCTCAAGAACATTGTCCACAACGAATAGCTTCGGTCTCTACAGCGCTAAACAAGAAGTATCAAGCTGGGTGGACTGTAAATATGGAGGGGACACTGGGATGGCGCAAAAACATGTCTCCGTTGTCTTGTACTGTGGAAAAGGAAGAGAGTTTTGGAGTGAACGAGAGCCGGCGTGTATCTGATCCACCAACCAGCACTTGATAAATCTTAAATTTTTAAAACAGTTCACCCCTCATTCCCACAGTTTCATACATACTTTTTCTTATGCAACAGTAATAACAAAAACTACGCTGACCAATGTGAAATATTTTGTATTGAAGCTCAAAGTGCAGCTTTAATGTGCAGGAAGAAACAGCCATTAAAGGAAATTTCAGTTTATTTCAACCTGTCTCCTATTGTCCTAAATTTGTTTCAAGTGACTAGTGACATAAAAATAATAGTTAGCATGTTAGCCGTTAGCCTAGATACAGCCGGGGCGCATAGTAGCGTCAGACCTGTTAAAACGTAAGTAAACAGGCATACTTCAAGCCCAAAGTTAGTCCACTAAACAAGCACTGTATGAGATCGATGCTTGTTATCGCGATATTTCGGCCGCGCTTTGGAAAGCAGAGCTAAATGGTAAACAAACATGGCACCACACCGGTAAGGTAAGAACACGTTTACATGTCGTTTTCTATATGTTCTCTGACATTCATCCTAACGATATGAGGTGGTCTTTGTGGAAAAAAGAGCTTGTTTAGTGCACCGATGTTACTCTCTGCATGACCTTCCTCAGCTGACACTAACATTTTAGAAGCTTCAGATGACCGAAAACTGGATCCATCTATTCACCTACTCACTGAAGCTTGATAGGTTTTACAATTGATCTAATGAATGATAATAAGGCAAAAACAGTATTCCATTTCTGTCCTGCTGTGAGGGAGCAAATGCTTGTGGTGTTCATTCCACCAGTGTAACCACCACTGAATACGCGTAACGTGATTCCTGTCATTTCCCTCGTTCCTGGCATTCCTGCCTGATGTTTTTTAACTTTGGAATTCACCTTGTCAACTGAGTTCAAGGTCCAGGATGAGGTGAGAACATTGCTATTTCTGTTATTGGAAAGTGGTTATTTTTTTATTTGTTGTATTGTCCCTTAACTTTACTCTCATCTTCTTCACTCGTGGTTAATTTAATTTCAAAAATAAAACATCAAGAATTAAGCAGAGGCAGATCTATCTCTAGGCAACATAGTTTGCATGGGGCGCCAAATGTGCTCGGTCCAGCACTTTTTATACATACTGATAAAACACTCGAGGCCTTACTTCACCTGTCAATAGCTGCATGACTTGAAGAGAATATGATCCCAAGTCACAACAATATACTTAGTGTCTGACTAACATATTTCATTGTCAAGTGCAGACGCTAACTTAGACTTCCATTGTGTGCAGATTGCTTTTCATCCCAGTGTATAACTGGCCCTGGTTCACTCCCATTACCAACTTCACAAAGTTGTAAAGGTCAAGGAAAAATTCTGGAGCTATCTGGAATGATTTCAGTGCCCTTATATGTACAAGTTTATGAAGATGGAGCGAGACATTAAAGGAAGCCCTGTCATACATCCCGTCTCACTTTCAACTGGTCCCTGCAGGTTTGGAGCTGTGATTGCGTAAACCAGACAGACGTTTAAAGTGCGGTTTCTGCTGTGGCGGGTTCACCAGGGATGTGCTCAGCTCTAAATCTTGTTTACGGCTTCACTTCACTTTGAGAAAATCCATTCAGCCACGATGACTCCAAGATTCCTCGTAACCATCTGAATTTCTCAAAAGATGGAGCAGATAAGGACTCTCACAGTGATTATATTTTTCCTCTTCTACTTTTCCTTGTGCTGCTGCTAATTCTAACCACCGGCTTGTATCGGAATGAAGGTAAATACCTGCAAAAGTGCCAATAACTGATTCCATGAATGCTGAGGGGATTAGCTGCCGATGTAAGAGATCTGGCATTAAAGCCTGAGAATGCCTCAAAGTCATTTAGCCCTGTCAGTCACTTGGATATGCACAGGATCCAGAGGGACTGTGATAAACAGCTGCTGCAAAACCTCAGCACAGACCTGATTTCTTTGCTGTGTACCCATCTGTATGTCAGATAGCACCTTGTGCTAATTCTTGGATGCAAATGGCAGCTTTTCATAATCACATATCCCGAGGCTAGGGCTTTAGAGATAGAAGGCCAGCCAGGGTAAACACTTAAAGACAAAGCATTCCTACAGTGGGCTGGGCTCACGCAATCAAGAAATGCCAGGACCTTTACGAATCAGACATTCATAACCAATACATATGCAAAAGCAGTCATATGTTTGTGGGGGGTTTTTTTACAGTCAGTGTCTACGCAAAGTTAAAAGGAGCTCGAGTCGGTGTTTGATTTGAATTACAGCCAAAGCCATACTGAGCTGAAACGTATACGCCTCACTGGGCTGCTCATTGTTGACCCACACACAGATGCTGTAAAAGACAGCTTTTGTTAAAAGTCACGATCATGAGAGCAGTTGGGATCTCGAAGCATCTTAAGTCCCTCGCTTTGTCTACACATCACCTCTCGCCCTGCCAAAAGCTAAACAAATGAACAAAGCAGCACGAAAGTTGGGCCTCAGGTTGTAAGACGTGAACCACAACCTTTGCCTGTGATCAAGGCACATACACGTTCATTCATATGCATAAGCACTGACGTCCCTTCTGACTTTATCACACACACACACTGTATTACTGTATGATGCTTATTGTCTGGCACTGTACTAGCATGTGCAGTACATTCACATGAGACATGTCTGAGCCTGGACTTAAAATCAGAGGACAAGGCTCATGTGAGATGAGGAATTTCAGCTCAGGTTACCTGGAAACCAAATCCATGTTCGCACAGATGTTTGTTTTTTTCTGTAATGCAGTAAGTCCTTTGTCACCAGTGTTAGTATCTGATATCCTTGCTTTCTTTCTTAGGCTTTACCTGATCATGATCAAGAATGACCAAAGGTTTGTGATTTAATCTTCATCCTACCTATTTATTTAACATACAAGGACTGCCAACTGTTGTCCCTGGAGACCCCATGAATAAACAACTGTAAGAGACAGCCATCATGGCAAAGTGTTAACTTAGTTTGTCTTAAAACATTAAAGGTTATGTAATGAATGTCATCTGAGAAAAAAATATATTAGTTTAGAAAATGTATAATTAATTTGCATGTTGTGCAAAACAAAAATATCCATCCATCCATCCATCCATCCATCCATCTTCATCTGCTTATCTGGGGCCAGGTCGCAGGGGCAGCAGGCCGAGCAGAGCACCCCAGACGTCCCTCTCCCCAGCAACACTTTCCAGCTCCTCCTGGGGGACCCCAAGGCGTTCCCAGGCCAGACGAGATATGTAATCCCTCCAACATGTTCTGGGTCTGCCCCAGGGCCTCTTACTAGAGCTGAGCCGGAAAGCAAAGCTTTTGATTTACTGGTCCATCTACGTCCAAACCCTCACCTAAAAGGATGAGATTGAGGATACAAGCGGTGGAAATGAGTTTCCTCCATGGGGTGTCTGGGCTCAGCCTGAGAGGTGGGGAGCTCGGACATCCAGAGGGAGCTTGGATTAGAGCCGCTGCTCCTACACGTTGAAAGGGGTCAGTTGAGGTGGTTCGGGCATCTGATGGGGATGCCTCCTGGGTGCCTTCCGCTGGAGGTGTCCCGGGCACGTCCCACTGGTAGGAGGCCCCGTGGCAGACTAAAATATACAGTTTTCTTCAATACAAATTGCAGCGTAAAATTCGAACTTAAAATCTTAATTAAAATCCCTTGCTTCTGGTATCTTTTAGTTTTAGTAATTCTGAGTAAACATTATTCCTTGATATATTTACACGGTAAAACCAACCAGCATTTTGACCCCAGTATAAAAGAATTGAAATAAACCCACAATCACTCAAGCTTCTTTCTTTTTCAGTACAAAATTAGATAGAGACCTTGGTCTCAGTATGACCAAAATGTAACACAAATTTTGATTTTTCATTTTTTGTGCATAATGTAAAATGAATGGCATTTACATAGAATTACAGGCAGTCATAGCAGATTTTCCAACTGAACACTGGACGTCCACAGCAGCAGGTCATGGTTTATAAACCACCCCATCTTGATAAAAAATAAAGTCAGGACTGAGAATTTCTTGCTAACATCTTCTGTGGTGAGAACATTTGGACAAATGTGCCGTAACGTGTGATATAATCAACTTTAGGTTTGCAAAAGCTGATTAAATCACATTGAAGGCACATTTGTGCACACACAAACCAGAGACAAAACTACAACAAAATTAATTTTTCAAATATGGCTTAGATTAAAGATTGCATCCGTAGGCTACTTATGTCCATCTAGTCTGACCATCCTGATTGATCTGTTATTGTCTAGGTGCGTAGCCGCGGACCGTTAAAGAGGAGATATTAAAGCAGGCCTTTGATAGGAAACGGAAATGTCAGACAAAAATGTTTTGCCAGAGTTATAAATCTAGCCTCGCCGGGTCAGCCAGTGGAAATCAACAGCTAGATGAGAATAATGATAGACATTAAAGGCCTTTGGTATAAATCATATTAATCACAAGCAAGCGAGCATGGCCCCTGGTTTGTGTGCTCTTGTGTGTTGAAATGTCTGCGCGCATTTGCACAACACACCACTTTTTATACAAAGCCTGTTATGCAGAGCCGACAGCGTTGGAACAGAAACAAAAATAAAAGTTGTTTTTGGCAGGGTGGTGACTTGCTAAATGTTTGCAGGACCATTTTTCACTTAACAACAAACACAGGCATGGAAACTTGATTTTTATATACACGTCTCTCCTCAACAACTGCAGAGTACTAAAGGTGCTTTTACAAGTTAACTGTGCAGTCTGTCAAATATTAATGTATATTTTCACCCAACCCATTCCCTTACAAAAGATGCAGAGAGCATTTCATGTAATAAATCAGTGGTTAAATAGCTGACTGAGTGGCATTGTGAGCTTAGCTTTGTTTAAACTGTACCTGTGTGCTGTTGGCTGGACTAAGCTAACAATGTTATAGCTATATAATCTATCAATAGTACAGTATTAGATGGTAAATAGTGTTAACAAATACCTACAGGCTGCATGAGGAATCGCTCACCATTAAACCGCTTCAACTTCATGTAGGATTCTCATATCTGCAGAGCCCAGCAGATGTTTTCCTCAGTCCATGTGACCACAGCTATATAAAGACAGTATAATTACTGGACTGGTCTGAGCATAGCTTGCCGTGCCCTTTCTCCGTCACACACACACACATACACACAAACAAACAAGCCTCTCATATAAGCCTGAAGGCCTACATATGGCTCACAAAGTTCAGTCGGGTTCAAAGGTACAGTTTGAGATTTTGGGAAACGCGAAGATTACAATGCTCATGACTGTCCTGTAAATATAGCTTAACATGCATACCGGACACAGTGGAAACCGCTAGCCTGGCTGCGCTAACAAAAGGATCTGTTTGCCAAGCAGCACCTACACGTTGTGGTTTTACAGGGACTGTGAATTCAGGAGACATTCTCATCATGTCAACCCACTGCACTTAAATTAACTTTGAAACTTCTCTTTTTGCAGGAAGACTGATTGTTCTGAAGTTGAGCTATTTCCAGCTGCAGAGAAGATACATTCTGCTGTTTTAAGAGGTATGCAGTCTGTTATGAAGCTGGCTGCAGAGAAGAAAGAAAATCAGACATTCTTCCCGCACTGGTGGTGTGCTGTGAAGGACCTTTTTTTTTTTAATGTATCACCTCAGCAGTTTTTGGTCGCCTCAAGGTGTTGTAAAGTCAGTCTCCCATTCTAAGGAGGATTACCGACTCCACTTGACTTTGAAGCTCGAAGATTTCCAAAACACTGTTTGACTTCAAGGCTTCTCTGCGACTTGAGGGGATTTTAATGAGGGGATTTTGACTGGAGTCATAGATGGTCGGCTCCCGTAATCAGGCCATCCATCACACTTTTATACCTGGAGTGCTTTACTGGCTCCTTCATTCTCATGGGACAGATACTGCACAGTGCTCAGGGTGTACTGTGTTTTATTCTGCTTCATACAGGCTTACAGGACTATGATGCACCCAAAGAGTGTAGTGGGTGACACAGTCGGTCAGTAGTTAGAACAGTGCAGACTTTGGTTTATGCACATCAAGTGTATGACATGAATGAATGAAGCATGTGTTATTTGATTTCTTGTTGAGAGTTTCAAAGATCAATATCACTCCATGTCTGTACAGTGGGAAGCTACAACCAGTAGACTGTTAGCTTAGCTCAGCTTAAAGATTGGAAACAGTGGAAAACAGCTAGCATGGCTCTTTCCAGAATGTAAGAATCCGGCCACCAAACCCTCTAAATTTTAAACATATTAATCGAAATGTTAAAACAAATTATTGCTGAAAGTCTTTCTTACTTGTTTGCATTTTTTTAAGGCTTAAAGTTGCACAAATGTAAGGGGCGGGCTGCTTTGAGTGACAGGCTATCTGCCAATAGTGTTGTCAGCTTCTCAGTCAGATCCACCCCTCGCATCAGCCTCTCGCCTAATATGATCACTTCTGGCTCCAAAAACCCAAGATGGCAACAGCCGAAATGCTGAACTCAAGGCTTCAGAACGGGTCCACAAACCAATGGGTGATGTCAGAGTAGCTACATCCATTATTTTTACAGTCTGTGGTTTCAAGTCTTTATTTTAAGCTTGGCAAATCACCCGCTTACTATAACTTCATATTTTGGTACAATGCCATAATTCCAAAGTCCCATTAGTCTGAAAATGTCCCACTAGACCAAAAGCCCATTTGCCCAATAGCCTGTTATTCCAAAAACAAATAACCACTGCTCCAAAGTCCCGTCTTCAAAAAATACACACTCCCTGCAGTTAGTTTCAGTTTCTCAGCAATGTTTGAGCAACCAATCCTGGGTGTTTTACTGACCCATCATGGTGTTTCCCAGCAGCATTTGAGCCACCAAACCTCGGTGTTTCTCACCAACCCGTGTCCTTTTTTTCCAGTGACTTTTGTGCCACAAAATGTGGGTGTTTTAAGCCAAAACATGATCTCTTGCTAACCATAACCAAGTGACTTTTGTTCCTAACCCTAACCACACACTCAACTAAGCATTGTTGAGACAATTTCAGGGTCAGTTTATCTGCCACAAAATAATGTACAAATGTAACATATCCGTGGTTTACAGACACGCACAGTGATGACATTTCTTCTTGTGATTAAGTTGTCTAACTGCAGGAAGCAGTGCAAATCTTTGATAAAACAGGACTTCGGAGCAATGTCCATGAGAGTGGTATTGCTCATCTAGCTTTTGGCAAACAACTATTGCCTTGAAACAATAAATTAATTCATGATTTGATACACTAGAGCTCTTTGTTTCTGCTGTCACTCCCTGTTAAGCCTTTCCCTTAAAAAATCTTCACTCTTAAACTTCGACTGAATCATTAACCACTCAAGTCAGCTGACAAACTCAGCCCTATATCCTCTTCGTGTGAGAGCAAAGCACTAGTTGCTTCAGACCTAGCTTTCATCATAGGATATTTTTTTGCCAAATGCACCACAACAGACACATGAAACGCACAGAGGAGTTGGCACGCAGCACAGCTTTGACTGACGTCACCTAATGATGCATAAAGGTCCACGTGAAGCCCCGCAGTTAACACTAACTACTATCGTAACAGACCAGAAAATGAAGGACAGATGCTGACATGAGCATGAATGATACCACCTGTGGTTTGAAACTTTTCTTTCCTGTCTCCGTATGATTTAAGTGGAGGCGGAAGGCCTTTGGTGTGTGAAGGAACCAGTTTGGTCTAGGTACTTTGTGACGGACGAGCAGAGAGCGGTTAGAGGATTAAAGGGAGAAGGAAAAAAGGCAGAATGAGAAAGCGAGTAACGCACAGAAAATCTTTCAATGATGATTTATAGAGAAGAAATCTCCATCAATGAACTCAAACTGACCTTTAAGCTGTTAGTTATATATCTGCCTGCATGTCTTAGTTTATTTTATTTTTTCCCCAAATGTTAGCTTGTTTTTTAATGTTTATGGAAAAGGAAATCCAATAGGGTTGATGAAATCCTTTGACAGCACAAACGTGTTGCCACAAAATAGGATGCAATTATAAAACTGATGTTTAAATGGGAGTTTTACTTCTGGTCCCAGACAGTTCCTAATTTACATTGGAAGACATCAACACCGTTACATTAAGAACATTGACTCAAGAAAAAATGAAAAACCCAATATCACTAAGGAACCAAAAGATGAATATTTAAAGCTTGATGGCACAGGAAAGGTTACATGGCATAAAAATGTAACAGATATACCAGTGAACTGAACTGAGCTGACGTGAGGTTGACGGAAAGGGACTAAAGTGGGGAAAGAAAGAGAGCAACAGAAAGTGACAGAAATGGAAAAGTAAAGATGGAGAGAAATTGAGCGTGAGAGAAAGAGAGCAGCAGAGACAGACAGAGTGGGCACATTGTGCTGTGGAGTCAGATCGGGTCGTCCTGGTCAGAGCAGAGAGAGAAGCGCCGCTCAGATCAGCTCAGAGGCTGACAGCTCTCTGACAGGGATTAGAGGACTGCCTGTAAATAATAGGGGTTCAGACCTGGGGCACCTTGCTCCTTGACAAAGTGCTCATTTCTCATCTGTCAGTCTTTCCCTCTCCCTCTCTTGCTCTGTTGCCTACGGTGCCTATAATTCTTACAGAGTTTAGATTATTCTCAGTGATATTTTCACCAGAGCAGTGACATGAGAGGTAGCTGAAGTAGGAGACCGTTTCCATATGGTTGAACAGCAGCGTAAAGTGGAATTCTTTTGGCGATCATTTGCGTCATCTCAAAAAGAAACATTCAAAATTCCAGGAAAATGAAAAGAGAGCAAAGTAGCAGACTTTGAGATAGATGACATCATTGATTTGAACTCAACATCTGTGAGCCAGACACAGCCCTGGCCTTAAAATAGCATCTGTAGGTAGGAGGTAGGCAACTGCAGGGGTGTATTTGTTCACACCTTCTAAAGCATTTCAACAATTTCAGTTCATATCATTTTTGACTTAAAGTCTTAAAGGTGGTCTTAAAGAGACAGTTCACCCCAAAATTAAAAAATACACATTTTCCTCTTACCTGTAGTGCTATTTATCAGGTTAGATTGTTTTGGCGTGAGCTGCCGAGTGCTGGAGATATTGGCTGTGGAGAAGTCTGCCTTCTCTCAAATATAATGAAACAAGATGGCACTCAGCTTGTGGTGCTCAAAGTGCCAAAAAATTGCATTTAAAAAACTTAAATGCAATGTGTCTTTTCAAAAATTATTACCTGGTTACTCAAGATAATCCACAGACCTTGTTGTGAGCAGTTTCATGTAGATGTAGGAACTATTTTCTTTCTACTGAACTACCTGCCAACTGTATTACTGCGCAGAAGGAAGTGTCCGATGGAGTTGACGCGAGTGTACAGATTAACAGATTATTTGTGCTGATTAAGATTTAACAGAAGTCTTGCGCACTTGGACACCAGAGGGAGATATTTTGTGATTGAGGGACATCTGAGTGGCAGCAGGATAAATCCCCCCACGGAGTCCAGACACTAGTGGTGGTGGTGGTGGCTGATGACTCTGAGGGGCTGTCCACACCAACGCGAGTATTTATAAAACCTTTGACTCTTTGCTCACGGTTTGGCCTTTCATCCACACGTAACCGCAGTTTTGGGCCCCTGTAATGGAATTATTTGTAACCAGAGTCCAGGGTGAACTTTTTGGAAAAGTCCAGTGTCAGCAGTCATGTGTGGACAGGATAACCGCAGTTATTTTGTCTCGTCTCCATTGTATGACGTCACAGTGTGCGACGTAAACAGAAAACAGCTGTGTTATTATCCGATCCAGTGTGTGCGAGAGATGATTTGAGGATGGACCTAAACAAAATACTGCTGCTATTTAGCAGCATATCAGCACTTTGTGGCTGTATCATACAACTAATGCTACTCAACCACATCCAGCAACAGAGGCGCAAGAGTGTGCTATTACGGAGACTGCTCCTGCTGCATTATAGTTCGCTTGTTGTTGTGTTTCCGGTAATGACGTTTTACTGCCTTCTGATTGGCTACAATGGCCTTACAGTTAGGAGTTATATCGCCACCTACTGCTTTGGCATGTGTATTACATTGCTTGATAGTGGAATTTGCGGTGTCATGTAGTATTTTTATTACACCGCTCGTATGGACGCAGATTTTTTCAAAACTGGAGGCCAGAAAAGTTCGGCTTTAAAAATATCTGTGCTCGTGTGGACTAGGCCTGAGGCTGCTGACTGCTGAGACATATGAGGCTGATGAATCTGTAAAGACTGGGTAGTGATGGGGAGGTGGAAGGCGCACACAATGGCAGCAAGAAAGAACTGCAGCAGAGAATGAACCATATTTAAAATGAGGAGCAGTAAGATGATAGGCTGACAGAGAACAGCGGATGACTCAATTGACAGCCCGGACAATGACACCTTGAGATAGTAGTGAGCATGCTTGCAAGGATTGACAGGGTGACAAAGAAAACTTACAGCCTGAGCTTTGAAAGTATTGTCTTCCCGACTGACCTTTCACTAGAGTTTCATTTAGTTCCATTATATCTGAGAGGGCAGACATCCCTATAGCCTATATCTCCAACATTTAGTGTCCTACACCAAGACAATCTAGACCAGTGGTTCCCAGCTCGTCCAGCCACAGGGTCCAGATTCCTCCTTAGTCATTAGTTCAAGGTCCCACAGTTTAATACATTTAGCTTCATACTTGTGTTTAGTCATGTCCATGAGCTAGTTTTCCGTCTCGTCTAGTAGCAGTCTGCTATTTACTCACTGTACAGCAGGAAAGGAAAGGGCGCTTCAAAATAAAAACTATGTGCCAGAAATTACTGCACTCTAAAATGAAGTGTGTTTTTTACAAACTTGACACATTCGTTAGTCACTTGGGGTACATTCAGGATGGACCTGTGACCCATGTTTGGATCGTGACTCACCACTTAAATTTGGAGTGAACTGGCCCTTTAAAGTGTGTATGGATGACCAGATCAGATGAGGTGAGAGTGGACACTCAAGGGCTTGACTGGAGAATACCAATCCCAAATCAACAATAAGTAGACTGTATTTCAGTGCCATAAATACAGTACAGTTACCAAAGTTGATGATGTGGCATTTTTGGTCCAGATTTCACACTTATATTAGAATTTATTGAAAAGATACCCCTTTAAGATGTAGCATCTTATTTTCAAAGGGGTCCTCTAGACACAAATACAAAACCAAAACACACAAACAAAACTGCATGACATAGCAAACATCTTGCTCACCATCTCCCACCCACCCCTCTGCCCTCAGCTGCTGTACAAGAAACACTGGAATTGGATACCGTGACCTTGGATGGTTTCACAGCACTTTTCAGAATGACAACTTGAAAACATGAGTTGTTTTGAGATGAGAATGCAAAGAAGTCCTGAAGCAGCAGAAAGAGGCATAAAGCAGACCATCAGTCCACAATCAAACCCACTGTGACACTGTGGGCAACAATGCTGGTGTGAGATCTGCAGACGCACATATGGCAATTGCACATGCAAAGAGTTATTGCAGAGACATTTTTAAAGTGTATTCTTGCACACAACGAGCACTGTGGTTTTCCCAGCTCATCACTCAACAGTGAAATCCTGAGAGGAAAGGATGCCTCACGGCCAGCATGGAGATGAGACATCATTAAAGCAACCAATTACTCTTTTAATCCACATCTGGGCATGTGAGTAACACGTGTGTCAAAGGGACCTCTGCCTGGCCCTGGGTGTCTTTGGGTTTCCAGACACGCCCTGTAACCACCGGGGCTGCCAGTGCCGCTGCTGAGGAGGAGGAGGAGGAGGTGGAGGAGGAGGAAGAGGAGGAGGATCGGGTGAAAGTGGAGCTGGAGGGAAAGAGAAAGAAACCGTCCCCTGTCAGAAGTATGCGGGGCTTACGTCAGCCCGGACTCTTTATCAGGCTGTCAGCCCCGGTCCAGACGCAGACAAGAGGTGCGCGGAGATGACAGCGACGGGACGAGGATGTAGCACACCTGCGGGGAGCTGCGTGTCGCGCGTTTAATAACGGGACTAATTCTGGATTCAATGCATTTGCAGTTCCTCACCAGTGATGAGTTGGCTCCTGTTGTGGATTCTAACTGCAGCCGGGATTCAACAGGTGGGATGGAGAATAGATCAAAAATAGCCTTTAAATGAGCAGTTTGCATATCTAACTTACTGTCAGGGTGCAGAGGACAATCTGCATCTGCTGCCCATCTAAAAGAGTCAGTGTTCCTGTTTACACAATACTGTAAACTTCCAACAGGGACTTCACAGCAAGTTTTCTTCTTCTTAGAGTTTTTATTTTACACTGTGTTTCCTCAAAACTTGCTATATGGACTATATGAGTATTTGTATATCTTACATCTTACATGTAGGGACTTTTGGGGTGCTTAAACTTCTTCAAGGTATCTTAAATTAATGCAATGACATGAAAAATGAGTTGGCTGCAGATCTGTAGATGTGGCCCCAGTGCTGCCTGTGCCAAGTTGTCATGACTTGTCACAGGGTGGGCTTGATTAAATGAGCCCCATTATTCCCTCTAAATGTTTCTGAGGAGAAGTGGTTTTGTCATCAATCATCCCGGGGTTAACTTTACAGTGGGAGATGTTGGCAGCTGCCACACTGCAGCTTCACATTCCCATCGTTTGTTATGTTTTAGTGCCACCTCGTGGTTATGTAGGAAACAGCATTTTATTAATGGTCTTATAAATGCACCCTTCTTTCCACAGATCCACATCTGTCAGTCAGCTTTTGGAAATTGGATGCTTGAAGAAAAGAAGTAGTTATTTATTATAAGGAAATTGCAGTATTCTCCCAGTTAAACAGCCATTTAGCAACTGGAAAAATAATTAATTTAATACTTGGCAAAATATACTGAAGAATTCCCTTTCAAATGGTGACATTGTGTAAAAATTAGGTCATGATAATACATCATCTCATGCAGGATGCTGTTGTCGCAAAACTGGAATTTCTAACGTTTATACAGTACCTTGAAAATACCAATATCCGATACAACAGGGCAAAAAAAAACCCAAAAATCTTAATTTAAAGGTAATAATAACAAGGATATAACATGACAATGACAACTTTTCTATTCTTGGTAAGCAGCAGAGAGCAGCAGAATAACTGTAGTAAATATTAAGAGAGAGCGAGGAAAGTCAGCTGGTACCGGTGTATTGATACTGCAGAAAATAAGTATTGAAACAGTTTCAAATATTCAGTATTGAAAAATCAATGTTTTTCACACTCCTCTTACTTTGATAGCATCTTTTACAGTAGGCTGAGAATGGGTTTCTAACTGTTTTCAGCCATGTTTCCTCTCTAAATTTAAGAAAAAAGTGACAGTTTGCCCATTTCCCCCCCTGGCCTTTTTTGTTTTTGGAAAAGATGTTTCTTTATTAATGATTTCCCACTTCCCTGAGGAAGGGTTTGTCCATGCCTGTGCACAGATTAGAGGTCATCCGATCTGGCAGGAGATAAAAGATCTAACCAGCAGGGGAAGGAAGATCATCAGTCCTTGCCATCACCAAAACATGACAGCAATTCAAGGTCACACTGGAAAACATTCAAAGAGATGACAATGGTGGAGGGTGGTGCCACAATTGTCTTAACATAGAAATACAAATGTTTTGGGATCACCACATAATTTGAGTGTCTCGTTTAAGTTTTTGTCAGTACCTGTTTCTGTAATTCATTTAGTGCTCTGCTACTCAGCCCTTTCCCGACAGCAATTAAATACTTTTAAAACAAAATCATGAATTTAGTCAGCAAAGACGAATGATTTCAGGCTGATGACTACATTAGGCGTAGCCCATGTTTTCATAATCAACTTATGAAACTCCCCCCTCTCTCTCTCTCTCCTCTCTTCAGCTGTGTTTGTATTTCTCCTCTAATTCCCTGTAAATTAGCCTGATAACAGCGGGCTAAATTAACTCTTTTGATGAATTGCATTGTGGCACAGCTGTGATTAAAACTCATTCATCTGCGTTAACTTTCAACACCGTGCACAGCAGTTATTATTATGACCATAATTCCACTGAAGTGCCAAGAACAAGCTCAGGGATGTGATGCAGCGTATACGGCTTGCATAAGATGATTAAGCATTGTGCCCTCACAATTAATTGCGGATTAAGTGGGCATACATGTATGAGTGTGTATGCATTTGTCATGGGTCAGAGGCTCTTTACTAAAGTGCAGTGCTCTGAGCATTTGGATGATATTATGATTTATGAGTATAGAGACAATATTGGACCTCCCTGTTTAGACAATGTGGCAATGATGATGGACATGGTGTCTGCTGCAGCTTTAGTGTGTCTAACTCATTCCCACTGTGATTTATTATTATGTCATGAAAACTGACTTTGCATTTTTGCCATAAATATTCCATGTTAGTTTTAAGGATGCATTCATTTGTCAGCTTTTATTTGCCTGAACAGCTAATCTTGATGTCTTGCTCACTCAGCAATGACCCAAAGATCATCCTCTGGCATTTTCTCAAGAACAACATGTTCTCATTACAAGCAAGATTAAATTTGGCTACCAAATGTGATATCTGTCATCATAAAAACACATACTAAATCAAAATAAGACAGGCTCCCTCTGCAGAGACTCGCAGCATCCACTGCCCAAAACTAACCTCCAAGTGCTAGGCTGTTAATGCGGCTCATGTGGCCCGTTTCAGCGAGAACATCTGCTTTAAAGAGCCGTGGAGCTGTTGATTGTGTCATCTTGTCTTCACAGAGCAGCTTGTAAGAGTCAAAAGACAGTGAGGATGGGCTTGTTGATTAAGTTTCACTGGCAGGATTTTGTAACTGTTCAGCACAGTTGCAGATTTTAAATATGATGATGGAACACTTCCAGAGTGTTAAGTACATGCATGTCATTGATTTGATAAGATTATCTCCACTGGGTGTTCCATTCATTTTCAGAGGCTTAATTGATTTATGTCACAGCGTGTGAGCAGATGTTAGCAGGCTGTGTTTCACCGTGTTGGAAGTGAAACAGAGGTGTTTGAGACCGGTAGGATCAGCAACTTTGTGGTTACCACAGAGGGCAGAATATGAAAGAATTCAGGATTAAGGATATTAAGAATATTGCCTCGCCACATGGGGTCAAATTCCTTTCATGTAATAAAAGATGGCATTTTGATTTTGCTGAGAGAGTAGCTCCTGAAGCCTATGACTTTGTGTGATCAAAGCAAGGTTCATTAAGGTGCATTCAGATAATAATTGCATATTGAGAAGGCAGTTGGTCATACTGTGAACACAAACATTATATGTCAGTGTTATTTTTGTTGTTGAGACTGTATTTCAGGTCTAATTTGTCCACTTTACTCTCTCCAGGCCTACTCCCAGAATTCCACTGCCATGCCGCCTGCCACAGCCTTCACATCCCCAGCTGCGGACCTTTACAACCGCACACAGTACTGCAAGTGGCCCTGCGATTGCCCCAAGGTCACCCCTACTTGTCCGCCGGGCGTGAGCCTCCTTATGGATGGCTGCGACTGCTGCAAGACCTGTGCCCGGCAGGTGGGCGAGGTGTGCAACGAGGCAGACACGTGCGACTACCACAAGGGACTGTACTGTGACTACAGCTCGGACAAGCCTAGGTACGAAAAAGGATTGTGTGCATGTAAGTGTCACTCACCAAAGCCGACAAAACAAACAACAGATTTTACACTGCAGGTTCTAGCTTATATTCTGTATTTGAGTAGAGCAGGTGTTTGCTGCCATATCAATACTGGTTGTCCTAGCAACAATACAGATGTCACTCATCCAGAATACTGATGCATTTTAATGCTGTCTGCTTGGCAGCACAGGCAGCAGTAAGCCATTCCTTCATTTTCTCTGATTTTTGTTTGATATTTCAGTATTTTGTTGTTGCATTTTGACAGCAGATATTCATGTGCAGAGCTCTGTTAGCTGCTATCATAAAGGGCCATCTAGGTCATCTGTACAAGCAGCTTAGTACAACCCATATTTACGTCTTATTGTTTGATGGGAACGTCAAGTGGCCATTGTGATTATGACAGGAGCCAAGGAGGAAGTCAGGTGACGTAGTATAAAGAGCAAGAAAGTCCAGGCAGGAGGCAGGAGTTCAGGGTGGATGGATGGCTCTGTCACTACCAATCTGTACTATAAACCCGATTTGTTCAGGTCCTTTCCCCTGACCAATGGGCTGTCCTAACCATAACCATTCTAGGTCAATGTGTAACCCTAAGGCAAGCTTTTTTTTCTGGGATGGCGAAGGCATAACCCACCCTACCCTCATACCCTAACCTTAACAGATCTAACCCCTCATGTCTAAACCTAACTAATCCAACCAATGAAAGCAACAAGTACTAACCAGTCAGAGGTAGAGTAGGACAGGTCATGCCTATGCCATCATAGGAAAAACAAATTGCAACCATTAACCTAACTATCTTTGCACATGCATAGATAAGATCAGGTTTCCAGTACCGCTCAACTAGTGACAGAGTCAAACAAACACAGGACTTTCACCCAGGAGAGCACTGTCTGTGTCCAGCGTGAAACGAAAAGTCAACATTAACTTACTTAACATAACGTACTGAACATTGGTGAGGTACATATGTATTTACAAACTTAAAAGTTATTTAACAAACATACTTTAACCCAAATCGTGATCTTTTCCTAGACCTTACGAATTACTTATGGTTTCAAACCACATGTTTAAAATGGCAGCTGTTATTGGTCATATATGTTGTTTTTGGAGTCATTGCAAACAATCTGTTCTGTCACTTAGGCATAGGGATGTGTTGGATATCCTGCTGAATTAAGTCACTTCAAACACTGACAGTTGCATGTCCATAAATGTGATGTGGGTCATATAATAAACCACATATTGGGGTGACTTGCTGACATCAAAACCCTGACTTTCACTTGTCGTTGGGGCTGTTTACACATGGGAAATAATATCCAACTCAATATCCAACACCCAAAATTATGCCTAAATCTAATTTAGACTATCCACTTTTCACACTGAAATGGTCACTTGTAATGTATTTTATATTTTATTGTGTTATCATTCACAGCATTGTTATTGTGTGAGATCAGCCTGAAACAATAAGTGTCAAACCAGAAACACATTCATCCCACAATGTCACAGATATTACCTCCAAGAATATTTTCACTCATAAATGTTTGACTGTAATGTAGCTCTCAAGTGTTTGCAGTGTGCCTTGCATGTTTCTACAATATGTGACCACTTGTCGTTTGTCCACCAGATATGGTGGGAACGGGCTGCGAGCATGATGGCGTGATCTACCGCAACGGGCAGAGCTTCAAGCCCAGCTGTAAATACCAGTGCGTGTGTGTGAACGGTGCCATCGGCTGTGTGGCGCTGTGCACCGAGTCCCAGCCTCCGCGGGTATGGTGCCAAACCCCACGGCGGGTCAAAGTCAAGGGACAATGCTGTGAGCAATGGATCTGTGATGAACCCAAAAGAGGGCGCAAGACGGCACCACGTCACGCAGTAGAGGGTAGGATGCCTTGGTTATATACACACTAGGGGGGGTGGGGGGTAATGTATTCTGTTGCTCAGTGAATTTGGGCTTTATCTTGCAAACTCCTCTTGATCTTTTTCTTTTACACAATTCCCAATAGCACTGCCAAATCCCCTAATTTCCTTCCAGCCCACTGAAATGCATCACAGTTCACAGTCTGAAAACATCAAGGCGAGCGAAATCAAAGGGATGCTTCAAGTATTGTAAGAGAATACACAAACTAGGCAATGCGAGGGAACAAGCCAATTGTTTTAAAAGAATCATTGTCATCGCTCTAAAAGCATGGTTATGTGAACCTATTCTTAGGTTCAGGAAGCTTTTTAAAGCACTGTGATCCGAAGGATATAGTTAACTTTGTTTATGAGTAGATGCGGTTCTCTGAAAAAAAGTTTGTCAGAGGCCAGGAAATGCAAATTATTTCCAAAAAACTCCTTCATGGCCTTTTATTTACATATATTTTCAACTCTTTGAATATTTCTGATAAAGGATTACTGTTAATTTACAAGTACTGTGAATATTTGCTGGAAGAAAGAATTCATATTGTTTGTTTCTAGTGGATAGATAGCTTGGATTTGATAAGTAGCACCAGCTGTGTTTAAGATTGCCAGTACAAACATCTGCAGTTATGTGAGTACAGTGTGTAGTCCAGGAGAATCATGAGGTTTGGGTGTGTGTGTGTGTGTGTGTGTGTGTGTGTGTGTGTGTGTGTGTGTGTGTGTGTGCGCAGGGACAGACCAATCCTTTCCTGTGGAAGCCCTCACAATGTTTTTGGGTCATGTCCAGTTTCCAGACCTTTATTGCAGCGGTGCTGCAGAGGGATCAGTGTGAACGAAGATCTCTTTGTGTTGCATAAGGATACAAATCAGATCCAGATTACGAGGCGAGCACAATTTAAAGATTTTGATTAAAAACAGAGACAGTAGAGGCGGTGCAGGGTTCCTATGCTTCTTTTGGTAAATGCTTTTCTTTTGGGGCTTTTCTCTGTTGTCAGTTTGAATCATTGTGTTGATATCTTTATCGTTTAACATCATTTTACGGGTTTTTATTTTGTTGTTTGAATGTAACTTTGCAAAAATATAAGTTTTTGTCATATTCAGACAGACAATCTGTGAAAACAATCAAACTTATCTGCCTACTCTGTTGCTTTGTACCGCCTCTAATGGCCTTACTGCATGGAGATTAAATCAACGAATCAAAGCGGAGGAGTCTCCAATGCACCTGTCAATCATGTCAATGACTCCATGAACTGTGGTCAAACTGTCAAACTAGGCAGCGCTGATCAAACATCAATCAAAATCTGTTTAGCTGTTAAATGAGGAAGCTGGTCGAGCTGGTGGGTAGTGCTTGGTTCTTTAGTTTCCAAATGGTGGCCGGGTCTCATTTTACAGCTAAACAGTACATTAAATGTGCTTCTTCCAGGATAAAGTAACCATTTCAGCAAATATGACAAAAGGTTATTTCTATAAAAAATACCAACTGTAGCTTTAAGCTGACATGACACAGACTTTGGCATTAAACCAAGATGTATCAGTGTGTATCAACAATGAATTGTAACTGGTTGTAAACACACTCTATTTACCTTATGTCTCTATGCTGATCCAGCCCTCGCAGCTGAGACCAGGAGCTGGCACAAGAACTGCATTACCCAGACTACCTCATGGAGCCCTTGCTCAAAGACCTGTGGCCGCGGCCTGTCCCTGAGGATCTCTAACGCCAACGAGCAGTGTGAGCTGGTCAAAGAGTCTCGCCTTTGCAACCTGCGGCCCTGTGAAGTTGACATCACCAAACACATCAAGGTAGCAACTCTTAAGCAGTCAAATGATGATTTAAAATAAATTAAAAACTGGATGTTATAAAGGTTCCCAGACTTTACGCCTTTCTGCTCCTTCCTTTATCAGCCAGGGAAGAAATGCCTGAACATCTACAGAGAAGAGCTGCCCTCAAACCTCACCATCTCTGGCTGCACCAGCAGGAAGCCGTACAGGCCCAAATACTGCGGCGTCTGCACAGACGAACGCTGCTGCATCCCCTACAAGTCCAAAACCATTGACGTGGAGTTCGAGTGTCCTAACGGGATGGGATTCACATGGAAGATGCTGTGGATCCAGGCCTGCTTCTGCAACCTCAGCTGCAAGAACCCCAATGACATCTTCGCTGAGCTGGAGAGTTACTATGGTTACCCAGAAGTCGTGAACTGACAGGCGGCAATCGAACTCTCTGCCCTGTGGAGGATCCCGACTTTCTTCTGGCTTCTTTTTATTAAGGAATGTTTTGTATTTGTGTGATGTGTGTGTACAAGGGATTTTCTTATGGTCTTTTTTCCTATTGGAAAAATCTGTAAATATGAAATATATATGTGTCTCCAGATTGGATTCATAAAGCATGGTGTGCTTTTGAAGAATATTTGAAGAACTACTTTGCAAATGAAAGAAAAACAATATTCAGCCAGTGAGTGTGTGAAACATTGAAGGCTTAATTTATTTGTAGCTCTTTGCATATGTCGTAACATATGTAATGTTCTTGAGACGCTTTCAAGAGCGGTCAACATTGTCTGTCTTTAAACTCACAAGCCAACTTACATAATAAGGCTTTAATGTAGATATTTTCTTTATATTTCATGAAATTAACTTTATAGTAAACATTAAAAAAAAAAAAGCAGAAAAAGACTGAGATGCCAAAGACAGAGCCTCACTTCAGGACCACGTGTCCACCTATATGCAATAATGACAGGATCAGGGAAGATCAGTTACAAGTTTTTTTATTGTCATTTTTTTAATAAATACAAACTGTTATGTCATTTTAATGCTTTTCTACAGCATTAGACAGTTGTGCATCACATCTTTACAAAGCTGTGTATGTGTTCTACAAAGCAGAATGTTGCTGTAGTGCAAGTAAAATACGGGAGTAGAAGGAGTCGGGTAAGTTCTATGGCTATCCTCGTGTTAACATGTGGACCGATCACTTCACACACCCCAAAAAACCACAACCACATAGGAGCATCACGTCTAAAAAAAAAATTCCATGGCACATCTTTGTTCCATTGTGCTTGATTGCATAGAAATCATCATTGAAAAAAGGAAAAAAAAAAACATTTTGTCTGAAGCCATGATCCATTAATAAAGCATACAATGTAAAAGCTTTTTGAATTTTGTATTTCAGAGTGTTTTGATTAATGACAAAGCATACATCCATGATCGTTTGATTCCTGAAAAAGATTTACAAGTTTGCCAGTGAAAAGATGAATAATCATTAAAATAACAGCTGGTTTGGGAAAAAAAACTCAAGGGTAATGGATATTGGCATGGTGAAACAATATTATTTGCTGTATATACATGATACACTTGAAGTCTGTCCCTTAAATGTTTAAAGTTACATTGCAATTTGTGACGCAAACTGCCCTTTTCATTGATCCAAGTGCCTCCCCATTCTCTCTCCACATCTACAAATCTGCTCCTACACACATACGACAACACTTCAGACATGGAAAATAAAGAAATAAATGATCAAACAATTACAGTGAGAAAAGAAAACAACAACGTCATTTACAGTCAGGTATATTTGAGAAAGCTGTGTCAATATGGTAAAAATGGATACAAATGGGAAGAGGGAACACAGAGATTGAAATTAAAACATGTTTTTATATGTATGAGAGATTATGAGAGATACATGTACAAGCTGGTGTAGCCACAGCTTTCTCCGACATTCTCTGCTTCGGTGTCCCAAAATGCTGCGTTGCCCCTAACTACACACGCACCTGACCGAGGAGCTCAGGAGCATGCTCTGTTCAGATGTGTTTGAGTCCCTCGGACAATAACAGACATACAGTTGACCCTGACGTCACACTCGTAAGACATCATATTTTTAAATTGTTGCATCTCAGCTGCACTGAATCATCTGCATTGTGCGTTTTTACAATTCCAGGTTAACTATCTTAATGTCCCTCTTCACATTTGTGTGTATGTGCGTAGGAATGTGTGTGTCTGTGTGTCAGTTAGAGGCAGCGCAGCACAAACCGAAGGAACCTTGAGAGGTTTGGGTGCCTGGAGAGTTAAGATCAACTTAGCAGGACACTTCGGTGGACTTGGGCACGGCTTGGTCCACGCCGCTGTTGCCCGTGCCGTCCATGGAGCCGTCCGTGTGGGAGCGACCGTGGTTCTCGGCCGTTTGGCTGCGGCTGCGAGCGCCCTCGTTGGTGTGTGAGCGGGAGCGGTTGCCATCGGCGGTGTGGGAGCGGGAGCGGTTGCCATCGAAGGAGGTGACGCTGGAGCCGGAGGCGGTACGGGAGCGAACCAGGCGGGTCATGCTGGCAGCGGGCACTGAGGAAGGAGGGAGGAAGGATTTAGTAAATGCACTGTTGACTGAAGATTACTGCAATGCTGCCAGGAAGAAACTAAGTTACTCAAGTACATTTCTGAGGCACTTTTACTTTACTCGAGTGTTTTAATTTCTTGCAGTGTGTAGGATTAACATGGATCTATTGGCAGAAATGGAATATTATATTTAGAATTATATTTTCAGTAGTGTACAATCACCTGGATCTACAAATTGTGTTTTCTTAACCTTAGAGTGAGCCCTTCATATCCACACAGGGACCATTAGCAGGGTCATCATGTTTCTACAGTAACCCAGAAGGGACAAACACTGACACTAGAGAAGGCCTTTTGTGTTTTTATGGTGGAGTGAAGGCCACTGTAGGATGTCTTGTGCACGTTCACACCTCACAAACACTATCTTACAGTTCAGTTCACACAGTTTAAAATAAACTATTTCACGTTCATAGTCCCAAAAAATTAACCATTTTACGTTCATGTCATGTTTTTTTAAAGAACAAAATTATCTTGAAATTACCATTCACACGCAGGTATCTATCAAGACTTGTTGGAAGCTTCCCTGGTTTGGACCCAGCCGGCACAATTTGCATAGAAAAAAGGACTGGACTGATTTGCGCATAATAGTCCTTCGAATATGAACTTATGAAGTGGCTTCAGCAGTACTGGTAGCTGCGTTGCCTAAAGTGCCATTAGCACTCGCCAAGAGGAGGGAAACATGTAAAACAACAGTGTTGCACTGCGTCAGCATGGGTGCCTCAAAACCAGCCTTGTTAACTCTCACTTACAAGTTCATGAGTTGCAAAGTGATGCGTTCAGTTTACCATTCACTAAAACACGAGCACATTAAATGGACATGCTCTTTTAGCGCAATCATGCGCAACACTGACTGTAGCTTCTCCTACATGCTTGGATAGGGAGGGGTGAGTGGAGGGCTATTCAGATGGTTGCAATCTGCAACCTAAACGCAAGATGCCACTAAATCCTTCACACTGGGCTTTTAAGAGGGAAATGTACTTTTTACTCCACTACTGCGTACATCTGAAAGCTATAGTTACTAGTTTTAAAAACCTATAATGAGCCTAAAAAGTACAATTTAATGTAACACAATAAATCAAACCACTCAAAAGTATATAAAATTTGTAGAATCAATTCAACTTCAACCAACTACATTAAAATGCTTTGAATTAAATATTTTTACTCGAGTGATACTACTTGAAATCTTCATCCACTGCTGAGCATGATGATATGCTGCACACTGTAGTGCAAAAAAAAAACAAAAAAAAAAAACATCTGAAGTTGACCTTTCGCTGAGTTCAAGTTAGGCCCCAGTGAGCACAAGTCATTTATTAACCAACACAGAGGTGAAGAGGGTGAAGAGAGTGTGGGTGAACTCTGCTAACACTCCAATTTAAGTACAATGTTTAAAAAAATAAGTTTATGCAAATCTAACCTCAACATTCCTGAGAAGTGACCAAGGTAAAAATACTGCATGTTTTAAATACTTACTGTATCCCATGCCTTGAATGAAGTACTTGAAAGCTTCTGTCAGTTTGGCAGGCTGCAGAGAAGGAAAAAAAATGGAGATAATTAGTCCTCTTGTCATTAATTATCACACTTGCTTACATACTCTATCTCTCATCCAGCAGCTTACTTCTCAGGGTCTGAGATATGACAGCTGCTGTGAGCAGGTGCTGCACAGGGTGGAGGATTACAACCTGACAACTGTGGTTCATGTCTGCCATTTGCTAATGCTCTTAAGTGCAACCTTCTTATGCCATCCATCCCGTCCACCTGACCCTCTGTGCCGATTATCCAGCCCTGCCCCGCCTGCTCTACAACACCAGTGTCTCTGTTTCTGTCGCACAAACACAGACATACACACCTGGTCCACCTGGGGCATGCCTCCGCAGTCTGCCATCTGGAGAGAGGAGGAGAAACACAGAAAAGGCTATTAGCATTTAGCACGCTGGCGCTTGTACATTCGCACAGCAGTGGGTCGACACACGCCCCATTACCCCCCATTTACACAGTCCCATTTGAACACGCCGAACACCTTGTCCCTGCCACCTCAAATCGGTGTTCCTCTAGACCCTGAACAGTTAACCCCGATAAATGGCATCTATTTTAGCTCTAACGGCCATTTGGTTTCAGCGGCAGGTCATAAAAGGTTGCCACAGGCCAACACAAGTAGGTCAGCCGCAGCAGATTGCGTGCTCAGAGGTGATATGCATACGCACGTCGCCTCTGAGGACGCATACAGCTTTTCTACCCCTGGTTAATATGTCACTGAGTAAATGCTGAGCCACTGGAATCTTATCAGCTGATGCATGTCCATCAAGGCTATTATAATCTGAATGAGGGTACGGGACATGAGGGCAGCAAATCGGAGGCCATCTTACCTTAAGCAGGGTAGTCTTTGTTGGGTCCAGCTTGGTGTTGCACTCAACCTGTGGGTACAAACAAAACACATATATTCAGTAAATTATCTTGCATGATCAGTCGTATTTTGCAGGTTGAATATATAAATTGTTGGCTAAAATAATTTATTCAGTTGGATCCCTGTTAGCCACTACTGAGATAGCAACTACTCTCTCTGGGGTCCACATACGTAAACACTGCATTATAATGTAAAACAAATGTAATTAAAAATCCAAGAAAACAAAGTACAAAATGTTAAATTGTGAATGTGGGAAAAAAAAGTACTGTATGTACGCATGTAAATCGCTTGCAATGGCTAATAGGTGCTAACAAATTGGTAATGCTGTTTGGGGATTTGGCGCATAAATCTTTTAACCTTTAACAGATTAAAACTATGCCATGTCACTTTAATTCTGTTTCCAACTTTGTTCTCGCTTAAATCATGTCCTCACTGATTGAACCTTGCATATCTCTTGGTCTTAAATGGGTGACTGGAGTGAACGGAACACACGTCCCACACAAGTTAGTTAACGGTTAACGGGGGTGGGACGTCTAATCATTTGCATTAGATCCTTGTTTTTAATGGCTGTGTGAAAGACTGAGATTGCGTATCAACTCACCACAGCCTCCACAGCAGGAGAGCTGTCGCCAACCACCAGCAGAGAAGGGCACCTGGATAAAGGGGACACACACAATAACGTATTTAATATGATATTGTGATTCATACTAAATACATGGCAAGTGATGCTGATGACTGTTGCTTGATGACAACTTACTTGAGGGTTCTGACGTTGCTGCCAGGGACCGGCCTCTCAATTTCCAGATCCCTTCGACTGTAAAGAGAAGCATATGTTACAGAAAATCTTCTTATTTTACTTAATGAAATGTTAAGATTCTGCAACCTTTAGCATCTCATGTTGTACTTAGCTAAGTGTATTTCCAGACAACTGTGTTTTCTTTACCTTTCGTAGGACTTGACAAAGAGATGCAGGTTAAACTGGTTCATGGTGTTTAAGATGTGGTGGCGGTATGTTCCGATCAGGTCCTGGTTGTGGTGGATCTCCTCCTGTGATGACCAAACACAAAATCTGATTAGGTTGCTGGGACCCAAAGACCTTGAAAAGCTGTCACTCAAAGAGAGTTCGAAGGTGTACCTTTCCAAAGAGGTGGGTGATGATCATGTCAGGCTCAGCATGGGTCCAGCCGCTGATCTGAAATCAGACATAAAAACTACATTTAGCTTTAATGCAGCGTTTATGGTTTTGTGAGCTCTGCCAGTCCAAAATTCTTAGCTCTTAGTAACTTCTTGTGATGTTTAAAAGGACAGTTCACCCAAAATCTAAAATATTTTCCCCACCTACCTGTAGTGCCATTTATCAATCTAGATAATAGCAGTTTCATGCAGGAACCCATCACCGTTTCACCACACAGAAGGAAGTGTGCATCTACTGCTAGCTTACTTAGCCCCACTGAGCTACCGAATGTTACAGCTCAACCCAGGAGGACCCCATTAATATTTAAATCTCACACTGTCACGAGCCTCTCGTCCACGAGTAGATGCACACTTCTGCGCAATGATACGGTTGGGTGTAGCTAAGTAGATAGAAAATAGTTCCTACATGAAACTGCTCACAACAAGGTCTGTGGACTATCTTGATTTCTGGAAAGTTGAGTTTTTCAGGTGTTTTTTTGGTGCTTTGAGCACCACAAGCTGAGTGTCATCTGGTTCCATTACATTCGAGAGAGGGCAGACATCTCCACAGCTCATACCTCTAACACTCGGCAACTCACACCGAAACAATCAAGATTGATAAATTGCACTACAACTCTTTATTTGGGGATTAACTATGCCTTAAGATAATGATTTTAAGTTGGGTTTTTTTTTTCGATGTTTGTTACCTTGTGTGCAGCCCAGTCCATCCATCCCTCAGCACATGGGTTGATGTTGATGAGCATCAGCCCCTCCACCATGGTCGGGTAGTCCAGCTGAAAACACACAACACAAAATTAGTGATTTGTTACTGTAACACACAATGCCATGTTTAGCTGAATATACGTGCAAAAACTGTGCGCTCTCTTTTCAGGCTGTCAATGTTTTGGAATATTTTAAAATCTTAATGTCTTTAATCTCATTAAGGCATATTCTGGATTAGGCTTAGTTATTTTTATGCTTTTGGACAGCTCTTGGGTTGTTCTCTGTTGCCATGCGGGTTATTTTTAGGATGTCGTTTACATTGTGACATACATGTTTTTCTTTCATAATTAAATTTCTGTTTAATTTGGTGAGATATTCTGTGTTACAAAGAAAATTTCCTTCATCATGAAAATAATGCAATAATGTACACTTCAGTTGCAGAAAAGGCTGCAGCAAGGAGTTAAAAGCTGTATCTCTGTCAGCCATGTGTCAACAGAGTGAGACTTCCTACTGAGCACAGTGTTAGTGTTGAGCTGATCTGGAACATTCCTGAGGCTTTTATGGCTCAGCAGGCTCAAGCAATAAGCAGCGCTATATTGCCAAAATCAGCAAAAAGACCAAACACATTAGCTGGCTCTGCTAATCCTAGAATGATTAAAACTCATAATTATTAAGCCTGATTGAAAGGGGGGGGGGGGACTTACAGCGAATCTGGTCAGAATGTAGGCCCCGGCTCCAATGCCCATTCCGACAACACTCTTTAGCCTGCAGTCGAACATACGCGGATACTGTTAGAACAACAGGTTAGAAAAAATCTTAAATGTGAGTGTGAAGCGTTGGGCTGAAAACTGCAGCTGAACATACCCAAAGTGCTTCAACACCAGAGGGAGGGTCTCAGAGACTTGGTCCATAGATGGGTACTCATATCTAGAAAACAAAAAGCGTATTGTTCCAATTAATAATTGACAATTTAATAATAACCTCTATCTAATCACTGGCCTATATTGCTCTGTGTCTTTGATATCAGCCTGGAATAGACATCTGTGTCTCACTATCAGGTTATCTCAGGTTAACGTGAGGCAAAGTCCCACCATCAAAGCCGCGATTAGTCTGAACGAGATAAACACCTGTCCCTGAAACACACTTGTCAAATTAGGTCGTCTTAAGTACATCCGCAGCGATGCACCTGCCGAGTCAAAGGTCACAGACTGTTTGGTATACATTAAGCGCTTGTGAATGGCTCACCCAGTGGAAAAAGTGTTAGCTCCCTCATGCTGCCCGGGGGCGTCTACGTGACACACAGCAAAGTGTTGCATGATCTCTGACATGTCTTCGTGGTTGAAGAGTGGGTCCCAGCAGGTTTTGTCTGGAGGGGAAAAAAATCCAAATACAAGGAGTGAGTGATACTTGGCGGATAAGCAGAAATGACCTCATGTAACCGGAGAATACTTTTGTTCAGCATAATATGCAGGTGTCATGTTTCAACGGCTTACAATATTTGACACCATCACACACACACACACACACACACACACAAAAAAATCAGTCAGTACGCTCAGAAGAGTTTAGATAGGGTAATGTAATAGACTTAATGATATAAAGTTAGCCTGGTGAAACTAATCTGGTCCCACGTGGTACAGTAATTCAAAACACCCCAGGCTTTAGGCACAACAACAGATGTTTCACCTAGATTGAGCTGAATAAGGAGTTGAGCTTACGGTTCAGTCCAATGTCATGGAAGGTGAGGATGACGGGTCTGTCAGTCTTGGGAACCCCCTTCATTGTGCAGTGGACTCTTCCATAAGGAGTCTCCACGTCATGCTCCTAAAAATGCAAAATATGACCAAGCTTAGATACAATTCTGGCAAAATTCCAAGCAAACATATCAAGAATTTATCTTAAAGTTAAAAAAACACGTTGCACATCACAATATATCCAGCAACAGGTTGATATCTATAACCTGAATGCATCTGCACCATTATAAATATAATTAAAATTCAACAAATTAACCTTACAGGATTTTCCATTTTTGCATTTCAGTTTGCAATGATGCGTTCATTTTTTTCCCCATTACACTTGTTTTCATTCTAATTCTTTTTTTATACCTTGATATGTACTATGTTATTGTCTTTATTATTAACTGGTAAACATTTAATTTTGTTAATATTTGTTTTTTTTTCTTGAGTATTTTTAAACCCTTGTCATGTTGTTGTGTTGTTTTGTTTTAATACTTGTACATACCAGCACAGTGGTCTGATAGAAGCAGCATTTCAATCCTCTGTATATGTCTTGTATGTATGGCAGAATTGGCAATAAAGTTGACTTTGACTTTTAATCACTGCCTCGTGTTGCTGGAGAAATGTATTAATTTTCTTAAAGCCATTAAAATGCTTTCTTTCCCTCCAACCAAACTACAAAACAGCCAAACCATTTATTATCTATCCACTTGTTGACATCCAGTCCCTTCCTTCCTCTGAGCCACAACACAGACATCTAAAACTATTATCTATCCAGAGCTGACACCTGTTCCACAACTCCAGCAGCGAGCATAATCCCACAATTCAATGGAAACTACTCAAACATTTCATTAAATTCTTTCGTCTACTCACGCTGACTTCAATCTCAGCAACAATCATTTCCACGTCAGAATCCTCCAGAACCATGTTTGCAGGAGAGTCCAACTCTGCGTGCTAGTGAAACAAGTATAGACGCTGTAGTGGCTCCCTGAGCTATAGATCCCAATGCTGGTAAGCCTCTAAAGTTGTTTAGCCCCGCTCTGAGAGCTGCGTTTTATACCCCTGCTGCTTACCAGCTGGCCTAAGCCCCCAGCCTCCCATGGTGCCTTGCAGGCTGGTCAAAACAAGCTAACTCTAGATGGAGAGATCCCTAAATTGGATCAAGCAATGTCAGACAGAGAGGGCATTGGCTACTGTGCTGATGTGATGAGTACGTATGGGTGCATGATCAGTGGGAAAACATGCTGGATGGATGAGATGGGAAAACAGCAGCCATTATTCGGTGACATGTGGGGAAACACTTCCAAAATAACAGCTGGACTGAGGATCCTTTGACTAAATTCTCAAATTTGACACAGCAGCAAAAGCTAGAAAGAGCTTAAACTTTTAATGACAGTCATCAACAACTCCAAAAAACACTCTGACTGATGTAATAAGGAATACAGACAGACCAATATGTATTTCAATATAAAAGCTTAAATTCTACATGTGTGTATTTTCCATAGGTGTAGATTTCGAGAGGGACACGCCCGCCTTAGTATTTTGAACATATGCATTTGCCTAATCAATAAAAACATGATAGTAGTAGAGGACTTCTGACGAAATTTAGGACATTTCCACCATAAACAAAAAATTCACCAGAATGCAGGAAATTAAGTGTCTGAAACTCAAAATGTCCTGATTGAGGAACCCAAACCAAACACTGTTGTTATAGAAGAAAAATGCTTGCGATACATTTCTGTATTATCACCACAAAAATCAAACTGTTTGTGCGCAGATTGAATCCTACAAAAACAAAAACGCCCTATAGTAACCTGACCTGTAGCTTTAGCACTCTGTACAAGATGACCTATTGGATGGTTTTCAAACCAGTTTTGACTGCATGGGATCTGCCCTGGAGGAAAATCCAAGCAGACGTATAACCTATTTACTGGGCACCGAGTAAACATCTAAGGATTCACCACGCCTCACTCCACCCACCCTCCGCCTCTACTGGACACACTCCCGCACATAGGCTACACAGGCGAGATAATCCTGCAAGGCGACACGTGTAAGTGCATATGTATTTACTATGAATGTCAAGCGTAAAGCACTGATATTGCCACCCCCAACTCATCCTACGTCACTAATAGTTGGAAGCTTAGCTGCAGCAGCGATATCAGACACTTGCCCTGGATACGTCAGGTCATCTAAGCTTTCAGTGTGACACCAGAAGGGCAAATTAGCTTTTGGGAGAGCTTCGTGAAACATATCCACCCACTAGAAAACCCCCAACCTCACACACTCTGATCTCTCAGACTGGAGCCACTGCGTCTGAGGCAAAGGTGGGAGAACATTACTCATGCCAACACTGTACCTTCAAGATCAGCAGGTTTTTTTACTGACTGTGAGGGTCTGAGCGCTGTCCAAGGTGCTGAGAGGCCCCCAGACTCAGCAGCACCCATATACCATCCATAATGTGTGTGTGTGTGTGTGTGTGTGTGTGTGTGTGTGTGTGTGTGTGTGAAGTGAAAGGGTTGATGCACTGTAGCTGTGTCATCTGTCCAAAGTGTGTTTGATCACTTACAGTAGCCGACTGAATTAGTAGACGCCCAATTGGATTTCAGTCTTAATAAAATCACAGCGGATGAATGGTCATCACCAAGACAGATGAGCCGCTGCAGCAACTATGTTATTTAGTATTTCTTATTATCCACCACTAGATGGTACCAAACAAGCTCAAATACTAAGATATAGAATAAAACCATCTGCATACACAGTCAGTAATCAAAATCATCTGTTGACACAGCTTTAAATAATAAAGCAGGCTTTACAGCTGGCGGGAATGATGAATGCTGGATGTTATTTTGTGTGTCTGCAAACGTACCTTGGTGACGAGCTGCAGCACAGCCTCTCTCAGGCCCTGCAAGAACAGAGTAATGAAAATACAAAACTAATGCAATTACATTGTAACATGCTATAATCTAATATCCTGAGGGCGCCATCCTGTCACTGAATGCATTTTCATGTCCATAGAGTGTGTCCTGTGTCTTGTGAGGCACCAAGTTTCATTTCAACTGTACAACTTTGTAGTCGTGGACAAAAGGTCAGGAAACCTTCAGAAGTTGTGCTGCGCAGATACTTTCACACAAACCAACTCGAGTTCACTCATTGAGGTCACTCACTCATGATTAGAAAACTCTTTCTTTTTTCCACTTTTAAAAGGAAGATTATGTTTTAACTTTGGGCGAGGCAAGATATCAACATTATAGTGATATTGTGATATGAGACGAGATATTGGCTTAGATTTTGGATATCATTATATCGTAAGTGTTGTATTTTCCTGGTTTTAAAGGCTGCAAGTGATGTCATTTTCTGAAGTTACCAGACTGTTCTAGCTGTTCTATTATTTGTTTTTACCCATTCTGTCATTATATCCACATTACTGATAATTATTTATCAAAAATCTCACCAATCGCCAATAATCAACCCTACAAACTCTTTGTAATATATTTGGTAAAAAATATTGTGATATTTGATCTTCTCCATATCACCCTGCCCTCGTTTAACTTCCATTTATCTGTCTTTCTATTAGTTAGTGTTTTATTTATTGTTATCAATTAGGGTTGCAACAGTATGAGATTTTCACGGTACCATAACCATACCAGAACCATAACAGAAAATTTGTATTTCTTCTTTCCTATTCCATTTTTGTTTCTCTTATTTAACCTTATCTTATCTATCATTTATTTACTCTTTACCCCATAAGATCCTCTGGTTTCCAACCTCACCTGCACATTCTCTAAACCACTCTGTATATGGAGTGATTTGTACTGAATCTATAATTTGTGCAAATAAACAAAACAAAACAAAACAAATATCGCGGTTTCACTATATCATGGTATCACAGAATTTACAGTATTATCAGTCAGAATGACCCTTAAGGGAATGAAGGCTTATTGTTGGTTGAACAAATGTTTTATTACTATAACTAAAACCTGAAAAAATCTTGTTAATGAGAGTATGTGTAAAAAAAAATTCCCCTTTGAAAATAACTAAAATAAAGTTGAGTTTCTTCATCCAGTGTCACTTTTTACAACATCATAGATGTTTTATATCAGCATATACCTTGAAACCAACACATCGCTGCAACCCTATTATCAATGTTATATTGCAGATCCAAATCCAGGTCCACAATTATGAATAGCTAATTGTGAGATTAAGCGTTTTATTTCTTTTTTTTTTTTTTTTTTTAGTGAACTGCTACATTTACTTAAATAAAACAAACCCAGTACATACATCCCATGATTGCATATCACTATATGTATCTTAACGCAAATCCAGGTGAAGAATGAAGTATTTATAATCATGTTTATTTGTGCACAGCACCTGTGTTATTCGTTTAAAATGTGCACAAATTCTTTCACGAAGCAATCTGATTGAACCACAGATGTACTGATGAACCCCACAAACAACCTATATATAAATCATGCAAAGCTGAGCAATATAGCACTCAAGCAAGTTTCTGAGAATTTTTTCCAGACACTATTTGTCTTGGCTCTGTTCAGAATACATACCGGCAGCTCCCTGTCGACCAGCAGGGGTTTGGACTCAACCTGGATGTCATCCATTTCAAGGAGTAGCAGAGCCTGGGTATCAGAGAGATCAGAATGATTAGTGCGTGACCGGTTTAACCTGTGTTTCAAACTTTTCCAAATGGAAGACGCTTCAGGTTATATTGGATAAAGTGTGGGAAAAAAAAAGGGCTTGTACAATATTTGACGTTCCCAGACTTCAGAAAACACACAGGTGTGTTCTTTAAAATGAACTAATATGTTAGCATTTTACACAAGCCCCTTTTGAAAAGGTGTGGCAAAGGTTGACTTGCAGACAATAAAATTAAAGATTGCTTAAACTTTGGGGTGGGTGTGTTTCTTATTTACACAAAGCTCATAAAATGAGACAACAGGCATGATCACACTCACGTACACACACACACACACACACACACTACCACAAAGGAGTAGAGACACATGAGCAGGCAGAGACTGGTGTTCTGACCTGCACTGACATGTGGCCCACATAAAAGGGCCACACCTGTAAACCGCTCACAACAGAGACACACACACACACACATAGAGAAAGTCTCACAGACAACCTGGAAGACAGGGTACACAGGCAGGCAGACTCGTGTGTCTCACCAACAGATAAAAAGAAGGTCGAGTTGAGGAGGGAGAATAGAAGAAATGTAATGCCGCACCCAAGTGTCGATACATTTGAGTTTGACGTTGATATTTGTTTGAATTTAGGTTATGATGTCAGATGACCAGAATTATATTAGAATATTTCTTTTACTTCTACTTTGCAAAACATTGTAGTTGCTGATCTACCGCTGCCTCGGTTGGTTAGTGTCTTAGAC
The DNA here is from genome assembly GCF_011397635.1 of Epinephelus fuscoguttatus. Classification (NCBI taxonomy): domain Eukaryota; kingdom Metazoa; phylum Chordata; class Actinopteri; order Perciformes; family Serranidae; genus Epinephelus; species Epinephelus fuscoguttatus. The sequence continues at coordinate 27,033,154 of NC_064768.1, forward strand.
AAAACAGAGATAATATTCTAAATTTAGTGTACACTTACACTCATATTGATTTTATACGTGGGTCTTTTTAGGCGGCTAAAATACGTTTTGCTCCCAGACATTTACTGTGGCCACAGCAGTGTATTGTTTAGCCTTGTTCTTTGTAGATTTGGTTTATCAAAGATGCAACACAGTATATAAACAACAAGCATTAGAATGTCAAATAGATCAGACCTTTGTGTCCTTCTTAACAGACACAAAGGTCATTAATCATTATGGCTGCAGAAATAAACAAGTCAAACAAGCCAGTTGTCAACCAGGAAGTGATGTTATTAGTGCGATATCTACATGATTCGGACTATAAGGTGTGTGTTCTTTATACTATGACAGCTTTCTTAAGATTGAGATTTAGAAAATCGCAATATATCACCTTGCTAATAGGGGTGTAACAATCCATCGATTAGGATCGATACATCGATTCAACGATAAGCGATCCAATATCATCGATCCATATCTTTAGCATAGGCTTTTATTTTGAAAGTCTGTGTCACTGTCAAACAACGACAGGCAGAAAGCAAGCAGCCAAGAGAAAGATGAAGAGGATAATGTTATGTACTCATTATGTACAGAGCACATGCCGTACCTAAACAATGCTGTTAAGACAAAACACAACAAAACATGACATAACATTACCCGCCTGGGTAACCTCTCACTACAGCAACATTAGCTGCTCTGTTCCAACAGTGTTCGGCTGAAAAAAAAAAACATGCATGCAGACTGAAATTCAACCGAGCTGTTCTGTCGGTAGATACAGTCACTTAAACAAACAGTGGGTGAGAATAATAATAACGCCACAGGTCATTTGTTAAGCTATGAGTGGAGGAAAAAAGTCTGCTAGCCGCTGGGCTAATTTATGCAATGTAAACATGCTAAAGATGATAATGGGTGACTAGCAAAAAACAATTGTTTTTAGTCTCTAAACCTTGACAGTTATTACTGAGCTGAATTTTATACTTGTGTTAAATAATGTTGTTGATCCATGTTTTATGGCTTTTTTGGAGAAGTTTGCCTTGAGGGCTTTCAGCCAGACAGACCTGACGTTTTCAGAAACAGATGATGGTTTGGGTTAAAATGAAAAGATCTCTTTCAGATGGGACTCTCTGGCAGAAAGCCCTGAAGGTTAACTTATCCCATGTGCTGTTTTATGTGTGTTAGTGGAGTTAGTCTAGAGTAAACTTTGCTGCACTTAAGCAGTTGCAGTTACTTTTTATGTGTCTTTTGTGGTCAAAAGCAAAAGAGAAAGGGGTGGCAGCTACTTTTGTAACTGACTGTGTTAAATGGGCAGATAATATCGATCACAGGCCCCTAAATCACATCGTATCAAAATTGTAGACTTTGTAAAATCGGCAATGAATCAATATGATATTGTATCATGACGTCACTGGTGATTTACACCCCTACTTGCTAACAGTATCGCAATACACTGACTCATAATGCCTGTGTTGTGATCCATGTCGTATTGCCAGATTCTTGCTGATACACACCTCTCTACTGAAACATGCCTACTGCATTGTGGCCAAAATCATCTACACATGCTTTCTGAAGGCAGAGAACTCCCAGTGCTAAAAACTGAATCCGTCCCTCCCTGGTAATAGTTTCAAGACTGGAAAAAAAAGAACAAGAATGTTCTGTCCAGGAAGAAGAGAGGGAGAGACAAACAGAGAAACCTAAAGAAAGAAAAGGGGGGGGGGGGGGGGGGGGGGTGAAGAGAACCCAGGCGCACAGACTGTGCTGTGGGTCATGCTGGAGGAGAGCGGGCAGGCTGCGGCCCTGCATGCAAATCAAATTAGCCAGTCAAGAGGGCTCTTTGTCCACTGGCACCGGTGACTCCTGAGAACCAGGGGCCTGCCCTCCTTCACTGACCCACACACACAGGAAGCAACGGACACCCTGGTTTCCATCAATACACCCCAGCCTCTTTTCATCCCTCTGCTGGCTTTCTCTCATTCTGCCCCTTTTCTCTGTTTGTCTTGGTTTCTGCTTGGTTTCAGTTGCTATGTTTGCTCTTTCCAGACTCAGTCCATGTGTTTTGTGCTCTCTGTCTCTCCGTTTGTCTTTGTGCACAGCCACAAGAGACAACTAATCAACATCGACCTACAGGACTGCAGTGTGGCCGTCGCAGTGAGAGGTCTTTCAGAGGAAATGATTAATCGCACTTCAAATGTGGAGATGTCCGGCAGAACACGCCTTGGACACACACACACGCACAAGCACACACATGCTCCTTTGACTGGGAGAAAACAGACCGGAGCCAACCGGATCTCTCAATAGCTCTGAGGAAGAGGAGTATCAAACAACAGGTTCATTTTTCTGCCGAGGCCTTCAAAAACATGGCCGCCATCGCACTGCGGGAGCTTTGTTGAGGGGGACAAGAGGTCAGCCCCCGTTGAGATTCCACAGCCATGTGAGAGAAGTCATGTCCATGATGTTGAAAAATGAGAGGCCGTTTCAGATCGGAAAAATGGGGTGAAAGAAATCAGCTCATGCTTCAACGTGGGGGGAATCCTCTAAGCCTATTTTCAAGTCTATTTGCAAACACTGCTATGTAAAACCTGACTGGAGAGCTCATTAACATTGAAAGCAGAGAGCAGACTTCCTCTGAACTTGGCCACCTTCGCCACATGTTCACAGGTTGGCAGCACAGGGAGAGCCTGGCTGGGGAGCAGGCTGAGGCAACTAGGTCACCTGCTGTTTACACCAGGGGTATGCCTCAAACTGCTCGCCTCGCTGAACTAATGTTTCACCTGGTCAAGAGGAGTGCAGGGAGGGCGTTGTTTTAGTTCAGCCTCACAGGAATCTAATCCCAAGCAATGAGATATGAGTACTCATGTCTCAACACGTCTTATGTAATGATTAGTCAAAGTAATTTCATAGACGTGGAGTTATGTCAAATGACTGTCATGGAAGAACATTCAAAGTAAATTAGTTTCGTTTATCAGATATGCCTAAAAACAAAATATAAAAACGGAAGTGTTGTGTGCAGCGGGGGCTCTCGTTTAACTGGCTCCGCTCCAAATCTGGCTTGGTGTCATGGCATGGCAACAGTCACACATTGTCCTCAACCAAGTCAAACCAGTTTCTACATGCATATTCTCTATTGAAACTAGTGTGTGTGGTTTTTTTTTTTCTTTTTAGAAAATGTCAGGCTGTGGGGAAGAAAGCAAACTATTCACTGAGACAGCTCTGGTCTGGCAGAAGTGAGACTGTGTTATGCAATCACGAACAGGAAACAGTGGGAGGATATAGGCTCGGGATGATCCGAAATGTGTGGTCCAAAATCAGCTGCATGAATAGTACACACTCTATACTTTTCAGTTTCACTATTTCTGAAACAAGATTTGGAAGTAAACATTTGTTGGCTGACAACATGCACTGGGCTCTCCATGCTTGTACCATCTAATTGATAATCCACTGCGCTTTCGACTAACAATAACTCCTATGATTAGGTTTTACATGTTGATTCCTGAAAATCTGACTTTTGGAAAATCCAATGTTTTCACTTGACAGCATGATAAAGTGGCTTGAGCTCTAGAGAAAAACAACAACACTGATGCAGGCCTACATAACACATTAGTGCGTGTACCGCCACTGCAAATCCAAAGATGTGACACACAATTTAAGCCAGAACATCCAAGTTACAAAACAGCATGAGCCCAAACTCTTTCTCTGTTCACTGAGAGAGAGAGAAACATATGCACTGATTAGATTTGGACAGCGAGTCTCAATTTTAGGGAGCCAAAATCAAGGCCAGGCCATCCTTCCTCCATTGCCTCCATATAGTTTTAAATCCACGAGTCCGCGGCTTCCATCTGCAGAAACAATGATTGCTTCCCTAATCTTTGGGAACTCGCTTAATCTGTCAAATCCCTGGTTCTGAAATATCAGCACAGCGGCAGCAGGCCCGCTGGACTAAGCTGTCACAGACCTACATTTTCAGATCGTAAAAAGATATCGAAAATGTGGGTGTCTCCACTGCTACAGTGAGCTGGAGAGTTAGGGGGGGTCAGGGTGATTTGAGAGGATCACACCATTACTAGTTCAAGCAGCTGGTGTTGTTTATCATGGGATGCATTCTTCTGTATCAGCACTGCAGACGGCAGTCAGCAGACCTCCTCAGATCAGGTTCATAATCTTTCAGATGGGATTGACGTTTGGATTTGACTCAAAATTTGAATTAGCTGGAAAAAAAATATACACACGCTGAAAGCAGGTCAGGATGCGGAGTTGTTTTGGCATCAGCCAGCAGAAGACAGGCTAAATTAATATACATTTTTTCATATTTCGACTTAGCCAGTTGCACTGTCCCCTCCCTCCCTCGCCCCTCTTCCCCGCCCACCCTCCTGCATGTTGTTGTTTGTTTTCTTTATATCAAGGCTAGAAAGCAAAGAGGATTTGTTATGCAATTATGGCTCTCATAATATTTGCAACTTTGCCCCCCCCCCCCCCCCAAAAAAAAGCTCGCTACCTTTGTGTGAGCATGCCTCCAGTGTCATGTGTGAAAAGCAGTGTTTATTTATGATCAGGTTCCTGTACTGACACACAGGATGTGCCCTGCCTTGCTAAAAAAACTGCATGCATAGGTTTAGATTTCAGGGAGACACGAGGGACACATCTCCCTTAATATTTAAAACCTCCCCTATGACAAAAACAAGGAAGTAGAAGAGGACTTCATAAAGACTGTTACACCATGAACTGGTGCAGAAAAGGCACAAATTGGTGCATAAACATCACCCGAGAGCAGGAAATGAAATGTTTGACACTCAAAATTTTCTGGTGTCCCCCTTTGGATATGTGTCCCCCTCAATGTTGAAAAAAAAACAAAAAACTACGCCCTTGACTGCATAATTTTAAATACAAAAACACAAACAAATGCGCGCCCAAAAAGTTTATGCACATGTAGTAACTCTTGTTTTGCATTTCCTCATATGCACCAAAACACATTCTGAAAATATGAGTTGCTTTGCTCTATGTGTTGGCCTTTTCTATTGATTATGCTCGAATAAAGTTGGCATATCTCAACTGAAACTTAAAAACTGTGTTTCAGTGGAGTTACACTGCCAACGCAAGAAAAACAACGTGTTCAGACATGCTCCAAAACTACCACGCAACTGGGAAGTGAGCGCCCAGTTCCCCTTGTAGAATAAGTCAAACAGCTGTATCATTTGGAGCAGAAACCTACCTGTGGTTTAAACTTGTGATTGTCCTGAGATGAACACTCCCGAGATGAAAAAAAAAGTCCAAAAAGAAAACTTTTTTCTGTCTTTTCAAAGAGCGCAGATTGTAGCAGTGTAGAGCAGAGGCGTTGCTTTGTTTATAACGTGCAGCACAAGGCGGATGTCTGAGGGAATTTTTTATAAAGCCTTGGGGGTGTGCAGCCCGGCCCACTTTCCCTCGCTGCTCTCTCTATTGGGCGACGGCAGCTGTGGGGCCGATAACGCTGCACGACTCTTTCCAGCGGTGGCATGATGAGGAAGCTGATGACAGCGACTCGTGGGTGAAAAATACTCAAGAAGAGTCGATTCCCTGCTGCATGACACATTTCCAATACTGTCACAGTGTTGCCCAACTGCCTGTGGATTCATAGTGACTTCTAATGCTCCTTTAAGCGCTCACTTTTCTCTTCTAAATCATTTCCCATATGGAGATAGGGAGGTGTTGCTTCACACTGGTGCTGACAGAACAGTTAAACTGGGAGTGAGAAGTGTGGGGTTTCATTATTGTCACCCTGCTGTGTGCTTTGTGACTGTGTCATCTTTACACCTCCTGATGTGACAGTTTATTGTCATGGTTAGGTGGTAATTAGTTGGGTATAGCAGTCTGGAGCTCCTTCTCTCCTCGATGAGCCGACAGGGTGTGGACAGGAATCTTGGCAAGACAGTTCGTCTTTTTTACATCAGTGTACTGAACACTATAATTCTCCCCACTCCAACTGAGGCCTAGAAGGCACACTGGTATTTTTTACAGTTGTGCAATCCAAGCAATGGCTTTTTTTTAAAGATGGGTTTGAGGCATTGTTGGCTGTGATTGTCTGAAGGGGTTAGGAATGCAGCCAGGCCTGCAACCTTGATTTGAGGCCAAGAGGAGATCAGTCTGTACAAAGGGAAGCCCTTCCCTCTCCTTGAATCCAACCGCTTTTTCTTGATAGCACACTTTGTCTGATCAAAGTTAGCTTGTCTTACAGAAGCGATAATCGATACCACAGTTTGCTCCTGTGTGAGCTGTGATACAGATGTTACAAGCACGAGATACATGTTATCTGCAACAATCCCCTCTACGAGTAACCTCAAAGAGATATCATATCTGAAATAAAGGCTGTGTAACCATTTTTTTTGTTTGACACCATTTCATAGCACACGCACACATGTAACCTGAGGTGTGTGGATAAATGCAACCCTCAGCATCTTCTAAGCATGTTGTTTGTGGTTACAGATCTATTTCACTTACTAAGCATCTACTAAAGTGCTGTGGAAATTTCCACACCTGCAAGTGGCTGACTGTACTGCGAATCTGCCAATAAGTGCTAGTATTGGCAATGAGTCTGTGAAAGGTCCTTGTCAGGACACAATAGGCGCACTGTGGGCTTGTAATGTGAGGCCCACGATAGGAACACGTCGGACAATAGGCGCGTTTGAGGGGGAAAATATAACCACTATGCTAATGACACGGTCAGTCACTTAGTACAAAACATGGGGAGCAACACTGATGGACGGATGTCAAAACAAAAATTTTCTTACACATCTGCATTAATAAAAACACTACATAATGACATGTATGCATGTGTGTGAATGAGTTCCTGACCCTACAGCTACTGTCCAGCTGTCATTGTGAAACTAAGATAGCGTTTGCAGGCCTGCCAACTTTGAGAGATTTAGTGCAGCATACGTGGGTCGCAGAGTGTCTCAATACTTGATAAAACCAGCGGACTTTCACCGGGCTGATTGCAGTGTTTGCTGGCAGCCTCTACAAGGCATATCAAATGAGGCCAGAGCTCCTCAGGTCCACAAGGATGGACTTCCCCTCTTCACACAAAGCAACTGATACTGAGAGGAACCTCTGGGTTGATTCTCTATGGAAATGATTCTGGTCAATAAATCCTTTTGTAGAAAAGGTTGTTTCCAAAACCTCAGTTTAAGGTACTGCATGGGTGTGTACATGTGTATGGTATGTATGTTCTTCACACACACACATCAGCTCCTGTCCTGCTAAAGCCCAGTCAAGCCAAAGTGAGATAAAAGAACTGGAGGACTGCTGCGTTGCCTCACATTGCCTTTGTTGGTCAAAAAGTTGTACCTGAACACACCGCAAAGACTATAGGCAACAGCCAACCAGCAAGTAGGTTCTGTGCCTGCATGAGAGGAAATAACTCTCCATACTAGCAGGCAGCGGTAGTCTGTATTCGTCATTCAAATGGGAAACCAGAAGGCGGACAGGTTGGATTCAAGATGCTAGTTATCCGTTAGTAATGACACAACCAGATACTGAAAGAGCGAAGGATATTTACCGTGTGCTAGCAAACAATAACTCAAACAGTTAGGACCATTTTTGCTGATGAGCTTAATGGCTAAAAACATCATCTTACCTCATAGAACAACTTAATTTCAACCTCAGACCCACTTGACTTTAGCTCTTTGTTTACTTTCCTCACTTCCATTTCTCTTCTCGTGCACTTTGCTACGAGTGATTTCATTCATCATCTGGCTTTGCCGTCACTGACATCAATTCACCATGCTGCATTGGATTAAACAAAGCCAATGAGGGCCAGCAGAGTGGGACACATGCTCACCGACGACCTGACATTGAACAATGGCTGACCATTGGCTTGGTATGTCAGGGCCCTTTCAAACAAAGTTTGTGTATTCAGTACATTTTTATGTACGTTACCATATTCTTACTTATTACCTCTCTTTGCCATTTCGATCCTGCTTTGTTTCTGTATTGATAGTATGCCATTATCGTTATATCAGAGGTGTGGACTTGAGTCACATGACTTGGACCTGAGTCAGACTCGAGCCACAAATATGATGACTTAAGACTCGACTTCACAAAATAAAAAAATAAAAAAAGCATCTCGACTTGGACTTTATGACCTTTATGACTCATGACTATACTTGGACTTGGGGCCTCTGGACACTTGATACCTTGAGGTTCATATTAGCATGGTTAGCGAGCTAATGTGAGTGCTATGAGCTAATTGTGGTACAAGTTAATAGTGCAATGTCAACACTACTTTTTTATGATTATGTTCAGTCACACTTATTTAAACAAATAAATACAGACTTAAAAAAGCTCCTGCTTTTTGTTTATTAAAAATGGCATTTCAGCAAAGAGGCGTATCATGACTTCTTCAGGAATTTAAACTTTAAGTTCAGGACTTGGAACTTGTCAGTCTGGACTTGTTTTGGAACTTGCCTGTCTTGACCTGGGACTTCAATGCAAAAGTTTGAGGCTTACTTGTGACTTAACTTGATCCGACCTCTGTGTTATTGTAACTTCATATCTAGTCATACTGTGTTATCCAGATTGTATGTAAAGATAAATAAATCATTGGATGAGGTGGAGTAATCAGTTGCGTTCTATAAACAGAAAGACTAAAACAGAAATATACTGTGCAACTAAAACCTTCAAGAACATTAGAGCAAATTAGAGCCTGATAGTTGTGTCTGTCACATGCCTTGGTCCTCTTTTCTTCCTCTCTTTCTCTAATACAGTAGGTCTAAACTGTACATCCAGACATAGCATTAGCTGAAACTGTCTCATGCTCTGTTTCTGCTCTCTGCCAGTCATGGGTCACCCAGTTAATGTGTGTTTGATCTCTGAGTTCATGACCACAATGTTCCCTGCAAACAGAGCAGATAATAAAAGACAGACATGCAGCGCTGAAGGCCAAAGCTCATTCATTCTACCGACTACTGCTGAATTCTGTGGCAGCAGAAGTATTTACATGAAATTTAACATCATTACAGGCTGTTTCCTGACTCCTGCTTGTTCCTCACATATTTCAACACACACGCCCATCCCAGAGTCTTTGTGTGGCCCTCCTTTTCATTCAGTCAGTCGTGACAGCCACAGTGATGCAATAGGCTTGTAACAGAAATGTGTGATTCAGACACACATGACATGAAATGTGCCTTTCAGTCACGTAGTAAATGGTCTTGAAAGTGATGTAAATCTGTGACCAATGCAGAAAGGTATGCATAAGTGAAAAGCAGGACATCATTAATGGTGTACCGACAGTGTTTGCTGACCTCAGTGGTAAATATTTACAAACGTTTTTTTTTAATTAACACAGAAGTTGAAAAGTTACTTTCCAAAGTTATCTGTGGGGTCCAGATGAATCATTACTTGCAGTTAGTGAAGGCCCAGACACACAAAAACTGACATCAAAGAACAAGTGTCAACAGAGGCCAACTGTTGCGTCGCCTAACATCACCTGTGTCTTAGCCAGAAAGTTGCACATGAGCACACACAAAGACTACAGACAACTAGCATGTTGTTCTGTGCCTGCGCGAGAGGAAATAACTGTCCACTTAAAAAGGGAACTGGAAGAATGATGGGACAGATTCATGACGCTAGTAGCCAGATAGATATTAAAGAGCACAACTGGATGTTGACAGACCAAAGGGTATTTACTGTGTGACAGTGCACAATAATGCAAAGGGAGCGTATCTATGTTTCCAGGGTTCTATGTTTCCCGGGTTCTATGTTGCCCGCTCAACCAAGCGGGAAACATAGAACCCTTTTTGTGTAAGCGGGGAACATAGAAGCTTTTTTGCAGGGTTAAGTGGGGAACATAGAACCCGGGAAACATAGAACCCTGGAAACATAGAGATGACCCCAACACAAACACCAGGAAACTGTTTCTGCTAAAGAGCTCAATGGCTAAAATAAAAACAAGTTTGTTTTGACCTCACACGCTCTTGACATCTCCAACGACGATTCAACATGCTGAATTGGCTGAAAAAAGCCGACAAGGGCCGACTTGTGCTAGCCGTGCAAGACACACTGCAAAAACTCACTGACGACTTGATGTGTCAGGGGACTTAGTTACCACTTTCATAGCCTACTTTCTGTTTAATTTGACAGCAAGCAGCAATTAGTTAGCTTAACATAAATACAACAAAAACCGCTAGCTTAGCTCTCAGTCTGTCTGACCGTAACAAAATCCACCAACCAGCACCTGTAAAGCTCATGTTATAGCCTATTGTTTAACATGTATAAAAACCAAAGTCTCAAGCCTCACATTTAACAGACAGTATCAATCAGACAGATTTTGTTAGCGTCAAACATAGCCAGGCTAGCTGTTTCCCAATTTATAGTTTATGCTAAGCTAACCTACGCTAACTATCAACTGCAGAGAGCTTTATAGTTACTGTACAAACACAAGTGTCGTATTAAGCTTCTCATCTAACCTTCAGTAAGAAAGAAAAACAGCGTATATCCCAAAATGCAACACTATGCCTTCAAAAGCTAAAGAAAATGTGTCCAATATAAATCACATTTTCTATCATAACCTAACAAATGCATCTTAGTCCTTTTACAGACAAAGATTATTGTAAACCACGTTGGCATGTTACCATAGATTGTGGTTAAAAACCTCCCTAACAGCCAGCACCTAGGTGTTTTATGAATTTATGTAGCATGTGATTTCTGCACCTTATTATGGCTTAACAGACAAACAACCTTGTGGGTTTTTATTTGGCTGTAAAGTGAGTTTGGTGGTGGTGTCAGCTTAGACTGCACGGGCCTGGCTGGCCTATATTCAATATTGATTATCTGTATAAGGTGCGGTTACTGCTATGATAAGACTGTCCTGTTTTCTCTTGATGTTGATAAGGCTGTTACTGAGTGACTAACCAGGCTGGGTAAATGTTACTGATGTACATGGGTCATTATTAAACAGTAAAGCCTCAATAACATTGTTTGTTTGGTCTGTGAGCGCCTGGGAGCAAAGGTTAGACTAACCTGACACCTACAAATGCGAACACACTCCTTAGGGTCTTTAGTGTTGAGTGAATTTTGACCCCCATCTTGGAAAAGCTATAAACTATGATAAAGAAAATAAATCTGACTTAGTTTGATAAGGCAGTCTAGAGTCACATAACCACGGGGCCAGTCAGCTGACACATTCTCAAAGCAGTGACACAAACAAGTCTGTGTAATTATTACCACATCTTACAAGAGGCACAAACGACCCTGTGCCTGTTCTGAAACAAAAAGCAAAGGCGCAAAACTAGTAACACATTAAAGTGTGCTCACTCATGTATTCACACTGTTTAACTGAGTTGGTACAAATTATTATCTCCATCTAACTACGCAGTACAAGAGGTCGTATGAATGACCATGCATGCATCTCACTGAGTGCATTCTGTGTTGCATAAGAGAAGAAGATAAACAAACAGTGAGCTAACCTAATCCTCCCAGAGCTACGGTCAGTGCTCATAGCAGTAATATCTTTATCACCAGCGCCGCTTTTAGACACAGTAAACATGCCAAGGCACAGCAGTGGGTACTGATGACACACTCAAACAAAGCTGAAGTAGCACTCTCAATGGAAGCCAAGTGTAAATCTATACTACTCTACTGTAGCTGTGTGCCAGAGGTGGGGGGACTCCAGTCACATGATTTGACTCAAGTCAGGTTTAAGTTGCAAGTTTGAGGACTTGCTTGACTAACATTGCTAAAAGACTCAACTTGACTTCAACTTGGTATTCATAACTTGAGACTTGACTCAGAACTGACTCAAAAATACTTTTCTTAAATCAAATGTTTGCATTTTTCTAGATATTGAGAAGTTGCATTTTGTTTTATAAACATGATTGAGCGATTTCTTGTGCGATGCGCGCAAACCTTGCAGCCTATTAGGACGTGGCAGCAGAGGCCAACTCATGAGGCTGCTAACATGGAGGGGTCCAAGCCCAATTCAAGGCAAATGTCGATGATGATTTTAGCAAGAAGGGAACTGCAGTATGAACGATCTGCAGCTTAAACATCAGTGGACTGAGCCCTACTACATCCAACTTTATCCATCACTACACAAACCATTAAGAAAGGTATATGACTACATCTAGCCAATAAGCTAATTATTAGCGTAGGCTGGAAAGCTTAATATATAGCAGGGACTCAACCTGACTTGCTTGACTTATAGCAGGGACTCTACTCGACTTTTGCAAGAGCAAAAGGGAGGCCTCCAGTTTAGTGATAAGTGTCATGGGAACAGTTACGAAGTAAGTTTCTCATACACAGGTGAAATGTGTTCAAGGACACAGTTCATTTTAGGTCAGATTAAATCTTACACATTTTGTTCCTACAGACTCAACTTGACCTGCTTGACTTATAGCAGGGACTCGACTTGACTTGCATGACTTAAAGCAGGGACTGAACTTGCTTGACTTATTGTGGGGACTTGACTCGACTTGCATGACTTATAACAGGGTCTCGACTTACTTGATTTATAGTAAGGACTCAGCTTATTTGGCTTATACCAGTGACTCAACTTCCTTGATTTATACCAGAGACTTAACTTGTTTGACTTACAGCAGGGACTCTACCTGACTTATAACAGAGACATGACTTGCTTGATTTATAGCAGGGATTCAACTAATGACTTGTAGCAGGGACTTGACTCGTTTTCCTTGATTTATAGCAGGCACTCGACTTGACTGGCTTGACTTCTAGCTGGGACTCAACTTGTTTGACTTGTAGCAAAGACTCCACTCAATTTGTTTGACTTACAGCAAGGACTCAACTTGTTTGACCTGTACCAGGGACTCGACTTCCTTGACTTACAGCAGGGACTCAACTTGTTTGACCTGTACCAGGGACTTGACTTCCTTGACTTATAGCAGGGACTCAACTTGTTGGACTAATAGCAGTGACTTCCACTCAACTTGTTGGACTTATAGCAAGGACTCGACTTGACTTGCTTGATTTATGACAGGGTCTCAACTTGTTTGACTTATAGCAGGGACTCGACTCAACTTGTTTTATTTAAAGCAGGAATTCAACTTGTTTGACCTATACCAGGAAATCAGTTTGACTTACAACAGTGACTTGACTTGTTTGACTTAAAGCAGGGACTCGACTCGATGTGCTCAATTTATAGCAGGGACTCAACTTGATTTGTTTGTTTTACAGCAGGGACTTGACTTGACTTGCTTGACTTAAAGCAGGGACTCGACTTGCTTTATTCTCACCACAGTAACATGCTTGAGACTTAAGGTTAGGACTTGTGACTTGTGTGACTTACTCCCACCTCTGCTGTGTGCAGCTTTGACATTGGTGCTGCCCAGGAATCACTTAGCAACACACTGATGATGTTGTCTCATTGTACCTGTAACACTATAACAAGCAGCTCCCCTCACACATTATTTACTTTTTCTACACATGTGGAAAATCCCACCCACGGTCTGAGTTATTTTTCTGCATTTACACTTGGCAGCAGCAACACATTCCAGCAGCAGCAGGTCAGCCTGTGCACATAAAGTTGGACCGGGTGCTAAAGTGGAAGCTGCACCTAACCAGCCCCTGTTTTGGTTCCTGAGGAAAATATGTGAGGTCAGGATGACAGGACGTTAGCTCGTGGGTGAGACTGCATCATGCTAGAGTCAAACCTATGAACTTGGTGTAATATAATCCAATCAACAGCTTGATTCAGTTCCTATCAAGTTGATTGGAATTACTGAAGTGAAATCGAATTCCTAATCCTGGTCATGGGCCTCTTCTTGGATGTATTAAAGGGGCTGTCTGTGATCTGTGACATACAGACCCCCTGCTGTGTCCCATAAAGACATAAATATACATAAACAGTAGACACAGCTGTTTGATATAGGGGTGAGGGGGTGTCTGATGAAATGGATATCAGGGATGGTGTTATGTTGTGGATGAGGGGAGAGGGGTCATCAGTAGAAGTAAAAGGGAGAGAAGGTCAAGGAGTCACACACAGTGGGAAAGAACACCATAAAACACAGAGACACGTAAATCTAAGTGTACACATTAAAGCAGATAAATTCGCCAAATGTTTAACTATTGCTTTAAAAGACATCTGGAGGTCACACAGAGGGCAGGAGACTGTGTGTGGCTGAAGGATGTTATGACGGACCACGTGTCCTCAAAGTTACAGACTCATTCACAGCCAAGAGAAACGTACAGTTTATCAACTCAGGCTAAACCTGCCCGAACGTCTGAACCCTGCAGTGTACTTTTAATGATTGATAGTTTGTTTTGGGAAAAAGATGGAGCACTGTGATATTGTGTCGCCTGCTTCTCTGTGGCACATGTTGTTAATAGTTACTGAAGAATTACTGACCCAGATAGCCCAGCTGTTAATTATTCCTTATTAACCATAAAGTGAGGATAAACAAACAGCACACTCTTGGAAAACAGATCATATAATCCTACAATATCACTGCTGTAAAACAAAGGTCACCCCGACATCGCCTGAGGATAAAACACTCCTCTGTTAAAAGTTATAAGAAGTACTATAAAATGAATACTACTGTAAATCATGACCGGCATATTTAAAGGTGCTATCAATGTTATTCTACTGAGATGGCCTTTATGATAAGTCTGCTGTACTTTGATCAAAATAAAATAAAAGCACGTGTTACATAAAGACACATAAAAGACTAAATATCCTACAGTATAACCGCGTTTGGATTAAAAATAAAACTTTCAAAACACCCAAAACACCCTTTAAGGGCTTATTCATTACATGGGCAATGCTGCCTTCAGGGGCTGTTGTAAATACAGCGGCTGTGATTAGACATGAAATTCAATGACGTAAGAAAGGGGTAGGGTTGGAGTAAGAAAAAGAAACAAAACCACACTCGTAAAATGCTCAATCATAAGTCAAAGGCGTGCATTTAAAGTGATTAAAAGTCCATTATTATAATTAGGAAAGTTGACTCAATATATCAAAAGTGAAAGTGCTCCATGTAGCAAATGACTCATGGGAGTATTATGCTATAAATAATTTTTACACATAGAATGCACAGAGTGACTTCGTGCAGTTTTCACATTAAAAATACCGCCACAACACAAACAAGGTTGTGTGATATCTCGTTGCTGCACCCGGTTCTTGAACGCAGCACAGCCCCGCAGCCTGAATGAACAGGCTGTAATGATGATACAGTACTTCCAGGATGACAGCAGCAGCTGCTGTGGGCGGGACGAGGCGGGACCGAGACGAGGAAGACGTGGGCGACGTGACTGTTTGTTGTAAACGCATGTCAACGTGGTGCTCGTCTTAATCCGCTGACGTACAAGGAGTCATACTTTGGGGACAACTCCTTACTCAGGACAAAACGGCATGAGTTGTACCGTCAGCTAAAAATATAATCTACTGTACCTCCAAGAAAAATCAACACAACGTAGCCTATCATGTGTCATATATTTTACATTATTTATTTAATGGATTTTACATTAAACTTAATTTAAGGTATCTGTATTCCTCCGTGGTGTAAAGCAACACAAGTTACTTTATTAGGCTATTATTTTTATTCTTGTACTCTACTCCATAATTCAGAGGGAAATTATTTTATCTTTTTACACACAAAACACATGGTCAGTTTAAGATAGCCTATATGATGCAATATTCTGGTTTTTTTTGTTGTTGTTGTTGTTGTTTTACACGAAACATGGTCAACTTAAAATATAATGATGCAATATTCTGTTTTTGGGGTTTTAATTTTATTCATTTTTTTTTTACACAAAACACGGTCAGCTTAAAAAATATGACGTATTATTCTGTTTTGTTTTTGTTTTTTTTTTACACGAAACATGGTCAGCTTAAAAAATATGATGTAATATTCTGTTTTTTGTTGGGTTTTTTTTTTTTTTTTTTTTTTTTACATGAAACACAGTCAACTTAAAATACCTGATGCAATATTCTGTTTTTTTGTTGTTGTTGTTGTTGTTTTGTTGTTTTTTGACACAAAACATGGTCAAGTTGAAAAATATGATACCATATTCTGTTTTTGTTGTTGTTTTGTTTATTTTTACACAAAATATGATCAGCTTAAAATATATGATGCAATATTCTGTTTTTTGTTGTTTTGTTTATTTTTACACGAAACATGGTCAGCTTAAAATATATGATGCAATATTCAGTTTTTTTGTTTGTTTTTTACAGGAAACATGATCAATTTGAAATATATGATGCAGTATTTTTTTACACACAGAGCATATAGTCAATTTAAAATACATGATGCAGTGTTAGGTTAAACCACTCGACAATACATAAAGTAAATATAATAGAAATAACTATGTAACATAATAGTATAACATTGACAGGGGTCATGATGCTGCGTATTGAGTACTTTTACTTTTGATGCTTAACATTCATTTTGCTGACAAAACTTCCATACTTTTACCTCAGTCAACGTTTACTTGTAATTGAGGGTCCTTATGATGGGGTTTTGCTGAGTAAAGGATCCAAATACTTGCACAACGCATTTCTGTAATCTTCCGCCCATATTCCCAAAGGTATATGATCCAAACATTCAATTGTACTGTTTCTTTTAGTATTTCTTGTAATAGTACAAAGCACAACATTCAGTTACAATGGCAGTAATGACGGTTTGCTCATTACTCGAGAGACTCCACAGACAAATGGGAGGAAATGGAAGTCTGAGTGCTAATATTAGTGCATTTGTCCTCAGTGCAGCAGGTTTCCATGGTGTCTCTGGGCCTACGTGTAAACAAGTTGGAGAAGAACTGTCCAGGGATTAGCCTGAGACCTGCACGCATATTTACACGTGTATACAGTAGGTCATGCAAAGAGGCAAGAACCAGAACACAATTCGGTCAAATCTTATTTGAATGGAGAGGAGAGGCATATTTTGGTTCAGAGGTGAGGACTAACATCAGAACTACACAGCTGGGCTAAGGTTTAACTTAAGTTGAGGATTTCTGTGACCAATTTACAAACAGAGCAACATACATACAGAGACTCACACAGGGTGAGGTCAGGAAATCTGTGACATCCAGAGCAATACCGGCCTGTACAGCAAATACAGTGAGGATCCTCCATACAATACAGCATTCAGGGGGATTAATGCTTGAACCAGTTTACTCAATCAGTAAACACAAACCAGCAACTGAGGTTAATCCGTAACTGTGGACAGACAAGACAGAGGGACGAGCTCCAGTTTACTCTGATTGTGAAATGAAAGGAAATCTCGTCAGCTCAATCATCTGGTGTCATTTTCATCAACACTTCTATGTAAAATCTGGAGCTTTTAAACATTCAAAACAAAGTAGTTCTGTGTCTAGCGAAGGCCTCATTCATCCCAGGATATGACTTTATATAATGTCCCTAAAGACGCTGCTCTGAGGGATGAATAGTGTTGTGTACATTACACAAAAACATAAAGACCAGAGTACAGATGAGAAAAAATGAGTTAAGAAAAGAAAAGAGAAGTGTTTTCTTTCTTCCATCCCTCTGTGTGTCACTCAGTCAGTCACATGCTGAGCCCTTCTGTCTGACTGCCAGGCTCTGCTCTCTGAGTGTAATCTCTGTTGACCAGTCAGCACAGGGAGGGAGGGGAAAAAAAAGATGGAGGGCTGCGTCGCAATC
This sequence comes from Epinephelus fuscoguttatus, assembly GCF_011397635.1. Taxonomy (NCBI): domain Eukaryota; kingdom Metazoa; phylum Chordata; class Actinopteri; order Perciformes; family Serranidae; genus Epinephelus; species Epinephelus fuscoguttatus. Next base: position 27,050,768 of record NC_064768.1, read on the forward strand.
TAGGTCGTCCACCAGTAATCCCACAGGGTGGAACTATGCCGTGGGCATACAATGCCAAATGCTGAGCTCACCCAACTCCTCTTTCCTTGCCCTCCGTCCAGCCAACGTCTTGTCTCATGACAGACCTCTATCAGTTTGCTTTTGACCACAAGACTCACATGTTCTGATGTTTATCTGTAGGAAATTCCCGACCTTGATAAGGCTGTCAAGGAGGGGAGTGACATGAATAGGAGTGAACATCAAAACTTGACCTCAGATCACTAAACCTATTGAGTCATTTGCTTCATGACACCGAGACACACAGCATTTTAAGTGTGGAAACACCATATGATTGCAGCCAGCAACTTTTTTTTATCTCTATTTTTGTTGTTTACACAAGCTCACATTCTTGTTTGTAATAAATACAGTCAAATAAATTTGATTAAAAATCAGGTTGGGGGTTGGGAGTGCCAGGGGAAGCCTGGCTAGGGCGCCCAATGTGAGATGTGTGCTAGGTCTGGCACTGTATGTAAGGAGTGGCTAATGATTTAAATCTGTTACCTCCAAGTGGAGCGTCAGCCCATTTAAACTCTATCTAATGTTTGACTTTGAATCACAACAACTGGACAAACTTTGATGTTATTCAGTCGTTTGACTTGCTGGACAACATTTCACCAAACGAGGTGTATCTATTCAGTCTGACGTGATTTTTCTTCCAGTGTCCCTGGCTTTAAACATCTCAGGTAATCCCTGGCACTTACACACTACTAATTGTCTTCCTTAACTCTTGCCACTAAGCTTGTCTCGCCAGCGTTCATGACTTCCTAGTGACCTGGCAGCGAGACATGTTGATGGAGAGTGAGAGACACTGTGCACTGCTTGACCTTCCACTCTTGTCCAGGAGTGCTTGCACTCTGTGAAAGTGTGTCAGTACAATATGTGAAGAGCTACTGTGCAGGCAGAAGTTTTTTTGCCGTCATAATCCCTGACTCTGGGCCTTTGTATCCTGACTAAATCCTATACTGTATGGCTGAATGGTCAGCTAATGTGATTCCATCCCACGTAGTCAAACTGCATTTCAGTATCGAGGTATTTGATGCTCTTGCTAAAGGGACGGAAACATTTCTAATGAATGACTACGCAATACTGGCCTCCTGTTGGTTAGTGTGGTTAACCTCAGTGTGGATCTTACCAAAGATGTTCAGACTAAGTAGGTCAAGACAATGTACACTGCAGTGCAGATGTACTGCAAATAGAAAAGCAAACAGATGTCAGTCATTAGATGTTTACACACGATAACCTTGTCACGGTCAGTCAACTCAGTGTTATGTCAGCCACTAAAAAAAAAGGGACTGCAGCCTCAGGGAAGGGGTTAAAGTTCAAATTTGACAACAAAAGCGACATGTATGGATCATATGATTTGTAGTTTTTGTTGTGGTTAATCATGGCGTGCACCTCTGGATGGTGCAGACTCATCACGCCCTGAACATGGCATGACTTTCATGTGAGTTAAGGAGGAGGAGGAGTAAGTAAGTAAGATTTTTTTTTTTTTTTTTTTAAAGTCACATTTAAGCACCAGGGTACAGAAGAAACACTTTTAATCATGCTGAGTTTGACATGTGGGTTGTTATATTTCAAGCTGAACTTTAAAACACTATGCTGCCCTCTTGTGGTCAGATACTGATCTCAAACACAAAAAGATACTAAAAAAAATATATATAAAATGTCCCATTGAGTGTATTACACACTGCATATAAAAAAGGTACAGCTTCAGGAGATTTTAACCACGAGTTATCTGCCTATACACACATATATAAAATATGACACACATGAGACCAAGTATGGGCCTTGTGTGATTTGAAAGCGTGTCTGATTTTAAAGAAGGAACTCTCTGAAGTGTACAGTCAAAAACATATAGAATATAAAAGTGCAATTTGGAAGTAGGAAAAATACTTTCACAAACGAAACCTGAGAGCATCATGGGTAAATGCTGGTACAGAGTAAGTGATGTAACCGCTGTGTGGGCTGGTGAAATAAGGAGCAGCACTGGCTCTTGTGCAGACAGGGAATGAGGACTGAGAGCACACATGCATCCTCTTGATGGGCTGAGCAGCTCCATTAGCAGTGAGTCCACGGTGTGTGCTGCCCCCTGCTGAGCAGATGGGGGAACTTCCAGCTGAAGCTTGAAGGAGGAGAGGCTCCTCAGAGTCCCAGCTGAAGCTCCTCTTTGTCCCATGTGGTCTGTGTGTGGAGCGAGGCTGCTGCTCCGCTCTGACCGGCACTCTGCACAGAGAAGCTCTGGAGGCCTGAGCAGAGGGACTGTCTCTCTTCAGGAGGGATTCAATGGAGAAAGGACTGCTGAACTTCACCTCACATTTGACCTGAACAGCTCTGCAGGCTGCAGGTTCAGGAGAGTGGAGAGCTGAGCAGCGCTCTGATGGTCTGCTGGTGTTCTCCGTCTCCACTTTGGAGGCCAGCTCAGGGAAGAGGTGCAGGATGCCTTTGAAGTGACGACGCACCATCTTTGCCGTGATCTGACTGTGGTCCAGTTTCCAGTAGTTTCTCTTACTGTCCAGAGAATCTGGGACCACTGGAATCTGAAAAACACAACACAGGGCTTTTAGAGACAGAGGTTAAGTTGTTCATTCAAATAATGTGTTGTGTTCATTTGAAATATTAAAGACTGAGAATGTAAACTCACCTTGACAAAACATTTGTTGCTTGATAAACAGACTCTGATGTTGTTCTCAACAGATTTTCTGTCCTCAGAGATTAATGGTGCCAGTCTGTCCATCAACTGGAAAACATCAAGTTGAGATTAGAGGTTTTAAAATGACAATTAGTTTGCCATATGACATACTTCTTAAACATGGTCATTAAAAACAACTTGACTCTTTCTTACCTGAGTGAAAGTGAGCATGTTGGCTGGAGCGTCTTGGAGGACGACAGCGATCTTAGCCAGGTAGGTGGTGCTCTTCCTGAGCAGACCTCGCTGAGAGCTGCTGGCTGGAGCAAAGAGAGGCAGCTGAGCTCCAAACTTCTCAGTCCTGTTCTGCATCTTGTTTGTTGGAGAATCACAGCAGTCAGGTCCCACACACACACACACAGAGTAGTGAGAGCAGATGTGGACCTGAAGTGTTCAGCTCTGGGTATAAGTCCTGCTGGGACAATAGGACATTAGAGGGTGTGCACTGCAGGTTAATGAGGACCTATTGATGAGTCGATGAGCTATTACTGCTGGAGGAGGAGCCAGTGATCACAGTAATAGTCTGTTTCCAAACGCTCATCAACATGTCTGAGGATGTTCTGTGAGTCTGATCTGCCTCTTTGTCCACATTAGCAGTTAAAGTATATCCAAACTTTAAATAAGGTAATGTCTGAAAGTAAAGTCTGTCACTGCTTACACATTAAAGGAATACAGAACATCCAAAACATCAGTTGTATATCAATCCTGCATCCGCTTCCAGCATGCTCCCGGTGAACGAAGAATACAAAAACTGGGGGAAAAAATCATGAAATGGAGTAAAAGGGGGGCGTGTTTCACAGCAGCAAAACTCTTTTGAAACATCCATTTACAAACTCTCCCACAAGTCATGTAGTATGATCTAAACCTCATTTAACCCACCTGTCCTATTTAAATGTCTTAATTAGTAAGATTTTAGAAAAAAAACGTGTTTGGGCAGTGATGAGCATATGACTGGATAAATAAGACGTGGATTAAATTGCACGAGTTGTGCGAGAGTTAGTAAACAAATCATTTGATATTGTTTTGTTGTTGTAAAACCTGGCCCCCTTTTACTCCAGTTCATTAAGAATTTTTTCTGTTTTTCGGAATCTTTGTTCACTGTGGAGACATGTGAGAAAAACACTATTCCTCCCAAAATTCAGCATAACATGGGGTGCTATAATTAATATACAAGTGATCTTTGGGGGCTATAGTATTCCTTTAATATTAGAAACTTTTATTTAATGGAAGACCTTCTGTTGAGGCCTCAAGGTAACACACCATGTACAAAAATAACACTATTTACACTTACTATTATTAAATTGGAAGGTTTTATCAAAAGCAATGTAAAAATAAAGTACAGTCCAAGCCACGGTAAATCATCAAACTACTTTCAAAATTTACCAAAAATACAAAGTATTGTCAACTTTTAGTGACAGTGTTTATATAAAGCCAATGAATTCTAAAAACCCAACTTTAAAAATGGTGAACAACTCACATTTATAGATGTATTCCAGGGGTTAACTACTCATAAATGTGAACTCAAATGAAAGTGTTTAAGTGAAATGTGCAATACTCACATTGAAGTTGTTCTCACAGCGGAGCAGCAGACAAACTATCTGCAGGTGTGTGTTGTTCCTCCTTTAATCTGTGACACGTGGAAATTTTAACTCCAGTAATTATTACATAAACTTGAAACAATCAGGTTCCATCTTACACTGTCTCCAACTGTTTTTCTTGACATTGCATTTCAACCTCTCAAAGGCTGGTCTGACAATACACAACACACGGCTGAGTGACACTGACATTCCAATGAGCAATCTAATCACATTCCAGCAGTTTGCACATCCCTAATCACTCCTTTAGTCAAACCTATTATTGCCCTTTGTCCCAGACAGTGACGAAGGTCATTTACATCAGTGATCCTCATTCAGATGCATTAACACATTACCTGTGCTGTAAGTTTGGAAGATGACTCCAATGGAGAGCTGTGAGTCTGCAGAGCAGCTGATTTCACTTGGGTTTGATTGAAGCTGTGTTGCTCCAGCTGCTCTGGGGTCAGTTCCAAGAAGCAGGTTGGGTAAAGTGTGTGGATTTCAAGGAGTTTTATTCAGGTTTTATTCAAAGTTGTAAGATATCTGAAGGTAGTTAGAATTAAAATGTTGCTTTTGCATTAATCATAATAAAAACTGACTGACTGAGACCACCCAGGGGTGTTGACAGGCAGTTACCACACCCTCAACTGAGATGCAGAGAAACCATTCACTGAACATGAAACAGGTGAGTAGCGAGTGGCAGATGGGAATAGTGGAGTGGGATTGTGACTGCAGTGAGGCCCCTATGGGACCCTTTGAGACATGACAGAGGATGTGACAGAAAAAACGGATGGAGGGCGAGGCACAGAATACTATAACAAACGGGCGTGCAGGACAGAGAACTGTTAACAGACGTATGACTGGAATGAGGAGTGTTTGAGGTGTGGTCCTGCTCCCAAAACAAAAAGGACCCAATGTTCACCTATTATATTAGCTGTGTCCCTCAGGAATCACCGTATGCCTTATGTTAATTGAAGAGAAGCTGATCATTAATTATAATTGGATGTTCTTCAAACCAGAGTTCACTGAAGTTCGTTGGTCACATACACCCTAATTTGATCTCAAGAGCCAAAGCAGTAAAACCATTACATAATAACTTATAAATAACAACAACTTCTAATTGTCCCCTTCCTTCAAGTGTAAAGAAGTACACTCTGAAACATTCCTATGGTTACATAACAGATAAACAGCCTGAGATGTGTTCAGAAAAATAAGCACAATTTAAGAAAAAAGTCTCAGTTTTTTCACTTTCATTACTTGTGCATTTCTCCATACATTTCCACTCCTCTGTAGTAATGCTGACAACTGACACACCAAACTAAAGTGGAAGCTGTTGAGCAAGCAGGTGAAGTTACCCCCTGCCTTGCTTTGCCAGTGGGGTTCCACCATTGTTGTTTAAAGATACAGACTCTTTTGTCTTTTGTGCTGAAGCTGCTGCACAACATTTTTAAATATGACCACAGTAATATTCACTGTGTTTTCATGGAGCTGTATTGTCACTGTTTAACTTGCTTCTGAATCCTGTTAGACTTCACAAGTGCATCAATATTATCATAGGGGGATTATGAGACAATTGCCCCTTGGGCCTGGACTTATACGCAGTCTTATAGACAAACACTTACTGAAATAATATCATGATAGTTTGTTTCTTGTGTCATCTTCAGGGTGATTGTTTATATCGGTCGTTCAAGTTTTCTTTTGCAGGACTTTTGGGACTCTGTTTTGGACAAGAATGACAAAGTGATGTGACAACTATACTCTAGTCTAGACCGTGACCTTTTCTTTCCAAAGCAGCCAGTTGACTGGTTCTGAATTCAGGCAAGGCATTTTGACCATCATCTCGTGTTAGCATATAGAGTGTATGTCTAAGAGCTCAGCAAGCACTACATACATTTCACGTGGTTAAAATGATGAGCAGATTGCACTTTTATCTGGAAACCAAAACCTCACACAGTGTACTGAAAAACATGTTTACTGTGTGTTATTGAAATACTCTGGCTGTCTTTTCACAGAGTTGAGCTGAATGTGAATGAAGCTCAGACAAGGTGTAAATCACTGGAATGTGACCAAAGACTTACATCCCACTCAAAACCATTGTGTTTGATCTATTCAGCCATTTAAACGGTTACATTCCAGCGCTTACTACAGCCTTTGTCTGTCACAGGGATTTACCTGTTTGTGAAAGGGCACACTGTTGTAGTTTAATCCCTAAATATTTGCTATGTACTCTTTCAATCATCTCTGTGCACAATATTAGAGAGAGTCAACATATTGCTTGAGAAATTAAAAGCTCAGTCCATGAAAAACAGCTTTTATTGATCTTAGTGGTTTTTAGTTCATTAAAAGGGCAAATATTAGACTATGTAGGTTGCCAGATCTTGCCAGTATCCCCCTAATTATCTGTCTGGAAACCACTCACACAAGGATCACCTTTTCCCAAGAAGGCATGTTGATTTGACTTCTACATCATATGTGACCCTCAGCTTGACTCAAGAAAACAAGAATAATTCTACATTTTCCAGACAAATTGTTCGACAAAAAGCATTAATTCTTGGTGGTGTTGTTGTACTTGATAATGGTCTTTAACATCTTCCTGTCTTGGACTCAACTGCATTTTTACTTGGTCTTGTCTCAGTCTCTGACAAGGACAACTCTGGATCAGTTGAGACCATAACTGCGGGATATTAGTCAAGCAGGAGAGATAGGGATTTTTGTAACTTGTTTTTATAGGACCCTAATGGTGTCTAGTTAGGAATTTCTCTTGTTGCCAAGGTCAATTCATGGCCCATGTGGTTGGTTTGGCCACCATCTTGAATTGATGTTCATTTAGGCTGACCATATTTTGATTTCCAAAAAAGAGGACACTCGGCCAGCCACGACATAGCCTACTTAAATGATACTCACAGTTCACTCAAAGATGCCTTATAATTTTTATATATTTAAAGTTTATATGTATGGATAGAAAATTAGATATATTACAAAATAATATCTCTCAAAGACAGAAATTCAGATAGGCCCTATAGATAGGGGACACATACACACACTAGAGTGTGGCTAGCCTGACAGGTCCCGATGGTAGGCCTACCCGACGGTTCGGCCGGGTTCCATCAAAAATGTATAAATTGTATTTGGGCTTGGGTCGGATTCGGTCAGCTTTCAGTGAACATGTAGTGTAAAAATAAATAAAATCCTATTGTCTGTCCTGTTTATTGCTTGGGGACTGTTATTTAGCCTATGTGACAACACCTGAACAGAACACACGCACACATTGGCTGTTTGTTTCTACCTCTCCCCTCGCTGGAAGCCTTGGACCTTCTGCCGCCCGCCTCCGCCTTGATTAAATGCTGAAAGTAAAATAAAAGAGGGAGACAGGTTTTTCCTATTTTATCTTATTTTGTAATATTTCTCCCTCTCCTCTCGCTAGAAGCGTCGGACTTCCCGCTGCCCGCTACCGTCTCAAACATGGAGGTCTCCCTCTCCGCAGAGCACCCACGGTGCACGCCCAGCCTGTTAAATAGCCTGTAACCATAACAACTGTATGACACAAACTCAGTGCTTTAGTAATTAAATAATGTCGGGCTCGGTTTCAGACATAATAAAACAGAATGATTGTCGGGTTCGGACAGGACGTGAAAAGTGGACATGTCCGGGCAAAAGAGGACGTTTGGTCGATGCTAATGGTGAAAAACAGCAATTTTCATAACTCCTGAACCAGACAACATACAAAGACACAGGAACCCACTTTTTCATATAATGTGGACACCAGGAATCAAATGGAAACGTCACTGACATGCTACAACCAAAAAAACAAAAACAGGCAAATGTCACATTTTAGGCTCACAGCAGTATAACATCTGCCATTCTGTTTCGCAGTTATTTCCTGCAATAGCCAAATGTAGCTATGTTATTAAAACTGATGAGGTCTATGACACCATGATGAGGACCTCAAATCAGACCAGGTGCCTGATGGAGTGTGAATAATGCTGTTGAGTGTCGAGTGCAGCTTATGTTTAATAAGCTTTGAAGTTTCACAAACTTACTCATAGGCTATATAATATCACAGCTTTGTTTAATGCAGTTACCTGAAGTAGTTCTGACTATCACATGTAAAGAACAAGTCCACTATGTCCCTGTTGTCCTTAAGAGAGAGCACCAGGTCAGTGGTGTTCACAGAGAAGAGTCTGCGGTCCATGACAGACCACAAGAATACCGCTTTCCTGCCAAGATGATACGTGCAGACCTTGTCTTGGTACTCCAGATAATGCCTGCTGCATATGAACTCCACAGGTGAGCAGATAAACCGTTGCTGAGGGGCTTGGCAGGTTCCTCACATTTGTCTTGTCTGGTGCTCATGATTTTTTGTGTGAGAAGACTTGTCGGCTTGTGCTTTCTATAGGATTGGACCTCTGTAGAGCAGTGTCAAATGGCGGATCAGGTGGGTTTATGTTTGTTTAACTGAATCAACTATGAGTAAAATAAGCAGATTAGAAAGTGGATAGTTGGACTTCTAGATCTCTGTGTTAATACTTGTCCTTCTATGCGTTTGTTTCTTGCAGCAGTTCCCCCAGGTCTGATGTGTGTAGACTTGTGTTGAACTTGGTAGTGTTTTAATTTTGGAAGTATCAGTTTTGAGTGCTGTTGCTCTCTTTTTAAAACATTTTTATGGACTTATCTGTCCTAACAGACTTTTTATATAGCTTACTGAAGGGCCCAGTTCATGCAAAATCACCTAACTCTGACAACAGAGAATGTCTTAAAATGGACACCGTACTGCCATCTTGAAAAAAGACAGGCCAGTTTCATCAAGGTGAAGAGAGTGCTTTTGTCACATCCAAATGTTAAGTTCTGGCTATTCTACCCCGCTGTGCTGCACATCTCACTCCCCAGCAGACAGCCTCACAGGTGTGAGGATCCCCATTTGGCATTAGCCTTTGCGAATGGAAACAGAAATAAAGGGGTTACCCCAGCCTCGTAGATTAGGCTGAAAGGTAACCCATTTTGTCACTCTAACATTTTGTTAGTCCAGTGGCCAATATGTCTGCTTTGTCACAACCCTCTTGTTAATGTAAACATTCTATGTAAAACCTTATAAATGTTTTTACATTAAAAAATTACTTAGACTTGTATATTTTTTATCATTTGAGCGCAAAAATCTTACTTTGTAAAGTAACTAGTAACTGAAGTTATTGAATGATTGTAGTGGAGTAAAAGGTACAATATATCACTCTGAAGTATAGTGGAGTAGAAAGAAGTGGTGTGACATTATAATACTCAAGTGAAAGTACCTATAGATGTATTTAAGTGCAGTATTAAAGTTAATGTACTTGGTTACATTCCATCTCTGTAAGAATCAGCAAGACAATTCATTTCTGAAGAGGAAATGTCATTTCCAACAACTTTTTGATTTTGTATTTATTTAACTTTATTTAATTTTCAGGGAGTAATTGGAAAAGAATCTCCCCCAGTGTGAACAAAGTCTCAGAACATCCTCAGACATGTTGATGAACTTTTGGAAACAGACTATTACTGTGATCACTGGCTCCTCCTCCAGCAGTAATGGCTCATCGACTCATCAATAGGTCCTCATTAACCTGCAGTGCACACCCTCTAATGTCCTATTGTGCCAGCAGGACTTATACCCAGAGCTGAACACTTCAGGCCCACATCTGCTCTCGCTACTCTGTGTGTGTGTGTGTGGGACCTGACTCCTGTGATTCTCCAACAAACAAGATGCAGAACAGGACTGAGAAGTTTGGAGCTCAGCTGCCTCTCTTTGCTCCAGCCAGCAGCTCTCAGCGAGGTCTGCTCAGGAAGAGCACCACCTACCTGGCTAAGATCGCTGTCGTCCTCCAAGACGCTCCAGCCAACATGCTCACTTTCACTCAGGTAAGAAAGAGTCAAGTTGTTTTTAATGACCATGTTTAAGAAGCATGTCATATGGCAAACTAATTGTCATTTTAAAACCTCTAATCTCAATTTGATGTTTTCCAGTTGATGGACAGACTGGCACCATTAATCTCTGAGGACAGAAAATCTGTTGAGAACAACATCAGAGTCTGTTTATCAAGCAACAAATGTTTTGTCAAGGTGAGTTTACATTCTCAGTCTTTAATATTTCAAATGAACACAACACATTATTTGAATGAACAACTTAACCTCTGTCTCTAAAAGCCCTGTGTTGTGTTTTTCAGATTCCAGTGGTCCCAGATTCTCTGGACAGTAAGAGAAACTACTGGAAACTGGACCACAGTCAGATCACGGCAAAGATGGTGCGTCGTCACTTCAAAGGCATCCTGCACCTCTTCCCTGAGCTGGCCTCCAAAGTGGAGATGGAGAACACCAGCAGACCATCAGAGCGCTGCTCAGCTCTCCACTCTCCTGAACCTGCAGCCTGCAGAGCTGTTCAGGTCAAATGTGAGGTGAAGTTCAGCAGTCCTTTCTCCATTGAATCCCTCCTGAAGAGAGACAGTCCCTCTGCTCGGGCCTCCAGAGCTTCTCCTCTGTGCAGAGTGCCGGTCAGAGGAGCAGCAGCCTCGCTCCACACACAGACCACATGGGACAAAGAGGAGCTTCAGCTGGGACTCTGAGGAGCCTCTCCTCCTTCAAGCTTCAGCTGGAAGTTCCCCCATCTGCTCAGCAGGGGGCAGCACACACCGTGGACTCACTGCTAATGGAGCTGCTCAGCCCATCAAGAGGATGCATGTGTGCTCTCAGTCCTCATTCCCTGTCTGCACAGGAGCCAGTGCTGCTCCTTATTTCACCAGCCCACACAGCGGTTACATCACTTACTCTGTACCAGCATTTACCCATGATGCTCTCTGTTTCTGGCTGTAATGTGTATTGTACCTGGCAGAACAGCTTTTTGGAGCACTTTATGTTTTATAATAAACTGTGAAAACAAATGAAGTGTTTCATTATTGTCGATAATCAAGAGAGATAGATGTATAGATAGATTGTAGATAAATGCATAAGGCCTATTTAACAGCGGACATTTTGTCATTGTAGGAAATGCACAGGTGTTATAATATTAACCTAACTTAGGCATCCCAGTAAGTCATGACACTGACACATGACAGTCAGCACACAGTAAGTGGAAAATAAAGCAGCTATATGGCTAATTCAGCTAATTCAGACATTATTATTTTCATCTCTGCTTTTCCAAGTGTGTGGATTGTCAAACTGTAATGTTTGTAAAAAGCACACATGGGAGAGGTTTGCCAAGAGGGGTTAAACTATTAATTTGAACCAAAACCACAACTTATTTCCTGCCCTTAACTTGGAAAACAATGTCTGGCAAAAATATTGACCTCAGACATGTTGTGGAGTACAAGTAGCCTGTAAAGTAGCATAAAATGAAAATACCTTAAATGTGTGACCTTAAAATGTCAGTGAAATGCTCCTGCAGTCAGAAGAACACAGCAGAGCTTGGATGATGTGAAAATCATTGGGTTGTCTCCAAAATCTTTCCACCTAAAAGCAGCATTGTTCTTGTTCAATCACCCACATTCCAGTGTTTGTCACCTCGTTTATTAGGAGCTGTTGTCTCTGATTGCAACTTCTTAGTGGAGGGACAAACTGTTTTTGCATCTACTAAATATGCATTATTTTTTTCTGAAACAACAGTGAAGTGCCAACATTTCCACGTGGACCCATCCTACCAGATTTTATGCAAAAATGTACATTTGTGTCACTCTCATTAAGAAGATGTTGTTTAAGTACATTCAGTTATTGGTCTGAAGTGCTTGATTTGGCCTCCTGAATGAATACTGTCTGGGATATAGTGAGGCAGCATAGCTATGAAAGCCTTCACTTTGTGATTAAAGCACCAAATTTGGCAGATGTGTTGACAAATATATTTAGAACAAATCTGGATATTGGGGCATCAGAAACTCGCCCCCTGGTGGCCAGAGCAGGTAATTGAACCCTACCTGCCCACGGACCGTCCCGTTGGATCCGCTCCAAAATGTAATGGCTTCTAAGTTGGATCATGCTACATGCCTCCACCTAAAGTGAAAAATATGTTTCATTCTAATGTAGGACAATAGTAAATTAAAGACATCTAACACAATAGTGAGATTTAGGCTAGTTATTTATAAGGCCATTTAACAATGTTACAGTTTGAACATATGATATAATCTTAATAAGAGAGCTGTTTTTACAATGAGGCCTTGAATATTATGAGAAAAGATGGAAAATAGGGGGGAAAACATTCACAGATCACAGTGTCACTGTCACTATAATCAGGAAGCCATTAAATAGGTTGTGGATTATTTAATACTCCTTTTAATCTTCACGTTGAATGCATATTGTCTTCTGTAAATTTTAAACTTTTTCTCATGTGCATTTTGAAAATAGATTTAGTTCAGTTAATTCAGGATATCTGAACAGTAGAGAGCACAGACCAGTGTAAGTGAAGAAACTGCATAGAGATATCATTGCTTTGTATTTGTAAAAAAAACAAAAAAACAAAAACAAAAAGCAGACAGCTGCACTAGTTAGATATCCTATGTTCAAACTGTTGCAGTGTAATTGTTAAGTATGCTCACTGAACATTGTTAAATGGCCTTATAAATAACTATAAATCTCACCATTGTGTTGAACGTCTTTAATTTACTATTGTCCTGCATTAGAATGAAAGACATTTTTCTCTTTAACTGGTCTCTAAATTATATGTGTGGTGCTGAAAACATGGTAACAGCAAAATGTTCTATTCCAGTATATTAAGCTATAAATGTATGCATAGTCCAAGCATGGTCCAACTTAGAAGCCATTACATTTTGGAGTGGATCCAATTAACGGGTCCATGGGCAGGTACACTGGTGACAAATGTACATTTTTGCATAAAATCTGGTAGGACGGGTCCAAGTGGAAATGTTGGCACTTCACTATTGTTTCAGAAAAAACTTAATGCATATTTAGTAGATGCACAACCAGTTTGTCCCTCTGCTAAAAAGTTGTCATCAGAGACAACAACTCCTAATAAACGAGGTGACACACACTGGATTGTGGGTGATTGAACAAGAACAATGCTGCTTTTAGGTGGAAAGATTTTTGAAACAACCCAATGATTTTCACATCATCTGATGACTGCAGGAGCATTTCACTGACATTTTAAGGTCACACATTTAAGGTATTTGAACTTAAGTATTTTCATTTTATGCTACTTTACAGGCTACTTGTACTCCACAACATGTCTGAAGTCAATATTTTTGCCAGACATTGTTTTCCAAGTTAAGGGTTGGGAATAAGTTGTGGTTTTGGTTCAAATATGAACCCCTCCTTGCAAACCTCTCCATGTGTATGGGAGCGGTGCACCTGTGCATTTCCTACAATGGCAGAATGTCTGCTGTTATAAAGGCACTTTATTTTTTATTTATTTGTAATTTATCTACAATCCTCTTGATTACTAAATATCAATAACCTTACTGACAATAAAAAAAACACTTCATTTGTTTTCACAGTTTATTATAAAACATAAAGTGCTCCAAAAAGCTGTTCTGCCAGGTACAATACACATTACAGCCAGAAACAGAGAGCATCATGGGTAAATGCTGGTACAGAGTAAGTGATGTAACCGCTGTGTGGGCTGGTGAAATAAGGAGCAGCACTGGCTCTTGTGCAGACAGGGAATGAGGACTGAGAGCACACATGCATCCTCTTGATGGGCTGAGCAGCTCCATTAGCAGTGAGTCCACGGTGTGTGCTGCCCCCTGCTGAGCAGATGGGGGAACTTCCAGCTGAAGCTTGAAGGAGGAGAGGCTCCTCAGAGTCCCAGCTGAAGCTCCTCTTTGTCCCATGTGGTCTGTGTGTGGAGCGAGGCTGCTGCTCCGCTCTGACCGGCACTCTGCACAGAGGAGAAGCTCTGGAGGCCCGAGCAGAGGGACTGTCTCTCTTCAGGAGGGATTCAATGGAGAAAGGACTGCTGAACTTCACCTCACATTTGACCTGAACAGCTCTGCAGGCTGCAGGTTCAGGAGAGTGGAGAGCTGAGCAGCGCTCTGATGGTCTGCTGGTGTTCTCCGTCTCCACTTTGGAGGCCAGCTCAGGAAGAGGTGCAGGATGCCTTTGAAGTGACGACGCACCATCTTTGCCGTGATCTGACTGTGGTCCAGTTTCCAGTAGTTTCTCTTACTGTCCAGAGAATCTGGGACCACTGGAATCTGAAAAACACAACACAGGGCTTTTAGAGACAGAGGTTAAGTTGTTCATTCAAATAATGTGTTGTGTTCATTTGAAATATTAAAGATTGAGAATGTAAACTCACCTTGACAAAACATTTGTTGCTTGATAAACAGACTCTGATGTTGTTCTCAACAGATTTTCTGTCCTCAGAGATTAATGGTGCCAGTCTGTCCATCAACTGGAAAACATCAAATTGAGATTAGAGGTTTTAAAATGACAATTAGTTTGCCATATGACATGCTTCTTAAACCTGGTCATTAAAAACAACTTGACTCTTTCTTACCTGAGTGAAAGTGAGCATGTTGGCTGGAGCGTCTTGGAGGACGACAGCGATCTTAGCCAGGTAGGTGGTGCTCTTCCTGAGCAGACCTCGCTGAGAGCTGCTGGCTGGAGCAAAGAGAGGCAGCTGAGCTCCAAACTTCTCAGTCCTGTTCTGCATCTTGTTTGTTGGAGAATCACAGGAGTCAGGTCCCACACACACACACAGAGTAGCGAGAGCAGATGTGGGCCTGAAGTGTTCAGCTCTGGGTATAAGTCCTGCTGGCACAATAGGACATTAGAGGGTGTGCACTGCAGGTTAATGAGGACCTGTTGTTCCTTTAATGAGGTGAAAACATCTGTGGGCCACTGACCACAGGTCCGCTTGAACAATTGCTGCTTTTTTGGAAGCCAGTTTCACAGTTATCTGTAAATATAGCCTAAATTATTGGATTTGTGCAAGAGTTCCAGCTCATACACTGATCTCAACACAAATTATCAGCTAGTTTCAGTGTGATTAAAATAATATGACTTAAGGTGACACGAGTAAAGGAGCTTGGAAAAATCCTCTTCTGCTTGTTATGTAACTGTCATATTTGCTAAATGTGCATGATAAAGCATATTTAGGCATGAGAGCATACATGATATTAAGATGTTTTGTTTGAATTGTTTTTTGTGAGTGAAAGAAGAATAAGAATAGACGTGTATTGAGACTCAATTTGAATGCACGCAACACATGCACAGGGTATATGTTGCAGTGTCATAGTTACAGAGAATGAACATATTCATATTATTATAGGGCTCATTGTTTGATTATACCAGAACCAGTAACAACCAGTGGGTTTCCTGTGTCAGGTTCACTCACCGAGCCCAGTTTTAGAAACAATAGATCTGTCAAAATGTACAAATATACAAAATAAGGAGTGTTTTCAAGGGGCAAAAGCAAAACCAGTGCCTATTAGAGTAAAAACTGGAGTGAGACAAGCACAAGAGTTACTAAAATCTAACTAAAATGGCAGAAAAGGCTGCCATGAGTTCCTGAATCCAGCTGGTTTAAAAGTCCTATAGGACCACATTGTATCATTTAAATATGTAGATATATGGATCATCTGCTAACATTTTCATTCACAAAACGAATGCACATCTGGGTGACCCATTAGACAAGATCTATTCTCATGCACACGACCCTACCTGAGGATTCAGACCTCATTCAGCCATGAAAAGGAGCTCATTAACATGGAATACACAAGGTCCCTCTAATGTCCCACTGAGCTGAAAGGGCTGCTTTAAAGGCCTATAATAATGTAGCACTTCCACATAAGAGTGAGGGTCTACACATTAACAACAACAGTTCTTACACCTTTTTACTTTTGACAGGACAACTCCTCTTCCTATTATTGCAGAGGTTAAATAATGCTCTCAGTCAGGTCTGCACAGCCTTCCCAATCTCCCACAATGCCATGAAAAGGAACTTTTATTCTTTCTTTATTGAAGTGCTCTCATAAACCACTTCAAACTTTCTCTCTAGCATGTCTTTGTTCCCCCTGACTCTTATGCAAGCACGAAGATATTGTTAGAACTCTCTGTCTCGTAACTGGGGTTTTAGAAATGTGTCTGATTTTTTATTTCACTCATCTTCTCTTGTACAAAAACGTCAGCTACATTTCAAACATGTTAGCTCACACAATGCTTCGTGGTAACTGTCATCAGATGTTTAACCTTGAGCAAATGAAATGTGAAAGCTCTTTGTGAGGATGGAAAGGCTTTGAGTCAGATACGTTCAGACTGTCTCAGTCATATGCTTTTATGATGTTTCTGAGATACACAACAGCAGCGACACTACTACAGGAACCTTGACCACAGTGATGCCACCGTATTGTGTCCTTCTGACTTACAGCAATGCTGCCGTCCACACATCACCACCAGAAGAGTCACTTGAGGTGCAGTGATGATGAATAAACTAAAATGTCTTAAGTTCTTAGTTGTGATACTGGCTGGGATGAGCTTGCCTTTCAGGTATACCGTCTGTCGTATTTGAAATACACAGACTGTGGTTCTTTTAAGTCACTAAACTATTACGAAGTCCTCTTGGCACAATGAAAGCACTTTTGTTGTATTTCCGTAAGGTTTATTATGTCAGATGTTCCTTCTGTTTCACCCAAAACTGTCTGTGTGTAACTCAAATATACTGCGAGCTGGTGAGGCTCCGGATATGACACATTACTGGAGTGAACAGTTAGTCGTGGTGAGGCTGGTAGGATTTAGTGTGTGAGTGAACCAGGACAGATGTTTTCCCTGGGGTGTATCCTACTATTTTTTTAAGACAAATACTCCCTCACACACAAACGCCAGAGTATCTTTACAGCACACAATTTCTGCTTAAAAATAAAGAGAAGTTGCTACCCAATTAATAACACACAGGTCATAATCAAGGTTATATTCATTCTTTTTACACTCAAACCAAACATAACTGCTGTTAGGTGCACTTAAGCCAAATGTGGATCTGCAAAAAACAATATGCAATTTTTCAGATCGTTTTCAACCTTTAGCAGCCTGTCCAATTATTTTGTAGCCATTTAGCCAGTTTTACCTTTTTTTTTTTCTTACAGAAAATGTTAATTCAGACATAAATACGTTTACATTTTACATAACAGCTTTCCTAAGAAAATAAAAAAAGAACTACTCACAGTATAGCAAAGATAAAACAAAAATAAAAATGGCATCATGTGTATCTGTATCTGTAGAGAAGCATCTTCAAAAATAAACTACCTTAGAAACACATAATTTTTGGCTAAATTCACAGTTAAATCTGCACCTTAACACATTGGTAATTTAAAATGAGTCATTGCAAAACCCACTGGTTTAAAAACTGGTTTATCTTTTGCCATTATTTATTTATTTATTTTTTTTTTTACAGAGGAAACTTTTACTTATTGGTCTTGCAATCAATATAGTGGGTGGCAGTGCAGTGAGGCAATATAATTATCATTTTTTGTCACCTACAAAAGTAGATGCAGCAAGTAAGCATTTCTCTTTTCCTTTGCTCTATCAGGAAGTGTTAAAAAAAAAAATACAATTAGTGCTAAATCAAAGCTTCAAATAGCAAGTTTCCTGTACCAATCCCTTCCTAGTATGAATTCAATTTTGGAAATTCACCAAAAATGTGTGATTTCAAAGCTTTTTACAATCCCTCCAGCGCATCTTTTCACACATCAGTCATGTTTTAATATACCTAAAGTTCTAAATTACCCAAGTTTTAATTTCAAGTTGAATTACTTTCACATTACATAAATAACTTTCATCTTAAGCTAATGCTGCCTCATTTTAAACTTCTGTATTGGAGCTTTGATGTTTCATCTGATGTCACTATTTAAGTGTGGAGAATACTGCTGCTTGAATTTTGATTACCTGTATTTATGTCAGAATAGTGCGACACAACTTGAAGGTAATTTCACGTGCTATAATTTCATTCATTTACCAGCATACTGAAGCTTGGAAACACAGGTCTGTCTGTCAAAAAAGCAAACAATCATGACATGGAAGGACAGAAGACACGGGACAGACCAAATGAAATAAAATGCCATTTTATTGTTCAGCCGTGTCATAACCTCGTCTCCAAAATAAGCACAGCAGGACTACAACTGGTTCATCAACCTAGCTACCCTTGATAGCACATAAAACTGAGTTTTATTAGACCACCAATGATAGCGTTAAAGACTTTTCTATCAGACATCCAATGATAGCATACAAAATAGTTGTTAACCTACCAGTGATACTGTATATAAAACACTTGTCTCTAGATTTATCCCCACCCGCCCTCAATTTCACCCCATCTCCCTCTTTAGAACATTTGTGACACTGACATACTTTATGCTTAAACAAGCACATATTAAGAATGCATAATTCTCCATTTTTGAGATTATAAAAAAAACTACACAATGTTACACTTTAAGTCAGAGTACAATTCAACTGATTATTAGTGTTCTACACATTCGGCCATAAACCAAAGGAACATTGTATAATATCACTATAACTTAACACTACATGTAATATACGTTTTTAAAAAAGAAAATTACAAATGATTAGCATCGAAGAGAATATGAAGATGGCTAGTGCGAAGGCAAGCTGGGTCAGTACCATAACAGAGAATGAGTAATACAAAAAGAAATAAAAAAATAGAATAAGAAAAATAGAAACAAAAAACTGATAAGAATACAGGCAAGGCTAAAACATATGTGTTTCAAACTTTTAAGATCCACCTCATGTGCACTCATCCATATAGGTAACCTGCTCCGAGACCCCCATTGTGTGATTCCACATCTCTCTGATACTTTAACCCCTTCTCCCCCCCCCCCACTTCAACTTGCTTAAACATTCCCATGGCAACCATCTTCTTTGTTTTCTTGTGTCAGGCACTTTCCAAGACCTCTTATTCCCCTCTTTACCTTCAACAACTCTACAGGCCAATCATAATGCTGCTTCAGACAATACAGGCCAATCACAATGCAGGTTCTATCAAAATACAACTGCAAAAGAGCAAAGACAGAAACACAATTGTCATTTACATTAATATTACCTTTACTGTGAACTTACATCTTGGATGAAAGTCTATCTTACCAATCCTACAGGTCGGTGTCAAACCAGGCCAGCTGGTTGCTGTCCATCAGGTCTTGGGTGTGGCCAAGGTCTGGCAATGGATCAGTGTGGTGACCCAGGTCGGGCAGAGTGTCAGCATGGTAGTCCGCACCTTCCATCATGGGGTCCAAAAGGGTGTCCTGGCCGTAGGCTGCTGGGTAGGCCCGGTAGGCTCCATCTGGAAAAGACAAAGGACAGACAAACATTATTGAATTAGTACAAAAGGTTCCAATCACACAGACACAAGGCTAGATTGTGTTATTCTAAACAAACCCATAGTGATCAGCTGTAATTGCTGGGTGGCATCAAATGATACATCGGAGAGAAGAGGTGGGAGGACGATGAAATTAAGTTTCTTATATGAAATTTCTTGTTTTCTATAAACTCATAAAGATCAAATTACATCAACCAAAGGATGATGAAATAATTGGCGAGAAACAGAGAAGGGATTTTATTTCATTACAGATAACACAGGCACTTACCATCCTGCCTGTAAGCCAGAGGGTCTCCCTGAGCTCCCATATCCAGTCCCAGGTCTCCAGTCTATAAAAGGCAAAAGAGTGATGAGTAAAGACAGACATTAGCCAGCCCACGTAGAGGAGTGGATGTAGTAACAGTATACAGCAATAACTGACACTGTTTAGTCTACATTTTATATTTGGTCACCTTTTCAGTGTGAATGCACTCACACAGTCTAGGTTGCACCTGACCATAGCTTATATGTTTGACCATCAGTTTGTGTGTGTGTGTGTACCTCGTTCCAGGCCATGGGCTCAGTTCTGAACAAAGAGCTGGTCAGCTCCACTGACAGACGTTTCTTGTAGTCCTGGGGCTTGTCCTCAGACATGCGGAACAGGACAGCTGCAGCGTAGGTTGCTGCAGAAGACAATGCACAACAACACCACAAGTCAAGTACACCGACAATCAGTAATGTGTGCACAGTCTGTTTTTTATGAATGTATACTCACCAACGCCCTCGTTACGGGAGTGCAGCAGCTCAGTGAGGGGTGCGGTGGCTCCTTCAGCTTCGATTGCCTCGGCAGCTTCCTTGTCCTGAGCCAGTTCACACAGCACACCTGCTGCCACACGCTGGATATTCTCCACTGGAGAATACAGCAACTGGAGACAGCGAATAGCAGAGAGAAAGAGAAGATGTTTAATTAAGACAAAAGAAAGTTGGGGGCAGGTTTGTTGCGGAAAGATAATAAGAGGGAGCGGGATAGGGAAATCAAAGTTGCCAACTGGCAAATATGGTATTTCCAAAACCGAATGCTAAGAGCTTTTAACAAAGACATTTACATAGGTGGGTGGTCAGTGTTTTTCTGTACTGAAACAGTCCCTCCAGGATTTTGCAGACTGTTTTTGTGATTGTTGTGGCCTGAAACACCCGATTTCACTACAGCTTTACTAAAAAAAAAAAAAAAATGTGATGCATTTTGCAATATTTTTAGGCATTCTTTTTTTATCATACAGAAATAAACAATTACATAAAAAAGTACAGTGACACAGAATGCATATCAGGATGAAACAGGCCTACCTGATTGTAAAGCAAGTGATCGTCAATAAAAAAAAGCTACATTACAGATTCAGCAGACACTGCAGCAGTGTTAGCATCAGATAAGAGGGAGGCCACTGTGCGCCTCACAGCTCCACTGTCAGGTCAGGGCGAGCCCGGTGTGCCTCCGTCCAGTGTTCCAAAGTGGTTTGTTAAATTTTGCTGTGCATTCGGAATGACAAGCATCCTCACTAAGAAGATTTTAAAACGCCTGCTCTGTGCTGAGAAATGGGCCCCACTCGGGTTTAGTTGCTGCCCACACCAGAACGAAACTGCTCTACTCAGTCATAACCCTGTTAATAAACTTTGGGTCGTCCTTGTCACTGTGTGCCACTCTGCCCTAGCTGTAGTCTCTTGATAAACAGAGACAGAACTGGGAAAGGAGGGGCTGAGCAGATCAATACACTGAGTGCAGCTCTACACTGAAACAAGATTTTATCCACTTTAAATAGTCACATTTGTGGTACATCTGCAAGACTGGACAAAAATGCAACGTTGCGCAGAATTAGCGCTAATTGTGGCTAACGCAACATCGCAAAATCCTGGAGGGACTGGTTAAAGTGGGGGTTAGGTTTATACCTGGACAAAGAGTGGAATGGTGTTGAGCCCTCTGATGACAATTCTGTTGTGGACGTCCCGGGCCAGGATGTGCAGTGCTCCTGTGCAGCCTTCCACTATTTCCTCCATACGCACACCCTCCTGTATGTGTTTGAGAGGGGAAAAACAGGGAACTCAAACAAAAAATTCTAAATGTTCAAATTATTAAAAAAAAAACTTGAAGGGTTGCTGGCTTGGTTACACACCACAAACTGCTGCTGGTTGCCTCCCATGCTGGTGCGTCTCTGGGTGTCCTGGTGAGCCCTGACGAGCAGTTGGACCAGTCGGGGGATGGCTCCCTGCTCCCGCAGAGCACTGTGGTTGGCCGGGCAAAGAGCTAGGTTGCGGATAAGTCCGACTGTGGCCTAGATAGGGGGAAAATTAAAGATATTTTAGTTTGTTGGAATTGAATTATGTTAATAAATGATGTTACCATATGCAAGGTTGATCCAAAACTAAAATGGCTAATGACCTTGATTAGTGGCCAGTGGGACGGAGGGTGCAGTAGTTTGACCACCACAGGCAGGCCGTAATGAAGGCGCACAGCATTCTGGGCCATCTCAGCATCCTGGTGGCGGGAAGTCAGGTGACGCAGGGCACAGACTGCTGGCTCTGTGATGTCCTCTCTGTCGCCGGCCCTCAGCACCGTTCGCACCAGAGCCTCAATGCCTCCAACCTAGTGTGATGAGATCAATCAGTGGACAAGAAATACGACACTGCAGACAAAGCATTTAAATCACAATACACAATCTGCATCGCACAGATACATAGTTATGCTCAAATACTGTGTGTATACTACATACCTGGCAGACCATGAGTTTGTTACTATAGTTGTTGCAGGTCAGGTTGGAGAGGATGCCAGCAGCACATGTCACTACATTGATGTCATCACTGCCCAGCAGCTGGACCAGGGTCCCCAGGAGACCCTCCATTCCCTCCTGGAGAGAGCAGAAGACAGGTTGGAAGAGAGGAAAACAAATGAGTAGAGAGGAATGGACACTTTATAAATAATTTAGCATTTTCTTTTATCAATTACTTTGTATTAAATGGGATTCTGTGAGTAGGCAAGAGTTAAATGGTCATAACACAAGTACAGTCTCCTGTATGTTTCATGTATAAAGTAGTTATACTAAAAATTATGGAGAAATCAGTGTTTTATGTATCAATATTTTTTGTTACACACCACGGACATTTAATACAATGATTACCAAGTAGGAGTTCTTAACATTGAACATGGGGAATCATAAGTAGTTAACATTTGTGCACACTGAAGAGTGTGTTGTACCTGTTTAGTGGCAGCATCTGAAAGATTCCTCAGGGTCCAGAGGCAGTTCTGGACCAGACGCTGGCTGGGGTCTGTCAGGTGAAGCCCCAGGGCCTGCATGCCTCCTGCACACACAAGATAAAGAACATACAAATTCATTGCATCAGAGGAATTTCACCTTAGCAGCAACCACAACTAGAAAATGTATGCAGGACCTGTAAAAATGCCCACAGTGATATTGTAATGTTTTCCATTCCAGTTCTGCACGTACCAGCCTCAACGATGGCAGGTTTGTTGCTTGAGCAAACAGAGAGCACCTTGAGCACTCTGCTTGTGGTCCACAGCAGTTTCTCATATGTGAAGGTCCTCATGATGTTGACCAGGGCCTGGGGACCACCACTGGCCAGAATGATCAGCTAAAACAAAGATATTTGGATGTTACAAACTGTTGCCAGCCAAGTAGCATCAGCAGACAGGTCAGGGGTTTTAACATCTGGACAGAATGAATGCTTTAATTAATGTAAATGCATGCGTGCATTAATATGTTTATCTTCCAATACCTTGCTTTCCTGGTTGCCATATGCAAGGATCTGCAGGCAGTCAGTAGTGATTGCCAGGAATTTGACATTGGTGTTAGACAACAGGGCCACCATCTTCTGCAGTCCTCCAGCCAAGCGCACTGCCATCTTTGCCCCTTCCTGATGCAACAACAGGTTGTGGAGTGTGGTGATGGCGTAGAACAGCACACTATCCACTGGAGAGCTGGGAAAATGTCCAAACAATACCAAATAATCAACAACAGTCCAACATACCTTTCCAGGGATAAACACACTTAATCATCACATAAATTGTAATTTTTAATCCCATGTGTTGGACACAGTTGGTTCAAGTCATTACAATCAGCTGTAAATGCGGGCATAGCAGTTTTGTTGGGCTGAACTGACATTTTACATAAAGTATTGAAATTAAATTAGCTTGAAAAATCTACATATTAAATTCCCACAGGAGCCCTGTGTCCAGTGGCAATCTGGCAAAACTAGATGTTTGTTACTTTGGAGCACATCAAGAGTACGACACAGTTTGCCAAACTCTGTCCAAACCTGCCCTTATAATACAACATTCAAGAAACAATCGACACATTGGCAAAATAAACTCAAATCATTGCAGATTTTTTTCCTGGAAACTATAAAATGACTTTATAAAGTAAATCAACACCCACTCATGATAGGTAGATAATCTAAATTGCTACCTGCACTTAAATCTATTTGGTGATCACCTGTATGTAGTCTAAGAAAATGAGGTGGTTCATTGTCCACTCTCAGGTAACTGTGTCATCCTACATTTTAAGTGTAGTAATATGATTCCATGTGCAATTTCAAACACACACGTGACATCCAACAGGTTGCAACTTGCCGGCTAGCTAACTTGTAGTGGTTGTGTGGTCTGGCTTTTCATGGAGATAACAAAGAATAAAGTAAGGGAGGAAAACTTTATAACAGTTAAAAAATGGTAACATTGTGGAGTATTGTCTTCTTTGAGGATGTAGCTGGTTAGCGATTCATGATTGATAGACTCATAATTGTTGCAGCAGAGTGCTGCATTTTTAACAGTGTCCAGCCTTTACTAGCAATGTAGAGTTAGAGAGAGAAAACAAAATGGGGACAGTAAGGGAGTGACAGAGACACACAAAATTAACACTTCTTAGGTTATTTGTGCATTGTCCTATGGGCCTATGTGATTATTAGAAAATTGCAGCCTGCTGGATATAACTAGGCCTAAGACAAACATACTTTGCCAATCAGTGGCCAAAGGGACGCAGTTAACAGTCATTTGATAAAGTGCAGTATTGTATCCCGAAACAAATTTGAGCGACAAGGAAATCCACCAAACAACTCTCTCCTACACTTTTGCACTCGCTGCAAAAAACCCCAACACAAACCACTCTAAAACATCTTCTCAGCATTGTTCTTCCTAGCTTCAGACCATTTTGCGGTTTAGACACTGATACCGCACATATGCAGTGAAGAGAGCCACAGGGCCAGTTCCTTACCCTAGCATCTTGACCAGGGCAGGAATGCCTCCAGACTTGAATATTGCAAGGAGCCCCTCGCGATGGTGGGAAAGATTGTGCAAGGTGCCAGCAGAGCAACGAGCTGTCTCCACATCACCAGTGTTCTGCATGGCACGAACAACGGCCGAAACCATTTGTGGGGAGCGCATCAGGGCATGGCGCGAGGCCTCCTTCTTGGACAACTGATGCACCATCACAGCTGCTTTATTCACGACAACCTGGGACAGAGACAATGTTTGTTGAGTGTGATTTGGGAGTAAGTGTGATTTGGAAGTTGATGCCAAATGTATTGCGCATAATCTTACATTATACCATGTGTTAATCAGCAGGCATCGTTCACTCATTTGAACACATACCTGGTCCTCATCATTGAGCAGTTTAGTAAGCTCAGGGATGGCACGGGTGGCCAATTCTGCATCATCTTGGTAGTTAATGAGGTTGACCACGGCATGCTTCAGCATCTGAGAGGGCTCTGCCAGCCGCTGCACTGCTGTGGGGTGGGCAGCATCCAGCTGGGTAGGTGGGATCTGAATGCCCTCCTCCAAGGTCTCTGGGAACATGGCAGCACGCACACGCTGGGCCCGGGTCATGGCATACCCCTCAATGTCTGAAAGTAATGTGATATGACACTTAATACAACGAAAGGACATAATCCCAATGTTGTCAATATCACAATATTTTTGTATCAGTATCTCTTATACCTGTAGGCTCAGGAGTGAAGGGCTGGTTGAATTCCCAGTCGTAGAGAGTTGGATCATCCTCCTCAGCATCAGGGTTTCCCTTGCCGCTCAGAGATGGTGCTGTGGTGGTGACTCCAGACTGAATGCCTGAATCCAGGTAGGACTGCTGCTGCCACTGGCTCACTGCAGCCTTGCTGTCTCCCATTGCCATGTCCAACTCCATCAAATCAGCTGCAAAAAAAGGGGAGAAATAGTGAAACACATAACATGACAGTTTAGGAGAGGAGTAATCTTCACTTCACCGACTTCACTTGAACTTAGTTTCTCGCTTTCAATCAAAAAAAAGAAGAAGAGTGATCTTAAAGGTTTCAGTACTCACATGTAATATCATAACATACCTAATCTTGAGTTAATTCAGAAAGGAGATGTAGGAGTTAAAGAAGTGGTAGTTAGTTGTCAGGAGAACAAAGAGGGACACAAAGTTAGAGAGACAACAGTCCTGTTTAGACTAAGAAAAAGCTAATACTCTTAATAACTGATGCCCTCGGGTGCTGATTATAAGTTAAAGTACGTAGACATTATATTCCTCTTTGAATTCCCAAGCACGTTTTTTTCCTGGAGGAGAAACTCAGATGTAACAAAAGACGAACTGTAATTACTTGGCATACTGTGACATGTGCTCACCTAGCTCCCATTTTTCCCTCAATTTCCACAGTGTCTCAAAGCTTATGTATGTCATGTACTTATGTACAAACAAACTCTTGTGTATGGATCTAAAAGGAACTATGAAGGGCAGTGTTCATCTCATCATAATACTTTTAAATTAAAGTTTTTCATACTTACACTGGGTAGCCATTGTTCTTGCCTGCCCTCAGCCCGCACAGCAGATAAGTCTGCGTTAAAAGGAAACAGGCACACAGGGGAAAAATAAGACAACTCGCACTCAACCTTGAATTCTTGTTTGCCAACGCCAAACCTAATCGTAATGTTTATGCGTTTCTCCTACGTGGTCTCAATAATAAAAACCCCAGTCTTCTGCGCTACCTGTGATTCAGACGCTTGTTTGGCTTGCTAACGTAGCTATGAGGGGAAATGCCGAGCCTCCACCTCCAGCCGAGAGAGCAAAGCGGTGGGTATTTCCAGGCCAGCACGAACACAATTCACCATTCAGCGGCAAAGAACATCAAAGGCATATTTCTCCCCCTCCCCCTACCACGGCCAAGTTCCGACCTCGCAGCTTGGGTTTCCAATGAGAGAAACTACCCCCTCCGCCCCGCAATCACTTCCATGACTCCTCCTCTCACGGTGGGTCTGACTAGGAGTGTAACAAGCTACCTAATCACAACTAAAAACCACATCAAACTGTGTGAGTTACATCAACCACCATTTGAAGGGCATATAATTCAGGAGCCAAACGCTAGCATGTATTAGCCACCACCGCTAGCTAACAGGTTGGCTAGCTTACCTTGAGAGCTCGCTAAGCTAACCTAACGTGCGTAGCTAACCCCTCCGCTAGTTAGCTACTAGCTAACATAAACAAACACAGTTTTCGGCTTCACTCAACAAAGCCTAAATTATTAGGACCTGCCCACAGACGCAACCCGTACTCGAACTCATTATCATTACAAATCGGCTCATTATTGGAATCGTGACTTTCAAGCGAACCCTCCAAATGTTTAATTCTGGTTTGATTAGCTTAGCTAACCAGGACGTATGAAAAGTAGATCCAAGCGCCACCGTACAAAACCTGCTGTGCTGCCAGCCAAATCAGAAAACCCCACCGGAGCCCCCTCCCTAGCCAAAGATGATTTTCTTTGGTGAAGCGAACATTGACGCGCCGTAAATTCGTTATATAATAGCTGTAGCGAAGACGGTATCTTTACCAGAGTCGAGCGGCT
Organism: Epinephelus fuscoguttatus; assembly: GCF_011397635.1. Taxonomy (NCBI): domain Eukaryota; kingdom Metazoa; phylum Chordata; class Actinopteri; order Perciformes; family Serranidae; genus Epinephelus; species Epinephelus fuscoguttatus. The sequence goes on from NC_064768.1 coordinate 27,078,207, forward strand.
CCTCCGTGGTTCTTGTCAGGAAAATTTTCTCCTTTCTCTTGGCTGGAAATGGGAAAAGGGCTGCTAGGTGAACCACCCGTAGAAGTCCGAACCACACCCGCTGTTGCTCCGCCGAAGATGCTGCTTCCGCCTGTGCGATCGAACATCAAGATGGCGAGGGGGGGAAAATACAGTATTCTGCCGCACTCGAAAAAATAGGGCGCCATTTTAAATAAAGTTTTATCATAGAAACAGTTATTTTACAGCAGGTATTGATATCTTTTTATGCTCAGAGAAGTCGGCTATTTCAGTGTTGAGATTTTCACCCTCTTTAATAAAGGATGTGAGCTGTAGTGGTGGGGAGGGCAAGGAGCATTCATTAGTATGGAATGTGATTCATGAGCTGCTGTGATGTGATAGTGGGAGTTGATTAACATGCAGTTAACTCAGAGACAAAAACATTTCCCTTAACAGCACTAGTTAATTCATCCATCTTTTTTTAATCCCATTTAGTCATAGGTTTTGGCAAATATGAGAGGTGCTTGTCGGCCATCGTTCTCATCCTCATTCATCACATTTAAACACAGTTAAATTGGGAATTATTTTGCAAATTAAAAACTGCAGTAGTTGAAGGAGGAAGAAAAATCAAAGAATGAAACCATGTAGAAAGCTGTAGAATGTTATGATTGAATTGCAATTTTCTATAGACACTCATAATCTGACCCCTCTTAAAAACAAAACACTAGTTGTAAGGAAAAACACATGCAGTGGCCACAACATGAAAGTGTGCTGTTGGTTCATTGACATTTAATCATTTGTCTCCAGAGTTGTTTGTGTCGTGACATGAACTGCTCAACTTGTGACAAGTAATGACCTCAATCCATCACTAACTCACTTAAGACAGTAAAATACAGACACACTCTGCTGTATGCAGGCTTTTTTGTGTGTCTTTAAATGGCCTAACAACATTAGATATGTTTATTCTTGGTATTGTATAAAATTCCCTATGTATGCATCTCCTTTTTGGGCAATTATTCATTGACTAGCTGTAATCTAATTGCAGCACACATGCCTGTGTGAGTCTGATATCCATCATCCACTTAAATGCATCTAGCGTACTTGAGTATCTACTTCAGCATGACATACACACAGCTCCAGTTAACCAATAGGAAAGCTCAATTAGACCTATTATCATAGATATATGACAAAAATATGTATTGATGTTAAATTAAAACAGTGTCACACATAGCAGCGTGCTTGTTCATGCGCCTGACACATGCTGCAGAGTAGAAAAGGTCAAAGTTCAAAGTGTCAGAGGAAAGCATTCTGGTGTCGCTGCGAGAAACGTAAAAAGGAAACTTATGATCACTTGTTATACCGCAATAATCAGATGCAACGTTTTATATTCATAGCCTCTCTCAAACAGGGACAGAAATGTGTTGCAGGCAAATAAAAAAATCAGTCATATGTATGCGAGGAGTATGAATAATATCCAAGTGAGAGAGAGTAATCATAACACAGACCACATAGCAGAGCAAATAGAAATGTGACAATACATTTTTCTCCACACACTGCTTAAAGTGAACCTATCATAATAGATCTGTCTATCCAACTGTGGCAGAGAGAGCAGTGAGTCTATTTCTATTACCCAAGTAATGACAGACACAGCATTGTAAACAGCAAGGCAGTGTAAAGCACAGCTACTGCATGTCTGCAATGTGACATCAGGAACCTCTCCTATAAACACATAACCAGATTTGTGATGCAACCTCCTTTCTCACACGTGTATTCATTTATTTGGCAAAAGTAGTCGCTCTTATTCCTTGCATCAGTTATGCGTGTGCATATTTGGTGTGAGATTAAATGTATTGTAGGCTGTTTATCTCCTCAGAGCGCATGAAAAGACATTCAGATCGATGCTTTAAAGTAAGCTGCACATTAACAGTGTTCTTATGAAGACATCAAGAGAAATTATTTGGATATAAGACACCGAAGGATTGTGTAAATATACCGGGTGTGCGTGAACAAAATAAATCAGCCCACCCTGCCTTCAGAGCATACAGATCAGATTCTGCTGGACGGCAGCAGCCATAGTGCCTACACAGGCTGGACAAAATAACAGAAACCACTTGCAATGCGATAATCCTGCAGCAAATGCCTTACTGATGAGGCTCCCGAGTTGGAGTTATCTATGAAACCCTCATAAACAGATTGAAAAACACTTAATGGTCTCAAAAATGGCAATTTAATTGTAACAATATGTCTCAGTGTCAACTGTATTTTAATGTGTTTCTGTTACTTTGTGCACCCAGTGCCTCGTCCCTCCATTACCCTGTTGTTTCTGCACTGTATTCTTAACAGCAGTGCTGATACGATGCCAACTGCTTTTACACTTTAGCCATTCATATGGACATTTTGGACATTTTCAAAATAATTGATTCCAATAATTGATTCTTTGAAAACAAGATAATTCAGTGTGTTACACCAATGCAAGGTCACAACTGTAGGTGGATGCTCACCAACATGGGCTTAACCCGGGTTATCTAACTGTGGGGCGTGGATGAAAAATATGGAGTGAGATAAAGTTTAATAATTATGATTTATGTAGGGAAAATAAGCAAATGAGAGCTTTATTTATATATCTTTTTATTAGTTGCCTTCCCATTTATTGCTAATGACTGATAAAAAAATTGTGGGGTGGGTGGCATGGACTTATTTCGGTGCCTGAAGGGGGACGACAGATAAAGTTTGAGGACAGCTGGCTTAAACCGGGTTATCTAACTGAAGGAGCCTCAACTGTAAGCAGGTTTTGTTCTTCGTGACAAATCTAGCTTTGTATTGTGAGCGAGGAGAGGAGGAATGACTGGTGATGAAACAAAAACAAAGAGACGTCAGGTGGATGAATCCGAATAAATACACCTTTTATTTGACTGATTAACAGATCTGATTATACAAACGCCAACACCAAGCTCCGAGTCAAATTTCTCTAAGGAGACCATGAACGAACTGAACTGAATTGAACACAGAGCTCTGAAATAACAGGACCAATCAGCGAGACAATGACTGTACATTCTTGGTGTGACCCTCCCTTGTTCTGACCCCGTTGCCCACCCACCACCCCACCCGCAGTAACTATGGAACTGAATCACTAGTGCTTCTTTCTGTACAAGTAAAGCTCCGCTACCCACCACCCCACCCACCCACCTACCCTCTACAACCCTCCCCTTTCAGTGCACTGTCTGTTATCTACAGGTCTGAGCAGTATCTAACATGAGGGGAAGTTTGGCCAATTGTAGAACTGGGTGCCATCATGCTGGACCTTAAGGGCCCTCTACACAAGACTCGCGCTTGAGTGTGAACTTCATATGTTTTCTCATGTTTGGTTTGTGTAGTCTAGCAGACAGTGCTGCTGTAATAATAGTGTGTGCACTATTTTAAGAGCATGTAGTGTAAGAGCATAGTAATGTTTCTGCCTTTTGGTTGAAATGCAAACAGCCAAAAATCTCTCGGTAAACAGGTCTAGGTTGAAGTAACTTCCTTAACTCTCTTCATCATCCTCTCTTTCTCTTTCACACACACACACACACACACACACACACACACACACACACACACACACACACACACACACAGTCGCGCACACACACAAATACTGGTATGTTATGTCCCTTCATGTTAAAAAACAAGATTGTTTGCAATTTTGTTTCAGGCATTTTTTTTTTGTATTTTTGTTCTCAATCTCTTCCTCTGGCCAAGCGTGACTTGCCCCACACACATTCAACTCACACACAGTCATCCCTATATCGTACCCTAAGTGCAGTTTCCTCAACATGCACCCTTTAGCAGTTCCTACAGTAAAAAACACCAACTGTACCATCACAAGGAATGGATGGATAACACACTCTCGCTTTCATTCCTGTAATCAATCTTTTTCAACCCACCTCTCACCCCAACCTCCACACCACCATCGGTACCCCATTCCCATCGACTCTCATGTAACAGACAGTCTTGTATGTAACAGTGACAAATACTCGCCATCAGAGCAACAGCCAGGAGGAGAAGAGAAAGAGAGAAAGAGAGAGGGGGGGAGAGGAGAACGAGGTGTGGGAAAAGGGGTAGGGGAAGAGAGGGTGAGCTCCTCTCCTTGAGGAGGGAGTTAAAGATGACAGGGAGGGGAAACCGTGTGCGTTTTTCTCCCCGCATCTTTGAGATGAAGTGGAGGGTGAGAGTGAAGGTAGGGTGGACGAGGGAGGTGGAAGGCGGGTAGGGAGCAGGATGAAAAGTGTGTTGGTCTTCATGTGTCCTGGCCGTCAGTGGCAGGGGTGTCGTTGGCATTGGGCAAGTCTGAGTCAGTCTCCCGGCTGGATATGCGGTCCAGCTCCGCCTGTACGTCGCTCAGGCCCAGCTTCGAACCTGCGTCAAGCAACACACGTACAAATTAGTACATTGCAGCAAAGACGCTCTTTAGTCGGTGCAATAAATGACACAGCATTGAGTGGTTAAGGCCCAGTGCAACAAAGATCAAAACCATTACACATGATTAAAGTAAGAGCTTGTTGAAATACTGAATATTCGCACAAACATCCACAATATAGAGATAATATTAACAGAGTTTATTATTGTCAATTAGGCTATTTTTTTCCAATCTAATACAAAAATTTCACCAGACATGACTAGTTTCAGTGTTCTCAATGTGTCTCATCTAATTTGTGAGAAGAACAACGGCTATATAACAAGTTATTTGGGTAACAGAAGAGAGAGAGGAGTGCATACTGTGATACAGAGGTGCTAAAGCAGCTTAACTTTACTTTGTTGATTGGATTAGTTTTTGTTAATATTTAGTAATGTCATACTGTTACTTATGGCATTTAGATAAAATGGAACAATTTCTTTACATCAAGGCTGCTGTAATTTGTATTTTATATTGCAATAATACAAATGTGATCATGTTCTACCTCCTCCTCATGCTTGTGTTGTACAAACAAACCTTTGGTAATAGTGAACGTATATAAATTTAGTTTCATTTTAGTTGTTATTGCTCTAAATATGTTAAATATACCTTTAAAACTGTCCTTATCGCAGGAGACAGATGTTGGGTTTCAGTGTGTCTGACAGTTTTGACAGTGCATTGTTAAAATGATAAAAAATATGGCTCTATCTAAATGATCTATCTTAAACCATTTGACAGAGAATGAATGAATATTGGGTGTATGGTATGCATATATATCATATCTCTTAAAAAGATATATTTTTCCCATATTGCTCAGCCTTAGTTAGAATCATGTGCAATGTTTTTGGCAGATGTTAGTGATGAGAAATGCAATGCAACATGCCAAATAAAAGGTAGAGGAGCAGAATGGAGACAGGGTAATCAGAGGGGAAGCATCAGGGGTGCGACTGTCATTAAATCATCAATCAAATAAATAAAATGATTCTGGCATGAGTGGCACTTTTTCCCCGACCACATAGGTGAAAAGAAAAGAGTGCGGCTTCTGTGGACGTTGATCTGGATCTTGCAATTAATATGAAATCAGTACACTTATTTTAATACATATAAGCCAGGTGCAATGAAATTTCTTTTTCTTACTTTTTTTTTGTGGTGCTTAGGCTTTAAAATATTGCAACTGATGAAGCTACCTGCATTCCTAAAAACAAAGTTAAGGCATAAGGTGCAAAAGTAATTCAACAGCCAAGGGATCATCTTCTGAACCACAACTTCAAGACTTTCCTAATCTAGTCTCATAATCTAAATAAATAAATTGACATAATTTATAGCTCACAACTAAGTCCATGTGTGTGTATACACAAGAAGTAAATGGGTGATACAGGAAGCTTGATCCTGGCATTGTTCCTCCTCAGATGCTGGAGAAAGTTGGAGGCTCAGGGGAGGGGAAAGGGTCAAAAGAATATAAGGATGCTTCCGAGAATGAACGATGACATACACAAGCAATAATATATGAGGAGTATCTCTCTCGCACACACCTTAACGTGGCCAGCATCCTCTGACTAGTGCATACACATACACACACATTATGAGTGATGTTAACAGTGAGATTGCACAACACACTATGAGCATAGTTAGAGGGTAACTTTGGTGTTTTTCAATCAGGACTCTATTTTTCAAAGCACTGCAGCAATAAAACAGGCTACAGTATAACCAGTTGGGGCATCTGTGCATCGTCAGTGTACATCCACTAAGAGTGCTTGTTTCTGACACTGACCGGCTCACGTTATTAGTAGTAATATTAGTAAGATCCTTCTTGTTTAACCAGAAACGGACCCAAAATCGCTATCAGCAAACCCACCAGACTCTATTAAATCAACAGTAATTTTTAGTGTGTTTAGAGGCGGCATATTTTCACATCTAACTGGGCGACTTATGGGTTTATTTTAATCATACCAGAGTTGCTGATTGTTTAAACAGTGCTAAGACAAACTAAGACAATATTGTGAGTTTAATTTTATTTCTGTAAACACTGAATGAAGTGTGCTTTAAAATTACAGTTTGTTTAAATGGAGTCTGGTGGCTTTGGTGATAGCGATTTCGGGGCTGTTTCTGGTTACACAAAAAGGACTTTAATCAAAAAAAAAAAAGGTCGACCTCTGCGGGGTTCTTTCCATAATATTGTCACATGTAAAATAACAATCTGAGGCTGTCAGTGTTAAAACAAGCAGTTTTAATGGACATAAATTGATGGTTCACAGATGCCCACATTGCAGCTTGTTTTGGCTGCGGCGCTCTTGCTAGACGCTGAAATAATTTCAAAAACTGTTATTCCCATTTGAAAATAGGGTTCAGGTTGAAAATGACCAAAGTCACTCTGTCAGAATGAAAAGACAGTCACACAAGTTTACAGACAGGCATAAAGATGATGGGTGTTTGCTTGGACTCAGACCCTTCTATGATTTTCTTTACCATGTGTTATGTTCAAGTCTGGAGTAGAGGACAGGAGAGGAAAGAGGCGAGAAAATGAAGAGTGGCAGATGGGAGGTGGAAACCAAAAAAGAAGCTGAGTGATGGGGAGTAACTGAAAGTGACATTTAACCCAGAAAATGACTGAATAAATGAGCACTTTTTACTCTATGCTGCAAAATCAAGGCATCATAAATAACCTCTGCCGCCTCGTGTGTACTCTCACCTGACTTGCGTACTGTTCCCGGAGTGTTGTTACCACCACCTGGCGTCCCGGGGCTCCCTGTCCCAGCTTTCTTTGTCAGTAGACTGTTGAAAAAGTTGGCCAACACACCCTCACTGGTCTGACCTGCAGCGTATAGGGACTACAGTTAAAAAACACACACACATACACAAAGAAGTGTTAATGGGTTGATGTGTGCAGCTATGACATGCATGACGTACCCGACTGTGGCATGGCGTTTGCTACGTTAGCCGCAGCTGAGCGATTACTCGTCCTAGGGGAGCCGGTGGGCGCTCTACTGGTGGTGTCCTGTTCAAGACAACAGTATATTTCACACACGTGAACAATGGAGGGGGCTCTCCTTTATCTTATTAGCCCAAACTAGAAAAACAAGGATTACTCACCACTGGTCGCCCTGCTGTCACAGCGGGTTGTTTGGCGAGCAGCGACTGCAAATTAGAGCACAATATGCACACTCACTCCAATTAGTATTTAATTAACATATCAGGACCCTCAAGTCAGATTTAATTGGAGTACCCACAAGTGGCGACTGGCTTTAACACAAACAGAAATGTTTTCTGACCTGCAGTTTTACCAGAAACACTTGGTCATCTTCTGCCTGAATCTCCTTTTCGTGTACAATCTGGTGACAAGCAAGAAAAAATGTTATTTAAAAGTCGCTTCCAGGCTTTCTTTGTAGCTCTACAAGTTAATAATTTAGATTGCATAAAAAAATCTTGTGATCCCTCCAGGGATATTGGGCAAAGCTTATCGCATTGGCTGTAAAAAATAATGCAGAAGATGATGATACATTATATTACAGCAGTAATCAATTTGTTGCCCAAGAGGATCTCTCAAAGTTAGCGTTTTTTTAGTGGGAGCCTGTACCTTTCTGACTGGCGGTTTGACTATTACTTCCTCGAAGCTGTCGTCTGATTTTACTGTCTGGAAGTTCTCGTGAAGTATGGCGATCTTCTTCTCATTGTCCCAACCTGATGGACTGAGAGAGCAGCGGAAGGGTTAAATACAATATACAGGTGGCCTCACAGTGTACGTACAAAAACTCAGGCTTACATGAAGACGGCATCTCTTTCCACCACTTGTGCCGGGCAGTGGAAGGGAAAACCGTAGAGTCTGTGGACCAGATATTTGTACAGGATATCCAGGTTTTTCATCTCCTTCACTGATGTGTAAAGCAGAGACGCCCCGTCTAATACAGCTGTCAAGGATATTTTGCAACACGGCCATTTCTAATTCCAGGAACAAAAATAAAACTAACACCACAGCGGCAGAAAACCCACATCTCTTCATAATAACAGCAGTACAGATTCAGGCATTGACTGATTGCTACCAGCTCACTAAAGAACTAAAGCAGTGTGCAATCTTGGCTCATTTGAAATGCAATAACTGTGAAAAGCACTGACTGGAGAAATGACTCTAAAAAACAAACTTTGTCAAGCATCGCTGGCTCGTCTATGACTTTTATGGAACTCTCATTGCAACAAAGCAATATCAGGTGCAGCTTACAGAGGCCAAAATACTGCAATAAAAATACTGCTGGAAACCTTTTCCCTGAGAACAAAACACCTTGTACCGCCGGTCACTCGGTTGCATCACCATCCCTCATCACTGAATAGTTGGATGCTCGGAGAGATACAGCCAAAATGTGAATGAATGCCTTACATTTCCGCATCGGATGTGAAAACTGCAGAGTCAGGGGTATTGATCAGCAGCCTCATTAAAACCCCAGCGTGTACTGTTCTCCGACCAAAAGTTTCATTCTGTTGTCTGACACTATACACTCTTGTTTGTGTACTTTTAAGCTCACAGCAGAAACAGTGTTTGGTGAAGGATACACTGCAGACAGAAATGTCTGATGTGAGACTGGATGAAGTCCAGGTGTTCGTCTCTGTAGTCGTGCTCCTTCTCCAATGTGCTGATGGCGTCGCACTGTGGACGGAGGGGTAGGTGTCAGACACAGGTGAGTGCATGTAAGTAGATGCAATGCAAATACAAGGACAATTCTACTTTGAAATTATTTAACAATTTCACATAGGGTTCACAAGTTTCAGAATAACGTACAGCAAGCAAGTAAAATATATTTCCACACATAAGCCAGCAGTGAGTGAGTGTGTGTGTACCTTGGTGCAGACGACCACCACTGGTATTCCCAGGTTGTGTGTGAGTGTGTTGTCTCCTAAGGGCAACAGCACGCTCTCCTCGTCTTCACTCCTCCTCTGCGGGGTGCCATCCTCCCCACTGCCTGGCTCTGTGTACTCCTGGAACTGTTTTACAACTACATATACAAACAACATAAACACACACAATGGTTATTAAACAGAGAGATCTAGGTTATATTAACATATGGCATCATTAATGTCATAACTGAACTCATAAGGCAAACCCTTAAAGGGTTAGTAGTCCAATATAAAGCTTTGATAACAAGGCTTCTTATCTAAGAACTGTCTTCACACTGCTATGAGCATTTCTACCAAGAAACACTGACGTATATTTATTTTTTAACCTGACTGCTGTCAGTATGACTCACGTCTGTGCTCCAGCTCCCGCAGCGTTTCCGGGGCGACCCGGAGTTTGTCGATGTGTTCCCTAGCGACGGCGGCCCACTTCTGGAGAGAGTCCAGGGCGTTCCATGGCCGCGACATGTCGACCGTTATCAGCAGCAACGTGTTACTGATCGAGTCCACTGGCACAGCTACTCCCTGCAGACCTTTGTGGTAAAGGTCTCCGTCTAATACCCAGGCATTACACCTGGTGTGGTCTAAACACACACACACACACACACACACACACACACATCAATATACATACATTACATCAGAGGTACTCTGTGGTGGGATAAAAAAGACAAGGGAAAAAAAAGACTTATGGACTACTAGCACTTGCTGGTTACCATCAATGTCGTCGTCATGGACACTGAAGTAAAGGTATTCCAGGCCACGCCCTTTCATGAACTCTTCAACCCCTTGTAGCTTTGCAACCAAGGTGGTTTTCCCCGAACCCACCTCACCTAAACACAGAAAATCAGTCAAAACAGATTTATGCATAGTGGACAATTATAGGTCATTGCCTTGTTCATGTCAGCATCCACTGCTATTATAATACTGCAGTTTAGTACTCAACCAGAGATGCTTTCAGTCTGAATGAGAGGGAGTGTGAATTCAAATAGGCAAAACATGCACATTACTAACTGAAGCCAACACAGCACATCACTGCTGAAGGTGTACGACTTATCCATGCATCCTGCTGCCCTCTGTCCTGCTATGAGCTGTGCTAGTAACACACTGCAGAATTAGGATTGCACAAAACTGCACAAATATAAGACTGTAACTAACCATTATTTCCAACCACGATTAATGTGCACTGAATAATGTATTACTCATTTAGCTTATTAAATGCCAGAAAATTTTGACAAATGCAGCAAAACCCAAAGACACTCAGTTTACTGTCACAAGGGACAAAGAAAAGCATCACGTCCTTACAACAGAGAAGCTGAAACTAGGACATGTATGGCAATTTGCTTGAAAAATGACTTAGGCGATTATTTGTATTTTCTGTCAATCACTAATCGATTAATCAACTAATCGCTTCAGCTCTACACAAATATATGATTAGCACTAGGGCTGCAACTAAAAATCTGTTGATTATTTTCATGATTAACTGATCAGTTGGGCAACACGGCGGTGCAGTGGTTTGCACTATCACCTCACAGCAAGATGGTTCTGGGTTCAGAACTGCCAGCCAGCGGGGCCTCTCTGTGTGAAGTTTGTTTTCTCAAGCTTCTTCCCACAGGTTAGGTGAACTGGGGACTCTAAATTGCCCGTAGGTGTGAATGTGAGCGTGAATGATTGTCTGTCTCTATGTGTCAGCCCTGTGATAGTCTGGTGACCTGTCCGGAGTGTACCCCACCCCCGGCAACCCTTAACAGGAGAAACGGTTGCAGAGAATGAATGAATGAATAACTGATTAGTTGTGTGGTCTATAAAATGTCAGAAAATGAGATGTATTCCTGAATTATTTTGTCCACAAACCCAAGATATTCAGCTTGCTGTGACAGTAAAGAAAGCAGAGCATATATTCACATTTAAGAAGCTGGAATCAGATAATTACTCGAACTGATTAATCACTAATCAATCAATCCTATATCCTGTGACTTGAGCCACACAGCTTAGATGCAGATTTCATTAAAGGTCAACAGCCCTTGTAAACTGTAGTGTATATTTACTGACTATGGGCTTTGCATTTATCCTAGCACTGCTGCAAACCTCAACACTGACATGACTTCCATTATTGTGTGTGTGATAAGGGTCAAGGCTGCATCCATTCTTGCACTGTGCCATATGATGTCGACAGGGGGACTCAATGCACCATAAAGCTATCTGATGTTGTCATGCACAGCATAACAAATGGCTGTGAAGCTTTACATCGGTAACCAACTCGCTGATTAGCAGGAATGGGTAGCAGGCTGCGGATTATCCCGGGCGGATGTGTGTGTTAGTGTGTGTGCAGCAGCAGCGGGACATGAGCACAGAGCGAGACGGGGAGGCACCCGGCTAAACGAAAGGCTGATGGTTTGTCTTGTCCTCTCAGCATCATCTCCACTTAGCTGCTCCTAGCATCACTGGATGCTAGAATGACTTGCAGTGTTTCAAAGCGGCCCGGATCTCTCTCATAAGATGATGGAGTGTGTGTTTGTGTGTGCGCGCGCGCCCCGTGCCCGTGCGTCTGAGTAGGCGCTCATGAAAATACACCTGTCTCCCCTCTCTGTGTGCTAGCCGACCAGGCGTGAACACAAAAGCACCATCAGCCCAGAACAAGCTAGCCTCGTAGCTATCGAGCAGTATTAAGTCTAGCAAGGTGCATAAGGATGAGATGAAGCTAACGATGCTTATTGGCTAGCCAGGAGACTGCAGACACACACACAGATACCCACCCATGACCAGGACATTTTTCCCAGACGGTAGTTTAGACCTTGAATGGGTTGACACTTCACTCAGGATGGTGGACCTGCAGACAGAAGAGCCCCGTTACAACACGGCCACACACGACTCCTTCATCCATTCACAAACAAACAGCGAGGAGCTAAAGCGAGCTAGTGCTGCTGTGTCACCAGTCAGTCTGGTGCTGATGCTAGCTAGCCTCGTTAGCATGCTAGCTGTCAAACCATCCTCATCCCAGCACAATGGTCCCTCCGCGCCCACAAACGCATCCCATAATAACCCGTCTCAAATAACGCTTCGCCCACCATAAGTCCTGTCCGTCATCCTCCTCTGGGTTGGAGTTCTCCAGCGCGCTCTTAGGTCCAGTTGAGGTGGAGGATAATAATGCACTCCTCCCTGAAGTCGCCATCTTCGCAGGGCTTGTAAACCGAGCAGAGCGCCCGGATGTAGCAGCTGTGTGCTAACCTAGCCTGGTGCACCGCACGCCGGGGCCGGGGCGTGGTCCGCCCGCACAAAGCTGGGGTCCCTGCTCCAGACATGACATGATCTCATCCTCACTGTCCACACCAAGTCATGCACATGAGCTGAGTGCATTATTGAAAACACACCTGTGCTAGTAGTAGGAACTGATTTATTAACATCTTATGTAATGTTTGTGTAAATTGGGACCGATGCATAAATAATAACTCAAATGCTCTGGTGGTACAAAGCCCAGGTTGTTATGGCAATTACAGGCTATTAGAGAATATTCCACTACAGTGTGTGCCTGTCTCGGCTGATTCATCAGGGTAAATTATCAGGAGAAATGGGCTTTCAGAAGAGCCACACAAATCCGTTGCAGACTAAATATCCTCTTAAATCAATGCCTTGATTTGTGCATAATATTATGTGGCCCTGTGCCTAAGCCTACAGGATAGAGATAAAGCTGTAATGCCATGTGAGACTTGGATTCACATCAAATTGACTATTATGCATCAGAAGCTGAGATTAACAGCATCAGTGATTTTACAACAGGTAAGACAACATGACGATATGATAACGCAGAGGAAAGAAGGAAATTAAGATAAGTAAATAAAATCCAGCCATTAAAAATCTTAACCACAGTTAAATACACCCATCTTGTCAGTGCGCATTCAACATAGATTAAAAATAAATAAATCAGAATTTATTTGTACAGCACCTTCCACACAGGTAGCCTACATGCTTTACAGGTTATTGGTAAGCTGATAATATAAGTGCAAATATAGACCAATGCATACGAAAATAGGATAATTACATACAAACTAGGAGACTCAAGATGACCACAAAGGGCGCAAAGGACCCCCAAGAGACACAACATGGCCACACACTACTCTATAATTACCACAAAGGGACATAAAACCACAAAAAAGATGGATAATAACTACAAAATGACACAGACAACACCAAAAAAGACACTTAACAACTTAAGTTTGCATGTTCATATGCACTAGGAGAAGAGGTGGGGCTTTTTGCACATCCCAGTGGCCAACTGGCTCATAATCCGCCCATGAAGAAAATGATTAAACACATAAAAAGATAGAGAACCATTGCATAAGCATATAGGGCCTTGTGTATTCTCATTATTTCAGCAGCAATGCACTGTGAGCCAGCGTCTTAAATTGATCTGAGCCAATGAATCTGGTGGGCACAGCGTGAACTTTAAATTAACTACCAAGTGGTCTCAGGTGTGCGGTCATCGCTTATTATAAAACCGCTGAAGCACATCGCAGCCAATCAAAGCTGAGACCCGGAAAATCAGCTTTGCGCTACGTGTCAGTGCGCGGTCACAGCCACGAGATGGCGCTGACGCACCGCGCTCGGAGGCCCGCTGGTCCCTGGACACTGTGCGCTCTCTGCGGCCCCCGATGGAGCAAGCGGATTACAAACTCTAGTTAAGTGGCGCACCGTCCTCCTCCTCCTCCCCATCTCTCACCCAGAGTAAACCCAGGCGCACGGAGCGCATCCTCACCGTGCTCGCCCTGAGGGAATTGGAAAGCAGCTCTGCTCGGCTGTCAGCGCCAAACCGGCCGAGGTCTGCAGTGTAGGGGGACTGAGGAGAACATATAGACAAAAGAGTGAGGAGAGAGAGATGGGTCCGGAGGCGGCGAGGCATCCGTGATTGTCAAGTAAACGGCGGTGAAGTTGTTCGGCTCCGCTCGGATCTTTTCCCCAGGTCGTTGAGGTGAGTTTTCTCTCTGCAGGAGAAAGGAGCAGCCCGGATGGTGCATGTCTTACCCGCTGCATGAGAGGTGTAGAGTCCAAACATTTGCCCTGGACATATTTTTCTCTATCGTCTCATAAGTGGAAGACATTAATGATGACATCAGTTATAGTCTGATCTATCATATGTATTCTTTAACAGCTTGTGTGACTTTGTGTATTTGTTAATTTAGCCTATGTAGAATTAAATGCATCATTAAACTATATTTTGACTATCAGGCAACATATTGTAAAGAAATGCACAGTGACTTGAGGAATTCTGTCTTTGAGAAAATACCTTTGTAGGCTACTCTTAGAAAGCCTCTGCTTTAATTTATTTCGACTTGAGTGTTATAAGACAAGATAAGCCCTATGGGAGGGGAAGATCTGCTTCATTCTCTGTCCGCCTCTCTTCTCCTCTGCTCCATTCACTCTCACTTGCCTGCCTTTCTCCAGTCTTTTCTCTCACTCCATCCCTCTAATCCCCCCTCTCACAACCTCTGTCTCCCTCACTCTCACTGCTTCTCTCTCTGTCAGCTCTAATGACACTGTGAGTTCGCAACACCAGACCGCCTCACTTCTCATACTCCTCTCTTGTCTTTCCTCGCACCCAGCCGCCTTTTCCTGTGTCCACTCTTTCAGCTGAGCATGTTGCTGTCACCTGTCATGGTTAATATTCCACGCAGGGGGATGCATAACATGCCACACAGTTCCTCAGCTTCCTGCCGTCTGCACTGTGTCCTGGTGCCGATGTTACTTCTCTTTGTGTGGTGATCAATATGTGACCGAGCAGTTATGTTATGGATCCTCCTGTGGGTGAATCATTAATGTCACTCTCCACACCTGCACATGTGAAGGTGAATGGTCACGCACACATGTGAACGTTTGCACACATGCACACACAGTCAAGGGTCATGGCAATCGAGCTCTGAGCCGTGGTTGATTGTTACAGTGTGGAGAATACGAGCTGACAGTAAGGAGCCTTGGAATGATTATTAGACATCTTACACCGCCCGGCAATCAATCATTGCCATTCTGGTTTGTGTTTGGGTACTATATTTGATTTGCACACAGGATTTGGAGCACTCAAACTCATTTATCACAAAGCGTTCAGCCTCTCCTTCTGCAATCTGCCCATCTTTGTTTGTGCTGGTGGCTTCTGTCAGTGAAACATTGCATTTTCTGCAGTTACATTCCTTGTCAAATGTTTGAAACAAGCCCTTTGGCTCCGTAAGTTTATGTACTTGTTCAGATGAGGGGGAAACTACCAAAATTGAGTCAGAAAACAGCTCCTACTTAAACCCCCTCATCAATGCATTTGATTGGAATTCCATTTGTCAAAATAAACCAGTTTCCAGCCTTGACAAAACCACTTTTGAGACTTTTTGTACCCCCCAAGAAGCTATTGCAAGATGCTATGACAAACTGTGATATGAAAATTCATTGTCACCTCTGGCAATGTGCAACACATGTGACAGCTGATGCTTTGCTGTACTGTAAAGGCAGAGCCCGCACACAGCTCCTCCACAGTAGCTGTAGAAATCTGCCACATCCTCCGTCACTTATCAGTGTCATCTGCTGTCACCCGGAACAGACAGGCATCTGCTGCTTCCCGCACACACTCACACACACATGCAGACATGTCACCACCGTGCACACATATGGAAGCACAACTAACTACACGCCACCTACACACAGGTCTGCTATATGTCACACACCTGCCCTGTGGCTCTGTCCACGCCCGTTTGTCTGTAGCTATACAGCCAGTTAAGTGAGCTTAGCTAAAAATAATCACCACCAGCCAAGACACACATGGAACATGAATTATGGAAGACAGAGGAGAGAGAGAGACATTCAGGTCAGATTCAGACCCAGTTCCAAGAGCTTTGCTCCCTAAGGATGATTCTACTATACCGCTGCATTAATATGCAGTTTGTACTATCTAGCACATTAGACCTGCAGTTATCCTTTAGCTCGGACTAACTGGACGTGACACTACCCGAGATTTAAGCCCAATTCTTCATGTGCAATATAGGCTGGGGGAATGAATCTGTGCATTTTGAGATTAATTATACATACAATGCAGTGTTTCCAATGTTATACTAATAGATTTATAGCTAGTGTCAACTGGATCCTGCTTTAGACACTGGCTGTGAGTAAAGTGCACATGCTGGGAGGTTATTACAGTATCATCAATGATACTATAATGTATTTTGAAGTGTTCTAGCTATGAACAGTACAAAGTGTACTGTTAATTTTCAATGAGAAGATCGATACCAGTGTCATGTTTCCATTATATATGAAGCTGCAGTCAGGAGATGGTTAGCTTAGCTTAGCACGAAGACTGGAAGCGGGAGAACAGAGCATGGCGTTGTATAAAAGCAACAAAATCTAATTAAAGCTCACTCATAGTTTTTTGTACAAATAGATGAACAAGATTTATAAATTAATGAGCCTTTGTATTTCACCTTTAGACCAGGGGATGGCAACCTTTAGCCTACTATCGAAATAGCCATTTTTGGCCCAAAAACCCCCCCACAATCAGTTTGGAGCTGCAAACCATATTTGAGCCTTATATTGAAGGTAAAACAGACTATTAAGTCTAAATTAGCATATCCGCTTCACTAATGGCTCTAAATGAGCATTTATTAAAGATTTAAG
Source organism: Epinephelus fuscoguttatus (assembly GCF_011397635.1). NCBI lineage: Eukaryota > Metazoa > Chordata > Actinopteri > Perciformes > Serranidae > Epinephelus > Epinephelus fuscoguttatus. The sequence continues at coordinate 27,095,161 of NC_064768.1, forward strand.
ATTTACCACAAGGTAGCTACTCTGTAACGGGCTATTTATGATTATTTGGTAAATTAATGTTGCAGCATTTGTGAAGAAACAAACAAATCTGTCCATGCACTATTAAATTCTCTATTTTTATCTCAGACTTTATTTTATTTTTTACTCGAAATCCATAGCTAGCCTAGCAAGGGGTATTAAAGACTAGCCGCCGCCATTGAGCTTGGGCTAAATTTAGAGAATTCTTATGATTGGAGAACGTAAAAATTGCTTTAGGCATGTAACAGTGAAACTGAACATGAAAATGTAAAAAAAAAAAGAGATCACTATTCATTAATATATATAATTTTTGTTAAAGCCACAGTGGAGAGGGGCTAAAGAACCGATAGAGCCAAGCTAGCTGTTTCTAGTCTTATGCTATGCTAAGCTTAGCTAATCGCCTCCTGGCTCACATGTCATATGTCATGTCACAGACAGACAAGACAGAGGAATCGATCTTCTCATGTTACTCCCAGCAAGAAGGCAAATAAGCACATTTTCCAAAATGTTTAACCGTTCCTCTGAAGGTCCTGCACACCCACACATGTGATTTAATACTTACTTAATTACATCTCTTGTCAAGTTGGAGGTGGGCGGAGTTATACTGGGAATTACATTAAGTCACAAGAGTCCGTGTATGATTAAGAACTATAAAAGTGTAGATTTTTACACACAAACAGGGGCAGCAAAACTAAAAGGAGAGCGATGAAGATGTCTGCACACGCCCACGCAGATCCAATTAAGCAGAATAATTAAAAACACCTAAGTGGGTGTTTGATGGATGTGCAGGGCCTTTAAGATCAAGAGAGTTAGCCCTCAATGCTTTAAACATTATTGTTATGAAAGTGCCATATTGACCATAATTGCTGTGTGCAAATGCTCTTGTGAGATGTGTTATGTAGTTTACTTCTTGAAAGAAATTGCTGGACTTTGTGTCGGAATTCAAGAGCTCTCACCTTGAACAAATGAAGAGCAGCAGATATTTTCAGCCCTCATTGTAATGATGGGTCATTTTCTTTGCAGCTTTTGCTGTAAAATGTTATTTAACTCATTTCATAATTAATGATTCATTACACATCATGGGGAAAAAAATCTGTGTTGCAGCGATTAGATGCTTGACAGTATTCTATTTGAGGACTGTGAACATTATACCCTCTGTGGAAACCTGAGGAGAAACCCGCCGATTTGTTCTGGTTACTCAGCAGAGCTCCCTGTATATTTGTATGTATGTGTGTGTGTATGTGCACGTATGCATCTGTATACAGAACTAGTGCATACATCCAAATGTGTGTTTGAATTAACATGTACATGCATAATTGTGTGTATTTGCATTCATGCTGTACGGTATGTGTGCATTTGTGTGTATGTGGGGACCTTGTCTGATATTCAGTAGCTTCAAAGTCCTGACCTTGAACAGTTTGAGTGCTGTCTGCTTAGTCAGGGCCACTGCATCTGCTCTTGTCAAAGCAAACAACAGTTCCAGTGTACTGCAGTGCATGGGATTTTTTTTATGATCTATCTATCTAGATAATAACCCTGTTTTTTTTGTATCCTCTTCCCTCTCTTTACAGTGTGTGATTGTGTGTTCAGCATGAGTAACATCTATGAGTCTGCAGAGGCCACGCTGGGCTTCATCAGCTCCCCATGCCTGACCAAAGTGGAGCTGAGAGTGGCCTGCCGGGGGATCTCAGACCGCGATGCTCTCTCCAAACCCGACCCTTGCGTGGTGCTGAAGATGCAGTCGCACGGGCAGTGGTTTGAGGTACAGTAATGGGGTGGGATGAAGTGTTTAACTGAAGCGTGCTTCCAGTTCAGGAAGACTGTTTCCTAAACAGAAAATGAGAGACACTCTTAAGAGGAGCTGAAATGCATGTGTGAGGAGTCCGACATCTGACCATGATGTATATTGTGTGAGTCCATAGAACCTATAGAACAGCCCGTAGTGCTGATTGTCATTGACATGAGATTTCTAACAATAGAGATTAAACATTATGGCCTATAAATCTCTCCACTAACAATTTACCTTTGAGTTATGTAAGGTTTTATGCTTCTACTACAAAGTTGATCCAACTTTCAGAGTCAGAGTCAGTGAAAAGAAGTGTTTTCAAAGGACTTTACTGTGCCTATTCAACTTTATTTTCATAATCTACACCATACGTCCATGACCTGATGTACCACACAGACTGTAAGTGTATTCATCCACTCTACACATTCTGTTGCAAAAACCTATCTCACGCAGGCGTAACACTGGAGGGGAACATGTACATGTGTGCATGTATGAGTATGTTCCTCTGTCTGGCGGCAGCTAATCCCGCAAACTACCGGACCAATCAGCCTAATATTTTGCGTGCATGTTTATGACTGTTTGCTCAAAGGCCAATTTGTGGTTGCGGTGATTCATAATTTTTGAAAAACCTTTTTCTTTGACTGTTTTATTCCGTCATCGACTGCTGTCCACTCATGCTTCTTAACCGGCCGATAGAGGCTGCAAGTTTTCCAGAAATCAGCTCAGCTAAAAACAACAAGCCTTACTGTTTGTTGCAGGCCACATTTTGGCCCACGTTGAGGCACAACGACTGACATTCATAGAAAAGTTTGGTTTCGTTTTGAACTGGAGCGTCTGCAGATTGAATCCATACCTGATATGTTAGGCATGAATTAGGCCCTGTTGTTGTTATCTCCACTGCCATATTGCCTGTAAGGGAGCTGGAAGGGACAATTCCACCAAACGCAGCCGCAACAAGGTTTTATTCCGTCCTCTGCAGGGCGTCATACCACAGCAGGAATGTTTCAGAAGCGGAGAATTTGCTTTCTAGATTTTGTAGACTCGCAGATTTTGTTGATTGGGACATTTTTCCTTGTACTTGTACCATAACTTAGTAAGCAGGCTATGTAGTTAAATGTTTTTTGTCTGTTTTAATTGTGTAGTTATGTCCTAGTTTGTTGTCCCGTGGCCTACAATAAAAAATAACACCCTTCAAAGTCCAGTCATGAACAACATGGGTCAAAGAGTCATCCTCATACGTATGTTGTACATATATTTCACATACAGTGCCTGTCAGCAGGTTTGCTGTTTGCAATGATCTGTGGCTCCGTCAGAAATAGATGAGATGTTTATATTTATTGGCTTCTGGGATGTGCAGAGGTCTGCACATTCCTAGTTCCTTAAGGATTTCTCCGTATTTAAATTGATTCAATCATATCAGAGAATTCATGTTTGACTAATTGATTTTGTGTAATCAAGGACCTACGCTGTCAAGCAGAGCTGTGATTGTGCCGCGAAACCTTCTCGCACTAAATTGCAAGTTATGTTTGGTTTTAATAAATTATGGATGATCATTGTCACAGAAGGCAACAGAAATCTCAACTTTTGTGAGCTGGTGCACAGATTGCGTTTAGCTATTCAAATGCTTTTGTCACCTTGAAATGGAAAGTGTGCTGGTTTTGTTTCTCTGCTCATCTCAGCTCTCCAAAACACGCTATCTGCCCCAATAGATTTGATATTGAAAATAATGTGAGCACAGCACTGAACTACTTCTTCCTGGAGTCATGAACAATTTTATCAGGCTAAATGTACACAATAAAAAGGTTTCAAATAGATGGAGACAACATCTTTCTCAAATAGATTGTTTAGCACTTGAAATTAGAAAAGAAAGGGAGAAGTGATGGTGCATTCTGCTAGTAAGTGTTCCACTTCCTCTCCTTTTATCTCTAAGACTCACAACCTGCTCCTTCTGGTACTTCAGATGGAATCTCCTTCTTTAAGGGAACATCTTATTCCCACTGAAGTCTCACCAGTGGCAGCAGCACATGTATTAGCTGAACTTTGTAAGAACACAGCATGAGGTTAAAGATAAATCTGAGAGAATTTCAGGACAAAAGTGGATCTTTTTCTTTATCTCTCTCCTGTATTTCTGGGAGAGACAGTCATATGCTGAGTGAACTGTCTTCCTTTTAAATATGTAGATACCAACACACCCACGCATACACGCACATCCTCACACATACAGTGCTACAGTGAGCCACTCCAACAGACGTACATGGATTCACACACACATCAGTCACTAACGCAAACTGTCACAGGAAGCAGCTCTACAGCACTGCACTGCACACACACAAACCCACACACACACACACACACACACACACACACACAAACCCCCACACACACACATAGATTTCCACAGGGGCTCAAGATCAAGTGCTCAGAAAGTAGTGCAGCATTATTCTGTCTTTGGAGACTCCACAAAAAGCTACTTTGTACAGCATACTGATGTGTGTGTGTGTGTGTGTGTGTGTGTGTGTGTGTGCCTGTGGGATGTGTGTGTGTGTGAATTTGTGTGTATGTGTTACAATAAGCGCCTTCGTGAGAGTGAGGGAATGGACAAATGTTATCACTGCCCATCAGATTCAGAGCCTCTTAATTGGGTAATTGCTGAGAGTGTGTTCAAGCCATTGGGCGTAAATGTGTTTGTGTGTGTGTGTGCGTGTGTGTGTTTTCATGATTCTTTTTGCTTTGATGAGATGCCAGCCTATTGAGGTAAGTGTCACAAAAAGGCCAAATCTGTGTGTGTGTGTGTGTGTGTGTGTGTGTGTGTGTGTGTGTGTGTGTGTGTGTGTTTGTTGAGTCTGCTGGTGTGCCATTCACTTTTTTGTTCATGTGTTTGTTTGCGTGTGTGTGTGTGTGTGTGTGTGTGTGTGTGTGTGTGTGTGTGTGTGTGTGTCAAAGGGTTATCAACAATAAAAGGGACCCAGTCGTCGCTGCTAGTGTTGGATAGGTTTTGTTGGCAGCACGGAGCCAGACTTTTGTTTGGGCTTCTATTCCTCTCTGCATCAGGCAGTTAGAGAGAAGAAAACGCGAGATCAATATTACCATCGTCGCTTCTTTGTGTCATCAAACAGCTTGCTCGATTTTAGCCATCAAAAACAAAATCCATATTTGCAGTCCTCAAGTTGATAAGTGTAAACAATTTGGTAATGGATATTTGTGGTAATTGCTGCAGTGCTGAAAAGTCTGCTGAGGTTCACAATCGATACACATTGGCAGCGTGTTGGATGTTGAATGAAATCTTCATACTTCAGTCCACTTTGGAAGACCACAAACAAAACTCAATTTAAAGTGAAACTGCCAACAGTGAAGAGGCAGTTTTATTAAACACTACTTTCACACAGCCAGACCTTTACAATAAAATAAATATACACAACAATGTAAAAACATTGAATTTGGTGGAGGTGTGGACTTGAGCCACAAGATTTGGACTCCAGTTGGACTCAAGTCACAAATTTGACAATATGGAAATCCATCGGTAAAAAAGAAAATAAATAAATAAATAAATAAATAAATATCTTCCTTAGACTTGACCAAATTATAAAACACTTACAACTCAACTTGGATTTTAACACTAGTGACTAGTGACTTCACTTGGACTTGAGCCTGTTGACTTGAAAATACTTGATACCTTCCCAAAAATTAAGGTTTATTTCCCTTCATTTCTTGCATCAACCAGCATCGGGGATATTCTTTCACAGTGTGTCAACAAGTCATTTAATTTCAGCCAGGAACACTGTCCTCATAGATTTAACCATTTATTGCATCAACAGAAAACTCAGTAATACTTGGTGCTGACGGCTCTGCTTAGAAGTTGCTCCTTGGATTTGACAAGCAGCATGCTAAGCCCAAACAGGGAGCACAATACAGAAACACCTTCCCCCTGGTATACAGGAGTAGGCCCAAAGCAAGACATTAAATCCCACATGTTAGGACTCTGAATTAGAAAGGTGGAGACAAAGCTTTGCCAGCAGCAGCATTGGTATAGCAGGGATCAGTAAGTGGAAAGCTATATTTAAATGGACTGTTGTGAGAATGGGCTGTGATGAGTGTGTGACTGATTAGAAAAGAAGATTCAATCAGTGGGCTGTCAGCTGATTACAGCTGAGATGTATGATTCCCTAGTCCTGCATGAACAAACGTGATATTCCCTTTAGTGCACTTCGAACCAATCGGACAGCATCCAATCAAGATGTAGGAGAGAACCATGAAGAACTAATGTTACGTTACAGAGCACCAGCTAGATCATTTTGTTCACGCACAAAAACTATATGGTGGTCAACGAAAAAATAATTTGCGCTTTGCAAAAATAGTGGGTCAAATATTATACTCAGACATGCAACAATTTTGGACTTTGATGTTTGAAGCTGCACAAAGAATAGTAAGGCTAATATTAACATAGTTAGCAAGCTAATGCTAACAGCAAAGTAATTAAAAAGGAAAATGTGTTTAAACTAATTAATATAAACTATAAATTGTTATTAGGCCTTCTCTGTTGTTAAAACCCGGTTACTGCCTGAAGCGAGGGAGTTCAAGTATCTCAGGGTCTTTTTCACGAGTGAGGGTAGAATGGAGCATGAGATGTATCGGGGGTTTGGTGCAGCATCTGCAATGATGTGAGCGCTGCACTGATCCGTCATGGTGAAGAGAGAGCGGAGCTGGTAAGCGAAGCTTTCGATTTACTGGTCCATCTACATCCCAACCCTCACCTATGTTCATGAGCTCTGGGTAGTGACCGGAAGAATGAGATCGTGGATAAAAGAGGCCAAAATTAGTTTCCTCCGTGGGCTGGCTGGGCTCAGCCTTAGAGATAGGGTGAGGAGCTCAGACATCCGGAGGGAGCTCGGAGTAGAGCCGTTGCTTCTTCGTGTCTAAAGGGGTCAGTTGAGGTGGTTCGGGCATCTGATCAGGATGTCTCCTGGGTGCCTCCCGCTGGAGGTGTTTTAGGCACATCCCACTGGTAGGAGGCCCTGGGGCAGACCCAGAACACGCCTGAGGGATTACATATCTCATCCGGCCTGGGAACACCTTGGGATCCCCCAGGAACTGGAAAGTCTTGCTGGAGAGAGGGACGTCTGGGGTGCTTTGCTCAGCCTGCTGCCCCTTGACCTGGCCCCGGATAAGCAGATGAAGATGGATGGATGTTGTTAAAATTGTATTACATTTGGAGTAGAGCACTATTGTGACTTGTTTAGGACTTGAAACTCAAAGTTTAGGAATTGGGACTTCTCAATCTTGAATCGGGCTTTGACTCATGACTTGCCTGTCTTGACTTGGGACTCAAATTGGAACTTAAGTGCAAAGACTTGAGACTTACTTGATTTGAAAAACAATGACTTGGTCCCACCTCTGGAACTCTGTGTAACACAAGAATAAGATTAAGTTGTTGGTGATAGGCGAAACGATTCTTACACAGTATCGGTTACTTCAAGATGCATGAAAATGTATCCAACCTTCAAATTTTTGATACTTTCGATAGTTTCTCTGACAGCCAGTGCTGCCCGACCCACAAAACTTCTCTTCAATGCATTACCAGCCATCATGCTGACGTTTACATCAATAAAGACTTATTTAGCATCCCACTTGTATGTAGGAAGGATATATAAGATCAATACGATATTACAGAAATGTCACTGATGTCCCATTTACTTCCCCAGCTTTGTGCTGTGTTCATGTGGTGTTGGATTCATCTGAAAAGTGAGTTTCTGATCATATTTCATGGCTCACTTGATCCGTTTTTTTTTGTTTAAACACAAGCATTAAAATGCATCTTCTCTGCAGCATCCATGTTGTTTCCACATTACAAAAAAAGGTCATGAACGCACCGAAATCAAAAGAACGACCATCTGAGGAGCATTGTCCTGTATAGTCAGTATCCTATAGTAACAGCAGGAGGGCAAATGGGAAAGTTGGAGATTCATGAGCACCTAGGTGTTGGACAAGCTGACTAAGTACATACCGGACACTGAAAATAGTCGTTCAAAAAGATTTGTTCGTTTGTTTTCACCCATCACCATTAGTTGTTAGTTATTAGATGTTTTGACCAATGTGTAGGAAAGACATCAGTGGTTTTACAAATCATTATACAGGAGTTAATTAATTTATATTTATTAGGCAATAAAAACAATGATTACAAAAGAGAGTTTACAGATTACAAATTAATATGTCAACAAATAAATTACATTATGAAACTATTAATTTATGTTTAATTGGAAATGACAAAGTAATAAAACAAACAGACTGATTAATACAGAAGTGAATAATTGAAATCAATTTGACAGTTTAGTTTTATAATGGTATCATTTGTTATAGCATTTCCACCTATCAAATGCTTTTCCATTTACCAACTGTTAGATGATTTACAGCCCTCTGGGATATTTGAGAAAATTGAAACCCACAGTAATAGTAGTTATGTTCTTTCAGATTCCAAAAAATGTGTTGGACATACTATGGTTAACCTGGAGTTGTGTGTGTGTGTGTCCATGCACCCCTGCCTCTGTGCAGGTGGACCGTACAGAGGTGATTCGCAGCAGTAGCGGCCCCGTCTTCTCCAAGATCTTCCTGGTGGATTACTACTTCGAGGAGGTCCAGAGGCTCCGCTTTGAACTGCATGACATCAGCTCTGGCAACAATGGTCTCCGTGACGCTGACTTCCTGGGAGCCATGGAGTGCACCTTAGGACAGGTCAGTGTGTTTTGACACGGGGAGTGTATGTGAAACACGCAGGTTAGTTAAGAATGCATGATGTGAGTAAGGCGGGTAGCCTGAGTGAAGTGCTGGACACTTACTGTAATCACGCTAGGTTTCACTCCTTGCTATTATTGTCTCCTTCCATTGTCCACTATTCAATAAAACAGACATCTCCTAGAAGTCAGGCGTCTATGAATGAATATGAAACAGCAGGCGGGCTGCTGCACAAGCCAAGTGGTGCGTGTGAGTGAAGTTCGGAGTTCACGTCTGAACACACATAAGAATGAGTGTGTATGATGAGAGCATGCATCTACAGGTGAACGCATGAAAGGAGTGCATTTATGCGCATCAGTAAGTGCACTTACCAGTACACCAGTATATCAGTGTTGTGTTTACCAGTGCAGAGCATAGCAGGCCATGTCAGACGTACACACACACATGAATTGAGCCTGCATGCTTTGAGTGTAAGACTTACAGACTGGAATGTATAATCCTTTGTAACGTTAACTGAGCTTGTTGGGATTTTAAATGTCTGTATCAGGTAATGTGTGCTTTGATTAGGGTGAGGGAGCAACTTTAAGATAAGAGAGGCCAACTTTAGCCGTGGCTGGAATCCTAATGTCATCTTTCACTCGAGGTCGGATACTGTCGCTGTGTGCATTTACACTGAGCTGTCCTTGAATGCTAAGTTACTTAAAGCTCTGACGGTGCTTTATGTTTCAAAGCATATGCGATTACGTTTTTTTTCCCCTCACTTAGTGGTGTTGTTGCACCTATTTATGATATAACTGTAATCAGTATTTAAAGATTCACTTTATTTATGCGCTTCATAATATCCAAGAGCATTTAAGAAGAGATTGTAATTGCGTTAGTGGTAATTAACAAGATGATTTCAGAGAATCACCAGTTAAGTCACGCTGAGAAGAAGGAAATAAAGACAACGCAGAAAGGACAGGCTTTCCAAAAAGTACTGAAGTGTTTGTGTCCACTTCTCATTGTCAGAGATGCTATCAGCAATATAAAGCTGGTGGAACCGTTGGGAGAACTGAGATAATTGATAAGGAGGGAAGTGATTTTGAAGGCGAGAGCCGTGGAGGTTTACTGAAAGGGGATAACATGCTGCCAACATTTTGTCTGGAAGCTGTAGCCTTTCCAGCAGTGTAATTTAGAAAAAGACAGCATTACAGTATATAAGTGCAATGAAAGCACCAGAAGCACAGATAACAATTTGTTCAAGTAATATAAATTGAACTGTTAATGGTGGTTCACAGTGGCAGGCCCCCCCATAGTTGCTGGTGTCATCACTGGGGAATGTAGCCAGAAGGAAGGCATGTCACAGATGTATTGTGTCAGTGATATTTGTCACAGACAGCATGCCAGCAATCAACCAAGGCAAGTTGTCCTTAAAGTCAATCAATATTTATGTTTTTCCAATGGATCACATTATATGGACCCATTATATGTGATAAAACCATGGAGAAGTATCTGCAGACTCTGGAGTGCTCCCCTTTATTGCACCGTTCACCTTGTCTCTTTGATTAGCTGGTGAACGTAGTGGTGCATGTGGCAGTTTAAGAGCCAAGAGTTTTTCGCATGTGTCGGTGAAAACAAAAACGGAGTCAAAAGTCAAATATGAGACTAACATAGATGAATGCTAATGTTGCTCCACATCTGCTGTTTGCTAACAAGTTCACCACATCAACTTAAAAGTAATATGTCAGTATTGTGTTTACAAATTTGCGTCTGCTGCCCCCGAGTGGACAGTTATTGTAGACTTAAATAAAGTTGAAGTCAATGGACATCCTTTTTCCTTGGAATTACATTTCATTACAAAATGACACACATTAAAGGGTGTATTCTATCAGAATTGTCAGTTTATGTTTGTTAACATAACATTAAAACTTTGCCCCTTCTCCCCACGCTGCTTGTACCAACGTAACCTCACACAACAGTTCGTATGGCAGTGGTTCCCAACTGGTCCAGCCACGGGATCCAGATTTCTGTTCAGTCATTAGTCCAAGGTCCACACAGTTTAATACATTCAGCGTCACACTTGCGTTTGGTCATGTCTTTCAGCTAGTGTGCTGTCCTCGTAATTAGCTGTCCGATAGTCACTTTCCTCAGCAGGAAACGGCACATCAAATAAAAGCTCTGTGACAGAAATTCACTGTACTTAACAATAAAGTGTGTTTTTATGTATTTGTTTTTACAAACAACAAACTTGCGAGTCACTTGTGGTCCAGTCAGAATAGACACGTAACCTACTTTTGGACTACTACCCACCAGTTTGGAACCACTGTTATTGTTATCTTTTGAAAATGCACACAAAACAGTTTGTATCATATCTAAAAAATTAGCGAATTATATATTTAATGCAAAGTTATAGAGGTTAGGTTTAGACACGTTAAGTTACCCCTAAGGTTTAAGAAAAGAAATATAGTGACGACGTGAACTAAAATGACTCAAAGTCCCTGCCTTGAGGGACTGCTTCCTTAAATTCTCCACATTGGTCACCTTCGCAAATATGTGGGTTATATGCAAATTACTGGCCTGGCTCATGATTACGTGTGCTAAATATGAATTCACGCATATTACTTTCTGTATAAGTATATGTACGAACAATACAACCTGCTTGCACGTATGCTTCAAGCTACTGTAGGCCTACTATTGTAGGAACGCTGTATTGGAACAGCCGATACTTGAAGCTTACTAAGCCAAATGATGGCACCTACCTGTCCGAGAGAAAATAGGCCAACCCCACGTTGCTCTTCATCTCCACCCTCTCCTGTAATTTGAAAGCATCGATGGTGCTGCAGATCCCACTGAGAATCAACACCTCACTCTGCAGCTCAACACGGCTTCCAGGTGCTTTTAGCTCATAATTTTGGTTCATCTATCCGTGTGATGAGCACCCAGTGGATCTCACCGACCTTCTCATGTACACTTTAGCAGTCATTTATAGCTTGTGTAACACCTGGCCTGCCCAAAATAGTAATAGGTGAGAAAAGTGCAGGAGCTGGCAGATCATACAAAACCTGAGAAAATTACATTTGACAGGTGGTGGGAAAGGTGACTCTGACATGCTGCTTTCTGTCCATTGGATGTGTGAAGTAGGCAATTGTATGCTAGCATTAAAGAGAAGTGCCAACATGAGGGTGACACTAACAGGGCGAGCTTGTGCCTCTGAGGAGAAACACTGGGATGTGTGGGCTGACTTTGTGGAGTCTGTTTGTTTCAGATCGTCTCTCAGAGGAAACTGACCAAAGCTCTACTCAAACAGGGAAACACGGCTGGAAAGTCCTCCATAACGGTATGACACTGTTTCCAGAGTCAGCCCATCACTATCACACACACATACACATGCGCACACACACACACACACACACACACACACACACACACACACAAATCACACGCACCACCTCTTGCACTCAGACACTCTGAAGATAATTAATTTGATGATGTTGCCTGTTCAATCTGCTCTGTTCCTCATTTCCATCTCATTTTCTCTCACCTCTTCCTTCTACCTCTCTCTCTCTTCTCCTCCTCCTCCTCCTCATCTTCCCCCTTTTCCTCTCCACCCTCACTGTAAAGGTGACAGCCGAGGAGTTGTCTGGTAATGACGATTACGTTGAACTGTCCTTCAGTGCTCGTAAGCTAGACGACAAGGTTTGTGCGAGTGTGTGTGTGCACTTTCAAAAGGATTTAAAAAATCTGTGGTTTTTCCTTCAGATATGAGAGGAATTAATATTCACAGATATGAGTTTGTATGTGTGGGCTATTAGGCAGGTGTGTGTGTGTGAGTGTGTGGGCGGGGGGAGTATGTGGGTGGAGGGCTGTGGGAATTGGCAATGAAGCAACTTACACACAATACACAAAAGTACAATCTGGCATTAGAGAAGGCCTGCTGAGATAGGTGGGCACCCCCCTCTCCCCAATAACCCCCTCCTATCTCAGCCACCCCACCACACACACAGATAACTATATTAATTTTCAGCCTCCACACACGCGCGCGCACACGTCCACGGATGACTAATCCAAACAAGTTGTGCCTTAGGGGAAAAATGGAAGAAAGCAGGGGAGGGGCGGCTAAATTGGAGAGGACAGGAAAGGGATGGGTGGAAGACACAAGGAAGAAAGGGAGAAAAGTGGGGTGAAATAATGATTCTGTTAGTGTATGAATGATTTATGGTGATCAAAGGCAGTTCTGAGGCAATGCCTTACATGTTTTCCCCTCTGAAGGATTTCTTCAGCAAGTCAGACCCCTTCCTGGAGATTTTTAGAATAAATGATGACGGCACTGAGTCGCTTGTACACAGAACTGAGGTGATTACATGCACACACAAACACACATTTAGATATTATATTTCTTCCTCCAGGCCTGTGATTAACAAAGACTGTGATGTTTTGTGCCCTGTAGACGGTCATGAACAACCTGAGCCCAGTTTGGAAATCCTTCAAAGTCTCCCTGAACACACTCTGCAGCGGTGACCATGACAGGGAACTAAAGGTGAGTCTGTGACTGTAACTACATGTTGCAAGTCAATGGAGTGGCAGAGTCATTTTATATAACCTTAAACATAACATGCAACAAATTAAAAAATAGGGGGTGCTGCTGTATTTCAAAATACACTTATGTTATTACAGGAAATGTAGGTTACAGACAGTCTCTGTCAAAATAAATGCACTACGTCAGTACAACAGCACAAAATGACTTTTTTTTTTCCTCCAACAACTAACACGTGGTTGGGGTTAGGCAACAAAAGCACGTGGTTAGGTGTAGGAAAAAAGAACATTGGACGTGAACAGCGCTCTCCCGGGTGAAAGTCTGTGTTTGTTGGAGGTGTCTTAAACAGTTTTCATATATAAACGAGGAAGCACGCACATCCAAAAATAAGGATTGGGTCCTGGACAAAAAAGTCAAAATGTGTAAGATAAAGGAAAAGAAGTCCGCACACCAAAAAAGCTGCAATGCAAATAAAAATTTAATTAAAACACTTCATGGATGGGTGACATTTTGGGCACACGGTCCGAGGAAGGGCCTTGTGCCCGAAACGTCACCCATCCATGAAGTGATTTAATTAAATTTTATTTGCATTGGAGCTTTTTTGGTGTGCGGACTTCTTTTCCTTTATCTTAAACAGTTTTCATCCCAATAAAGACTGACTGCGAGTAAGGATCCTTTATTCATACATGAATAACTTAACTTAAACAGTCTTTATCAGGGTATAAAAACCCTTTCATACCCTGATAAAGACTGATTTTAGTAAAAATTCTTCATTAATACATGGACGATCAATGTATTTTGACTTTAACAGTTTTCATTAGGGTGTAAAAACCCTTTTATACCCAGATGAAGACTGATCATAAGTAAAAAAGTCCTTACATACATGGATGACCGACGCGTTTCGACGAAGACAGTCTTCATCAGGGAATAAAACCCCTTTTATACCCTGACGAAGAGTATAAAAGGGGACTGACGAATGTTTAAGTCAAAGCGCATTGATCATCCATGTATTACTAAAGGATGTATTTACAATCGGAGTGCCTCAGGTGCTTTTTAGACTGCCAGTCTATACCAAAGACTTCTACACTAAGTAAGCCTGACAGTCTTTGTTTTTTACTCTTATATAATATGCAACAACTTGAACATGCAGAACCAGAAGGCAACAGCTCTTTTTGTTTTTTAGGTCCCCCCAGGGAGACACTGTGCATTTAAGAGTAGAGGCCAAACAGCACCTGAAGGCCTGCAGGTGTTTCTTTGCAAGGTTTTTTTCTGTGCAGCATACAAATGATGAGATTTGTAAAACATAAACAAAGTGCCACATACCCACAAGCGAATCAAACCGTGTGAGCAAGTCACAGAGCAGCCTTGATCATCTCCTTCCGTTATCTTCTTGGAGCCATGAGTTGGGTTCAGGTCATGTGCTGCCGCTCCTGTCATCCTGATGCCTGATGTGTTATTTAAAGAGCCGGACGGGTGTGAAAGAGCTCAGTGGTTGTCCTAAACTCTCACCTTTACTTGCCAGAATAGATCCGTGTGCGCACGTTTGTGTGTGTGTGCGCATGAAGTGGTGGCCGCACATCAGCTCCGAACAGTTATTCTTTCCATGAATAAACATGAGCTTGTGCATTAAATATTCAGAGGCGTCTTAACTCTGCATGGCTCCTGACAGCAGGAGAAAGGGCTCATACACTCACACGCACGCCATTGGCTATGGTTTCCAGGGCTACCTGTTTGAAGCATCAGAGCTATAGTGAGAAATGGCAGGGCAGAGATTTCTATTCAGACCAGTGCTTCCTTTTCACAGGGCTCTTAACTGACCAATGCATAAATGCATAACCCTCCTCTGCGGTGTCTGTCTCTTGCTTTGTGTTTCTTCTCTTCCATTTCCTCCACCTTCCTACTTTTTCATCTGTCCCTCCACTGCCATGTCTCTCTCTCTCTCTCTCTCTCTCTGTCTCTCTCTCCGTCCAACAGTTAGTATTCAGTGAATGGAATGAAGATTCTTCATTTTTTCATCACTCTCTCGCATAGTGCTCAGCAACTTGAAGTGGAAGTGAGGCTGCAAAAAGCAAGCACTCACCCCCTCACACAAAAAAACACAGACACGTGTACAATCCACAAATGATCACACACACAGACAAAAAAGGCACACACACGCTTCAGGGGCAGGCACTCGTCTGTTTAAGTGGGAGACAGGAAATAAGGGGACAACTGCTGGCCGTTGTTTTTAATCAAACGTTAGTGGATTGGTTCTGATTGCAAGTTGTTTGGGTGACCTAAGGCGAGAAGGTCGCAAAGCTCAACAGGAAAATGAGTCATTCACGGTCATTTAACCTTTGTGAAAGGTAGAAGCATTTATCTGTCTCTCTCTCTCTGTTAACGAGGGTCTCTATTGACCCACTTTATTGAGTATTATTGATTGTACAGTGTGTCCAAATATTGGTGCCTTTTGTCACCTTTTCATATTATAGGATTATTTCTTTATGATGTGCGGAGCCGTGGCCCGCTGACCTGCACATTTCACCGGTGATTGAGGCCATTTTTCTTGTCTGACAGCTCCTTTGAGAGAAACAAACTATTACGCCTAAACACACACACACACACACAAACACACATAAAGCGGTCTCTTAAGCCACGTCCCTCTCAGCATCCTCAGATTAATATTTCACCGCTCCATTGCCCCCCCACTAACACTGCCTTATCAATCATTCAGCATGGCATTTCCCTGCATGCCATGAGTGCATGTGTGTGTGCATTTAGGTGACAGTGTTTCAGCTGCGCTCGAACTGAATGAGTGTGTGCTCCTGTGGGTGTCTCTTTGTGTCTGTTTCAGTGCACAGTTTGGGACTGGGACTCTAATGGAAAACATGACTTTATTGGGGAGTTTCAGACCACCTTTAAGGAGATGAGAGCAGAGCAGGAGGGCAAACAGGTGAGCACCCGCAAAGGGATGGAAGGAGTAACGACTGCACACCAACTCACTGCAGCTGTATTTAGATGGACAATGGCGCAATAGCTGGATTGTAGTCACTTAATCACACTTGTATTTATACCAATGAGCTCATAGGCTCAATGATAATGTGGTTAACCATCCAACCTAAGTCCCAAGTCAAGACTGACAAAAGCGGAGTCAAGTCCCTAGTCCTACAGTCATAATGCTGTCTTCACCAAGCCTAATGCCATTTTAACAACAGAGTAATAATATATTAAATATACCCAAACCATGATTGCTTTTTAAAATTTGTATTTATTTGTTAAAACATATTCATTGGGAGTTGTCGCATCTCCATCTGCAAATTCCAGCTGGCTCGTTTTCCATACTACAATTACTTTTTTGTTGACGACACCCTAGTTTTTGTACGGGAACAAATTTAACTTTGGTATCGTTTTTCAGCTGGCACTCAGTATCGTTACGCTAGTTCTTCATAGTTCTCTCCTGCAACTTGATTGGATGATGTTCAATTAGTGCAAACAAAGTGGATCTTGGGAATAACCTTTGGCTATGCCCCGCCCCTTTGTGATGGTCCGACAAGATGTTGGAGCAAGCATGGAGCCCACACTGTAACTAACTGCGCTCCCTGGAAAAATGTTATCAAATTTTTAGGAAAACAAAAAAGTGTTTTCAGAGAGAAGCAGACAGACAGGTCTAAAATATGTGTTTGAAGGATATATCCAGGATGTCAAACTGACTCAGCAGCATATACAGATCAAAATAATAAGGACAGAAGCTAAAGCCAAACTGGTTATTGAGACAGCAGACAATTATTATAAAGGAAAGCTTCACTGATATTCATCCAGCTGTATGTCATCACAGTGTGTGCAGATAAACAGCGTTAAGCTAACCCCCGTGCCGCTGTCAGTACCCCAAACTTACGCTACCAGACCTCTGCTGGCAGACAGGCAGGGAGCACCAAGGGAAGCCAAACAACATTCATCTGCACACTCACTGTGATGACACACAGCTGGTTGAATATCAGCAAGTTTCCCTGCTTCCCTTCACTGGTTCCTGTACAGCAGGTTCAGTCTTCATTCACTGTTATAATCATTTCAATAGCAAAAGCAGCATGTGTATACATTCAGGCTATATCTTCAGTAGCTAGCTAGCTAACCCTACACTTTTTAGGGTTTGATTTTGGCACATAGATTTTGGGTCATAGTGAAGGGTCAGTTAAGTCTCACCTTGTTGGGACTGAATCATGTTAAAGTTAGTTGATTAGGAAAATAGAATAATTTGTGGGACACTGTCACTTAAGATATTTTTTAAACTTTGAGCTGCGGGGAAGGTGTCAAATATTTTCAAGTCAGAAGGCTCAAGTCCAAGTGAAGTCATGAGTCATTGGTAATTAATTCCAAGACAAGTTTCAAGTCTTTTTCATTTTGTGAGTTGTGCATAAAGTCATTGAATTTGTGATGAGTCTGTGACGACTCCAAGTGATGTGACTCAAGTAAACACCTCGGCAATGGGGTAATAAACATCTCAGCAATCGTACTCAGTCAAAAATATCCCAAACTTATCTTTTCTTCTATGATTTGAAAGATTAAAATATTGCACATGTCACAAGGCTCTTGTATTTTGACGGAAACATTTTCACAACTGTTAACAAACATTAACATTCATGTATGTTATGATCAAAATGATAGACGGCTATCAACAGTCAGCTTTAGCGTAAAGAAATGGTTCAGACCTCTGTTGACTTGACATGACATTGACATGAATGTGTGTGTGTGTGTGTGTGTGTGTGTTCCCAGCTTCAGTGGGAGTGCATCAACCCTAAATACCAGATGAAGAAGAAGAATTACAGAAACTCTGGTGTTGTCATTCTCAATCACTGTAAGGTGAAGTAACACATTATCATATCCTTCTACTTCCTGCAATCCCCTCCTCCATGAGTCTCTTATAACAGTTGTTTTAATTACTGATTAAAAGTGCACTGTGGCATTTTGTATAATACAAACAAAAACGCATTGTGTGTGTCTTTGAATCTTTTCTCTCCTTATTTAACATCTAAGGGTGGATTTCTGGGTCCGTTACATCCATGTTTGCTTGCTGACAGTCTTCTTCTTCACTGATTTTATTGTCACATTTCTACGCTTCTTGGTGCATTACCATCACCAACTGTCAATTAATCGAATAGTGTGAAGCCAGTGTGAAATCATTGTTCAAAAGCGCTGCTCTGGGCCAACTAAACAACAAAGAATACATTTAATCTGTCAATTAATGCTTAGTTGATTAGTTGTTTACTGTTTCAGTGTCACATTACAGTTAAAAATGTGTTACAAACCAAAGATATTAAAGGTACAATGAAATGAAATAGAGATAAGCAGCAATTTCTCATATTTCAACTGGCACCAGTAAATGTTGTCCATTTTTGTCTGATGTAATTAAAACTATTTATCACTACATTTCAATTTATTAAAGATTTTTATGGGTTCATTTTGTGTTATCTAATCAATTCATTATTTAAGCCCTAATCTTAAGATTAACGGTGCATTATGCACAGCCACATCCACCCTTTTCAGCTTTTATTATATCCTGTCTTGACTCCATGACATCTATAAATCTCAACTTTCCCCCTGACAGATCATCAAAATGTATTCCTTTCTGGATTACATCATGGGAGGCTGCCAAATCCAGTTCACCGTAAATTCTGTCACTTATAATCTCTTCAATATTATAGCAGCATGTCATTGTCTGTCCATGCTCATTCATGCTGTGTGTGTATGTGTCTATGTCCCAGGTGGCAATAGACTTCACAGCATCAAATGGGGATCCCAGAAACAGCTGCTCCCTCCACTACATCCACCCCTACCAGCCCAATGAGTACCTCAAAGCGCTGGTGGCTGTCGGGGAGATCTGCCAAGACTATGACAGGTAGAAACCACCCCATCAATCAGTATTTATCTAATGCTGACACACTCACACACACACACCAAGACATATACACACTAGCTGTCCCCTCTCAAGGCTTTGGTCCATTATTTGTCCTTGGCTCTGTACCTTTCTCCATCGCTTTCAGTGACTCATGTGCCTTGCTCTTTCTCTAGTGATAAAATGTTCCCTGCGTTTGGTTTTGGAGCACTGATACCACCTGACTTCAAGGTAGGACACTCAGAATGTGTGTATGAGTGTTTTTGCAGTAGCAGGAGGAGTTCTGGTTACTTTAAATCTCTCTCCAAGGCACAGCTTGCTTTTGATCAACATGAAAAGAGAATACATCTGTCAACCTGTAAATTAGACTGAACATGTTGTGCTGAGTGCTGGCTTTACCATGGCGGTAAAAGGCCCTGTGTTCTCTGCCCCGCATGAAGGTTTCGCACGATTTCGCCGTGAACTTTGATGAGGACAACCCTGAATGTGCTGGTAAGCTATCAAATGAAACAAACGTACACTTCATTCACAGATTTCTTGGCTTGCAGAAACTTTTGTTCATGCACCACACAACCAAACCACTCTGACAGTATCGCTGCAGCACGCCTTTTAATCTCTCCCTCGCTGTCAGTCCCATATTTTTCCCTCTGTATCTATCCCCACTCTCTGTTTCTTCCCCTCACACATACAAATACACACTCCTAAACACACACACATGCAGCTGGGAGATTTGTCACTATGCTGCAGGAAGTATTTCAGGCTCTAAGATACAGAGAAAAACAACACTAATCTGAATGTGTGAAATGGGCTTCTGCGCTCTTCTCCCAACATAGCAGTGTTCCTGCCGTGAAGGTGTGTGTGCGTGTGAGCTTGTGTTTGTGTGGACTATGTAGGAATGCTTTTTAAAAAATGCCCGTTCACCTTGAAGTGCAATCACATGTGCAGAGTCTGATTGATTTTAGCAGATACTTTTGCAAGTACTGGAACTTTGCTTGGCGAGGTCAGTGCAGCGTAATATACAGACGGATCAACAGGAAGACAGATAAATAGTAAGTAGTGAAATAACCTGTGTGTTTGTGTGTGTGTGTTGCAGGGATCCAAGGTGTGGTGGAGGCCTACCAGAACTGTCTCCCCAAGATCCAGCTCTACGGGCCCACCAACATCGCCCCAATCATCCAGAAAGTGGCCTCGTCTGCCTCCGAGGAGATGCACACCAAAGAGGCCATGGTGAGAGAGAATGAGAAAGATTTAAAAAAAAAAGTCTGGGCCATTTTGTTCCTGTTGTTGTGAGTGTTGGTGTTTGGTGTTTGCATTGGCACACGAGGGGACAAAGGAACAGACAAATGGCAATGAAAAGACAGAAAGTGAGATATCAGAGTGGGCAAAAAAAATGAAACAAAGACGGGCAGAAGGAGATGCATTGAAAAGTGGGGGGAAGTGATTGATATTAATTTAATTCCAGTCATAAATTTTAGAGCAGAAATTCCTCTCTGCCTTAATGCCTCCCGCTTCTCTCTGGCTCTCTTGTGGATTAGAATGAGTTTTATTCAAATTAGCTCCTGACAAGAAGCCACTTCTAAAACATAAAAGTCATCGAACATCTTTTCTTCCCTCCCCCCTTCCACCCCCAACTGTCTCCCCTTCTACCCCCAGGAATACTTCATCCTGCTGATCCTGACAGACGGCGTCATCACCGACATGGCGGACACACGGGAGGCCATTGTGCACGCTTCCCACCTGCCCATGTCGGTAATCATCGTCGGCGTGGGCAACGCAGACTTCACAGACATGCAGATCTTGGACGGGGATGATGGGATCCTGCGTTCACCAAAGGGCGAGCCCGTCCTCCGCGACATCGTCCAGTTCGTCCCCTTCAAGGACTTCAAACACGTGGGTGGCACTTGGGAGGAGTTGTAAATTGGGGGGGGGGGGGGTAGAAATCTTGTATTTCTGGAAAAACCCACAGAGCTGTGATAAATACATCCCAGGCAGAAAATGTGACTAATTCTCCAGGGAGGTCAGGCAACATCAAGTTATATATACGAACAGGGCGCTATATGAGACTGCAGCAGAATGGGTTTTGTAACATATTTTTGCACTAGATGCTGTTTTTCAGCTATTTTTGATTCTCGTGTGGTTACTTCTTCACAGCCAGCAAGACTATAGTGGATACCGAGCTGCTTACTTTAAAAGTAGAGCGTTCTCATGCTGAATAACAACATTAAAGGGCATAAGAAATGTGAGGTCATAAAAGAGTAGCGAGTCATGAAACGTTAAGAGAATTCACATCAAGGCCACGGACTAAAAAAGCTTCTAAAGTGGGGCTAAGTGTTACTTTAAAATTTTCAATACTGTTGCCAGAACAACACCTGAGCTTCTGTGCTGCTTTCACTTAAAGATATACTATGCAGGATTGTCCTAAAAAACAATTTCTATAGACTCATACAGAAGTAATCCCTCTCAATCATCACTTATGATCGACTAGAAGTGTATTTTCTGTGTTCATGACATTTATGGGTGTGTATCCCCGCAGCACTTATGTGAGGTCGGGGCTTTATAAAAAGGTAACGACCAGGTGCCAGCTGTAAGCAGCAGGCATTCAAGAGATGCAGCACTAAATAAAGCTCAAATATAGTGAGGTGAAATGAGAGTGAATCTAGGGTTGGCTAGTGTGTTCACAAACAGAAACCATCTCTCCTGCATAGTATATCTTTCAGTGTAAACCATCAAATTTACGATACAGAGAAGTGAAGGCAAAAAGTAGCCCGTGGGTTAAATCTGCACAGAAAAATATTTGCCCCCTATGGCAATAATGGTAGGATAATTCACATCAGATACGTCTGTATGTTCTTTCACAAATCTGATGCAGATAACAATACACAATGCTCATGTAAATCCCAACAAATATGATGATCAGAAGTTACTTCGTACAGCTTTCTGCTTGACTTCAAGCAGTTTTAAATCCATAACTGTGGCCTAGGCTGTGTGTCTCACAAACACAGACAGAACTTCATACTGACGACAACAGGAATGACAGCACTTTTATTTAACCATAAATAGAGCACTGCCCACTTTTTTTTCTAAGCTGAACTACAACGCTGAACCAATGGCAACCTCCCAGGCTAAACAATAAAGCCAGTGCAGAAGTGCCAAAAACTGCAGCTCATCAAATGGCCTCTTGAGGCTGACTCACAAAGTCTGTCAATTAAAATGCCCATGACATAGACATGCCCATGCCTGGTACCAAAAACGGGTTAGCTTTCTGTTGCTAACTTCAACATTCAAGACAAGTATTTGAGGTGTACATTTTTTATAACCAACTCATTTAAAGTTATGCATATTTAAGGGTTGGGGCCGCTTGAGGGACAGGCTGTCACTACGGTGTGAGTCAGATCCATTCCTCGCCCTCACTCAAATATGGTCACTTCTGGCTCCAGAAAAGATAGCTACGGCCAAAATGCTGAACCCGAGGCTTCATAATGATGTCCACAAACCAATGGGTGACATTGTGGTAGCCATGGCGATTATTAAACGCACAGAACATATGACATACAGGAGTCTTTTTTTCTGCCAAATGAGTATCAACATAAGCTGATGTGGTATGCTACGCAGGAAATGCCAGTTACTGTTCTGAATTCATTGTGTAGCTTCCTCTTGGTTGTGTGCTTTATGGTTTGGCACCTGGTCGCTACCTTTTTAAAAAGTCCCAACCTCATCTGATCGCTGTGCCCAGGAATGTCCTTAACATGCCTGAATAATGAGAAAATATGAAAATACAGGCAGTGATCAGGGTCTCTGTAGATAAATCCATTGCCACGCACTTCTAGTGGGTCATAAGTGATGTATGAGAGGGCTTACTTTTGTATGAGTCTGTATCATAGACTGTATACAATAATGGACCTAGCTACTGTGACGTCACCCATTAGTTTGTGGAGTGCCATTTTGAAGCCTCAAGTTCAGCATCTTGGGGATCACCATCTTGGTTTTTGGAGCCAGAATTGACCAAATTCAGAGGAGAGGGTGGAGCTGTGGTCAACTGCTGTCACTCAAGCGGCCTGCCCCTTCAATATGCGTAACTTTAAGCCTTAATGACATTTTGACCCGTGAGTTTTATAAACAAAACCGTTTTTGTACATGTTTATTTCTGCTGTTAAGTTGGGCAATTTCACATAAGGCTCTATGAGGATTGACTCGCTTCTGGAGCCAGCCTCAAGTGGCCATTCAAACAACTTTAGCTTTTGGCACTTGCGTGTTGGCCTCATTTTTCAGCCCCGGAGGTTTATAGCTCTTAGTCTTTACACTGTTCATTCGTTCATTTATTCATGTTAGCATAATGCTGCAGCGGTTGGCATTGTCGCCTCACAGCAAGAGGCTTCCTGGTTCGAACCCAGGGTGGAGGAGCCCCTCTGTGCAGAGTTTGCAGTTTGCATGTTCTCTCCATGTCAGCGTGGGTTTCCTTCATGTCAATCCATGCATGTCAGTCATTGGTGACTCTAAATTGTTGGTGCGAGCATGAATAGTTGTCTGTCTCTGTGTGTCAGCCCTGTGATAGTCAGGTGGCCTGTCCAGGGGGTACCCTGCCTCTCGCCCAGTGTCAGGTGGGATAGGCTCCAGCCCTCCATGACCCCTAACAGGATAAGAGTTTACGGAAAATAAATGAATGGCCCATAGCTGAATTTAATGGCTGGCCCCTGATTAGGAGGAAATATGTCAAAATGTGTGCTCAAAAAGTGAGTAAACATTTTTGTCGTTGCCCAGAAAGTATTGACGTTTGATACCAAGCCATGCTATTTGGGGAAAGTTATACTTCAACTGTGGCTCTATCTGTGTGTGTGTGCTGGGTGGGTGTCAAGAAGTGTTGTATTCAGGGGGTAACGAGTGTGAGTGTGTGGGCGTAATATGCTTGGCGTGCTCGTCAAAACACATCAGCTATCTGGTCCCTGCATGTTTGTGTGCGTGTCTCTCTCTGGTGGCATTAATTTATTTGCCTGACTTTGACAGGGTCTGTTTGGTCGGGTCTGTTATGGTGCGTTTGGTCTGTGACAGGTTGAGAAATCAACCAATTACACCCCAACTAAAGGGAAAGAGAAGGGGGGAGAGAATGTAGGAAGGAGCAGAAACATATAGTATACCTAAAAGTACATAGAGAGACAAGTCAGAGAGGAGAGGTGAGGAATAAATCTGGAGGAACAGAGGAGGAAGGTGGAGGGAGAGGGCGGTCAACAGGAGACCGGAGCTAAAGACAAAAGGGAGCGAGGGAGTGTGTGACAGAGGTGGAGAGGTGATTTTCTGCTCTGTCGTTTCTTTTCAGAAGGGATTAGCAGGACGGAGCTGCTGTGAGACAGGCAGAGTGGGGGATAACAGGTAGATAGGAGCAGAGGAGAGGGTGGAAATGAGAGGAGGAAGAGAAGGGAGGGGGGGGTCGGGGTGGGTGCACTTTGATGGTGCATTGTCTCTGGGAATTATGTGAGACGGAGTACGACAGACTTTCTGACTTTGAGGATTCGGATTGTGTGTGTAGCATGGGAGCGTGTGTGTACGTGCAGATGTGTGGCTGGCCTGTATGTGTGCATAAAAAGTGTGTGAATATGAATATGTTATATATTTAAAAGGAATAGTCTTAGATTTGTTTTGCTAAGATTCATGACAATCATCCTATGGATTTTGAAAGCCTTCTTGTGACCCACTATATTTTATTACTTATGCATTACAGAGCAAAAAAGCAAACAGGAAAAAAGTCCAGACACGTAGAAGTACAGGAATAATTGTCCCAGTGTTGTACCACTCTCAAACCGTCCTCCCACAGTCCTAAATGTGGAATATAGTGAATAATAATTAACACTCAACCTGAGATGATGACAATTCTGCAAGGCCAGAATGATCTCAGTTTTACAACACGCATCCTGGCTATGAATATCTCCAATTAATGATATCAAGGAAAGTGTTTTTGTTATTCAGTGCCTTTTTTGGCTGCAGTAGTCCCTGATAGGTAAATAAACCCTTTACATTAATATTTTCAAGGGTTTCTTGACCCTTCAGTGTTCGCAAACCTATGCCTTAAAATTTGGAATAGCTTCTTTGCATATGATGTCATACATCTGTGTATTGTACAGATGGAGGGCAGGCAACTGGAGGCAAAGACTACCAACACTGCACACATGCCTATGATTTGCACTGTTTACAGGTGTTCCAATGAGAAAGCGGTAGATACTGATTGAAAACCTCCGTCTTCAGTCTGGAGAAGCGGATTCAACCAATGTCAAACGTTAAAGTGTTGTGTTAAACATGCCGTTGCTGTAACGTCTTCTCTGTGTTTTTAGCCATGACCCCGATTTTTATTAAAGGCGTTTCAACAGACCTCTAAGAATGGTTGCCCTAGGAGGAAGCAAATTGCATCTTAAGTTTGCTAATGTTGGCCTGACAGCAGTGCAACCATGCACAGAGCTGATATGGCATTTATGCTCTCACACATTACTCATCCTGCCAAAAACAAGAGGGTCATCATTTCAGCTGTGGACCCTACTACAAGCGAAATACTTACAGTCCACAAGACTTTAATACACTTTTAATGGCTTGCCGTGCCACACCATGCAAATCTGTCAAGTTCATCCAACACTTTTATGCAGTCACTGTCCTCTATTTCCAATTCATGCAGTGTATGGATATATCACTTCCTGCCCTTCATCTGAACTTCACACTTTTAATAATCGTGATTGTAAACAAGCTTTAGCAATTTTTCAAATAATTGCAGGGAGAATCACAGCTGGACTGCTCACATGAATTGACTCATACAGCATAATGTACTTGATCGTTTGCTTTTGCATGAATAATGTGCTTTAATGGACTGTTCCTTTTATGAATAGACAGGCTCTGATGTGCTTTTCTCCTGTGCTATGGAACTAGAGGACAAAAAGGTGAACGCAGGGGTGTTTTGAGGTTGTCAAATGAGCTTGTCTGATCACATCAGTCTCAGTAGTCCAGACCTTTGACAGCATCGGGCTCAACAGCATATTTTAACATTCTAGAATCATGCATGGCCGGTGATGTGCGTTCGTTTGTGACCTCTCCTCTCCTCTCTGTCCGTCTGTCTCTGTGTTTCCAGGCCTCCCCAGCCGCACTGGCTAAGAGTGTTTTGGCAGAAGTTCCTAACCAGGTGGTGGATTACTACAATGCTAAAGGCATCAAACCCAAGTGTATGTCGGATTATGAGTCCACAAGAACCTTCAGCCCCTGACAATGGACTACATGCAATTATACACTCCAATACACACATATATATATCATATATATATATATATATACATTTATGTACTGTATAATACATATACACATGTAAAAGCACAAGCACACATATGCACACAAACAAACATGTACACATAACCATATTACATACATACAGTAGTCTAGTTCAGAGAATTAGCTCGTTCTGGTGAAACAATTTGAACTACTCCATTGATGACTATTGCATGTTCGGCCACAATGGCATCACCTGGGAAATTATTACTATCTACTGTATATTTAAAGATGTTTATAGAAATAAGAGCAGTCTTCTGAACCAGCATGCAGACTCAGACCATAGCCCACCCAGAGAAATGACACTCCTACCTTATTTAGATAACTAGCAAGTTCACGAACCAAAAGATCTGTGGGTAGGAAAAGCCAAAAAATATGTGATTGCATAGCCCGAAATGCTTAGAATTAGCATTGCAAATGTTATTTATGGGAATGGTAGTGTCCCTGTTAGTGTACTGCATAAATGCATGAATAATTCAGCTCCTGCTAATATCCAATCTCCAGTACCCGCTTGCTAGTTATGAAATAAAGTATCTCTGTCATTTGAGTGACATTCAGGGTTGTCTTGGGTGTTTGGGGGTTCTTTTCTACAGATTTGTTTGAGATTTTGCTAAATGGAAATGAACAACTGAATAATTGTAATAATTTCTTATTAACCTTCTTACATTGTAAAGAGTTTTGGGAGGATAGAAAAGCGTGTGTGGTAGACTCTCATCTGTGAGCTGAAAAATGTTTTTTTCTGTATTCTGCATGTTGATTATAATAAAGACACTTTGGTTTTCTCATTTTTGTGTGATCTGATGTTTGTTTGCATGTGTACTTGTATTAATTGTGTTGTATAGACATGTTCACACTGTTGCAAAAGCTCACTTTTGTGGACAAAAAGTTTTCAATTAACATTAGGACTTGGTTTTTGGTAAAAGTTCTAGTTATAGAAATAGAAACTAGGAATATAAAACATGTTTTCAGTTATTTCACTTTTCCTAAGTTAAGTACATAACTAAATTTGTGTGTGTTCAGGGATGCAATATGGAAATCTAGAATAACAAAGAAAAAAGCAGTTGGCAGCCTGTTAGTTGATTTGGTTTTCCACCTCGTGAGCTTCTGTTTCTCAGCTTGCCACCACATATTCAAACTATATATATATACAGACCTCCACTGAGGTTAGATATCACACACCTCCCTCTCTGTCTCACTCGTGGTCAGACAGCCCTATGAGCCGACAGTGTTATTTGTGCATGTGGCAGTTTCAAGTATTGTGAAATGCAGGTTCATGACACCTTCATCCACAACATGTCTCTTTCACTTTCTCTACGTCTCCCAGACAGACATTAAAATGCAAGAATTAATTATCTGACGAATCTCCATAAAGTTAATTAGGGGGAGCCAAAGTTGGGCTGTCCTGAGAGTGCACTCCATACGTGCCTCAGTGTCTGACAGTTGGATCAGTATTCAACACATGAGCCTCTCTGATATCTTTTTCAGAGACCACCCACATCAGAGGAGTTACACTGAGAGGATCAGTTATATAAGGGTGGAAGAAACCACTGAAAATGAGTAAAAATCCAACTTTACCTTCTACAGTATTTTGTTCTGATTATATTGTAATATCTGGGTTATAATTGGCTATATTGTTATATTCAGGAGACCGTCAAATGGAGCCTCAAATCAATAGGTTTTACTTGATATAAATGAAAATATTTTTAACATGCTTATTTGTTTATTTATCATTGTTTTATATTCTTTTTTAGCATTTTATAGTGTTAAGGGCAAAATCCATTTGTTGATGAAGATCATGCAATTTGACTGAAAGCTTTTAAACTACTGAACTGACCTTAAGGTAAAATTGTTGCTGTTACTGCTGTTTCCAAGGTCAGTAATTAACTTTTATTATTTTTTTTTAAGGTAACTTAACTTTAAGATTATACGACCATGTAAATATAATAGTTTAATATCAGGATATCAGATTTAATTGGTTATCAATTAAAAAAAATATGAATCCGGTATTCGTGCGGAACCTTTGTCATCAAGACGCTCTATGCAGCGGAACTGTTTTGTCACGTACCGGAAGTAGCCAGGGTGACATTAGGACAGGACGAAAACGAAGGCATGGGTGTGCATTTGTTGTGAGAGCCCCATGCTCCTCTAATTTGAGTGTAATTTTCCTTATATTTATGTGGAAGTGTATATATTAAAGAACAAAATGGCGGCGTGGAGCTGTCGGTTTCTTCTCCAGCGGGGAACTCGTCTCATTTCTCTCCGAGCAACGGCTGAAAGGTGGCTAATGCTAAGTAGCTAGTTGTGCTAATGTAACTGAAGTTAACTTTAGCGTGTAGCTTCGTTAAATGGGGCTGCTTTGGTTTTCCTTTGCTTTTATACCAGGGCATTTTGTTTGCTAATTAACTAGCTAATGTTACAATTTTCTCTTTATTAGTAACGCTAGCTTGCCTCTACTTCCCAGTGAATTATAATTGATATAACACATTGGGGCGTTTGTGTTGTGTTTGTGTTTAATTTTCACTCTCCTACGCGAAATAATGTTACTTAAAGATCAATATACACTGTTGTAAAGGATAAAACTGATGAACCACTCCACAGTCCCAGTCTACAGTTACAAATGAGTAATGTGTTAATAGCCATCTGCAAGCAGACGTGGGCAGACTTTAATATGACAAAATGTCACCAGGGTTCATTCAGGCCTCTCTTTATTTATTTCTGTCTTGACTCGTAATTAATCAGTGGCATTTATGCACTTAAAATGCACAAACTGTTCTGCTCATTACTCACCAGCAAGGACACTGCAGTGACTGAAGTGATTTTGTAAAGTAAAGTGACAGAGCAGCGTGAGATCTGACGCTGCAATGCAAATTTCTTGAGTTATGATCTTCAAAAAGAATAAAGGAGGAAGTTAGTTTGCAATTAGTTAGTCAGAAATACCAGGTCAGCTTCTCCCTTATATGACAATTTGCTGCCTATCTCTGTCTCGTAGCATTATAAACGGCACATGTTTGATTTTGAGGCTGTTTGTCAGACAGAATTAACAATGTGTAGTTGCCACCTTGTACGCTGGGAAATTGTGATCAGCAGTTTTCTTTTCATTGACTCAAGAAAACCCCTGAACATTATTCAACAGGACAAAATAATTGTCAGTTGCAGCTCTATAATACATATGTACATATGCATGTGTGCTACCTGACAGTCTTGTTTTGATTGGACATTTTTTTAACAGTTATGAGCAGATCCAGAATGAAAACCTGCAGAATTTAGTGGACTGTGTTTTTACATTTTTTTAATATTAAGTTATTTTGTGCTTATAATGCTTATAAATTTATTTAAGACAACATATTTTTTTTAAAAAAATCTGAGGAGGTGTTGTCAGAATTCTGCATTTGCAGATTCTGTGTGAGCCTGATTATTAGTGTAGCTCTGGACATACCTGATTGTCGTCTTTGTAAATAACTACCTTTTTTTTTTTAATCTGGCAGTCCTGCCCATTCATTGGGCTGTATCAGGACAGTGAAAACCACAACATGGTTCGAGGAACACCTCACAGAGGACAACCAGGAGTACATGAGGAAGAGTATGGCAGAGGAATACAGAAAACAAACAGCTGAAAAGCTAAACCCCCTCAAAGATGAACCCTGGGAGCGTCATCAATGGACAGAGGGTTGGTGTTATCAATACTGAGAGCTGTGTACATCGTGAATCCTCTACCTGTTGGCTCGCACTTAAACGGTCTTTTCATCTGTCCATCTTCACAGGTAGTCAAAGAGTTGGGTTAGTAGCCGTGAAGCTGGGGATGGCTCCTATCTGGACGAAAACAGGAGAAAGACATGTAGTCACCATGTTGCAGGTAGCACACACACACACACACACACACGCACCTGTTGTCTTCTCTGTTGTGCCTCAGCTTTGCATCAAAACAGCTGCCTGTATTCTTCAGGAATGATAATACCTCTTAGTCATCCATAATGAAATGACCAGCAGGTCAGAAAAGCAGTCAAATAAATTGGATTGTTCTGTGGAGTGAGGGGGAACACTAGCAAATATTGAACAACTCGAAACCTCTCCTGCAGCCTTTGATCGTATAAGGTGCAAAGAGGAGATATTCCTAGTCAGGTTTATTCAGATCACGTTTTAATCTCATCAACTATTCTGTCAGTGAAGTAAATTGATGGCAGACCGCGGCCATCTGTGTTTATTCTGCTCTTTATTGATAATGACATACTTTAGTGGGTAGCACAAAAAACTTCTATTGCAATTTCAGTAAAATGTCAGTGGTAATACTCAGACTTTTTAAACTTTGTCATCACCTCCACTTGATATCAGATTCAAGGCCATACAGTAGCTTCTACCCCCATCTGCTGATTCACTTTTGTCACATTTAGTCATTTGATTCTTTTCGGCTGATACAAGAACGCTCTGTGCTAGATGAAAAGTAGAGCATTTAAATTTACTTTCTCAGGGAGAAAGTACTCCCACCACTTTGGCACACATTCTATCTGAAGCGAAACTGAAAGTACGTCATAATGCAGTGAATAAATACAGCACAGGCTTCATTGTTGCTTCATAAGAAAACATTTTCCTCCTCTTTTCTCATCCTCTGATTTACTTTTTATGTAACATGTACTGCTAAATGCCTGTGATGTATTTCTGTTGTTGATTGAGTTAGCGGGGGCCCCATGTTGAAATGTTTTACACCACGGGCTTGTATGTTTTTTTTGTGTTGGTCACGTAGGTGGTTATGTAGGTCAGGAGGAAAGAAGTAGCACAGAGAAAACTGCAGTCAGGCTGTGACTAATGTTAATCCAGCCTCTGTTCCTTTTTCCAGGTGCAGGACTGCCATGTAATAAAGCACCTGTCCAAGGAAGAAAATGACGGACGCTCTGCCGCCCTTGTGGTAGGAGGGAAAAACGTATCACCATTCCATGTAAGAAACAGCTGTAAATGTCATTAAAAAAACAAAAAACGTGTGAGGTATTTATCTTTGCTGTGAAATGGTATTTGTGGACAGACAGACGCAGCAGGCAGCTGTTTTCAATGAAAAAGCTCTGAAAAGCCACTGTACACTGCCTGCTCAGCACCAAACTGCAGAAGGACACAGTAACAGACCAGCTGGTGAACATAGTAGAGAATCTAGCAGCTAGAGAGTCTGATATTTCTCTCAGGAGTTGGTAGAGACCAAATAGTGTAAAAAGTATTTACTACAGGTTTTTAAAAAGTACATTTTAGGAAAACAAAAATATCACTTGGGTTATGATTTGATAAGTAATAAACCTGTGAGAATAATCACAGAAAACTGAAATGCCTCTGCTTTGTTTCACCATGAGAGGCTGAAGCCAACAATTAAAAGGCTCCCCTTAATGTAATGGTAGGGGAAACACTGTTCGAGTTTGCCAACATTAGCCACCCTGAGCTACTGGTCATACTGGACCAAGCAAAGTCTAGTTTACATTACACAATTTTCACCCTGATTTTGCGTCACGGAGACTATCGTAATCTTTTGAGTGTTCATAACTGGCGAGGTGTGTTTCTGTCAGCGGGAGTCTCGCCAACTGCGTTACGACCTGTGTGTGCACACCACAAGATTTCTCCACTGAGCCTTCACTGACAGAGCCCCAGATAACACGGTGACATCACCAAACTTGGAGACGACACATTGTAAAGGCACGGATATTCTTCCCAGTGTTGAATCAGATCTGCCTCCAGGGCCTGGGTCCAAACACAACACGCTCCACGTGATCCTATGGATGCCGCCATTGTTGTTATTGCTTGCCGGCTTGTCAGTGTTGCCAGATCTTGGGAGAGAAACAAGCAACCAGGGCTATGGAAACAAGCCCAAAAGAAGCGACTGTCATGTGTTTAAATAATGTATTAGACGGATATATATATAGAGAAAGGTGATGTTTAGAGAGCGAGCCCAAATAAGCAACTCCACTTTAGAAACAAGCCCAAAGTCGCAGCTAATAAGCGGACCTGGCAAGTGGCAACCCTGTAGCTTGTCCTCCTCACATTTCTTCCGTCCTCCTGCGTACTGATGTGGGACGTATTCCACCTCTCATTGGCTGATGCTCTTTGTCAGTCGTGTCAGACTTCTCCAGTTTTCTAGCATGCCAGATATCCAGTCCCAGTCGCAGACGAGGGGGCGACTTGCTCGTAGGCTTGTTCACATATGAGGACTCGTCGTGGCAGACTCACCCCCGTGTTGAAAATCGTGTAATGTGAACTAGGCTTAAGGCCGTAGCAGCCAAATTCCTCAGTATTGAATTCAGCATGGTATGTTCATCGCCTCTGACTTCACCTTTTCATTCAGTGTAGTAATGTGTTATTTCTATTAAAAGTTACATAGTTAAACTTTAAGCAAAAGCAAAAGTTTCTGAAATGAGTTGGAAGAGTTTGTCAATTTGACCTTTTTTGAAAATATATAATGATTATAAAACATTTTTGTGTTCAGCAATGGGCCAGCAGTATTTATAATGAGCAGCTCTGCCTACACAGAAACATAATTATTATTGTGTGCTCATTTATTTTTGCCTCCCAATAGCTTGAGAAATTGCCAACGTTACTCATCTTTTATTCTTTATTAAAAGATATCCGCATATGTATGCAGAATCTGTGGGCAATGTTCTGGTTTCCATTTGTAATCCAAGTAGTATTGACCAATCATGTTTGAGCATCAGGGAAACAGCCAGTGTGGAAAGCATTGGCCAAATCGGCTATCGTCTGGTCTGTCTGTTTATAGAGATTAGCAGAAATGACCAGCATACGGAAGAGGAAGTCTCGGCCCTAATATTTGCTGGCTACTCTGTAACTCTGGAAATATTTGTTGTTGCCCCCAGAGACTCATTGTCGTGAGACTGAGAGGTTCCGAGATTACTCGACTTTAAAAGCAGCCATTCACTCAGTTGTTTGAACTTTCACAAAGTTAGAGGCTGAGCAACAACATGATTTTGACTACACAAATTATTTGATTAATGGGTCATCTGACGCAAATTTTAGACAGTTACTTTACATATAACAATACTTATATCAATCATAAACAGGGCTAAAACTGAAGACTTGTTTAACCGTTTAATTTATACTGATATTTAATGTCTAAGAATATCATGTCTAGTCGACCTGCAATGTGTAGCCCCATTAATTAGCTGTATAGTTGATTGAAAGAAAGTTAATTGGCAACTATTTTGATCAACGTTCAGTCATTTTCAAGCAAAAATGTCAATCATTTGCTTTTTAAAGCTTCTTAAATGTGAGGATTAGCTGCTTTTCTTCATCATGTTGTATGAATCTAAATGGTGAGTCTTTGGGTTCTGGACAGTTGATTGGACAAATGAAGCAAATTTAAGATGTCATTTTGGGTTCTGGGAAATTGCGATGAGCATTTCTTACAACATTTTGACATTTTATAGGCTAAACAGTTAATCAAATATGAAAACACGAAAACAATCTGCAGATTAATTACTGAAATTAATTGTAAATTGCATCCCTAATATCTAATCACACCAGTCACTTTGCTCTTAATGCCAGCAGAGCGGCCGGTGCCAAATACTTTATCACATCACAACGTCCATTTCTGCTCATTTTAGTTCTGGCTACATTTCATAATCATGCAAAAAAAATCTAATCAGTGTGACAGCTTTATGGAAGCATAACTGAATTTTGTCATTTCCCTGTAGCACTCAGCTCATATCAGGCCTCCCAGTTTTAGGACCTTTTATGAATACAGATCCGTAGTCAGGAAATTATACCCGACCATCAGTGAGTATATTTCATCTTTGGTGTCTAAATGAGCAGAATCCAATAGATTTCATTGCCGCTACGTCCCACTTACAATGACAAGCCCTCGCACATTTAGAAGTGTCTTTCATACTCATAATAAACTCTAAGGTCCCATCACAGCCTCAGACTGCATATCTGACCTCTATAACACACACACACACACACACTGCAACCTGAAGTGATAGACAGCAACAATGGCTCTTCAGTTTGCTCAGTGAACCTGTACTTGCTTTTCAGAATGGGAAGACAGTTTAAGGCAGGTATTGTTTTTTTAAGAAAATCTCCTCTTAGTATGTATGAGGAGGACTTTTTCCTTTTTGTATGTTCCATCCATCTTTTTAAGGAAAAAAAAAAGATAAACAAGGATGAATAAATCAAAGTGTAATTTATTCATTGAGTCTTGATAGATGCTTGATGGGCCGGTGTCGAACGTGAAGTTGTTTAGAATCCCTCTCACACAGCCGCCACATCACTCTCCAGTCAGGCAGAGTTTGTCGGAGTGAGAAGCTTTGGCAGGCTGATTTTCACCCTTCTGTTGAAAGGGAGAGAGAGTTTAGAGTGACTGGAGGGGCTGAGATGAGAGCGAGCCGAGCGAAAGCAAATGTCAGAGATGCTCACTGCCAAGTGTGCGTGCGTATGCCTCCGTGTGTGTGTGTGTGTGTGTTTGTTTGGCTCCCGTACAGTCATAACAGGCCCACGTTTAATTTTAAAATGCCAAAGTCCAACTGCTGTTGGTTCTTCTTTTACCACTTTATTTCCCTCCCTCCCTCCATCCTAATGCGTATGTCTTCTTTTCATCATTCTGACTGGCAGAGGTCTGAAGGGGAAATGGAGATGTTCAGGAATGCAGGCGTGCCTCCGAAACAGAAAGTCACCACCTTTAAAGTGTCAGACAACGCCATCATCAAGCCAGGTATACATACGTGCATTAGCTTGTAATTAAAGGGGATCTATTCTGCTTTTTTTCTGTCATCAGTGTTGGGCAGTAATGCGTTACAGTAACGTTATTACTTTTTCCAGTAACCAGTAGTTACTAGTCACATCACTGCCAACTTGAAATATAACAATCACATCAGCGGACTCATTTTCGTAATAGTTGTGCTGCGCACGCATGTTGTAAAGCAGCAAGCTAGTTGGAAACCCTTACTTTAGGGGCTGGAAATATTCCCATCACTTTGGCTTTGTCAGGAGGAAAGATGACAAGAACACTGTAGCTGCAGGAAGTCAGACTGAAACTCTTTCCACTGCAAAAAAAAAAAAAAAACAACGTCAACCGACAACACAACAACATGAGGCTCCAGGAAATACACTCCACCAAAGGTGAGCCCTCCTCGGCTGCAGAGGTCGGCTTTAGCCCTAAACTGACTGAACACCCAAAACTGGATTTTAATCGTGCACAGCTGCAGCTACAAAGAAGTGATGAAGTGATATGTGGTGGCTGTAATGTTGCTCCACGAGTGACTCGCCGTCTTTTGGGCAGAGCTTTGGGAAAATACCGGTCACAGGCAACAGGAAGCCCCCAGGTAAATAGAGGCTATCTAGCATTAGCTACATTTAACGGCAATTACCCTGACACTTGCACAGAGGCACACATCTCAATTTTGCGAAGGAATGCAAATGCCGCTTTTATGGGGTGTAACAGAAAAGTAATATAATGAGTAGTGTAACGAATTACTATTGGCAAGGCGTAATAAGTAAAGTAACTCTATTACTTTTGAAAAGACTAACGAGTAGCAAGCCCATCACTGTCTGTCATAATGTTATATTGATAGATGTTCATATTGAACATGGCTAGATTTTCAAATAATGAGGTAAACATATGTATACATAATCCCTGTGAGCATAAACCTTCAGAATGTTTCGAATACTCTGTTTCCAACTTTATATATATATATATATATATATATATACACTTTGGAGACAAGGTGACGTCAGCTCATGATAGATTTCTTTATTTAGTCATCTGCTCCAGGCACCCGACTGCAAGTGTTTACATTACATACACTGCTACATGTAGCTACTTGCTAATAATGAGAAACATGTATTCTTGGTTGCTGATGTTGTTTATTTCTCCCAGATTTTGCATCATATTCCTGCTGTAACACGTCTTTTATTGGTAATTTTTAGTGAGAAAAGGTGCTGCTGTACACGGTCATTCCTTGGCTGCCGGTAGTGTTGTCAAAATTATTTATTTATAGATACGTATCTATTCGGAATATTTAAAAATGGTTTCAATACTCATTTTCCAAAGTATCCATACTACTTTCCCACTGTCTTGTCGCCAAGACACCACTGCCATAGTGCTCCCATAGCTCCGCCTCCTGTCACTCACTCACCTCGTCACGTGTCTCTTGCGCTCCGATTGCATTTAGGGTTTTGCGGCATAGTTTTGTTTTGTTTTGAATGTGTGACCATCTCAGAGGCCTTTGTACATGTGCACTACCGCTAGAAGAATATTGTTTTCATAAACAGAATTTTGTTAATGTGTACTGCAGCATGTAGCTGCATGCTAGCGTGAGGGAAACATGTAATCTTGGTTCCTGATGTTGTTAATTTCTCCCCAGTTTCAGATCATACTCCTGCTTGAACATGTCCGGTTGTGTTTAGAAGCCTTTTTTTTTTGTGATATTTCACAGTAGAGGTGCTGCTGTACTTCATTAGTCATTTGCCTGGCTGCAATTATGGTGCAGAAACACTGAAATACAGAAGACATGGTAACACTAACCAATCAGAGCAGACTAGGCTTTTAAAGAGGAAGGCTTAAAGACACAGGCAGAGGGGGTGAATACATGTGTCCAGCACAGACAACAGAAGGAAGAGAAAGTGGTTTTTGAATATTAAAGTGTGTAAATATGTTCTAATAGAAGCCCCAAAGTACAAGTATCAACTTTAAAATGAGCACAATAGGTTCCCTTTAAAGAAATACTCATATACTGTGTTTTCCACGTCACACAGTAAAATCTATTTTCTATTTTCTGACAGTTTTGTACACAATTTGTCATGTTGTCTTGTTTGTTGTGTGTGCAGGCACTCCTCTGTATGCAGCACATTTCCGCCCAGGCCAATATGTGGACGTCACAGCCAAATCGTAAGTTCTGTTCTGCCAGCTCTCCCTCTTCGCTGGCGCTTCATCTTGGCTTCCCCCAACTGCTTCTTCCCCTCTTTTAGCTCCAGCATCGTGTTGAGAAGATAGATCAATTTTTGACTTTACAAGAAAGTCCAAATCTCTCTTTGTACGTGGTTGTCCTCTCAGGCAACAAGTCAGCGCACTTTAAATAATGAGGGTGAATTTTCTTGTGTTTGTGTGTGTAGCATTGGCAAAGGTTTTCAAGGCGTAATGAAGCGATGGGGGTTCAAAGGTCAGCCAGCCACCCATGGTCAAACCAAAACTCATCGCAGACCAGGGTCTCTTGGACCGGGAGGGGTAAGACACACACACACACACACACACACACACACACTGCATAAGATGCTCATGCATGCCAGACATGAACAGTTGGCTTCCCATAATCCAGTAATGTGAGCGTGTGTCTTTTATCATCTGCGTCTAGGATCCAGCCAAAGTTTGGAAAGGAAAAAAGATGCCTGGCCAGATGGGAAACATCTCCGTCACAGCCTATGGACTGAAGGTACACGCTCACAAGACGACACCCACACAGTCGTGGTTTTGAACTTGTGTGTCCTTGACTGCAATTTCAGTTCAATACTCTCATCTGCCTCTTCTCTCTCCCAGATATGGAGAGTCAATACCAAGTATGATGTGCTGTATGTTAACGGCTCCGTCCCCGGACACAGGAACTGCTTATTGAAGGTAAAAATAACGGCACACACACACACACACACACTTGGGAGTGAAGTGTAAAGTTTAAGGTCAGCCCCAGCATGCTTAGTGTTCTGACAGGGACGAGTTTGACCTTGCACCTGTAAAACACTGTCACACCTGCAAGACAGTGTGATCTATCTTCATTGACACAGTGCTGGATCAGCAGTGCGCGTGAGTGTGTGTGTGTATGCATGAATTTGTTTGTGTGTTTTTGTGTGAAGGAATGGGAGCGTGCACCTTAATGATGCTAGTAATATCCACCGCATCCATCTCCATACTCAGCATGTTGTGTTCGCCTTGTGTGTGTGTGTGTATGTGTGTGTGCAGACACACACGCAGACTATTATTTGTTTTGCAGACAAGCGATAATGAATATAAATGTGCATTGCATTTCACACAGCTCAGCTATCTCACACACACACACACACACACACACACACACACACACACACACACACACACCTGGATCCACTTCTATTACCCTTATGGGCACAAGTTAATAATGTTTGTTTGTTTATTGTTGTTTGTTTTTGTCATTGTGTGCAGTCCCACTGTCCTGATGTTAACAAAGAACAATTATGGTTTATTAATTAGATTTAAGACTATGGCTAACAATTATTAGTAATTTTTAAATAGATTTTTTTAGGGTAATCAGTCAGCCCACAGAGTCAGGGACCCTTGGGTGCATAGACCACGGAAAAAGTAAATAAATAAGGTTCATTTGGGAACACTAAACAGACACTGATCTTGCCAGTATAATAATTTTTGTTTGGTTTCAATAATATTAAACTACTATCAGTACTTTCCCCAATGTTGTTAATGATTGATTCAAATTAAAAGTGTGTCTGCAGGTCCTTAAAAAGTCTTACATTTCATTTTGTAAATATTGGGCCATTACATTGTCGTAAATTTGAATTTGTGAGGTACAATCACCACGAACATTTTACCTAATTTTATTTTTCCATTTTTGAATTTCTAATTGTTAAAGGGAGTCTAGCTCTT
Source organism: Epinephelus fuscoguttatus (assembly GCF_011397635.1). Taxonomy (NCBI): domain Eukaryota; kingdom Metazoa; phylum Chordata; class Actinopteri; order Perciformes; family Serranidae; genus Epinephelus; species Epinephelus fuscoguttatus. Next base: position 27,133,970 of record NC_064768.1, read on the forward strand.
CTGCGTGAAAGTCCACCTTCCTGAAGGTACAAATCTTTAAACCTACCACCAGCGGTGTGCAGATATTTCTGGAAGCTGGTGGTCAAGCAAAAAAAGAATCACATCTTTTACACATGTTTATTTAAGCCATTTATTTCAATGCCCTTAAAGTCATGCAGACAAGGGTGTTTATTTGCCTGAAAATAGGTGGGGACCATATGAAGCGCAGGGTCTGGGGGTCCTCCCCTGGTCAACTTCAGGCATCAAACACTTGATTTCCTGCATTCTGGTGAATTTTTATTTGCATCAGTTTATGGTGGAAATGTCTTGATGCTGCTCTGACACACAGACACACTCTGAGGACGATTTCTATGTCAGAGATCATCAATTAGATATGAAATCCACAGAGTGCTGGAGAGAAAACGTGTCTGTTGGTTTATTTACATTAAACTCAGCCTCTTACAACCATGTTCCTTCCCTACATGCCTTGTTGCAGGGCTTGTTTTTATATTTTCTCATGTTGTTACTTTCCCATCAGAACTCTTTAATTAAACATGTGATCCAGTCAAATGTTGCTTTAGTTCCTGTTGGTTCATTAATGAGATTAAATTCACATTTTTTTTTAAATCTAATCCGCCGCCTTAGAATCTGTATACAATACAGTTTTGTTTGGGAGAGAACTGCACTAATTCTAATAATTATCTTCTAAATACGCTTTAAATACTCTGAAAGAATCCCAGAGAGCAGAGAGCAGCTCTTCCTCTCCTCCTCCTGTGCTCTTTGTGCACATAGTGTTCCTGCAGCACCAAACCACGTCAGATTTCTTCAAATTAAATATCAGAGCCACAGTGTGGGAGAGGCAAACATTATTTCAAGTTAGGTTTTGGTTTATGAAGACAAGTAGAAGGGGCAAAAAGTTCAGCATCTGTCTCTGCTCGCTCTGGGGAGCTTGTGAACAGAAATCTGCCAGAGAGTTGGAGCGACACTGTGGTTTTACGCCAGACTAGCTTGCTTGTTGTTAAGCTTAATAGTGGGTTGTTGCCTAGGTTAGTTTGGCTCTGTTGAGATATTTTAATAGTGGTTTAATTTCACAGCAGTGACAAATAATGCTGATGCTTTGGGCAAACACTATGGTTACCTGGCTGCTCATGAAGGCAGGTCAGGGAGACGTGGATGCTGCCCTGAAGGGTGCTCGATATGTGTGCATTAACTGTGGTGGCTGTGACAACAAGGGGAGCAGAAGAGGGAGGGGCAGGCTGGCACAATTAAAACTCAAATGCATCACACTTTTAATTGAGAATTGATGCCATGGGCCAAACTTAAAAACTAAAATATAAAATATGGAAAGAAATACCTTACAAAAGGGTACTTATCCAGTTAGAGGCCTACAGAGCAGGTGCTTGAGCATCACCTGAGGTCTATCTGTGCACATACCTGCCTGCTACTGAACCTGACACTGTCTCTTTACTGTGTTTGAAAACTAGATTAAAGTAACTCACTGTAATAATCATATTTCTACATAAATCATGAATGTTTTCTGCTTCTAAAGGGAGGCATGTCCGAAAAAGTTTGAGAACTGCTAATTAGATTTTAAAGATGCCAGAAAGCAGTGGTAAATGCCTGTAACACATTTTTCAGTCCCCAAGGTGACATTTCTGAAGTGCAGCAGTCCAAAACCCCTAAAATATTCTATTTAGAGTTAAATAAAATGCAGATGAGCAATAAATCCTCACATTTGAGAAGCAGGAGAATGCAGGCATTTTGTGCCTAATTGATTTACAATAATAATTTTCAAAGTTGTTAGAGACAGATGAATGTTGGACAGCCAAATACTCACAACTGTGTCCAATCAATACCAGAGTGCCAGGTACCATACAAGGACTGTGCAGTATATTGATGCTATATCGATAGTGTGATCACAGACTAGACATCTTCTTAGATTTCGAATATCGTAAAATAGGAAATGTTGGTTTTAATGGCTGCACAACGGCTACAGCATCAAAAGGCAACTCCACAGTATCCTCACAATATCAAGGTATTTGGTAAAAAAATATCGTAATATTTTTCTGCACATCACCCTGCCCTACTTCAACTTTTACAAAAAAGTGTGTGTCTGTGTGTGTTCCAGGTAAGAGATACTGTACTGCCAACCAGGAAGTCCACCCTGCTCAACCCTCCTTTCCCTACCTATTTCACCGAAGAGGAAGGTGACCTGGATGAAGACCTGTACGACAATGACTTGTTCATTCACACAGACCCATCATTAACAATGACCTGACCACACACACGCACACACACACACACACACACACACACACACACACACACACACACACACACACACACACAAAATCCCTCTCTCTCTCACACACACACACACACACACACATGTCACGTTTTCATTTATACCCACAAACCATGTCTGGATCCTGTAATAAAGTGTAATTCCTTTGAATGTCTTGAGCCCCTTTAGTTCTTTTGGGTTTTTTTTAGAGTAAGATGCAACAGCACCGAGCCTGTCTGTTTGATCCAAACAGTTATTACGGCCCCTTTCCCCCGAAACCATGGTAACTGTAGGAGTGATGATGTCACTAGAGGATCCCCAAGCAGAGAGAGGAGGGAAAAAAAAGACAGTGAAACAAAACAAGAGAGAGGCAGATGTGTTGGAGAAATGTGCAATATCTATGCAGGACGCAGGATAAGGCTAGAGGGAGAGGAGGAGGAGGAGGAGGGGGAGAGCTGGATACAATGAGTTGCACAAAGCACAGTGAAAGAGTGAGGGGAATGCAGACAGGGGAGGGAAAGGGCCTGTGAAGGTAGGGGTGGAGGAATGAATGAGGTGGAAGGTGTGGAAGCAAATACAAAGAAGTAGAAACAGGGCAGGAAGGGAGAGGGAGATGGTGAAGGTGTGGAGGGCGACTTGAAGGGAGAAAAGGAGAGGTGGGGATGGAGGCTAACAAAGGTTGACATTTGTGCATAAGAGGATAAATGAGGACATTAATGTTGCAGCAGGAACCGCTGGGTGCTTAAGTCTGCGTGTTTGTGTTCAGCAGTATTTAAATGAGAACCTCTAGCTGGTGGGCTGACAGATTCCCCTCTGCACTGTCTGGGACGCCTCCTTGTCTGTTTGGGCAATTAATAATCAAATCTGAATCGTGTCCTCTAAAGTGTTGGACTCTTATTTCAGTGTAAATGTATCCTCAGAGGCCTGCATGTGATGTAGGCTCCCTCCCTGTTGGTCTCTGCTCTGTATCTGCCATGTAACTGACAGAAGTGAAAACAAGGCTTTTATTTCAAATACAAGTGGTAGCGATGCTTTGTAACAGCTGCAGATACACACAGCGTATTGATGCCTTTTCCCTAATTGAAACGACACAGGCGGCAGACTCAGAAATGCATAGCATGTAGTTGGTTGTCATTTAGATAAAGATGCAAGGTGGTGATTTAATGTGTAGCAAACAACGTCCTGCTCCATATAACATGCCACAGCTTGTAGGTCCATAAGGCAGCAGCAGGTTCTTTGAAATGGTAATGATATCGTTTGAAAGTCCTGCTCTGTGGAGCCTGCACATCATCAGGCTCTTGTGGGGGTGGACGAGAGGAGAGGCTGAGCAGAGAGGGGAGGGAGGGGTGAGGAGGGGTGGGGGGTCGCTGCTGCTTGTTAAAGCAGCAGAGCAGAAAGAGAAGAAGAACTCCTGCATTGTGTGTGTGAGTGTGTTTGGGTGTGGTAAAACACCAGTCGCTAAGTCAGTTTTCAGTGTCGCACTTGAGAAAATCTGTGTGTTCAAGGACAGAACTTCAAAAAGCACAAACAGTCTTAATGAAGCATTGGCATATGGTTAAACTTAAATTAGTAGCCCAATCAATTATTTGCTTAAATCACTGAACTCAACAGGCTAATGTGAGGGACAGGCCTTTAATTCATTGAACACGAAATCATTGCAAAGAGGAATGGGAGTCACCACGTGTTTTTTGTCATGCTGGTCATTCTGAATGACTCACGGTCCCCTCTGGAGCTCATGGCTAATTGACATTAGCTCACCAATCCAGTTTTGTACATCCAAAGAACTTCTATTAAAATGAAGTGCTTGGCAACCAGATCAAGCGTCTAATTGAGACAGGTCTTTACTTGTCAAAATGTGTAGCCACACCAGGCCAGTAAAAGGGACTGGGCGTTTAATTGAAGTTTTCTGTATTTCAAATAGTTGAAAAGCCTGGAAAAGATTGATTAGTCCTTATTTCATTCATTCATTCATTCATAATCTATAACCACTTGTCCTATTCAGGTCGCGGGGTGTTGGAGCCTATCCCAGCTGATGTTGGGCGAGAGGCAGGGTCCACCCTGGACACATCACCAGACTATCACAGACACATGACAGACATTCACACTCACATTCACACCTATGACCAATTTAGAGTCACCAATTAACCTGCATGTCTTTGGACTGTGGGAGGAAGGCGGAGTACCCAGAGAAAACCCACTCTGACACAGGGAGAACATGCAAACTCCGCACAGAAGGGCCCCATCCAGCCAGTGGGTTTGAACCCAGAACCTTCCTGCTGTGAGGTGACAGTGCTGACCACTGCACAGCCTCCAAAAAAACCCCATAAACAATAAGACTGTTTATCACTAAAAATGTTGTTGCCTAAGAAAAGACCAGCCTCCTATCTGTGATGCAATTAAAAAAAAATATTGTTTCATAACAAAATCTAAGGTAAAGTGATTCCAGTATGGTTTGTGGTATGCTTGATGATCCAAATAATATTGTAAATCACAGTTAGTTTGGCCAGGATGATTGTGACATGAAATTTTCATATTGTCTCATGCCAAAAAGCCTCTATAACAAACAGAGGGGTCAGTAAACATGCTGTGAGTTGCTAGGCTTTAACCACTGGATTGCCTCCCTACAGTGCTTTCAAACACTAATGTCACAGTTATGAGGCCAAAACATTTTGGATAGACTTGCACTTGCATAGCGCCTTTCTAGTCCTCTGACCACTCGCAGCACTTTTTACACTACGAGACACATTCACCATACAAGGTGCCACCTGCCGCTCAGTTATTAACACAGACATCGGGAGCAATTTGGGGTTCAGGGTAAGGGTTATCTTGCTCAAGGATACTTCAACAGACTGGAGGAGCTGGAAATTAAACCACTGATCAGTGAACGACCCGCTCTACCTCCTGAGCCACAGCTGCCCTAGACTTCAGACTCACCTGCATGGATTTCACTTCCACACTGCAGCTGTACACAGGAGAGATGTAGACTTGAGATCACTTAAAGTCCTTGGAAAGCCATTTTTGCTATTAACCTCTTAAAATGACAAACAGGGTCCCAGAAAGTTTTTTTTTGGTTATTTAATGAGAGAGTTTCTGTATTTTGTGGTGTGTTTTGTGCCTGATCAGACAGACTTTTTGAAGCAGATTATCACACACACCAAACGTTGAATGTTGCACCTTTAGTAATAAGCAATATGCTTTTTTGGGCCTTTCAGTCACAAAAATGAGGGCTTTAGAAATGACTTGGACGTTTGTTGAGACTCGATCTGACTTGAGGCTAGACAGAACAAACATTTTAGTACCAGGTTGTGAGCTGGTTAAACCTCGACCCTATAAAAAATAAATAACACAGCATTGAGCAGACCTTGCACAGCCACACCTTTAATATTTAAAACACTGGGCTAGGCGTTGAAAAGACTTGGCCTCAGCTAGGCCTGCAACTAATTTTCAAAGCTGGTGAATGTGCTGATTATTTTTCTTGATTAACCGATAATTAATTTTGTCCACGAAATGTCAAAAAATAGAGTGAAAGCTAACACAAGTTTCCAGAGCCCAAGCCCAAATACCGGACTTTTACAAAACCCGGACATTTACTCGGACAATTAGAAAACAAGCAATTATTCACACTTGAGAGAAGCCAGAGAAATGTTGGCATTTTAGCAATTTACTAAATTGTTGCAATTATATTTTCAGATGATCAGCTAATCAATTAAATGAAAGTGTTTTTATCATTAATTAATGTGTAAAAAAAAAAACAGTGTTAACACAGATTTAAAATAAAGTATTCCAGTGGTGTGACATTTTAACGGTCAGTACTCAGAGAGAGAACATAGAGACATGGAAGGCTTGACTTGCGTCTTATCTCTAGACTTGCTTTAACAAGACTTGAAAATCGACTTGGCTCAGAGCCCCTAAAATAAGCAGATGAGCTGTTGAGCTGAGGGAGCAAGAAACAATTTGAGGGCAACATGCCCGAGCAAGTCTCCGTAAGACTGTCCCACCAAACGCAACTTTGCAAATCTAGATATTTAAGTGCCTGCACCAACCCCATGCACCCATTCCCTTGTCTGTCTATCCGATCCCTGGATTCATTTCCATTTGTTAATTAAAGAACCGGCCAATCTAAACGTTTTGGGGAAATTACTTGGGAGTGTGTGAGTGAAGGTCGGCCTGTGATTTTGACCCCAGCCTGACATGATGGATCTACCTCTCTGCTTCTGCTGGCTCAACACATGAGAGATCTGATTTCCATTAGTAAAGAGGACATAGCCTCCCTCCTACTGCCTTCCACACACATACACACACACACACACACACATACACACCAACTGTGACTCTATCTCTTACAGATACACAAACACACACACATTGTTTTATTGCCTCCTTAGCAAGCAACAGTTCTGTGTCCAAGACTGGTCAGCACTTATGTTGCTACTTCCTTTGCGGAGTTAACACAAAAAGTGTTGAAGTGACCTGCATCTCAACACACTCACAGACACACACATACACACACAGATCAGCATGTGTGTGTTTGTGCAATATGAATTATTGAGTGTGTTATTTGAGGGACAGCTGGCTCTTGAACACATTAACTCCCTCAGTCAGAGAGACAGTCATACGTCTACAGTGGCGGGAGCGAGTCACAGAACAGGAGAGAAGAAGAGAAATGAGAGAATGTTAATGCAATTTCACACTGACTTCAGCATCAGTAGGCAATGATATTATAAAGTGTTTATATAAGCTCTCGAGTCAATTAACATGAGGAATAAAATGAATTAATCTTTTCACCGGGAAGGGAACATGAAGTTATTTTTATTAGACTGAATACAATTACAGTCTGCAAATAGCACCGTCTGAGTGACATTTGAAGTTTATAATAGAGTCACTTGTGAACTGATTGCTACGACTTGAGCTCTTGCTTGCTGCATCTTGTATTGCATAATGTTTTGTTTCTGTCACAGCACAAAAGCTGCAGCAAATCCCAAAATTACATACAAACACACTGACTCCCAAATATGGATACTTGAATTTATGTTGCTCATTATAATCTTATCCAATAAGAGGTATTTTCAGGACAATATTGAGGAAGAGAGACGAACCCTGCTTGTAATTTCACATGCACGACTATCATCCCTCTAAGCCTCACTGCCGGTGGTCCTGCTGTGGTGAGCCCCTCCCAATTGTGCACACCTGCGTCTCATGAGTGCGTGCGTCTGTATGTGTGTGCGGTGTGTGTGATGTCTCCCACCCATGTTGGTAAATTTGGGTTCCTTCCTTCCAGCACCACTGGGTGTAAGCAGGGTGCTGCCTTTGGGCCCCCACTTTCCTCTCCACAGGTGTTCCTATCCTGCCCTCAAATATGTTTTGTGTGTATGTGTGTGTATTGTGGGGACATACATGTGTTTACACAGTCACATTGTGGCAACGTGTCCTCCTTTACGGGACACAACTCAAGTCCCCGTAATGTAAATTATTAAATTTAAGGGCGAAGGCTTGGTTTTAAGTTAGGATAAAGTGAGATTTAGGTGAAGGTCAGGGGTTGGGATTATGCAAGTAGTGATTAGAGTTAGGGTAAATCTCCAGGAAATGAATAAGTCTAGCTCGTTTTCACTCCCAACTTTCAGCATCAGACACCGATGCACACAGGCACCTTTTGTGGTGATATTATACGCACCAGGCATGTCAGTTTTCGAGGCAGTGGGCAACAACACAACTCATCCAATACCGCAGCTGTGTCGGTGGACGTCAGCTTCAGACACAGACACACAGAGGCACCCTTAACGACTGCATTTTGTAACGCAACACATTCTCAATCATACCTTGTCACGTATAGACATTTGGTCATGGACTTTCCATGTCCACATACGATGTGCAAGGTACCCTGGGTGCGTTGGTTGTTGTGTGAATTGACATTTTTTACCCCCAACAACAAACACACATGGCTAGGTTTACGAAAAAAAGAACAGGATTTGGCTTAGTAATCTTCCAGGACGCGAACACCACTGTCCTGGATGAATGTCGGCTTTTGCTGGACCACTCCACCTGCCCTCCCGCCCACCCCAGTTGGACTTTCGTCGCCTTAACTTTCGTCTTTGCCCCGCCACATTTCCACCTGACACCGCCGGGCACCATTTAACAATAACGGCTACAAGCCACATATCATGCCGACATTAAAGGACGCCTTTTTTTTTGTTGGTTTCTGACACCGCAAGTCACTGCCCAAGTGCCAGATTTCGACGACTTTAAGGTGAGACCGGGCTCTGTAACGCTGTCAGCAACTACCATAATATAAAGAGCAAGAAAGTTTGCATAGAGAGGGTGGGAGGAGTGGTGGATGGGTCAAACAAGCTCTGGACTTTCACCTAGGAGCCTGCTGTTCATTTCCCATGTAAATTTTAAGCCAAACCATGATGGTTTTGTTTTAAAAAGCCTAGCCACATGCTTTTGTTGCCTAAACCAAAGAAAATAAATCTAAAAGTGATTGTTCTAAAAGTGTTTTATGTACTATGTGAGTTTATATTAAAAAAGACCGAATGCACATAATGAACAGAAACTGCACATTTCCTATGTAAATGGAAGTGTATTTTGAAATGACACCGTCCCAGAACGTCCGAAACTGACGCAGGAGGGTACCTAACACATCATGCTTAGACGTGTGGTCCACTGACGGAGCAGTGGTAATAGAAAAGTTGGGATAAAAATGTGTTGTCAGTGTAGTGTCCTCTGAATGGGTTGGGAGGGCGACTGTGTGTGTGTGTGTGTGTGTGTGTGTGTGCAGTACCTACCTATTTGACCTTACAAAACAGTCTTTCTCATTACCTTTCATTGTCTCACTCTCCACCCTCATTTAAAGCCCACCTTGGGTCCAAGACATCTCCATGGTAACAAGGAGCAATGGAGGAATGGGAAAGTAGAGTTGGCGTGAGAATATTGCACAAGGAGAGGGCAAAGTTTGGGTACAAAGATCATGTACCCTAACATGTTCATAGTGGTGATGAGATGTGTAAAGCACTCGGGCCTTTGACTCACGCTTCTCAGATATTGCGAAGTGGCTCACTACACCGTTCAATGGTCAAAATGTCTGCAGTCATCCTTTAACTTTCACAGCGTCGGCATGCATTGTAAAAGCTATTGCACTGTTTTCTGGGGTTTTAAATGAGCCATGTGGTGACTGGGAGGTAAATGTCATCGGTTTTCAGCCGGAACCCTTCACCGCAAGAATGTGACCGCGGGATACCGAGTAAATCAATATGGAAGCCAAGGGAGGAGGCTGAAGGAGGGGGGTAAAGAGAGAGGGATGTTACCGCAGGTGAAAAACTAAATGACAGCAGCAGAAGGAGGAGAAGAGGGAGAGAATGAGGGAGAGGAGACTGAGGAAAGAAGTGAGTTAATCTGTGACATTATCACTGTGTGCGTGTGTGTAGTGGGGGGCTGGGGGTCAGTCAAACAGTGGTAAACGGTGCATTTGTCAGGGACTATTTTCATCTGTGGATTATTACATTATGTGAGATCAAAGATCCAGATTAAAATCAGAACTGCATTACGTAATTCAGAATCCTTTTTCTTTTAAACAACCAATTTTCAAGATGTCACTCAAAATAACAGCTGGGCCCAGGAGTGTTCTGGTCTGGGACCTTGGGTGGTACCGATGTTCAGCCCAGATTATCTGGTTATATATTCAGAGATACAGTCGTACATTTCCCGAACTGCTCGGAAACTTATCCGGGCTGCCTGATCATTTAAAACATGTCTGATATTTAGGACTGTATTGAAAGTTACACAAACAAAAGCTGAAACTTAAAATCTCCCCTCAAGTTTCCGCTGAAGAACAGACAACCCATGCTGAACGCATCTCCCTAACCATTTCCTCATCCAGACTTATTGAGCCATCTGCTTTTGTTTTTCTCACTGCAAAGCATTTCCATTTTGTTTACATCTGCCTCCCCATGAGATCATGTGAGGATGTGCATTCATGCTCCCTCTGGCACGACCATCATAATACCCTGTAGTGTGTGATACACAATCATTTTCGAATCTTGGAGTGTGTGCACGTTTGAGATTAGAGAGAAGAACATCTGTGAAGTTCCTCCTTATATGTATAACACTACCTGACTTCAAAAGTGTTTAAGATTTTAAATCTCCTGTAATCTGAGCCTGGCTTTAACAGCTTTTGGACAACAACGATGTTCTACTTGTCAGTGGGATCAATTTTAATACGTCTGCAGATAGTTTTATTTTCTTTTAATTCAGGGAACTCTGCTGCCCAGACTCCAGTCACAAGTGGCCACCCCCAGGGCTGAAAAGTGAAGCCAGTGCTGAAGTGCCAAAAACTGCAGTTCCTTAAACCGTCACTTGAGGCTAGCTCCAGAAGCGAGTCAATCCCCATAGACCCCCATATTAAAATGCCAGACTTTACAGAAGAAATAAACATGTTTACAGCCTGGTCCTAAATTGGTTTTGGTCTTTATAGCTTATTTCGCCATTCATGACAGCTGTACAGGTGTTGATTTTTTATATAATTCACCAATTGGTGTTCTAATAAGCTTTAAAGTTACCCATAATTAAGGGTGTGGTTGCTTTGAGAGACAGGCTGTCTACTGATAGTGACCTCTGCTTCTCAGTCAGATCCACCCCTCGCTCCTCCACAGCTCCAGCTTCTCCTCCAAATAGGGTCACTTCTGACTCCAAAAATAAAAGAAAACAAGATGGGCATGGCCAAAATGACAAATACTAGGCTTCAAAATGGGATTCTACAAACCAATTTGTGAAGCCTTATATAGTGTATGGTCACAAGTCCAATACAAAGTAGATGAAAAATTCAAATCATCATAAAAATGACACTGACAATGACAACACAATTAAACCAAAACTCTGTGCATGGCTAAATACCAGTGTGTGTAAGTGAGAAAATATCTTTTAAACATCTTCTCCGTGATTTGGGCAGAGTGACCCTTTACAATGTTACTTCCAAAAAGTACACACTCTTCTCCTACACACACCCACGCACACACACACACACACACACACACACAAAGTGATGACATTTCTCACTCCTGAATAGAAAGCCATTTAGCTTGACTCACAGAGAGGAGCAGACACAAAAGCAACAGCACAAAGAGGGAAAGAGCGAGGGAGGGGGGGGTCTTAATATTGTGGAGAGTAAAATACATTAAAGAGCATAAAAACTTGAAACCCAAATACTGAGTAATTGCATGTGTTGAGGATGAACAATAGACACGGAAACTTTATCAGATTATCTGGATTCTATGGATTATTATAGGCTGTATTCTAGATAAAATATGTTTCAGTATTCCCATTTCTCGCCACCTTTTCTTTGCTGCGGAAAGTAAACAAACAGACGAATCAAAGCTTTGTCAAAAATGATTAAAAACCAAATTGGGTTTCGGGTGAAAATACAGTCGATTCGCTGCACTGTGAGGGTATTCCACTAATTATAAAAAGCTTCATCTGCTATGAAGGCGTCTCAGGAGACGTGTGCATGCGCGTGTGTGAGTGTGTGTGTGTGTGTGTGTGTGTGTGTGTGTGTGTGTGTTAAAGACAGAAGGGAGGGCAGAGTGGGAGCAAGTGAGAGAGAAATTACATCTGTTTTGGGTCAGCAAAAAACACTTTATAGCCGTGCTCAAAGAGGCAGTAATGAAGCTGCCAGCAGGCAATACACTCAAGTAGTTCTCTCTCTCTCTCTCTCTCTCTCTCTCTCTCTCACACACACACACACACACACACACACACATACCCTCACACACAAAATCTACACATACAGTATGCACCCATATCATTTCATCAGCCCACCACAGCATTAACTGCAGATCACATATTATTCATCCTGCACACACACACACACACACACACACACACACACACACACACACACACACCTGTGCACTATCCCAGCTCTCATCTCCTCCCCTGCAAAGCTTTAAACACGCCTGAGATCATCAGCGATCATCCAGATATCTACATGATAACAATATCAATTATCACAGCATCATGTTGAATCAGCACACATTCCCCCAGTCGACACAGACTGAATGCAAATGAAGATGCAGATCAGCGGTTTCAAAGTGCCGCTGGGTCTTATCTGTATCTACAGTAACAATGCATGTTAGACTGCGGGGCAACGCTGCCACTCAGTGGTTCATACAGGAGCTGCAGACACACAGAAGTGGGGTAGGTTGGTGAGGAGGTTGTGCAAGGTGACATCTCAGAAGAGTTAAGAGCACAGGAAAAGTGGTGTTTTTCTTGAGAGCATGTTCAAGGCTGTGTGTTTCAGCATACAGACAGCTGATTTAGGTGTTTAGTGCTGCAAAGATCGATGACAAATCTCTCAGCTAAGGTGATCGCAAAGGAACATTTATGAAACTGCACATTTACAATCAAACTTAAAGGCGTCGCTATACTTTGTGGATGATCTCAAGTATCAGCTTTGACTATGAGACACACAGACCAAGCCTGGAAGCTATTTTAAACTTTGTCGGAGCAGACTGTAATGCTGCGACACCTGGCTGTGATCTGTGACAATGAGTCTCCATACATAACAGGATAAAACCTGGAGAGAGAAACAAGGTCTCTGATCACTCCTTTGACCTGCACTCTAATCAAGTCATGTTGGGAAATCATCACAAGATTGACACTTAAAATGTGTGCGCCCTGCTAAGATAATGGGACCAGAGTTTGCAGACAGCCTGATGCTTAAGGATTTGTAGTGACTGCAAGAGTCTTGTTGTAGATCTGGGCTGTGTGGTATGACGTGAAGAGACAAAATCCTCTTATGGTTGTTACAAGCAATCTGATTTTTTGCTCTGATGTGACACAGATTTGGTTTTTTTTTCAGAGCAGTGTGAACACAGAAATCCAGTTTTCTCCAATCAGATCATGGGCCACTTCCATATGCGGTCATATCAGAATGCATGTGTGTTTTTCTCATGCATCCATGGTTTTATCCGGCCATGCTTCACTGCACGGCTCAGATCTCTCACCATACAGTGTCCGAGCTGTCCGTTAAAACTACAGAAGGCTGCCACACCGCTGCTATGGTAGGCTGCCCCAGTTGCCAGCCCCACCTGCCAGACGCTTTCTGATGGGGACAGCTTGCCTACGTGCTACGAAAGGGTTGTCGTGAGGCACGGACAGAGATATCAGAATACAACCCTTGCCATTCAAAGGTTTTGGAGAATCTGTTCCTCTGCAAAACCCTCCACATCGCGACCCCACTACTTCTGACTCCTCTCCTGGCTGCACCAACACCTATCTTTCCACAGAACTACCAGCAGTAGCTGCTAATAGAGCTAGTGGACCGAAAGCTCATTTGTACTACAGCGCATGATCCTAAAAACAAACAGCCAGCCCTCCAAGGGGCCATTTCTCCAAAGATATGCTACACTCTCCCAAACAGAAGCACATGGCTAATCATTAGGCAGAATGACATCATTAGACCTTTGAGCTATACAGTGATAATTTGTTATGTCATTCATTTTTACCCCAAATTTTTGTTTCTCAAATGTGACATTTTTCATTGTTGTTCAAACGCACGTGTGTGAAGTTACTGGTTGCATGTGAGGTGTTTCGGGGCAGAGATCTGTTCACACTGATGTCAGACATGAGTCACCTTCAACAACTGAGATCCTCAAAGTATCTACAGGTTAGAGATTATATTAGAGTACAGCAGGGTGGAAGCTTATTCCACTAGAGGATTTCCAAATAGATATTATGATGCAAGAAAAACAGACTCTAAACTCATGAGCCGTACAGAAAGTAGAGTTTTCAATGCACAGATTAAACAGGAAGTGGGCATTGGCCATACATTTGAGGACTCTGAGTGGAGGCTGATTTGTGATAGCTCTCAATCATTCTCCTATAACAGCCGACACAGATTCTTACAGTTTAACCTAGTACACAGGGTTTACTTGACACCATTTCGTCTCCACAAGATGAGTAGTAGCTACTTAGAGTACTGTCCTAGATGTAAGACTGCGGTGTGCCACAAGGGTCTATCTTAGGTCCCCTCTTGCTTACTATATACATGCTACCCCTGGGGCAAATCCTTTGTAGATTTGACATTGATTTTCACTGCTACACGGATGACACCCAACTGTATGTCCCTCTGATTCCTGGTACCACGGATGTTTCATGCATTTTATCCTGCCTGACTGAAATTAAAAATTGGATGTCCAAAAATTTTCTACAGCTGAATGACTCCAAATCAGAAGTGATCATAATTACTCCGTCTGACCCCAGCACTGCTAGTGTAAATAAGCTCTCCTCTAGTCTGGGCGCCCTATCTAATAATGCTTGCAATAAGGCCCGCAACCAAGGAGCTATTTTTGACGCTGAACTATCTTTTGATGCTCAGGTGACTAAAGTGATGCAGTCCTGCTTTGCACAACTGAGACATCTTACAAAAATCCGGTCATTCCTTTCTCCCACTGACTTAGAAAAGGTCATCCATGCTTTTATCACGTCAAGACTCGATTATTGCAATGCACTTTATTCCTGGATCAGCAAGCGCAACATTCAAAGACTACAACTGATACAAAACGCTGCTGCCAGGCTCTTAACTCGTAGCAAGAGAGGTGATTACATCACACCAGTCCTTGCTGCCCTTCACTGGTTACCCGTGAGTTTTAGAATTGATTTTAAGATTTTAATGCTTGTTTTTAAAGTCTTGAATGGTCAGGCTCCTGCCTATTTATGTGACCTGCCAACTCCTTACGAGCCTGATCGTTCACTGTCCTCTTTTAAATCTCTTCTTAAGACTCACTTTTATCATATGGCTTTTTCTTAATTCCTCGGTATTGTTATTTTAATCTATTTTATTATGTGTTTTGATGTTTGGGATCTTTTATTTGTTTTTATTTGTTTAATTGTTTTTATTGTTTTTGTTTTAATTGTAAAGCACTTTGTAACTTTGGTTTTGAAAGGAGCTACACAAATAAAGTTATTATTATTATTATTAAGACTGAAGCAGGGACTCTTCTACACATGTTCTGGACATGTAGATGTTTGGATCAGCACTGGAGATCTATTTTAGATATAATAAAAAGAATTGTGGGGGTGGAGATCCCAACTAACCCAAGACTGACATTACTGGGGGACATATCAGCTCTACCACTCAATATGAGAGGGAATATTCGTTGTGTCAGACCAGCCCTAATTGCATCTAACAAATGTGTTGGCATGCGCTGGAAAAGTTTGAAGCCCCCTAGTGTGTCTCTGTGGCTTAAAGAGTTCTCATCATACCTACCCTCAGAGAAGATTACGTATCATTTTTGAGAAATGTTGGGGAACCTTTGTGACCTTTTTACAAAACAGAATTTCTCATGATTTTGATGTACACGGTCAAACTTAGGGCTGCATTGCAGACCTCTGGCTTCTGTCGTCTTGTTTATGGGGGAAAAATAAATGGAAAACTCAATAAAGATATTGATGGGAAAAAAGTTATGGGTCACTTCAAACTTGAATGTGAACAGTCCAGGATCTGGGTAAATAATCAGATTCAGAATTGAGCATTAAGCCATGTAATGTGAACGTAGCCTCAGTGGCAGCAGGAATGTGGCACCTTCTGTACTTTATTTCAAACCATCAATACTCTGAAATGATCGGGAGTTAAAGCAGTATCATATATCGTAAAAAACTTTGATTCTTTTAATAGTTGTTGGTTCATTTTGTAGTTTCTTTAATGGTTCATTTTGCTGTCTTCCATTCTTCCCACTTTGTTTTCGTCTTTTCTGTAAAGCAGCTCATTGATGTAATGTAATGCACAACATGGAGGCTAATCCT
The DNA here is from genome assembly GCF_011397635.1 of Epinephelus fuscoguttatus. Lineage (NCBI taxonomy): Eukaryota > Metazoa > Chordata > Actinopteri > Perciformes > Serranidae > Epinephelus > Epinephelus fuscoguttatus. The sequence goes on from NC_064768.1 coordinate 27,150,027, forward strand.
GACCTCTGGTGCATCTGTAGCCCCACCCAACAGTGATGTCACAGTGTACAGAGACACCCTGGAGTGCACTTTGACAACACCATTCCCAGAAAAACATAATCACATTTCCAGTATAAGTCCAATTTTAGTTTCAATGTCACTCCAAAATTAAACTTTATCGAGACCACTGATGTCTTCAGCGTCCTTGCAGAAAAAAACACTGAGGCATTTCTCGATGTTTCTAACAGCTAAAATAAAACTGGTAACAGAGGACATACTGAGGACACACAGTGAGCACCTCACGGGTGGAGCAGGACAGGAGAGCTCTTCAGAGGCCCTGAGTGTCACTGAGGGATACAGACACTCCACTTTAAAACCTGTCAATTACTCTTTTCATGTCAACACAGCCTATTTTCTGATGAATGAGTACAGCAGGAAGGAGCACTTCACCTTCACCCAATCCATCTGGAATGAGAAGGTGCTTTTCATCCAGGAAATAGTCGGAGAACAAAAGAGCTGAGCCGCTGCAGCCTACAGCTGTTAAACCACCGTGGAGGAGGTCACATTGTGGGAAATGTGCTAGATGTTTAATTTAACTTGCCTAAGGAAACAGAAGTGCGTGCTGCGAGAGGTGAGCACGTTCACGTCCTGAAAGAGGATAGAAGCACTGCCCCTCACATTATAAGTAATACAATAACAACATGAGGGAGAAGTGCAGGAGAAAGGATTCAAAGGGAATAACACACTCTCACTATTCTATGTTTGAACTGGATGGATACTGACTGAATAGATTCAGTCTTTCTTAGTCAGTATCAATTGGTGAGTGTTTTATCTGGCATGTTTTGAGCCCTTTACCTGCATGTTTTTTTTCTGCTACAGCATCCATGTCTGCTCTGAGATTCACATGAACGCCCTTGAGACAAAAGCATAACATAAAAGGTAAAAAATGTGTTTGGCTTTTTAATGATATTGCCCCAGCGCATCATTTGACAATACAAAGGCCTCCTGATGATCTTCAAAGGCTCAAAAAATATTTTATTCATCCATCCACCCATCCATCCATTTTCGTAACTGCTTATCCTCTTGAGGATCGCAGGGGGGCTGGAGCCTATCCCAGCTGACATTGGGATGAGAGGCAGGGTACACCCTGGACAGGTCACCAGACTATCACAGGGCTGACACATAGAGACAGACAACCATTCACACTCACATTCACACCTATGGACAATTTAGAGTCATCAATTAACCTGCATGTCTTTGGACTGTGGGAGGAAGCCGGAGTACCCAGAGAAAACCCACGCTGACATGGGGAGAACATGCAAACTCCGCACAGAAGGGCTCCCCCACCCTGGGGTTTGAACTAGGAACCCTCTTGCTGTGAGGAAACAGTGCTAACCACTGCACCAGCACCACCCTAATAATAATAATATAGTCAGCTGAGGTAATTTAAGCAACTTAAAAACTTACCTGCTAATTTCATTTTGCTCAGTTTCGATGCTAGTGTGGTTTTCACTCTTCAGTGCTATGGGTAACTCAACTCCTAACAGTGCTTTAGTTTTAATTGTTCTGCAGTAGCTTGTGGTGGCTAGCATTAGCATTAGTGTTTGACTTTATAACTTCTCTCTATTTGTGTTACTATTTGAATGTGTTATAGCATTTAACATTGTCTGGCTAATGTCTTGTATGCTGTCTAGTGACTGTCATGTAATCTTGCTTTCAATAGACATGGCTAGTGACGTTGAGTAGTGTCTCTCTAAGGGCTCATGTGTCCTTAACATTAGATATGGAGACGTAGATGGAGATGGAGATGGACGGATCCTGCTGTCAGTACTCTGCGTTCATTTCATCCTATTCGTGCAAGTTTTCTAAAAGTTTATGGATAGGATAGGGATGAAACGGAGCAGTACCACTGGAGATTGTAGAGGAAATGTAGTGTAGTTCAAGCGAGATACGACCATAGGAGACAAAGAAGAAATTCAAATTATGATGGAACCAGGCGAATTGGTAAAATAGTGACAAGCATTCTGGGATGTATAATAATGGCTTCACAGACCACCACTGTCTATAGTGCTGCCTTTCTTAAAAGCTACATCAAGCTCCTCAAATGTCATCTTTGTTGCTGTGTGAAAGTTTTGACTCTGCCCTCTAGTGCCATTTACATTTACAGAATACACAAGTGGCCTTATCCAGAGCCGGTGTTTTATTTGTCTGTTCTGGGCTACTGTAAAACAAAATGGCAGCCTTTGTGGAAGAGGACCCGCTCTGTGTGAAGGTAAAAACGTCTCATTCTAAGGTAAAGAAAGCACATTCTGATTGTCAGGTGATTCAACTGGTGGAGAGTCATTGATTCTGGGGAAAGATTGTTAATACATGAACTCATTACCAAAACAAAAACACCTCACCTGTCAGTACTCCTTCGAAAACCCCCTGTCCTGCATGAGCACGAATGCCACCTGTTGCTGAATGGATGCAAAGCATTGTTTGGCTCATCCAAGCCACTTTGTTTGTTTCTCATTTACAGAGCCAAGTCTGTGGAGGTATGTGTTGGATTTGGCAAAAAGTGTCTTGAATTAGAAGCCCTGACTGCACCTTTAAATGTGAGTCTTATGCACAGACACACACACAGAATTGACACTCTGTATTTCACACTGTAGACAGACCAAAACAGACCATTAGGAGAGGTCACAGAATTAGCGAGGGGGCTAAAATGTGATTTTACCCTTGTTATTTACTGCTTTTATTGATAATTTCACAGATTAATGTTCCTGGAGGCTGGTGTCTGTTGTGTACACAAGGGGGCAGCAGAGTCCCTCTTTTTTTATTCTTTTTTTTTTTTTTTTAAACTTGTAGCTTGGCAACACTAAAGGAAAATCCTCTGTCTCTTCTCTGAGCCTTGCTGTTTCCTCTCCTTTTTTGTGTGCTCTGTTCCTCATAGCTCTGTCCATCTTTAGAACACAATACTAGACGCTTTGTTGTATCGTCTATTTATTGAGGATTAGAAACATGAAAAACATACCAAAAAGCCTGTGAAAACATGAAATAATCGTACACACCAAATAGCAAAAGATTTATATAAACACTTGATAACACGAAGGCTAATGTAGTAAACCTCTATGACACCTTAATGAACAATATCCTCAGCTGTCGCTGATGTTGGCACCATGCTAGAAGAGCATATTCACATGTAGTGGTTCATTTTGTGCTTGTGTGAGCAGTAACCTGAGCTTTGAGAGGTTGTTATTTACATAAAGGTGTGAAAGTTTGGCTGCAGCATAACTATGCAGTGTTGTCTGTGTGATGCATCCACATCTGAGTTTGAGAGAGTGTGCAGAGTTGTCCCAGTTCTAGTTTTCTGGCTCTGTGGACCACGACCAGGTGATGTGCTCCTCCTCTGGGTATAAATGTGGAGGCAGGGTGCAAAGACAGATGATAATCTATGAGTCACTAATAAAAAAAAGTTAGAGCCATGATGGACATATCGCTGGAGAGATTAGATTATGACAGATGTTTGTGCGTGTGAATGTTTGGATGTCAGGCCTAGGGGAGGCCAGGTCATGAGAGTGGTGGCAGGGATCGGGTGCTGACCGGGCTGTACTTCGCCTTGGATGGTGATGGAGGAGGCTGGGTGAGGTGAGGGGAGGAGGGGGATGGACGCATGTGTCCACTGTGGTACTCTCTCCCACTCCCTGAGTGCTCTGAGCCGGGAGCTTGTGACCGACCTCTGGGCCTGCGTAACTGAGGCGGGGTGGTGGAGGAGGTGGGCATGCATTTGTACCGGGAGGGAGAGTGATGAGATGACGGATGGCAGGTGGGGGAAGAATAGCAACCAGGTGCAGAGTGACGACTGGGTGATGGATGGCGACCGGGTGAGGGGTGACGACCGGGTGAGGGGTGACGGCCAGGTGAGGAGTGCCTCACGGACAAGGGTTCACGGTTACTGGGTGGGTGTTCCTTTGTGTGTCTGGGTGATTTGGATGACTTAGGCACCTTAGGTGACTTGGGTGTCTTGGGCGTCCTGGGTGTCTTGGGTGATTTAGGCATGGGGTGAGAGGAGGTGTAAGAGTTGGCGCTGTGAGTGGGAGGGGCTTGGCTGGGAGAGGCGGAGTCTCCATTGTTGGCAACCTTGTAGAGGAAGACGTCATACTGAAGGGGCGAGCTGGTCTCTGGGTGGCGCTTGGCTTCTTTGGGGAGGAGCACCTCCAGGCCAATAGTGACTCCATCCTGATGTGGGAATATGGTGAGTGGAGAGGGATGCAACAATGTAGGAAAAGTCACAGAGGCAAAAATAAGGACAGATATGGATGATTTATGAGACAAAAACTCCCCGGGCACAGACACATCATCTTAAATCTGCGACAACTGATTTCTCAGCCACTTGGGGGCAGTGGAAACAAGCTGTGAACACAACACTGACACGTTATCACCTTTAACGTAATACAAAAGCAGGCGCCCATTTACACATCCAGCAGATATGGAGCAACATTAGCATTCATTCAGAGTTGTGTTTGTGGCCATTTGATGAGTGTAAGCCCAACATTCACTCTCCTGGTAGCTGTATTTATTGGTCAACACTAAATTAAAATACAGTTTTCCCTCATTATTTTTCACAGCAGCAAGGCTGGGGCTTTAAAGGGACAGTTCACCCTCAAATCTAAAACGCAAATCTTTTGTCTTACTGGTAGGACTATTTAGCAATCTAGATTGTTTTGGTGTGAGTTGCAGAGTGTTGGAGATATCAACTGTAGAGATGTCTGCCTGCTCTCAAATATAATGAAACTCAATGGCACACAGCTCGACATTTGAAAAGCTTAACAGCAGCATCTCTCTCCAGAAATCATGACCCAGTTACTCAACATAATCCACGACCTTGTTGTGAGCAGTTTCATGCAGGACGTATTTTTTTTCTACTGAACTACACCCACCAACTGTATCACCATGTAGGAGGAAGTGTGCATCTACTCATAAACAAGAGGCTTGTGCTCATGACATCACTGTGGAGTTTTTTTAAATGCATTTTTTGGCGTCTGGAGCACCACAAACTGAGTGAGAAGGCAGACATCTCTACAGCTGATATCTGTAATACTTGGCACCTCACCAAAACAATCTGGATTAGTAAATAGCACTATAGGTGAGAGGAAACACATGTATCATTGATTTGGGGGTGAACTGTCACTTTAAGTTAAATACCAGCCTGCAGTTTTAATCTTCTGAGAGGGAGGAAGTTATATTTCAAGCTCCTGTGGTAGCTTCCATTAACTCTGGAGAGCTGTCCTTGGTGCTGAACGGGCTCACGGCAGCCATTGTTTGTGTGGTGTAATCTGTGAGCAGCCTACTGTAGCACAAAAGCAGGGTCAGCCGTGCATTCACTCATTATTAGCAGGGGAGCGGTTGGGCAGTAGTTAGCTTCATCATGAGCAGACATGCAGAGAGAGCGAGAAAGAAGAGAGAGGGAAAGTAGAGCTAATAGCAACACACAGGGACAAGCTGGATAAAATTAAAAAGATTTATTCCAACAACTGTGAACTATAATCCTCCATGTATACCCAAAAAAGTACAAAAGAACCTCAAGTACATTAAAGTATTATAAATCACATTGAAAACCAAGACACAGCGTGTGTTATATATGTATATAGATTCAAATATCAACTCCAAGCAGTTACTTTGACCTCATGTAATCTAGACGTATCCACTTATTAGCAATGTCAAACATGAATATTTCGCAAATACAGATTCACTTGATTTCCACTTACTTCTTTTGCAAATATTACGTTTTTCAGACACTTTTCTTCGATAACACCAATGCATGCGGGCAGAGAGACAGTAAGGCGGGGCAGGCAGAGGCGAGGGGAGGGTTTGGGGGGAAACGGGAGAGGAGACAATGAGGGAGAGAGAGTTCATTGGCCGAAGACCAAGGCAGGGCATCAGTAGAGAGGAAAGTCAGTCATTAGTTGGTCCAAGCCAGTGATTTTAGTCCAGCGTAAGAGGCGATAGAGAAAAGAAAGGAGGCGCGGCACCACTATGTGATCAGCATTGGCATGGCAGCCTTGTAAACAGGACTATTGTGCTTCTCAAGTTGTATCCGTAAATTCATGTTGTGCTTACTTTTGACATTAGGCCCGATTGGACTGTTTACAATACACAGTATGTACTTTGCACCACTCTATAACAATTTACTGTAGTGTAGTGTGCGCGTTAAATATTTTGGTCTGATTCTCCAGCAGCACACTTTGACAGATGGTGATATTATACCAGGTTGTTCTGGAGCGTGTTTACCTCGGCGTTCTCCTCTGTGTTGTTAGGGGTGTGGCCCTGGTCGTGGACGACAGAGGTTGGACGGTTGTTCTCGTGTTTGGGGGAATGAGAGTTGAGGATGTTCATTGACCCCTCTTCCTTGGCTTGTGGGGACTTTGCAGGGTCCTCCTGCTTCTGGGGATCATCCTGTAAGGAGAGTTTGTTACTCTTTACACATGCCTCGCACTGATACATATAAACACATGTTTATATAGACACACAGGGGTTTTGCAACCTGAGACCCTGTCTACACATATAGATCATTTTGTAAATAGATATTTTCCTGTATGTTTTGGCCTCTCATTCACACACAAACAGAGATTTAGGTCATGAAAACTGCACCAGGGGCGGGACTAACATTATTATCAAGCTGCTGTTAAGCATTTTGAAGCTGTGTCCCAGAACCAGTGAGGAGTAATAACAACAATGGCGACTGCCGTAGACAAGATAGACGCTGTTGTCTAGGCTGTTCTAAATCGGCATGTCTTCTCAATGTCGCCTGACATTGTTGCTGTTTTTACTTCGCTCTGCTCCACTCTTAAAACCCCGGCAAAACAAGTATGTTGGCATGGCTACACATCACCATAGACTTAAAATGACGTCGGATTCAGATGGATACATGCGTCTCTGGTGATTGGTCAGGGAATATTAAATCCCCCTCCCCCATGAAAATTGGTTAGAGTGCAATGTCAGACTGAAGACAGAAACACAGTGTAATTATTTGACATTACTGTCTGAATATCACCCTCACAGGTGAGCTCCTGGTTAAAAGACGAAAAGGCGAAGCTTCATGGCTACCTCATGTGTATTGGAGAACACACATGGGACATTTCTCAGCACTTTTGACTGGCTAAAACTGTTTGAATTAACTAAATATCTCAATTAAAAACATACAATTCAGTAAAAAAAAAAACCCAGCACTTCCTCATGTCAGAGATGATCATTCCTGAGTTTATATAGGTCACTCTATGGACTGATACTGCACCTGCACGCACAGACTTTTATCTAATCAACCAGTCATGCCTCAGTGTTTAAAAGAGAATCCCAATCGGACCTTTGACATTTAAAAAACTGCATTGCAGACCACGTGTCTGCAGGGGCTTTTTAGCCTCTAGACCTGACATTTAGAGCATCCGGAAATCACAGATACTCATCTATAACCATCGCATAGAAATGCCAGCAGAGCTCTGAGTGCTGTGGCGTATATTAGAAAAGCAAGTCACAATGTGTTCACTTCATTTAGCCCAGCCAGGTGTGGCTAATGGACTGGAAATTAATATACGATTTTGTGATCCATCAGTGTGTGCTTTTGGTTGCAAAGTGTTAAATGCAGTAAATTCATGCAGTTATCAAAGGGCGTAGGTTTTGTTTCATATGAAATGGGTGGTTAAGGGTCTTCTGTCAGAGAATTTTAAGCATCAAACACTTCATTTCCTGAATTCTGGTGAATTTCTATGCAACAATTTGTGACTTTCTGCATCAATTTATGGTGAAAATGTCTTAAATTTTGTTAAAATACAAGTTGTCTGCTACTTTAATGTCCCAATCTACACCTGTGAAACTATCAGTCAGAGAGCTGTGTTTGACAACAAAACTATTGTGCACGTCTCAATGTGTCGGTTTGCAAATGACCCAGCTATCGATTGATTGGCATGTCACAGACATCTGAAGGTCATACGCACAGCAGGCAGTAAGTAGGGCACCATCGATTGGTCACACTGGCTTCTGCTGGACAAAACACGCTAATCACCCTTTCACACCAGGGACAACAAGCTCAAAAGCGTAAAGTCACAGAGCAAAATGTCTTTGTTCTGTCGATCTCATAGACTTGATGTGCTATTACGGTTAAGCTCTGTTTATCGACGAGATTCCTCATTGTTTATTTAGATTAAGAGTTTAACCATGCATCAGTAACCCTAGAGTATAAACTGTGTTGGCTTAGTAACCCAGTAGGCGAGTATGATTGATGAATACCTAACAGGGGCACACACACAAATCTGCCTGCAAACACAAAACCCCACAAACACACAGAAACATGGATAGAAATTAACACATCCATGCGTACAGAGTCATATCCACAGACACACATGCTGCTACAGAATGCAGCTCACTTCATAGCAGCACTACATGCATGACCTTTGGAAGAGGACTGGGTAGAGATGGGAAAACCTGCGCAGGGACCCTAAAATGGCTGTCTGAGCTTTGTAAGCACAAGAGCAAAGCCAGCAGTTAAAACAAAATGGAGGCTCAGCTTCCTCACAGAACTTCTCCGGAAGCTGCGCAGGCAAGAAAGGCAGCAAATGAGGGAACTTGCTATTTAATCACACAGCTGTCAATACATAACACCTCTGAACAACTAGTTGCAGGAATCCTTGCGGGGAGGTGATTAATTATTTCAGCCTACAGTGTACGTGGAATGCAGCTGATAACAAGAGTTTGTGAGGTTTGCGTTGAAGAGAGAGGCGAACTCTGGCGTCTAGCGGTTGCACAGTGGGTAGGTTTCAAAGCAAAGCCAGGGAGGGAAATTGCTGTAGGACAATGTGGACGTTTCCGCTCTGCTTACCTGGAAGTGATTATAAGGGTTTCTGGGTTTATATTCCCAGGTATAGCTGCTTGTTGATTGCCTCTGAGGGGATTGGTGAGTGTAAAAAGCATTAAACACACACATACTGTACATTTCAAATTGTAGCCCAGTGAGAGGTTACTTGCTTTAACAGGGCACTAAGGTGAGTTAGATGTGTGCATAACTCTACGAGCTCAAAGGGGACCTATTATGCCTGTCCTTGTTCTCTGTCATATATTATGTTACAGTGTTGGATGATAATATTAAACATGGCCAAAGTTTCCAATAATGAGCATATGTAAAAGTAATCTCTGTGCCTCAGGCGTCAGGCCGCTCTGAATACTCTTTACTCTCTACTTTTGAGACAAACTGACGTCAGCTCCATAGAATGGAAAAATAATGGCTGTAGCTATGGTGACATCACCCATTTGTTTGCGGACTCCCGTTCTGAAGTCTTGAGTTGTTTTTATAGAGCCAGAAGTGAACATATTTAGACAAGAGGGTGGATCTGACTGACAGCCCAAGGGCACTATCAAAGGAGAGCCTGTCTAAGCAACATCGCCCTTAATTTTGCGTAACTTTAAGCCCTAATAACATTTAAGTTATAGATTAATTCAACTTCCCATATAGTTGTCATTAACAGGGAAAGTAGCTAGAGGGACTAAGGCCCTGATCACACAGAAAGCATTTTAGCAGCTGGAGGTGCCTTTTGTATAATGAGAATTAAGCTTTTTGCTCGTAGTTTTTGCGTTGCGATGCACCTCGTGTTTCTGCGCTCTAAGTGCCTGGTGTTTTTGCCAGAGCACTCTGAACTCCTCAAGCTGAAAAAACTTCAACTCAGAGTATAAATGCACTAGCCTGGTTCCAGACCATAGACCCCGCCCACTCAACTGAGTAGGCTTGCATCTCTGGTCTGGCATGCGGCAATGCATTTGCGATTTATCTCGTCCAAACGATGGACGGACCAATGAACACCGGGGGTGGGGGCGGGTCTAGCGATTAGCCAATCAGTGCCACGCTGATGTCAAGCTGTACGCTCAGTGGGTAACTGGTGAGGATAGCAACAATGGCGACCGCTACAGATCCTACAGACCACATTAACGATGTTATCGAGGTATTTCGCCACTACTCGCATTAATGGAGGACCAAATTAAGGAAGCTGCTAAACTGGATTTAACGACAGCTGGGCGTGCACGACGACGGAGACATTTTAAACGGGCAATGCTCGCTTGTTTTCGGCACCCCCGAGGCATGGATACTACTGACGTCAGATTCTGGGTGAGTCGTTGATCTCTTGAAGGTTCTGGGAGCTTCAGTCTGACACTCAGGCTATAAATGCACCCAACGTCATTTCAGCCTTTTTCCCATTGTCCAGTCAGATGATTTGAGAGGTGGGCCATCTGTGGTGGTCACGACAACAAGTTTACAATTGGTCTAAAACGGAGGAAAAACTGGTGGTAGCGGTTGCTGGATACCCAAAACTATATGGCACGATGATAGACAGAAGGAAGTTAAACTGCCCCCCGGAAACAGCTATCATTGAGGTGAAGCTCCTGGACCAAGTGGTGGTACTTCCCATGATCCACCCTCTTTTTTAGGGTCTCATGTACCCACACAGATCTCCGTTTCCCTGTGCCCGGCAACCTATTTGCTGACAGCCTCTCACCCTCAACCAGAGCTACAGCAAGTACCCTCTGTCTGAACATTTTAGTAACTTGGTACTTGGTAGCAGGCTGTGAACATGTTTATTTCTGCTGTTAAGTTTTGGCATTTTAAATTAGTGGTCTATGGGGATTGACCTGTTTCTGGAGCCAGCCTCAAGTAGCCACTCAAGGAACTGCAGCTTTTGGCACTTCCTCGCTGGCTTCATTTTTCAATGCTGCTTGGTGTTTAAAATCATGTACACTGCTACATGTAGCTTCATGCTAACGTCAGGGAAACAGATAATCTTGGTTAAATTCTCCCTTTTTTTTGGACCGTATTCCTGCTGGGACCTGTCTGGTTGTATTGGCAATTTTTCATGGTAGAAAAATTGCAGTCCTAATCTTGGCTACAATGACGGTGCAGAGACGCCGGGACGTGGGAGACCCACAAAACGCTGACCAGTCAGAGCTGATTGGGCTTTTTTGGGAGGTAAAGTGGCCATTAAAGTAAACATTAAAACGTGTTAACATGTTCTGGTGAAAACTCGCAAGTATGAACCTGACGACAAGCACGATAGGTCCCCTTTAATTTAGTAGTCTGTTGTTAGTACTGTGAATGGGAGCAGTTAGGTGGCCATGCGCGGAGACAGAAAGACGGAGAATCCCAGACAGATACAAAAATCAAATCACTAAGCTGGCAGAGAAAACATAGGAGAGGACATTGTGAACAAAGAGGAGAACAGATGGTTACAACAGAAGACAGACAAACAAGGAGACAAAAAGATGCAGATGCAGATGATTGGACTGAAGAGTTAGATGGAAATGATGAATACAAAGAAGATGAATGGAAGGAGAGAAAAGAGAGCATAAACATGAGGAGAGTTGGGGCGTACCTGACAGATAATGTTGTCATAGTATGCCAGGTTGTGAGTGTGAGCTTGGGGAGCGGGCGGAGGGGTGTCACACAGTTTCCTTACGTTTGGCTGCGAGCCGTCGGCTGTTGTGGAAACGGAGAGGCCGTCCGTCTGTGGCTCGCTGCTCTGTGGGCGGTACTTACTGCGGGAGGGCAAAGAGAACGATTTGTGTCATAAATATTTGCAGTTAATGTGGAAGGTTTGTTTTTAAAATTGTGTGCATATGTATCTCTCCAGGTCCATATTTACATTGCTCTGCACAGTGTGAAACTGGGGTTAAAATTTACACACACACACATACATCATACACAAAAATATATCATCACAGTCTAAGAATATAAATAATTCAGTGCATGCCAAAGAGAATTTGATCCGCTCTAAAGTCTACATTGCAGCTGGTGACTGTAAAATCTAATTGATTAGATGGATTTTATTCACTGTACCCTGCTTGTCGACACTTGACGTTATCTCCATTTAACTGCATTCTCACCTCCCTCCTTCTCTGCTGCACCTACGCTCTCTTCATCATTTGATTTCAACATTCTTTCTCAGTTGTTAGGTTGTAAAGTCTTCCAGGAACAACGCTGACTGACACATGCACAGTCACAGCTGCCTCTCTCAGCACCCATCACATAGTGTAACTCACAGCACATTTTTTTGTTTTTTACATTCTCACCTCTCTGTCACACATACCTGCGTTTGCGAAGGCGCTTGTTTTCATTCTTGAGGTGGTGCAGCCTCTTGGCAAAGAATACGATAATCATGAAGAGGAGGATGAGCACCAGGGAGGCCACGCCCACCACCACGCACATCACCTGGAACTCTGTGACCGCCCAATCGCAGCGCGTGCCTTTGTTCCAGATGTAGTCCTGCACGTTGCACCTGGATGCAAAGCGACACAAAAGGTAGAACTATTTGGCCTTTTTGATCAGTGTAACACTTTGTGGGTCAGAAAAACAGCGCAAAGTAGCATTCCTCTCTCCTGACCTGCTGTATAAAAAGTCAAGAGGTTAAATATGAGTGTGTACCCTCTGCACTAGCATGTTTACAATATTTATAGCCACGGCATGTAAGCCAGAGTAAAGAGTGTAAAATGGTACTCAGAGTTGATGACATGGTGTCCCGAGGTCTGTCCGGCAAAGCAGGGATTCGGCCCGCAGCCTAGCCCTTAATGAGATCAAAGGATCAGGATACGTGCGTGCATGTGTCAGCGTGTGTCTATCGTTTCTATATTCCGGCCTTTGTCTGTGCAATTGCATGCAAGTGTTTCAAGTATGCCCGCGTGAGTGAGTGTGTGTACACGTGTGTGCACTGTTACTCAGCAGGTACGACTAGAGGAGCAACAGTTTACCTCTGAGCTTACACTGAGTCTGCTGGATGGGACAGATGGTGCTTTCAAGGCGTGGTGGTGTATGTGCGCGAGCATGTGCGTCTGTGAATGTGTGTATATGTGCGCGAGGAGTGTGTGTGTTTATTTCTCAGTGTATCCTTCCCTGACCTTACTGTGTCGTCCTTATACTTTCTATGTGTGCATACTGTGTGTGTCTGCATCAGCTGTCACCAGCCTATACGTGCACAAACACACTCTGTACCCCCCGGCTCCAAAACTGAGCTAATCCTCTGGCGACCCTGCTGTGATCTTGATGAACCCTCATGACATATTAAGCCAACCTTCTATCTGTGTGCGTGTTTTCAGTGTCTGTACGCTTGTCTGAAGTGTCCTAAATCTTTTCTTTTGTGTTGGAGAGGGAACATATTGGAAATCATCCCAAGATAATTAAAAAGGGGAATGGTTTTAGCGCCCAACAACCCCTCCATACAGCCCTGCTGCCACTCACACACTGTAGAGTTTTCTTCTATAAAGTCAGCTTTTAAATGCTACAAAAAAACTCAATCATTAGTAAACATGGTGAAAAATTGAGGCAACTGTGCAATCCTCTTTTCAATTAACTCAAGACAACAAACCAGCTCGTGTAATTAACAGGTTTTTGTGTATTTCTCACCTGCAAAAGGCTCCCATTCCTGCTACCACAGTACACACTCCTCCATTGAAGCAGAAATTGGGTTCAATGTCACACTCAGACACACACGTCCCAGGACCAGAGCGCACAAAGCCCAGCCTGCAGCCGTCGGTCCCCATGGCACCACCTAAGCCTAACTCTTTACCCTTGTCTGACCCTGGCATAGGAGGAGCTGGCAAGGAGGGCCCGCTTTCCATTTTAGGCCTCGTGTTTTCGGGGACAGCAGGAGAGCCAGCCAGGAGCGGATTCTCGTCCTCCATGTCAGGTGGAGGTGAGGGGGTGGGCTCAGGTTCTGGGGTTGAATCTAATGCCGAGAGGTCGTCATCAGGGGACAGGTAGTCGTAAAAGTCAGAAAGCGTCCATGCAGTAGGGTCCCCCGCTTTTTGCTTCTGGGGTTGTGGGGCTTTGGCCCATCCAACAGCGACATCAGAGGGCACAATATCCGGTGCAGGGCTGTGGAACTCCACGGTGATGACGTCATCGGACATGGGATTTCCAGGCTGGTCTGGACCCGCCCCTCCGGCAGTGAGCTCCTCCCCAGCAGGTGGGTCCTCATCTACGACATCTAGGTGGGCGTGTTTACGAGAATGGTGACGTTTGGTGGAGCTGAGTGGGAGTTTAGCCCCGAGCCCAATCAGGTGGTCCCTCTCTGCAGAGTCATCACTGAGCACCATCCTGCTGTTCAAGGCCTCCTTGTTGACAGATGATTGGTTGTGGTGATGATGGTGCCTGGCCAGTGAATGCCTCCCTGTTGGTTGGACACAGAAAGGCATTAAAGAGGTAATCCAGAGTTTCAGTTCCATAAAGTTGAGAGACTCACAAGAGTTAAATTAAACAAAGAACTGTCAAAACACTTGATGCTACGCTTCCCATAATTCAACTCAACTGTGTCTTTTCATCAGACCCTATCTGCCTTGTTAACACCCATGTCTTTACAGATATAGTTCAACATTTTGGGAAATGATTTCACTCTCATATCTGTCCGTTCAGTATAAATCCGCCTGTTAGCTTATTCTAGCATTACAATGGGAAACACTGGGAAACAGCTGATCTGACTTTGTCCAAAATGAATACCAGCATCTCTGAAGCTCATCTCATTGGTGCAAAAATTGATTCCAACTGACATGCAATTGCAGGGGGTATGAGGGTGGTGGAGGTGTCTGTGTCTGACTATTTCTTGGCCAGGACCCGTAACTTCATGTAGTCTTCTTGTCAACATAAGGTTGCTAAGCAAACAGTGGTGCCTCAAGGAAGTTACCATGCTTTACAAAGGATGGCGGATGGATGATGGTCAGTTTACGGTTTATTTTAAGATGAGTCTGAGACAGTTTGACAATCTGCTGCCAATTGTTGGACCTAATTACAGTTGGTAAAATGTTGAGGCAACAATTTGTTCATATATGTCTTGAAGCTTGCCTACAGCAACGGTGAAAGTGAGCTAATGTTAGCTTCAAACCATGTACACAACTACTTGTAATTTCCACAACAGAAGGCCCAACTTTCAATTCACCTGTATGGACAATGGGAAAAACCGCTAATGATGTCAGGCACTTTTTCAGCTCTGGGTTAAAGTTATTTCAACTCATGGCGTTCACAGGATGTTCCTGCAAAATTACAAGGCACAAAAAATGCGAGGAAAAATGCAAGGTGCTCAGCAACGCCAAAGCAGTGAGTTAAAAGCTTCACTCTCATTGAAAACTATTACAAAAAGCTGTGCCAGGGTGCTAAAATGCACCCTGTGTGATCGGAGCCTAACATGCTATTTAGTACATAACCAGTATGTGAGAGAAGGGAGCAGCTCCAAAACCCCAGTATGAAACCAATAGTATGTAACCTGCATACTATTTCTGATGACATATTACATTATACAAACGCTGGACACTGCACCAGCAAGAATATCCCGCAATGCAATGCAGCTCTGTAACATCAATAAGGCTTTAATTTAAGTATAAGATTTCACTTACAACTCAAGGGGATCATCATGCTAACTGTCAGGTATTGCAGATGCTGGTAGAGCTGAGTTCAGCACGAGTTACAATGTAGTAATTACAGCTCAGTAAAAAAGATATATACTACTGTTTATTCACACTAAAGTATGTTGAACAATAGTACACATACTGGGTTTGTAGTGCATAGTATGTAATTTTGGAAACATCATAAGTAAAAGTCCTGCATAATTCATCATAAAAGCACAACATGTCATTTTCTTACTGTAGTTTTGTGCAGATCAAACAAACAAGATGTGATGTGTTAATTAGTGTGCTTCAGAGGTGCTGGTAGGTGGTAGGTTATGTTACCTGTGGACTTCCTCTTTCTTCTTTATGCTAAGCTAGGCTGACTGGCTGTTGTTAGTTGGCTGCAGATACATATTTAAGAGACATATGACAGTCATATCGATCGTCTCATTTAACTTGTGATAAGAAAGCTTATTTCCCAAACCAGCGTATTACAGTAAAAGAAATGATAGTAAAGCTGGCGGAAATAACCCCGATGACATCACCAGGGTTTGTGAAATTTTTCCAGAGCCACTGATGACATCATACAGGCTGAGTATTACAGTATTTTTTTACTAATAGGATTAGTATCATTTAGTATTATTAGTATTCTAAGACAGGTAAACTGACTTAGATGTGTAAAGTCGATTGATTCCCCCTTTAAAATAACCTTATTGTCGGTTATTTTCTGTGATCTTATCTAGATGTAGACGACAAAATGAGAAACAAAGGCTTACACACACACACACACACACACACACACACACATATAAGATCCTTTTTTGGTGCTAATCCCAAAGTACTGACTGTGTTTTGTTTGATAAAGATTGTGGCCCAAGGATGAAGCATAAATAACTTAAATGGATCCCTACAGTATACGGTAGAGATGCCTTGAGGCTGTGCAGGCTAGCTTTCTAAGAGAATATTGTTATGTCACAATATCCTTCACCGCATATTCAGCTGAATTTGACAAACACAATACAATAAAAATATACAATATGCACCAAATGTGTTCTCATCGGAGAGGGCATTTGTAGAAAAGTGCCGCTCAGCAAAAAGCCCGTTGTGGTTCACGCTTGAGAGCTAAGTGATTAATTGTCAAAGAAATCAGAACAAGAGCTGAAGACTGCCGTGTAATCAGACTGTAACGATGTAGGATTAGGCACATTGAGTGACTGACTAATGTGCTCTGGTGACCGAGACTGGGTGAGGATTAGATTGGGATTTAGAGCAATAGGTTAGAGGCTGACTGGTCAGGCACTTCTCCCGCTCCTGACAACCAGCAGAGAAAGATGCACACACAAAGAGGCAGAGTGGCGGACAGAGAAATTAAAAGGGAGAGGACAGAGAGGTACAGACAGATGGGAATTATAAAACCTTTTAACATGCAGCAGGCCACCGACGGGCCAGTCATTACAAACTCAGGCTGTGCAGCCAGACAATTGAAACCAGCAGAACTCTTTTAAATTCAAGAGGAGATCCCAAAGTTTCCAAAAACACCATGGTGCAGCCCTAAAAACATGAAATCTTGGGTTTGCATATTTACCCCAGCATAAACATCATGTGGCTTCAACTGAGAGTGGGAAAGAGTTGGGAGCTGATGGAAATACTGTAAGGCAGTGTATAGAATAAATAGATTTTAAAGGAGTAATTCAAAATTTTGCTTATTTGCTTTCTTGCTAAGAATCAGACGAAAAGACCTTCACATCCAACTCTTGGTAAGATGATAAATTTAAAACACTTCCCAAATGTCAAATTGTATCTTTAAAGGAACAGTGTGTGGGATTTAGTGGCATCTAGCAATGAGGATTGCAGATTGCAACAAGTTGAATCTTCTCCCATTTGCCAAGCATGAGCTCCCTGTTAGGATTCCTTCCTTCCTTCCTTCAGTGCGACTTATCATTAGACGTCTCTTCCTCTCCAAAACAAATTGACCAGGTGATTATACACTAAAGAAAACCTACTTGTTGTATAATATTTTATTTCTGCATATATATCTCCCCTAATCCTACAGAGGAAAGAAAAGAAAGAAAGATGGATGATCATGCTGTTGCACAGTTTTGGATATATTATGTTCCCACAGTTGACTGAATTTCAAGAAGCCACTTCTTCACACTTTTCCACTGGCCTGGTACATCTGCGCAAACGGCCAAACTCCACCAAATACTTGGCTGGACGGCTCCTCTCCCACTGCCACCCTGAAATCACTGTGTCCAATGAGATCACTGCTTTCAGTGTCTGGCACTTCATTCAGAGCTAATACTAAAACCATCTGAACGTGCCTCGAGTCACGAAGACTAGTGGTGGCTGAGGAACCATGAGATTCACCTCACACACACACACACACACACACACATACACGCTGCAGTTGCCATGGTGAGATGTAAAGAGGTGCCATGTTGAAAGGAGGAGTGGAGCGAGGGAGTTGCAGTGGAAACAGAGAATCCAGTGTTTGCGCTTTCTCTCTCTTGTTTTTCAATCAATCAGCCAGCCAGGCAGCGAGCGTTACATGCCAACTCCATCTCTGGGAAAACCGAGGTGGAATGAACCCGAATGCTTCACAGTTTGTCAAAGAGATAGACATGCCTCACCAGTTAAAACTGATTACAGCTGATTCAAATTTCATTTAAAGGTTCAATCTGCCAATTTGTTCCCCGTCGAGCTGCAGCATCCTGTTAGCAGCTGGCAGTCTTATAGCGATTACACGAGCAAAAGGGAACATGAA
Organism: Epinephelus fuscoguttatus; assembly: GCF_011397635.1. Classification (NCBI taxonomy): domain Eukaryota; kingdom Metazoa; phylum Chordata; class Actinopteri; order Perciformes; family Serranidae; genus Epinephelus; species Epinephelus fuscoguttatus. The sequence continues at coordinate 27,168,157 of NC_064768.1, forward strand.
GAGATTACGAGGGCAAACTGAATGCACGAGCCTCTGCTTGGCAATTTCCTTCTTAGAAATGGTGTGATCTGTGTCCTTTAAGTGCTGCTCAGCACTTCACCTCTGGCATCACGCTGAGCATGTCACCATGGTAACAAGTTTCACCTGAGGTCACTGTGATTGGCTAGGGTGCCGATTCCCAGCAGCCTTTTCGTCTTACCAGCAGGACAGGACACAGTGGGAATCACGGGCAGGTATCCTGCAGGCTTTTGTTGGATAGAGACACAACTAGTCCCACTTTGTGACTGCGCCATTCACACACCGCTCATACTACAACCACCTGATTCACCATCAGCACTTGGGTGTGGATCCCAGTTTATCCACAGAGCCCAACTTCAGTAATGTTAAACCAGCTGATGATTGGTCGACCAATATTCACCTTCTTCCTCCCGTTCTGTGTGCGTGCGTGTGAATAAAAAGGAGTCAGGGAGTTGCTGATGATCTGATCTGTTGTGACATATCATGGGCTTTCTGGGGCTACAGGGCAGATGGACCTCACAGTATGCACTCACTCAGACACACACACACACACACACTCACATAGCAGAGCACCCAAGAGTCTGGATTTGATCCACATAGCTTTACATGGCTATCAAGGGCAATCTGTGTTTCTGCATGTTTGTGTTTATGTGTGGATTTATTTATTGGTTTTGCATACAGCTTAAATTATTAGTTGGGTAATCAATAGGATGATTAAAAGCTGATTAATCTGCAAACATTTTAATAAGGGATTAACTGTTTCAGTCATTTTTGGGCAAAATTGCCAAAGTTCTACTGATTCTGACTTCTCAATTGTGAGAATGCTACTTTTCTCCTTCACTTTGGGCTTTACAAAAATGATGATGAGCATTTTTTTCCCTTTTTTCTTACATTTTATAGGCAAACATAAATTGATTAATTTTGAAAATCAGTTTGAGTCTTCATAGGAACATTGATGGAATATTAAGCAGTGGTGTAGTGGAAGGTATTTGCAGGTATACAGGGTATACCACTTGCAGTATACCACCCAAAAAGCTGAGAGCATACCCACTCCGCCCTTGGTAACCTACCCATGTATCTAATAGTACACCCACCTCATCAACTATCACTGCATCACTGTTATTAAGGCTCTGTATTCCACTGACTGTGCTGTGGTTTTCCTTTTTATTTGGTTGTTCTATAGGCTTACAGTTTAATGATAATAGCTTTTTTACAGCCCATTTCAAGGGACCCAATTTCCACAAATGAAGGCCACACATTATGGGTCATGGGGGACAAACTCATCTTCTTCTCACACCTCTCTCAAAGATATGAATGAAGATTCACCTACACATTACTCCTAATGAATCACATATGTCCACAGCCACGTGGTCTCTGGGGTTTAAAGCATGACAGACAGGACGCCTGGCGTGTATTTACCGGTCAATATGTCACTGTGTTAACGCCTGGTTACACATTGAGGGCGCGAGATGTGGCATGGCGGGGAGGAGGGGTACAGTTGCAGCGCGCGCCCACGTGAACCCCGGCGACCCTCTGCGTGCACGAGCCACCCTGTTGCTGGGCAGCGGCAGCAGCGCCCGTTTCTACATTTCTGAGATTTGCCACATTTCCACTATTCTCAGCGCGCGCGCGCGCGCACGTGTATGCCAGACAGATAGAGCACAGAGATTTGGAGATTTTGGTTCCCACACTGCCTGCCTCCGAGTCTCAAGGGATGGACAGACAGTAAAATGAGAAGGCGAAGGGGGGTGGGAGGTGTAGCGGGCCCGGTTGTCTCGGGCTTCCCCTGCATGTCTGGAGGAATTCAATCCTTTCAGCGCCGTGAATGGACCTCCTGTAGCCTGGCCACGGTGCACCTAATCCCGCCTTTGTCTGGGCCACGTACCGCCGCGGCGAGTCCCAGCTGCAGCACCGAACTGTCAAACGTCTCTGTCTCTCTCTCTGATCACCTCCAGGCCTGTCTGTCTTCTTTATACAGATGTTCCCCACTCGAGCTTATAACATTTGGAACAAGCCAGTCACCTTTGTTTTAGATAGGCTGCTCACAGGAGAGACAGTTTTCCCCCTCAGAATCTGAATTAACATGAGAATGGCTGGACCGTGGACACAGCAAGTGGTTCAAGTGTCTTTAACAAAGCAGTTCTCAGCATGACAGAACATATGCTGGCAGAAAATATCACATCACTGTTGGATTTCTCAGTACAGTCTATAAGGATTGATAGAGTCTTATAAATGCAATTGAAATGCACTCAACATGATAACTGCCAAAATACAATGGCTCATCGGCGCATTTAAGATATCAGAGTCCACACAAACCAGAATTTAAAACCAGCCTATCAATACCCGGCGTGTTACTATCAAAAGGCCCAAAGACTATCACTGCTGCTGATAAAAAGATGATTGGATACTATTAACATCAATGCCCAAATCTTAAATGGCAGTTGCATCCTCATGCCGCATACGTGGACAATTGTCATTTTCCATATGGTATGCCAATGCAGGTGTAATTTGATTCACGCACAAACACACGCACACATACACACCACACACGCACAGGGTGGGACTCCGGTAGTGCAGCGGACTTACCGTGAGCAGCCAGGGGGATGATGACCATTGAGATGGTCAGTAGCACCTGCCAGGTGCCCAAACGACGGTCACCGCGCGCCATATCGCTGGCTATCTCTTTGAAACACTGATGCAAACTGTGATCCCGTTCCTCGTTATGCCGGTCAGATTGCGGGGCTGCACGATAATCCTCACAGCGGATCCTCCAAAGTTCAGATGTTGCCGGTTTTCGCCATGTCGCCGTTAACCTCCCCAACGTTTGGCCTCGCTCACAGCTGCTGTGTGTGTGTGTATGTGTGTGTGTGTGTTAATCTCTGAACCGTTTAACGGCTCGGGTTCGGTTCCATCGTACCGAGCGGCTGCCCTCTCCTCCACACCTTTAGCGCGCGCGTCTGCGCTTTGGGGTCCGTCGGAAGCACCAGCAGGAGCACCGCGAGGAGCTGGAGTAGTACTGCGCGCGACCGGCGGAGGGTCTGCAGACGAGATTTTAATGAGCCGGGTTTGCCGCTGCCTGCCTGTGTGGATGCGATCCGTTAAGCCTTTCCCCTTGGCTGCGAAGGCGATGAGAGGCAATGCACGGCACGGCACGGCACGGCGCGGCGCAGAACGGCACGGCACGTCGTGCGCGCACAGTGCGTTTGGGTGTCAAAGTGCCAACACACACACACGAGATGCTCGCCAGTGTCCAGCCTGCTGTAGCTGATGAAGAATAGAGCTGAGTGGAGGATTTAAGCAGCGTCTGCTGTCACTAGAAGTCAATATGCTCCATTTTACACGACAGTTAATGTGCGTGAACATCATGTGCAAGTCTTTCTCTCTGGGTGGCGTTTATGTGTCAGGGGGCTGTTTGGGTGCATATTGGCCAGCAGAGAGAAGTGTGTTTGTATGCGTGCGTGTGTGTGTGCACGCTAATCCTCTTACTGTTGTATTGTGATATATGCTCTAGACAATGGCATCTGCTGCTTTTAGACCCCACCACCACCACCGCCACCACCACCTCCAACACACACACACACACACACACACACACACACACACCCTGAACCCCCTTTCCACATTTTCCCTCTCCCCTTCCCACTAAACACCCTGACACACATCACTTTTCACCCTACCTTTGCTTCCTTTGCCTTTACAATCTTTCCTCCCATCCTAAATGCCACAATAGAATTGCTTCCAAATGCATTTATGTAATCACTGCTCTGTGACACTAATCCATTTTCCTGTTTCTCTGTCTCCTGCACTGTTACAAACAGCAAACAAAACGGCCTGCAGAGGGCTGACTACCCACTCTCCTAAATGGGATTAAGTCAGATACATTATATGAAATAATTAAGACCAAATGCTTTGTTCCTGGTGAAAAAAGCATTTTCACTTATTACTCAGTGAATCAGGATCCAAGCCACTATTTTATGCAGCAACCCGCTGTTCCCTATCAATGATCTTCCAAAAAAAAACCTACCCATACCTCAAATCCCCACCCTCAGCGACGGAAGAGTGGAATTTTGTACGAGAAGGACCCAGCAGACTGAGAGAGGCAGAGATAGAGAAAGGGACAGCCACAAGAGGGGAAGAGAGGGAGAGATAGGGTGTGTGTGATGGGATTCAGAGGATGGACAGACACGGGTGAGCGTTGGAGAGAGGGAGCTGGAGAGTGGTGGAGATGGAGAAACAGAAAAATGTTCACTGATGCACTGCCAAACAGAGCAGAACGAAATTGCTTCTGCACCCGCCTACCCCCCATACACACACACACACACACACACACACACACATATCTGCCTTTAAAGACACACACATACACACACACATCCTATCTTTCACCTCTCATCCTCCCATAGTGATTGAATTAATTGCAGTATGTGCATTTTTTACAGGCTGGATAGGTTAGTTTTCAGACTATGGGGACGAAACAGACGTGTTCTCTTGTGCAGAATGAACAGATGGATCTTACTGAGAACCAGAATGGAAGAATAGCACACCTTAGTCGACGCCAAGCTCTGTGCGTGCATGTGTTTGCGCATGTTGTGCTTAGGCCACGGCAGTTTTTCCATCCTGTTCCTGGGTTGAACAGTGAGGGGTGGACAGGATGTCCAAATCCCCTCTAGTGCATTCCCTGTGTGTGTCAGGGAGCGTGTGTCCAATGTTGCAGCATACTCTCTGGGGAGAAGAAAAGGCTGCTCATTAAGCTATACCTACATCCATAAGGCCTACAATATGTATGTCTAGGAAGAGTATGGTCAGGAATCTCATCTCTTCAATATGCAGTGTATCCCAGCGTTTATCACATTCTGAATTTTGTCTCTGGGCCTCAATGAAGGCCTCTAAATATATATTTCCATGGAAAAATGCATCATTTCTTAGTAAAAATAAGACACAGTGTGCTCAAGTCATGATTAAACCTTGAAGACTGGTTGCCAGACTCTTAATGGAGGAAATAAAAAAGGAAAGACTAGGACAGCACGCTAATGTAACTGCTTAATATTGCCACATGGACGTTCTGGGAAAGATGCCCTTCTTTAATGTGTATTCTGGCAATTTCACAAACAACATACACAGCTGGGGTTAATTATAGGTGACCACAACCAGCACAACAAGTACATCCCAGCAGGGGGAGCCACAGCCTTTCCAGGCAAAGAGTCTCAGGATGTAAGCTATAAAATGACAAATTGCATTTACTTCATAGGGAACAGGCAAATGGAAACTCCTCATTCATCTCATTGGGGATGAGAGTAATAAGGGAGTGTATCCACAGTGTTGGTGAAGCTATTAAAAGCATAAAGTTGCGTGCTACCAATTACTTCACACTGGAAGACACTGAACTACAGCACAGCTACCCTATAGTTCAAACTAAATTAAAAAATGTGATATGATTATAACAAAATATAATTCAAAAGGAAGTCACACACCAGCAAAACATGCCAATCAATTGCAAAATAGTGCCCACTTGTTCACAGGTTAGACGTAAAGGGAAAAAATAAAGAAATAAAATACCCCACTCGTGATGAAAGTGCAAAGAATGGCAACTTTGCTTTTCTACGTCTATCCCTCAGACACCTGCCTTCAGAAACTAGAGTTCGGAGGGGGGGTAGGGGAGAGTGGGGTGATAGGAAGTTGAGCCACCCCTTGTTTCTAGGCAACCATAGACAAAATTGATCATGTGACCACTTTTTTTTTTCAAGAGTCATCCATTTTATTTACTCACCCTGTGATGAGGAGAGGCTCATGGAATAAGTAGTAGGCACATTTAAGTAAAAAACAAAAAACCTTCTTTGCTATTCAAAGTTTTTTTTTTATGTCCAAATATCTCACACGTGTATTAGTTTATGACGTTACAGCATGAGGCTTTGCTGTTAGCACAATGTTAGGTCTAAACTGTTGGGTGATACAAGTTTGTTAAAATGGTGGGGGTAGGGTAATTTTAGCCAAAAGGCCTGAGGGAAGCTGAGCCACTGACCCACTTATGAGTATTTTTTACTGTAATTCTACATTGCATTCTTATTTTTTTGTCCCCAAAATGATTAAACATTTTGAATTTTAGACCAAAAACAATCATGCCTCACTTCTATAAATGGAAGACAGACATCAGTCAACTCCTCTTGTGGATTTGGACCGAGCAGTAGGAAAATTACAGAATGGGACGTATGTAAATCTGGTGATACGTTATGGGGCCCATAGAGCAAGGCACTAGAGACTTACAGCAGCATGAAGTACAGGTGTGTGACCAACTTTTGCCAACCAAGCAACTGACTTCTAGTTTAGTACTCCACTAATTTTAATACGGACTAAATGTTTTAATTTTGTGGCGCCTCTAAACTGGAACCAAATGGATCAAATCTCAATCGTGAAAGAAATCAATTCACAGGGGTTGTGACATTCAAATAAGTTCATCCACTGATTTACAAATGTCTCTTTCCCAATGTAAGTCTATAGCCCCATTTCCACCAAGCAGAATGGTACAGTTCAGTTCAGTATGCATTTTTCTGTTTACACAGCGAAAAGTTGTGGATGGTACCAATGGAACCGTTCCGTACCGTCCCCACTTTTGGTCCCCCCTCTGTTGGGGTACCTAGCACACAGATCTGGTACTAAAAGGTGGAGCTGTGAACACTGCAGTCTGTTGATTGGTCAGTAGAGGATGGTCACTCTGCTCAGGGCTGAGTTGTGGCTGGTTTTGAGGCTCATGTAACTACTGTTCATACTGTGTTTTATGAGTAGACTGTAAATGAAAGGATGTTTTGCTGCCCCTTGTAGCAGCTGGAGTCAGAGAAAAACTTAATTCACTGGGCTGACTGCCAGCAGCTTTTAAGGTGGAATGTTAACTTGTAATGTTACTCAGTGTATGAGATGACGACGTGAATCCATCAACACACTTTAAATATTCTATATGAAAACTCTGACCATTACTTTAGTTTTTATATGACATACACTTTCAGTAATGAGTGGATCTTCAAATATGCCATATGCCATATATTCCAATCCTTACTTGGAGAAAAAAAAAGCGTTGCAGAGCGTTGTTCCTGTGGGCTCCAGCAACGCCAAACCCCTGAGCTTGCCTAAAGGGACTAAATGCACAAACCTGCTATATCTAAATATCTCAGTGAGAAATACTGCAGCCTGTTTTATTTTGTTCTGAAAATTTCGGCATGTAACTCCGTTCTGTGCACGATAAACAGGGCACAGACTTCCCTCTGTGTCACATGTGACAAACTGTACCCAACAGTGGCGATATCAGTAACTTGGCATGGCAGGTTTAATTAGATTTTGAAAACTTACTCTTTGATGCAGAAAATTAAAAGTTGAAACAAAATCCTGTAGCTGAAAAAAAGGCCTTGGGTCTTTAGTATTGTTATGCATGCAGAAATACAGTTTTGCTTTCTTTTCTTTCTTTATTTTGGGCAAATTTCTAAATGAAACATGTAGAATTCAATGACTTTTAGGAAGCCAACACTGCGCATAAATGGCGTAATTGTGACGATTTTTAAATATAACAAGTCTTTTAAACCTGCTTGCAGACCTTTGGGTTCAGACTATATTTAAAATGAATACAAAATACGTCCATTTCAAGTTGTAAGCCCCTCCCCTAAGGCAAAATAAAAAAACACAAGTCCTTCCCCAATGCTTAAATTGAAAAATTAAAATTATTTGACATGCCGCCCCCATTTTGCACCTCCCCCCTTATCAATAAGCCTCTTACTATCGTGCACATTGTCTTGACACAAACAGAGACTTGACACTGGACAACATCAACATACATATTACCCAGAAATCATCACTGCATATCTGACAAAAAATCAAATAAAGTAAGAAATTAATCATTTAATTGAACAGCTGACCAAAGAATATGCAACAGACACACTTTGTGTCATTTGCTGTATAGTGAAATGCACAGTGAAGTTAAAACTTTGCAGTGCAACAGTGATAAAAGACCAGCGACCTGAGACATGACTTGATTTTACAAATACAGCATCATGAACAAAATAACTTGATGGAGGGGATATTTTGCACTTGAATGAGTAGGCCTGCAAGTGAAAATGAAAGTCACTGCATGTCAGTGTTTTTCCACTATGGCAGTGATTATATTCTGTCAGCTTACAGCACTGCAGACCTACTACAAATATGGCTTCAAACATATCAAAATAAATATGTACATTGTACAGAACAAATGTATAATGTTGTATGTTAAAATCCTGTACACTTTCAGATATGCTCATAACATTACAGGATAACGAGAGCTACTCATTCTTCAGACCTTTACTTTCAACTTTCTGCTGTCTGAATAGCTGCACTGAGAGGAAACACAGCACATCCTCTCAGTGTAAATCTGCGGGAGGGGCGGAAACATGTTCAACTGAGGCTGAACCCTGACACTGGATCTGATCATCCACCTGACCCCAGACTAGTGAGAAGCGAGAAGATATGGGGGATTCGTACGTCATTTTACCTTCAACTATTGGTGATATTGTTCTGTATGAATACTGTAGGTTTCTGAGTGATACAGGGACAAAGAGTTTATTTCTAAACACCACAAATGGGAGGGATGCCAATAAACAACTTATCTTCGTATAACGGTGCTTATGATACCCTACACAGCCCAAGAGCAACATTACTTGCTTATCATTAAGTTACAGAAGTTAGGTTTAGATCGGTAAAGTATTGGGGTTAGGTTTCAGAAAAGAAAAGCGGTTATGACGTATCTGAAATAACTCAGAGTTCAAGTAAAGTTCACTCAAAGTTCACATGGGTTTTTTTCTAGGGGAAAGTCCCGGGAGAAAGTCTCATATGACCCATCAACCACCTCAGATATCGATATTGAAAACGGGGATTATTTCATCTCTGCTATCTCGTTGTATTTTAGAAGTAAAACTGTGCAAACAACTTTATGTTGTGAACATTTATGTGTGTGTACTCTTTACTTTTCCACAGTGTGGCCTGCACTCAGACCACATAGTTCACACCCAGCAGCATCTTCTTTAGTTTCATTTTCACTCTCATGAGGACATGTACTAACAGTGAAGGTTTAATACAAGAGGATAAAAAACACAAGGAGGAGGACTTTGTGCTGCAACCGAGAAGAGGGGAGGAGGGAAATTCCTCAGGATCAAGGTTACACACAGACAGAGCTCACTGGCAGCAGGGCCGGCCCTAGACTTTTGGAGGCCCAAAGCAGATTTGGTTTGGGGGCTTCTTTAAATATTTTCCCCTCCTTATTTCAGATGTAATTTATTTATTTTATATGTTATTTTAGTGGTTAACTTGAGTTGCCATCATGTTCACATTCATATGGCACAAAGTGTCTCGTACTTCAGCGGCATGTGATATCTGACATGGTTGTTGAAGACTGTGATTAAAAGCTTCAAAGGGCTCTGTATGCACACAGTATGTTTTGGGACAATGTTTCAAATACTTAACAATAATTTGTGCTAAATTATGACTGTTTTCTGAGTCTTTTCCCTTTTTAGACTAATCTCAATAAAAATTTTTGTTAAGTCGACAGAGAAATTAGTCGCCAGGAACGTCCTTAGTATATACATGAAACTACAGAAGAGACCTTCTGTTTTTATGCACAAAAAAATATTTCATTCTATCTTATTCCATTCCCTTTTCTATCAACATTTGAATTTGTGCATTTTCATTTAAAAAAAATAAACAACATTTCAGATAAAAAAGCTGAGCATAGACTTTATATAAACATGGTTTCCGTGTCTCCACATACTCCCACTGTATAAAATTGAAGCCAAAATATCCCAGAAATGGTCGCTGCCATTTTGCACTGGTGACATCATTTGGAACCAGAGACTGTGCAGTAGCGATTGATTGTTACCACACTGATTGGCACAAACAGCTGTCAATCTTGATGTCACGCCCCCTTTTATGGCATCGAGTAAGTACAACCAAACTTATCAGAAAAATATCATGGTATAAATCAAATGATATAGTGATGCTGACTGTTGCTCACTCTTTCTAGGTTGTCTTTCAAACTTCTAACCTTAGCCACTGGTTCAGTGTCAGCGGTAGTTTTTGGAGTGGCAGGGCCAGTGACAGTGGGAGTGGTGACAGTAATTGCCTTGTACGCCATCCTGGTAAGTGATTCAACAATCTCACCAAAAGAAGGTTGTTTTGTCTGAAAAATTAATAAACTGCACTGTGTAATTATTAAAAGTTTCAAGTGTCAGTAATTGTTTGTTTTTTTTGTAGACAAGTGAAGACAATCCACAGGCCCCCGCCCCACAGATGGAGACAAATTAATGACTCTAAAATGAACTGCAAAAGCATCAGTTGAATCATGACTGCAATAAAAACGATGGCAGACAAACTATGGTTTTGAAGTACATTTTTGTGGGTGAAGATTTTTCATGATTTAGCACTGTGTGAGTTAAAGAGCAAGATGTTTAAATCCTGACTTTAATCACGTAGCATTACGCAACCTGAAAGCCTAAAACCCTTGATTTAGTTTGAGCTCTTCAACCATTAAATGGTCTTCTCTAGTTGCTGGGCACCTTTTATTCATTAATGTTCTGGTTCAAAAATGATTCAGCCTGATTGAGCCATCTCTTGCTTTCAGCTGAGTTCTGAATATTTGGGCCAAAAAATCTGCAGGGTGCACTCTTAGCAAGCAGCCTGTGCATTATGTTGTCTAGTTTCAGAGGGCATACTAAACACCAATGTAAATACATACCCCTTAAACCAGTGTGATGACTTTGTGACTGAATACTTTAGGTAGTATAGGTTAGTTTAATGAATTGAATGATATCTTACTATATAATGACGAAAACTGTGTGTCTGTCTGTGTGTCTGTTCCACGTTTTTCTCCTCACTGACTTGGTCAATCCATGTGAAATTTGGCACAGTGGTAGAGGGTCATGGGAGGACGTGAATGAAGCAATATTACATCAATTGGCCAAAGGGGGGCGCTATAGCAACCGATTGAAATTGCAAACTTTGAATGGGCATATCTGATGCCCCGTATGTTGTAAAGACATGAAACTTTGCGCAGAGATGCCTCTCCTCATGAGGAACACATTTGCCTCAAGAACCCATGACTTCTGGTTATATAGATTTTCTGCCATTTTCAATTTTTTGAAAAACACTTAAAATCGATCTCTTCCTTGGAAGCTTGACCGATCTGCATGAAACTCGGTGAACATAATCTAGGGACCAATATCTAAAGTTCCCTCTCGGCAAAAATTGGAAAACTTACTAAAACTGAGCTTCTATAAGGCATTGAATATTGCGGAGGGCGTGGCTCATTACATAAAGGTGTATAACATCTCAAGGGTTTCACCCATCACCACACAACTTTGTAGGCATATGACCACACATAATCTGAGGGGACCCCTCCATTATTGACCCCATCAAACAAAATGGGGGCGCTAGAGAGCTAATTTCTTATCTAGGCCTAACTGCTATATCTATTTTTACTAAACTAGGTAGATATGTAGAACAGGACGCCTCAAGGTGACTGGAGAAATTTAACTCTAAATGGCAACTAGGTGGCGCTATAACAACAGAAAAATGGCTAAAATGCGACCGATCGCTGTGGCTCCCCCTGAGGCCCAATGTTGGGTTTTGTTTCCCTAATTTTTGGTATGGCTAAGTCATGGTATGGTATGGTGCTGCAACAAGGGCTAGCCGCACCTTTCCCATGTGAACTACCAGTGCGCCCCACTTTTAAGTCAATACAACAAACACTTTAACTATCTGCCTTTCAACGTGCTACCTCAACTTCTAATGTACAGTTTTAGCCCACTAACTATCCCACTATTGGCAATGGTACTACTGTACTTTCAATAAAGCAATCGTACTATCAAATTCACAAAAGCTCTGTCTGAATACATTGCTCTTCTTAATGGGTTCAGTTGACTATTTAATCTGCAATTTCCTATGGCCTGTATCCCAAACACACACCATGTGAAACTGTACGTGGCAGCTGTGCACTCAATGGGTATGGACTAGTTTCCTTGTATATTTGTGGAAAATACAATATCAAAGTGATTTTTTAAATGCATTTATTTATTTTTGTTTTGATTTTTTTCAGTTATATTAGTCAAGCTGACATCTTAACAGTTTAGTAATTTCCCAAATTAAAAAACAAACTGTGTTCAGTTGAGATGACATATGGTTTTCATTGACTAAAAGAACTGAGAAATGCAAAGTAAGAAAAAAAACACTGTCTTTTACTGGGTGGCACCATAAACGGATAAGGCAGACACAAGAATGTAACCTAAAGTGAAAGTAGGTTGTATGGACCATGTGACATGTCACTTGCTTACAGACTGATAAGATAACATAAGGAACAGGATCACCTGTTAATGATCAAACCTGCCTCAGGACTGTTTGTCAACACAGAGACATCTCAGTGGAGCCATAACAACTGCTGAAACAAACAGAGGGCTTCTCTGAGATGCCTTTGATGACCCTCGCCTTCTTCATTCTTCTCATAGTAGATTTATGTAGTATAAGGATGGGGCGTCAGTCTGCTGGACGGATACAGAAAATAAACTCAAGGTGCTTTGTTAAAGGGAGCAGTGTGACTGTCCTTCTGCACTGGCAACTGTAATAAGACATCTGACACACTCTGTGTCATTTTCCATGTAAATAGCAACATGCACACAAGCATGTGTTACCTTGAATCAGTACAAATGTAACTGAGCCAGTGAATATCCATGTTTTTCCACCTTTGGACGGCAATTACATGTTGCAAGCTTACAGCATTGTGCAAGAAATATTGCTTAAAATATGTCAAAATAAATATCGTTCTTTAAATTGTGCAAGACAAATATGTTTCTTGTGTTAAAACCTGTACACTGTACAGCTGTACCTGTACACTTACAACTTTATAATACATTTTCTTTGTCTCAAATCAAACATATTACTGCTTTTGAATATCTACTTTCATCCTGGGCAACTCTGTATTGCTTTTGTTACCATTATAATCATTTGTTGAATGGGTTTATTTATTTGATCATTCTTTTTCTCATTTTTTTCCCTACTCCATTCACAAACACACACATGCACACAAACATATAGTCATTAACACATCCACCGAACCCTCATCCTAGCAACCTTGCCTAGCCAATCGTAGGTTTGGCGTTCCACTCATCATATTATCGGCTTCGTTCCCCCAATCCTAAAGAAACTATCAGGAACCATAACATTACCAACATTCAAGAAGAAGCAGGAGACTGGTTATCAGGGCGTTGTCCACCACTGCTTCCAGCCCCCACTTCACCATTTGTCTCTCCTTTCACTTTGATTACAGCTGACACCTGTTGCTCTGTTGCTACAGCGCTGCCTCCTGTATTCATGGGTTGCTCTCTCTGATGATTGGCTTGTTTTTGTCTGTATGCCCATCAGTTTCAGCCTGTGCTCTACTTCTTGTTTATTTGCTTCTGATATATTTAGTCAGAAAATCTCACAACATTGGATAACAGGACAAACAGGATAACAAGTGTTTTACTTGTATTGGTATATTTCTACTCTGTGGTATTGCTTCTTCCAATAAAAGCTGGTCCACTGCTGTTATAAACTGTAAAATGGCAGACATAGCATAATCAGTTATTGTTTTTGAATCCTTGTAGTGTGCAAAAATGGCTAAACCACACTCTGTAATGTCTCCCTGACATCTAACAAATATGCAAGACACCACGATAGTTTATTTGTGTGCCTGGACCACGTTATCAACACGACATAACATCAATTAACCTCCTGTACATCCAAACATCCAGCTACTGCAACTATCGCCATATCTGTACCGGTGCCTGCACAATCACTGTATGTAATTCTGTTAAGTACACACCCCTCTGGCAGTTGGGGAGGAGGGGTGGGAACACAGCACATTCTGTACATATGAGGGGCTGCAACAAGTAAAACTGAAACTGACAGCAAAACCGATCTGAATCAATCTGAACAACTGATCCCAGAATATCACAGAGAGGAGAGAAGTAAGACACCAAGGATGGCTTGCATCGTGTAAGTAATTTTGCCCTCAACTATTGGAAAGGGTTCTGTTTTTATGCTTCAGTGATAAAAGACAAGCAATTAAATAGTGCTTAGATTTTACGTCTGAACAAACAAAGCAATATTTTCTTGAGGTACATGCTTTGATTTGCTAATTGTTGTACAGTTTTTGTTGTAATTTAAATGTTATTTCATGGTCTGTTGTCACTGAATTAGCAGCCTGAGCCCGCAGCCACACTTTGGCTCTGTAAGGCTGAATGTGGACACAATGGTTCTTCGCTAATATGCTGATGTTTAGCATCTGTAGCATGCAAACTTTTGCTGATTTGTACAAAGCACAAAGTACAGTTGAGGCGTGTGTGAATGTCAGTAGCTTTGCAGGTATGTGGTCATACACTGAAGTACAAATTAAAAGTACACTATGACCTGATGAGAGATGAAAAGTCACATCACCACAGTTAATATAATCATCCTGAGGAAGACATCAATATCTGTACTAATTATAATGGCGTTAATTGAATTCAATATTGTCATGCTCCAGTGAGTGCAGATGCTGACTGTTTCTAAATCCTTTTCAGGGAGAGTTGTGCCTGTGCAGTTACAGAAGCCGGCGCTGAAGTGGCAATGCAGGGTGTGACTATATCCCCTTTTTGTGGTGTGCTGATTTTTGCTGGGGTAGTGGGAGTAGCAGTGGGAGTGGCCGTGTACAAGCACCTGGTAGGTGATTCAGCAATCTGTCCATAAGAAACTGTGCTATACTTAAATGTTAAAGTTAAATGTTAAAGCATGATTCACAACAACAATATCATTTCAAGTGTCTTTTTCTGTTTTTGTATTTCTTGCAGGACAACAAAGAGAAACAAAAGGGAAGCTGATAGAAGAGCTCATTCCTCTAAAATTAACTGCCAAAGCATCAATGTAATCATGACTCCATAATAAAAACAAACTTGGCAGACGAACTGTGATTTTGAAATTAATTTTTGTATTGACATTCACATTTATTCCTACTGCTCACAGATGACACTGCCGTTTTTCAAAGCATAGTTTTAGCTTCAGTTACCTCAGGCTGACACACAGCATTCAGTAACTGTAAAAAACTTATGGAGGTGAAGATATTTTATGATTTAATGATTTAATGGCTGCTTTAAGTTGCTCCACTCCCATGCTCCATGTTCTCTGAGATAGCACCATCTGAGGGAAATAAGAAAAGTCATTTGTCTTATGACACAGAACGTTTAAAACCTGGCTGCAGTGGAGTTACCCATCCTTCTTCTACACTTGGCCTTAATCTATTCCACCTTTTTGTCATAGCCATTCACTTTCCCCTGCCTTGCAGCAATAATGCTTCCTAACATAAAAAAAAAAGTTTTTAAAAGGAAAGAAAACAGCAGAATGTCAATCTCTCTTTTCCTTTTGATTCAAAAATAAATATTTTTCCTTGTAATATAGCAGTAGGCCTATTTAAAATGCAAGGACAGCCATTTCTTAATTCACCAACCATTATTGTTTGAGGGCACATGGTTAAGAATATCGATCTTGATGCAAACCATCTTTTGATAGTCGTCTAAAAAAAACACAGGGTAGAAGAGGCAGAACCAAAATAAATGTGACATATGTTCAGTTTTAGATTTACAGAAACAACAGTTTCCATCCATCTTTTTTTTTTGTCGGCAGTATTTTGCATCAAGTTTTTAAGCGCACTCTTAACATGCAGCCTGAGTATAATGTAGCACCATGTGATTTTGCCAAGTATGCTCCTGGATCAACACCCCACATTGCGTTTACCTGTGCTTCTTTCAAAAATCCTAGTTTTCCAAATTGAAGTTAGTAAAGTTAAAACAAACAAACAAACAAAAAAAAACCACTCTGAACAAAAGCCTTTTCAGCTACGGCAGGGTTAGCGACTTAGCTTGCTAAACTACGTTGGCTATGCTAATGAGTAAACTTGCCAATAGATGAGAATATTGGCGAGCTAGCTTGCTAACTATGTATTTAAGCTAACAAGTATGCTTGGCAAAAGGCTAGAATGTTAGCGAGCTAGCTTACTAACTAGGTAGTTATGCTAACATGTAAGCTTGCCAATAGATGTTAGCGAGCTAGCTTGCTAGCTAGGTAGTTAAGCTAACAAGTAAGCTTGCCAATAGGCTAAAATGTTAAGCTGTTCACTAACAAAGAGCTGCAAATTCCTGCAATTAACACATTTATAATTTTTTTGTTTAATTTTATTGAGAATTTTGTTCAATTTTATTATCTTAAATTTGTAAAACTAGCTCTGAAGGAGCACAAAGGAATTTTGAACAAAGCACAGGAGCAGCACACTGATGATGTCAGAGGGCTGTGATTGGTTGGTTGGTTGTAATGTTGTTCCTGGAATGTGATTTGGGATGTTGATCCAGGAGCATGTCCTACCTAGCAAAATCACATTGTGCGTATAGCGTAGTTTAGTTTTAGAGGGCTTATCAGTGATATAAATGCATACCCCCGAACCAGTCTGATGACTCTGGTCACATTTAGATTATCATTACACTCCTTTTAGTTATGTAAAATAAACTTCTATTTGTTGCAACTCATGTGTAGTCTCCCCACCTCTGTCCCGGCTTGAGCCAGGTTGTGACACCATTGCACATAACATTGTGACTTAAAATGGCAGCCGAACAGAAAGAGTGGAAACACAGAACATCCTGATCCTGTACATGTGTGAAGTGCAGTAAAATGCACACCATCTGTGGTTTTACAGTGCCCCGACATTTGCAACATATTTGAATCTCATGTTGCCCGTTGAGTATATCAACAACATCAAAAAACAGGCTCAACGGACTGAGATGCCCATCTAGTTGGTTAAATAGTTTATTTGTGGCCAAAACTAAATATTACTGTGGAATACAACATTTTCTGATGACAAGCTGTGGCCCATCCAATAAATGTCCAATAAATCTGAAATCTTTGGTTAGTTGAGTTTTTTATTGACTAAAGGAATCAACAAAGTAAGAAAATAAACAACTGCTTGTTCCTACTTTAATGCAGACTAGAATAGCAGGAAGGGTGGAACCACAGCACTTAGGCATGAGAGGCTGAAACTGAAACCAACAACATAACTTCACATTGCATCTGAGTGATACAGCTAATCCGAGAACATCACTGAGACAAGAAAAATAATATAACGAGGATGGGCATTGCAGTGAGTGTGTAAGTAATTTTACCTTCAGCTACTGGTGATAGGGTTCTGTTTGTTTAGTGAAATGCAGCAAAGTAGAAAAACCTGACAACACAGCAGCAGTCAAACGGACGCGTTTAAACTCATAGCTATCCGGCTGTTGGATTTATGGCACCCAATTACTCTTTGAAACTTTTGAGTGAGCACAGTCTGCTGATTACCTGTTTATTGAAATGCACCTTGGCTAATAAAATATAAAACACCAAGAATAAATTAAATGAATCTTTGTCCCTTATTGCCTCACTTGAAGCAGTTTAATGAAGTTGACGCACATGCATGATACTTCAGCTTTGCCCACATTGTTGAATGCATATATTGTAAGTCACTTTGTGTCGAGGCATCAGCCAAATAAAAGGAATGGAGGTAGTCTTTGCAGGTATTTGATCATATCAGCATCATATGATGGCAGTGTTAGCTGTCAGAGAAGCCAGAGAATCACCAAAGTTATTACATGTGGAACATCTATGCTATTTGTCACTCCTTTCTAGGGAAGCTATAACTTGTGGTGCCTTGTCGGTCAGTGGCTTGACTATATCCACCGCTGGTTTCGTGATTTTTGGAGTTGTGGCAGTGGCAGCAATGGTAGCAGGAGTGTTTGTGTACAAGCACATGGTAAGTGACAATAATCTCTCCAATAGAAGCATGTTCTGTCTTAAACTGCAATATGTTTAAATGTTAACTTTTAATGTTAAAACACATTTCACTTGAGCAATATCAGTTTCAAGTGTCAATGATCCGTTTTTTGGGGTTTTTTTGTAGCGCAAAGAAAAGTCGCACTGACAGAAGAGATCATTCCTCTCAAAGTACCTGCATGGCGCTGCACAGTGGCAACGGGTGCCTGTGATACATCAGTTTGTTTGTGAATTATGTTGCCCATAGTCGAAGCCTGTGGAGTGCACTGCTGTTGACCATCTGACTTTAAATGTAGTGTATTTTGTTGTACCAAGTGTATCTGGAATCAGCAATAAAAACAAAATGCAGACCTACTATGGTTTCGAATCACACTAATTGACATTTGCAACAGTAGTTTGTTGATTACAAATGCAGTTTGTCGTATAAACTGGGTTAAGATAATCAGTTCATCTGATTCAAATTCATCTTCATTTGAATGACCTGGTATTGAATCATAAAAGTGAGACTGAATCAAATTGAATCAAATAGGGACCTTGTGAATCCAAATCAAATTGATTCAGGAAATCAGTGGGATACCCAGTCCTAGTGTGAACACAACACACATTTATTTTATTTCATCTATTGATACATTTCAGCCTAAATACTAACTTATGTTGGTGCTCACAGACAACACTCCTGTGTCACTATTTTTCAAAGCGTATATGTTTAGTTATAGTTACCTGAGGCTGGCAAACAACATTCAGTTACAGAGAACAACGTTATTGTAGGTGAAGATATTTCATGTTCATTGGCTGCTGTGTTACACTACCCCCATCCTCCACTTCGTCTCTGAAAGTATCGTGTAAGATAAGACGAAGCACAGAGGCTGTTGCTCTTGAGACACAGTGTTTCCTGTAAATCCTGTCCTTAGTAATCAATGTTTACTGTGCGTAAACAGCACTACAACTCTGAGCCTTTGCTTTAGTTTTAGCTTTTAAAAACCTGAAATGGTCCTCTCAGGGAGACCATTTTTCTTTCATTTCACTCTTCATTCTTCTCAGAAAGGGCACATTTAATTTAAAAATTACTCAGTCTGGCTCTGGCTGTCAGTTTGTGTTCAGGTGGCCCTGCTGAGGAAGTTAGAGGCAGAGGAAACACCCTTAGCATGTGGCCTGTGTATAATGTAGTTTAGTTTCTGAATTCTACTCCTCATTTTTCTTCATTTCTCTTAACCGGACTTAGCTCCCTTGACTGTAAAACAACCAGAAGTTTATTCTGTATGACTCAGCCTCCCATAGGATTCACTGTGTGAGATGATAACAATAACAAGGGGCGTCAGTCTGCTGGATAGACACAGAAAATAAACTCAAGCTGCTTTGAAGTGATGGCAACGTTTATGAGCGTGTGTAACAGTAATGTGCAGTTGGGAATTTTATCTTTTGTTCTGCACTGGTGAACTTAATCAGACATCTGACACGCCCTGGGTCATTTACTGTGTGAATACTGAATTGTGCACAGGCATGTTTTACAAACCACAGAAACAAAGACAGTTTCCTGAGAATGTTAAAAGGAACCACTGGAGCATTATAAGCACATTGTGACTGCATGATAGTTACTATAATCTGAGGATAATAAAAGACAACATAAGGTATAGAGTAGTAATCTGTATTTTGTTCTTACTGAGATTATTTGCAAATTGTTGCAATCCAACAGTGTTCACAAAATGGTGAGAAAAGAGCATCATGAACAAAAGAAGGGGGGTTGATTTGATCTTGAATGAGTAAGAATGAAACTGAAAGACACATCAGTGTTTTCCCACTGTGGCACAGAATTGTATACTGTAAGCACACAGCACTGTGAAAGAAATATCACTCCAAAATTTGTCAAAATAAATACATTGATTGTGCAGAACACGTTTATAGTTTCTGTATTGAAAACCTGTAAACTTTTAGCTATCTTAATAACACTGGATAACAAACAAGCAGGATATTGCTACTTTTACTTAAGACAAAGATCTTAGTATCTCCCCCACCACTGTTCAAAAACATAAAGTGGCAGACATGGCCTAATGTTCTTACTATATAATGATGAAAACTCTGTATCTGTGTGTGTGTGTGTGTGTGTGTGTGTGTGTGTGTGTGTGTGTGTGTGTGTGTGTGTGTGTGTGTGTGTCTGTTCCACGTTTTTCTCCTCACTGACTTGGTCAATCCATGTGAAATTTGGCACAGTGGTAGAGGGTCATGGGAGGATGCGAATGAAGCAATATTACATCAATTGGCCAAAGGGGGGCGCTATAGCAACCGATTGAAATTGCAAACTTTGAATGGGCATATCTCATGCCCCGTATGTTGTAGAGACATGAAACTTTGCACAGAGATGCCTCTCCTCATGAGGAACACATTTGCCTCAAGAACCCATAACTTCTGGTTATATAGATTTTCTGCCATTTTCAATTTTTTGAAAAACACTTAAAATCGATCTCTTCCTAGGAAGTTTGACTGATCTGTATGAAACTCAGTGAACATAATCTAGGGACCAATATCTAAAGTTCTCTCTTGGCAAAAGTTGGAAAACTTACTAAAACTGAGCTTCTATAAGGCAATGACTATTGCCGAGGGTTTGGCTCATCACATAAAGGTGTATAACATCTCAAGGGTTTCACCGATCACCACGCAACTTTGTAGGCATTATGACCACACATAGTCTGAGGGAACCCCTCCATTATTGACCCCATCAAACAAAATGGGGGCGCTAGAGAGCTAATTTCTTATCTAGGCCTAACCGCCCTATGATTTTTACTAAACTTGGTAGATATATAGAACAGGACGCCTCAAGGTGACTGGAGAAATTTAACTCTAATTGGCAACTAGGTGGCGCTATAACAACAGAAAAATGCTTAAAAATGGCTAAAATGCGACCGATCGCTGTGGCTCCCCCTGTGGCCCAATGTTGGGTTTTTTTCCCCTAATTTTTGGTATGGCTAAGTCATGGTATGGTATGCTGCTGCAACAAGGGCTAGCCGCACCTTTCCCATGTGAACTACCAGTGCGCCCCACTTTTAAGTCAATACAACATATAAACACTTTAACTATCTGCCTTTCAACGTGCTACCTCAACTACTAATGTACAGTTTTAGCCCACTAACTATCCCACTATTGGCAATGGTACTACTGTACTTTCAATAAAGCAACCATACTATCAAATTCACAAAAGCTCTGTCTGAATACATTGCTCTTCTTAATGGGTTCAGTTGACTATTTAATCTGCAATTTCCTATGGCCTGTATCCCAAACACACACCATGTGAAACTGCATGTGGGCAGCTGTGCACTCAATGGGTATGGACTAGTGAGTAATTGTTTGTGAAGTGTTGCAGTGTGCTAAAACCCGCCCTGTCTAGCAGCCGCACAAAAAGGGTTGAAACACAAAAACTCCACATTGAACCAGAGCGATACAGCTGTTCCCAGAGTACTACGTGAGAGAGAATTAAGATGTAAGTAATTTTGCCTTCAACTATACTTGATTGAGTTTTGTTTGTGTATCATTAACAGCTGGCTGTCAATTAAACAGCTCTTATTAGATATTCCAAAAAACAAAGTAATATTTTCACAAGGCCAGGCCCTGACTTTAATAATTGTTACACTTATTTAGTGTTGTGATTGCATGGTCTCAACATCATGGTATAAAACAGAATTTGAAATATTGTCTTGCTGCACTGAGCGAGTAGAAATACTGACTGTTTCTCACTCGTTTTTAGGGTTGGGTCTAATCACCTTGTAGTCACAATGGTCACTGCTAGTACCCTGACTTTTCTAGGAACAGGGCCAGTGGGATGGGCAATAGTAGTGGGAGTGGCAGCGGGAGCAACAGTGGTGCTGGAAGTGACAAAGAAACGTCGTGGTAAGTGGTTCAACAATCTCCCTAAACGAAGTTTGTTTTGTCTGATAAATAAATGAACTGCAGTATATTTAAATGTTGAATTTAAATGTCAAAGCATGTCACACATCTTTTTGTTTTTGTTTGTTTTATAGGAAAAGGACGGCTGACGAAGGAAAGGCTGAAAGGCATTGATGAAATCATGACTAATAAAAACAATGATGGCAGACAAACTGTGGTTTTAATGTACATTTTTGCACAACATTTATTCTAAGAAATAGTATGTAGATTCCTTACTGCTGGCTGCATTTTATTTTGAACACTTTCCTTTAAGCTATTGACACCTTTTTGCTTGAATGCAAACTTGAGTCTGTGCTCACAGATCACACTCCTCTGTGTTTTCCAGTTACCTCAGGCTGACATACAACATTCAGCTACTAATAACCATTTATCATGGTGCAGGGTTACAGGAGGGGCTGGAGCCTATCCCAGCTGACACTGGGCAAGAGGCATGGTACACACTGGGCAGGTTGCTAGACCTGACAGACAGACATTATTGCTATCATTCACACCTACAGGCAACTAAACTAAAAGTCACCTATTAACCCGACCTGCATGTCTTTGGACTGTGGGAGTAAGGTGGAGACAACCCACACTGACAGGAGGACTCCACACATAAGGGCTCCAGCCAGCTGGCAGATTCGAACCCAAAACCCTCTTTTTCTGTGAGGCAACAATTGCTAACCACATTCAGTTTGTATTATATTAAAATACATTTTATTGTAGGTGAAGATACTTGATTTTATGGCTGCCATTAGTTACAGCACTACCATCCTCTGTCTCCTCTGGGAAAACATCTAAAGGAAAGAACATTAGTCGGTTGTCCTGGTAACATGTGGAGTTTACTGACCTAAATAACTTGTGAGTGAGTTATGCAAACTGAATGTGCAAGACACTATTCCTCTCAACCTCTGATGAAGTTAGAGCTATTTAAAATGAGGTTTAGTAGTAAATTGTTGCAATCCAACAGTGTTCACAAAATGGTGACTTTGTATTGTTGTTATAAAAAGGGGAGCCATGAACAAAAGAACTTTCAGTCAGCGTTGGCCTAAACATGCCATTTGATTGAGGTCATTATTTTGAATCTGGAATGAGTAAGAATGAAACTGAAAGAGTCAATCCACACGAGTGTTTTTCCCACCATGGCACACAGGTTATATAATGTTCCTACAGCACTGGGCAAGAAATATTACTCTAAAATATGTCAAAATACGTTGACTGTGCAGAACATATTTATACTTTCTGTGATGTAAACCTGTATACTCTCAGATATCTTAATAACACTGGATAACAACAAGACAAGCAGGATTACAAGAGAGTGTTTCTACTATATGATATTGTTACTTTTGATTAAGTAAAATATCCTCCACCAGTGTAAAAACTGTGACATGGCAGACATTGCCTAATCATGTATTGCTTTTGAAGTGTTGCAGTGTGCTAAAGCACTCCCCTGCTGGCAGCCACAGGAAGGGCTGAAACACAAAACTGAAACCAAACACAAAACTTCACATTGCATCTGAATGCATATGCGAACATATACATTATACAGGCTTATTGTCTGATGTTCATACTTCAGTTTTATATTCATTAATCATCTTGTGTTTAAATATTTCTTTAATCTATTACTCAGTCTACCACACACTTTCAATTCCATTTCTAAACCATTCCAGAAATGAACTCTGTATACTGGAACACACCTTTGTTATACATTTGCTCTGGGCTTTGTTTTCGAGAACACACAGTTCCCTCTTAGTTCATACTGACATTCTCTTACTTGAAACAACCTCTGGATACAGTCCGGCTTTGTACATCAGTGATGCTATTTTCTAATCCACAATCTGAAAGAATGATGCAATATATGTGATGAATTTAAGTTAAGGGTGCCTATTGTTTTGTTCAATATTGCAATGCTCTGTGATATTTTGGTTTTAGTATGATTAACATGCGGTTTCCAGCATAATTTGTGATCTATGACAACTCCCCAAAACGTGTTCTCATGTACTCTTTCTATTTCAATATTACACTGTAAAACATCACAGCCTCATTCTGGTATGTCCACTTACTATTTCTCTTTAACTTTAAGAGCTCTGAGAAGTTGGGATTAAACTCCATTGTATGAGTTTCCAAAGGTCAATCTTACAGTAATTCATTGTGCCAATTATTTGACACTTTTGTCAGATTTGTTTATATTGACTGGTTGTCTGTCTGTCTGTCTGTCTGTCGTCGCCTAACCGACCCCCCCACTGTGAATGAAACTGAAAGATATGGAACACCTGACATGTCACTTTCTTACAGACTGATAAGATACTGTGAGAGGGAAACTACTGTATCACCTGTTTATGACCAAAGTCTTATTAGAACAAGACAAAGGACGTCTCAGTGAAGCCAAGTAACTGCTGAAACAAACACAGGGCTTTGGTCAAGATGATAGATCCAATCCAGTTGTGAGTACATGCTGTCAGTGCGTTAATCTGAAATCTGTTTTCTTTGCTCTGTGAAAGTATCGGTTCAACCGCATGGTGATCTCTCTCTCTCTCTGTTGTTGTCATTTCCCAGGAAAAACCTACTTTTCACATTTGGAGGGGCAGCATCGGTGAAAGCAGCACATGTAATAATTCCATCTTATCAATCTGTGTCAGTGACAATAACAGTTTCGTTGATCTTCCTTGGAATCTATGCAGTGACCAAAGACCATTCTCCAGAGTAGGTTCACTTGTCTTCCCAATCATTAAAGTATTTATGAAGCTAGAAAAGAAACTCATTATTAATAATTACTCTTTGTGTTTTTCCAGAAATATGACCAAGATAATCATCGGAATGATTGCATTGAATGTCACTGATTTGCTCAAAATGGAAATCAAGCTGGCGTGTGGATTCAATGCTTTTGTGATACTCATACTTGGCTTTATGTCTGTGAAGGGGAACCAGGAATCAGCTGAGAAGGAGACAGAAAGCCTACCAGATGATCATTTTTCTCTCTCAAATACACTGGAGAACAGACTTATGATGTTCCCAGTGGTTGGAGTGGTCCGAGTGGTCCGAGGGGGCCGAGGTGTTGTAACTTGTAGGAGAGTAATGTTAAGTGACATTGGTTCGGTCGGTGTGCTGATAGCAGCTGATAACATAGAATTTACAGGGAATTTATAGCTACTTCTGCGTTGAATCGATGCCATAGCTGGGTGATTCTCTAAATTCTGTGCACATTGGGTTCTCTAGTTACTGAAAAAAATACCACAATTAATTGTGTTTCTGAACATTGCATCTGATGAAGGACTATTTGAACCTCTGAGAAAATACGTTTTCCCACCTTAGGCATGAATTCCCAAACATTACTGTATTAGGAATTTCTTTGTCACTTAGATTGTTTTAAATTCAACCCTGTAACGGGACAATTTGATTCCTGTGTGAATATAATTCTAAAACATATTCAAACTAATTCTTGCAGTGCCTTGGTAATCATCTGTCCCTTGTGTAAAATAACTTATGATGAGTATATTTTATTTGATTCTAAATAATAATAATTTGACTGTCAAGTAGGATATGGCAACTTAATGTACAAGCGGTCTTCATAAATCATGAAAATATACTTTAACATAAACGTTAGATTAGGCTTTCATATATTTTCTACTTGTCTTCTTAACTCTGCATACAGTTCAACAAACATTTATCTAATATTTGTTATTATTATCAAAAAATGTATGAAAATGTATCAAGTAACAGGGTTGAACACACTGTAACAGGGCTGAATGAATGACACAACATTTAAGAGTGAGCGTGTGTGTGTGTGTGTGTGTGCGCGCGCGTGCGTGCGTGTGAGTGAGGGGTGTGTGTGTGTGGAAGGTCGGAGGGGGTCTGAATTCACTACTAAAAACAGTAAACCATGGCTCCCTTCCTACAAATGTATATTTCTTGGGAGCTACAAGAATAATCAGATTAATCATGTATAAATCAGTGTATATAGTAGTGTTTTTTAAGCAAGCTATCATAATTTAAACCAAGCACTATCTCTAACCACATATTTCCCTCACCGTGAAGACTCTGGTCTGGCTTGTACTGCATCTTGAATCTCACTGTCAGGACTATGTGGAGGGGTTAGAGAGATAGGCCCACTGTCGTCAATCTCAACTTTTCTTTTCTGTCTTTCTTTAGCCTTCTGCCACTCCTTCCGTTTACGTCTTTGAGCTCTCTTACTCAGGTCATTGATGGATTTCTTTTTCCCTGCTTCTGTATCTCCTTTCGACTCCTCACACTCTTTCCCGAGGTATTCTTCCCTTCTCTGTGAATCTGCATTTCTTCTTGCCCTGTACTCTCTTTGCCTCTCTGCATTTGATTCAGCCATCTGATATCTGAAAATAATGAATATGAAATAACATTTAGAGAAAAGGGGCGGGCTGGCTGGCTGGCTGGCTTGAGAACAGTTCAACCTTCAGCCCTGTAACAGTGTTTTTTGTTACAGGTTTGAAGATTTTAACTAAAACTAGCCATAAGTCCACATTAGCTAGGGTATGGAGCACCACATGGCATGAGGAAAACAAGAAATTAATATATTTTTCCAACACTATTGTTTGCTTTTCCCCAAACAATAGTAAATATCATTTATGCATGTAACAGTGTTGAAAGGTTGAGCTTGACGATGTCAATCTGACGATAAAAACAATGAAATATAGGTAAGAAAGTATGCAAACACATACCTCTCTTTACAGTGTGAGCTGGAAAAGACTTGAGTGATGTCACTCCCTGGGTGCTGAGGAAGTTGTACTGAACCATTATTTTCAAAAAGGGGGGATTGGTATGCTGTTACGGGGTTGAACAAAACTGGGGGACATGATTAAATAGTGCTATTTATAAATAATTCATGATTACTTTTATTTAGGTTAAAGTAGATGGGCAAATGATTATATTAATAATGATTATATTTAATGAAAAAATAACTTTGGTCAGTGGGGACATGCACATTTGGCTGACCTCTACTCCTCAGCAACCCAGGAAATTTTTCAAAACATAATTTTTTAAAAATATGTTTGTGTGTTATAATGCAAAGACACATAGGTATTTCCATTTCTTGCTTTAAAATGCATTTTGTGGTTTACTTTATATGAAAATCTTTGAGGTAAACCTGTGGGACACAAAGTGCACCGAATTCAGAGAATCACCCAGCTATGGCGTAGGTTCTCCCCAGAGCCCAGAATTGTAGCTACGCGTTGTGGTGACGCAGACCTCAGTATACAGTTTCTGTATACTGAAACCATTTCCCTCAGTGGAAAGGAAGCTTTGATTTACTTGTATTTCACAGATCCATCCATCCATCCATTTTCTAACCGCTTATCGTCTTGAGGGTCACAGGGGGGCTGGAGCCTATCCCAGCTGACATTGGGCCAGAGGCAGGGTACACCCTGGACAGGTCACCAGACTATCACAGGGCTGACACATAGAGACAGACAACCATTCACACTCACATTCACACCTACGGACAATTTAGAGTCACCAATTAACCTGCATGTCTTTGGACTGTGGGAGGAAGCTGGAGTACCTGGAGAAAACCCACACTGACATGGGGAGAACATGCAAACTCCACACAGAAGGGCTCCCACATCCGGGATCGAACCAGGAACCCTCTTGCTGTGAGGCATCAGTGCTAACCACCACACCACTGCATAAGAAACAATAAACTGTGAAGACAATAAAACCTCCACTAAAATACCATTCTAAGTCTTGTTTGTGATTTATCCTGGCTCCATATGAGAGGAGGAAATCACAGCTTGACAGCTTGTGACAGTTGTTTTGTCTGTGAATCTTGTGAGTTGTGATGGAGCCAAATTGTGTGCCGTTACCTTTGTTAAATGTTGCTGTCGTCCCTGGCTTTGTATGAGAAGAGGGAAAGATCACTAAATACTAGGCTAATTTATAGAAATGTAAAATGCCATAGGCTTGTGCTAATAACGTTAGCATGTTGTATTTGTGGGGAAAATGTGTCCAGATAAAGACAAGTGTTTGTCCGTGAATGCTGTGAGTTATAGGGAAGCTGATTTGTGTTCTTGTGCTTGAAAAGGTATCTATTAAGCCATGTTTAATGTGTGTTTTGAATCAACTAAACTTTACAGCACTTCACAGAAACCTCCGTTGCCGACTAGCGTCTTGGAGGTGTAACTGCAGAGTGACACAGACCACTGCACAAGTAAAAATACTCACAATGATGTAGGCTACGTGTGTATGGTCTACGCACAACTATAATTCCCCTTAAACAAACCAACTCAGAAGATGTAAACACAGAGAGCATTATTAGTTAATTTGCCCTTACTGTAAAAATGGGACCAACCAGACCAACATAGTATGTCTCACATAATGTTGCACATGTAAATTGCTATTGGAGAACATGTTAAATGAGTATGCATGATTTAATGAAAACTGAAAGCAACTTGATTCATGTAGTATACTTAATAAATATTCTGATCCATTAAGAAGACTTACAACAACAGACTCGTCCGCGTACTTAAGGACAAATCTTGATGTATGCTATTACATTAATTGGTGTACGAACAAAATAAAAGAGGACCCTCTGAGCCCTGTTTGTTAAAAAGTCAACAAGCCAACACAAGGCTAAAATCAAAATTAGATAAAAGTCTGTAAGCTTAGATATGTGGCTGAATACAATTAAAAGCAGAGGAAAAATTAAAAAAACGAAAATGTGTGTGATCCATATTTTCCTCCAAATGTCTCTGAGCAAGATGAAAAATGTATGAGAAGATACCACTGAGCTGACTGGTACACCTCTTCAATTTGTTATTGTTTTTTCGATGTCCAAATATTATTTAGTTTTAGTTAAACCAACAGGTTGAGATGTCTATTTATGGGTAACTTAAGCTAAACACAAAGCTTCACATTAAATCTGCTCCCAGATTGCTGTTGTTGAGAGAGAAGTACAATAACAATAAGGGCTTTCTGTGTGTAATTATTAAACCGATAGAGCAGGCTGTAGACTGTGACATAGACTAAAACAGAAAGACCATATGGAACACCTGACATGTCACTTTCTTACAGACTGATAAGATACTGTGAGAGGGAAACTACTGTATCACCTGTTATGACCAAAGTCTTATTAGAACAAGACAAAGGACGTCTCAGTGAAGCCAAGTAACTGCTGAAACAAAGAAAAGGCTTTGGTCAAGATGATAGATCCAATCCAGTTGTGAGTACATGCTGTCAGTGCGTTAATCTGAAATCTGTTTTCTTTGCTCTGTGAAAGTATCGGTTTGACCGCATGGTGATCTCTCTCTCTCTCTCTCTCTGTTGTTGTCATTTCCCAGGAAAAACCTACTTTTCACATTTGGAGGGGCAGCATCGGTGAAAGCAGCACATGTAATAATTCCATCTTATCAATCTGTGTCAGTGACAATAACAGTTTCGTTGATCTTCCTTGGAATCTATGCAGTGACCAAAGACCATTCTCCAGAGTAGGTTCACTTGTCTTCCCAATCATTAAAGTATTTATGAAGCTAGAAAAGAAACTCATTATTAATAATTACTCTTTGTGTTTTTCCAGAAATATGACCAAGATAATCATCGGAATGATCGCATTGAACGTCACTGATTTGCTCAAAATGGAAGTCAAGCTGGCGTGTGGATTCAATGCTTTTGTGATACTCATACTCGGTCTTATGTCTGTGAAGGGGAACCAGGAATCAGCTGAAAAGAAGCCAAAAAGCCTACCAGGTGGTTCTTTTTCTCTCTCAAGTACACAGAGGTGCAGAGTTACGATTGTCCGAGGGGGCCAAACTGTTGTAGCTTATAGGAGAGGAATGTAAAGTGACATTGGTTCAAAGGTTGGTGTGCTGATAATAACAGTGAATTTACAGGGTATACTTCTGCTTTGAATCGATGCCGTAGCTATGAGTCTACGCCGTAACCTACACTATAGCATCGTGTGCACCTCCCCAGGGCCCAGAATTGTACGCATTGTGGTGACGCAGACCTCCTGTCTGTTTCTGTTTACTGAAACATTTTCTCTCAGTGGAAACGAAGCTTTTATCTACTTGTATTTCACAGATAAGAAACAATAAATTGCAAGGACAATAAAGCCTCCACTAAAATAGCATTTTAAGTCTTGTATGTGATTTATCCTTCGGGGACTCATATTTCAGGATTTATCCTGGCTTCATATGAGCAGTGGAAATCTCTGCTCATTGGTAGGCTAATTTATACACTGTAAAATGCCATAGGCTAATAAAGTTAGCATGTTGTATTTATTTGGAAAAAGCTTAGTATGTAACAGTTGTTTTGTTGGTGAATGTTTTGAGTTGTAATGGAGCCAAACTGTGTGCCGTTACCTTTGTTAAATGTTGCTGTTGACCTTGGTTTTATACGAGAAGAGGAAAAGATTGTCAGCCACTAGGCTAATTTATAC
Organism: Epinephelus fuscoguttatus; assembly: GCF_011397635.1. Classification (NCBI taxonomy): domain Eukaryota; kingdom Metazoa; phylum Chordata; class Actinopteri; order Perciformes; family Serranidae; genus Epinephelus; species Epinephelus fuscoguttatus. The sequence goes on from NC_064768.1 coordinate 27,198,359, forward strand.
AATGTAAAATGCCTTAGGCTTGTGCTAATAACATTAGCATGTTGTATTTGTGGGGAAAATGAGTCAATTGTTTGTCTGTGAATGCTGCAAGTTACAGTGAAGCCAATTTGTGTACTTGTGTTTGAAATTGTCTCTGTTAAGCCATACTTAATGTGTTTACTGTGTGTTTTGAATCAACTAAACTTCACAGCACTCCACAGAAACCTCCACCGCCGACTAGTGTTTTGGAGGTGTAACTGCAGAGTGCAACCAGACGGTCTCACAAAATGCTGCACATGTAAATTGCTTTTGGAGAACATGTTAAATGAGTATGTATGATTTAATGAAAACTAAATGTAACTTGATTCATGTAGTATACTCAACAAATGGCCAAGTATTGCAGTCTTTGTAAGGGGAGGGGTGCAGGGAAATAAGTTGTACTTTTAAAGTTGTTGTTTGACTGCTTGGCACACAGTCTTGTCTTTCTGTCCTTGAGAGGATCAGTTAAGTTTATAAATGTCGACCTCAAAAACAGCTGATTTCATAAATTACTCTATAAATGGAGAAAATAAATGGATTATAAATAATAACTGAGAAACCAGCCAGAATGTCCTACAGTACTACAACTAAAGTTGGTGCTAACAAAGATAGATGAACGAATACACATCCACTCGCACAAGCATGTGCACACATACACACACATCGAAACCAGTTGTACTCGAACAAAAGATAAATTTAGTTTCATGTAAAACAACTTTAATGAGTCGAGTTCAATCTTCAGATTTCTCAACTCAGGTCAGAGCACAAATATTTCACAGATATAAGACGGACTGAGCCGTTGACCAAATACACGTTAATTGTGTGCTTGAGTGCCTATAAACATGTGACTACTGAAGAGTTACAGGGTTCAATTTCTTAACAGTTGCTCCTGAACATTTCTGCCAGTGTTACATTTTCATGTGTGTGTGTCCTGGTTGAATGAGGTGTGTGTGTGTGTGTGTGTGTGTGTGTGTGCGCTTCTTGTTTTCTGGTCGGTTCAGCTGTGGCTGGACACAGGAGGACCCGGCTGAGCTGGTGCTATCCCATCAGGCTGTGAGGACGGATCTGAGACAGCAATGAGGAAAAAAAGACATCGTCATCACATCACAGTCTGAACATGTTTAAAGTATCACAAAGAACATTTGGAACCAGTAAAGAGTCCTCACACATGCCATTGGGAGCTCCAGGGTGTCGAGAGGCCATTGTCTGGGCGTTTCCTCCACCAGGCATCATGCGGTTGGGCATGGACTGGCCTGAGGGAGCAGGCAGGGCTAAATTTAATGAGAGAACCACAAGTGTTAGGCGTAGGAACAAACTATGATTTAACACATATGAATTTAAGAGCTGAGTGACACTGGATGCATTTTATCACCCTGGAATTATTAAGTTCGAGAAACCTCTAGTCTCATTAAGGACGGCAGTACAGATGTTGGGTAAGGTCAGACTTTTTTTAACCGATTTAGATCTCACTGAGGAGTTTACTGTCATTGTTAGCTACCAAGCTATTCAGCTAACACTACCCTCCTAATGTTAGTCTGTCAATTGATGGAGGTTATGTTTTCCTCTTTCAACAAAGCATGCTAGCATTAGCTGCCAGACTAGCTTTAGCTGGCTAACATAGCAGCTAACAAGATAAACTCATCAGCCACATCTAAAACAGTTCAAAGAAAGACTAAATTGCCTTGCATTTGCACTGCGGCCCTTAACAAGACTAGTTAATCCTTCAATCTTGAGGTTCCTTATCCAAATTGTGTGGCATTTTCTCATCTGCACTAAGTACTTTACCTGTCACACTTTCTCTGGAATATAGTTTTAGTTTGATTAATCCAGAGGAAACTAATCCAAAGGAAACAAACCTCTGCACTGAATAAAATATTAAGCACTGACTTTTATACTTAACCTGCAATGCTTTTTTTTGAAAAATAAAAAGATGATTCATCCTAATACAATAAATTTATGTCATATAATTGTCATAGAAACAGTAGCCGATCCTGATATTTTTCCAATTAGGAATGCAAAAACTTTGCAGCTCAATACCTCAAAACTAATCCGAACGCAGACAGAGCCTTATAATTCCAAGGTGGCGATTTTACTGTGGGAAAATATGTCTGTTTTTGTTCTTCAAGGGTTAACAAGATTTGAGGGTGTGTCAAATCTTAGAGGATGTTTGATTTTGTGTGTATGATCAGACCTGATTGCTGCATTGTGTATCCCGGCTGACCATGCTGCTCCCTCTGCTGGCGAACCTTCATCTCTGCCTGTTTGAGCTGCTCAGTGTGGAAGGTCTGTCTCTCTGACAGGAGCTGCTGCCGCTGCTGCTCCAGCTGCATGACACACACATATACACGCCGACACAAAGTATTGATTATACAGGCTGGTTTCAATTGTTTATGGATGCAAACGAAATAACAAACAGATGTCAAAAACCAGCCATTAGAGTTTTATTTGTCATTTTAGATTTCAGGACTGAACTGGGCTCTAGTAGATATTCATGTTCACTCACAGCCTCTTTCTCACGGTCCATGATGGTCTCCAGCTCCTCAAAGTGCCTCAGTTTGATCTCCAGCTTCTTCATCTGGGTCTCCACCAACAGAGCCACCAGGGACTTGATCTTCCTCTCCTCTACTGCGGCCAAGTGCTGCACACACACGAGGCAAAGATGGAGAAAGTTAGAAGAGGGTGAAGATAGATGAAACCACACATAACAAATGAGTAAGGAACTGCGTGGTAAGCACATGTGACAGTTAAGAAGAAAGGAAATGAGGTAGTGGAGGTAAAGATAAAAGAGGGAAAACCCTGAGGAAGAGGAAAGATAAGAGGTGAGAGGAGCGTGGAATAAATTGGGTGTGACAGAGCGTGGCAAGGAGGAAGACAGGAAATGAATTAAGAGACTGAATGAAAGAAAACTACAAAATCAATCATCAGCAACAAGGGATGGGACGATAACTGATCTAACTCATATATTGTATAGAGAGACCGGGCAAGACATACATGATACAACACCTCACTGGGTTACAATTAACTTCAAATTTGGAATCAAACCCAATTTACAGGGGCATTTATTTTCATTTGTAAACTGCAGCGAAACTGCATTTTTGAGATAATTCCAGTCTCTGATCTGCCAGATATACTGCATATCCTACACATACTCATGTGCAAAGACACATCTTAAAGTGCTCTCTAAGATGGTGCCTGTCTTGGTTGCTAGGAGACTTGTGACACAACTGGAAAAAAACCAACCCCTCTATTAAAAATGACAACCATTTCTTCACTGTACGTTCCTGCGATTGGTCCGTTTTGAAGTGGAAGGGCGGGCTTTACCTTGGCCTTTGTGGCAGCTGAGGCCAGAGCAGCTGCTGCTGCCGTGGCAACGCTGCCCTCCACCAGATCCTGCTCCATCACTCTCGCCTCATCCACATCTCCCCGCTCTATGCTCTCATCATCATCTCCCTTCCCTGGATCAGACAGAGTTTCTTTAATGCAGGCAAACAAACACATGTACACACATATAGTAAATACACACACTGTACATATTTACATACCGTCTCTCTCTTCCGCAAGTGCATTTTCGGCATTTTCTCTTTTGACCAGTTCTCCCTCCGCTTTGGCCCCACTGGGCTCCACCTTGAGCCCATCTGCCCTTAAAGGGACCTGAAGCAGATCCAAATGTACGAACACTCAAGGTAAGCCACAAAATCACCAGCAGACGCAACAAAACTCTCTCTAAACTCTTATTGTTGTCTCACCTGATGGGAGGTGGAGTTCATTTCACCTTTTTCTGTATCCATCGACTCTGAAGGACAGAGGAAGACAAAATAAGGGATGCATTGCAGCATGAAGAGAAAGATTCGTTTGTGTGTGATTATGTGCACGTGTACGCAATCACAGTGTTACCTGTTTTGTCAGGCTGGTTGGACGTTTCAGAGACTTTATCCACTGACTCCTCCTGCACTCGGGAAAACTCCTCTGAAGAAAAAGGTGTAGAATCACTACCCAAATATTGTACATACAGTTCACGATCTCAGAACCATATGGCACAAACATATTCACATTCCTTCCTGTCCTCTCACCTAGTGCGGCCTTAGCTGCCGACGACGCCACCCGTGGGTCCACCACGGATGCCAGGAAGGCCACAGTGCTCATAACGGGGTTTTCCGATTGGCTGAAAGGCACAGGCTGGTATGCCAGTGGGCCGAGGGAGGCCGAGGAGTCCTCTAGGTAAGGGTCTTCTATTGGAAGACGCAGGAAGTGGAGGATACACTCGTCCTGCGTTCTGGAGCCCACATGCTCCGATACTTTGTTCCAGTCGTCTCTGTAGACCTCTAAGGCCTGAGAGAGACAGAGAGGGAAGACAGAGGAGCAGGCGAAGCTGAGGACAACTTGCAAAATGTCGACTCGCATGAATCAAGAATAAAACAATTTCCCTTTTAGGAGGGCAATGAGTCACGTATCAAATCTGTGACAGAAATCCGAAAACATGAGTGATTGCCTTACCTCTAACAGCAAGAGCGTCTCTTGCTCTGTCCATTCCCTTCCCGCACTCGCTCCTTTAGTCTGTGGCAGATGCCATAAGAATTATCAGCACAATCCTAGTAACTTTTAAAACACTTACTTAGAGAAATTGTTAAAAAGAGAGACTAGAGATATACAAAAAGGGAAACATATATCAACAAGTGAATGTAAAATTAGATAAGTGTACAAAACATGATTAAAGCTATCTTAAAACAAAGAAAAGGAGGTTAAAAAAAAGGGGTAAGACCTTGGGGTGTTTCTTGGTGTAGATGTCGGAGCGCAGACCAAAGTTCTGGCAGTCTGAAGGCTTCTCTCTGCTCTTCTCTGGGAAATACAACATGTGCTGCGAGGCTGACACCTGCAAGAGTGAGAGCGTGCACCTGAGTTTATCAGGAGGCAGCTCAGATGACACAAATACATCCATGTAGAGCTCTCGTCATGTCTGTGTGTTTTACCTGCAGGGGTTTGTGTTGCAGGGGGGCCAGCCCAGACGGTGTGTCAGCCAGTACGTTGAAATGAGGAGTAGGTGGGGGTCCCATGGGGAGGGGTCTGCTCTCTGCATCCACCTGGTAGTTAATCAAGCCCCACTGCTCCAAAAATGCATGAACCCTGTGCACAAAGAATATTTTCTCTTTCTATTCACTTTACTTTGCTGAAGCTATAAACCTGCCCCCACATCTGACTAAATGTAAATGCACTAACAAATCAGCGTGTGTCATGATGTAATCAAAAGTAAAAGCTGCTTTTGAGATGCGTTAAGCGCGCCACATACCGCTTGTTCCATCCCAACATTAACAGATTGAATTTTTCACCACATTCCTTTTTCAGGACGCCCACACACCGCACTTAGTTTAGCAGAAGCAGCAAGACAATGCATGGTAGCAAACACCCACACATGAAGTTATACCTCATGACAGCACAGACGTCTCCAGTGAGGTTGCGTCTGCAGGACGTTGAGCTGAGATATTCCTGGGGGTTGAGCCGATATGTGTCGATCATGAAGTTACGGTATGCCAGGTAGCTGCAGTGCACAGGACAGACAGTGTTTCTAGTGATGTCATCTCCATCACCTGGTTTTACTTCAACAGTAAAGTCTGAATGTATGCAGTACTCACATTTCTGGAGATTTGGACTTGTTTTTTCCATTGAAAAACTCAGGCAATGCACGTTTCTCTATCGAGTGAATGCTGGAATATACGGGTAGAAAGGTTGTCAGAGGTTAGGCTACAAATTCGGGAACATACTCAAGAAAGCTAAGTTTGGAGAACTGCTGTATTTGATTACCTGTTGTAGTTGAACCAAGATGTGTAGCTTGGTATTATGATGTGATGTGTTTGTTCTGTGATGTTATCCTCTCCCTCTGACAGACGAGGTATCTCCGCTCTCCCCTCCTCATCCTCCTAGACATACACAGACACACACAGAGTTCAACACTTTCACATCACTGAAACAGATTATCCAGGCCTCCTGCAATTACAAAATGCCGATTGAGAAAAATGACATCATATTTACCCTTCCTGGGAAATCCTCCTCCTGTTCATCTGGAAAAGGAGAAGAGAACGGAGAGTGAAAACTTGAGGTGTATTCGCACAAACCAAAGACCAAAGTTTGTTTTTAACAGTTTAAATCTGGAAGACACATTTACATATGCTACATTTCACCTTAAACATTACTCTAACACTTAACCTACCAAGGTCAGCCATGGTCCCTCCTTTGACAGGAGTATTCTCACTGTCCTTCTTCAGGTTGACTATGGGAACATAAGAAAGTGATTAAAAGATGAATTCTTTCATGTGGCAAATTTCTTAGTCACTACCTTTTGGTGGGTTTTTACCATTTTTGGGTAGGATAACCTCCTCCATGTTAGGAACAGGGGTAGGGTCCTCCATGTCTTTGGTCAAGTCCTCTTCTGGCTCCTCCTCCTGTTGTCCACGCCTTCTCCTGTGCACACACACACGCACGAAAATCAATGCTTAGACCGCACACTGAAAGGCCAAACCAAAAGCATAACCTCCTGTTTGATTAAAACCATTGTTTCTTACCCCTTCTTTCCTTTCTTCCTGCCTTCAGAGGAGGGAGGAGAGGGGGAACGTCTTCTCTTTTTGGAGGGGGTGGGTTTGGCGTCCTGCAACAAAAGGGGGAGATCTAAGTGTCATTACCTACAATATCAGAGATCGAGATTGAATCGTTTTGAAAATGAGTCTCATGGTTCACAGCTGCCTCCATTTTCCACCAGGAAACTGCAAGATCAATGCATTAATAATTGAGAACAGTTTTCCCCTAACAAGCCCTCGTGACTGCCTACAGCTTCACACAAACCTGGTCGTCTCTGAGGTGAATACGCCGGCGGAGAATTATCGGTTCATTCCTGTCATCCACACAATAGTCTTCTTCGTTCATCCACTCGTTGAAAACATCTGTGTCCAGAACCCAGCCAGCATGGACCTGTAGCACACCCACCCACACAAAATGAGCATCGATGTGATGCATGCTGGTGTATCTCACCAAGCATCCAAAATAAACACACATGATTATATCAAAAATGCCGGTGAAATTAATTTAGACTAACTGATTTAATTAAAGTTACAGAAACAATGTTGTGTATAGGGTATACATAGTGGTACAGTATCATGACTTTTATATGTGTGTTGCTGTACTAACCCGCCACGGCTTTTCTGAATGTGGTGGCTCTTCAACCTCTCCTTCAACATCACTTGAGGACAGCCAACTGTCGTAACTGTTGAAAAGTAGCAAAAGATTCGATGAGTAAGTGTTGATTGTGTATGAGCATCTCTGTGTTTGTGTGTGTGCTCACGCATTACCTGTCAGGGTGCATGCCCCAGTGGACCAAAACATGTTTGTCCTTCCGCATGACAGGACGCATCCAATCATCTGAAATTAGATGTTTATGAAAAAATTTATCAAACCAAAAAAGTACAAAATAGCCATTTAAAAAAGATAACAAACACACATATGCGTAAACTTTAACTGACCTTCCTCTGTGGAAGCAAGTGAGGGGCAGATGTGGTGACTGGCGAGCGTTCTGTCCTCAGTGAGTGTACCCTGTGGAAGGACAAACTGTCACCCTGTAGCACTGATATTGAACTACTTTATCAGAACTATGCTGAGTTTTCATCTGCTTGCCCCTTTTTAAATCAGCCAGACCTGCCTATGCATATGTCAACCTATAGACATTTTCTCCTTCATATCCGCTTATCTTTAACTCTCTTCTGCCGCACTTTACCTGGTGTTTGGTGATAACCTCTGTAAGTCTGCTAATCAGCTCCTGATCCAGTGTAGGGTCCATGTATACCACAGGCAGTGACATACACTTGTTCTGTGGACAATCAGAACACAAGTACAAGTTCATCAGTGGTGTGTCCCTGGTGGGCTGATGTGTGTGTGTGTATTTATACGTGACCGTGTTACCTGTATCAGCGCTCTTTCGATAGTACCAAACATCTCAACATTCCTTTCGGTTCTGGATGGATTCTGCAAGTCAAACCTCCGCCTGTAAAAGGAGGGAGCGGAAGTGAGATGATATGAAGGATACAACTATGGAAATGTAAAGGCATCAGAGGCATGCAACTCACCAGCCCTGCTCAGCCTTGAACTTGTAGGCAGTGCCAACAATGTGGCAGAGTCCACCTCCCGGCCGCAGGTCCAGGAAGCACTGTGCCTGCAGAGAAGTGGAAAAATCAATTTTTTAATGTTATTTTAACCCATCTTGCAAGATTTTCTTTCCCCATACTCTTTCCCCAATGAGCACCACAGCTGAAAGACACTTTGAGATGTATTTTTTTCCTATGGACGGTTATTGTCATTATTAAAGACTGAAATCCATCAAATCACATTTTATGTTACATGTACAATCATAAACAGTACAGGTTGTAGTGGATTTTTTGTGCCAAGCCCCAGAACCCAAATAACAAATAGTCAAAACAGAATATGTTTGCATTAATGCAGAATTGGAGTATAGTTTTTATACTGTCACACAGCTGTATCTATCCAATTACTGGTATATTTCATTATATCTTGTCATGCATTAACGCAGTGATCTCACCCCATGTAAAAACACTAGACTAAATCAACATAAATCATAAAAGCCGGAGACATTAGAGACTGCTGACAACCTAAGGCTGGGGAATTGTAAACTCAGAGTTCTCAGCTATAAGTGTGGAAACCATACAAACGGACTCACAGGAAGTTTGGTGAGAGCAGGACTGGTAGCTTGTCTGCCAAAGGCATCCTCTTGAAACTGAAGAAGCTGCAGGGTCACTGCAGCCAGAGCCTGACATGATGGAGCATCCACCAGCACATACTGACAGACACACAGACAGGTATTTAGAAAGGGACATGAAGAGGAGAATGTTTCATCATTATGCTTAAATGCAACCTCCTGCATTTTAACGACAGTGTCGCCAAGTTAACCGTTGTATGTGTCTGTTTAACCTCTGGGATTTGGCTTCATCTTTTATATTTTTAATTTTGAATAGATACAAGACTCATTAACTCCATTACACATATCTTGCTGGGCAGTGTAAACGCGACGTTATCCAGCATGAGACGTTTGTTTACAGTCTGAGCCGCTAGACTCGCTAGCAGGGGGCGGCTAGCTTCTTAGCTAGCATAACCAGCTAACTACCTTTTTGTAGTGCTTCCCGATCCACTGTCGCACCACCTCCAGCTGGGCTAAAGTATCCGGACTCTCCCAGAACCTAGCGGACGGACTGCTATCCTTTTTCCGGTGTGCGGATGATCCGGAGCTGGTTTGGCTCGTCCCGGGAATGCCAAGGTTTGTTCCTCCGGACATTGTGGCCATAGTAAAACGACAATATTCTCAAACGAGAGAACAAAACTGGCTAGCGCGCTCGCTAGCTTTGGCGTTCTCGCGTCCTCTCGCGAGACGTGGCGCGATTGTCGCAGTTCAGCAAAAGGTTTTTTTTGTTTTTTTTTTAATTTATTTTGTTCCCATCTGTCTTTCATTTTCTACTGTTTTATGATTTAATTATGCGCGTTTTTGATCCAGTGGTATTTCTTTAAAATACCTCAAAGTGTTATTTATTTATTTATTTATTTTAAACAAGGCAGGGCTTTTACTTTGAAATGCAACAATACAAGGAAATAACGGCGCAGGACATGTCAACAGAAGTGAAGTAAAGTGACATTGGTTAGTAACAGCTCCTATTGAATTATTATTACTATTATTTTAATTCCAAGCTACCTGCTGAATAGTTGTTTGAACATGTAACGTTATTTATAATACGGTCAAATCATTTGCCGTCTGTTTATATGAATTGTTTTGTTGCAGCGGTTTCCGCTTTCGCACAGTTTTCCAAGAGACAGTCACAATGTCTCTGTTGGGAAAATCAAACTCCTGTGCAGCTGACTGTCCACTCAGCAGTTGTTGTGATTCCTTTCCGTCGCTTTCTATTATTGGATTTCTGCAAAACCGCAGACTCCACACCCTCAGTCCAACCAGGAAGTGTGCAACCACTGCGTGTCACAGGAGCACCAACTATCCAGTGGGTAACTCATTCATCTTCTCACTTAATGTTTTTCTAGGCCCTGAGATCCTATGGGTGTCCAGGGTCTGACCACCTATGTGGAGGGGAACAGAAACTTCCTCCAAGATGTGAAGTTCAGGGACAGTCGCCTGGTTATTGATGGCTGCAGCCTGTATTTCCGCCTCTACTTCACCCACGGTTTGGACCAGCAGCATGGAGGGGACTATGATACTTTTGCATATCTGCTCACCCAGTTCCTCTCTGCATTGGCGGCCTGCAACATCCAGCCATATGTGGTACTGGATGGAGGTGAGGATGCTTTAGAATTGCAACACCCTGTGAGCTTCATTTTAGGAAACTCAGCTTCTTATAAGTTTATAACATTTATTTTCATTTTCTTTCTTTTTGTGATTGTAAGGGACTGACCCCAGTGACAAGAAGTTCCCCACTCTGCGTCAGCGTCTGCAGTCCAAGATAAAGGAGGCAGACAGTCTCTCCCATGGCCGCAACGGCTCTGTGCTCCCCATCCTCACCAGAGATGTCTTCATTCAGGTCCTCATGCAGAGAGGAGTCCCATTGGTCCAGTGTCCAGCTGAGGCTGACTGGGAAATCGCATGTTTGGCTCACCAGTGGAACTGCCCAGTTCTGACCAATGACAGTGACTTTTTTATCTTTGACCTGCCAGGTGTGGGTAGTGACAAGAATCCAAACAGACCTTTGTAATGACTGATAGTGGTAGTGGTTGCTGATGCCTTACATATTGTTTATGTTCTTTGTTTTCTTAGGTGGTTACCTGCCACTCCATTTTTTCCAGTGGACCAACCTGAACGGTAAAGCCTCTCACCGCTACATCTCCGCTCGATGCTACACCACCAATGGGCTGTGTCGCTGGTTTGGCGGAATGAACAGGGAGTTGCTACCCTTATGTGCCGTCCTGGCTGGTAATGACTATGGCACTCCAAAAGATGCTGAAACCCTCGTGGGTCTGTTAGATGTGAGTGCAGTAGGGAGAGGTGGTGGCAGGGGTAAAGGTAGAGCACCCACTTCCCGCATTGAGGGCTTCCTCCTCTGGTTGTCCTCTTTTCCAAGTCCAGTGGAAGCCCTGGAAGAAGTGAGCAGGCTAATGGGGGAGGAAGGTGGGGGCGGTAAGGGCAAGAGAGGACATAAGGATGGGCTCAGTTCCCAGCTGTGGGCATGCATGCAGGAGTACCACATCACTGCTCAAAGCTCTCTGGCTCGCTGGTTCACTGGAAGCAAGGCAGCTCCTGTAGGACGGATCTCAGGGCTGCCAGAGTGCTTGTCGCTGGCTGCAGCGCAAGGTCTGTTGGCTCCCATGGTGGTGGATGCCACAGTGATGCGCAGGGTTCTGCTCATCCCACAGGTGGAGAACAGCAAGCTAGCTAGCAGCCATTGTAGTGCCAGAGCCATACGGCAGGCTATGTATGGGATTCTGCTGAAGCGAGGCCCAGATGTCCAAGCACGGGATATGAGGGTACAGGAAAACATCGGTCAGGGTACAAGAGGGCGAGGGGGAAGGGGACGGGGAGGTGGTCAGACTGGTGGGGGTGGGGGTAGGGGTCAGGGCTTATTTTTTCCTACACAGCAGAGTGTAAATGTAGGATATGGCATTGAACAAGCAGCTACTGCAGCTACAGTGCAGACTCAGGGCTCTAATGCCCCAGTGTGTGTGGAGGAGTACGACCGTGTGGATCTGAACCTGAAGAAAAACCAAGTAGAGGCACATCTGCCCAGAACTCCCCTACGTCTAGATACACTTGCTCAGGTACACATTACAACGAAAAATATTTGTTTGTTAGGTTTAAAGTTTTAAAAAAAAGTTTATGTGATCTATTTACATTGCCCAGTGTTGTCCCTTAAATTTCCCCAGGCTCCTGTTGCAGTCCGTCTACGCGTTCTGTTAGAAGTCCTGGGGATAAAGGAGTCTGCCCTGGCTCCTGTTCCTCCCCACCTGAGGCTGGCTATAGCAGTGACAGCCTTCTGGTTGCGAGAGGCTACACCGACACCCTCGCAGCACCAGCTCCAGGCCTTGTTGCTGGGCATGGTTCACGGAGAGCTGTCCTGGAACAACCAGCCTGGAGCTACCCACCTCCAACATGCTGGTTAGTTGTGTTGTATCTTATGTGTTCTTCCACAAGTGATCTATCCTTGACGATCTAAAACATGTTGCTTCTGTGTATCATCCTAGTCCCACAGCCAAACTGGGCTGCGGAGCGCAACGTGTGTGCTGGGTTAGATCGACAGCGCGTGAGGCCAGGGGAGAGACGGGGCTTGGATGTCGGAGTGGCTCACAGTTTCAGTCAATGGCAGGCCTGCCTCTGGAGTGCTCTGTGTCTCAATCAGCTATTGCTGCTGCCACTGCCTGAACCCCTACTATCATGGTAAGACACAGTGATATGAGAAAGGGTAACACACCGTTTGCATTTTCCACCTCTGAGAACAAGGGCTGCAACTATGGCTATTTTCATTACCAATAAAGAATGCCCATCACAGTTTGTCACAATCTCAATGTGACATCATCTAATTGCTGGTTTTGTGCGATAAACTGTCCGTTAGACTGTTCAGACATTCAGTATGCTGTCAAATAAGACAGAGAAAAGCCAGAAATAGTCACATAGTAGAATCTGGCACAGTCATTTTTGCTTCTTAAATAACAACATGTCCCTGACAGTCAAATCAATACACAGAGTAGCTCACCCATATCACAAGACACAGTGAGATCAGGGGCCTGTATCACGAAGCGAGATCAACCTTTCCTGGGTTACCCAGACCTATCCTGGGTTGACTAACCCTAACAATGGCAATCAGGATAATCGGTATCACGACGCTGGATATCAACTCTGTAACTCAACCCAGCGTTGCTTTATCAAGAGCTGTGAACGCGCACGCAGTGGACCAATCACAATCATGAGAGAAGCGCAGTGTCACTGAGCGTCGCTGAGCGTCCTCACAGAGCGTCCTCACAGAGCGTCCTCACTGAGCGTCTTCACTGAGCGCCGTACGTGAGGAAAAAAAAGTATTTCTCATGTGAGGATCAGAGATTAATTCTACTAAAATATGAGGAGGAGAAAAGCAACATTACAGAAAAGGCCAACACCGTGGCAGCTGCAGGAGGAGGAAACATGCGTGGCAACGCATAACGGGATGAATAATGTTTAGTTTTAGTTCAGATTAGTTTATTTACACATAATGTTAAAAACAGACAGTATAAAATTTACAAGATTAAAAAAAGAAAAGTGCTGGAGAGGTTAGAAGCCACTAAAAGCTTATCAAAGAAATTCCCCTGTCAAACATCAATGAAATCACATAATAGAGAAGAAAAAAACAGGTCAGGATAGAAGAAATAGAGGAGGAGAGAGGGAAAAATCAAGATAAAACAAGGTAGCAAATACAATTATGTGTAGGTTAAATTACTCATCACTGGTTCAAGTAGCTACAGTACCTGTACCTGTACATCTGACACTGATCACACCCTTGAATCCCATGAAATCAATGCTGCGCAGATGAATTGCGTGTATTACAATTATTGTCTAACATCATTGCGTCTGATAAATTGGTCTTCTTTGTCATAACGTTATATATGCTACAATAAAGCTTAAAGCTGACGCCACAATTAAATCATATCAACACCAAATTGATAGTCTGAATAAAATCATCCTGATATTGAGCTGTGTTAGAAATTAACAGCTGCGCAAAAATATACCTAGTCTCCCTCTTTAAAAAACAAAAAGGAAAATCCCTCAAACACCATGAAGTGTAGACATGATAGGCTACTTTTCCAGCGGCAAAGCTGTCAATTAGGCCCATTATCTTTAACAGGGATCATTTCCTCCAACAAAAAAAATGTTGGCACTAATTAATGGTGCTATTAAGTGTCTGCAAATGATCAGTTTCTTTCTTATGAAGGGGTGGGATGAAATTTAGACTTCTTTCCACTCCTTTTTGAACAATCTTTTCATTGTCTGTTGTTGTTGCTTTCTTTTTTATTGTTCAAAATCAATCAAATGAATTAAACTTCCCGTCATGACTGGGCTGCTTTTCTGTCAGCGGAGTCATTTTTTTCCGAACAGCTGATTGGCCAGTGGGTGGTGCTTTTTATAGGATCAGATTCAACCCTGAACTTACCCTGCTCCGGAGCAGGATAGCCGTTCAGAGTAAGTTACCATGGTGATCTACCCTGATAAGAACTGAACCGGCTTCATGAGACCGAAAACCCAGGGTTAACCCTGAAGTTACCTCGCTAAGACATTAATCCTGCTTCGTGATACAGGCCCCAGGTCGTACAGTTAGTTTTGGTTTTATTTGCAGAGGCTTAGAGATGACTGTCTCTTGATATTTCTGCTGCCATTTGAATACAAGGTTGATGGAAATTTGTCTGTGGTGCTCAAAACATTTACACGACATGAAGACAAATCAGGCTTTATTTTGCAATGGATAGGATTCAGTCACCTCTGGCCAAACTACATCACAGATATGCATGAATTGAAGGTCTGTAATTCAGAAACATGGAAGGAACTTGAAGGTGGCAACATATGTGTGATCCAAACTGTGATCCCTTTTGTATTTATCAGGGCAGACCATGCCTACGAACATCTTAAACTTCACTCAAGTTCACTCTGGCCGCATTAGAATCTCCAATAATCCAAATAAACGACGACTCTTCTTCACAACAGCTTCTTAACTCTCTAACTTGCTGAAGATGATGAATGAAATGATGAATTTCCAGTCACTTAAAAAAAAGTTAGTTATAAATGAAATGACTGAATTTGAATCGTCTCAACATAAATGGGAAAAAAAGTTGAATTAATTAGAATTTATTTGTTATGTTATTTTATGTTAGTGTTGTCAAAATATGGACTTATTTTTATACATTTAAAAACAGTTTTAATATTCGTTTCTCGCAGTATCGATACACCAGTACCAGCTGACATTTTTGACTCTCATAATAATGTTTACTACAGTCATTCTGCTGTTATAGCCTTATAAAATTTTATCTTTAACATTTTTTTTTTAAACTTGTACGCCCTCCATTTCAATTTTAGTATCGAAAATGGTTATCGAATGTCAATATTTTTCAAGGTATTTAATTGAAGTTAGAAATCCTAAAATTGTGACGACACTAGTTGTTATATTAACTGTCTTTAATTTATGTAATTACCAAGACATTCTCCTTAGTTTATGTGAATTTCTAAACAATAAAATGTATGTTTAGCCACCACAGGTTAACATCTGCATAGCTTTGACTCTGACATTTTGAAAAAAGGTGTATATTAGGCAGGTTTTAAAATTAAAATGGCTGCCACAGAGACTTTGAGGTGTCATATTTTTCCCCCCAAATTTTTAATGAAAATATATACGTAAGCACCTGAACTAGGGGGTACATCTAAAAATATCTGCAAATATCATGGTTCAGTAGGAAAAATATTTTTTGTAACCAGGTTGCCTCCCTATGTGTGTGTGCGTGTCTCAGGTTGTACAGTGGTACCTTGGTGCACGGCCTCATCAGGTACCTGAAAGGGGGCCGAGCGGCTGAATCCCTCCTCACCGGGGGTTTCTTATCCGGACAACTCTACTCCTCCCTGGTGGAAGCTGTGAGGAACTGCAGCTCCAAAACCCATCCCTCCTCCTCTGCGGCAGGGAGAGGGAGGAGAGGCGGAGGCCGGGGAAGGAGAGGGAGAGGAAGAGGAAGAGGAGGTGGCGGGAGAGGAAGGGGAGGAGGGAGAGGAGCTGAGGAAATTAACAACAGGTTTGCTCTCCTGATGAGCGAGGAAGAGTCTGATGATGATTGATGAGGAGGCAGAGGATAAAGAACTGATCGATATGAAGCACTTGCTAGGGGCCAAATGAGGGAGGACATTCCAGTGTTTTATTAAACGCACTCAGGGGATGCTACAGTTATTTCACAAGCAAAGAACAACACCTGTTAATGTTGACCACTAAGACTCTATCCTTATAACTGTATTGCACTAATTTATCCTCCCTAACTGACAGTTACCTGCCTGTGAAAACTTCTGTTGCTGTCTCAAATCAAAGGCATATCAAGCAAAATGTCACATCCGTTTTCCTAAAGCACACTCTTGCCACATTTTAGCAGATTTATGAGAGCTTTTATTAAAGTAACGCCACTGTAATTTATGCATGTTTTCAACCCGAAAGTTTTATTCAGTTAATGACAACACAAGATTTTAACAGTGAATGTATAGAGATGTCTTATTTTATCATCTCTGTGACCTGTGTGGCAGCTAATATCATCTTAATGAGCAAATCTTATATTATTATCGCAGATGCCTTCAAACTTATGAATTTGGTGCTCGAGTTTAATCATCTTTCTATAATAAAAAATATAAATCAAATTTATTTACATAGTTGTTTTTTTCCACTTATCACATCCAACTAGGTTTAAGTCATAAACACATATGGCAAGTAAGTTTTAAGTTACAGTGTGTTACCAAAGTACTCGTATTAAATATGTACACAACACAACCAAGACACAGCTTTTCATAAATGCAGTCTAACTTCAGTAAAGAGGTTATCCCTATGTTCCCAGGGTCCTGTTTCTCAACATACACTAACATAGTGAACTTGGTAAGGGTTAGCTTCGCTGTTCAAACTGCAAAAGAATGAAGGGATGTGGACATTTCAAATGCAGTCTGAACTGTAAAAGCCTGTTCTGCCACTGCTGAGGTATCAACGTCTAAAATCAAGTCTGTCTTGCCCACAAATTTGAAGGTGTAGGTTTCAAGGAGTATGACATCAGTAGGCTGTAAGCTGTAGGAGGGTGATTTCAACATTTTGACAGAGGGAAACGTACACTGAACAAGTGAACCCCCCCTTAATGTGTTCTGATAACAGGATATTGAGCTGGAGAACATAGATACACAACCTGTCTACACTCTGTAACAGTACAGACGTCACAAGCAACAAAAACATCACAAAATTCTTTAAAATAAGAACCAAGAAATTAAATTAAAAAAATCTCCACCTGTATTTATCAATCTCTTTAAGATTAAAAAAAAAAAAAAAAAACAGTCCAAGGATCCAACCTAAAAAGTCTCCTTGTTCCCTTAAATTTGAGGAACATTGCCCCACTGGCACTTTAAGGACTTTAAGGAACATAAGGACCTACAATTCTGGCACAGCTAAAAGTTAAAAAGAAATCTGCCTACCGGACATATTTAAATAACATAATCAGTGTTCTGCCTAAATACACACGTGAATATTCACATTAGCTGTCAGGCCTTGCCCTCTGTCAGTCAGCTCCACATTCGACAAACGCACAAGTTGTCACAGCAGTCATCAAACGTCACAATTCAACATACACTGAATCCTCTTCTTGTACTATAAGGATGACGACGTCGAGGCAGACGAGGAGGCAGCGGCTGCAGCGTGTGACTGAGAGTCTATGAGGTCCATGTCTTCGTCTTCGTTGACTCCGCATGTGTCGACCACGCAGATCAGGCAGCTGGTGACGGGAAACGCACGCACCTTGCTGCAGGTCACCCATCTGAACACAGAGAAGAAAACTGACTTAGAGGCAGAACTTCAGGTTTTAAACGAGCTATTTTGGATTATAAGTATGAATATTACTGTCAGAATTCAATGCCTATTTATTAATCGGTTTTATTGTACCGCACTGACCTGTCAGTATCCGTGTGGTACTCCAGGACGTGTCCGAGCCTGCCCACACCTTGAAACCCTGCCAGTACGTAGATGACCTCACCGACTGCTGCACACTTCACAGTTATGCCTCGCCATGGCATTGCCGCAGCGGCACGCCACTCATTACTGGCAATGTCATAGTACTCCACTGAGTCCAGTCCACCTAAAAAAGAAAAACACAAAAAAATCATACAGAGGTCACTGTTACAGTAATAGAAATACAAAGGTATTATACCAGTGTAGCTCATCTGTCATCACTGTGGTGGTTATATTAATATCAGATTTTTTTTGTACCTAGTGCCCCCTGCCCTCCCACAGCATAGATCCTGCTGTTGACCACCACCAGCCCATGGTTCTTCCTTGCTTCTCTCATCCCACACAGCTCCCTCCATCTGAGGGCAGAAAGACAGGAGAGACAGATGGACAAGGAAGGGATTAGGAAGAGTGTAACAGAGATAACTGTGCAACACAACATCGCATATGATTATTGTCAGCTTAAAAAACTTAGAAACTCCTGTTTTGAACTTTCCTGTGTCTTTGTGGAAACATTTCTATGACCTCTTGTTCTGATAAAAGCTTTTCAGAGCCCATTCAAGAAGATAAAAAAAGGTTTGTGAGACTTACTGTTGAGTGTTCGGGTCATAAACCTCACAGTTGTTGAGGACCCTGCCTGACACATTATTGCCCACCGTGCCTCCGCAGACGTATATGAGCCCGTTGGCCTCCACTGAGCCGTGGCTGCAGCGGGCCATCAGCATGCTGGTTTTCACCTGCCAAGACTCTGTTCTTGTGTCGTAGCATTCAAAAAGGTTGAGGGCAGAGCTGCCTGCAGACACACACATACAGTACATAACACTGATTAAATGCTTTCACCCATGAAGCATCATCAAAGCCAACTGTCCCCAGTCCCAAGGTCTCACGTTAACCCCTTCCACCTCCCTGTTGCTCACCCACTTCCGACCCCCCAGATGTGTAGATCTTGCCCTGGGCAGCGCAGGCAGCCAGGCTGTCACGAGGCGTGGGAGGGCCCAGCTTGGAGTACCAGCTGTCCTTCAGTACGTTGTAGCAGTCCATGCGCTTGATGGGGAAGAGCTGTGAGCCGCCCAGGATGTAGACTACATTGTCCCAGAAGACGGCTGTGGCGTCCCGGCGCTTCTCAAAGGGACAGCGGATGTCTGTCCAGGTGGAGTCCTGCACGGAAAGCCAGACTGACACTTAAACACCTGTTTGTTTATGCAATATCTAATTTGATTAATGTGAAACGCACTATTGAAATCACTGTGAAGCCAAAGAGGTCAAACACATTGTTTCAACTGAGGAGAATTCTTTTGTTTCAAACCTTAATAATGAACAAGAGTATTTATCTATACAACATTTACTGACTTAAGCCCAGTACCTTGGGGTTGAAGTAGCGGCAGGACTGAGGCTGGGAGCCTCCGAACAGAGCGATGCGGTAGTCGTGCTTCTTGCGTCGCGGTCGGCTGCTCTCTCCCAGATCCTCCCGGTCCTCCAGGGACAGCAAGTGGTAGCGCATTCCACCTGGGACGAAAGCACAGAGTGTTTCATTTTTGTTTTATGTGTGTGCGTGTGTGTGTGCGTGTGTGTGTGTTTGCTGATGTCAACCCAGGGCAAATATACTGTAACATTTTCCTAAACACAGCAGACAATGTCAACTATTCCATTATTACACCACTTTTTTGTGCTCCTTCATATGAATGTTATGTACTCAGTATTATGTGTGTACACTTTTAAATAATGGTTTGTGTGCATGTGTCTCTTCCCACTCACTAATGACCATCTTGAGACACTGTGGGTTGTCCTGGATGAGGGGCTCAGCCTGCACCGTCTTGGAGAGGAAGGTTTTGGAGACCAGAGGAAAGCGGACGCAACCCAACACCTCCACCATGTACTGCTGCCTGTTACACACATCGTACTTCAGCCAGCGCACTGCTGCGTCATAAATCTGCACACAAATGCAACAATGGGGGTTATTGTTTTTGTTCTGAGCTGATGAAAAACCATTTATTTGGCAATCCAAATACTTGTCATAATTTGCACATAATACTTCACAAAACATTGTTAGGGCCGTATTATTTTGCTACGCTCTCGAACTTAAGGGCCAAAATACCAACACTTAGTTTCTATGAATATTGCAGACATTTTTTTCTTTAGCCTTTTCTTAAAGATTCTAGCACAAAAGTCAAAGAACTTGTGCATGTGTACCTGGGCCTCAGCACGGACAGTGAGTTTGTCCTGGTGCAGCAGGTGTGTGAGCTGTGTGACATCCAGTTGTAGGAACTCGTCCAGTTTGTAGACTTCAGTGAAGTGGAGCTGGAAGAAGTCCTCTGCTGCTGCCTTTAGCTCAGGACAGTCCATGCAGTCTGCCAAGGAGGAAATACCTGCACAGAAGGAGCAGTCAGTCTAGTAAGTTATAGGATGTGGCAGGCATGAGAGAGATAACTTAATGCTCCTAATTGTACAAACCAGGCACAGATGACGTTGATTGTATTTTTGATCTTACCAAGGCAGTTTGTTGCATCAATTTGTCCTTTGAGGAACTCAACGCACATCTTCTTGACAGGCTCAATCTGGTACTGGTTGGCTGCATCAAGCAACGACTGGACGTTACTGCTGTTCACAGAAATCCTGGCACACACACACATACTTTATCATCAAAGAGATGTTTCTGATGACATTGGGTGAAAGTACTTTTTCTAACCAATTAAGCCAGTCTCATTCAGTACGTACATTTTAAACTGTGCTGTAGGCCTCAGAACGACCACTCCTACATGTCACTATTGATGCTGTACTTTTGGTCAAGAGTCTTACCGTGCTGTGTAGATAAATTCAATCAACAGCTCAATGATCTCAGGCTCGGCACTCCTGAGTTCCACCTCATGGGACATTGACTCCATCATTCTGGCTGGAGTTGAGGGAAAGGAGGTAGACATCATTATAAATAAAACATACAAGAAATGTTTTCCTTGCTATGCTTGAGAACAATTTGGGGAGCACTGCGTAATTAATAATTTGTGATTTGGTCTGTCATGATTTTGACTTACAAAATCATTGATCTTGCTATGCTGGACTACAAACATTTTGCTTTTGTGTTTGAAGCCATAATAAATCTTGTGTTGAGAAAAGTATCTTTTTCATTTAATTATCAAGACTTATAACTGATATTTTTAATATTTAGAGGTCCACTGTGTTTAGGATTTAGGGTCATCTATTGGCAGAAATTGTATACAACATTCATAACTGTGTGTTCATTAATTTATAATCACCTGAAAATAGGAATTGCTGTGTTTTCTGTTCATATCTATGTATGGAGCAGGTCCTCTCCATAGATTTATAGTAATAACTAAATACTGTATGATTTTTGTTCGCTTTTCTCAGCTCCAGGGAAGTTATACAAATATAAAACCTCCATGGATCAAAAATTCATGATAAAAAGAGTCATAATTGACCTTGTTTACATTTTGAGGTGTCCTGTCAACAGATTTACAGATGCCTCTTTTATAATGTTGGCCTAACGGGAAAATGCTTTTTGGGCTGCAGAGGATTTTTTACTGCAATACCACAAGTAGCCACAAACATTTGGCTGCAAGGCTGAGCAGCGTTCCTGAGGGCCTGGTCCTCTCCCATGGAGTCCACCATGTTGTTTCTACAGTAGCTCAGGATGGACAAATTAAACACTGGCTCTAGATAAGACCATTCATGTTTCTCAATGTGGACTGTATAACACAGATGGACGACATGACAGCTCTGCGAAAGTGAAACTAAAACATCTTGATGGCCCCCTGGTGACTAGCTGCAGCATAGGTCATTAACCCGACCCCCTGCATGTCAGCAGATGGTACATGGGCCAAACTAAAAAAAAATCAAAGTACACATCAAATAAACTTTTCCCAAAGACAGTTTCTGTCATTTGGGTAATTTTTATTGCACTGTTTAAAGTTCAAGTGTTCATCTGTCTTATAAGTTTGGTTATAACTGTTATCTGATGCTATAAAAAGGGGTTTGATGTGATGATTGACAGCTGCATGTTCCAATCGGTGTGCTTGTGATTACTGTTGCAGCAGGATCTCAATACTGCGAAGATCCCTTCTGTGCAAACTCTGGCTCCAAGTGGTGTCAACAACGCAAGATGGCAGCGGCTGTATCCAGACTATTTTGACTTCATTTTTTGCACATATTCAGTCATTGCTCGGCCATAATATCTCTTACGGGCTTGGCACATGGGAAAAGATTCAGTTCTGCCACCTCACCGCCAGATGCCACTACATCCTACACACTAGGCCTTAAATAATGATCAGAATATCTAAACACTAGACTGGGTTTTCTTTATCTTCATATTCAATATTCACACGTCTCTGCATCCTTGACCTCCAGAAATATGATGTTCACCTAGAAATCACACTACTCCTAATGGCAGCAGAGACAATTTTCTCATTGCTGTGGTCCACCTGGACCCAATGTACTAAATACCAAGCGTGTCTGCCTGTGATTGTGCGTTTTTGTGTCCACACTTACTGGTAAACATGAGGCTGAAGAAGTGGCTTGCAGCAGCCAGCACTACTCTGTGGGCTGAGAAGTGTTTCCCCTGAACCACCAGGGTCACATCACAGAGAGTACCCTGAAGAAAACACACACACACACACACACACACACACACACACACACACACACACACACACACAAAGCATTACATGGACACACACTTACAGTATATGCTGCGTGTTAAACCCTGTTACACACATACACTCTTGTCCTCTTTTGTGTCTCTCTCTCACACACACTTGCACACCTGTTTCCTCAGGTTGTTCATGACTCCCATGATGCTGGACAGCTGTCTGTACTCCTCTTTGGTGGCACACTTCCTCTCGCTCTTCTTCTTGGTGCTCGCCGCCTTCTCTGGAGAGGCCACCCCCGTCATGTTGGCCTGATTAATGTAATGTGTTCAGTTATGGCAACAACACTTTGACTGCCAGCAGTGTGCAGCTGCAGCAGCTGCGGTCTCTTTGTCGTTTAGCCGCGTACACTGTGCTTGCTAGCAGCAGCCAGCAGCTCGTTGTGTAATTAATAATTAAAAAGCCGCCAATTTGACGCGAGCTTCTCCTTAAAAACTCGTAGAGTGAAAGAAAACCATAACGATGAACTTGCTGTCATGTGAAATAGTGATAAAACTGGTTAGCGTAGTGGTATTTTGTAAGCTAGAGCTAGCTTGTGGCTGTGGGTTTCTTCTTCTACGGTTTTGCTTTGGTTGAAGATGCTCGCGTTCGCCCCCACCGACAGATTCGAGGAACTACACGTTATCATGTAGGATTGCGGAACTGAATCATCCTTTAAAACAGTTTGTAGACACAAAGAATACATTTTGATATTCAAAATAAACAAACATACAATACTTCGGTTGTTTTTTCTTCTCGGTAAAGCAAATTTTTAATTTACTATACCCAAGGAGTTACAGCTAATGGCGCCAGCAGAGTTTTGTTTACCTCGCTGCAGCAGCTCACCTGTAGGCGCACCTGTCTGCCTGTCACGCGCATATCAGCACAGCAACTCAGAAAACATAACCAGGAAGAAAAGTTTTATTGGAGTCGCATGACGCTGACGTCATTTGGAATGTGCGGACGACAGATGCAATTGTCAGAAATAATTGACCCGAGAACAAATCGACAGACCCCAGAGCTGCAGAAAAATGCTCCGCTTTCTCTGCTGTTGCTGCTTCTCAGGTGAAAACTCCTCCAACGATGAGGTATGTGTTTGTTTATTGGCTTTTGTGTGCATGTTATTGCGTTGTATTCGAGTTCAGACGAGAAACTTGTCCAGTGCTTTGCCTCACTTAGATTTTTAGATGAACCCCTTTACTGCTAGTGTGATCTAAGAATGACCAGAGCTACATCCATGGCCGGATTATGAGACAATTGAACCCTGGGCACAAATATGTAAAAGGCCCCACCACCTCCCCTACATAGGAGCAAGATACAGACTTTGTGGTGATGTAGTGTGTTTTTTTATTTTAATTTGTGTCATTTTGTATCTCATTGTGGTTATTTAGTGTGTCTTTTTTATGATGACCACTTGGGTGTCAGCATCACACTCAGGCTTTTGTGAGTCAGAGCTTTATTTTTGTTTGGGGGAGAAAACTGTCTGAGCCGTTGTCACCAGTTTTGTGTTACAAACCTCTTTTTGGACGCTGAAACCTGACCTGTACGACAACCACATCTGCCCACAACAATTCCCTTGACAACTCCCTGGAGATAAACCACATCCCTACACTTTGCAGATCATTTGTGTCTCTTAGTGGTTATTTTGAGTTTTTCCTGGTCAGTATATGATCATTTGAGTGACATTTTGAAGTTGAAGTTAAGTAGTCCATCCACGACTACCTCCATTATAAAGATTTATGTATTTGAATTATGCTGTCACAGATAAAAAAGTACCCCTGACAATATTTTCATTGTGTCTCACGAGAAAAGGAAAATTTCAGCTAAATCACGATCATTTTATAGTTTTGTCATAAAGTCCAGTGATACAATAAAACCTTAAAGTATAATAAGGTTCCCATAAAAGGAGTATGAGCGACACAAGACACTTGAAATGAAAGTTTTTTTGTTTGAAACATGAGCACTTGGGAGGTGCAGTTTATGACTCAGTAGTCACATGTGTCCAGGTGAGCCTTATAACTGCTTTATTTCTTCTTCTTCTTCTTATGAATTTCCTGCAGCCTGCTTTATTTCTCTTCCTGAAAAGTGCCACTAAAAACAAACTCATTCTACATAAAGACAACAAACAACTCTGCTGTTCTGTTTCAGAGACAGCCTCTCCTGCACCCCACACCGTCTGACCTGAATGGAGCTAGCTCAGCCAGGCGGACCCGGTCAGCGCACAGTGGTACATCATTTCTCTAAATGCTCATGTGTCTTTTCTCTCAAACCTGTAGACTTCCATAAAGTTAAGGATGAATTTGAACTACATGTTTCTTTTTGTGTGTGCCTGTTGTGTGATACTCTTTTTCCTCCTCAGATGCACACATTGTGAGGCGGATTGGCAAGCTGGTGATGAGGCGAGTGTGTGTGCCAGAGTTGGACCAGAGGTTTACTGACATGGCCGAGACCTTCAACGAACAGCACGAGCGCCATGAGGCTATGGTCAGACATATCAACAACCTGCGTCAGATCTATGGCTGTAACCGCAATGATACCTTGACTTTATCCGAATGTATGGGGAGGATCAGAGATCAGCATGGTAATTGGCACACTCAGAAAATACAGTGGCAGGTTTTCTTGCTTCAGTGTTCTGCTTCCTTTATTTCTCTGTTTCAATCTCCATCTCTCCACTCTCTCAGATTCCAGGTACAGGGTCACGCTTAAGTTGAAGGGCTATGACTTCTCCCTCGATGTGGTTTCTGTGGATGAAAGTGAGGAGGAACCGCTGCCTCCGCATTTGCGATTGGCTCAGGATGAAGTGAAGGGAACCTCTGAGAGTGCCAAAGCCACAATCTCAAAGGGTGCCACGCTTCAAGAGATGACTGGCTGGCTGCTCCGTTGCAAGGATCAAATGGCTGAGCAAGTGAATGCGGCTGCAGCATCCTACCAGGAGCAGGGAAGACTGAATGAGAACCTGGAGGAGAACATGAAGGAAGTGAGGAGGGCGAAGGAGCTGTCGCTGGGATACAGACAACAGGCTGGGGAAGTCCTCACTGAGGCTGCAGAGATAGCAGGGGCTCATCTGTAGTTTTAGATACTTAATTTGAATCCACCAATTACAATACATGCATACAGGATTCGAATATTTACAGAGTTTATGCACACTCTTTGACAATTATGCACACCTTGAACGCCATGCATGCATTCAAATGTACCAAGTATACTCTCTGCTTATTGCAGCCTGCCTGTCATATCATGTTTGTTATATGAACACAAAGACTTGCAATTATGTCTGCCTTTTAAATGTTTTATCGAAATTTTAAGAAGTGTAGCAGAGACTCACTTTAACACTTAAAATGTATTGTATATGTGAAGATTTAGTTTCTTCCTGGATGGGTGTAATCTTACCAGCTAACATTAGGGGGCACTGCAGACTCACTTTTCTATTCTAACAATTGCTTTTCATATCATATGCCTTTGGTCTGGTTTTCAGAAATTGCACTACATGGATGAAGATACCCTGAATTTCAGAATCATGTATCAAAAATAATAAATGTGTTACTTTCTTCTTTTTAAGAATTTTGTTCCTGATTGGATGCTTAAATTTTTGCAAATCTTTGATTGTTCTTTTGCTCACCCAATGTGTGAGCTTTCTGATTGTGAACTGCACTGGATTACACTTGGTTTTTTTTACAAGCCAATAGAGACAGGAAATAGTTTCCTATAGCAGCAGTGGGAATTGGACCAGATGTTTGTTGTAATTGTGTGTGTAGTGTCTTGTTATTGTAACATTTCGAGGGAGCAGATTTAGTGATTGTTATCTACAAAAGCCCATGCATTTATCAACTGATTAAAAACCCAAGCTTTCCATCTGCTATTAACGTGAAAGCAAACAAACACATGGTCATATGCCATCTTGATAATTAATTTCGGAAAATCCATTGTTCCAGAGGTCATTGTCAAGTGGTCATGCATTATTAATGCGATGGAGACAGTTTTAGAATACTGCCTTCACCTTAAGCTTTATAGATTAATTTTGGCATTAAGAGTGCAGCATGTGGGGGTTAAAACCTGAGAATGAGTTCATAACTAAATGGAAAAAGTTTGGGAATTAAAAGAAACAACTGATTAAGAAATGTGTATATTTAATAAGGGCAGACTATATTAATTATGTTCTTCATGAATTTTATAACATGTTTAGGCGACAAAATGGTTGAAATAAGGTAGCCTAACTGGTAATGTTTATAATAAATATATTTTAATCAAATGCATCAAAGACAGTTATGGACTAAACACTGCTAAAATGCAGTTTGTAAGCTGTAATATAATAATTTATTCTTACAATACAAGCCTAAACCAATTGTCAATTCATAACTTATTAATGTGATTTATTAAAATCACCTCTGGTAGAGCACTCTGCTGTCAAAGAGCAGTGGCTGACAGCGACAACCTACTTTGATCGTGGAAATTATTAACATGCAGCCAATAGTCTAATCTGATTGGGTGTTGCGCTCAGGGGGCGCGGCATTTATATTATATACTGCTCACTCATTGGCTCAGACGCCTGTCACTCTATACAGACCGAGTCCCCTCGTCTAAGGTAGTCTGAGTGGAGAAAGTAATGAAGATGGAAGGAGCTGATGTTGATGAATTATTGAGGAGATTTATGGAGTAACGAAGTGATAGCCGTTTACTTGTCTTGTCGGAACGACAGAGGACAGCGATACCAGGGAATTGACAGATAGCATGTCCGTAAGTAAACCGTAACTTCCCCTGTTAACTTGGTGTCGCGCCTTAGCCGAGCTAGCTAACTAGCTAATCTGTAAGCAACCGTTGTGACAGTCAGAAGTCATTCAGCAAGCTTGGACAGAAAGTGTGTGACAGCGGAGGATTCATTTACAGTCTCTGCTTGGTACTAGTTAATAAATACACTGAATTATATGACTGGGGAAGGTAATGCTTGCCCTTGGGCTACCAAAACCTTGAGGAAGAATTTTACGCTGTTTAAACGCAGACTGTGGCACCGGTTGTCATTGTGGCAGACTAGCTGGTTAGCAGTGCCAGGGGACATATGTAGTTATTATTTTACATAGCTAACGTAAGATAAGATGATATGAAACAGGAAGGTTTCCTTATATGTGAAGCAAACGAGCTTGTCTTTGCTCCCATTTCGCTACAGTAGTAGATTAAGTCACGTTTGCCACAGAGGCAGACTTTGTACCTGACTTTATCCTGTTCAGTATCAGCTGCATGTGTGTGTGATCTGTCAGGACCTTGTTAAGATACTTTCTCAGGTAATTCATGTATTACTGTATACATGTGTGTGTGTGCCCCAGTTTGGCAGGGCCACAGACACCATTGCAGACTGGTATGGTAAAGAATG
Source organism: Epinephelus fuscoguttatus (assembly GCF_011397635.1). Taxonomy (NCBI): domain Eukaryota; kingdom Metazoa; phylum Chordata; class Actinopteri; order Perciformes; family Serranidae; genus Epinephelus; species Epinephelus fuscoguttatus. Next base: position 27,226,108 of record NC_064768.1, read on the forward strand.
CGTTGTTGGGATTTTTCTAATAGCTATCATGTGATGCATCTTTCCTCTGTACCACTCATCCAGTTCAGGGGTTTCCTGTAGGATGGGAATTGCTGTGAAGCTTTGCCGCAGAGCCCCATGGCAGTCCTGTTGCATGAAAAGAGCTCCTTCACTACTGCACATGTCAAAAGTTGAATTAATGTTCAATCTGTACCCTTCACAAGGTCTGTGCTTCTGGTGGTGTGCCAGACATTGCTTTAATAAGATACAGTTTGCGGCTTAGTTCATAGGTTACTCTTTGCTTTCCATAAATGTGTGTGTTTGCCTTTGTTATTAAGTAGAAGCTTGTCCTGTAGCAGTAGATGTGTTTACCGGGTGAGTGATTGTGCACTGTTAAAGTGGTATTACTAGGATGTGAATGTATGTGTGCCCACCCGTAATAAAAGTATACCCAGGCTTGTTAATGTGTGGCATCCGTAGCTGCTAGTGTTCCAAGCCTTTTAATGCTTTTTGACAGTGAAGCCCGGCAGGTCATGGAGCAAGAAGATCGCACGAGCTCTGTTGTCATCCAGCATCACTGTTAGAGTCACCCATGCCCGTGGGTTCATGAAATATCCTGACAGCTTGAGCAATGAAAACCATTGAAAGCCTTTCCATTTAATTCTGCGCACAAGCACAGTATAAGTGAAACATAGAAGGTGATTTTTCCCAGCATAAGTATAGACACCAGTAGATGCCACATGCTTTTAGCTCTGCATAAAATCTAGAAAATAAAGCTAATGAGCTGAAGCAAAATTGGTATTTAAATGTGAAATTCCAGTGCTGAGCATTAATAGATTACGAGAGAGTTATCCAACTGTGGCAACAGAAGCTGAGACAAATGGAGAGGAAAAAGGCGACAAGAGAGAACCCTAAATTGAAAAATCACCGATGTTAATCATTGGTCTCTTCAGGCTCACTTTCCACAAGAAGACAGGGAATTGAAGGGATGTGTGGAGGGGTGAAGATGCATCACTGGCTTAGAGGCAATGGAGAAAAGAGCGTGGGCTGCTATAAGAGGATTCCTCCTTGTCAGATCTCTGTATCTGTCTCCCTCAGCAGCAAAAACCACACACACAAACCACAGACTCTGTTGTCATGTCTACTTAGCTACCAACAGTCTTCTACTTTGTGTGTGTGTGTGTGTGTGTGTGTGTGTGTGTGTGTGTGTAAAAGATGAGAAAAGAAAACAAACAGAATAGCACAACCCCCCTTTTTCTTGAAGCTATATGCAACCTGCTACTGAAGAAGACCAGGGGGGAGAGCAAGGTGGGAGGTGGTGATGCAACAGGGTTAACCGCAGGCCAGGAAAAGTTCCAAATAAAGAATACAGCAGTCGACAGCATGAAATGAAAAGATGTGATATGAACTGAAGAGAGATGTCAAAACAAAATGCTACAGTCCCATGAGTGGACAAACAGTGTAAAGAGCTCTTAGCACGGCTGATGAGCACCAGTTCAGGTGAAGCTGTGAGCTTAGGGCATGTTAGAGGCTCTGCCCTTTATGACCATGGTTATATAACCCTGCCATAACCTTTATTTGGACACCCCACAGCTCCTCAAAATAGTGCCTTAACAGCGTTTGCTTCCATTCAAGTTAAAACACACTAAGAGTCACTGGTCCAGTGTGTTGACAGTTGACACTGAGTTGGTTGGTAGATCTTGGGTGGAGTCGATGTTGATACAATACCTCGTTTTGATGTTGGTTAGTGAAGTTAAACAGTTTGTCAGTGGCTTGGGTGTGTCTGTACAAGAGTGAAGTCAGCTAAGTTAAAGTTTATTTCAGCTTACTCGATTTATTTTACATCTTCCTGTAGCTTTAATTCACTGAGGGCTCACTATCTTAGGTGTCATTGTCGTTATCAGCCCAACCGGTAGTTTGTGTGGTTTACACCGGCACCACAGGAAAAAGCAGCTGGGGCAGTCCTACCACTCTCAAAACCACCCACTTTATCTGTCTCTCTCTGCTTCCTTTCTTCCCTCCATTCAAGCTTTCGGTCTTATTGGTCCTCTCACTTCCTGAAAAAAAGAAGGCTGCAAAGCATATGTGTAATAGGAAATGAGGTAATCAGCAGGGAGGGCTGCGTTTGTGTGTGGGTGTCCCCTTAATTCAGTCTCACTCGGACTCGCGTCACTTCTCAGGCAGCTTTCCCAGACAGGTATGTTCTTGCTTCACTACAGAGCACCAGAGGACACTCAGTGTTTTGATAGTGCCGATTACCTGTTGTTGTTGTTTTGTATTTATCCACATGAAGTAGTGTGTGTATGGTGTGCTTGCCTCAGTTGTTGTACAGTAACTCTGTCTGGACATGCAGGCAGTCTTACAACAAGGATTAGGAATGTAAACTCAAAGGAGACCTGTTTGTGTTGGAGGAAGCCTTCGGAAGGAGGAGTCAAAAATAAGCTCATTTAGACTGCCAGCCCAGTGTGTGTGTGTGTGTGTGTGTGTGTGTGTGTGTGTGTGTGTGTGTGTGTGTGTGTCACGGAGTTTAAGACACAGGCGTGGGTGTAAACTCAGAAACGAGCTGTCAACTTTAGCTAGCTCACAGGAACAGGTTTTGTCAAACCAGACATTGAATAAACACACTTGCACATACACACTTGTGCAATGCGTGACACATTCTCACTCCTTGGCAAGAAGTGCGCTCCATCAGAGCTTTGCATTGGTGGAAAAACTCAGTAAGCCACAGCTAGGGTACTAAAATCATTAGTTTGATCCATTTCTTGAGCCTGTTAAGACCACAGAGTGGCGTGTTTCAGTACCTTCCCTTATCCTGTGTGTTTGTCAAAGCCTGGGAGATTGCCTGGGGCAGCACAGATTGAAAACCTAATGGACTCTCCTCTTTTATTGACCCCACGGTCTCTCCCCTTTTGAGTTATCCACCCCTTGGGTTGTCATACATTCATTTTAACCCTCATCCCACTATACATCCATTTATCTCACGCTCTATTCATTTAGGTATTGATCTCTGCTCTGTGCATCCTCCTGCAGTCCCTCTCTGTCCCTCTCCTGCTTCTACTTGTTCAGCACTTCACTGGTTTTTTACTTGTGGTTGTCAAAGCTACTCAGCCACTTATTCTTAACACTGGTTTATTAATGTGTGTTGTTTGTGCTGCTCAGAAGAAGCTCGCCAGCTGCTATATCATTTGCAGTGTGCTCTCTCTGTCTTCTGTTGATTTCTGTCCTGATCTATGAGTCCTTAATGACTGAGAGATTGCTATCAGTTAAACAGACTAAGACGGAAGACAAACATCTGCTTAATAACATAATTGTGCTTTATAGTGTTCTCACAGGGCAATTAGTTTGCCATTTTTCTCCCCCAGTTGCTCGTGCCAGTCCGCAGGATGTGCATAGAGATCCTTGAGATGGGGCACTTTGTGCTGCTTGTACCGCTGTCTCTTGTGGTTTGAGTGCAGTTTCAGAATGAATCGTCATGATTTTCAGGGGTGATTAGTACATAAAATGCATGGTGAGGTTGATAGATGGGAGTGATTATGTTTATCTATTCATTTTTTTTGTTACTGTTGCTGCTAGGGCTAAAATGATTAGTTGATTGAGTAATTAGTCGTTTAAGGGCAAATTAAAATGCAACAATTTTGATAATTGGGTGCTTATTTAGGTTACTTTAAAAATAGCAAGTCTTGGGCTTTAGGAAATTATGATCGGTTTCTTTTTTACTACTTTGTGACATTTAATAGGCCAAATAAAATAATTGGTGAAGTGAAAATAATCATTAGTTGCAGTTGCTAACTTTTTCTGGCACTTTAATATTCTGCAAATTTGATTTTAACCTTGTTAAGGTTGACTGGGTCGTGTTTATACTGTCAAAAGTAAATCAGAAATTCAGTATACACTTTGATTTACAGGTACGTCACATTAATTTTGCACCCGAGTGTCCACCCTCTGCTGCTGCTTTTGTGGCGCTGCCGTTGCTTCTTAGCTTGCAACTGAGGTAGGAGGCAAATATACCACATAGGTAGGAGGCATGGCAAGCAGCTGCTGAGTTTAGTCTTCAGGTATCTTTTTCCGGATACGGGTGATACAGATGCCGTGTCCCCAGATGCCAGCCTGGACAAAGTTGATCGCTTAAAAGTGACTCCGTAGGAGGAGAGCCCATCCTCTTACAAAACTGACTCATCCACACTGTAATCACAGCCTTTTATTTTTGCTATTCAGTGAGCACATGCTGGCTTTTAGATATCGACGCTGTCCTCCTTGTAGTCTTCACCAGCATGAAAGAAATGGAACAACAGACCGCCACAAAGGACTAATTTCTCTAAATGGAGGCTATTCTGCTTTATAATCCTTCCCCATTTCATGAGTCACTGGCTCCCCTCCCCCCTGTCATTCCTGTCATTGGTACAGTCCATAAATAGACACCTGGCTGCCACGGAGGGACCAAGCACCATAATAATACAAAATAATGCATTTGAATGTGTGAAAGATGGATTAGGGAGTAGGGAAGATGGGGAGAGGGAGAGAGAGAGAGAGAAATGATGCTGTGTGGGAGGATGAGCGGAGGAACAGAGGAGGACAGGAAGAGAAGGAAATGGACCATAAACATATATATTTTTTTATTTCTTATAACACTCATGCATCACACATTAGAAGGTTTTTGGTGATTGGCAGTCAGGTCTATAATGTTCTGAATCTGTACTCTGGTCTATTGCTCTGAATTCACCTCCAAAATAGGTCTGATATATTTTCTTTCACAGCCAGAAAGGTGTTGGAAGTGGACGGATTTTTAAAAGGTGTTATTATGCCACCTTCAGCTCCAACCTGAGCACGTTTCTGCATGACGAGCGTGCACATAGAAGGACTTCTTCCTCCCTCTTTCTTTTTTCTCAGACTCAGTTACCAGACATACCAAACATGGACTTTTCTGTATTCAACGGCCAATTTAGCCTTGTGCCTGCAGTTTTAGAGCACAGGCACAACAGAGTGCAGACACGACATAAACCGCAGTGAAAACAGACTGCTAGTGAAAAACAGATAATCAGAGATGAACAGTGACTGTGTCGTCGTCGTCCTCCTCCTCCTCCTCAGCAGAAAGCATGTCTTATGGTGACAGTCACTGTGCATAGTTGGTTAAGGTGACACAAGTACACTGCAATGACTGATTATTTTTTTAAATTCATCGACCAGTTGTTTGTTCTTTTGAAATGTTATAGTGAAAAACAATTCCCCAGAGCATGGGGTATTCACTTTACAATGATATGAAACGAGAGAAAAGCAAAACGTTCTTGCATTTGAGAACTGGAACTAGTAAATATTTTGCATTTTTAGAGATTGGTTGGTCCCTGACTTTGACCAAACAATACTGCTTTGTGTCATCATCATTTCCACATTGTGGTGGATAGTTTGAAATTTGGATTTTTTAAAAAAAAGCCCCATCTTATTTTTGTCCTGATATGTTCTATTTCTGTTGCTCTGTCTCTCTGCTTTTCGCTCTTCCACTTTCTTCCTTCTCCGTATGTGACTGCAGGACAGCAGTGTCAGATAGGAACCAGCAGATGCTTTATTAAAACACACACACACACACACAGAATTAAGCTTACATAAAGAGCATAAGAACGCTGTCCAAGGAATAAGCACGGTAAGGTAGTGTAGCATTGGAGGCTCAATAGAAAAGATGCGACATGTGTATAAGTTGAGTGCTTAGAAGAGAAACGGGAGATGTAAGATGCAGAAAGTGCAAGTGTTGTTATGGATAGCAAGGGATATATATATATATATATATATATATATATATATATATATATATAAATGGGAATGGAGGCAGAGATGGAGAGAGGCAATCATTAAACATCATAAATAAATCGTGATTAAAGCTTTTTCTGTCCGTTTCTGCTGAAAGACATTGAAACCGTACAGCCTGTGCAACAAGCATCTAAATTCTGCCATGCCACTTTTTTTTCCCTCGTCAGTGCTTCATCGGTGAAGCCAGCCAGGCTTCTCTGTGTGGGTGATTTTTCGATTTGAGAGCCTGAGTTGAGGAAAGGTTAGGTACTTGCTGCAGAGGTGTGTGTCTGGAGAGAAATGAGGGGGAAACAGGAGAGCGAGAGGGAAACAGAGACTTACGCTTCTTCGGAGTATTGAATTGATGCCTGGAGGCTGGAACCTGTACAGTCACTTTTCATCTCTGCCATCTCTGGTATCGTTTGCTGTTTGTAATAGAGTTGTGTGTGTGTGTGTGTGTGTGTGTGTGTGTGTGTGTGTGTGTGTGTGTGTGTGTGTGTGTGTGTTTGTGTGTGTGTGTGTGCGCGTGCGCAATGCCCTATACATATGCCGCGTGTCAATAATTATTCAGTGTGTGTTTATACAGTTTTTCCTTCACTCGTAGGTAGAGGTGACTCCACTGCAAATGAAGGAACATGTTGGCTATGGACCAAGGAGTGGTGGAGGAATGGCTGTCAGAATTTAAGGTACTGCTTTACTGTGTGTATGTGTGTGTGTATGCATGCATGCGTGGGCAAAACGCAATATTAAAAAGCACCTACCCCTGATTAGTGTGCTGTACATTCTCCGCTGCTGCTTATTTCTTCCACACACATAAACAAACACTCTCTGAAGTGCTTTGTTGCCAGAAAATTACATGCTCCTACTCAGACACGATGAGCACTCACTGATACGTGACTGCTAACAAAGCCAAGGCTCGGTGAGGTGTGACTATAAAGGGGCAGAAGGGAACTTCCTGTGTGAACGTATGAGGACCCATCTTCCTCGCTCAGTGCAATTAACCTCTAAACACAAACAGAGTGATGTGACTCGCAGCTTCTTATATAGACGCAGTCACTGTCTCTGCAGGCTTTAGATGCTATCAAGATATCATTTAAATGTCAAACAGAGTGTACTTCCCTGTTGCTTATACCTAACAAATCAGTTTTGTTTCATTATCTGTTACCATTATTTCTTAAGCCCTGTTTCCTCCAGACACTTTCAGTATGGTACATTTGGAACCGAAAGTAACCCTTCAGACATAGTACCCAGGCTCTAGTGTTTCCACCGCAAACCGTGCTCTTTCATGTGGGCAGGGTTGTCACTCACTGCTGCGTCCAGCATTCACTGAATACGCATTACACAAACTAGAACAGACTGCAGTGAGTCTCTCTCAATGAGATATTCAGATATAGTGGGTTTGTGCATTTAGTCCTTCTATGGCAAGCTTGGGGGTTAAGTGTTGTGAGAGCACACAGGAATTACGCTCTGCGCGCTTTTCTTTCTCAGAGTGAGGATAAACATATATGCCGTTCACATAACCTGGTCGAAATTAATGTGTATATAAACACTTGATGGTCCACTCATTAATGAAATTGTATGTTATATAAAAACTAAAGTAATGGTCAAAGCTGTAATTGAAATTTAAGGTGTGCTGATGGATTTACATTTACTTGTGTACTAGGTACCTTAACAGAGGGGCTACAAAAAATGGGGACGTACCGAATGGTTATACTGGTACCATCCACAACTGTTCATACTGGAAACATGTACACAACTGAACTGTACCATACTGCTCGGTGAAAACGGGGCTTTAGTCCTGGATGTGATGCGAATCAATGAACAGTTGAGTGTCAAATCTAGACAGCTCAAATTTAGACTACATCAACAAATGTTTGGGTATTCACTTCTCAACCTGCATGCTGTGTGTTTATTTTTAGCATTGGTAAGTCACTTAGTGTATCAAACTTCAGCTGTGTGTGTATGTGTGTGTGTGTGTGTGTGTGTGTGTGTTTCAGACCCTCCCTGACAGCGCTGTGTCCACCTATGCCGCCTCACTAAAAGACAAAGTTGCCCTGGTTCCCGCGCTCTACAAGGTCATCCGAGAGAACTACAGCGATGTATGGACACACACTTTAATATTTCATTCATGTAAACATGTATTGTAAATACCCAACCACACAACCTTTTACCAACATTTTGTATCAGGGGTGGGTGATATATCGATTATACTTGATGTATTGCGGCTTGTTCCGTGTTTGAAATGACTGCATTGTGATCATCGGGTATACTGTCACGTCATAATTTAAAGACACCAGCATGAGATTCTTTTGCATTTTGGCATTTTGGTTCTCTTGCTCTCTCCAAGGCTCTCTTCCTTTTTTTTTAATCTGCAGGGCTCCGGGCCACCAACATTTAGTCACATTTTTGACCACTGGGCACCAGTGAGACTTGCCGATATTATTAATGTGTGAACTGGAGAGCTGTTGTTTGATTCCTCCTCACAGAGAATAAGTCCTCATGTTTAATGGCACTACGGTAACAAGTTAACTTTCTGCTAACTTCTAACTGTTGACCTGAAGCTTCAAGTGCACAGCAAAAAACATCAGACTTCCAAAATATCACAATACTATGTATAGGCTATATCACCCAGCCCTTCTTTGAGTATTTTGTCATGTTTACTGTGCCATCATTCACCTGTATTATTATATTTATACTTACCCCAGATTATCTCATGTTGTTATGTCCTGTTGTTTTTTTGGTTCATGGATCTGCCTGACTGTCCAACACACTGTATTTCCCAAGTACTGCTCTGCTCCCTGACATTTCTGATGACCCATAAATGAATGAATCACAGTTGCAGCGGCAGTTGCTGCCTGTTGATTTTTGTACACAGGATGTCAGGATGTAACCATGTGCCCATGTTTTTTGGCTCTCTGTTCTCCCCAGTTGCTGGAGCCAGTGTGTCACCAGTTGTTTGAGTTTTACCGAAGCGGTGAGCCGCAGCTGCAGCGTTTCACGCTACAGTTCCTGCCAGAGCTCCTGTGGAGCCTCCTGTCCGCCAGCGCAGCCAGAGACCCTCACACGTCTGGCTGCATCGAGGCCCTGCTGCTGGGCATTTACAACCTGGTAGGGGACAGGATGAAGCTGGTGGTGCACATTATATTTTCAACACCACATTCTTATGTCTCAGCTGCTCTGTTTATTTATTAGCAGTAGAGCAGAGCTGCTCTTGTTAGTAACAAAAAAAATGTTTCCAGTGTGGTAGGCAAGGTAAGGAAAGGAAGAGGAAAAGGTCCTTGATCCGTTGCAAGTGGGTGTAATCATGTAGTTTCAGAAGCAAGGGACTTAGCCGCTCAACTATTTCTGGGATCTGCGTCATGTGTTTTGAAAGATTACTTCATGCACTTTCTGCCTTGTTAGACAGCTATGCATCGCGAGTAACAGGAAGTATGGGTTTTGAAATAGAGGAATTGAAATACAGTGAATTTGCTGATACACAACATGGATGGGTTGCACTTTGTAAATGCCCTTAAGCTTCCCACAGTGATGCTAGCCGGTTGTTATTATTAAAGTGTGTTGAGTCCTATTTTCCTCCATTTTGGCTCGGTTTTCTATCTATCAGCAAAGTGCAGTGTCCCCTAACTTCCTCTATGAATAGCAGAATAGGTCAGCTGTCACTCAACACACTAGCTGGCTCCCATTAATCTATCTGACATTAACATGCACACAGGGGACACCAAAACCCTGGGGTTTGAGTGCGTGAGTTCACACAATATACACACAAAAACGCAAACACACATACACTAGCAGACTGATTTGGGAAACAGAGACCCTGAGGGCCACACACGAACACCCACACATAACAGATGAGTGTGCTTGAAGTGATATGCATGCACTCTTTAGAGGTTTAGGGCACACACAGATAAAAGCTTCTGTTTTTCTCGCCTACAATAACATTTTCTCACTGTCTTCCTGTCTTCCTCTTTTACAGGAAATAGTTGATAAAGATGGACAAAGTAAAGTATTATCTTTCACCGTCCCTTCCCTCTCCAAGCCCTCAGTGTACCATGAGGTGAGAAACACAAAATGTTGCACACAGATCTTCTGCTTTTGCAGAAATGTGCAGTTTAAAAACTTCCTCTTCTTCTCTAGCCTTCAGCCATCGGCTCAATTGCCCTTACAGAAGGGGCTCTAGCCAATCATGGGCTGAGCAGAGTGGTGTACAGCGGGCCACACCTCCAGAGGGAGACTTTTACAGCACAGAACAGGTAAGAGGCTTGATGGGTGGACTTCTTTGAAAGGCTGCTGGACGGGTGGTGACGTGTCAGTAGGGTGGAGATTGTTCATGTTTTTAAAATAGGCTTTCCTGGTAGCAGGCTGCGAGTCTGCCTGCTTTGAATTGGCAGCAAATACCAGACAACAACCAAAATAGGAACACACATGAAGGAGGATGAACAATCTGTCAGTTGCTTTTGAAGTTAAGCGTGCAAAGTCTTGGCAAGACATTTATTGCCTCTACTATGACAGTTTTAGGCCGCCTAAATTTTATTCACTTACGGAGTTGTCTCAGAAAGTGAAATCCAGTACAAATAACTCGTAAGCTCAGTGAAATTTGAGAGAAATGTGTTGAATGTTGTGTATGTTGATCACCTTTGTACCTAAATACATTTCCAAACTGATCAAAGATTCCATTATACATTCAGTTCAGATGTTGTTTTGGATACAGTCAGTGGGGCGATAAGTTGAGACACAAATCCATCAAGCATTTTTGACTCTCAGCTGAGCTTTGAAATAAGATTTAGTCCGACAGTCTCATTAAATACAGTAGTGTCAGTGACTCCTGTCCTCAAACGTATGTAGTGACAAAGAGTTTAACTGCTGCCAGGGCCAATTATTTTAAGCACCAGCTTCAGTGATGGCCCGTGGCAGTTGTCTTTGCTTTGTTGCATTCATTAATGTAACGAGGCCCCACTGCAGCCAAACACTGAAGGTTGCGATGGTCTGAGTTGTACCGCTTTTTTCAGCACTGTTTTCTTGTACTGTTTCAGATGACCAGGTAGATTATTTAAAACGGAGAGGAATTTTCATGTGACAACAAGTCCGGCTGCTTTTTAACATCATGCAGAGATACTTGTATCTTAATCTCTTCAGTGTAGCAGTCAGTGTTTGCCTGGGTAGATGATGTATTTTTCACTGACTGTAGTTTTTAAATGGTAAGTCCCCTGATTTTTCACATCAGAGTGTATTTACAGGTCTTGAGGAGTACTACTTCATATGTGGTGAAAAACCCTTTCATGAGGGAACTGTGCCAAATCTGATACATTGCCTCAAAGTGAGTCATTTGAGTCTGCGTCGGTTTAAAATCTGAAGATGCTGAGTTAGGAAGAAGGGATCCTATCAGACCGTTAGCATAGCACATCCTCCCCTGCAGCTGAGTTGTGCTGTGGGGAATGTAGATGCCAGGCTTTGACAAGGAAGAAGAATGCACAGAATAAAAGGGATGATATCTCTGGTACAGTTCTGCTTTTGAAATATTCAAATCTTTCTTTTTTTTGTGGTATTCCTATCTACAGTATAGATAGAGGGCTAACTATGTCTGTGAATTTCTGCTCTGATATGTTCAAAATATTGTTTTATATGTCATGCTGTAATCGAGATGTGCTGTTTCAAGTGTGTATTTGTGTTGTTGAGATTTGAGGTGCTGACCTTCCTGCTGCTGTGCTACAATGCTGCTCTCAGCTACATGAGTCCCAACTCCCTCCAGTCCCTCTGCCAGCTCAGCTCCAGGTAAAACACACACACACACACACACACACACACACACACACACACACACACACACACACACACACACACACACACACTTTGTCATGAGGACTTGTGGACACTATAAGTACACACAAACCAATTTTATACTCTGTGATGACCTTGATTGTGGATGTTTTTGAGAAGGGTACTTGAATAACCCTACATACACACACACACACACACACACACACAGAGAGGTGCTTTTTTTGCAAGCACTTGCTTATCTGATCCTCTTATAGACTTTGCTGCCAGAGAGAGCCAAGATACCGCTATTCGGCAAAGAGCTGTGATGTACACACATCCCAGCTCAGTGGTTTTTGGTATATGGCCAACTGTAGCTGAGCGTTGCTCCAATGAGCACAGAGCTACAGAGAAGTCGTCAGCTTTGATTTCCCCTGGACAGTTTTCTGTGTTGTCAGCTGTGTACTGTACAGTGGCATCATATACAGTAGCAGCACCTATAGCTTAAAGGGAAATTTCGGTTTATTTCAACCCGTCTCCTATCGTCCTAAATTTGTTTCAAGTGACTAGTGACATAGAAATAATAGTTAGCATGTTAGCCGTTAGCCTAGATACAGCCGTAGCGTCAGACCTGTTAAAACTTAATTGAACGGGCATCCTTTCAAGTGCAAAGTTAGTCCACTAAACAAGCTTTTTTTTCCACAAAGACCGCCTCATATCGTTAGGATAAATGTCAGGGAACATATAGAAAATGACATGTAAACGTGTTGTCTTACCTTACCAGTGTGCTGCCATGTTTGTTGTTTACCATTTAGCTAAGGCTGCAACCGGTCCCATTCCTTGCAACAGAGGTATTCCTCTTCTGTGGGCATTGGGGTACAGCATTCACAGGTAACGTTACACCACCGATCTCCAGAGCTAAATCCTTCCAGCAGCCATTCCTCCTCTGTCATCCTCTACCTGTTGTGCCTCTCTCTCTCTCTCTCTCTCTCTCTCTCCTCCTCCGTTCTTCACTTTCACCAAGCTCTTCGTCAGTGTATTCTGGCTCAAATAAATAAGGGCGGCCATAAAACTCTGCAAAATCAAATTCCTCCTCCACAAAGTCGAAGTCTGGCAAAAAGTCAGCCATTATTCAATAAATCTTTCATAAAATAAATGAATGAACTTTTCAGGCTACTGTCCGGTTCTGCCTTGCAGCTGCTGTGGCTTGTTCTCGCGAGACTTCAGGCACGGTATGAGATCGCTGCTTGTTCTCGCGATATTTCGGCCGCGGTTTGGGAAGCAGAGCTAAACAGTAAACACACGGTAAGGTAAGACAACAACTCTGAAGACCACCTAAATGTGGAATGTTAGGCTTTCCACATCGAGAGGCGATGGCCGCCCTTATTTATTTGAGCCAGAATACACTGACAAAGAGCTTGGTGAAAGTGAAGAATGGAGGAGGCGAGAGTGAGAGGCACAACAGGTAGAGGATGACAGAGGAGGAATGGCTGCTGGAAGGATTTAGCTCTGGAGATCGGTGGTGTAACGTTACCTGTGAATGCTGTACCCCAATGCCCACAGAAGAGGAATACCTCTGTTGCAAGGAATGGGACCGGTTGCAGCCTTAGCTAAATGGTAAACAACAAACATGGCAGCACACTGGTAAGGTAAGACAACACGTTTACATGTCGTTTTCTATATGTTCCCTGACATTTATCCTAACGATATGAGGTGGTCTTTGTGGAGAAAAAGCTTGTTTAGTGGACTAACTTTGCACTTGAAAGGATGCCCGTTCAATTAAGTTTTAACAGGTCTGATGCTACGGCTGTATCTAGGCTAACAGCTAACATGCTAACTATTATTTCTATGTCACTAGTCACTTGAAACAAATTTAGGACAATAGGAGATGGGTTGAAATAAACCGAAATTTCCCTTTAAATGGACAGGTGAATCCTCTTTGTCGCAACTTGCATGACACCTGTTGGAAAATAATTAACTATCTACAGTTTATGTTCAGAAAATATTCAGCACTAATGTGTATGTCTGTGTTGGATTCAGCAATTCTTTGCTTATTGTTGTTTTTGTAATCAGCTCACCACAGGGAAGTAAATTGCCTTAATGGAGCTGCAGCCAAGTGGCTCAGCAGAGTGGTTTCCCTGATTAAAGCTTCCCTGTTTCACTGATACAAGCTTCCCTGTTGCATTTCTCTTTTATTATCCTCCAGGGTCTGTATATGTGGTTACCCGCGGCAACAGATGCGCCGCTACAAAGGCATTAGCACACGGCTGACAGTCACGTCAGAGTTCCTGGTTCAGCTCATGACGGGGATACACTACGCTTTGTGAGTGTACACACATGCCTGCACAAACAGCCAGATCAGCGCAGCACAGACTCCCTGATCAGCTTTATCTTCTCGTGTCTTACATTTCTACAATTGTTTTCTTTAAAATCTGCTCCATGTGTCTTATCTCTGACAGCATTTGATTTGGTCTAACCATGCATGTATGTAAATACCTGTTGCAAAGAGGTTTAACTATGACAATCGTTCAGTCTGCTCACTTTGCATTTTGAGTATGAACCAGTTTACATTGCTGTGGTGCATTTCACAAAAGATGTCAGGTCTTTATCACAATGTTACATAAGCAGTTGGCATCAAAAAATACTAACTGGTGTCTGCTGTCTCGACCAATATCTACAGTTCTACTTATGTGAATATGTATGGTATTACTCTCCTTACTCTAATCTGATAATCAGGCTGTTAAAGGTGCCCTGTGGAGTTTTCTTCTTCTGACAAGTGTTTGTCTTTAGTGGGAAAATTTACAATTGGCATTTATTCCAAGGACAAATGACTGCAGTAAACGCGGGTATTTATCGGTTCCAGATCCGAAACATGACACCCAGGTGAACACGCTACTTTTAGCCCCTTTTCCAGTGTGATTCAATGATACACAGCCACAAATTCTGTCTGTCTCTGTCCAAGCAGTGCTTAAAACGTCTTTCCAAATGAGACGGCATTTTCTTATTTTCTCTGTCCTTGCTGGTGCATTGCTTCATATCTTAGGGTGTTACCATCACCTGGTGATAAGTGGAATAGCGTGACATTAATAAAAGGACTATGTACCATGTCACCTGCGTATATTTGCATCCAAGATAAACAAAACGGGGACCGACAAATAGAAAAACGGCTCTGCAGCACCACTAGAGGTCTGACACTCCACAGGGAGCCTTTAGTCTTGGAGTCACACACTGTGTGTATTTATATGTTTATGTGGTTTTTGCCTATGCGTAGGTGTAACGGGGAGGTTGAACTGGGATCCAAAGCACTGGATGACATTTTGTATCGGGCCCAGCTCGAGTTGTTCCCTGAAGCTCTGTTGGTGGGTTCAATCAAGTTTTTCATCTTCTATTACCACACTGTACTTCTATATGTGTGTTTTTGAAGCTGTTTGTGTGTGTGTGTGTGTGTGTGTGTGTGTGTGTGTGTGTGTGTGTGTGTGTCTGAGAGCATGTGATTTTGGACGCACATGCTCGCCTGTGGTTTTGATTCATGCACAGCAGCACAGTATGCTGTATTGTGTTGGTCTCTGTGTGTCAGAGACTGCAAGCAGAATGTAATCCCACTAGATTATTTACATGCTTTCCACTCTGCTCCGTTAAGCCATAATCCTTGAGGCCCAGGGAATAGAGGATTGAACCTAAGCTCACAGTATTACTACACAAGTCAAGGTGTGCTCCTCCACAACACTCAAAACACACAACCTTTGGATTCTTATTATGAGACTGGTGTGTGGTTAAAGTATGTTTTTAGAATAAAGAAACAGCTTTGTGGACATGTGACATGAACACTATTGTAGGAGGGTTAGAATCTCAGTGTGTTTATGTAAGTGTTTACTTGTTGCAGTGGGACACACCAGGTGGCAGCATGCTGACGTGCCCCTCGTGAGACTAACGTGTTGCAGCCTCACAGACAAAAGACATGTTGTGTTGTGATTATGATGCCCTCCACCTCATGTTACTTACTCGGCTGTTATATGATCATTAGTGCCACCTGAAACGTTTTCAGCGGAAGCTTAGGTTATTGTAGGAACACTTGTGAAATAGTGTTATATAGAGCAAAATACAAAGCCTTTTTGTTTTTCTTATATCACTCGTCTGTGTAACCCAGTCAGTTTGTGGTAAGCTTTCAGGTTTATCCTTTTGCATAAATCTGGTAGAAATAAGATTATTGGTCAGATGTTATTAGTTTGGTAACATGATCTGAGCTTCAGTTTTACTTAAGAGCAAAAATGTGTCAGTGATGTTAGAAATACTGCGTTTACAGGCATTGTGTTCTGGGCCACTGCCTTTACACTTGGATCTTTTTTGTATTATCTGCCTGTGTATGTCTTTCGTTGGGTGGTGGGACAGAGAAGTTTTTCCATAGTCGTACATTTAAGTTGTAAAAAGCTGTTTTCACTGACACGTGTGCTCAACAGGTAAATATTTTTAAAAAATTGTTTTTTGTAAAACCTTTAATATTGCAGTTAACCATAAATCAGTGATACTCAACTTCCTACTTGATAGGGTGCCTAATGGCCCCACAGCCATTTCCTAATTCACAGTGAAAATAAATTAGAGCATATATAGGAAATAAAATGAATTAAATAAAAACGCATCAGAATAGAGCTTGTTTATCAAAAAAAGTTACACAGGAAGGATGCCTCAGTCCCTGACAGAAGTCAGAGCTAAGCCTCAAATGTCCCCAAATCCTAGAAATGCCCCTCTGTACACTTGACCTGTGCGGCGTTGCTGTGACTGGCCCCTGGCCTCCTGTCATTTTGCAAAAGTGGCCCAGAGGCAGAACAAATTTAGTATCCCTGCCATTCATCCATCCATTTTCGTAACCGCTTATCCTCTTCAGGGTCGCGGGGGGGCTGGAACCTATCCCAGCTGACACTGGGCGAGAGGCGGGGTACACCCTGGACAGGTCACCAGACTATCACAGGGCTGACACATAGAGACAGACAACCATTCACACTCACATTCACACCTACGGACAATTTAGAGTCACCAGTTAACCTGCATGTCTTTGGACTGGGAGGAAGCTGGAGTACCTGTAGAGAACCTACGCTGACACGGGGAGAACATGCAGTCTCCGCACAGAGGGGCTCCCCCACCCTAGGTTCAAACCAGGAGCCCTCTTGCTATGAGGCGATCACTACACCACCATGCCATCAGTATCCCTGCCATAGATATTTAAAATTTACATATAATATTTTGGCTTTTTGCAGTAATTCATGCATTGTTTTTAAAATCTTACCAATGAGATCTTTAAAAAAATCTGTAATCACTAGTAAATCATTTATTATTGCAACATAAGAAAAAAATAACAACTGCATCTTAGTATGGACATGGTGAAGATATATAGTGATTTCAGGTGTAAATTTTATTGTATTGCATTCATACACAATCGGGCCTTGACTCATCAGTGCCACTTATGAAGGGGAATCTAAACACGTGCTTTAAATTTGTTTGCAGGGATTGTCTGTAACTGTAGCAACATCAATTCATTGTTCTTTCTACTTGAAGTTTCCTCCACATTGATAGAAAACCCCATTTTGATTTTCGTATTGTAAATTTGATATACCAGTTATTGTATTGGCTTCATAAAACTCAGAGTCAGCAGTAATTGTTGTGGTGTCAGATGTAGCACAACAGACAACAAGTGGACCCAGTACAATGAAGGAGGAAAAAAAGGATAACAACCAAGTAACATTAAATAAAACATGTTGGGCCAGTTGCCAACCTGCCAGTGAGCCAGTCCAGTTCCTCACTGGCCAGGGGCCACTTGGCAATCCCTCTGTGAAACTCTGGCGTCCTCTGAAGCAGTAATGTTTGTGTATATGTGCCTCTCCTCACCCTCAGGTGGGCAATGCCATCAAGTCGTCACTGCACGGCGCCGCACTGAAAAGCAACAACAAGGAGGGTGCACGGAGTATCCAGGTGGAGATCACGCCCACCACCTCCAGGATCTCCCGAAATGCTGTCACCTCCCTCTCTATCAGGGGACACCGCTGGAAGAGACACGGTAAGATTCACACATGGGGGGGGGGGAAAGCAAGTGGAGATGTAGGGACACAGCCGTGGGAGTTCAAGTCACTGAAACACAAGAAGAGCGCTCACGCACATCTTTCTGTTATTTTGTAATCACATTTTTACCAGGTAATAAAAAAATAGAATTGTTTGATTGAAGAACGGATCACACCAAAGGAGAGAGTGAGAGGTTTAAATCTCTTCATCGTTCACTCACCCCTCCATTTCATGTCCTACAGTCACTGTGTACATACGTGTCGTTGTCATCATCAATCCCTAAGCTCGTAGAGCACCTTTTCTCAGCTTGGTATCTGGCGCTGCTGTCAACATCCTTTTCAGAATCTCCTCATTAAAAACCATGTGTTCAGGGCGTTAAGGTGTCCCATGAACAGATAGGAGAAAGCAAGAAACCAGGGGGCAGGTAGTGTATTTATAGTATAAGACAAGTTGTAGTGTGAACACTTCGTATTAAATATGTTGTGTTTTAAAAGGAAATTGATAGTGCTTAGATGGCCACAGAACAAATGAAACTTTTTGGTTTAGAATTAAGAGAGGGATGCTCTCTTTTCCCAGAGTACAGATAAGGCAGGTAAATTACAGCCTTCAGCTAGTTTAATGAGTAGTTTTCATCTGGAGCCTAACACCCCTTTATCATGTCATGGATCCTGCTCATTGGTGCCCTTATCGGAGTTACTTGTTTATAGAGAAAGCTTTTGTTATGAGCAGATGATGGAGGAAAATACTATTAAATATTAATTAATGTGTAGGGGTGAATGGTGACTTAGTATGATGTGATTGCATTCAAATACTGAGCTCACATTCATCTCCATATTGCATGCACTTTGGCCATGTGTTATGTTCTGATCACTATAATTTTTGTCTTTTTATTTTTCTGCCATTACATTAATTACCTCTGTGTGTCTTGTGTCACTGTGGTCGTGTGTGCCTGTGCACATGGCCGTCTATCTGTTTTTCATGTACGTGCGCATGATACGTGTCTTTTTGTCCATCTCTGTGTGTATGTGTGTTTATGTCTATGTATTATCCTGCTACCCCCTCATGCTCCCCCACCACCAGAGTCCCAGGAGGTGAGTGTAGACAGTGATGCGGCACTGGGGGGCATGGCCATCCCCGAAATCAGTGTGACAGGTGTGAGCGGCGAGCGAATGCCCAACGGAGACTCCATGCGGCTGCGCCCTGACGGCCGCGCCCAGCCAGACGGCGACCCGCTGGGCGCCGCCTCCGAGGTCAGCCTGGATGCCCGAGGTCATGACTCCGGCACGCGGGGTCAGGAGGTCAGGAGGCAGAAGTCTGTGAGGCGAATGGTGGAGAATGAGGGTTCTGGGTCGGCCTCCACAGGGAGGAGCCAGTACTAAGGCCTTGCCCTCCTTCCCCCTGCCCCAATCCCGGGGTAACCTAGGTAACCGTGTGTGGGGGCGTGGTCTGAAAAGCTGCATGATGACTTCCCCCTTTTACCTTTTGCGCTGGGCTCCACCTTCCTCTCTCCACCTAAATGCACTATTCCTCTCATCTGTCAATCCAACGTCACTCATTTACTCTCTCCTTTGTGGCTAAAGCTTTCTCACAAAGATCTCCTGCAGAGATTCCTCATATCAAATTAATTATTTAAGATCTAACGAATAACAGATCGATAACCTAATAATAAATGCATGATAATGAAATATGCTTGGCTGAATCATAAAATCAAGATGATGTGATGTTTTTATGTTGCGCAAAAATAGAGTTGAACCTAATAAAGGCAGAAGATAATTTAAACAAGGAACAAACAACAGCTATAAAAGTAGCTCAATGAATATTTCTCAGTAGATATGAAACACATACTGTAGATACAGGACTGCAAACTCTAGCTAGCTGTATCTCATTTAGTAAAAGTCACTCTGAGGTCAGGTCACTGATAACAGTAAGGCCTGATACCCTCTAACCATAACGCCCAGATCTCTGTGATCTCTGCTAGCTGTGCCTATATTATGAGATTGTGCTCTTGAAGTGTTGTGTAGGGGTCTGAATCCTGTTTTTGCCGGAGAGATCAGTAAGTTCTTGGGCCTCTTACAGCACCCGTTGGTACGCCTCGACACATTACTCCTGGGTTGCACCTGGAGACAGATTACTCCCTTCTGATGAGTAGTTAGGAGCTGAGGAAAGATATGCAGGTCTTGACTGATGTGAAGCAAAAGCTGCTCACAGCCTTAAATCCAGACTTGAATCTGACGACTTTAGACCTGTTCTGACAGGCTAAATCTGACCATAAGAGATTTGAACTAGACCTGCCTATCTGTCTAATTACCAGCTGTTTACAGGTGTTCTGTTACAGTGATAGCATCAGATTAAAAGTGTGTTGTTCCGCATATGCGGGTGGTTGGCCACACACAGGGGTGTAGATGCATGCCTTGAAGAAAGCAGGACAGATGTTAATGTGTGTGTTCGTCTTCAGTTAGCGAAGACACGTGAATTTAGGGTTTTGTGTCGTTGTTTGCCTTCCTCTACTCTCCCTTTGTGGTCTTTCCTAGGCTTATGCTCTTAGATTCTGTCCTCTCCTGCCTTTGGGACAAAACATGCACTCCTCTGCCAGTAAACCACTCACTGTTGTCTCACAGCTCTGCTGGTTAAACTAACCTGTGTGCTGGGCTGGAATACTGAACCTGCATTGTGGCATGTCAGGTGGTGAGATGTCCCTGTTAGCTGAGATTGCAGTGTGAAGGTGCCACCTGCTGGACAGTGATAGAGCCCCTCTGACATGCAGCCTTACATTTAAAACATTGAATATTGTCTTTACACCATGTTAATATTAATCATTTGATTGGATCAGAAGGGCTGCATGACAGATGAGGTGGTTATTTTTTCTTTTCATGCTCCTGTTTTTTCATTTCAGTGCTTGTTTTGTCCCCCTCTGTCCATTTTGCAGACGCAGTGGATTTGGGTTCCCCGGATGAGCTGATGGATATTTCGGAGGTGGATGAAGGGGTGTGGCCAGGTGGGGTCGGGGCTGACATGACCCCACCCACCATCACTATTAGCAACAGCGTCACCACGTTGAACCTGGGGGCCAAGGCCATGAAGAAGTGTCGGCTTGGGGGGCGATCCAGCAAGGATAAGGACAAGGAGGCAGGCCCCTTAATAACAGGCCAAGCCGCCAGCGAGAACGCAGAGCTGTCTGTCAAGCGACTGACGCTCACTTCCAGCCAATCGGTGCCTAAGGCGGGAGCTCTCACCAGCCTGACGCGCACCGCCAGTGCCGTCTTCTCTCGCTCCTTCGAGCAAGTGGCCAGTGGCAATGCCCCTCCCTCCAGCAACCACACAGTCTCTGAAGTTGGCCGCTATTCTTGCAGCCTGCAGGAGGACGGGATGGGGTACTTGAGTCCGGCGCCAAACCACACACAGCGTTCTCCCAGCATCAGCGTGCACCTTGGCTCTGACCTTTGAACCATTTGTGACTCCTTACTACCTGAACTGTCGCCTCTGATCTTGTGACCCTGTACCTGTGACCTGGAACTCCAAGCCATGCCAACGAACAAACACTCCCGCTGGTTCTCTCGTCGCTCCATTTTAACGTCTTTGATTGTCTGTGCTGTGATGCAGCCTGCTGCCCTGCTCCATGAAGACACCCAGAGTTCCATCAGCTCCCTCTGCTGCTTTCCCCCCAGCGGTCTCCTCTGGGCCTGATGGAGCCGGGATGTCAGGGATGTTACTTCCAGCTTCACTGATTTTTAGTAGTGTACTGTTGCCGTGAAGTCGTGCCGGGACAAAACAGCACTCTGACGCAGAGCAGCCTGTCTGTAAATGGGTGCACTTAAAACTTACTACTAAAAAACTGTGTGGAGAAATATTTGGAAAGTATTTTAATCGGCATCTGTTGCCCTGCATGGCTTTTCCATACATCCATCCTGACCTTGCCCAGGTTCTCAAAGGGCAGATGTTGAGTATGTGTGAGCATGCTTGAGTGTGTGTACTGTGTGTGTTTGTATGTACAACTGTTTTTAGAGTAAAGGCTGCTGATTGATACATTGAACAAGGTATGATTCTTAACGTGAAAACAATTGTTTCTACTACTTTTTTAAAAGAAAAATATAGATCCCTTACCATAGCAATACAAGTCTCTCGTAGTGAGTGTTTTCCATCTTTTGGGACGATTACACAAACTCCCTGTGGTCACACTTCTTTTGTCAGCAGTTACAGCTGTGCTCCTTTAAAGAAAATATGCATTCTTCCCTAAATAATTTTTAAAAATGACCACTAAATAATCAGCCAGTACGATGAAATTATGTTCTTTATGTTTACAATCGCACAGTATTGTCCTCATGATGGAGAAGCAATATTTGTGTCCTTCCCTCTCGCTCCTCTAGCACCTTCCTGAATTGCTGTTTTTATTTGATAGCAAGAATAAAATTTCAACTTCTGACAAATGACAAAGATGATTTTGGGAACGATGGATGTATATGATTTGTCAAGTATTGAATTTTGCACTTGAAAGAGCAAACAAGTTGTGTTTTCAACTTTGGTATTTTCTTATGATGAACAAGAGAGGTTTGACTCTCAACTGTGGTATTTTCCTGTGGGAGAGATGTGCTTTGTCGCTTTGTACGGATTTCTACAAAACAGGTGTGAAGTCCACCTCCTTGCACAGAGGTACCGCTGAGTAAGGATGTTAAAACTCCAAAATGGCAACTACATCTATTCCTGTGTGTTCTGCAGTGAAAGGGTGTGTGTGGGCAACAAGGCATCTTCCCTCGTTTCTGATCCACACACAGCTCCAGCTGTTTGTAGTACTTCGGTGATGTGTTTCCTGTGTCCCTCCTTGTTGTTCACATCATCATTATGTCACAAGACATGGTGATATTCTCTTGTACCAAAAAAGGAATTCAACTCTGCCAATCTGCTACATTTGATGTCCGAAATCAAGCTGCCCTACCCACAAGCAAACTTGTGTTCTGTCGTCTGTGTACTAGACCTGTCGAGTGTCCATAGCTTGGTGGGACAATAACAATCAAAGTGTTTCTGTACGTGGGTTTACAGAATGTCACTGGGTAAGCTCTTGTTATACATCATACTGTTGTACTAAATTTGGTTATTTTGGCCTTTCTATGTCTGAAAATAACTCACTGCTACAACTTCTGGGAATAAAGTGTTTCTATATTTAAGATGTGTGCTCAGTTAATATTTGTCTGTCTCTCTGCTGGAAAGCATCACCAAACATTACAGTGATAAATTTGGATACTTAAAGGTCCTGTGTGTTGGGATTAAGGGCGTCTATTGGCAGGTATAGATTTATAAATATGTTTAGTTTACAATCACCTGAAAGTAATTGTTACCTTAGAACATCCTCTTTATACTACATATGGAGCAGGTCTTCTTCCATTGAGTCCACCATTTTGTTCTTCAGTAGCCCAGAAAGGACAAACCAAACACTGGCTCCTCAAGGTCATTTGTGTCTTCATCTTTGCCACTGTAGTTCCCCAACATGCAAGCTAACTGCTAGATGCCACTAAGTCCTATACACTAGACCCTTAACCTTTTTTTTTGTGAAGGCTGTCTAAGGATACTAATTATTTATGCAACTAGACAGCTGTTCAACACTACAGCCGGAGAAAGGTGTTGCATAATAGTATAATTAAAATAGTGTTAGGGGCTTAATGCGTTACATGTCAAAATAAGGGTTTAATTTTGGGCAAAGGTTCCGCTATAATTAAAGCTCTTGAAAAAGGCCCAATCACCAAGCGTCTTATATTCATGTATCGGTATGTACAGTGCTTTGCAAAAACATCCACCCCTCATCCTATTTTTTCCTGTTTTGTTGCATTACAACCTGTAATTTAACTGGATTTTACTCTGATTTTTTAATGGACCTTACACAAAGTAGTGAAAATTGGTGACGTGAAATGAAAAACTTGTTTTAAAAAAGAGAAAATAATGAACTGAAAAATGGTGGGTGCGTACTGTATGTATTCACCCCCATTGCCATGACACCCCCTTTAATAAGACCAGGTGCTACCAGTTACCTTGAGAAGTCATGTAATTAGACTCTTATGTGCAATCTGTGTCACATGGTCTTAGTATATACGCACCTGTTCTGAGAGGCCCCGGAGTCTGCAGCACCACTTAGCAAGTGGCACCATAAAGACGAAAAAGCTCTCCAAGCAGGTCATGGACAATGTTATGGAGAAGTACAGATCAGGTTTGGGTTAAAAAAAAACCATCTGAAATCTTGAACATCCCAATTAAATCCATCATTACAAAAAAGGAAAAGATATGGGACCACAACAGACCTGTTATGAGAGAGCAGCCCACCAAAACTCAAGGACCAGGCAAGACATTGACCAGAGAGACAACAAAGAGACCAAATACAACCCTGAAGGAGCTGGAAACCTCCACAGTGAAGACCACAGTCTCTGTCTATAGGACAACTTTGAGCTGTACACTCCACAGAACTGGGCTTTATGGCTGAGCGGCCAGAAAGAAAGCCATTGCTTAAAGAAAACATGTTTGGAGTTTGCCAAAAGATATGTGAGACTCCCCAGATGTCTGGAAGAAGGTACTCTGGTCATATGAGACTAATATTGAACTTTCTGGCCATTTGTCCAACTTTATCCTTTTAGAACGTTGTCCCTGAACTGTTTGGAGAGCTCCATGGTCCTCATGGTGCTGCAGACTGAGGCCTTTCAGAACAGGTGTTTAAAGTCATGTGACACTTAGATTTTCAACTAATGACCTAACTTCTCAAGGTAACTGGTAGCACCAGATCTTATTTAGGGGCTTCATAGCAAAGGGGGTGAATACATACACACACACACACCACTTTTTAGTTTTTTTTTTGTTTGTTTGTTTTATTTTATTTTTTGTGGGTCCATTACAAAAACATTCCAAATAAAAAATACATTTAAATTACAGGTTTTTATGCAACAAAATAGAAAAAAATACCCCACCAAGCGGGGTGACTACTTTTGCAAGGCATCGTATACTTGAGGTTTCCTTTGGATGATTTCTTTTTTTTTTATAGAGTTTTATGTGGTTTTCTGCTTTCTTAAAATTATGTATATATCTCTCTATATATCTATATCTATATCTATATCTATATATATATATATATATATATATTAAATGGCCCAATAGTAATGACAACATTTGTAAATACATTTTTTAGCCTATTTCCCATTATTATTATTGTAATAATTTAAAATTGATAAGTGAGAATCTCTGTAAAAAAAAAAAAAAATTAAAAATTGTGCAAATTTAATCGGTATTACCTGGATAAATATTTAAAATTCCAAAATTAGCGTCTTTAGTTTTGGTTTCTGAACATTATCTTTAATAGCATTTATTAAAGTCAGTATTTGACCTGCAGTAGACTCGGCAGTTAGACGACTGTCCACAAGATGGCGACCTATGACAGATGGATGATGACGGTTAACAGGGAGTCCTCTACGTCACTTCCTCTTCCTCGTCCTTGGTGGAATCGGCATCCTCGCTGTTCGGGATACACACATGGCTAAACTGAGCAAAGAGACCAAACAGCGGCTGCAGCAGCTGTTCCAGTGCGGCCAGTTTGTCATCCGATGGGGTTTTATCCCGACCGTGCTGTACCTCGGTCAGTATCGCAGCAGGAGCGGAGGGGGATACGGTGGAAATAACGTTAGCTAGTTAGCTTAGCATACTAGCTAATGGTGTGCTGACACTGCTAGTAGTATCGTTAGCCTACACTTGTAATTGCCCCCTCCCCACTCAGGAGAAGTAATATAATGTATGGTATTTAATGAACGATGGTGTATAATGTGCGTAGATGTGACAGTCATGTGATAAACTGGATGAACTGCTGAATTAATGCAGTAATTGCTAACAGCTGAAGATGAAACTGCTTATAATCTCTCCATGACACCAAGCTGTGACACCCTGATATTAACTTTCAGACTAGTAGCATGGGAAAGAAGGAGAGATGTTTTTGGCTGATCTCTCAGATGGATTGGGGACTTGGTCTAATCTCCCTTTTGTGTGGATATAAAAATATTAAAGTGTTAATCTTGTACTTGTGCATTAAGTCCAGGGCAGTTGGACTTGTAACAAGAACAGTTTTAAACCAAGACATCCATGTGCACATGTATTTTAGCCTCAGATGTCTGGGGCACTGAAATACTAGTTTTGGAAGAAAAATTGGGAAGTTAAGATTTTTGCATGTGTGACGTCACAGCCGGTGGAGTTGCCCTCTGTGAGTGAATCTTCTCTGACTTCAGCATATTGGAAACACCAACGCTGATGTCATACTTTCTCCCCCCTTTCTCTATTTCTTACTCTTGTGTTACGTGAATACTTGAATAACGCTACACATTTCAGGCAACCATGATCAGATTGCATAAAAACACCCGGGTCAATTAAATAGTTAGTCATGAATGAAAAATGAACTAAAACCCTTTGGCGTGAGTACGAAACGAGACATTAAATGACATAATTTTGGGGTTTCGGAGAGACAGACCGACATTTTTCAACATTTTTCAATAAAATGAATAGTCGACTAATTGAAGAAATAATCGACAGATTAGTCGACAATAAAAATAAGCATTAGTTGCAGCCCTAATGAATGTTAAAAGTCAACTAATGTCAAGCTTTTTTGGGCTTCAGCCTTTCTGAAATGAGGATTTTAAGATTTTTACTTTGTATGAACCTCCTTTGAGATATTTGACTCGCCTGATAGCAGATAAAAGTGTCAGCTTGTTTCACCCTAAAACATCTGGACATTTTTAACAGTTGGTTGGACATGTTTCTTACTTTTTACTGACTAAACAAGTACTTGATAAATAAGAAAAACCCAAAGAATGAAAAGCAGCTGTAGCCCTAGATTTAGGGAGTAACAAGTCCAAGCTATCTTTAGTCTTCTAGGAACCTCTCTTTCCTTTTTCTCAAGAATCGGTTGCATCACAGTTGATTTCGTCTATGACTTGTGCAAGGAGCTAGAAAAGCTATCAGGGAAATGATGTTTTCCTTTCTACGTGTGTGTGAGGAGGAGGCAGTGAGTCACATGTGTACCTTACTACATTGCAGTGATATTATCTCAAGGGCCCTCCAACCTTTCCACAGAAATGAGATCTGTAAGACCTCATGGATGTCCGAGCTCTCTCATGCAATGATGCACTTTAATCAAACCAGGGTGCTTTGCAGGGGTAAACTGCTGACAAACTGTAATGACTCAGTGAAACACTTGCTAGGTCATCCAGTGGTGAAAGGATGCATCTAACTGCCAGCTGAGATACAACTTTCAAGTGTGGGCACAACTGCAGTCGTTAAAATGTATTTTATTCTAAGCAGTGGGCTGTAGTATATAGTAAATATGCAAGTTGATTTTCTATACTAGATGCTTGCAGCTAGCTGTTCCAAGTTCTTTTGGATGAACTTAAGTCTGTTTTTGTTGTGTTACATCATATTTCTTTTCTGATATATGCTCCAATATTTCCTTGTGTTTTCTGATTTCCAGGTTTCAAACGAGGAGCAGATCCAGGGATGCCTGAGCCCACAGTCTTGAGGTAAGGATGGATTGGTCTTGTATTTGTGCTTCTTGTTCAGTCATAGATGTGGTTTCAGAAACAGCAAATAGAATGGCGTGAAATGTAACGCCTAAAGGGAGTTTTCACAGCTTTGCACCACTGAAACGTATTTCTTGTAGTCGTGGAATAGTCGAGCTTCCTGTCAAGTAGTTGTTCAAGCTGTTTTAATAACCGGCAGCAAAATGAACTCTGAAGTTCCATGTGTCATAATGCACGTAGTGATTTTGAGAAAAGATTGTAAAATTAAAAGTCTAATGAGTTGATTTGACGCTATGGTTGTCCATAATTTTGGAGGCAGGTAATTCTGCTCCATCTTTTCAATATGTTTGCAATTTTCTGTCTGTTATTTTAAGTTGAAAGAAGAAGAAAATCCGCACACTGAATTAGAGCTCCCAGTAAGTTTTTAATGACTAAAAAAGCAACGTTTCAGGCAACTTCAAAAGATTCTTTTGAAGTTGCCTGAGGAAGACCGTTTGGGTCAAAACGTTGCTTTTTTAGTCAAAAGATTCTTTTGAAGTTGCCTGAGGAAGATCGTTTGGGTCAAAACGTTGCTTTTTTAGTCAAAAGATTCTTTTGAAGTTGCCTGAGGAAGACGGAGAAGAGAAGAAAAAGCAACGTTTCGACCCAAACGGTCTTCTTCAGGCAACTTCAAAAGAATCTTTTAAGTTTACATAGAAAACAAGACACTTACAGACATCTACAAATGTCCTCTTTTACTTAAAGTCCCCAGTCACAAATTGTGTCATGAGATGTGAAAAAGGAAGCTTATATCTTTTACAAGAGTCTTGGGTCTCTCCTCCCACAGTGTATGTCAGGTTTTGCAGCACATCTCTTAAAGGGATAGTTCGACATTTTGGCAAATTCGCCTATTGCCGTAATCCCTATAGTCATATGAGTAGGTACATTACCTTTGATTATCAGTGCCTGTTCTGAGATTGGTGGGGCAGAACTGCCTGCTACTCAGCGCACAAAATGGAGGTGAACGGTACAGGTCCCTCTCTCCCTCAAAACTAATCAAATACACCATCAAATGACGCTCCAAAACACTCTTGTGGACAACTTGTAGCTTACACATTCACCACGCTATGAAATAATCATGTAATATTAAGAAACAGAGTTGTTTTGAAGCCAAATGCAGAGCCGGAACTACATTCCAGACATACAGTACAGGGCTTGACTTTTTTCACAAGGAGCACATGTGCTCCTAAATTGAAAAAGTAAGGAGCGCACAAAGAACTTTAGGGGCACAATGTAAATTGATCAAATAATGTGTTTTCCGTAATAAACGTGATGCAAATAGACATTTACAAGCAAAATTATTTAATGAATTTGTATACAAAATGTACAGAAAGGTAAAATCATCAAGTTTTGAAAAAGTATTGCAATTTAATTTTGTCTTTAATATTATTGTCTTATATATATTATCTTTTCAATATGATTATCTTATATAATGTTATTACTATCCTAAAACATTCTCCAAGTCCTCTGAAACTCTGCAGGACTTAAGCCTCTTTCACACAGAGCTTTCGTGGCGCCCACCGTGGGGTAGGGCGCAGAGGACAGGATTTGGGGGAGTACAGGCTCGTTCAGGAGCTACAGCTCCATGGCTCCACCCTGCCCAGCAGCGGTACCGTGACGAACGGTCCCAAAAGGCCTCTACACATGATCAGCTGAAAAACCGCTTTGCGCTGGCTGTCCCATTGTTTGTCTATGGAGAGGGCAGCAACGCCTGACAAAGCAGCACCGCTACCCTTGGCGTCGCGCACAATATTCATTGTGCCGACAGTGGCTTGGAAAACCACCCATAACCGTGTCACACGGGGAAGAGGGAAGGCGGCTGGAGTTCCTCTAACATTTGCGGTTAGATTATCATATTTTTTTATTGACAAAAATATAGGCTGCTTCGGCTGATTTTTTTATGCGCACATGTGCCCCTAAATATTCATTCATTCATTCAACCTTTATTTAAACTCGGAAATACATTGAGATAGGGACCTCATTTACAATGTAGCCGAGTAAAACAATAAACAAATAAAAGCACTTAGACACAGAAACAACCAAAGAGAAACTTACATAAGAGTGGCAACAAGAATAAAAAACACAATAAAACTGCAAAAAAATAAATAAATAAATAACAGCACCAATAATGAATAAAATACTTAAAATGTAACCCACCATAATCAGGTTAGACAGGAACATCTAGAAATGTGATACAGTTAAAGATTTAAATTGCCCAATGGATAAAAATGATGAAAGTTTTAAATGGTTCTGCAAGATGTTCCACGTTGCAGGTGCACAATATGAAAAACTGGATTTTGCAAGTTCACTAAAAACAGTTGGTACCTGCAGTGTAATCCAATCACTGGATCGAGTCTGATAAGAACCCACATTAAAAGAAAGCATGGCACTGATATAGTTAGGTAAAAGACCAATAAGAGCTTTATAAATAAATAAAACCCAATGTCTTTCACGTCTTACTGCAAGGGAGGGCCACCCAACCTTGGAATATAATTCACAATGATGGGTGTTATAGCTGTCACCAGTGATGAACCTTAATGCAGAGTGGTAAATAGAGTCCAGAGGCTTAAGAGTCGCAGCAGAGGTGTGCATGTACAAAATATCACCATAGTCCAACACTGATAAAAAAGTTGCCTCAACAAGCATTCTTCTACAATGCAGTGGAAAGGAAAGTCTGTTTCTATAAAAGAAACCAACTTTAATTCGTAAAGAAGTCACCAGCTTAGAAACATGATGTTTAAAAGTTAATTTATCATCTAACCAAATACCAAGGTACTTATACTCCCTGACCCTTTCAATATTTGTACCATTGTTGGTTGAAATGATGAGGTTGTCATGGATACTATTTTTTGACCTGGTGAACAACATGAATTTAGTTTTGTCAGCATTGAGAACCAGTTTATGATTATTGAGTGCAACTTGGAGGTCAGAAAAGCAGTGTTGGAGGGAAGTTATGGCTGTGTGTGCATCATTGGCAAAACAATACAAAATGGTGTCATCTGCATAAAGATGAATATTACACCCAGTGACAGCTGAGGTAATATCATCGATATAAAGCGAGAACAGAACAGGCCCCAGGATTGAGCCTTGCGGGACGCCTTTTGCTATTTGGACATAGTCAGATTTAACATTACCAATAGAGACACACTGCTGCCTGTCGCTGAGGTAACTCTGAAACCAATTTAGAGCTAATTCATCAAATCCAATAGAATTAAGTCTTTTTAGGAGCAGTGAATGATCTACGGTATCAAAAGCTTTTGAGAGGTCAATAAAGAGAGCTGCACAATGTTTTTTCTTATCCAAAGCGGTTATGATGTCATTTACAACAAGAGTGGCTGCAGTAATGGTGCTATGTCTTTCCCTAAAACCAGATTGATGCATGCTGAGAATACAATGTGTTGAAAGGAATGATCTTAGCTGATTATTAACGAGAGATTCCAATACTTTTGCTAGGCATGATAATTTAGAAATAGGTCAGTAATTATTAAGGTTGGCTGTTCCACCGCCTTTATGCAAAGGAGTTACCCAAGCGGCTTTCCAAACCTTAGGGACCATGCCATTCGAAACCGAAAGGTTAAAAATATGTGTAATGTAGCTGACCACAATTTGTGCAGCAAGCTTTAAAAAGTAGGGGTCAAGTTTGTCCTCTCCCACAGAAACTTTAGAATCCATAGACAGGAGTGCGTTGGCCACTTCATCAACAGAGAAGGGCTGCAATGAAAAACAAGGAGTTGACATACTATGGGTGATGGGTGAAATATTTTTTACAGTTCGCACACACCTATTTTTAGTCGCAAATGCGAGTGAAACACTCGCACTGTCGAGCCCTGCAGTACTTGCTGGGTGGAGTGATTTCAAACAGTGTATGTTTAGTGCAGTTACTCCCGTCATCAAAACAACAAGTTTGTTTTAGCCTTATTTACCATGCTTGGGTTGTAGGCTAATGTTACTCAACATGGAGGTAACGTTACAGCAGAGAGATTGCTGAGCAAAATACACAACGATCACTTACCACGTCTGCTCGTTTAGTGATGCCTACAGATGGTATGGCAGTATCTTTCAAGAAAAGCGTTTGAATCATTCCTGAGCTTTTGCGCTCCATCCTTTCACTGTAGTCCTCTTGGAGCAAACAAACATTTTCCGGACCATTTTCACAGGCGTGTTGGGGTCGACGTCCAGCACAAATAGCCATTGTTTCATCCTGTCCGTATTTTTGGTTGGTACTATGTCAAACTTGACTCTGCTCCATGTCTTCGGCTTGTTACCGCAACCTTTTACAATGCATGTGTAAACCATGATTTACAACAACACTCTGTAAACTTTCCTCAAACTTTCTGCTGCGTCCAGCTGACGATACCGCAAATGCATGGCTGCAAGCAGTAACTACGGCACTGTCTCAGATACGCACTGTGTCACTCCGCCCAGTGGTTTACTCAAGAAAGTAGTTCCGAGTATTTGCTTCATGTGTCATAATGTTACTTAATTATACATTATTATTTCATAGCATGGGGAATGCGCAAGCCATGTGTTGTCCACTAGAGCGTTCATTTGATGGTGTATTTGATTAGTTTTGAGGGAGAGAGGGGGCTGTACCATTCAACTCCATTTTGTGCGCTGAGCAGCAGGCAGCTCTGCCCCACCGATCTCAGAACAACAGGCACTTACAATTAAAGGTAATGTGCCTACTCATATGACTATAGGGATTACGGCAATAGGCAAATTTGCCAAAATGTCGAACTACCCCTTTAAATTTATTGAGGTTTATGTCTTTTGATATCCCTCCATACTGGTGAATTAAATATTTTTGAACCTCCATTTTTCTTTTCTGTAGTTTGCTATGGGGCTAAAGAACATCTCCACACCGCCGGTCCCCTCCCTTTGTCAACGCCATGTGACCCACCTTTCACTGAAGATCCAGGAAATGGACATTTTCACTTCCCTGTCTATAAATACTCATGCTGTTTCATGTCTGAGAAGTAATGAATGAATGCTATGTGTGGCCATAATGTTTATGGCCACATGTACAGTAGATGCATGGAGATCTTCGGCTACATGGATAGAAGATATTTGGATTAACAAGCTGGATTCAAGATGTCGCCCTGACAAAATATGTAGTGTTTGACTGGACTTTCTGTCAGGATTTTGTTGGTAGTGTGTCTCATTCCAGGTTTTTCCTCTTTTTATTTGTAATTTAAGATTTCTGAGAATAAATCCACAAAGAAATGTCACTCTTGTCTTTATTAGGAGTCACAATGATGCTTCATCTCAAAACAATCAAAACTGGGTCTTTATTGTAAAAAAAAAAAAAAAAATTGTTGAAGAATTCACAAAAAAAATTGTGTGGAAAATCCAGAACATGATTGATCCTTGTGTGTTTCATGATTAGTTAAGGTTGACGTTTTAAATTTTGGAAATTCCACAAATTATGATTAACAGATCACCGCTAACATGTTTTAGTTTTAACTGTTTTTAAAGTTTAACAGTTATATTTTCTAGCCTCCAATGAAAACGCGTACATAAGGAGACTGATCAAAATCTGCATTTGACATCAATGGTTTATTGAAAATAGTTTAAAATGTGTGACATGTTGGAATGAACAAACAAGCTTCTCATTTAAATTAATACATTTTTATTTCTGCATGTGCACAATATATTCCTTCCAGTCACTAACTGGTCACATGTGTTCAAAACACAGTAACAAATCCAGTCCAATAACAATAGTTGTAAATAAATAAGAGCACTATTGGTATAAAATCATCCTTCACAAAATAGGAGATAAAATTCTCAAAAATATTTTCTTACGAATATCAAAATCCAGAAATGAATCAACACTAAAATCATAAATAAAACATGCTTTTTTTTTGGTGCAAGAAACCCACGATCATAGGTTTTCCTATGACCGATAAATAACACTTTTCACCAAGTATAAATAGGTTAAATAAGTTGTGCAATAGTGGGCTATTTAAGCCCTGAGGCCTTCAAGATTTACAGAATCATAGACTGTGACTATACCGCACATACAGTTGGTGCACTCAGACCATGCATTTTCATCATCTCCCCATTTAAAACAAAAACATCTGAGTGTGAGGACAATAACAGTGTTAACGCCACCCAGTTTCCCTGAGGTATTTCTCCATAACTGATTTCTTAATATTCTCATCTTTTCAGCGTGTGTTAGATACCGATGGGTGCCATAGTCCTGACAGCCAGACTTCCTCTGAGCCTCTCCCTTTTATTAATTTGCCTCTTGCTGTCGAGGAGGAAGATGTGGAGCTCGCGCAGGATGCTGTGCGCGGTCATCTTTCTGTGGAAGGTGCTGGGGTTGTCGAGGTCCTTCAGGAGCTGCGTCTCCTGGCTGCTGGTCAGCGCCGTGACCTGATCAGGGTTCCTCATCTGTGGGGCAGAAGTGGCGGTGGAATAATATGATTAAGCAGTCCGGTATCATAATTACTAACGAAGAATTGGATCTAATTCATTACAAAGTCATCCGCGATAAGACATGATGAAAAAGTTTTGAGCTGTAGGAAACACTGATTGACATTTTTCACCATATTTTGACATTTTATGACTCAAGAAAATAATCAACAGATTAATCAACAATGAAATTAATTGTTAGTTGCGGCTCTTATACAAAGTAGGTGAGATATAGTTTGACTGAAGCGCCTTGGAAGTCAAATGGTTACTGTACATGCCATGTCAGTGTAACATCACTCGTTTGATTACAACTGTGGGACCTCTATTGCATGTCATACACCTCCTTCTTACACTACTCGTCATCTTTCCAGTAAAGGCAAAAATGCCACCAAAAAACAACAACCTTACATAAATGCTTTGGTAATCTTAAAATGTAATGCATAATAATGTAACATTGACCGGAGGTATTTTGCTCAGTAATAAGTATGTTTTGTGATTTATCTAAATCATTCTTCCACTACTGGCTTTAACAAAGATGGTAAAAAAAAAAAAGGTGACAAAGTACGAATTAAAATGCGAAAGGCGACTATGCAGCGTCTCAGACCCACCTTTCCTTTGGTTAGGCTGACCAGGAGGCCGCCGTAGTATCTGACCTCTGAGCAGATCAAGCTGCCGGGGTACTCCTTCTCCACGTGCTTGAGGAGAACTGTGTATTTAAGCACACCTTGGACCAACCGGTGGAGACAAGACTCCTGGAGAGAGGAAAGAAAATCACTGTTTAGCGCTCAGCCTCACCCAAACACAAGTTCCTTTAATTAGTGCAACAGCATGACGAGGGAGGAGACACTCTACCTTGCTGAAGTTGGAGGAAGGGCAGCCTGCTGGAAGTGAGGAGATTTTGTAGTGCTCCAGAAAATGATATTTCACCTCATTTTGGAATTCATCTTCAAACTAACAGAGGGGAAATGGTAAAGGAAAAACAGGTCAAGAGTGTGCACCTGCTCCAGTGCCATCTTTAAGATGCTGTGGCACTCATGTTGTTAAGGTAGTGCAAAGATAGTGGTATCTTGTAAAACTAGACAACCTAAGGCATCCAGTAAGGGGGGGGGGGGGGGGGGGCAGATTAGATCATGTAAAAATAGTGGCAGCTTTTCACATCAAATGCAAATGCAAATTGATCTTGCTTGATTAACCTTGTGTAAAGGGCCAAATACATTTTGAAAGTCAAGCCAAGAGCCTTGAAAATTGTTCCCCAGGCCATGATTGGCCCCTGGGCTGGACTTTGGACATGCCTGATTAACACCATGCCATACTAGCTTGCTGTGAAAGGGGCTAAATACTGCTCCAAAGTTAGGTTAGATTTTGGCGAAGGGAAAAACTTGCATGGTCGAAAGGGTCCTTTGAACTCTGACCTATAGATTTCTGAAAATGGACTCTTTGGGTACCCACAAATCTCTCCTTAAGATGAGAAAGCTTCCTAGCAAAGGTTTTGTTCCTTACAAGCAATCTACTACTTAAATATAAAGTTGTATATTTCTCTTTCAAGGAAAAGGACAACCAGCCTATAGATTACTACCCAACCCACCAGTATTCAACTCCGTATATATTAATATATATTATATATATATATATATATATATATATATATATATATATATATATATATTTCACCCATACTACTACAGCGAAATGGCATCCCTGAAATTTATAGATTTTGGTTTTGTTGTGCCACCCCAACCTCTTCAATGGCCCCATCTGGCCACCTCTACAAAAAAAAATCTGATCTGCTCAGAAATTGAGACCCTTGTCATTCAGCTCTAACTTTAAAAACATTTTGTGACATTATTGGAGGATAAAACGCTTACCTGCTTTTCGTGGCGTTTAGTTGCGCCAAGGATGGAGTCCCAGACCGGGGAGGCGCTCAGGAGGTCAGGAGCCGCCACCTCCTCTTCACCTGACGGGTCACCTGTCGGGCTGTCGGTGGGCGCGTCCTCCACTGGAGCTCCGGGGGCGCACAGGAGCAGAGCCGCCAGGATCACTGCAGAGAGCATGTACGCGTCTGTGCGGAGAGGAAAAACGTGAATGAATGAATGAATGAATGAAAAAGAGGAAGAGGCACAGGAAACGTGCGCACCACAGGATGCAAATCACTTACTGAGTGTAGAGGGCATGTTGCGCTGCGGGGAAGCACTTGGTGAGTTTCCACTGATGCTGAGGGCTGCAGGGCCAGGAGAAGTTGCCTTGTCGTTGCAAAGGGCTGTCATTTTATATTCTTCAGACAGGAGGGATTTCCCGATATCTCCCTACAACAGGCACGGAATCAAGAGTTTACGTCAAGCATCCGGTCCGGGATCCCTCCTGTGGTTGATGTTGATTTTAATAAAGAGGAGTGTCGGGAATCTAATGTCGCTACTCTGGCTGAAATTAAAGAGTAAGTCATGGATTATTGGAACAACAAAGTACGTTTCAAACACACACACACACACACACACACACATACACACACACACACACACACACACACACACACACACACACACACACACACACACTATCGGTTCTGACAGTTCTGGAGAAAAAAAAATCCCTATGATATTTTCAGCCATGTATTTTAAAGGGAAAATCCACCCCAAACCATAAAGTTGCCAAGCAGTATTCCAGTGAGCTGTGGGGGGAAAATCAGCATAGATTAAATAAATAAACAGACAGGAAGCCACATTTTCAGTGGATTTTTAATTTCAAGCACACACTGAAGCACTAATAAGGATTGGCTGCATATCCCATGTGAATGGGGGTCAGCTTAGACAATGTGAAAAAAAAAACTAGGGAGCAGCTGCTTCTCACATTATATGGGTTGTTAATCTAAACAATCAAATACAGATTTGACAAACTGTTTCATCATCCACTGAGGAAGTATTCAACTTTCCATCGCTCCTGAAAGCGTTGGCCCTCGCTGTCGACTTTAGCCTCTTCCTTAGCTTGTTTATCGTCTCTTAATGAAAACACACTGTGTAGTTCCTACTTGGTGCAGGTCTACAAACTTAAAGGATAGTCCTGCCATCTTGAGGTGAACAGAAAAAATGCCAAGTGATCTTGCTTGACTGATCAATATTGTGTAATGGGCCAAATATAGTAGGTTTATAAACCTACTATAAACCTACTATATTGACTGATCAATATTGTGTGATGGGCCAAATATAGTAGGTTTATAAACCTACTATAAACCTACTATATTGACTGATCAATATTGTGTGATGGGCCAAATATAGTAGGTTTATAGTTTGAAAGGCAAGCTGCGGGCCTCTATTGGCCCCTGGGTCAAACTTTAGACATGCCTGCTAATCAGTTTCATCAGTCCTTTCCCAACTCTCTGTAGTTATATTTAAGGAATAGTAGCCTATCCTCTTTGTACTTTTTTCTGTTTGAAAAAAACCTGACATTTTTAGAGCTGCACCTGCACTGTAATTTGAGCATCTGTCCATTTAAGAAGTAAGCAAATGTAATAAGTTACATTACTTTGATTAAGTAATTAAAATAGTTACATGATAGGGTAATTAGTTATCTGTAATATTTCACAAGAAAGCATCCCAACACTGCCTATATAGGCCTCAGACTTCCCCAATGTCAGCAACACTTGTGTAATGTAAGATGTTTTTTGTCACATGACCACCTGAAATGATCAATATCTGTCACACTGCGCCATCAAATAGGTATTTTATATCTAAGAAGTACATTTCTGCACTAATACATTGACACAAGTTTAATTATTGCTTGCCTTTTGTTTCATGAAATCAGTGGTTTTCTTGTTGTTTCTTCACAGTGATGTTCTGTGTCATGTTCTGCTTCCAACATTAGTCACGATACTAGAATGACAGGATAAGGAAATGTTTCTTTTCGCTCACATCTATTTAAAGTCGCTCATATCTTCTCCTTTTTATCAGTGAAAGTCAAAAAAAGTGCTAGTCAAAATATTATTTGTTGAGCCCTGGTATCTGGGTCACCAGAAAAACAGAGACTACTGAGACATCATCATTTACTGTACATGAAAGGGTAACGAGTGATAAGCTGAGAAGCAAAACATGGAAACGTTTGCTGGCCTGCTGAATCACAAAAGGTGTCGAATTAAGCTTTCTAAACCTCATGTTTTCTGTTAGGTTCTCGTTTGTGGTTCCATAGAAGCCACACAGATCTATTCAAACTATAGAGAAGCAAACTGTATTATTACATGAGATGTATTAGTTGTGTTACATTTATTGTATGACACTCACAGCCATGCTGAACTACAAAAATACATATTACATCGGAAGAACTTTCTCATACTGAATCACCACAAGATTGCAAGTTACAGGATGTACGTACTTGTGAAGCAAGAGGGCAGCTTGGGTTATTAGCACACTTACAACTTAAATAAAATGACAATAAGTTCCCGTTGTAATCCTTATTGATATCAATTAATATACATTGTGCTTAGTATTTTTCAAACATAACAAAATAACCAAACTAATTTCATTCCAAAACCCTTCAATAGAGTGACGGTCATCTGTTCCAGTGATTCAGTTTCAACCTCTGTGTTCCAACACCATCTGAGCTGATTGTAATTTGAGCTTGTTTTCAGAATTGGTATTCTATTGTAGATTGAAGAAAATGTTAACATTGTAGATGGCAATGTAAATGGCAACCTCTAGGCCTGAAAAATGAAGCCAACACAAAAGTGCCAAAAGCTGCAGTTCCACTAATGGCCACTTGAGGGAGGCTCCAGAAGCCAGTCAATCCCCATAGACCCCCATGTGAAAATGCCCAACTTTACAGCAGAAATAAACATGTTTACAGCCTGGTACAAAAACGTTTTTGGTCTCTACAGCTAATAGACTTAAAGACTTAAAGTTATGCATTTTTAAGAGCAGGCCGCTTTGAGTGACAGGCTGTCTGCTGATAGTTTAGTCATCTTCTGAGTCAGGTCCACCCCTTGTGCTGTCACCGCTCCAACCTTTCACCCAAGTATGGTCACTTCTGGCTCCAAAAAACCAAGAAGCTGATAGCCAAAATGACAGACTCGAGGCTTCAAAACAGGAGTCCACAAACTAATGGGTGGCGCCACGATAGCTCACCCATTATTTTAGCAGTCTGTTGTGTCTGCAAACTGCAGATACCTTACATTTGTACTTTTCATATTAACGTTTCTAAAGAGATGTAGTTGTGATATGTATATGAGCCGACTTTCATCAGGAGGTGGAGGCAATGATGGATGGTGTGACACATAGCCAATATTGCTACCAAGCTGCAGACTGCTGTTCAAGACCGACAAACAACAAAACTGGTGTTCTTTAATGAGACGTTGGCAGCATATGCAACCATGACTGTGACACCAAAAACATGTAAGCCAAAACATTATCTTTTCCGAACCATAACCAAGTGCACTTTGTGCTTGGAATAAATTGACATACTAATTTTGGTGATCCCTGAGCAACATCTCTAATTCTTTAATTTGCCCAACACTTTGGTTTAAGACTAAATACCTGCAAAACTACAATAACATTACCCTCAACCTCAGCTGTAGGCTACTCTGTTAAGTGCTGATTAGCAATTACTAGCTTGCTAACACAGTAAACCGTGATGGTGAACATGGTAAACACATCTACTAAACATTGTCATGTCAGCACTGTCATTGTGAGTAGCCTACTTTAGTATGGCATGCTGACATTAGCACCCACACAGCCTCACAGAGACAATAACTTGGCTATAGACTCCTGTTTTAGACTAATCCAGTGCAGGATGGAAGTGCTAAGATCTGAATACTGCAGAAACTGTTTCTCGGTAGCTGCCTGAATCTTGACTATCGTAAGAGAGATCTGTATGACTACAGTTCTTTTCACACACACACACCCGTGTGACCCTGCAAGCAGCAAGAGGGTTTCTCATCTCCTTCCCTTTCCTGGAAAGCTCTTCAGGAGAATAACCGACGCAAATCCTCATTGTGTTTTTATTCCACTTTAAAATCCTGTTTAGTTTCACTATCATGTGGTCAGTTTCTGCCGCACATTTCAGAAGTGACGGTGTCTTCCTCCAACAAGTTTTAGTTATGTTATTACAACTTTCTTTCTTCACATTCTTCTTTCCAAAACAAAAGAGTTGCAAACTTTCTTGCTTCCCTTAAACTCAGCATCAGAACATGCATGATCATTTACTCTACAGGCTCTGCGAGATACTTTGCAATCAAAATATTCACTCTGTTAAAAATTCCATCTGCTACTATTTGGCATTGTCCTTTAGCTTTAAGACTGCCGTGATTAAACCTTGACTTTAAAAGCACAACTCAATCCAGGGTCATTTAATCATTATTGACATGTCTTTAATGTTTTTTTCTTTTTTTAAAACACAACTTTCAGACCATATATGAAATGGTAAACTGTTTAACTCTTTCAGTTTGCCTTCAGGGCCTGTTACTCTACTGAAACTATGCTTACTTAAGTTGTAAATCATCGCCTTAACAGGGATTCAGGTTTCACCTTGGTGCTTTTACTACTGGATCTTTGCTTTTGACAAGTGATGATAGTATACTCCTTAACTGATTGGAAACTTATAGGCATCTCTGGCTTGGCTTTTGTATGATTATAATCTTACCCATCTGAAAGAAGACAGTGTGTTTCTTTTAATTATTTGACACTGATATTTTCTGTTGTAAAATATGGAGTACCTCAGGGTTCTGTTATTGGCCCTCTGTTTTTCTTGCTATAGAGTTCACCTCTAGGCCAAATAATATGCAGTAATGAAATTGATTCCTGCTGCTAGGCTGATGATACTCGGATCTATGTGCCCATAAAGAGATAAAGAAATTAGAGGCCTGCTTGTCTACTAGGAAAATTGGATGGCATTTCTTGCTCCTAAACTCAGATAAAACTGAGGAAAAACCAGTTTGATCAACTAACAGTACATTCCACTAAATCCTGTCTTTTTAACAGCACATTGAAGATATCACCAAGATTGCCTTCTTTCACCTGCCCAACCTACATGTAGCTAAATTCTGACCTTTTTTAAGCCATGGCAGATACAGAGATCCTAATTCACACCACTGAATCAT
Organism: Epinephelus fuscoguttatus; assembly: GCF_011397635.1. Taxonomy (NCBI): domain Eukaryota; kingdom Metazoa; phylum Chordata; class Actinopteri; order Perciformes; family Serranidae; genus Epinephelus; species Epinephelus fuscoguttatus. The sequence continues at coordinate 27,266,725 of NC_064768.1, forward strand.
CCAGACTGGATTATTGTAGTGTTTTGTTGTGTGCTAGCACTGAAAGTCCTCAAATGGTTCAGAATGTGCAAAGATTTGACCATATTAGACCAATTTTAAACTCAAAATCCTTGTCAGAGTAGACTTTAAGGTGCTTATGATGACTTACAAAATTGTAAATGGACCTGTCCCTTCCTTCCCGTCTGATCTCCTTAAACTTCCTATTCCATCCAGGGGCTTCCTGCTGTCAGAGTATAGGGCTCCTCTCTGTCCTCAGAGTTAAAAAGAAGTCAGAAGGCCACAGAGTCTTTTCCTAACGTGCCCCCTTCCTCTGGAATAAGCTTCCTATGAACATCAGACAGCCTGACTCTGTTGAGGCCTTTAAATCTCAACTCAAAACTTTTTGCTTTAACTTTCAATTAGCTGCTTATTCTTTCATTATCCAGCTGGCAGGTCGATCTCAGTCTCAATGTAAGCCTAGTGGTGCCAACATGAATAATATTAACTGTAAGTCCACTGCTTCTTAATAACCCTCTGTTGTTTGGGTCCCAAAAGCACTGCTGTGCCTCTCTCTACCCCCCACTCTCTTTCCTTTTAACTCAAGCTTGTCTGGGACCGATCATCGGCCTTCCTAGGAACCTTTCCCTCTCTCTTCTGGCTGCCGGTGCCTCATTCCACATGTTGGGTCTGATCTCCGTCCTCTGGGAGATTCACCCTCTCTCACTTTTCTCTCCATGTTTGTTTCATTCTCCTATCTGTGTGAATAATGTGCTTTAGTTTTGCTGCTTGTGTGTTTGTATGGTCTCTCTTCTTTCCAGATGGCAGAGAGGAGGCCATGTGGCTCAGGCTCTAACTGTTTGCTTACAGTTTGTTTTAAGTCATATGGATTGTCAATATTGTAATTTTATTATGTTGGTTTATTCTGCAGGCACCTGAGGAAGATCTTGTAGATCGAAACATTGCCTTAAAAGAAAAAAGAATATGTATTTGGAGCCTACAGTGTGCTGACCTCCTTGGTGACCTGCAGTGAAGTATTATTTGTCTGGCCTCTGAGTATTTTTGTCTGGATGGGTTCACTCTTGGTCCCTCTTCTCTATTCTGTACACACGACATATTGCACGTCAGTCCATCCGGGGAGCCCCCAGAGGCAAACTGAAATTTGTGATACTGGGCTGTATAAGTAAATTTGACTTGACTATTTTTGATACCTAACTTTCCCTCTGTCTATTATGATTACTCATGGGGAATCAAACGGGAGAACTCCTAAATTGAGTCCAAAAAAAAAAAGCAGTCCAGTGTATACTAGTTGCTGCTGTATCTGTTCTGTGGAGGATGATGTAAGAGTGGGTTTAGTGTCCACTTTTAACCAGGGGGTGTTTATGTACTTTCAGTGTACAATTCGAGACTTTAGAATAATTCAGTGGTTGCAGTGGCTGAGGTTATGGGGAAGTGCCACTCGTGGACATTCTCCTCCCCATTAAAAAGCTGAAGACACACTTTCAGTTTTCTTTGGGCATTTTTTTTATTTTCTTTTTTAATTCTTTTCTAAACAGCGGTTCAGAAGTGCTTCACAGTTAATAGTAAAAACACATAATATTAGACAGCATTAAAACAGCAAGTAAAGATAGAATTTATAACACAGAAACAGATCCTCAACAATAAAAGCAAACAAAACAGTTAAGCGTTAATTTAGTGTTTGTCAGCAGCCTTCGTACCACATTCTGTTTCAGCTGAAGTTGAGCAATGAGGAGTTACAGTAATCCAGGCAGGAAGAGATAAAAGCATGGATATACTGTATGATGTATGATACCCTTGGGCAAAGCTACACTGACAGTGCCAATTTCTTAACATGTCAAAATTCAGATTTTATTAAAACACAGCATCAAGGTTTCTAGTAGATGGTTGGTGGACATACAGTGTCCCGAGCGCTTGATAGTATCACATGCTCTTCATCAGAGGATGTTTTACCCAAGGACGTGAATAAACTTTTGAAACTCAACTTTTAAACTGAGGTTGATGACAAGGCCTTAAAGTACTCTGGAAATGTGAGTCTCCTGCTAATGAAGATGATGTGAAATGACCAAAAGCCTGGAAGCACGGTCACTTCACAACAAGAAGGTCCTGCTGACTCGGGTCATTGACATATAAGTTCAAATGTTGTACTAGTATAGACCTCCCATATCTGTGTGGTTTGTTATAGTCTGTTACCAACTAATACAAGATGTCATCTAAAGTAATCTGGTCCTAAAGCTCAGTATTGAAATTACTGAATAATATCATCCAACAAACAACACATAAAGACCTTCAGTGAAGCAGTTTGGGGCCACATTGTTCTCCAGACTGTTAGAACCATCCCAGTGCTGTATTTTAACAAACCAAGACCAGACCAGGGCGGCACGGTGGTGTGGTGGTTAGCACTCTCGCCTCACAGCAAGAGGGTTGCCGGTTCGATCCCGGGCGTGGGAGCCCTTCTGTGTGGAGTTTGCATGTTCTCCCCGTGTCAGCGTGGGTTCTCTCCAGGCGCTCCGGCTTCCTCCCACAGTCCAAAGACATGCAGATTGGGGACTAGGTTAATTGATAACTCTAAATTGTCCGTAGGTGTGAATGTGAGCGTGTGAATGTGAGCGTGAATGGTTGTTTGTCTCTATGTGTCAGCCCTGCGATAGACTGGCGACCTGTCCAGGGTGTACCCTGCCTCTCGCCCAGTGTCAGCTGGGATAGGCTCCAGCCCCCCCGCGACCCTCAAGAGGATGAAGAGGTTAGAAGATGAATGAATGAATGAATGAATGAAGACCAGACCATTCTCAGAACCCATTGGCTGTATTCGGCATCTGACTTCCGGCAGACAGTGATACAGCCTCTGGGGGCAGACCCCCGATTTTTTGGCATTCCGGTTTGATTTGGGAAGAAGGCGAGAAGGCGAATTTCTGTTTACGACTTCCGTAAATATGCTGAACCATTGCGATGGATTCAGAGTTTGCAGTGACACCAATTATGCTCCGCCTTGTTAGTTCACCGCACGAACCGTTTAACCTGGCAAGAACTGCAGCCGGCTCAAACGTGGTTGGTCAATATCACGCGGACTACAAACAGCCTACAACCGGAAACCATGGCTCTTCCGCTCTTCTTCCAGAGGCAAGATCTCCAGGGTTTGCCCACAGACTCTACATTCACTGAATGTAGAGTCTGTATATAGAGACTAAGACCAGACAGACCCGAAATAGTCACATCATCTGAAGGCCTGTGAACGCTATAAAGCTAACATCTTCATAGTATTAAAAAATGTGTCTGCCTCTAAGAAAACTAAACAAAGAACGCCCTACATACAGTATTTTTAATTTCGTAGACACTACAACATGACACACTGTACGAGTGTCACTCTTACTGCCATAGCAATAAGGATATCCTCAGCAATTTGCTTGGTTGAACCTGCATTGTCAGAGAGTCTTACTCAGTCTTCCTCGTCTCTCATTTTCTACATGTCATCGTCAGAAAAAGTTGTTCTCAGGGTCAAAGGGCACAAGTTTAGTCTCCCCTGCTGAGGGGGGCGTCTGCATGCAGGAAGACTCCTTTCACTGTTACGACTGACTTATGAGTCAAAGCATTAAAACAACAGAACTCATACGTCAATGGATTGCTTTAGCCATGTTCAGGTTCAGTGCAGCCGAGAGGATTAATGCTGATTACATCCTTTGAAACATTACTCAGCATATTTACACAAGTCTATCCTCAGCTGGCATCCCTCCCAGCTTCCTGTACAGTTTTTGTTCCTCTCGTGCTTCCACTGAAATTCTTATGACTAACAAAGGGAGGGATCAAAATGGTTACAGAAGAATTTTAAAAATGATTTTAACTCTCCAACCCCCGACCAGGGTTTGCGTGTCAGCATATGCATATACAGTGTCCTCCAAAAGTATTGGAACAGTGAGGCCAATTCCTTTATTTTTGTTGTAGACTGAAAATATTCGGGTTTGACATCAAAAGATGAATATGGGACAAGGGATCAACATTTCAGCTTTTATTTCCAGGTATTTACATCTGGATCTGATACACAACTTAGAGGCCGTTTACACGTACACGGTGATTTTGATAAACGGAGACATCTTCCTTCGTTTGTGCCCTTCGTTTACATGCAAACGGAGATTTCTCCTCTGAAAACGAGTCTTTCTAAAAACTCCGGCCAGAGTGGAGATTTTGGAAAACTCCGGTTGCGCGTTTGCATGTAAACTGAGATAAACGGAGATAAACGAAGTTATAGGCAGCCGACGTCACAGTATGCGCCGTAACTTGCGCCTGTGTCAAAAGTGCGACCTATGTTGCTCTGGCGACAATGGAACATGTCACTGACAGGTGTGTTTTGTTGCCCAGGTGTCTCCCAGTTACATTGATTATTCAAACAATAAATAGCACTGAATGTCTGAGCTCAGTTTCAGATTGGGTACGATAGATGTTGCCTGTGCAGACTGCATTTAGAGGTGGAACCAACATGAAAACCAGAGAGCTGTCTATGGGTGAAAAAGAAGCAATTGTGAATCTGAGAGAAGATGGACAATCAATCAGAGCCATTGCACAAACATTGGCCATAGCCAGTACAACCATTTGGAATGTCCTGAAGAAGAAAGAAACCACTGGTGTACTAAGCAACAGACGTCGAACAGGTAGACCAAGGAAAACATCAGCAGTTGATGACAGAAACATTGTGAGAGCTGTAAAGAAAGACCCTACAACAACTGTTGGTGACATCAGCAACAACCTCCAGAGGGCAGGAGTGAAGGTATCCCAATCTACTGTTCGCAGAAGACTTAATGAACAAAAGTACAGAGGCTACACCAGAAGATGCAAACCACTCATTAGCAAGAAGAATAGGAAGGCCAGGCTGGAATTTGCCAAAAGGTACAGAGATGAGCCTCAAAAATTCTGGGACAAAGTTTTATGGACTGATGAGACAAAGATTAACTTTTTCCAAAGTGACAGAAAGGCGAAAGTTTGGAGAAAGAAAGGATCTGCTCATGATCCCAAACATACAAGCTCATCTGTGAAACACGGTGGAGGTAATGTCATGGCTTGGGCTTGCATGGCTTCTTCTGGGACGGGCTCTTTCATCTTCATTGATGATGTAACACATGATGGCAGCAGCAAAATGAACTCAGAAGTCTACAGAAACATTTTGTCTGCTAATTTCAAGAAAGATGCAACCAAACTGATTGGGAGATCCTTCATCATGCAGCAAGATAACGACCCAAAACACACTGCCAAAACAACAAAGGAGTTCATCAGGGGCAAGAAGTGGAAGGTTTTAGACTGGCCAAGTCAGTCTCCAGACTTAAACCCAACAGAGCATGCATTTTACCTGCTGAAGAGGAGACTGAAGGGAGTAACCCCCCAAAACAAACAACAACTGAAAGAGGCTGCGGTGAAAGCCTGGAAAAGCATCACAAAAGAAAAATGCAAAAGTTTGGTGATGTCAGTGGGTCACAGGCTTGATGCAGTTATTGAAAGCAAAGGATTTGCAACTAAATATTAAGTCTCATTCACTTTAATCTATTAAGTTTTTATGTTCCAATACTTTTGCTCACCTAAAAATTTTGTGTTCCATTACAAATAATGCTATCTTCTAAATTGTGTATCAGATCCAGATGTAAATACCTGGAAATAAAAGCTGAAATGTTGATCTCTTGTCTCATATTCATCTTTTGATGTCAAACCCAAATGTTTTCAGTCTACAACAAAAGTAAACGAATTGGACTCACTGTTCCAATACTTTTGGAGGGCACTGTATCAAAACTGATCCCATGTCTTCACTTATTTCATTCGCTTGCCTCAGTTATACTAGGGATAATAAGTTTAAGTTTATTTCCTTTAACAATAATGTTGACAAATATCCTATATGACTAATAATGGGGTAGGATACATCAAACTTCCCATTTGGTCTTTCCCTTTAGTGTCCGGTCTCTTCAAAGGCAACCCCATCTTAATTAGCCTGCGCCCTGGGACTGGAAAAAAGCCTAGTGTCTAAATTAGTCAGATCCTCTTTTTGTGCTTTCATTAGCAGTGAAACTCAAATTTAGGGGAATTCTGCTCAATTTTTTTTGTTGGGTTGGCTGTAATAGGAGCAAAAAGGATTTCAGCAGTATCATCAAGGTGAATGAGTATGTAACAGCGGCTGTTATGTATAAGTTCATCTTGAGTTAGTTTATCCAGTGTTTGCATTCTTATCAGTCAAAATAAAGCTGCAGAGAATCTTGTGGATCATTTCTTTATTATGTGAATATATATTAGTCCCTATATGTCTGTATACTGTATATGCATATATCCAGCTTAGTGCCACCATATTCTCTATATGTTCTACTATACGCAGTGTCACATATATGCCATACAGTTTGATAATGTGTGTCATAGTGTGTAGAAAAATCATAGCCAATATACCCTGATATCATACAGTCTTTTCCAAGAATTCACTCAAGAGACCATTTACAGTAATAACCACATGGGAATCTCTGTTTTTGGCCAATGCAGTGACAAAACCTGACAAATCAAGGTACTTCATCAAACTGATGCAAAAATCCTGAAATTCCATTATTACCATAAAGCAGTTCTGCTCATTGATTTACAACATTGCCCCCAATGGACAAATGAAAACATTGTCTTCAAGTTCCTGTTAAATCCAGCGCAGACAGAACTCTGCTGTGGAAATTACACTTAATTTGTGTTCATTTGATTACTTTCATAAAGAATATATATTGTGTTAACACAATATAAACTGAAATTAATTTATCAAAAATAGCTCTCAAAACTGGATTTTGGCAAAGGGCGCCAAGACAAGACACTAAAGCTTGAAGTGAACTTTATTTATAGTTACACCGGGCCCCAGTGCACGCTATTATGACAGGCCCTGGTGCATGCAACTACCATACATCATATAAAGACTTGACATTAGACAATACTATTGCCGGCAACATCATCAAGCTAGCCATTATTTGTAGTTTTGTTTCGTCTCCTTCCTTTTGTGCAATATCCGAGTATCTCCTTAGTCACGCTTCTGAAGTTTTGTTTATTGCAATGTTCAGTGTAATTCAGCTTCTTCTTTGAATGCAGGTGTATTTCCGTGGTGGCAATCTGCATCACTGGCAACAGCTTTTTTTTCTCCTCACACATCCTTGGAGGGCTGTTATCTCTAATGGTCCTCCCCCAACCACACACACCACAAACCCTCTGCACTGTCCATATTTAGACCCCCATACAGTAGTTGATTTTGTTTTTCTGCGGTGCAAATTCCCCAACCAATTTTCAAATATAAAATTCCCACAACTAATTGACTTCTGGGTCCCAGTTGCTCACTTAATGTGGTTGGCAATCTGACTTTGGTCATTAGACCTGACCAGATACAGAAATAATAATCAGGTGTAATGATTACAAAATATTGCAGTGTAGTACACGGTTGCACATTCCTCTCTGGGTTAAAAGTGGAGCTAGACGATTGATCTAGCTCTTGATTGATCTTAAAAACCTTTATTTACTCAATGCCTGAGCCCCTAGCTCTCTGAATTTAGGTTTGCCCTAAACAATGTCATGGCTGAAAAGATTGGAACAAAGTCTGACACTGAACTTCTATTCAGTCTGCAGTTCACCATTGTCACTACTAGATGGCAGTCACGCAGCACATACAATGAAGGCACTGAAGCAATAACAGATGACCCTCACTGTGAACAGAAATTGCTTGAGGGCCTCCATCAACACAGGAGTGAGTGTTTGGACTTGATTTTGATTTTATGTACACATGAATATGCATGAGTATACATGTGACTTACTGTGGAGTATGTGAAGTGTTTATCATAATGGCTTTTTGATTGTCTCAGCAGGAATGAATCCAGATCGCCCTGAAATCCATTAAACGTTTCTACTATATGTATTTGGAAGCAAAAGTTTTGGAGTCTCATCTCATATGTTGCCCCGCAGTGCAGGTTGGCTTCATACACTGAGCTGAACCTATACTACTGAGGCCAACGTGATGACATTAGATAACTGTCATCTTTGTACAGAGCAAAGAGGGTGTGCACTGTGGTCTGTACAATGCAAAAGCTTTAGTTTTTCATCCTTTCTGGTTAATTTCACAACCTTGAGTTACATTTTGATTGTAGAATATTGAGGCGAACATGGCGTTTGATTATTCTGCAGCCCCTTTTGGAGATTCAAGGGAAGATATGGAAGATAAGTCACCCTGATCAGCCTTGAATCATCCCTTAGGTTTTCTTACACTGCCTCCACACTGGCTTAAAAAATTGAGCCATACTTATTTCACATTATATAAGTATGAGATTAGTTTATTATTATCACCTGTTATGAAATACGTAGAGCAGACATAAGTATGATTTGAGTTAAGGGACCAGGCTGAGTTAAACAAGACGAAAAGTCTGCAACCATGCTAGCGGCTCTGTGAGACTGTGTGTAGGCTAAATACTAATGTCAGTGTGTTAACATGCACGCAATAACAATGCTAACATGCTAGTGTTTAGAGGCTAAAGGGTGCTTAAAATTCTATCAACTTAGTTTAGTGTGTTAGCATAGCAACATTTGCCAATTAGCACTTAGCTGAGGCTGATTTGAATGTCATTAGTTTTGCAGGTATCTGATTTCAATCTGATGATGACGCCAAATGAAAAGTCTGTAGAATTCATCCTCTGGGACCATTAATGTTTGCACAAAATTTAAATGTAATTCGTCCAATAGTTGTAGGCATACCTGTTATTTTAGTCTGGACCAAAGTGGTAGACTGACCAGCTGGCTAGCACAGCTAAAAAAAAGTATTTCTGAAATGTCTGTCATGCACAAAAGGGCAGTGCAGTTACTGAAAAGTGCAAAGATCACTACCAGCTCTTTTCATGGTGTGAGCCTCGCCTCTGTTCTTCTATACATGACCTTTTCTGTCATTTTGTGTTATAGTTTCTGGTTCATTTTAGTATGGCAGTCCTCTCCTCACTTTTCTTTCCCTTTGGATTCTCCTCCGTCTTCTTGTCTGTTCTCAGTTTCCCCTTTCCTGTCTTTTCATCGCAGCCCAGCTGGTTTCTCACCCCGTTCCCATCCCTCACTTGCTCCACTCCTCTTCATCCACCCCTTCCCTTTGTGTTTTTTTTTCTCAGGCTCTTCTTGTCTCTCCCTTCCTCGGGCATTTCTCCTTCTTCTTCTTCTTCTTCTTCTTCTTCCAGTGGACGGAGAGCTCCATAAGAGAGGGGAGGAATTGTATCTCTGCTCAGTTCGCCACAGGCACTCTTCAATATTTAATCAAGAGTGCATTTGTTTGAAGAGAGCTCAGAATATGTGTGTGAGTGAGTGATAAAGAGAGATGTCTGACTATGAGTCTGTGTGTGTGTGTGTGTGTGTGTGGATACTGTATTTGTATGCAGGAGAGAGGCAGAAGAAAGTGTGTATATTTGCGTGTGTGGTGACAGTTTGGGGATGAAAGGCTTTCTCCAGTCCTATGGTAATTGGTTTACTATCTCTCCCTCCCTGCTTCGGCCCTCTTGTTCCTTTTCGCGCTTTCTTTCCCCCATCTCCTCCTTTACTCCACCTCCCCTCCCCCTATAATCCATTCTTCTCCCTGTGCATCATCACGTAACCCTGGTGTACTGTATGTGTGTGCACCACTATGTAGGGCTCATTCATTCAAATGCTGTACTATCAGGTTTATTTGATTTTGCTGTGTGTGCATATGTGACTGTGTATGTGTGTGTGTGTGTGTGTGTGTGTGTGCGCGCGTGTGCGTGTGTGTTTCAGCGGCTGGTCCCAGTGGTCCCCGGGGACTGCAGAGCAGCATATTTCATCATCCTCCAGACTCGGCACAAGAAAGCCCAAAGTCCCCTCCTCTTCTTTTGCTTCTTCAGCAATTCAGCAAACACTGAGTGTTTCCCTTATTTCCTTCTTTCACTTTCAGGCGTCTGCTAGTGCTTTAAGTCTAAATACAAATTCTGCTGCTTTCTTCGGATTTACTGTTAGAGCTATTGAAGTCATGTGCTGCACGCTAACTCCAGCATGAAGTCCTTTGAAAACTAGCCTCTGGACTATCATACGTCTTTGTCAGTCTTGACCAGTGTGACACATTTGCATTGTGTAATGCCAGTTCCAGGAATTATATTAAAATTGGCCAGTGGCTTTGTTTATTTTAGTGCATGCATCTTTGGCAGCATTTCTCCTCAACGGTTATATCATCTCCTCACGACTTCTCCTTCAGTGGTGTCCACAAAACCTCAACAGGCAGCTATTTGAACAATGATCTGAGAGAGGACTGATTGGTTTGGGCTCTCAGTAATTGTGCTCAGCTCTCTTTTAGCACTGTAGCTGATCATGGCACACATGAGGTCAGACACAAGCCTTTTTTTTCTGCACAATGCTTTCTTCCTCTTTTTACCTACTACACTTTCCTGACATTTTAACATGATGGATTTCACTGCAAAGTCGGCCAAAACTTAACATGCTTGTGCAGTGGTGTAGTGGTAGCTGATGAGGTGAGTGTATTACTAGGTAGATGGGTAGGTTACTGAAGAGGAAGTGGGTATACTCTCATACATATTCCAGTAGCCTCTTGGCTGATATGCTGTAAACAGCCAGACAAAGAGGTGGGTATTCCCCATACACCTGCGCATGCCCTCCACTCCATCACTATGCTTGTGCCTACATTGGTCCAGCAGGGTGCTGTTCTATTCTCACCATTCTCACTAGTGCCATTTTAAAAAGCCAACCCTACTTTTGATCATTGTGTTTAGCCAATCACAAATACAGCAGTTGGTGCTGCATACCTTTCTATTGAGCAACAACTACACGACTACAAAAGCCCAATAAACAGCTGTTACGCGAAGTGATGCAACCCATGTCGCCAGAATATAAGTCAGCATTGTTTCTGCGAATCATGGATATGTTATATTTTTACTTTATTATGTAGCGGATACGGTAAAACTTTATGTTTTTTTGTGTTTTAACAATGCTGGGTTTAATGTTTGTTTATGTTTGGGCACGAAAATCATTTTGTTATGGTTGGGAAAAGATCATGTTTTGGCTTAAATGACCTGCTTTTGGCTGCAAAATTACAACTGAAAGCGCAGCAATGTCTCGCTAAAAACAAATGAAGCTCAGACAGGATGACAAGACTTCTGCACCTACTCTGTCAGCCTACCATCTTACTGCTCCTCATTTTAAATACGGTTCTTCCTCTGCCGTAGTTCTTTCTTGCTGCCGTCGTGTGCGCCCTCCACCTCCCCATCTCCACCTAGTCTTAACCAATTCATCAGCCTCATCCGCCTCAGCAGTCAGCAGCCTCGGAGTCATCAGCCACCACCTGCACCACCAGTGTCTCCATAAGGGGATTTATCTTGCTGCTGCTCAGATGTCCCTCGATCACAAAATATCTCCCTCTGGTGTCCAAGCGCCAAAGACTCCTGTTAAATCTTAATCAGCACAAATCATCTGTTAATCCGTACACTCATATTCTGTGTTAAATATTAACTTTACTTCATTCTTCTGTCTCTCCTGATTGAACTAGAGCTGTTGTGTGTTGGTTTCGAACAGGGGTGTGCAGCGTGGCAACTGTCTCACTCAGGTGTCATGCCACCATCCCCTCCACCTCCTGATGACAAAGTCAGCTTATATATTTAATAAGAAGTATGTCAGTTTATAAACACTGATATGATACATATAAAATGTACGTATCTGTGGTTTGCAGAAATGAACAATACCAACATTTTCTTCTGGCGGCTGGGCTGAGTGATCGCAGAGTTTAGGGGTCATACCGTGTGGACTTGATTTTTGTTAGTGTGTAATATCAGTATTTGAATAGGAAATGTGACAATGACAACCAAGGTATGGAGAGCGTTGGAGACAGTGGAAAAATAAGTCATAATTGTGTGTCTGTGTTGAGTATAATGGGGCACATCGCTTGCATTCAACATGTTATTTGATGAAATATTACAGCTAACTTTTGATCTAAACAAAAATAAAGACTTTTTCCTTGTGTGTGTTATTCTGCTGCTAAACAGTCTGTATGCTGGCCCATTACATCTGTCAGCGATGGTGTTGGTATAATCTGAGTCCCTGAAAGGGGCCAATTATCCCAGATTACAAGTCAGAGCAGACTCGATATCTGAGTTACACAACTGAACCCACTGCACTCAAACTGAACTCTGCTCAGATTTATGTCATTTGGAGTATCAGGCTCCGACCCTCTTGGAGCTACTGAATTCAAATGAATTCATTCTCAGATCATTCATTCATTCATTCATCTTCTAACCACTTCATCCTCTTGAGGGTCGTGGGGGGGCTGGAGCCTATCCCATCTGACACTGGGCGAGAGGCAGGGTACACCCTGGACAGGTCGCCAGACTATCGCAGGGCTGACACATAGAGACAAACAACCATTCACGCTCACATTCACACCTATGAACAATTTAGAGTTATCAATTAACCTAGTCCCCAATCTGCATGTCTTTGGACTGTGGGAGGAAGCTGGAGTGCCCGGAGAGAACCCACGCTGACACGGAGAGAACATGCAAACTCCATGCTCCTACGCCCGGGATCGAACCAGCAACCCTCTTGCTGTGAGGCGAGAGTGCTAACCACCACACTACCGTGCCGCTTCTCAGATCATTTTCACTTGTAATCTTAAATCAGATTTGATGCATTTAACTTTCAAAGAGGGTTGCGTTCATTCTCAAACCATACAGTGGATCTTGTTCAATTCCCTGCATAAAGCCACAAGTTGGTAATGGACATTTTTTTTGGACAGGTTCTAGTTCATAAAGGTGAAATGTGTAAGATTTAGGAAGATTAAGTGGTGTATAACGGTGAGGATTGTAGATTGCAACCAGGTGAAACATCCCCTGGTTAGAATTCTTTAAGTGTTCATTGTTCAGGAGGTTTTATACCAGTAGCCAAATCATCCGCAGAGGTCCCCTCCTCTTTAAAGCAAATGGACCAGGTGATTTAAACCGGTAAGAACACTAATTAAAGCAGTTTCACATTTCAAATCAGTGTTTTTCTGATGCTGTTCGCTGCAGATGTGGTGGACGTGAAAACGTGAGTGGCCCTATCTGAAGCCGGTGTTAAGGTTGTCCATTATGGGCTACCGTAGAAACATGCCCGTGAACATCTCCATAAATGAGGACGTACCTCCATCCATTCATCCATCCATTTTCATCCGCTTATCCGGGGCAAAGCACCCCAGACGTCCCTCTCCCCAGCAACGCTCTCCACCTCAAGGGGTTCCCAGGCCAGATGAGATATCCCCCCAGCGTGTTCATGGGTCTGCCCCGGGGGCTCCTACCAGTGGGACGTGCCTGGAAGACCTCTAACAGGAGGCGTCCAGGAGGCATCCTGATCAGATGCCCAAACAACCTCAACTGAGCCCTTTTGCCACGAAGGAGCAGCGGCTCTACTCCAAGCTCCCTATGTAGATATAAACAACTCATTTTAAGGTAATTAAAACACAACTATTCTTATTTTCAGGTGATTATACACTAAAGAAACACATGTATTATATTTTATTCCATTCCATAGCACACAGGAGGCACATGGGACTGGTTTAAACTCCCACTATAACCAGCATGTTATGCAAACATACACTGCCTCCAACAAAGGAAGAGGAAAGAGTTTCAAAGGACCTGCCTGATGATGTCTATTAGCATTATTACACCAGAGACAGGGTGTCTCCTCTACAACGCCCCACAGCATGAAGCCTTGAGACCCTCTCATGTTTCAGCCCACCTGCCTTCTGCCTTAGGTTAAACTGGACTGAGAAATGGCTCCAGGCTTCACAGAGTTTACACACAGCCAGGACAGAATACAGCTCCAAGGCTGAAATATAGGCTTTGCCATGTAGCACACACACACACCCTCCCACAACACATTGATATACACTTTGAGGCTGCTCTTTGTTTACTTTTGGAAATTTGAGCCAGGTAATGTGGTGACGTAGCCCTACCGAGCGCCCTCTGTTTCTTTCCTCCCTCCCCCCAAAGACTATCATCTCTGTGAGTGTGTTTCATTTACAACATGGGACACAGATAAACATTAAAATGACACTGACATGTCAGCTGCACCTGTACAACAGTTAAAATGTGGTGTTTTTGAATGGAATTTGCTCTTTTCTTTTGTCAGGCTGGTCACAGAGTGAAAGGTGGAAGTGATGCAATGTTTTTATGCACCTGTGACACCCCCCCCCCACACGCACACACACATCCACACATCAACCTGGTAGTACCGAGGAGTAGGACGCGCGAGCCATTGGGTGGAGCAGCAGCGTCGCGTGCTGCGGAATACATTCAGTAGGTCGTTAACGCAGCGCGCGGCTCGGTTGCAGATGCAGGTCGTTGAGTGTGAGCGCGAGGAGGGGGGAAATGGCGAACGGGCGCGGGCGGCGGTGCGCCTTGTGAGGATACAGTAGACACCCGGAGCGGTGGCAGGCGGCAGCTCGAGGACAGACGGGAGGAGGAGAGGAACCATGGAGGACTCGGAGCCCGCAGAGGACGGCTTGCTCGCGGGCTTGCGGTGGAACCGGAGCGCACGGGACCAGGCTCAGCTCAAACACAAAATCCGGGATCTGCCGGGGCTACTCAAGCACGGGCTGCACCTGCGGAAGAAGAGCGTGAGTATTTCAAACCGACCGCTGCCTGACTCTTCGTCCTTCCGTGTTTTATGTTTGATAAGCGACGGCTCACGGTTTTATCTCTCCAACCGTGACTTTTCCCGACACCGCTCCGTGCCGTGGGGCTGTTTCGTAACCCCGTCACGACTCAGGTGTTTTCATTTTGTTACATGCATTACTGTCGCAGAGGCAGTGTGTGCGTGCGTGTGTGTGCGCGTGCTACATCCATAATAACTAGAATTGCTGTTGGACACCATACCTTCACACTCCGGTAGTCAAGGCAACACTACCTCCCCCTAACAGATTCACGACATGCCTACATATGTATTAAAATACACTTATGTGCAGCTGCGCAGCTAAGAATGATATTCATTGATGATATTTATAAAAAAAAAAAAAACAGATTAATTTGTTGTCTTTATGCCCTTGACAAGTTTTGAAAGCTCAAGGTGATGCTTGCACGTTTTCTTTTTTCTATCCCACGCTCCACAACTCAAACATATGTTTGAAATGAAACAGAGAAGCTGCAAAGTCATTTTCTGTCTACTGTTCAGTTATTTGACTAATTGTCTCAGTTACATTTGTACATCAACCATCAAACAACCTCCAGGGTCCTCTGGTTGTGTTTTGTGACGATTGGTCTCGTAATGTGTGTGACTCTGTGTGCCCAAATGTTACAAGAACACACACACACACACACACACACACACAGAAACACATGACAAGCCAAATATCTGCTCACAGTGTCAGCTCTGCTCATCTTCATCATCATCGGTGGCAGCCAGGAGAAAACGTGTCCCTGATTGCCTCTGTGGGAATCAGGGACAGAGTGCCAAGACTTCCAGTCCCACTGGTGCCAAATGTGCTAAAAATATGCAACATTTGTGGTGTACAGCCTGGGAGATGATCAGTTTATGTCATGTTATGTTGTGTTATTTTGAGTGATGTTTAAAGGACTTACATTTCGCTCAGTGTTTCTGTTACCTGTCTGATTTATACGATTAAATTAGTGTGGCGACAAATGAACCAGAGGCGATCCTGTAATGAACTCCAGAAAGTTGATATAAGAGTCCAGACAAAAAAAGGATGTATCACGATTGTGTATTACAGATGTGTCAAAATTATGAAGCTCACATCAGGAGCTACAAATACCCGGTAGTGTTTCACTAATTTAACTGTAACGTACTGTATCATCTTTGTGTTTTTGTTCATTGCCTGAGCAGAAGGCGAGGAAAGAAGGCAATACTGAGTAGATGAAGAAAAAATGTCGCTCTCCTCCTCCTGTCTTCATCTAACTTAGTGTGTGTGTGTGCATGTGTGGGTGAGTGTGATGAGGCGTGGGTAAGTAGTGTAAAGGTATGGCTGCTCTGTGCAGACTGGTTCTCTCCAGACACTGGCAGTTGGCTATGCTTCACCTGGCACACACACACACACTCTCACTCTTGCTTTTATATCCATATATAAATTTTCCAAAAAGAGAAACTACCATGGATTGTTTTTGCACGGCGCTACAGTGGCACTCAAATTTGGAAACGCTAAAAAAGAAAATAGTGACACACTCTCAAAATCACAGCATCTCTTCCAAAAGAGGACGCCTGCACACATTGTACTGTTTTTTTGTTGATCCATGCAGAATCATGAGCAATTGTTTGTTGTTGTTCTGTTATGTGAGGCCATTGAAACATGCTGAAACATCTGACATAAGCAAGTTTTCACATTACCTCATGTGTTTCTTTGATGTTCGCCAGCAGCTCATGAAGTGTATTGAACCTGTTGTGTTGGTACGGAGCCATCTGTCACCTTTGGTTCCAGCCTGCAGCAGCCTCACCTTTGAGAATCCTGTCTTGCATTATTCTCTGTTGTGACTTGCTCTGGTATTCAATTATTAGTCCTTTATTGGCTATAATATGATGGGAGAAATTTTTGGTACACTTGCTAGGGTGCTCTGTAAAGTAGCCACACTTTAGAAGTTTACATCAGGGAAAACCTGCTTAGTTTTCTTTCCTCCTCCTCCAAAGAGTTGACCACAGCTCAGGATGTGCATGCATTGATGTGAGTAAAGTAGATTTTGGGGAGGGCCCCTCCAGAGACCAAGCCATTTCTGTGGGCAGGCCTGGTTAGGTGTCAGATTTGAGAGCCACTTGTTGGGCACTTGCTGATACATGTGTACAGTGGACTTCACATTTTATGTTGTCAGAGTGAAACATTCTCTTCTGAGCTTGTTTTTTACCAAATGTAGCAGAACAAGTCACAGACTCAGGCTGTTTTTGCTTTAGCTGGCCAGCAGCTAGCTGGGCTGGACAGACAGATGCTGACAGGTCACGCTGATTGGTATGGTTTTTTGCTACTCAACAACCCCCCCTAGTCAGTTTTCTGCAACAGGTTTTGTTAGTCTGTGATCTTGTGGGTGCCATGGTGGTCCAGAGGGTAGCACTTTGATCTCACAGCAAGAGGACTCTGGGTTCAAACTCACTGGCAGGCTGAGATCCTTCTGGTTGGAGTTTGCATGATCTCCCTGTGTCAGCGTGGGCTTGCTTTGGGTTTTTTAGCTCCCTCCCAAAGTCCAGACATGCAGGTTAGGTTGTTGACTTTAAACTGCCTTTAGGTATGACCACGAGCATGAATGGTTGTACGTCTCTATGACCCTGTTTACACTCGGCTTTGTGTTTCAGGCAGTCGGATCACAAGTGGACGGCGCTAAATAAAAGTGTAAATGAACACCGAGACGCATAATGATCCGATCACTCAAACCACCAGCCGAGGGAACCATTTAACTACATATCTTTTGTAGTGTAAACAGTCCTGATCATGGATGTGTGAGGTTAGCACTCCAACGCTCTATAACTTGCCCATTTTACAGGTGAATTGGACCAAGTGTTGCGTGACCGTCCATCGTTTTGCTCAATGGAACGAGCTGTGTTGGATTCTGCTGACAGCCGTATTTTCAGCTATACCGACACAACCTCTAATGTGAGTGGTGAGAGTGTGGAGGCTTTGACCTTCTAGAGGATGTGATATAAGCAGTGACAAATCTGACACACAAGTGATCAGCTTGAGACACATGCTAGACACAGTTATGAACGGCGATGTGTCTCAGCTGTCAACAGAACACTAAAATTTTAAAACCAAATGTAATCAGGCTTTATGTGTCAGTCCTGTGATAGCCAGGTGACCTGTCCAGGATGTAGCCTAATCTGCCTTTGCCCAATGTCAGCTGGGATTGGCTCTAGCCCTTCGGCGACCCTTGAGTTGGATAAGTGGTCACAGATGATGGATGGATGTTAGTCTTGGTTGGATTTTGTCGCTGACACCAAAACAGAGGAAGAAGCAGTGTGTATGGCAGAGTGGGACATAAAAAAACGTTCTTCACAGATAGCGCTGCCAACAATAATCAAAAAACAGCGGACTAGTAAGGCTTTCTGGACCCTGTGTGTTTTTCGCATTCTTAATGCAAGCAGACGAAATAAGGTAGAGGTGGTAAAATACAGTAGCACGTCTTTCACAAATGATCTTAAACACAGACGAATCATGGTGCACCTTCAGTTTAATGATGTCATTTTGTTTGGGGTTGCAGCTTCTTTTTTGTTTTCTTTAATGAATTTACGGCAGACTACACACTGGAAATGATATTGCTGCCCTCAGATGATATCAGATTTTTCATTTTAAAATTGGATATTTGGATATGTATCATCACTTAATGTGAACACTAGTTGTGAAGTCAAAGGTTCTTGTGGATTAAAATGTAAACACAAACAGGCGAAGAACTTTGACACACAAACACTATATAAATGTACTGTATGCTGCTCAAAACTATAATTTAGGCAGTTAAATAGGATTATTATGGTCATAATGTAAGCGCAGATTTTATGAACACAGTCTTGCAGGATAGTCGGTGATATTTCCCCAAAAGATCATCTCATTTCTGCATTATACATGAAGCAAAACAGTGGTTTGTGATGTGTTTTTATGTCTGCCAGCAATGTATCACATCCATAACTGCATTATACATTGAGATAAGAAAGATGAAAGGGCAAGCGAGGAGTGGGGAGAGAAGCGCAACACAAATTCACATCCCCTTACTGTATAAACTGACACACACCATCACTAGAACCACTGTATGTGACTGAAAGGATTAGCATAGTGAGCAGTATGCTAATACTACTTCCAGACTTTATGCTAATGCTACTTCGAAACTTTATCAACAACTTAAAAAAAAAGTTAGGAATACATTTTACTTAAAAGAAAATACGTAGAATAATTCAAGCATATTTGTAGAATACGCAAATGCTGACAACCCTAATTCCACAAAAGTTTGGCTGCTGCTAAATAAAAACAGGAGGCAAAGATCTCTAAATCTTTTTTGACCTATATTCAGTTGAATACAGTACAAAGACAAACTTGTAAACTTTATTGTTTTTTAAATAGATATTCACTTATTCTGAATTTGTTGCGTGCAACACATTTTGAAAACGTTGGGCCAAGAGCATGTTTACCACTGTGTTACATCACCTTTTCCTCTCAGTAAGAGTTTGGCAACTGAGGACATGAATTGATGATGTTTTGAAAGTGAAATTATTTCCCATTTGTGTTTGCCCAACAGTCTGTTGTCTCCATTGTCATATTTTCTTCTTCATAATGTGTTACACATTTTCAATGGGAGACAGGTTTGGACTGCAGGCTCGCCAGTTTAGTACCTGTACTCTACTATGAAGCCACACGTGCAGAATGTGACTTGGCATTGTGTCGCTGGAATAAGAAGGGACGTCCCTGAAAAAGACGTTGTCTGGATGGCAGCATGTTGCTCCTAAACCTGTATGCACCTTTCAGCATTCATGGTGCCTTATGTGTAAGTTACCCATGATGCCATGGGGACTGACACCCCCTCGTTTGATATCTAGTGCACATTTCCAATCCATTGTTAGCATAGTTAGCGTGCATTAGCTCAGAGGGCTACGCTTGGCTTGTTTACCATATTACGTGAACGTTGCTGTCGCCCTGAACATCCCACCGAACTCTATTGAAAAATCTGGCAGTTCAATAAAATATTGCTTGATAGTCTATGAAAAGATTTGTATCCAACAACATTTTGAGGAGGGTACAGCCAAAATAAAATGACAGAATACAGTAAGAAATGCTCGTAAAAATTCTAAAGCCCAAGTAGACATTAAAATTTTTTGCTCCAACCCCTTTTGACCTGAAAAATATTCACATTTGTGGAGCTGAAACCAGTAAATTCTTGTCATTTTCCCTTAAAAGAAAAAAGAAATGACATGATTAACTGATCAAAAGTGATGCTGACTTATTTTCTGTTGATTGATATCTCCTGAAATTAACGAATATGCTATAGATCACTGAAGTGTTGGTAAGCCAAAGGTCATGCGTGCTGGCAGATGGGTGTGGGCAGTCAGGTGGGTTTGTTAACAGCTTTAATGTGTGTGTGTGTTTGTCTATTTGTCCACTGAGCTGTTGCTGCTTTGATGTCTCCATTTTGACTTCCTTGTATGACGAATCTGTCGAGGAGTCGACAGGAGCTTAGTGTGAATGTGAAGTGTGTGTGTGTGAGGGGACTTGCCAAGCATACCGCGCTACAGCTCTTCACTGTGCTCAGCAATCTAATCTGAGAGTAATCCATTTCTTGCAGATAATGACCTCGCTCTCTGCTGCTCCCTCTCTCTTTCTCTCTCTCTCTCTCTCTCTCTCTGTATACACACTTTGAAGTCATCACACAGATAAGCGTGTCAGCATGTGCTCTCTCTTTAGAGCTCTCATTCCTCCTCATTCATCTACTCCTCTCCTCCGTCACTCTCTTTCGGCCTCCGGTACTGACAGCAGTATACTGTGATGGAGGAGTGCATCTTTGTGAGAAAACGAAGACACAGACAAAGAGACTCACAGGAACATGGCCAGCAGACATTTCTCTCGCCGCTGAATGAACCTCCTCCAGTGCTTGGTGTGTCTCGAACGTGTTTGTGAGAAAAGATGATGGCGGAGAAACAAAGACCTCTCGAGAGATCTGTGTTCACCAGACCGGGAGACAAAGAGATGGAGAGATAAGATAGAGCGGCCAAGACAAAAGAGAGAAAGAAGGAGCAAGACAGAGATAGCCAGAGTCAGAAACAATTTATTTAGTCTGTGTGCTTGGCTGGCTGGTGTGCTCTACTTAACCCCCAGTCCAAATACTGCATGTCATCACACACACCGACACATAAAGAAGCTCTCATCTTTACTGATATCTCGGAGGACGTCCACCCCGAGCAGCCAAAAAAAATGGGCTCTTTTGAAAATGTTTTCCAGCATGGATAAATCTGAAACTCCAGCCTTGTGTTTTATTGTGAATGGGGAGAAACTGTGCTTTTGGACTTTTTGTGACCTCCAGCTTTCTCTGTGATCGCTCATTTTAAATGTCAGTATCAGGGCTGCAACTGATGATTAATGCTGTTTCTGATGAGTACAATGGATGAGCAGATTTTGAAGTTTCATCATGTGGAGGGTGGGGGTGTCAGCAGTTAACCCTTAATTGTTTAACCTCTGAGAATGTTTCTGATGCTTTCTAATTTTGCTGCTCTTCGGTTTACTGCTCTGCGCACCACTCAGATCTAGTTGGAGACAGACACCCTGCTAGCCGCGTTAATATGCGCACATAGTGCCCACTGCCCACCCTCTGGTCTCCACTGGTTAGTATGCCATGGCTGCTCTGCGCTGCGCACCAGCTGGGTCGGGTGAGAGATAGCTAGCTGCGCCACACATTCGTCGATTACAGCTGGTAACACTGCCCTGACCCAACAGCGTCGACTGAGTCAATGGATTGCTGGACTATAAGAAAAAGCATCTTGTATTTAACGCTTTTTTGCATTTTTCTCTTAAAAATGAACCAGTTAGTCACATATTAATGGGTGTCGAGCTATCAAAAGCAAAATTACCTGAAACTGACATCCCTAGTGGGGGGTAAGATCAGGGGTTCGGAAACTCGAGAAGGACAGCAGGGAGAGGGGCAGCAAAGATCAAAAGGATTGGCTTTGGATGCATATTTTATCTTTTATCATAATCAGATCATTTATATCGTATTTGAAATATCCTTTATATTTGATTAGCATTATGTTTTCATGTCAAATTCCCTCGCTTGTGGAAAACAATAGACCAGATGGCGCTAGTATCACGGCTAGCCGATGTCGTGTTGAAGACCCTTTTCCCTTCAATATGTGTTTCCCTCTACATAAATCTGAACCATCAATGGGGTCGCTATGCAAAGCATCATTTTATCAGGGGGGAAACACGACTGGTCGGGGAATCAGACTTCAAGACAACATTGGAACTTCGAGGCGCTTCCACCTCGGCTGCAGTAGCAGAATGGGAGGTGGTACAATGAGAGAACGTTGTTAACTAGTTACTAGATTACTGATGGTAAATGGACTGCACACAATGGACACACTGGTGGCTGAGGCTACCAGACATGGTGCCACCTGCTACTCCGTAACCACTCACATGCACTCACTCACTGACGGAACAACCATTGGGAGCAATTTGGGGTTCGGTATCTTGCTCAAGGATACTTTGACAGGTCTTCCGATTAGTGGACAACCTGCTCTATCCCTGAGCCACTGCAACCTCTGATGGGCTTGTTCTCTCAGATAGATAAAAAAAATAAAACTGAAGAATGCTAAAATGCTGCCCAGATAAATTATATGTGTGGGGAAACACTTCATTGATTGTTTTGGGTGACCAACAATCCAAAAAGTTTCTGGCAGGTGGATTTTGTTACCTTTGCACAGAGCCAGGCTAGCTGTTTCTCCCTATTTCCAGTCGTTATGCTAAGCTAAGCTGATCAGCTGCTGCCTGTAGCATCATATCTAATACACACAGACCTCACCAAAATGTGAATCTATTCCTTTAATGAAGAGTAAGTGAGCTGCGATACAGTAACTTGCTTTGAATAAGGTGTGTGTGCAAGTGCGTATCATCATCGGTGTGTGTGTGACATCTGAGACAGTATCATCGCTCTAATGAGGATCACACACACTGCTCTACATCTTTCTAATCATCTATTACGTTTTCTTGCAACTCAAAGCCACAGACGTGCATTCCTCTCCCTCTGTCTTTGTCCTGCTCACTTTTTCTCCCTCTCACAATCACAATTAAAATGATCTCTCCGTCGCTCACCGCCTCATCTCTCTCCCTCTCCATCTGTCATGCTCACATCCCCTGTCATATATTCATAGACTGTTGTGATTTGTTCAGCCTCCCTCTCTTCTTTCTCCTCTTGCGCGCTAACTCATTTATATTTCTTCATCTGAATCCATCTTCCACAGTCGCTTAGGTGCTTTTCATTTGTTCCATCATTTCATCTCTCTGTATCTCCCTAATCGTCATCAGGCGAAGGGCAGCAGCGGCTTCTAGCACAGGCTCAGTTTCCTGGGAAGGTTTCCAGAGAGAATCAAACCCACAACTCTCTCAGTGATCCCGCTTCACTGACTGAGCCATCAGACCAGTTGCACTCCTATTGCAGGAGGCTCTCGTCTGTGTGTCTGTAATGAACACTGGCAACGTGATCGTCATCCTAATACAGTCTGTGTTTTTATCAGCGATGCGCTACCATGGTGTTTTCAAAGCAGGTGCCAGTATTGGATATTTTCTCACACCATATCCACTGATAATGATGCAGAATTGTTCTAAGGCTGAGTACAAATGCAAATGCAAAATAAATCCTGAATAAAAATGTGCAGAAATGTCTTTACTTTTATTGTTATTTTGAAACCCTTGCCTTGTTATCCTGCTGAAAAAGAAGCGTTCTCCCAGTTTGGTATTCAGGATTATTCTGTGTTTCATTTTGCTGCATCAGTGTCACCCTCTGGCATGACTGCTATGACCATGCATTTAGTGAGATGGTCAAAAAGATCAATTTTGGTCTCATCAGAGCACTTTGTTTTATGGTTGTTTGTGTGTGTCCCATCTCAGCCACTCTCTCACTGCCCTTTTTGCATGGACACTCATTTACTGAGGATGGCTGCACAGCATATTTTCCAAACTTCGAAACTGCAGATACAGGTGTGTTTAACCTAAAATCACTTGTCACACCTTGATTACACAAAGCTGATCTCCATTCAACCAGTGATAATTTAGGTGTGTCAGTGTAAAGGTGGTAAACAGCCTACTTCTGTGTTTTATGTTTACTTAATTTAGATAAATTTGTAGAGATTGCTCATGTTGTCTTTGTGTCTTGATCAGTGTCATAAAGCCTCTTTAAACCACAGTGATTCAGTGTCGTAAAACAGTAGAACATGAAACCGTTTCAGGGAGGTGAATATTTTATAGACACTGTAAAAGTTTCCCTCTGTGGGTTGTAAGATAACAGATGAAGCTTTTTAGATATGCCAGTCTTTAAAGGGTATCCTCAGTATATTTCAACCTGGATCCTATTTTCCCATGTCTTGTGTCCAAGTGACCAATGGAAACAACAGGTTTTGAAAGTGGTCCAGTATTGAGCAACAGGCCACAATGGGCAGTTATTCACCGTCAATTTAGGTCCACTAAATGTGACGTTTTTGATAACATCAGGGGAAGGATCCCTTCAGAGGTCAACCTTTTTGCGAGGGTAAGATCCCCTTTTTAACCCGAAACAGCCCCAAAATCACCATTGCCAAACCCACCAGACTCTATTTAAATAAACAGTAATTTTAATCTGTCTGGAGCATATTTTCACATCTAACTGGGTGAATTAAGGGTTTATTTGTGATTGTTGGAACAGAGAAGAGACAAAACCAAGATGGTGTTTGTGAGTTTTGTTGTAGTCATCTTCAATTGAAGTTTGCTTTACAGTGGTACTGTAAACAGATGTTTTTACAACATAGATATTAAATTTATTTAGTAAAGAACAATACAATACAGATGTTTTTTTAGCTTGTATAAGTAATTACTTTATGATAATGCAATGTATGATCCAGGAAACTTTATTAAGAAATGCCTGAACACTGTTAATTGCACATTTAATCTAACTTGTGCAATAACCCCATTCACCCTGACTGTATATATTTTGTTTGTGTAAATAATCTTGTTCAGTTTACAATATATATATATATATATATATATATATATATATTTATATATATTTATTTAAGATTATGTTTGTTAATAATTCTTGTTTATTTAACTCTATATTTGTTAATACTATTGTTTAAATTTCTTATATTTTCACGTATCTTTCCTCTCTTGCAAGGAGCACCTGTAACATAAACAATTTCCCCTCGGGGATCAATAAAGTATTTCTGATTCTGATTCTGATTCTGATAGTGAAAACCTTCTTAAAGCTGTCATTTCCCATTATGTTTACATGTGACTTGAATGATATTTGATTGACTAAACGGACACTTTAGGAACCGTTATCTTCAAGTATTATTTTTTTTAAAGATTATTTTTATGGGCTTTTTGCCTTTATTGACAGGACAGAGAGTGAAATGGGGAGACAGAGAGAGAGTGGGGACTGACATGCAGCAAAGGGCTGCAAGGGATTCAAACCCGCAGCCGCTGCAGTGAGGCGATACCTCTATACATGGGGCGCTGGCACTATCCGCTACGCTACCGACGCCCCATCTTCAAGTATTATTATCCGAGTCTGTAAAACATTTGAAGCAAGCTTTTATTTCAGCAGCAGAGCAGAACCAAGACGAGTTGTTACCAAGTTGCATCACAGTGTGTAACACTGCAGCGAAATACAAAAGCAGATGTAGTGTTGTTTCCGCTCCATTTGATCCAACACTTACTATCATTTTTAATCTCTTTTATGAGCAGTTTGTCACCACCGTGTCAACATCGTCATCTAGCTCCTCTGGCACCATAGTAATCCATAAAGATTAAGAGTTTATTTCCTGATAGGGGAAGGAGAGGTGGAGTGGATACACCCAGGGCAAAGGCAACAACATGTTGGCATGATGGTAGAAGAGATTTATCATGTTGGACTGACAATTGCATTTTACTGTTGAGTATTTGAACTGGTATTTTTATTGAGTGCTTGAGTGTGTGTCTTTGTTAAAACACTTAGGTGATACTATCATCACACACATTCTTTAAGTGTGGCAGTGTGTGTTGCAGTAGAATATAAATGTTTGAGCCCTGGTTGTTTCTGCTGTTGGTTTAAACAAAACCTGACTAATGATTTTGGAATGGTAAAACTGGTCTTTCTCATCCCAGAGTCTTGTTTGCTCGGTGTATTTACTGTGTGTGTGTCACTGTGTGTCGGCTCTGACGGCTTTTGTGTGTTGTGTTTCAACAGCAATCACCTGACACAATCCCCGGACCGAGCAGTGGGCCTACAGTACACAAGGTAAGGAAACACATACACATACCCACAGGTGATGTCATCCCTTTAGTTTGGCTGTGAAGCGAAAGTGTGTTTGTTTAGCCCTAATACAAGTGACATCAGTGGTGATATTACCTTGGGCTTTTTCCAAACTAGTTTCACCTACTGCACACACGTACACGCACTCTGAGGGAGAGGCTTAATTTGCATCAGTATAATGCGGTTTAGCAAATATTCCAGTACGGCACTCTGAAAAGGCCTCAGGGCTGAAATATCTCACTTCAGTATATTTTTCTTTGAACATCGAAAACATTAGCTGAAGAAATAAAAAAGTTTAAGAAATGAAAGGAATCGACATCTGAAGCTTATATGCTGCTTATTTATGTGCACTCGTGTTACCCCTGTGCCAAGAAAAATCTTTGTGTTTTCTTGGTTGTTTATCTTTCAGCACTGTAGTATTTTTATTGGTTGTATTTCAGTAGATGTTCTTTTATATCTTGCCTCAAATGGAAGTGGCTGCGAACATTGGTGTGCAGTGTGACTCCTTGCTCAGCACCTGAACAGCAAAATGCTTGCAAAAAGAAGCCTTAACGTTGATCTTTGCTAAGCCAGTTTAAATCTCCTGCCCTGTTTTTTTTAAGAAGATATTAGTCTGAAAAATATTTACAAAGAATTGATTGAACCTGGTCACCAAAAGCTGGAAGAATCAATAAACTACAGAGATTAGTTTGGATGATCTCGGCAGTGGCTGGTGCTTCATTTCCACCTCTTGACTTTGACCTTTGTGATCAACTGCTTCAAAATTAAAAAATGTTGAACACATTTAAACACAACTGCCTGGCCTATTTGTCAATGCAGATCAATGCTCAAAAACCCATTTTGGCAGATAATAATTCATGTTACATATGACAAGGTTTATAGCACAGTTTGAGCAAAACATGTTCTGCAAAGGTAGAGTTCATTTGTCATTGTTTATCAAAACCTGATCCAACTGCCTGCCAAAGCAATTTTGTTGTATTGGCAACACCCATAACTGAAGAGAATGCCGATCAGGGCTCAGCAGACCACAGTGTGTGTCAAGTGAAATTTGAGTTCTGGCTGTGTGAGCCTGATTGAGCCAGGATTCTTTGTTTGAAGGGCACCTTGCTGCTACAAAGATGATCAGTAATTCTGCTCTCTGCAGTGTGCGTTGACTGCAATACTCTAACAGGACGATAACTAATAAGTACCTCAAAGGGATACTTCATGCCCCAAACAACCATTTGTATATCAATTACTCTGTGTTACATTGATTTCTTGAAGAAGACTTTTTTCTTGCATGCCTCCATGGGGAACAAAGAATCCAAAAACGGAGAAAATTTTTAGGGGATCGCATTTAACAACAGCAAAACTACATCAAAACATCCATTTACAAACTCTCACACAACTCCTGCAGTATAATCCACTTCTCTATATCCAGGCAGTCAGATGCTCAGTACTTCCCAAACAGACAACCCTTTCAAAAACGTATTGATGCTCTCTTCAAAGCCAAACTCCATAGACAAAAACAGTAATTTTACCTCACTGAACACTAGGGCTGTACCCAAATATTCGGATATTCGAATATTCGTTTCTATGGGTAGGTATTAGTTATGAAAATTTGATATTCGATATTCTTTTTTTTATTTACTTTTTTCTTTTTTAACATTTTTTTGGTGCTAAATGTAGTCTTTTTGTTGTTGGTAAATGTAGGTTATCAATAAAAATCAAAACTTTTAAATTGCATTGTTAAAAATGTGAAAATATTGTATAGCCTACCAACGGAGCTTGTGCGCATGACACGCTTGAGCGCATCCGTCTGAGGCTGTGGATCAGTGCCAAGTTTTACCATTTTATCACTATTCCCTCTAACTTGTAGCTGTTCTTTCGTTATCTTTTGAATTTAATATGAATTATGGAACCGTTTTTGTCAACGTTTGTTTCCCCCGTTTGTACAATAAATTATTGTTTAAAGTTTCAACAAGTTTCTTTTGGAGCACGTGACACAAGTGTGTTTTGAAAACGACCGCGGACTGTCACCTGCTCAATGCACCATTACCTTCGGATGCCATGACAGTAATAGCCAATAATGTCAAAATATCATTTACAGACCGATTTAACAGACGATCACTGCTGCCCGACCCACAGGTCCATTTGCAGGTCCCGCGGGTTACGGGTCGACCTGCGCATCACTACTCAGCTCAGTCTATAAGGCTGTACACAACAGTAAGGCTATAGACATTATATTCTATTCAGGCCGGCAGAACCAGCAGCGCATCGGCTCTACAGTACACGGCACTGCTGATTAACCATTTTATTGCAGCACAGAGTGTCTGCCAGCAACCAGTTACTTGCAGAGGCTTCCTACAACTTGTTACAGCGGTTCCGATTTAATCAGAAGACAAATTAAACAGAATGACTAGCCAATGTGAAAATCAAAAGAAAGCATAGAATAATGTACCGAAGGAGACTGTTGTGCCATCACATGTTTTAGTGGTTTGAGAGCAAAGATCCAGTTGCCGCTGTGCAAAACTCCGCAATACAATTAGGTCCGAAAAGACCCTGTGCATGAGATGCAACCAAAACAAGGGCCCATTCTTAGAAAACATGACTCTTTAGCACTACTAGTGGCCAAATTTTCACAGGGTACCTTTAATGTTGCATTACATGGGACCAGTTTTATCTCTCATCCTGCTATAAAAGCTGAAGTGACTTGAAGTGCAGTCACTTGCAAAACCTGCCTCCATGACAGAGCTTCTCATGTTGTAACAAAATATGAGTGGAGCCTCATCAAGCGGGTGCTGCTCTGTCACAGGTAAACATGAATATGAATGAAACAGAACAAACAGCCCATGTAAACAGCTTAATTGAAACACTATCTTTTTTATAGCAGGATTATGGCGGAGCGTGTAGACACAGTCAATGTTTCATTCCTCAGGGGGAAAGAAATCGAGCTGTCCTTGTAAGTCCAACAATGACAGCCGCACCAGCTCTCCACAGTCTTATGTACATGTCCGAAACAATGTTAAGAAAAGGTTTTTGTCATCTTAGCCACATTTATTAGTTCTTCAGTGATCAGATTTTGAAACATTTTTTGATGTGGTCCTCTGTGTGTGTCAGTCTTGTTCCCAGAGTTTCCCATGTGCCGGTCGGGCTGTGAGGAATGCCTTCCTCTCTCATGGACCATATCCAGCTAAAGACAAGATACACCTGGCCAGAATCATACGGTACACTTGTCACTGTGTTTGTGTGTCTGTCTGCGTGCAGGGATGAATCGATGTGTCCGGTGAAGCATGTACACTGATTCGCCAGTCACCGTTGAGCCCCGTCCTGATTGGCCAGTCAAGTTGTTTATGCAGTAAGACGAGCAAAGTGTGACGTAGATGTTATTAAGCAGAGCACAGGATGCTCTGGGAATACATGCACTCTCATAGAATATACTGCACATTCAGTGACTACAGATGCATGCAAAGACCATGTGAACATCTGGACACAAATATAAATAGGTGCTCTTAACCGTCATCGCGCAAACACCCACACATGCACACACCCACACACATACACAATGAGTTTATCCTGAGGGGAGGAAGATGGAAAGTATTCAGTGTATTCAGAGGAAAAGGCTTACAGAGAACTAATGAATAATCAATGGATATTGATCAAATAAAAAAGACAAGCTTTGCACCGAGGGAAGAAGTGCATGTGTACGTGCATGCGTATCATATCACTGTGTGGCTGTACTCGTGTGCTGAAAATTTGTGTGTGTGTATTTTAACAGGCGTAGCTACGTGGGTGTGGAGCTGGTGCAGTGGCTGTGTGAGCAGTGTGTGTACGTGCGCTGTCGGACTACTGCTGTGCGTGTGTGGCAGGTGCTGCTGGAGCTGGGAGTCCTGCTGTCTGGTAAAAACACAGCCACACACACACCTTCATGCACACCCTAACATGCCTGGAGGTTGGAGTGTGCTTCAGAATTTATAGTCCCCTTCCAGTGACATCAGTAAAAATCTTCACATGGTGAACCAGTTCACCAGGTAATTTGAAACAGAATAGAATGATAAATTCACTGCTTCATTCCCCTGCTTTAAGGGGACCTAACCTCAGGCTTCAGATGGTTCAAATACTCGTTTTTTTCTACCTTCCAGACAAGCTGACATTGGCTTGTGATGGATTTCTTTATATGGTCATGTGCTCCAGCCATACAACTGTAAGTCTTTACATTAGGGATGCGTGTATTAGTCGTCTAAACAATTAAACGCCCACCTCCTCGCTAGTCGGCACCAGAAATATTAGTTGGGTAAACCAATTACTATTCTATTCATGTACAAGGCCGCTTAACTGTCATGCAGCCGCCCGCCACTAGGACGGTTTGGCAGTGCTTTGATCTAGAAAATGAAAATAAGGTAGCATGTAGGCTGTGTCAGAAAAACTAGCATGTAATCACTTGACTGGAGCAATGCGTTACCACATTCAACTCAAGCATTTGGATGTTAACCTGCACAGAATGACGGCTGCTGCTGCTAGCGGTGCTAGCAACTCTCAGACCAATTTGACATTGTTCACCTGGAGACGCTGTGATCCCGCCTGGTCTGAGAAGATAACACAGCTCATCACAACAATGACCTCGCAAGATGTGCTTCCACTTAACACCAGACTAGTCAACTAGTCTTAATTAAAATTTTCATTTAGTCGACAGAGAAATTAGTCGCCAGGAACATCCCTAGTTTACATTATGTAGCCTACACTGCTACATGTAGCCACAAGCTACCCTCAGGGAAACATGTAATCAATGATGATGTAGTGACTCAAATATATGAAACAATCAGAGCAAACTGGGATTTTTTAAAGGGGGCACTTAAAGAGACAGGTGGTAAAGCAGAGTATCTCAGACAGAGAGTGAATACAGTTGTTTTTTTGACTGTTAAGGCAAGTAAACATGCTCTTGTAGAAACCCAATATACATGTACAAACCTGAAATTGAGTACAGTAGGTCCCCTTTGACTTTCCACATGGTAAAATCACACTGTGTCCATTAATGCATTTGTATTGAAAGAGATTTTTTTGTTGGTAAAATTCTGCGGTTTCCATGGAGACTGTTTTCTTGCACTCACGCTTGTGATCATGTCGCATAAAACTGGAGCAGTCATTCACTGCGAAGACTACAGCTGTGGAGAGAGGGGTCCAACTCCAACTCTCTCTCATTGTCTTAAATTATTATTCAGCGCGGTCATGTTATGATTAAGATAGAGTCAGATGTACTTTAAATTTTTCCTTACTTTGGTCTTAAGTACTTTTCTGCAACGGTTCAACTTTAAGGGATTCCTTAAGTATAAGACCAAGATATTAAGGAAACCTTACATACTTAGGTGAACATTCTAAGAAACTCATTAGAAGAAAAAGGGTGATTTGTGCAACCGATTTTATTTTAAGGAAACCTTAAATGGGACTTTAAGGAAAACCTTTACCTTAGTGTAATTTGTGCACCTAACCATAGGTTGGCACTTTATTTCCTTAAAAATTTAAGGAAATACAGGAAAACTAAATGAAATTCTGACCCAGAACAGGCGAGGAAGCTGCTTTACATATTTGTTTTTATGTCTTTGTCTCTGTTTTTTCTCCAGTGGACCAGCGGGTGGTGTTTTCGGACTCGAACTCTTACTACCAGTTCAGCTTTGAGGAGTGTGACTCCACCTCCTGTGACTTTCGCTCCAATGAGGGGGAGTGGCCAGAGGCTGTTAGGCTCCTCCTGCAACTCGCCCCGTATGTCCAGTTTCGCTCTGGAGGCGGGGCCAACAGCCCGTAAGTGTCCATTAAATTCTGACTGCAAGTTACGCTGTGACGGATGAATGGTAGGGCAAGTTTGGACAAATGAGAATAAACACCTACAGTAATTAGGCAATGTCACACTTTTAAAAGAAAGGAAAGATTCAAAAACACATTACATCTCAGGTGATAAGGTATCACGATTAGGACTGAAACATACCTCTCCACGCTTAACTTTGCCATCTTAGATGTTTTTTTTATACTTGTATGTAGCTACGGTATAACTTATACAACTTGTATGTAGTTTCCTCCATTTTGTGTTAACAACAGTGCAGTTTGTGAACGCCCTTGCTGCACTGCAAAGCACAGCCTGTTGTGCTAATGCTATACACTGAATTTGGATTTCAAATGATCATTAAATAATTAATTTTTTACATGTTCACAAGTTTGAATGGTTGTTTGAATTTCAAATAAAAAGTGGCAGCTCTAGTGGATGTACGTACAATATCATCACTCATACTTATCTGTTGTAATGACCAACAAAGTGGTGTGTCACTGGGTCTCTGTCCTGAGAGCCATCATGTTAAATTGTTGTAGAGTGTTGAGAAAAGTTCATGGTGACTCTGTTTTACTGCACTGGATGATCTCCACTGACCTGAAGTGGAGGCTCGTAGCTCTGGTAAAATATCAAAGTGGAAGTGACAGTGTTCCCGCTTAGATTTATGATTGAGGTCATTTGTCTGTCTGATGATTTACCATGAAAAGAGACAGGTCACTGTGTTTGATTTGGTGCAGGCTTGCAAGTACAATACTGTTTTGCAACATAATATATGCTCACACATGCACACACTCTCTGAAGATCCCCCTTAAATCTGAGCTAGAAACCTAATCTCTATTCAGTGTTTTAAATCCTCAATCTGCTTATGTGGGAGACACATTGATGTGCAGGCGCACACACCTCCACATCGATATAAGAAACACACTCATACATGAGATGGGCTCTCTGACGCGCACACACACACACACACGCAGAGGGGTGTCAGCCAGAGTTCCCCGCTTTGCTGCTCCTGTGTGTGGGATTCCTGCTGAGGCTGCTACTGAACTCAATCTGTCACTCAGAGAAAGAGAGGGGGAGACGGCTAACAAAAAAACTGGAGTATATATGGGGAGCGAGCGAACAAGAGCACACGTCAACAGATTCATCCGTGTGTCAACTTCAAAGGGTGTATTTGCAGACACCAGGGAGCGAGCGCGACAGCGAGGGGAATTGAATGTCATACTTACTAATATAAATCTCATGTAACATACTGTACATACCTCTATGCTGCTCTCGATACATTATAGTGGATGACATGCACACTTAGAAGCACTCCACCACAGTGTTTCCACAGGTTAGTAGGGCGGAGGTGAATGGGTAGAAGAGATGGTGGTTATTGGTAATTAAGGTCACGTCTTATTTAGCATGTTTCCAACAGATTTAATTTGAAGGCTTTTCTCCCCTGTACCTGTTGTTCTCTGGTGTGACAGCAGAAAGCTGAAAAACTGACCAGAATTTTACATCACAAAGGGGTTTGCATATGTTTATCATAGTGTTCTCACTCATACGAAGGGATGTAGAAACATTTTGTAGGTTTTTGCTTACAACTACATCAGAAAAATGCATCTGATTTTTGTAGATTAGACATAGATGGGATTATGGATTCAGCATGCTCACTCTGTGTGTCACTTTGACCCTGCTGCTGTCTGTGTCTGGCTTTGACTGGTGCACCATTTCTCTGCAGGCATCCTCTCCCTCTCTCTGTCTGTCTCACACCCTGCCTCCCCCCCCCCTCTTCTCTTCGTCTCTCACTCTCTTGTTGGTGTAAAGGAGAATAGTTGTAGCTGTGAGGGAAAAACACCTGATGTAACTCCACCGGCTGCTGCCAAGAGACTTGACGATGCATGGGTTCGTGCGCTAATCCGGTAGTTAATGCTGATTCTTGATCCTTGTTGAAATTGTAAAAAGGAGATAGAATTACCGGAGGGCTAATAAAATGCAGTAATTTAAATAAAATCCTGGCAATGTGCTCTGTCTGAACCTGCCCAAGCGCACAAGTGTGTGTTAAGCCACCTGTTAAAGCCCTGTTCAGCATTAGCTTATGGCTTCTCAGTTTCCTTGGGCTGCTGAACCAATAATGAAATGAAATAATTTTAATCAGTACTTCTCAAAATATGTCAGATATCTGATGTATCTTGTTTAGTCAGGTTGCTTCTTATCTTCAAGAAATCTTAATCCAAAAATCACATAGATCCAATTTGAGCATGTTTCTTATCGTAAGCTTATCAACCTGTGTTGTCACCAAATTTCAAATACGAGAAATACACTTCTCACACAACAGTGTGTACAGGAACAGTGTGTAAGGTTCAGAGGGATTTAGTGGCATATAGTGGTGAAGATTGCAGATTGCAACCGGCTGACGCTTCTAACGGTTAGAATTTCTTCAGTGTTCATTGTTCAGGAGCTTTTTATCAGGAGCTAAATTATCCTCAGTTCTCTTCATCTCAAAAATAAACAGACCAGGTGATTAAAATCACTAACAACACTGATTAAACTAATTTCATGTCACAAATCAGTGACTCTGGCCCAGCACCTGCTAATATGAACTCACCTTTTTTCTCTAAAAACTCTCCGATCCAGAACATTCAGGAGGTTTTTACTGTAAGTGAAAAAATAAGTGTTCATTGTTCAAGAGCTTTTTACCAGGAGCCAAATTATCCGCAGAGTTCTCTTCCACTCCAAAACAAATGGTCCAAGTGATTTTAACTGGTAAAAATACTGAACAAGGCCCCGATCACACAGAAAGTATTTTGCAGGTTTTCAAATGAAATGCCACTAGTAAAAAAAAAGGCTTGCTGCGCATTTTTATTGTTGCCAGGCAACCACCCCATCATCACCTACTTACATTAACCTTCCCATGTAATCAACCTACTATTTTTTTTTTATCACAGTAATAAGTAACTAGTTCCTAAAATGTTGAAGCAGAGATCTGTGTGGGTACATGTGACCCCAAAAAACAGGGTGGATCACGGAGAGAACCACCAGTTGGTCCAGGAGCTTCGCCTTGATGATGGTCGTTTCCAGACATATTTTAGGATGACTCGGGGGCAGTTTGACAACCTGCTGTCTATTGTCGGGCCGTATAGCTTTGGGTATCCAGCAACCACTACCACCAGTTTCTCCTCCACTGTTTACCAACTGTAAACTTGTTGTCGTGACGACCGCAGGAAGCCCACCTCTGAAATCATCCAAATGGACAATGGGAAAATAAATTATGAAAAAAGAGAATATGCGGGGCGCTTTTCTGCTCTGAGTTGAAGTTTTTTCAACTGGAGGTGGTCAAAGCGCTCTGGCAAAAACGCCAGGTGTCTGGAGTGCAGAAACAAAAAAAGCGCTGCTAAAACGCTTTCTGTGTGATTGGGCCTTAAAACAGTTCCAGCAACAAAACAGTGTTTCTCTGATTATGTTTGGCACGTTACAGACGGGCTGCTAGCCAGCACCTGCTAATATGTGCTGTGCTCACCTTTTTTCCTCTTAAAGGTAATTCCGTTAATTTGGAAAAAGAAGCACTAAATAAAGCAGTTTCAGTGTTTTCCGACGCTGCTAAGTATATTGCCCAATACTAAAACACGAAAACTTGAATGGCCTTGTCCAGTGTCAGAGTATTTTGTTCATTCTGGGCTACTATAGAAACATGGTGGTGCAACATGTTGATCTCCGTGGACGAGGACCTGTTCTCTAGGTAGATACGGTTTATTCTCAGGTAACAAAAACACTATGATTCTTATTTTCAGGTGATTATACACTAAAAAAAATACTTATTATATTGTATTCCTTTTCTGCTAATATATCCCCCTAAATCCTGCACACTGGACCTTTAAATGAAGCGGTGTAGAGCCGCTGCTCATGCTCCTCATGAATTATGGCTCCCTATCTCTTGCTGTAGTTGAATCTAATGAGGCAAGCATTAAATTGATACTGATAACTTGATACTTGATAAGGCAACATTAGCTGACTGTTGGGCCGCCTGCTAGTGATTCCTCCTTTAGTGAAGCCTAAGAACAACATGCTACTAATTAAAAGGGTTATCTCCTCTGCATCATGTATAGAAGATGTTTCTGCGTGTGTCATTATTCAGTTTGTGTCAACATTGCCAGCGTGTCTCAACTGATTGCTGTGTCTCAACAATCGTACTTGCTACCAGGCACAGTGCGGTCATTAAAGTTGATTAGTTTATCACTCATTCTCTGCAGTGCCTGCTAGAAATGCGTTCTTTCATGGCATACTTTTAACAAGAATCTCGTGGTTTCAAGTCTACTAAATCTTAAAAGTGTACTGTTAGAGTCTAATATTTACGCTCTACAAAAAACATGTTCCTCCTCCTCTCTCTCTCTCTCTCTCTCTCTCTCTCTCTCTCTCCGTCTCCATTTGAATTCAATTCTGTTTCAATTTAATGAGCTTTATTGGCAAGAAAGTCTCTCCGTCTCATTCTCCCTGTGCCTCTGTGGCTCACATTACAGTAAGGGCAAAACTTGCATATATAGTGCTTTTTAAGAGAGCTGTGTAAGGAGAGGGCATTAAAGTTTAACTATGAAAAGATGTCCTGCACACCGCCCCCGCAGCAAAAGTCACCCCATTTGTTCATTTAAAGTTTAGTCCATGTCAGGTTTAGATTGTCAGAGCGTGAACTGATCGTGGAGAAGTTACTGTTTAGATACGGACACCACTAGCACACTGAAGTGTATGCACTGGTTTCAGTTCTTTACTGTTCAATATATCAAGTTCTGTGATGACACAAATCACAAGGACACAGGACACAGTAATGTGAACATCTGCACCGTGTAACAACAACCCTGCAACAAATACATTTTAAGGCTATATTTATCATGAGACTGTTTAATATTCTCTCACCTTGTATACAAACAATGCCTTAAACTTAATATTAGACACTTTACTACTTTATAATATCTCACTACAGCAGCGACTTGAACTACAGTGTCAGCTTCACAAATACAAATTTTCTGTCAGGGCTATTACTGAATATTTGATGCACAAATCTTGGTACTCTCTCTGTGTCCACATTAAACTGTATATATTACACAGTAGATAATCTATACACATACTTTATTGTGTGGTGTAGTGGAGATGGTGTCAGTAAATAACAATTAGGTTGTCAGTGTTCTGCCTTTAGTGTTCACTGCACATCATTGCACAGGAGGTGCAGAACTGCCAGCAGCTAAAATATGACACCTTAGCTTGGGAGGAGGAAACACACTTGTTTGCTTTGCATGGTGCTGTGGTCTAAAAGGGCATGAAGCAAAACAGACTGCAGAATGCTGAAGGAACATTTTGGCTGGAGAAGAAAGCAACCAAACAGTCACTGGTTTTGACCGTGGATGTATAAAGAGATCTAGATACAGCATCCCTGTGAAAGTTGTGCACCTCTGTCTAGACCTTGATCTTGATCCTGAACTAGACAGGAGTGAAGTTAGTTAAATAGCCTATTTGATATTTACTGTTTCTGTGGCTATCATCTGTAATAGCTTCGTAGCAAAGCCTCGATTTCTCCCAGTTTTTGTATATATTGGAAAGCAATTTTAGGCAGATATTTCACAGTTTTAGTCAGCTTGAAATAATCAGAAATGACAATTCAGTTGAGAGCGCAAGAAACTAAATGTCTGTCAAACGCGCCTTTGAATACAGGCATAGTTAGGGACGGTCCTAAAAGTGCAGTATGATTTCAATATTTATTCAACAGTTCACATCTGTGAATTCGTATAATAAATAGATAAATAATTTAAAAAATTAGAAAGTGCACATTTCAAGGTTGTGATGTCAGTAGCTCACTCATTCATGTACATATTGACGTGAAACCACCTCTGATGTGTCTTCAGCGTTCCCTCACAACTCTCACCACAGCTGTTGTGAGATGAGACCGTGAGACTGCCCTTAGCAAATCCCTTAGCATCATTATCAATGACCTGTTGCCTAAATATGCACAGTTTAAGGTTGTTATTTCAGTACTTGCTTGGTGATGAATATATTGCCACACAAATCACTCGTCACATAATCAGATTATTAATGTCATATCTAATATAGCCTTTATGTTGTGCAAAATAGACAATAAGTATGTTTTCCTGACAGATTTGCTTGTGGCTCGCTTATAAAAATAGACCAGATGCCGAAACTATCCCTGCAGATTGGAGGGGCAGCCGCGGAGCTCGGGGCCGGGGATCAGGATCTCCTAATTACGAGCTCAGGATGTCATAATTACAAACTCTTATCTCGTAATTGTGAGATAAGGTGTCTTTTTTTTTTTTAATTCAGTGAATGCAATGCACTTCCATAGCACGAGGCAAAAGAAGCTCAATATCTGTGATATGAAATTACCCGGATGATTGATGCATCATTGGGCCCATAGAGCAGGAGCACTACAGACTGGATCCGCTGAGCTGGCTATGTCCGGTTTAAATAAATTATCCACTGATTATCCACTGATTTACAGATGTCTCTTTCCCAATGTAAGTCTATGGGCAAAAGCTATTTGGGTCCAGTGGCAACACAGGACAGACCCATGAGTTGTAATTCCACTGTTTGGCCACTATGAAAATTGGTGTCGCAGTCCAGTGCACTTCTTGGGGGCCTGGTTTTGACAGAGATTATATCCTCTTCCTCCACAAAAGGAACCATCTGCATTGTGGTGTAAGCATGTAATTCTGCGCTAGATTGGTTTGAAGTATGTACTTGTATTTTTCTTGGTTAAAGAAGTATTTCACAGCTGAAAAGACTGTTTCTTTGTGAAACTGGGCTGTGTATGCAGTAGAAAGATGCAAATACTTTGAAATTGGTGCTACATGACCAGAGAAAGCTAATCTAAAAAGACCAGTGGCGCTTACTTCTGTTCAAGCGGTAGAAAACCTACACCTACCAGAATGCACCATGCTGCAGCAGACTAATAAACGTTCCTGCTGGTGGCTGTTTAGACACAGGAAACAATATGTTGGCTGTGTGTTAGCAAACCACCTCAAATTGTAGTGAAACCGTAAGCTTGTTTTTGGTGAGAAATGGGCAACACAGCAACAGACTCGGCACTGCTCAGTTTGTACAGCCTTCATTTTAACAGTACAGGAAACAGTATGGCTCCCACTTCCTGTTCATAGGTGTTCTTATTACAGTCAAACAGTGCACTAAAATATGTTTCCGGAAACATTTTAATCAAAAAAATAAATAAAAAATTGGCAATACATTAACAGAATCTAGTTTTACTGTCTGATCCGAGTTTGAGAGTGAGAGGGGTGTCTCTCTCTCTTTTCTCTTTTCTTCTATACTTGTTGTGTCCGTGGTGGCAGGCATACAAAAATGTGGAAGTACAATCTGTAGTTTGAGCGACAGCCCCAGAACCACTGAAAATTTGAGCAGAGAGATCTGGTCGCTGGCACGATGGAGGGAAGTTCCCCGTGGTTCACTGCTTGAAAATCAGCAAAGTATCCCTTAAAGAAATCCAGATCAAAAACAGGTTGACACATTGTTCACAATAAGAATTGGAAAGCTTTTAATTGGGGTCTGTTCTGGTAAGTCTCAGAACATGACTACAACTTGGTGCATGCGTCTTTGAGGTGGAATGAAAAGGGAGCCTTTGAAAGCACCAATCATGTTAATCCTCTATCAATACTGTTCTGTGCTGCTTAATGATTGGTGACACACCTCCCACTGTGCCTTTCTTCCAGCTCTGGTACATTCTGGCTCATGGTGAGTCACCAAATTGCTAAATAAGCGCAGGCTAAAAAATCTTAATGACCCTGATGAGAATAAATTTAGCATGATGACTTAGAATAGACTTAGTCACGATCTGCTAATGAACCACAAAAGATGTTGAATTGTGCTGATAAACTGCCCTTGTTCATCCAGTTCTGCGAGATGTTTGAGCGTCACTGATCTTATTTTAGAGGAGAGTGGATGCATGTTATTTTGCTGGATGCTGAAAGGAAAGCACAAGCAGCAAACCGCTTTTATTGCGACAGTAAAAATATGGTATTTTCACACTCCTTCAAGGCATCTATTGGTCTACCTGCCTCCGTCTCTCTCTGTCTGTGTCAGAGCCGATAGCTGAAGTGTCAGGCTGTAGGCTACATGTTATCACCATCTCCCCCGCTTCTGCATTTATCATTCCCTTATCAGATTACAGTGTACACACACACACACACACACACTCACAGTCACACAGTGCTTCTTTCCTTCGCAACTATTACTAGTGCCACTGGGATCTGTTGGTAAAATCCAAATTGTATGCAAATTGGTCTGTGTGACTGTGTGTGCTCGCTTGAGAAAGTGTGTGTCTCTTGAACGGGGGTGAGGCAGTGTGTGGGAGACCAATCCAAACAGTGGTTTTGTAAGAGAACATATTAGATGAGGGGCCCTCGGGTGCAGTCTGCCGCTGTTGAAGACAAACTCTACAACCTCGTATTATTGCTGTGGGAATAACGCAGAGTTTACCCCAAAACAACCACCTGTTTATACAGCACACACACACACAAATGAAGGCATACACACAAATGTATTCACAGATGCACTCGAGCTTGGAAAAAAAAAAATCCTCGGCACGAGTTACACATCTATATACATTCTGAACACATGTACACACAGCTGCCGCAGTGCCACACACTCACACACACACACACACACACACACACACACACACACACACACACACACACACACACATGTAGTCTCGCTAACATCAATAGAAGGGTGTGTCTGGGAGCTATTTTAAATGAAAACCACATGAAAGAGAGAAGAGGAGTGCAGAGAGAGACGCTCCTTACAAAGACATCCAAACAGTGAAGAACTAGAAAGACAAATGGGAGGGAAAATAAAACAGGCAGATCCCACTCTGCCGAAAAGAAAATGCTGCTGTGTGTTTATCATGTTTAGGGCTGCAGCAATACATGTATTTATTTAGGGCTGGGAGATACAGAGAAAATCAAATGTCATGATATTTTTGAACAAATATGTGATATGATGTTACAGTGTTGACTATTGGTGCTTACACAAAATATTTACATTGAGATTTTCGATCAATAATCAACAGTAATGTGGATATAATGACTGAGTGGGTAAAGGCAAGTAATTGAACAGTATGGTAAATTCAGAAAATTACATTACTTTACTGTAATGCAGCCATTAAAACCAGGACACCAGGATCTGAATGCACTAAGCTGTCGGTGACCCTGATTGGCAGTTCAGCTCTGTGCATGGGAAGAGACACAGAAGTGAGGAAAGCAAACAAACGACTTAAGTCAAGAGGCCGTGAGATCAAAACAAACTTCTTATATTGGACAAGACTATTTTTTAAGCCATTGAGCACTT
This sequence comes from Epinephelus fuscoguttatus, assembly GCF_011397635.1. Classification (NCBI taxonomy): domain Eukaryota; kingdom Metazoa; phylum Chordata; class Actinopteri; order Perciformes; family Serranidae; genus Epinephelus; species Epinephelus fuscoguttatus. Next base: position 27,307,801 of record NC_064768.1, read on the forward strand.
TAGCAGAGATGATTCATAGTTATTTGTGTCATTCTTCGCTGGTGCACAGTTAATTCTTTGTTCTTTCAACAATGGGTCGTGTTGTTAATATATCTGGCTCCTGCTTCCAGTTTCCTTCTTTGAATGATGAATACAGACTACCGTCACCTGCTGGTATGGAGAGTTATTTCCTCTCACACAGGCGCAGAACGTTCGTGCTAGCTGGCTGTTGGCTGTAGTCTTTGCAGTGTGGTCAAGAACAACAATTTGGCTAAGACACAAGCCACATTAGGCGACGCAGCAGTCTGGGCCTTAGGACAATATTTATACTCATATTTATCCTTATTTATCATGATATAGATGTAATACTGATATATTGCCTAGCCCAAGGTTGATTATGTTGTAAATTGATAATTTAGTCTATAAAATGTAAGAAAATGGTGGAAAATACTTAATAATTTCCTGTATCCCTAAGTGACATCTTTAAATGGCTCGTTTTGTCTGATTAACGGTCAGAAACACAAAATTACTTCATCTTACAACTATGTAAATTGAAGAAAACAAGAAGTTGGAACCATATAGACTTGTAAATTATGTTTGAAACAGTTAATTTAAGTGCAGATATTTGCCTAATTGTGTCTGGTCTAATCATCTTTCATTACGATGTTTAGTATAGGATTGAGCAACAATTGTCAGGTCTTACAGATGTCTGCCTTTTAGTCTATTTTCGGGATCAGAGTCATTACTGGTTTGGTCTCTAAGAAACCAGTGAGCAGGGGTGTAGCACCAAATTCTGGGCCCTGTACACTCTCAATGTCAGTGGGCCCCTATCCATGCCAGTGCACAAGGCGCGTGAGAAAAGAAAGAAAAAAAAGGGGTATTTATTTAAAATAAAAAAGCATAAACGGGGTTTTAAGCTACACCCTTCCTTGCCTTCAGCATCTGATGCAGAACTCTCTACATCTACAAGAATAAAGAATTGGTATTAGCCTCTTAACATACAAATAACCCAACCTACTTTTTAAAGCAAGCTCACTTTGTATTTCTAGAGCCATTTCAGTGCAAGATGAACTGCTAAAAATAATGAAACATATGGCCAAGCATTGCTTATTATGTTGACAGATTGTCTTTTAAATGGGGCTCATTTTTGTGTTGCTATGGGCTGAGCTCTAAGGCTGTCAACCAAACAGTTATAACTGGTAAGTATCCACAAGAGGGCGCTTGACAGCGCTTGACATCTACCATTTAGAACAAGTACAAAGATAATGTGAAAGGTTGCGAATATGTTCATTAAAAGTCAAACGTGAAGTAAACATCAGATATGCTTTCCTACAATAGATGCTTAGACTAGCCTAATTATTTGCTATAACATGCAGTATTCATCATGGTCAGCAAGTTGCAGAAGTAAAAATGTTTTTAGCCATTTTTCAGCCAGATTGAGAGGAATAGCTAATTGTTTTTCTATGTTCTTCTCACCGCCTACACTTCTCTCTCTCTCTCTGTCTCTCTCTCTGTCTCTCTATCTATCTATCTATGGCAAAAATGTATGGCAAAAATCATAATCAATTATTTTTAATTGATATTGAGATCACAGTTATTTAACATGATTATTCATTGGCTTTGGTAACATCATGAATTTATTGAGAATTGACAATAGCTTTTAAGCACTGCACTGCAATGCTAAGGCTTTTTACCAGACAAAAATAATAAATTGCTTTATTGCTCAATTAATATATTACTAGTGTGCACTTGAGCCTACAGTGATATTGGTAGGCTATTTACATGTTGATGTATGCAGCAGAACAACTCGCATTAAGGCAGCGATTCTACCAGTCAGAAGCTCTCTCTCTCTCTCTCTCTCTCTCTCTCTCTCTCTCTCTCTCTCTCTCTCTCTCTCTCTCTCTCTCTCCCTCGCGAACCAACATACCAACGTAAGAGGGGGTCGGAGGGGGGAGCTCGCCCTTGAATACTTGAACAACGATCTCACCTTGTCTTTGCTCATCTCTAATCTCAGCCTCATCTTCAGAAGAACCGCCAGGACTGGCCACTGCTGCTCCTGCTGCTCCAGCTGCTGCGGCTGCGCCAGCGCCACTGTTTGTTTCTGAAACAGGTTAATGTTGACAACTAACGTTAGCTGGCCCGTAATTGTCTTTATGCTTACAGCCGCAAGCAGCCTGGTTGGCAACTAGCTAAGCTAAAGACTTCACGTGAGCATACAAACATCAGCAGCAGCTGTCTGGAGTGGACTACCTTAACTTGGTGGACTTTGCACCAACAAGCAAACTCGGTTCACCTTTGGGAAAGAAAGCAGTCAACAGCTGCCTCCCCTCATTCTGCCTTCTTTCTTTTTCTTTCCTCTCTTTCTTCTTTTGATACCCCGATTTATGCTTTTTGGGCAGCATGATGTCTAGCCCCCAGGTCATTCAATCTGGGCTCACTGACGTTACACTTGTCGCCGGTCGCTGTCGGGCGGACTAAACCATTTTGCGCCTCCAAGAGTGGGCCCCCAGAATGTCCAATATGTGGGAGGACTGTGACATAAAGTTCATTCTCTCAGTTGATGTTATCAATATATTTGAAATAAATTATGACACCAATTAATTGGAGGGCCCAATTCATTCGAAATAAAGACATCACCAAAAAAAAAAAAAAAAAAAAAAAAATCAGGATTTTCATGGGCCCCTCTGCCTACTCGGGCCCTGGGTAGTCAGGTCCACTTTTCCCCCCACTACCACGCCCATGCCAGTGAGCAACCACTGTTAATGTCTTTCATTTATATAATGTGAAGAGGCTTCTGTCCACTTAAATCAATTTGAATATATTGACAAAATGTGGAGGTCCACAGGTATGAACATCTAGCTGAGACGTAGATGTGTTTGTAGACTGTAGTTCTTCTCTAGGTTTACCAGGGGGCAGCGTAGAGAGGACCAAAGCCTTGCAGGAACTTATTTCTCTGGAGAGGCAGAATAATGCACATGTCAGTCATAAGTAAAGCTCTGTGTGTGTGTATCTGTGTGTGTCTATCCAAGGTCAGAGGAGGACTCTGAAGGCAACAGGGACATCTGCAGTGAGATTCTCCAGATGAAAGCTCTTGAGAGGCTCACTTCTACGGTCAGTGTGTGCATGTGTGTGTCTGACGTCTGGTAAATGCAGTATCATATTGCTGCGTCATTACTGTGTGTTTTGATTAATCATTTATCTCTGGTTTTTCACCAACAGGTACAAAGCGAGTTAGCGGCTGCTCTCGCCCGGAAGACTCGCAAAGCTTGTAAGTATACATTTAGAGTGTGAGTGAGTGGGTGTGCTTCCCCAAAAAGTTCTCCTGGTATGTTTTGTTCGAACATAAAGTGACAAAGACAATGTTGAGTGTGAATATCTGTCCGAAATAACTCGATTCTGCTTGTGGTTGGTTGCAGTATCAGAGCAGGACTCTGAAACGACAGAGACAAGCCAACAGGAGCCTCGCACGCCTAGCGAGGAGAGCAGCCCGGTAATACACACACACAGACAAACACACTCCTACTTATCCTAATGTCCCTGTCATGTTTCATTTTATTTTGCCCCTGCTCTTGATCCTTTAGTTAATTTTCAATCCAATCCAACATTTATATTTTACTGGGTAATCTGGACGGCGCACAATCGGCTTAAAGTTGGCCTACAGAAGAGTTACTAAAGCCAATCCAATTTAGCATAGAAATGTTCCTGATACCTCTGCACTGGGAAAATAAAGTATTAAATAAAGCTTGCAGTTTGATGTAATAGCAGTGGAGATTGGGAATTGTCAAGACAGGAAGATTTGGACAACCTCTCCTCACACGCAGCATAGCCAAAAAACAAAAAGGTGTGGTACCATACTTGCTCCTGATTTTCCTGGGAGAGTTGCGTTTTTCATTGCCCTCCTCCGATTTTCCTCCAAGGTCACAATTCTGCAGTATCTCTCCCAAATTTTTACACCTTCCTGGACAGTGCTACTGTACAGTTTCCACCCGCATAACCACACGGCTACACCACATGCCGCAATGTGAATGAGAATTGCTCATCCTCATCCTCATCCTCCTCAGTGTGTGAGAGGTGGAGAGAGAAAAGGAGAGTACATAGAGAAAGAAGTACTAATCAAGTTTCAGATGTCCTGGAAAGAAGAATTCCTGATTTTTATGGAAAGCTTTAAAGGAAAGGGTCATGCATTTTGTAAAGTCTGCTGCTTCGATTTTTTTCCATTAAGCATGAGGGGAAACTGATGAATATTACAGTAATTTATGCCATAGATTCACAGAAGTGTGTAACGCCTATACAGTATCACTGAAATACATGCAAAGCTGCTGTTTCCTTAGCCTGTGCCTATGAACACATGCTGTCGTTGTGAAAATCATTATTTGACAAAGCAGTTACCATTTATTTGTTCGTGCTCCACAGTTTGCTTGCTTGTTGGACCAGGCTCAGTATGGCCACTACTGGCTAATTAAAATTGAACTCAATCATCTCCAACACAGATCAGCTGACGACATTTATAATAACAGATCATAATTAGCTTGTTCTGACTACCTTGCTCTCTTTTAAAGGTCACTGAGTGCAAGTTGTGTGTGCATGTGTGTGTACAGCCATGAGTTCGCTGAATGTAGAAAACGGGGTCAGAGCAGAGTGCAGGGGAAGGTTTGCTTTCTGGTCCCATCGCTTTACAGTGGAAAGCGCTCGTTCACCATCAATTATTTATCCTCTGATTATACCAGAGATGAGAGCAAACAGGAATCAGAAAAAAGAGAATATTTTAAACACAATAACATACGTAGTACTTAAGATTAGTGGTTCACATGCTTTTGGCTCTTAATACAAAGATGTGGCTCTGTGCAACCCCCTTGTCCTTGTCTCCAGTTGCATGTGTCTATGACTTCTAGTGTACAAGTAAATTGTGACGTAAAGGCAAAGCTCACAATTTGTGTGCTCACACAGTATGTACCAGGCTGCTAAAGATCTGTCAATATTTCCAATGAGGAAACATCAAACGGGCACAGATGTTTTTGCCACAGCACAACCAACCTGGCCTCCATTTTTTTTTTTGTCCACAAGGTGTGTTATGTCACCATGGACCTTTCAGATGCTGAATTTTGCCACTTTGTGCAGGTGTAGTGAGAATAAAGGCACTGATGTTGGAGAATCGACCAGGCGACTCATAACTCTGCTTCAACTGTGCCTGACGATGGTCGACCAAAATTTCTGACATTTTAGAGTGGTTGGTCTTCGCTCCCCTGTACAATGCATGGAAAATGATGCCCGACGAAGCCGAAATACAGTCCAACTCTAAAATGAGTTGTGCAGCTCAAGAATTGGGTCAGAAATTGGCCAGTGTATGTCCAGCTTTAGAGACAAGCTGCTCTACCGAATAATGACCTGGCATGTAAAGATGGCAGAGGAGAGAAAAGAGCCACACATGAATAGAGTTGGGTACTGAACTTTTACTGATATCGACCAAATTACATTGGTACTACCGAGTACAGATTAATTTGAAATCCATCTGTGCCAAATGTCGCAACCCGAGAGCACATCTGGGTGAGAACATTGGGTTTAGGCAGAAGTAGCATGAAGCACCACAAAGAGCACTGAAGCCTCAAAGCCAGCAATGGAGCTCCATGGAGCCACCAGGTTTGACTTCAGACAGGAGGTGGATACGCCCCAAAGTCGGGAAGCCAGCCGTGTAGCTGTGCAGCTGCTTTGATGTGCCGTTTTGATCTGCTGGGATAGTTTCAGTGTCTGGCCTATTTTTTTTTATTTTAGTAATGACCTAGTGTCACTGCTACATGAGCAGATAAAGACAGACAGACAGACAGACAGAAGATTAGCTTTATGTGATTAGACAAAGCAGAGGAGCAGAATTGCATTTTAGTCTACAATGTCCGTCTTGCCGCTCGTTAAAAAGAATACATTTCTGTTACAAAAGAGAAAGTAAAGTACTGAAAAAAGGTACCAAAAAGGTTCCTGTACCAAATTCCATGAACCAGAACCAGTACTGGTTTCGGTTCAGATGTGAGCGGTACCCAACCACGATGAGTGAGATGCTCTGGTTTCGTAAGATGAGGAAATTGCTGCACCACCTACGCAACACTCTCTGTTTCGTTGGGCTGTGGGATTCATCCTGCAATCCTTTTGAGGGGTTTGAGAACCACTGCAGATTATAGTGGCAGCATGAGTATTAGTTTAGTTTATGTGACATAATGAGAAGGAGGACAATAAACCACACGCGGCTGCTTTAGTTTCAGTTATCCGTCAGCCTGCTGAAAGTTTTAGTGAGCCATAGATCTCAAACACAAGAGGCCAATGAAAACTTGTAGGTATATTGGGAGAGAGAAGGAGATAGACAGAGACAGCCGTACAATACAGACACACGCAGACAGGTTTATCTATGTGTTCTGTGTTTTGAACGGGAAGCTGAAAACAGGTTAACAGGAAGCAGCAAGGGACAGGGGGCTGTGGCTCTGATATATTGTGTGTGTGTGTGTGTGTGTGTGTGTGTGTGTGTGTGGCTACTCTACTAGATAAGAGTTGTCACTGGGGGGAGTTTTCCTAGTAAACAAATTGAAGCGTGGGAGTATGCTATCATGTTCTCTGTGTGTGTGTGTGTGTGTGTGTGTGTGTGTGCGCGCTTGTGATACCCTCTGCTGGAGCATGGCACCGTGGGATAGTCGAGCTCACAGGAAGGGTTAACCAACTCAGAGCCAAATGAAATATCCCCTCTCTCTCCCTTTTCCAGGGAAAATAAACAGACCAGGCTGCCTGCCACCGGTGATAACCATCATACTAGCAGCACCTTAGGGAGCACACACACACACACACAGTCATTTTTTCTGTCGCCAGGTCTATCCCAGGACAAAGCCATTAGTTTATCCGGTGTCCTGCAGCTCTTCTAATGAAATCTATTCTCAGTCTCTCTCTCTTTCTTTCCCTTCCGCTTCACATCTTTGGGTTTTCTGCTTTGTGTTTCTCTTTCCCTTTTCCAAGAGATCAATGTTACATATTCACATTTACACACTTTCTGTCTGCATCAGTTTGGCTGCCAAGATGGCTAACACATTTCTCAAGTCCCAGCTATAGAGGGGAGGAGACAGACAGACGCCCCCCCAACACACACTCTTCCCACACAGACACACACTCCCGCCCACTTATACTACTAATCACACACACTCACTCTTTCTCCGCCAGATCCTCTGACACAGAGCAGTCAGACTGAGACAAAGAGAGAAGTGCAACAGATAAAGGGAATTACAGACTGTGATAGATAGAGAGAATAAGAGACAAGGAAGAATTAGGGAGAGAACAAGGATCATTATTTCATCTCATTCTCCTCACATGGACATAAGGGACAACTGAAAACTTGTCAGTGCATGTTTCTGGATTATGCCCGAACCGCTCCCAGTCTCTGAACTGTCTTGACCTTCATCCCACCAATACTTTTTAAACGTCTCCACCATGTCTTGGGACTGTGGGTTGAGATATGTGTTCCTGCCACCTGTGTTGCAGCTGGGCGGGGTGTGTGCACTGCGGGATGGCAGTGGAAGTGGCGGCGGTGGCGGAGGAATGGGGACCGTGTGCGGACGCGAGGAGCTGACCAGCCGGCTGGGGCTGGAAGCCGTTCAGAGGCTGGCCAAGGACGGCTGTCGGCTGCTGCAGAACCACAACTACCGGCTGCCTGACAGGAACCAGGCGGTGAGTTGAGAGTGTTACAGTGGCACTTACATTTTGAAGTGTCATTCATGTCATACAGTGTACCAAAGCAGTGATGTTGTTCTGTGAAGTTGTTGGTCTCCCTCCCATGTAATCTGCAGAGTGAGTTGTGGCTGTATGGTTAGTATGAGTAGAGAGTGATGGACGTCATCATGTGGTAAATGTTGTCATTACTGTCATCACTGTAAAACACACACACACACACACACATACAAACACACTTCAGGTATGAGTTACTCATGGGTTCGGGGTCAGGGTTCATGTGAGTTAATCCTCATCAGGAATCTAAAGGACACACACACCAGCCTTGTCTCCTAGAAATTACATTTATATCCAACTAATTTAAAGATCTAATTTGTAGGACTTACAGGGATATTTTGGTAGAAATGGAATATAATATAGGAAGCATGTTTTCTTTAGTGTATACCTGAAAGTAAGAATCACTCTACATAAGGCCATTTGCATTTTCATGTCAACCACTGTAGTTAGAAGTCTTTCTGTGATGAGCAGCATCAGTAAAATCACTGATTTCTAACATGAGGCTCCTTTATTCAGTGTCTTTACTGGTTTAAATCACCGGGTACGTTTGTTTTGGAGAGGAAGAACCTGCTGTGGATAATTCGGCTGCTGTTTAAAACCTCCTCAATGTCTGGCTCAGAAAAAAGGTGAGCATACAAAAACATGTGGTGGGCGAGCTGCCCGTCTCCGACATGCCAAACATTCGGATTTTATCACCTGGTCCGTTTGTTTTGAAGAGGAGGAGACCTCTGCGGATTTGGCTCCCAGTTAAAACATCCTGAACAATGAACACTGAAGGAATTCTAACAAGGGGAAGTTTCAGCTGGTCACAATCTACGTTAATTTTGCATTTTCCCCCAACCTTAACCAAACTGCATTTGTTAAACCTAAAACGAGTCTGGACGCAAACCCAAAGTTCTGGTGTGAAGGTCCTGCACTTTGTACACACACTATCCTCCCCACCCATGTCCTTCTGAAGCCTACACCGTACATGAGTGTAGTGTTTCGTTACCTGAGAGAAAAACAGTCAAACCATAATCCAGGCAGTGATTACGTTGCCACAACAACGTAATTAAGAAAGCAGTTTATCAACATACAAACATCTAGGAGACTGGGTTGCACACACACAAACATACACATTTACAACATGCCTGCTTACTTATATACATCACCTGAGCACCCACACACATACTCACGCTAACTTAAGTTATCATTGCATATGCACTCAGAGAGCTTTGCTTCATTCATATCGCTTTAGATTAAATAACCACCAGCTCTCTAGCTCGTCTAATGTGGGTGTTAATAATGGCTTAGCGCAATGTGATCTCATACCCTTTCACAGTCTGTAAAGTACTGTGTGTGTGTGTGTCTATGTCGTGTGTGAGCTTGCTGGCTAGAGCTTATAATCATGTGTGGGAGCTTATGTGTGTGTGTGTGTGTGTGTGTGTGTGTGTGTGTGTGTGTGTGTGTGTGTGTGTGTTCATGCACTGCTGGTGCTCTGGCAGGCTGAGTCAGTGTGTGCACATAATGAGTGTGGTGTTAGAGGAGCGTTGTACTGTATAATCCCGCTCTACAGTGCACCTGAGGGCAGGAAACGAAGCGAGCACAGTCTGATTTTACCCCACATCACCATGGGTGTGTTTGTGAAATCTACCATACATCTCGTCAGCTCCGTGAGTTTGACCGAAGCTCGGCCTTGGGGAGTTTCCAGAGTGCATTTGATTTCACTTTCAAATAGTTATATATTATATTTTTTAACAGCCTTGCTACAGAAACTAAAGATAACCTTTAAATTTGTAAAACAATTTGCCTTCAGTCTCATAAAGTATGATTTAAAGTCATATGTGGATAAAAGTTATCAGTGTGAGACTTTACCTTAAAGTAGGATTATTATTTTTCATTTTGTGATGATAGTGAATCTACATTTTTATTTACTGCTTAATCATCAAGGTTTAAAGTTTAGACACTAGTCCAGATCATGAAGTTTCCTAACACGTGTTGTGTGCCTGATTGCAGGAAAGTGTGTATTTAATTCTGCACAAGAAACTGTGTTGTTTTCAGTTCAAATATAGACATATGTAATAATGTTTCAAAGAATCCTGGAGCAAACAGATAAATAATACTTAATGTTAAAACTTTTTTTAACTTTATTTAAAGCGAGATTTGAGGGAAAATGTTGGGAACAGAGTTGTTGAATTAATGTTAAGAGGTTAATGATGAAACGCCGATGCAATTCAAAGATCCCTCAGTCTGCACACACATGCCCTGTCTGTTGCTTGGTTAAAGTAAACACCCAAGAGTTTGCCTTTTCTCAGGTCAGACAAAATTGGAAACAACATCAAATCACCTTTTTTTTTTTTTTTTTTTAGCGCTCCATTAATGTAATGAAGCATGAAGCAGTCATAAAGTTTGTTTCTAGCTTTGGTACTGTCTTATTTAGCATAGTTAGCTGATGCTGTGCTAAGCTTTCTGTGTGTTGCTGTGCACATGGGGCGGTGAAATGACGTTAAATGGGGCTCAGGCATCGATGACGCCCATACTTTTTTTTTTTTTTTTTTTTTTTTTTTGACCAAATCCAAACTTCAGATGATGTTCAGTCGAGGTGCCATGTTGCAAGTAGTCGACACACACACAAGCCCTTGACAATGTTTACTACGTTACAGTCAACACTTCAGCAGCGACTTGGCAATAATGTAGCTGGTCACAAACACAACAGGTGAACACAACAGTAACAATAATTACAAATGAATCGTTTGAAAAATCATTCTAGTGGATGGTGTGGTACAACAACAACAACAACAGTGGGGAACAGTATTGTTGGAATCACTTTTCAGAGTGATTTTATGAGCTATAGAAAAACTGACACCAACCAAAATCCATCTGAATTTACTCCCGATACAGCTGCAGCACCCAGAGCATGCTTGGTGCCATGGTTAACAGAATGTGGATGCTCGCAGTCATTGTTATAGTTATGGCTGTTGGTGTAGACAGCCCTTAGGTCGTCTCCAAGTATAAAGGAATTGCATGTTGATCTATTGTCATATGTGTGCGCAGGAATGATGCTTTTCAGCCATGCACAATAAATGTAAGAAGATGTTCATTGTCCAGCTCAGGCTGCACTATGTACCAGAAACCAAAACCAATCAACTAGCTCAATTCACCACAAAGACCACTCTCCTTTTACTGGGTTGTCATGGTGATTTTTTTTTTTTTCCTTTTTGAGTTTTCTGTTTTTTCCATGACAGACAAGCTCTGACAAACCGGTGTGGGCTGTTTCCATGGTGATATAACTCATGTGTCAGTGCAGTGCATCTCTGCCTTCTAGTCACCTCAGACTTGGATTTGTTCACTTTCACATTTGATTCAGCCGTCAGAGTTCACCAGAGGTCAACCTGCACATGGGATTATACAAGGACACAGCATACATGACACACACAGACACACACAGGCTTTTTTGGTAGCTTGTGTTACTTTCTAATGTGTGTGTGTGTGTGTGTGTGTGTGTGTGTGTGTGTGTGTGCGCGCGCAGGGCTGCACGAATGATTGCTGCTGGCCGAAAAGCATTGTGTTTTCATATTCTTATCCATTATTTCCAGGAATCAGGCTGGGAGCTGTCATAACACAGATATGGCTTGGTCACGATCAGCACAGACACCACTCACACACACATGCACATGTACACACACACACACACACACACACAGAAACACAAAGGGAACAGAGAGTGCTTCCTTTAGGCTTTCCGTGAGGCCCACCTTTCCTCTGTACATTACGTAATTTTGTGTGCGTGTGTGTGTGTGTGTGTGTGTGTGTGTGTGTGTGTGTGTGTGAGAGTGAAAGAGATGTGTCCTCAGTTTATGACCCGTGAGTGGCACAGCAAGTGCATGTCCACTGGTGTCTGTTTTCTCCCCCCAAAATCTCAAACCTCTAGAGCATGAAGTCTGACCATTCAAAGACAGAAACAGAGACAGAGACTTGGCTTGAGCATGTCGAGGAGAGGAAACAGAGAAATAGTTTGCATGTAGAGAGGTGACAGTGTGGAGGGAAGGGTGGCGACGAGGTGGAGATACAGATGGTTGAATTGAAGGAAGGGATTGGAAGAAATGGAAGGAAAGAGACGGACACACCTGTTAGCTGAGAACAAGTGACAGTCCCAAGAACTGACTTCACAGAAGCAGTTATGGACGTTCGTACAGTACACATACAGCAGTTTGGAAGTGGTTTTAGACATCCTTACATTTTGTCTTTAAAGGTTATGTCTATCTAGAAATGATCAGAAATGTAATATCCAACTTGTTTTAACCCATTATAGGGTGCATTACATAATTTTATGGAGAGCTTTGAATGGGCCCAAAAAAATCAGGCCTGACCCTACATGAACCTCATGTTTTCTATCCCTCTCACACCTGTGCTCTATCTCTCTCCCAAAGTTCTCTCTGTTTTCATCTTGATTCAGTCCAAGGCGGCTTCTGCCATTATGCACGAGAACTGCCAGTTTAAAAAAACACAGGTTAATTGGGGAAAAACCTGACCTGATTCAAGCCCAGTGGAATACAGACAAATTACAGCCCAGCCCAAACCTCTTTGGTCGGGTCAGGTCCAATCGGGCTCTGGCAGACAATCAAAGCTCTAATTTTATGTATTTGTTTTCTCTTAATGCCACACTCTGACATGCTGCTATTGTTAGCTGAAAGTAAAGAAACTAATCAATCACTTCTTTCAAGATTCTCTTTCTCTCAAAGATAATTAATTGACGTGTCAGCTGATGGATATCGGCTCCTTTGGATAAAACTCATTGGATTCAAACAACTTCTCTGTCTCTTTCGCACTGCCTCTCGTGTTTCTCACTTTTCCCCACACTCCTCCACGTCTCTCACTTTCCATCCTGGTCTCTTGCCTTTCATCTTGCTTTCTTTTCTTGTTCTCCCTCTCCCTCTCTGTGTTGCATAACTTTCTGAATCTGACCCCTCCTCTCTGCAGTGTTCAAGTGCCTTCTTTGTATATTTTTCCTTTTCATGCCTTGCATTTTTTCTCAGGCTAAATTAATGTTGTTCTTGGGAGCTGCTGTTTGCACTTAAATCTTAACAGATTATTTGTGTGTGTGTATGTGCATATACATTTGCATAGTGGGAATGTTGTAAGTTTGACTTATGTTTTGCTGCATTTTCTGGAAGCCTTTTGATCTTGGGTGTGTGTATGTGTTTTATAATCCTGCCTTCCTCCACTCTTGGCCCAAAGTTGTTTTTCTTGGCATCTGTATAAAGACTGCGAGTGTGTTATCAGAAAGATCAACAGTTTGCCACTGTATCAGGAACACAGCACGGTGTTTTCTTCTTTGTATTTCCATTAGTTATAATTGGTTACATAATCTCTCTTTTTTCGTTTTTTTTCCTGCACATTTATTTTATTAGATAGTTGATGGTTTAGAGGGACAGGAAAGATCAGAAGAGATAAAGAGAGAGACTTGTGATAATGCATCCTGGTTCATATTTGAACCCGAGATGTGGTCCCCACTTAGCCGCAAAACTGTTGTTATCTTGGCATCACATCGGGGCCGCTGGGTGCGGTCTGGGTGCCAGCCCAAATTGTAATTAATGGCATGCAGTGTCAGATCTCTTTACATCAGCTGTCAGTGCCGTATTTATCAGCTATATGCATCTCTGTGTTGTTAATCCCCGAGGACATTTAATTTCAGCATGTTACCCTATGAAATCTTAAGCACACATTGTCCACAGGTGGGTTCACTTTGAAGACCTAGTAGTCTTCTACTGTATATACTGTACTTCATGACAAGTATAATAAAGAGGTTTGTCTTGAGTTAATGATAACTGGATAGGAGGACTGAAATTTAGTGTAGTTTGTAGGATTTAGTGGCATCCAGCAGTAAGTTTGCAGAATTGAAACTTCCCCCGTGCCTGAGGCGTGTAGGTGAAGCATGGTGGCCGACATGAAAACACAAATGAACCTATCTAGAGCCAGTGTTTGGTTTGTCCGTTCTGGGCTACTGTAGGAAAAACATGGTTGACTGTGTAGAATAGGACCCGCTCTGTATGTATAAACGGCTCATTCTACTGTAACGAAAGCAGTGTTTTGTTTTTTGATTATAGACTAATAAAAACAATGTTTTGAATATTATATGCCATTTCTGCCAATAGATGCCCCTAAATCCTACACACTGGACCTTTAAAAGAAGCTTCAGCTGTCTTACCAAGTCGAAGGCACTCAAAATGGAGTCCCGAACAAGATATTGTGCTGCGTTTAACACCTCCAGGCATGTTTTTTTTCGGGAGTAGTCAGCCAAGATACAGGCTTGGCTACCAGGATGCAAACCAGAGCCCGTGCAGTAGGCGGCAAGTTCTTTTTAACCTATGAACTACCTGAACGCCTCTACACTGAGTCATCATAAGGTATCAAAATAAATAGAAAATAGTGTTATATCATCATTATCATTTAACTGTAATGTAAATGTGCTGTGTCTCAAATCAGATCCTTCTGTCTTATACTAACTATTTAGAGTGCGTGTGTGTGTTCACACTGAGAAGTATGGTCAAATACAGCGCGCTGTGAGTACAAAAAGTTGAGTCTGGAATTGTGGACACTTCTCACTCTTAATGGGCACCATGTTGCCTATGGAGCAGAAGGAGCAGGACCACAAACATATTTCAAACTTATTAAATGTAGACAAACACCATTGTATAAATATTCATGTGTACTTTTCTCTACCACTATACTGTTGTCTGGATGCCATCAGTTTGTTTATTGGGTTAATTCTGAACAAATTTGGTATCCCAAATAACTAGTAACGCAAGCTGGCGAGCTAGCTGACAGTGGCACATTTTGCCATCAGGCATTGACGTTACATTGTGGCACAAGCTATACAATCTATGGGCTTGGTTAGGTTCAGAGTTGGGTATAACGTGTTACAAAGTAAGAGTACTTTGATTACTTTTTGCAGTAATGAGTAACGTGTTAGTTTGCTGTTTGAGTAATCACATACTTGAGTACATTTTCAAACAAGCCATCAGTTACTTTTGTTACTTTTAGAACGCTGGTCCTTTAGCTCCAAAACAGCAACGGCTGTCTTTTGGTTCTTATAAAGGAAATAATGTTAAACCTATCAGTCTGAAAGAAGCCATGAAGCTTGTGGCTCGCTATGTGGCAGAAGAAATGCTGCCGTTGTCTACGGTGGAGTCTAAAAAAAAGTGGAGGAGAACTCGCTGACAGACAGGTCAGACTTGCATTATGCCTGGTTCACACTACACGACTCTTCTGCCCGTTCTGAAAGTCACTATGTCACATTACATGATTGTGGAGTCATAAAATCGTGCCGTGACTTGGCCGACAGACATGACACGCAACACGATGGTACTCACCAATTATTCCCGGTCGTCTTTCATGGCGTGTGTGATGTCATCGGGCTATTCTTGTCCTATTTTTATTACTTTTACTATTATTTGAGTCACTGTGTGTGTTCATGTGTCAGCCGAAATGTTGTTGTAGTCACCTAAAAGCGTCAGCAGATGGCAGGAGCTACATTTGGAGCACCGTACGTAAACATTCAAGCTACTGTATCCTCCACAACCAAGTTCCTACAAATATTTCACAATAAAAGCCTATTTAGAAAATGGAAATATTCTCTCAGCCAAGGTTATAAGGGGCTTTTAATCTGAAAGAAATTCAGGAAGTGTTGAGTTTGAAATGACAGCGCGGTATGTTAACTTTACAAAGACAACGGAGTGGATAAAAAGTAAATATATAAAGATACAGAGGGATTAATAAATAACGGACCGTCTATAATGTAGTCTGTTTCACATAAGGCTGGGAGCCTCTGCAGTTGTGGTGAGTAAAAGCCCCGCCACTATTTGTTAATGTTATTACTTTATGTCCGTCTCCATGACGATGTAACATGGTTTGCTGGCTTGATGCTAATGACAATACTCACTGGGTTTACCCTTTTTACTCTGTGTGGTAACATCCCTAGAGGAAATATTAAAAATGCTGGGGTGTTGTTGTCATACAGTTTTCTACGGCAGCAGATGGTCCATTGCCCAAAAGAAATTGTAGAATACTCAAAAGTACTTTAAAAGTACTTGAGTTACTTTTCTCAGGGAGTAACGTTGGAAGTAGGCCTACTTTAAAAGTACTAGAGTTACTTTACTCAGGGAGTAACGCAGTAAAGTAACTGGTTACTTTAAAAAAGAGTAACGCAGTAAAGTACTTTGATGACTTTTAAAGTAACCCTTACCCAACTCTGGTTATGTTTGGTGTTTATACATGTTAAAATGTCTTCTGCGCAGTAGATTGTAGGATTAGGTTTGTGGTCAGTTGCTTGACAAGTTGTAAATAATTGCAAAATGTGACAGCCACTATCAGCTACAGACATTCATAGACATAGAAATGTGCGATGAATACAATAAATAAACAAATACAGAAGTATTCAAGTGAGCAAACAAGCAGATATTTGTCGAGTGACAATCGTTTGTCAAATGTTGGCGATAATGCTCAGCCTGGTTGCGATTTGCGAAGCAGAGGAAGAGAAGCTACCACATCTTGTGATTGTCATCTTCGTTAAGTGTGTAACAGCCATGTTCAATTTGAGACAACACAACCCTGTCAGAATTTGCACATAACAAGGAGTGTACACAGTAGTACATGTTAGTGTACTGACGGATGTAGCCGATTTGAGACACAGCAACCAACAGTCAACATAGAGATGAAGATTTACAAGTGACTGTTTTTTTTTAAGTGCCCCAAAATCACAAATTTGCCTCAAAGTGCTGTATGACATGTATAGAATATAGGACACCTCAGTCCTTAAACTTTAGATTTAGGTAAAAGTGGACAAAACCTTTGGATAATTTAAATTTAGGTTGGACTATGTAGCATTTTGTACTGTTTGTCAGATCTGTTGAATAAAAGGCAACAATCTGGCAGAATTGCAATAAAAAGAAACAAACTTTGAATCATATCGTTTTTAATCAGATGAAAGTGTGATACTCACACGCCAACATAGCTGAAGGAGAGACTTCAGTGACCTCAGTGCATTGAACATCTGTATCATACTCCAGTCGGGTGAGTCATCAGTGCATGTCCACACACACACACAGAGCACTTTGGGCAAATTGTTTTGTCCTCACCTGCTGTCTCTCAGGATCAGACAACTCCTTTCATCAGACCTTCACAGAGATAGCGTGCGAGTTGGCGTGGTTGTGTCTTTGTTCCTGTCAGACTGTCTATTGACTTGTTTTTGTTGTTACAGAGTTAGTGTATCAGTGATTGCGTTAGTGTTCTGCGTTAAGGCTCCATGATGTCGTACATCACAGTTGATTACTGTACTTTGGCACTTTTAATGAACCTTAGGACTCTTTTCAAGCTTCATGTGATTGTCTTTTTAAAAACTATCATTGCCAGGATATTATGAAATCGTGGAATGTATATAACAATATATGACTTAACAAAACTGTGTGCATTCCTACTTAATCTATCTGCATGTGTGAAAGGCAGAAACAGTGCAACAGACAGCCCTGCATAGAAAGCTCTCTGTGTCAGTTATGATTGCTGCTCGATCCCTCCGGCTGCGACGGAGACTGCAACGAGCAGCTGGGGGAGAGACGTTGCTTCTTTATCTCTCCTCCTGCTCCCGTCCTTTGCCTTTGATCCCCTTCTCTCTTCTCCTTTTTCTCACCTCTCCTCAGGCTGTTTCTTATTGTGCTCCTTTGTCCATCTGGAGCTCTGTGCCACTGTCACTGCAGGTGTGTGTGTGTGTGTGTGTGTGTGTGTGTGTGTGTGTGTGTGTGTGCGCGCGCCGAAGTCACAGATCAAGTTGCTGTTCATTTTTGGAGCAGGAGATCATTTCAAGTGTCAGCCCACATTTCTAGTTGTCTCCATTGTTATTTATTACACAATAGCATTTCTTCTGAAGGTAGGAAATGCAATACTTCCCTGTGATGGTGCCAACACAACCTGTGTCTGTATGTGTGGACTGCTGAGTGTGTGTGTGTGTGTGTGTGTGTGTGTGCTGCATTTGTGAAGGTGGTGGAGAAACATTTCAATCTTAATTGAACAGGTCTGGACACTGGAGCCTGATTAATACGGGAGTTTTGAGTAAGGCTGCACAATTATTGGAAGATTTATCTATATCACAATATGGCAAATCACAGGAGCTGCTTTTTTTTAAAGGTATAATGTGTCACAACAAACCATTATGAATGAAGCATTGTGGTACTACTGAGATGCCCCGGCCAACACATCATAATCCAGTCATAAGGGAACCTGCTGTTTAGTAAAGGCTCCAGCAAAAATCACATCATCATCGTTTTTATATTTTTCCAATGACGTGAAAAGCAAAAATTACCATTCCCACTAAAATTGCTACTCATATTGTGATTTTAGAGCAATATCTGTCAAAATAATCACAATATGATTTTTCTTTTTGCGTATTGTGCAGCCCTACTTCTGAGGCCCATGACGATATTGATATTAATTCAATATGGCTATTTGTGTTTTTAAATACAGACATAATGTAAAAACATTTTTCATATTATGATTTCTCAAAGTCGGTTGAGTCAGTGAAGAGTTGTGACGAAGATAGTATGTTTTGAGCGAGACATCACAGATGAAAATTAAACTTTTCAATACCTGACACAGTGGCGACACAGCTTGGAAAATGACCTCAAATATATCCGTAGCATTTCATACATTATATACACAGAAACCAATTCATCTTGTAACTACAAGTGCACTTAGATAGTGCGGACCTCTGCGACGGCCAAATGCCCTATCTTGCAATGTTTACGAAAGTGAAACATAATGTGTGTATCTGCTCCGTGATTCGGATCTGCTCCCATGTTTAATGTTTTTTCCCCAGCCTATGCTACAACCTTCATCCAGGGTTGGGTACCAAAATGTACTTGTAGTGACCAAATTATGTCGGATCTACTATGAACTGATTTACATCAAATCCATCAGTGCTAAATGCTGGAACCTGAGAGTGCATCTCGGAATGCTAGGTTAAAACAAGAGGTGGAAGTGTCTTAAAGCGCCCCAAAAACTGAAACCCAGCTAGAGCCACGGAGTTTAACTTCAAACAGGAGGCCCTGTTGGCTCCAACACCCACTCTGTCACCTGTTTCATCCGTTGGCCCCTCTGTTGGACTCTTTGCTTACGGCTCCTTTGGCTTCCCCACCAGCCAGTATCGCAGCACTGATCTGCAGCGATAGTTTTGGCAACTGGTCCATTTTCTTTTCTCTATCATTTTAGTATTAGCCTAGTATCATTGCCAGATGAGCAGACAGAGATAGACAATTAACTCATTGGTAATTTGAAAAGAGCAAAAAAGCAGAATTGCATTTTATTTTAGTAAGTGACCGCTACAGAGAAAGTTTGGTACCAAAAAGGTACTGTTGAGTTCTGGTAACAAATCTGGGGAACTGGTACCAAATTTCTCATGCTGGAACCGTTACTGGTATTGGTTAAAATGTGAGTGGTACCCAACCCTAGAAATACTGTAGGCCTATATTTTTTGGCCTGGCTGGTGTGTCCGTCTGCCTCTACTGGACACAGGTATTTGGTTCTCTTTCCTGGTATGCACAGCTTCGATAAGCGCTGACTGGGATTTCATTGATCAGTCTGCTCAATCAATAAAGAGTGGACACACACAGTGAGTGTAGAAAATAAAGTAGACACAGATATATGACATGGATTTTATTGCCTGTCAAGGATTAAAGTGTCTGCTGTTTGAAAACAGTATCCAATGTCTTCACTCCCTTAAATCGCCTCCCAACAGTTTTGTCCTTGCCTCGCTTTGTGACATGTCTCTCCCTCTCTCTTTTTCTCTCTCAGGAGGCAGTGGGGAGGGTTTGTCTGAAGGAGAGAGGACGGGACGTATTGGTGTTGCGGAGAGTGACGTCATCAGTGACGTCGCCATCAGACCGGCCCTCACCCACGTCGTCAGGGGGCGGGTCCAGAGAGGAGGATTGCGACAAGAGGTCAGTCCCTCCTCCTACATAATAAGAGCCCTCTTAACCGACACTAGCAACAAAAACATAATCATAGTACTCCTCCCTCTCGTTTTCAGGTTTTTACTTCTCAAGTTGCGACCGCACACTCTTGCAAGCACATGCAAAGTATCAGTGGTGCTGTCAACGCTGTGTGTATATGTGTGTTTGCGTGTAAGATAATGTATGCTTTAGCTTCTGGCACAGAGCGGGTTGAGGAGAATGGCTTTTTTGTTTCCAGCTGAAAGAGAAACAAAGATGACACCAAGACTGGTTTACCTCCATCTACAAATCAGTGTGTGCGTTAAAGATCATTTGTGTGTGTGTGTGTCTGGACAAGTGCATTTCCTTTAAGAAGATCTCTTTGTGCAGTGTCTGTGTTTGTGTGTTTTAGGCCAGTGTGTGCCAAGACCTAAGGCACAATGCAGGGAGTGTCAGTGACAGGCAGGTTAAGTGGGTGTGTGTATGTGTGTGTGTACCTCAGTGTGTATACAGTGCTCAACATCTTCAGTAGCAATCAGTTCCCTCCGAGTGCTACTGTAGAAGCTGTCAGAGAGAGGGCTTTAATCTCTGGAGCTCCGAGCTGACAGGAGCAGACGGCAAGGCAGTTTGTCCCACAGAAGAGCACCCTTCCTGGGTATGCAACGCTTAGATGAGGGCCAATCCTGCGGAAGTGTATAGATATGAAGATGACCACCGAACTAGTGACGCTTGCAGAGGCAGAGGAGGATATAGATGATGAAGATGAGGGGGACGATGATGATGATGATGAGGAGGAGGAGGACAGCAGTTCAGAAATCTGTACATTTGATGTTCCCTATTTTCGCTACATCGATGATGACAATGTGGAGAACGAGGAAGAGGAGAGGGAGGGAGGATGGAGGGATGGAAGGGGTCGTACTTGTTGCTCTAGTGAGGAAGATTCTTCGTCTTTCAGGTATGTGGTGGTGTCGGGGACACCGCTGAAGATCTTGGAGCATCTGCTAAGTGACCTGCGGCTGGACGACCAAAGAGGGGCGCCTGAGAGCAGGGAGAGTGGTAAGTTTGTCGACACACGTTTCCTGAACACATCTGTGAGAGGGCATCCGTGCACACATCATGGCTGTTTCTCCATGAGGCGATAGAAACATACAGATAGAACGAATTTCATTTAAATAAAAGTCAGCGGAAAGTTAGACAGTTTGTTATATAAATAAAGCAGTTGATGTTTGTCTCTGCCGTGTGACCAAAGGTATGTTTAAAACTCCCCACCCTCTCATTTCGAGGAATTTCATCTTCAGTGCCACACAACAAGTTACAACACAGCCCAACATGGATTTTTGTGTCTCTTTCATTTTCCATGCAGTGGGTTCAACCCAGGAGGTATGCAGTCCCTCTCGATTATGCTGTGTGTGTGTGTGTGTGTGTGTGTGTGTGTGTGTGTGTGTGTGTGGCTGCATGAGTCAGTCAACTCTCACACCACAGCCAGGTGTGTTTGTGCATTCATTCAGCCAAGTCATTGCCTGTAAATCTGAAAATATGAGGAACATTCAAGACGTTAAATGCTGTAATGGCTTTGTGAAATGATTCCCTCGGGGTGCTGCGGGCATTTCTGTTGCAAACAATTTCAGCGAGCTGTTAACTGTCATGTCTCATTTTCACAATCCTCAGGTTAACCTTATTGCTACTGTTTTGTTTTTTTTGACAGTGCAGGAGTTACAGTAGTGCTATACTGTTTTACTGTTTTTTGTCATTTGCTTTGTAGCAGCGTAGCTAGCACATAGACTGCACTGAGAGTGGGACTGCAACGAATTATTTTCATTTTAATATATTTTTACTGTTCTTTCATATAATCAGTTAATTGTTTATAATGTAAAATATTGGTAATAATTCCTGTTAGTTTTGTCAAATCAAAATAGTCCTTAGTAAGTTTCAGTTTCAGTTAAATAACGTAAAACTTCAGTTAGTAGCCTGGGCCATTATTTGCTTAAATCCCTGAACTCAGCAGGCCTATTTTGGGACAGGTCTTTAATTCAAACACTACCAACAACTTTGATTAATTTTTGATTTTATGAAAAACCCTTTTGATCCTTTGATCTGAGAACCCTTGTGGACTAAAGGAATATGAATAACTTACAAGGTAACTGAAGAATGTACACATAATTTGAGGTAGCCAACAACTTGCTTTTATACATCCAAAGAACTTCTATAAAAAAATTATTTGTTTATTTTTAATTGTTGTTTATTTGTCAAAATGTGTAGCTACACCAGGCTAGTAAAAGGGACTATAATACTATTTACGGTAATCAACTGCTGGTTTCGGGATTATTTGACAGTAAATGTGATGTGAGATCACAACTCAACCCCAATTTATTTATAAAGCACATTTAAAAACAACTCACGTTGACCAAAGTGCTGTACAAAAGGAATAAAATGCTAAAAATGCTAAAAACGCAGACATAACTGTCAGGTACACAGCTCACACCTTTAGAGACACAACACACACAGGCATGCGTCAGGGAAAACCACATCGGGGGACTCAAACACTAATGAATAAAAGTGGGTTTAGAGCCTGGACTTAAAAGAGTCAGTGGTGGGGGCAGATGCGATTGGGAGGGGGATGCTGTTCCACAGTTTGGGGCAGACACAGCAAAGGCACGATCACCCCTGAGCTTACGTCTGGAGCGTGGGACAGCCAGGAGCCCCAGGTCAGCTGACCTGAGGGACCTGGGCGCAAAATAGGGGGTTAGATGGTCTGTGATGTAGGATGGGGACAAACCATTAAGGGCTTTGTACACAAACAGGAGAACCTTAAAGTCAATTCTGAACTTTACAGGCAGCCACAGGAGAGAGGCCAAAACAGGTGTGAGTTAGGTTAGGTCATTTTATTTCATGGGCCACTTACAGCCCACTTTTATGTCAAGTGGGCCAGACCAGTACAACCATTGCATCATGACCCATAAATACCACACCTCCAAGTTTTTTTTGTGTAAAGTGGTACAAGTGCATTCTGAAAATGTCAGTCTGTCTACTACTCACTGCCATTACACGTTCTGCTCCTCTGTAGTAACACTGGCATCACCACAACAAAAGCCAGTGAGGAAGCAGGTGCCTTACAAACCATTTACAAAAAAGTTTTGGCAGTGCCTTGGCGATAAGGTTCAACCATTACTGTTTTCAGATAGAAGTCTGATACAGATTTTTTTGTTCTGAAGCTGCACAATGTTAAATGTTTTTAAATACGCCTACAGTAATGCAGCATGGTGGAGCAGTGGTTAGCATTGTCGCCTCACGGCAAGAGGGTTCCTGGTTTGAACCCAGGGTGGGGGAGCCCTTCTGTGCGAAGTTTGCATGTTCTCCCCGTGCCAGCAGGGGTTTTCCCCGGGTCCTGCGACTTCTCCCACAGTCCAAAGACATGCAGGTTAACTGGTGACTCTAAACTGTGTGAGGAGGAGTGTGAATGGTTGTCTGTCTCTATGTGTCAGCCCTGTGATAGTCTGGTGACCTGTCCAGGGTGTACCCTGCCTCTCACCCAATGTCAGCTGGGAGAGGCTCCAGCCCCCCTGTGACCCCTAAGAGGAAAAGTGGTTACAGAAAATTAATAAATGAACTTCTTCTGAAGCTTCTGAAGCAGCATTTTACAAAAAGTAGGCGACTCACACAGTTTAACTAGCATCTGAAAACAGGCAGTCTTAACATGTTCATTAATATTAGGGTTGCAAAGTCATCTGGTTGACCAGATTGGTCCCCTTGGCAAGCCAATTCTGGACTTCTTGACACCCCTGGTTTAGATTTTTGTCCTTTACATTCTGTTCAAGTAAAGCCCAGCATACACTGTATGATTTTTGACCGGATTTGACCCGATTTTTGAGACGCACGACCTGCCGACGCTCGGGCCGGATTTCCGCTTCGTCGTGCGTCTTTTGCTGTGCAGTGTACAGGGGGGGTGAGGGCCAATCATCTGTTCCAGAACCACGGTCGGACGGTCGGATGAATTTCTGACATGTCAGAAATTTTGGTCGGCCGGCACAGACATTCGCACAGTTGAAGCAGAGCCACGAGCCGATTTGCCAACGTCTGTGCATTTATCCCTCACTGCACCTGCGCGAAGATGTAGATCACCATGGCAACGCGTCGGTGGACTGTAAATATGGAGGCCAGGTTGGTTGAGCTGTTGCAACAGTATGAGTGCCTGTTCAACGTTTCTTCTTCCACCTACCACGACCACTATCAACGAGAGAAACGCTGGCAGGAGATAGCCAATATTCTTCAGCTGCCTGGTAAGTTTTTTCTGCTCTCATTTTCAAGCAAGCGCAACAAACATACAAGCTAGTGCGCTAGATGAGGTACAACACACACACACACACACACACACACACACACACACACACAGAGGGTGCACCCGGCTGTAGCCGGCTTACCTCCAATTCTCGTTGTAAAATGGACAAACCATACTGTCCATGTCTCTCAAGCCATCTGCGAGTCCATATGCGCCGACGCCTCTTCTTTTTGGACATTTCGGCACACAGTATAGTGCAAATTATCAAAGCAAACCACTTGTCCTGCTTCGTTGACAACAACGGCACTTCCGGAACAAATCGGAGGTTTCAAATGTATCTTTATTGACAGCTGTCAACGGGCAGGACAGTCAGCAGGGGCCGACGAGCCTTTTTCACCTGTACAGTGTGAGCTCTCTGATCGTGCTTGATGATCGGAATGTACAGTGTGAGCACATAAATCGTGAGCTTTGGCCGCACATCGCAGACGATTCACTCGTACAGTGTGAGCTGGTATTAACAACAAGATTTTAAAAATCGTACAGTGTATGCTGGGCTTAAGATAATCATTCCTGCGCATTCAAAAATAAATAAACACAAACTGATTTCTTGTCATAGTCAATGGATCGTGATGTCTTTGTCCACTGGATCAAACTAAATTCAATTCTGTATCACCACAGAGCGCTGGTCCAGTGAAGTAATAAGGTTATCACACAGAGACATCTGGGTCCCAACCTGCATTTTATAAAACCCAGCTCCTGCCTGTGTGCACCGTTTTAAGACAAGGCTTCTTTATGTATCAGCTCAGCACCACCAGTTCCCAGCAGTCCACAGGGAGCCATCTCACTGAATTGCAGGAAGCAAACGAAGAAAGAGGGAGAGAGATGAATGTCGGAGAGAGAGAGAACTGAGATGGTCTTTGTGGAGGAGGACTGCCTGATATTTATTCACTGAAGAGAGAAAAGACACTTTTTTTTCAAAGGAGGTAGAAGCAGGGATGCAGATCAAGAGTGTATGTGCATGTTTGGCTGTCTTTGTCTCTGTATCTGTGTGTCTATCTTTCGGTCTGTGTGTGCTGAATAAGCATGAGGGTGTGCGTGTCTGCGTGTGTGTGTGTGTAGGTCCTCTAGGGTGGTGCTGAGCATCAGTGTGCCGTTTTAGTGGGCTTAGCTGTGCAGCATGTTGAACAGGCTCGAACACGCTTCCACAGAGAGAGAGCAATTACCCCAACCACCCCTCCCCACGTACACGTAAAAACACACACACAACAAAAAACACAGCAGCAGATTACTGCGATTAGTTCAGCACGCACACATTTTCTCTCTTTTTCCTTTCTCCCTCGCAAGAGATAAAGTCCCCAAGGTCAGAACTGAATGAGTTATTCATCAGGGTGCTGTGTGCATGTGTTTGGGTGTGTGTGTGTGTACTGCTGTGTCTATGAGTGCATGTGTTTGACTTTGTGTGTGCCAGTGGGCAAACGCAGAGGGCATATGTTGAAGATGAAAATGGATATTTATCATCACAGAGAGCTCGGAGAGGGCGAGCGTGGGAGGAGAGTAGTAGTGGGAGGAAATGTAACCGCCGAGAAGGAGAAAATGAAAATGGGGGTGTAGAGAAGGGGGGTGAGGATGAGGAGAGTTCGGGATGGAGAGAGTGAGGGAGGGAAATAGAAGGCAGAAAAAAGGCCAACAGCTGGTCAAGAAGGAGCTGCACAGAAAGTAAGTCAGCAGGGTTTTGAAAAAGTGATAAGCTCAGTCAGACCTGCCTAAAAATATTTCTTGAGAAAAGTTGTATTTTTATTTCTAAAGAGGAGACAGTTGATCAAATATTAATGCCGCAGCCTTTGCTCAGTCTTCTATAATTGATTTCTTTGCTCTCTGCCCGACAGAGCCATATTTGGGTCACACATTTTCCCAGGAAAAGAGTTAGACACCACACACACATGCACACACATCACAGCTCCCTCACACCACCAACAATGGCTCATTACCCATCTGCCACGAGGGCTGTTTATATTCGGTTCTTACCCATTGAACACCTGCTGAGTCTCACACACACACACACACACACACACACACACACATATACACACACTGCTGCCGTCTCTCCTGCACATTAGCTTGCTCTACTCTGATGAATTTCTTTAGTTTTTTGAAGTTGTTGTGAATATGAGCCAAGAGAAAGAAATGTTTGCCTAGCTTTCCTTAAAGCTCTTTCCAAAGTCTCCAAAGATGCTAAATATGCCTGGCTGAATTTTCAGGAAATGTTTATGAAATTATGCACAAGACATGGAGCAGGTTTTTATTTGATGGAGTGGTAGGAATGGGAATCTTAAGTCACCTCACGATTCGATTATGATTCAGAGAGCTACAATGTGATTATGAAACGATTCTTGATGCACGGAAATTTTGACACATTAATAATTTTTCTCCCAGTGTGACTTATTGCTGCATTAAAAAGAGATCATATCTGTAATGATCCATAAATAGATGGATCCATTTGCATACAGTGTGGCTCTTGTCCAGGTCCCTTTTTCCTTCAACTTCACAGAAGCCAAAATGCTTCCATACACTAGCTTTTAAATCAGGGGGTGCCGTATCCGTGGTTACTCACGCTAACCCATTGTGGGATATTCATGTTGGCAAAGTGTCCAGTGTTTGCATACTGTAATATTTCACTGCAAGTTGTATGGTTTCATACTAAGGTTTTGGACGCACTAAAACTTAAAACATATCTGGCAATCCATGGTGTTTTCACATATAGTTCTTTTTAAACAAACTGAACTCAATCCTCTTAACGTGCACCAAAAAGTGGACCAACAGAAAAGGGACTGAGGTCAACTTCAGCTCTGACGGGCCCTCAATCCTCTTTCAGTTCACACTATAGCCTGTATGTAATATATATTGACACAGTTTATTTTTGTTTACTGTGATGTGGCACTGCAGTGTGGTTATGAAGCCCCTCACTTTCAGATGAACTTAAAATTGAAGTTAAACCTTAGCGACTGTTGCCGTTTGATGTGTTCTACATTCCACATCTGGAGACATGCAGTATCTTCCGTGGACCAAACTACTCCTCATCCTGCATCTTTGCAAGCGTTACAGGCCGATGTGGTTTTGACTGTTTTTTTCAAGTGTCCCAGTGCAACAGCATGTGATCGGGAGGGCTGAATACAATGGCAAAGAGCAAAGAGAGCCTGGAGCGCTTTGTGTTCACAAGGCACAGGTTAAGCGAACAGCACCGCTGACTTGAAGCCAGCCATACTCAGACCAGCTCAGGGTCTGAGTTCTCTAGGAGTGTTCACATATGTGCAAAAAATGAGTCCGTTTAGAGGGCTGATTAGGGCCAAGTGTGAAAACACTGTAAGATAAATGTTTCATGGTCTTTTTATTTTAGAGTTAACTGCGTTAATTGATGAATTAATAATTTAGAAAGCACCTTACAGTGTCCTGTCTGTATAAGAATGACAAAATGTGGGGTAGGTGGAGAACAATACTGTTTTGTTATAAATGTTATGTGTCACTAGCTTGAGCAGCGGATTTGTTTTATGTTGTCTGATTGCTGCTCTGCTCCCTGAATGTTAGTCTCTGTGTGATGATGTAGAAAGTATTCACAGTATACTTAACGTTTGTCTTGCAAATGCAATTATGTAGAATATTAAATATAAACATGCTTGCAACCGCTGCCTTTTGTGAAGATGGATTACTAGATAGGCTAACAGTAGCATGTCTATGTTGTAGACTGTGCGGGTGCTGCAATGCTCTTGTGGTTGAATTCAGCCTCTATGGTTCTGTCAACAGCATGTTAATAACTAACATTGAGATAAGTGATATTTGACATTTGTTTGCGATCAATTTTTTTTTTCACCTTTTTAAGTTGCTATGGCAAGTGTCTTAGCAAAGAGATGCACATATTCACATCCAACAGACATGGAGCAACAAGGGCATTCATCATTAGTCCTCTGTCTGTCCACCTGATGAATGTAAGCCCAACATTCACTCTGCTTTTAGCTCTATTTTTGGTCACCACCGACTCCTGAGGGAAATATCTGGCTCTTTTGCTGCTAGATGCTCCACTATTTTCACAAGCTAGTTGCTAACTTTGTCCATCAGCAGTCCCTTTTCACATTGCACAGTCATGTGATCCACTGTTGATACACAGTGATTGATTATCATGACTTAAAAGCTACGAAGGACCACACGAGGGGAAAATGGGAAGGATCATTCTTGAAGTTGAGGGGTTAAAGCCTACTTTTAATGTGTTACACATGGAGGGTACATTTATCAATAGATAGTGTTGAGTGAGGGAATCAGAAGTGAAGAATGGGAGAAACCAAAGGAGACTTTTCACATCTTAATTCAGAGATAAGTCGACCACTTTGCCAGTGAAGGCCTTGGAAGTGACTGATGATGTGTTTCCTTTGTTTCAGAAATGCTGTTGGATGACTTCCTGTTGACCTATCTGGTGTTCATGTCCACTAACGACCTCTGTCAGGCTCTGCTGGGACAATATCCTTACTGGCAAACACACTCGTGTAATCTCACACACACACACACTAATCCTCTCAGCCTCTGCACTGTTCTTCGTTGTCTCCTTGACCGCTCTCACCTATAGCAGCGCCCGCTGCAGGGGCCAGGAGGAGGGCAAAGATGCTCTCTTCAGGAAGCGTAAGGTACTGCAGCTGGTCGCCCACTGGAGCAGGCTCTACAAGGACTTCCTGAAGGAAGAGGAGCACGTCAGGAGCTTTATGAAGGTACGGCACTACTCGTAACTAAAAATCTTTCTTTTCTCCTCACCATGTCTTCTATTTCAACGATTTAATGAGTTTGATCCTCTGGTGTCCTTTCACACGTGTCACTGAAGAACATAAGAAGCCTCATTCATCTTCATTTGTCTCTTTGTCTCATTCTAAAATGGGGTTGTCCTTTGTTAAGTTCTGCGTGACAGGACATCAAGCGTTTTGTGGAAACAGAGAGCTGAAAAGTGTGTGTGTGTGTTTGATCTTTTTGTTTGCTGGATGTCTGGTTAAACTGTACTTTGTTTCAGCTGTCTCCCACGGGGAACCTCGCTGATGATTTTATCATCTTTCTGATGAAGCAAACTAATAAGAAAGGAAAAAAATACACTTCATGATGAATCATACAAATAATGAGGGATATTATCATAATATGTGGCTGTATGTTTTTTTCAAAGAGTAATACACATTGGCGAAGAGAATAATTCACATCTATCTAATGACAAGTAACATAAAATTATCAAATCTTTAATTTCACGACCACTTATCATTTGTACAAAACACAGTGTCATCCGCAGGAAATCACGGACACTGAAGAGACACACATACAGATTATTAGTGTCACATTTCTCACGACAAATGCTGCTGGTACCCACTGTGTTCCTGTTACATTTTCACATGGTCGGCTGAATTGGATTTGAATCCCCGTGACGACCGTGACACTGAGAGAGAAACAAACACATGCAACACGATCACACGTGTGCTCGTCCACACGCTCACCCGCAACAAGCGCGCGCACTCACCAATCACTTGTCCCTCCGTAACCTGCCGGCTCCGCTGCTCGGTGCCGGGTTACCATGGAAACCAAAGTGCGAGGGTTGGCATGGGTATAATCTCATATGGAGTGCGTAACCCAGGTGATAGTTGCCTAGTAACAGAGGAATGAGAGGGGAATTGGGATGGGAGGCTACGGTGGGTCAATGACAGCGATAAGCAGGTGTTTGGAGACGTGTGTGTGTGTGTGTGTGCGCGCGCGCACGAGTGTGGATCCTTGCAAGTTGTTACTGTTACTGCCTCCTGAGCTTTCATGCTACTTACTAATTCTCTGCCAAGCACGCACACAGCCAGGCACACACAGACACCACAGAGTGTGCCTAGTCAGTCATTTAAGTACAAGGTACAGAATTTGTCTGATGTTTCTTTAATGTAATCTACCTACGCAGCATAATTTACACTTGATGGTACTCAGTAAATGAGCTGAGCAGACTGTAATGTTAGAGCCAGGTGATTTTTTTGGTTCAAATCATCCTCATGAACCTCGGTTGCATGTCATACCTCCTTTATGGGAAGTAGTTTTTCCTGACGTTGGGTACGTTTACGTGCACTCTGCTATTCCACTAATATTTCAAATAGGACAATTAAGATGCGGTACATGCTGGTATTATTTGGATTTTAGGAGTATTCTTTGGACAAGTATACAACACACTCACAACCTGAGTTTTTGCTGCAGTTTGCACCACACATCCTCTTGCCTGTTTACGGTCAGCTCTGTGCATTGTCATGGATTTGTTGTACACAAACCAACAAGCCAGCAGTTTGGAAAGGCTGTGGGATAGAGATGCATGTGCAAATGAAAAGCCTGCATGTGTGGTTGGAAGGAAAAACACACCTGCTTTTAACCATTATGAGAGACTTGGATATCAACAGGTTTTTGGATATCTGCAAATATTACAATGCCAGTGGTTAAAGAAGTGAAAGAGGGAGGCCGTCTGACAACTCTGCCACCAGTGTAAAACTTTTATTATTGTTTATTTATTTGCACATATAAAAGGAACAAATTATAGATTCAGTACAAATCACTCTATATAAAGAGTAGGTTAGAGAATGTGCAGGTGCGGTCGGAAACCCGAGGAGTACTTGACCCCACCCTGACCTTGTTTAGTCAAGGAAAATGAATAATGTACATCTTATGGGGTAAAAAGTAAATAAATAATGAATAAAATAAGGTTAAATAAGAGAAAAAAAATGAAATAGGAAAATAAAAATCAAACGGAACTAAATAATTTAAACAAAATCATTTTACCACGATCGACTCGTCCCAGTAAACTGTCAAACATAGTGTCAAAATAGTTTCATCAATAATCTCTTTTTAGATATAGACAAGGAGGGAGTGCTGTCTGCAAGATGATTATGAAGTTCATCCTACAATGTGATCCCTTAGTATTTTATAGTGTTTTGCCCTCTTTGAAAAAAATCCTGGCGCAAGTGACAGCTGTTCCACTTTTCTGTAGTTTGACGTGATCAACGACATGTTAGGAGACGTAAATCCAAGTGTGCATGGCTGCATGTAAACAGAAATATTAGTGGAATATTCATCTTCCTCAGCCATGTTAACAGCTTAGAAGGAAAATTGTCTTTTTTAGAATAAGGGCAAAGAAGAGAATATTTTGTTTTTGCTTGCCAACCATGAGGACTGGTAGGGTTAAAAGGTTCCACCTAAATTACAAAACAAAAAAAATCCTCATTCGCCTCTGTTATGAATAGTTTTGTTTTGAGATTTATTCCACCTGCTGCTAAGAATTAAGATGAAAGGGATTTCATTTATGATGCTCAAAGCATTGGAGTATGATTTGGGACTTATGCCCTATCCTACAGATGGGTGTAGATTGTTGTAACGGGCAGCTAATCAGATATCTGTTTAATATGGAGCCAATGTACAATGTTGCTCAGAGACCGAGCCAGGTGGATAGCAGTGTTAGAGTCTGAGAACATCCAAAGACCAAAGACTAAAGCATTCAAATGCTTCTTGCTGCCAGTTACCAGCCTTCCTGGTGGACCAAACAAAAACAATATTTAACCATCAATCAACAAGTGCTAACATGTTCCTGCACCCTTTGCTCTCTGTTAGACCCTGTACAGGTGTGTTTTAGAGGATCTGTATGAGTTCCCCACGTTGGAGAAAGACCTGAAGGAGTTCCAGAAACTTCTGCGCCGTAGACAGTAAGTGTGCACAAGGAGTTTGTTCTCTGTATCAAATATGACTAATCATTACTGTATGCTTTTTAATTTATTATTTTTCTATGCCCACCTGCTTTTCTCCTCATCGTTGTGCTTGTTTCTTTCCTGTAGCACGGTCGATGACTGCCCTCCAAACCAAAAGGTAAGCTCGAGAGACACTGCATGACACTGTCAGCTACATTTTACTGCATTCAAATGCTTTAATGGCATACATAAAAATATAATTTGGCGTGCAGTGATATGATTTTTTTCAAAGCCAACAAATGTTCTTGTTTGTGTCAGCCAATGTTAAGTAACAACACCACTACTTAAATTACTCGTTCAAGCCAAAAGTATAGGGTGCACAGACAGTCTATGGGACTAACTAGCTTACTGCTACTTCCGCTATCTCACTGGAAGTTGCGTCCATAATCATTTCTACAGTAGTGCCCTCAGGAATAAGGTGGATAGGAGCTGACACAGGTGTTATCAGTGCATCACTATATTCAGTGAAGTATAGACACAGTATTATACATCTCCATTTTTCTTCTGCTCCTTCTCTGTCAGAGTAAACAAATGTATCAGCAGCTGAGTTTGAAGGAAAACTGTTTGCCACTCCGAAGTCCACCGCCTGATACTAGAGAGGGTGAGTAACAGACACAGAAACATGCACACACACACACACAACACGCTGCCCGGGACTGTTCACAATCACGCATAATGACAGCCTGTGAGTTTTAATTTCAATGTGCAGATGCAAATTGCTTAAATACAGCGTGCTCAGTTTCTTTGTCTGCTTGAGTACTTGACAAAATTAACCCAACTCTCTCGTAAATACTTAAGATTTTCTGCATCTGCTTGATTATGATTTTACAGTATTTCGGTATTTTTATTTTAGCTATTTACACTTTTACAGTATATGTGCGGCACATTAACTGCTCTGTGAACATTGTCTGTCTTCCAGTGATTTGTTGCGTGTACGTGAGTGCTGACTCCTACCTGAGTGTCCACACACACCCCTCACTGGAGGCCCATGAGCTGCTAAGAATTGTGAGTCTGAAGATGGACAGAGCAGAGGAGGACATGGTTCTTGCTGTGGCGTCACACAGTGGAGGTACACGGACGAACACATAAAGAAATGCACGACCTTGTTTGGGCTGGTTTGGTCAGGTTTTCATTCCTACCTCAGTGTCATAAACTGGATCTTTCAAGCACAGTTAAGGCTATTAACTACCATTTATTTATCACACTTAGCTATAACAACCATTTCTACGTTACTTTCAGCTATTTCAATTAACTAACTCTTATTAGTTACAACATGATCTCATCCCAACGTTACATGTCATATTTTACCACATGGGCAGACACCCTGCAGCAGTGGTTAATACAGCTATTTTAACCGTGTTTGGTTACTTATAGTTAACGCTAATATTTGAATCTTTTGTTCAGTGCTTTAAAATAATGTAAGCCTACTGTTTGAACTGATTTTTCATTTCTTGTAGCCAATGTTACTGTTTTGACTGTTTATATGCTCATTTTAGTTGACGTTAACTATTTCAACTGTTTATTCGTTACTTTTAGTTAATGTTAATAATTCTTTCATTTTCATTTTTTAATTAGATCTTATATACTTTATTAATCCCCAAGGGAAAATTCAATTTCTTCACTCTGTTGTCTTGCACATACACACACATGCACAAACAGGACCTATACATGCATTAAATGGAGAGATGTCAGAGTGAGGGGACTGCCCTGGACAGGCACCCAGAGCGGTTTGGGGTTTGGTGCCATGCTCAGGGGCACCTCAGCAGTGCCCAGGAGGGGAACTGGCATCTCTCCAGCTACTCGTCCACACTCCATATTTGATCCGGTCCCTATGGACTGAGCTACTGCCGCCCTTAATTACCTTTTTTTACTTACTTTTTTAATAGCTATCTTTTTCAATCATTTATCCATTACATAGCTTTTTATTTTTAATTAGTTGCACTACTCCACAGTCTTTTTCAATGTACCTCTTGGCAATTGCAACACTGGGATACAAGTACCCCTGGTTGAGAGTCACTGCTCCACACTCTTGGCTCTAAATTGTTATCAACATTCATGTCTTCCTCTCTTTCTTTTTCTCCTTCTGTGTGTCTCTGCAGAGCGGAGGGTGTTACAGCCCAGTGACTGTGTGTACTCAGAGTCTATGACCCCACAGGGAAAGCTTGTGGCCTGTCGCAGGGATCTCACAGAGATTCTGGTGTGTAAATGCTGCTCTGTTAACACTTAATCTCAATTTTTCACGAGCATTAATCGAGGCTAAAGATGCAGCTTGCAGGTTTAAAGCAAACCACGACCTCTCAAATGTGATTATTGGGGGCATTTGCTGCCTCTAATATTGTTCCTAGCCTCTGTATCATCTTGTGGCTAAATCAGGCATGAAAATAAATATTCTAAATCCCAGAGTGACATATTTTTACAGTGTTACGATGAGTCATGCATCATAAGCAAGCTGGAAGAACTCAGGTCAGGTTATTGTCGTTAACTCTGACTCAATAGGAGAGAAAAGGTGTGAGCCACAATTGTTCTGTTGTTGCCCAACCGTGACAGCAGGATTGGAAAGTGCTGTATCAGGGCTCAGTGTTGTTCTGTAATGGCATGTTTTTTCTTCCTGTGGAGCTTCAGTGTGAATCATTAAATAATTTAGCAATATTGGGCATTTTAGAAATCATAGTTTGAAGGATTTTGGTTTCTTTGGGGTAAATTTATTTAGCGGCCTATCATTGACAAACTAGGTGCTCTACATTAGATTGATTTATCTACTGCCCAACTTACAGGCTGGTAAGGCATGTAATACTCAGTTTTTATTACGCATATTGTCTGTCAGGCTGCTGTAACCAGAGCTAGACAGAACAATAGTGTTACAGGAATCACTGCTCCCTTCTCAGCTTTCAGTGCTGATTGTAGGCAGGAGGTAATTGCTCTAATAGCTCTGAGCTGTATTGTTTCCTTTGAATGTTGTGATGTTTGAATCCCCCCCACAGCCTCGTTGTTCTGTAAGTTATTATGAAGATGATATATTCTTGCTATTGTTAAGCTTTTTTGAGACAGCTCTATTCCAGTAGAGCGATAGCCCCTGTGTGTACGTACAGGGTGTGCTATATTTTTGTGTATACCTTACCTTTCTGTGCACTAACTTTACTTTGTGTGAACAGCCTCCTTTAACAGACAGCGCTGAGCTAAGCAGGAGACCGGTGCGACTCTTAGGTATTAACACCTGGGACGTGGCAGCTGCTCTGACACACCTGGACTGGAGCCTTTTCAAATCCATCCACGAGGTACACACAAACACTCAAATATATGCATGAAGGGTGTGCACATAGTTTATAATAAATTCATATTCATGACAGAGATTGCTGGAACATAAGCATTAAAGATGCAAATGCTCTACAAGACTTGCTGGATCATGAGTACAGAAAGTCGTCTTGCAGCTGAGCGGCTGTCAGGAAAAGCTGAATATTTGTTGTGAAGACGCCGCAGATGAAGAGGCACAGGCTGCACCTTACACTTTCTGTATCTTTAGGAAATCTAGACAATGTTTTCCCATTTTTAAATATGTGAGCTTTTGTTGCTTTTCTCTGTTTTTATATGATCGTAAATTGATATTTTCGGCTGGGTTTGGACTGTTGGTTGGCCAAAATGTGTACCTATTTTTGGACATTTTTGGATTTCCACTCACGTTCTTCCCTCCCTCCACACGCAGCAAGAGCTGGTGTACTACACCCTTAGCCGTGCTCCTGGCACCGGCCACACGGTGGCGCTCTCAGTCCTGCTCCAGCGCTGTAATGAGGTCCAGCAGTGGGTCATGTCTGAGGTGCTCATGTGCGTATCACTCAACAAGAGAGTGCAGCTGCTAAAAAAGTTCATCAAGATCGCAGCTCAGTAAGAACACATGCACTTTTTTGGAGAAATATACACAAATAAACCTGCATGTATCAAAAACATCAAGGCTCCTGTGCACTGATACAAGTTATTCTACATTTATGTGTATCTGCAGTTGTAAAGCCCAAAGAAATTTGAACTCTGCATTTGCCATCATCATGGGTCTCAACACAGCAGCTGTCAGCCGACTCAACCAAACCTGGGAGGTAAGCATATGTGTTTTAGCATTTAGTGAACTTATACACTTGTTTTAAATCAAATTCTGACCAAACTCTTTCCTTTAGAAATGTCCAGGGAAGTTCAAGAAACTTTTCTCAGAGTTGGAGCTCATAACGGTGAGTCTTACTCAACAGAGACAGAGATAGGTGCAAAACTTGAACTATGATCCTTTTTTAGCCTGATAATCAAATCTTAAAATCTCCTCTCCTTCTCTGATCCTTTCTTCTCATTCTGTTTTCTCGCTTTCTCCACCTCCTGTCTTTGTTCAGGATCCATCTCTGAACCACAAAGCCTACAGGGAAGCCTTCAAGAAGATGAAGCCTCCCAAGATCCCTTTCATGCCTCTTCTCTTGAAAGGTATCATCTCCGACCCCTACACACACACACACACACACACACACACATACACTTTATTGCTTTTGGTGAACGAATCAGTAGTAATGAACTTGTCCTCTGCTCTTAGATATCACCTTTATCCACGAAGGAAATAAAACCTTCCACGACAACCTGGTCAACTTTGAGAAGCTGGTGAGTTGAGTCACTTTCTAAAGACGTTCATTGTTTGAGTTTGTGTTTCAATGTCACACAGCAAAGACCACATATTAAATGAGGCGATTGTTCAAATTTTCATCTCGTAACTACATTTATCACAAAACAGGATTCGTCAACAGGTGATTGATCGATCACATTAATAGTAAATGCAGTAATTGATATAGCCCTCATTTACAATTTGCCTCTAATTCACCCATCCACACACACGGATGGCAGCGAGCTAACGTGCAAGGTGCTGGTCTTATCAGTGGGAGCAGTTTGCCCAAGGGCACTTTGATATGTGGATATGTGGACAGGAGGAGCTGGGGATCCAACTGCCAACCCAGTGATTAGGGGTGACCAGCTCTACCTACTGAGCCACAGCTGCTCCCAATCATACGTTTGTTTCTCAGTAATTAATCAGTGCAGCATGTCGCCAACAAGGAACAGAAAGAAGAAAAAACAATTTGATTTCTTTTTTTATTTTTACAAGAAAGAGAAGAAACAAACGGCCTCATCAGTCACAATCAGATGCTGATGTGTTAGTGACTAAACTCACCGCTGCACTGCGAGTCAGACACAGGCAGATGTTATTTGATAACCACAAGTTTGGCACACATTAACCACATTAACCATAGGTGCAGTTTGAACTTTAAGGTTGAGGGTTCACTACAAAATAAGTCTTGAGGAATGTAATGCATACAACAGAGGCTTTATTTACAGGAGAATTAATAATCAGATTACCAGCAGGTGCATTTTCATATCCACTAATAAACCGAGCTCTACCATAGAAACCAAACTTGCACAAACTAAAAACATGACCGTAAATGAGATACAGATCCCAGCTATTAGCATTTCTGCAGAGATGTGTGTCGCAGACTTGTTGATGGACCTATCCCATGGTGTCTAATATGACTATTAGGTTATGGATGCTGTGTACATTAAATACGGTGTTCGGACTGTGGGGTGTGTTCCTAAAAAGTCATTCTGAGCGCCTGGCACACTCTGGCACGAACTAGACCATTCATAAATTCAGAGCGCTGTCGGAATACACTATCTGGTTATTCAGAGCACCGTATATTCAGTGTGGCAGAGCATACTTGGGGCACTCTGTGTGAGGAGATGGCGAAGCAGAGCACCAAGCACAGTGAATGTGCTTATCTTAACTCTATCTTAATTTATATAGAAATAGAAAGCTTTATTTCTTCAACAGATTGTATGTACGGACGCACCCATGGCTGCCAGCTAAGGGAAGCAGGGGCTGTCTGTCTCAACACAAGGACTTAAGTTACTTTTAAGTTAACAAAAAGACTTTCTTATTCTGTCAGTAAGAGGACACAAAAAAGGTTGATATTGTTACTTATTTATTATATGTGTTATTAAAAAAATACAGATTAGATTAAAATCCCTACATGCATTTTTTTGCTGCAGCCACTAGGGGGTTTATTGAACACCCTGAACCAACACAAACTGGACCTGTGCATTTTACCCAACAGAGTCTGGCAAAGTAATTATTGTTATTTATATTAATCGAAATCCACATAATGCTGCAGAGAGAATTTAACAGCAGCCACCTTGTTCAAACTCCTTTTCGTCTTTAGTAAAACTAAATTGGAGATAATAAAATCTGTGTGAAGAGTGGTGCTTTAAATGATCACTGCCACCTTTAACTACAATCACCCCTGGGTGGTAGGAGGAGGAGGGCGAGCATTGAATACCTGCACATTATCGACAAAACAAAATTACTGGCTAGCTCTACTCAGTCCTGGTCAGTAAAAAGCAGAATTAAATTAGTGGAAAGGCGGTGAATCTGTCAGGTCTGAGAGGAGAAAACTCTGTCAGAAGGCAATGACCACTGAAGGAGTCGTCAGATTAACAACTTCACTGATTGATTGATTGAATGACCGAAACCTTTATTTACAGAGGCCAAATTCTCTGAGACCAAGCTGTGTTTTGCATTTCACCTCAACACACCATCACTATTAGATCTCGACTGTTTGGTTTTGCACTGATGCAACATGTCTTCTCCTCAACCAACAGCATATGATCGCAGACACAGTGAGGATGATTCGCCACTGCCAGAGCGACCAGCCAGGTGAGTCCTCCCACTTCAGAGTGAATTCTGTTGCAATGATGTGAACATCACAAATTATAAGACAGGCTTACTGTACAGGGGCTCTACAGGCTCATAGTCTCCCCTCTTGTGACAAACTGTTAGGTTTGGATGCACAGCTCTTTCATTTTAATTCTGATATATTGTACATATTTTCTACCTAAAGCACTCTTTCCTTATTTTTGTGGTAATTGTCTTTCATTCTGTATTTATGCTTCTTGATTTTTGCAATACTTGCTTTTAATTTTATGCCTCCGTACTGGTGACAGCCTTGGCCAAAGGCACTATGTTTTCAGGTTGTCCATGTGTCCGCCTTAAGGACAAAGGATAACCTGATTACATTTTGTGGTCAAAGGTCAAAGTCACCATGACTTACGTCCGTAACATTCTCGATGAACTGATTAGATTTTGGTGGTAAAAGTTTCCTGTGACCTAACAAAACATGTTTGCTCTAACTCAAGAATTCAATAACAATAACAATAACAAAAATTACTTATGACTAAATTTCACCCAAATGTCTAATAGGATAAAATGATAAAGTTGTGACATTTTATATCCAAAAAGTCAGAGGTCAACGTCACTCTGACATCATAATGTTCGGCAATAAAACCGATAATTATTCAACATCTTAAAGGGATAGTGCACCCAAAAATGAAAATTCAGCCATTATCTACTCACCCATATGCTGATGGAGGCTCAGGTGAAGTTTAGAGTCCTCACATCCCTTGCGGAGATCCAAGGGGAGACGAGGTAGCAACACAACTCCACCTAATGGAGGCTTACAGCACCCCAGATTCAAACGTCCAAAAACACATAATTGAAACCACAAAATATCTCCATACTGCTCGTCCGTAGTGATCCAAGTGTCCTGAAGCCCAGACATAAAAAGTTGTTTGGAAAAACGTCATTTGAACTCTTTTTTTAGCCTCATTGTAGAATTTGAATCTGGGGCGCCGTAAGCCTCCATTAGGTGGAGTTGTGTTGCTACCACCTCTCCCCTTCGATCTGCGCAAGTGTTGTGAGGACTCTAAAACTTCACCTGAGCCTCCCTCGGCATATGGGTGAGTAGATAATGGCTGAATTTTCATTTTTGGGTGCACTATCCCTTTAAGTCAGGAACAGAAGGAGAGCATTTGGTCACATACTAAACTGGTGACAGTAATCTTGGGTGTCCACCTTGAAACTATGCTGATTGCACAGATCTGTTGTGCTGCCGAGTTGAAGGTGTGTTTGAAGCATCAATGTTTTAAATTTTGTAGCATTTTTGCAGCAACATCCACATTTAAAGCATTGCTTACTGTCATGGCTACATATGAGTCTGATAAACGTGGACGAAAAGTGCAACTTGACTGGTTGGCGGAGGCTTTCAACCACGAGGTGGTATCTCCAGTTAATTTCATTTTGTCTTACTATGGTATGCACCAATACACCAAGACAGATTGCTTGCAATAAACCAGATTCTGACTGAAGTATTGATGGATCCACTCGTTATGAGGGCTGTACCGCCACCTGCAGCTGAGTTTGTGTACTGCACCTGTATCACTCCGTTTTCTCTTACAGTTTCTAAGCAACCATTTCCAGACAGTCTTTTACTCTCTTTATATGGCCATAATACAGTCTGTGTTTGTTCCAAATGTGTGTGAACGTGTGTGTTTTCCAGCAGAGAAAACTCTTCTATGTGTGACTAATGTGCGTGTTTTATGTCTGTCTCTTAGGCAACGAGGTAATCGGGGTCGACAGTGCGGAGTTGAGGGCGAGTGTTCAATACCTGCACATTATCGACAATCAACAGACGCTTTTCGAACTGTCACACAAGCTGGAGCCACGTGCTTAAAGACGCACACACACACACACACACACACACACACACACACACACACACGTACCCTCATAGACACACATACACCAACACACTGGACACCGCGCAGTGGAAATGCAAGCACCGAGTATGTGTGACGCTTTGCACAGCAGAATGCCACACACTCACACATACACTGCAACAAAATCACACCACCAGCAGTGGTGCCAAGTGGACAATAAGGTGCCATGTGTTCTGAGGAAACCCACGAAGACACAGAGCTGCCTGTTCTCTAAAGGCTTTATAACACCGAACGTGTTTATAAAGGATTGAAGTCTGCACACGCTTTGCGAACCGTCTACAGGAGGAGATTCTGCGCAGCAAAATGGAGATTTGCCAAGCTGAGACGGAGAGAAGAGGAAGCTGTAATTAGTTTGTACAGTATCTATTGGACTGAATATGCCCCTGTTTTTTGTTGTGATTTTGGTTATTTATGAGCCTGTTTAGCAGGTGGAATGTTCCTTTATTTCTGTCTTTCAAGTCTCGTCCAACCCCCGGGAGGTCAACAAGGACTTGATAGCCTCTTCATCATTTCAGTTACAAACACAAAACCATCTGTAGAGGAGTTAGATGTGTTTATAACCTGATGGCCACGATCTCTGCCCCATCGATAGTCTCCTTTGAGTTCATCTGCATATCACATACCTGCCCCGTGCTGCATGTATATCCAGGATACATGCCATAGTTATTTAGGTGTATGATGTGGAGCTTTTTTTGGTTATTGTGTGGTAGCGTATTATGTAACGCAAACAGCAACCAGGGCTGAGGCAGTACAACACTTTAATATGCCAACACATTTTCACCTTTTCTCACTGAGGCGCCGTCCGTGCGGCGCCAGCGAGTGACAAAAGGTGCAGCATTAACAGTATCTGGCATCTGAAGGAAGCATTGTGAGAGGTTTTAATTGACTGACTCTGACATTGACAACACTAAAGCTCTCCTGAACGTGCCAGAGATCAAAAACTGTTGATGAATAGTGAACAGTTTTTGGTTCTCTGTGTTTGCAGTGTAGAGTCCTGGTTGACTTTTAGCCAAACACTCCTCATGCACTCTACTCTATGATGCTTTTGTGTGAATAGATATTGATAATTTTACGTTGTATATAATATGGACCTATACATTTTTCAGTGCCAAACGTCGCATTAAGTCCTGCAGCATAGATGTACTGTAGAGTATTTTTTATTTTTTTTTTTAACCACAGAATCTGATTTCCTTGAATGAGCCCTGGGAGGATGCCTGGTCTGTGATCATGTAAAGCAGATCAGACTCCTCACAGAAATGCTTTCTGACATTGTGATGACTGATTTCAGGGTGTGCGATGGTATCCCACTCACCCCCGGGGTTGCTATGGAAACACAGCCCTATCACAGAGCTATTTTTCCTTTTGAAATCCTTGAGTTACATTATGTCAAAAGAAAAGTCAAGCAACACAGACATTTGTTTTAAAAAACAATAGCTGTATTCAACAAAATCATGATCATGAGGAGGTTTTGACATTTATTCTTACTGACTGAAAATATCACTTCATTCAGAGGTGGTCGTTGTGTAAACTGTCTGTGATAACCAACACAGGGTGTGGACAGAATAATGGAGGCACAAGGGCACAAGCTGTATTACAGTTATCACTCTAACATTGGTTCTTATTATTTTGGCTCTCCACCTATTTATTGGCAGGAAAAATGATCCTTTCTGAGCCAAGCAAATCCTCAAGACAAATTCCCTGTTGACATGGCATGATGTGAAAAACATCTATTTGTTATTCAAATCACTGAGGGACCAGCCTGCTGCACTGCTAATGTCAGTCTGAAGGAAATGCAGCATGGGATGAGGGGAATCACTCACAAATGACATGAGTGATGATGATGATGCATACAAAGTCAGACAAGGAACGCAGCCTTTACAATAACAGCATCAAATCTGGCAGACCGTATTAGTGTTTGTGTTATTTTGTCCCCGCCCTGTATCTGTTCATGCATAGCCAGTCGCTTCAGTGGTACATTTCTGCTTAGGAGGAGGAAACATCCAAAGGCGAGGTTCCTAAATGCTATGTAGCGGGCATGTCTTGCATTGTTTGGATAGTTATAAAAACACGGGGGGTAAAGTGCAATACAGTAGAAAGGATGCCACAAGTTTTTATCATCATTCCAACACTAAGCCTTTCAGAGTACAGAGCTGCTTTATCCCACAGATCATAACGAATCAAATGGTGGAGAGAGGGCCGGGATTTCCCCGAACTGCTTCAGTGCCAAAAACATCTTCGGTTCAAAAAGATCAGAGATGACCTATAGGTGAAGATTCACTTTTGAATATGATTTGTGTGTCATGAGCAGCTTGGTTTCCGTCTGTGCATTAAAGGCTCATTTTAAAGACAGACTCTAACCTGTTGTGGTCACCAACACATCATGTGGATGCCCTGACACTGAATGCGGAGCCATTTTTTGTCATCACTGTCACAGTCACCCAAATTTATTAATTCAATTGAAAGCTTGCGAGAGCCATTTAAAGGGACAGTTCACCCCAAAATCAAACATACATATTTTTCTTCTTACATGTGGTGCTGTTTATCAGTCAAGATTGTTTTGGTCTGAGTTGCCGAGTGTTGGCGATATCGGCTGTAGATATGTCTGCCTTCTCTCCAATATAATGGAACTAAATGGCACTCGGGTTGTGGTACTCAACAGCAATGTCTCTTTACAGAAATCTCGACCCAGTTACTCAAGATAATCCACAGGCCTTGTTGTGAGCAGAAGGAAGTGTGCATCTAATGCTAGCTCACCTAGCACCACTGAGCTAGCCAACATTACAGCTCAGCCGTGGAG
This sequence comes from Epinephelus fuscoguttatus, assembly GCF_011397635.1. Taxonomy (NCBI): domain Eukaryota; kingdom Metazoa; phylum Chordata; class Actinopteri; order Perciformes; family Serranidae; genus Epinephelus; species Epinephelus fuscoguttatus. The sequence continues at coordinate 27,350,959 of NC_064768.1, forward strand.
GACACCAATAATTTTTACACGCTGTCACGAGCACAAGCTTCTCATCCAAGAGTAGATGCTTCCCTTTGCGCAATGATACGGCTGTGTAGTTGGTAGGAAGAAAATCTTAAGTAACTGGGTCATGATTTCTGGAAAAAGACACTGCTTTTGAGTTTTTCAGATGTTTTTTTTTTCCTCCTTTAAGCACTAGAAGCCGAGTGACATCTAGTTCCATTATAATCAAACAAAGGCAGACATCTCTACGACTCCGATACCTCGAACACTTGACAAGTCACATCAGAACAATCTAGAAAGGAAAAACATTTATTTTTAATTAGGGGTGAACTGTCCCTTTAAGTATTTGACATGATGTCGGTGTAACATTTAAACAAATACTAAAGAAGTTCATTTTTAGGAAAGCGTTACATATGTCATTCTGGAGGTTGTTCCCATCCAGGATTTATTCATATCCACAAATATTTCATAAAACCTTCAAGATTGTAAGAATAACATTTGTAAATTGTGAGAGTGGATTCCCCCCCGTTAAAGGTAGACTAAATCAGTGAGTCTTGGACTGCTAGAGCTGATAAATCAGCGCCATGGTCTGTTCATATTCGGTGTCACAGAAAGGCCTTGTGGTTGTCATTTTTACGATTAACCTGTACATGACGCACACATGCACAAACACACCTCTGCTCATTGTGTTCAAAGAGCAGAATAATTGCCGTATTACTTATTTATTGTAAGATATTGTTTATTTATGTATTTTTGAGGTGACAAAAGTTCATGTGCCATGTTCAGAGATTCAACAATGTGGAGGCGCGATCTTGAAAAGAAAGGATGTTTGTGGTTTGAAGCTGCAATGCTAGAATATAAAACTACTTGTGTTTTGTGGCCACTAGAGGGCAGCAGAAGAGCAGGTCAGCGTGAGCACGCTCTTCCTTCCTCTGGTGTCAAATGCTGTGATGAACAGGAAACCAACAGGAGGGTGTATTTAGTGTTTTATCGGCCGTTGTCATGACTGTGTAAAGTTACGTTTTTTTAAAAAGCAATGTTGTTTAAAACCTGTTTGCATGTTAAAACAAAAAAAAAATACAAAAGTTCACAATGCAAGAGAGGACACACTGAAGGCTTTGTACTATTGTAATATTGTTGATGTGTAAATACATGCCCATGTTTGGTATGTTGTTATTATTTATCAGTTGTAAATGAAAAAAATAGTCAACCACAAAGCAATACGTCTCCCCTCGTGTCCCCTCAACCTGAAGCTGAAGCCACATGTCTTTTCTAAAGCAGCGTTTTACTATGTCAACATTTGACTGAAATGAATAAATTATAGGTTTTATGTGACGTCTCTGGGTGAGCTGGTGGTCTTTTTTGGCTCATGTTCAGATACTGTGTAGTCGTATGCCAGTGACAGTGTTTACCAAGTGGTTTTGACCAATAATATCTCGCCAGCAGTGCAGACACCCTCTCTGAAGCGTATAAAAGAAAGTGACCTTTCAGCTGTTTCTGAAAGATTCTCAGTAACATCCAACAGTGCGGATCACGTTCTCTGAAGACTCAGAGAGATTCCAAAATGCTCTTGTTCCTGTTCATGTTCGGTCTGGCTCTGGGTGCTGTGTCTTCATCTGATGACCATCAAGGGCAGCTACAGCGTGGCACCTGTCCCATGTTCTGGTTCAACTTCAACGGCCGCTGCTACAAGTACGTTGCCACACGTATGACCTGGGCTGATGCAGAACTCCACTGTGTGTCAGAGGGAGCCAACTTGGTGTCTATCCACAGTCTGAATGAACATAATTTTGTCAAATCCCTGGTCAAGAACTATGACCCTGCTGAAGGATGGACCTGGATTGGACTCAGTGATGTCCACAAAGAAGGCAGTTGGATGTGGTCTGATGGGTCTGCAGTGAAGTTTGTCTTTTGGGCCACAGGACAGCCAGACAACGCTGGAGGACGGGAAAACTGTGGACACCTCAACTTTGGCACAGAATTAAAATGGAACGACCATCATTGTTCTCAGACGTTCACTTTTGTTTGTGCGTCTCGCACAATTTGTCCATAGCAAACAAGAAGGTTGTATCTGAGTCAGCTCAGTGACTTTCCACCTGTTGCTCTGTAGTAAAGCATTAAGCCTGCATAAAGAAGAACAAATGTCAAAGTGAATGTACTGAATGACTCTCGTGAATAAACTAAAAAAGCAACTGTTTGATGATTTGATTAACATTATGCCTTTCACACAAGATCAAAGTAGGCTACATTTTAATTTCCACAAACAGAGCTTCAAGCCCACCACTTTACACTGACCTGTGTTAATGTAAAAGGCTAAACTTCAAAACTTGATAAGTTAACATGGGATATTACACTTTTTGAACCTAGCAACATATTTATAATTCATTTCACACTGAACAAAATCTGTATTTAATACTTTCAGAATCACTTACATAACTGTAATATGAGCTACAATATGGGATATTTTCACAGACAGCACAGATCAAACCTGATCCGTTAGATCCCTTTTGTATTCTAAGTGTAAATTGACAGCTGGATCATACATGCATTGTTTTTGGAGTTGTGGTCCATGTATCACCACCCAGATTAATACAAGTTAAAAGTACAATATCTGTTAGGGTCCGGGTGAACATGTGTACAATACAATTTAAATAGATCCATGAGAATCTACGAGTGTAGCACAGTGGTTTCAGGAGTTTTGGAGGGGGTTTCCAATGAAAAGCTCACTGCCAAAATAAAAGGACTTAGTTCAAAGGACAAGGGGCACATTGAACTGAAAGATAACGGGAATTTTGGGAGGACTTCCCTGAATAATATGGTCATGGAGGGAGAGATACATATGGCTTGTGTTTGACTGCCTTGTTTTCATTTAATTTCTGTTTAATTTTTAAACTCACCACACGTGTTTTTTTTATTGGACTACGATGCTTCGGTTCTGGCGGATAATATAGAAAATTATTTCATAATACATTTTTAAGAGAAAGATGTTACATTGAGTCCTGCAGCATGGATGTGCAACAGAGCTGTGACGAAGACCCACTTTTAAACAGAAGTATCGTCTTATGACCAGCTTAGTCTGTGTCCCTGCATTTAAACACTCACCTTTAAAGATGTTTTTGTGACAGCAAACTTGCTTGAGCCAGTATTTCATTTTAGGTGGATGTAAATTCTAAAGACTAAACAAGTCAGTTTTTGTGCAGGAAATGTTTCTTGAGGCTATGTCATCAACCTACGTTAGAGTTTTTTTATTCACAAACTTAAACCACTCAACATTATAAGAGAATTATTCATAAATTCAGTGACTTCTGTGCAGTTTTGAGGTGACAAAAGTTAATTTGCCATATTGACAGGCTCAGCAATGTGGAAGTGTGTCCTTCAGAAGGAAACAAGTTTGTGGTTTGAAGCTGTGATGCTGTGATGTGAAGGTACTTGTTGTTATGTCTTGTGGCCACTTGAGGGCAGAAGCATCTATGTAAGAGACAGGAAACCAACAGCTTTTTTTTTTTTAAAGCTGTTGATTAAAATTCTGTTTTAATGTTAAAACTACAACAACAACAACAAAACAAACAAAAACACAAATTATGCCTTTAAATATGAATTTAAAACTTTTTTTATTATGTCTTAACTTACAGTCAGTTGCTTATTTTGTCATTGTCTGTCTGACAGTTTGGTCCAACTCTTAAAGAATCATTAACTGTAATAATTACCTCCGCCAATGAGGCTATGTTGTCGCCAGTGTTGGTCTGTTTGTCTGGTTGTTTGTCTGTTTGATTGTTTGTCTGCAAAATAACTCAAAAGTTATGAACGGATTTTGATGAAATTTTCAGGAAAGGTGGATAATGGGACAAGGAACAGATGATGTGAAGGTACTTGTGTATAGTATATCGTCCAAAATCATGAAAAAATGTCATAGTTTAGTATGTCATCCAAAATATTAAAAAAAAAAAAGTCATAGTAAATTATGTCATCCAAAATATTAAAAAAAAGACATAGTATATGTCGTCCAAAATCATGAAAAAACGTCATGGTATAGTATGTTGTCCAAAATATTTTTTTAAAAAAGTCATAGTATAGTATGTCGTCCAAAATATTAAAAAAAGTCATAGTATAGTATGTCGTCCAAAATATTAAAAAAAAGTCATAGTATAGTATGTCATCCAAAATATTAAAAAAAAGTCATAGTAAAATATGTCGTCCAAAATATTAAAAAAAAGTCATAGTATAGTATGTCATCCAAAATATTAAAAAAAAGTCATAGTAAAATATGTCGTCCAAAATATTAAAAAAAAGTCATAGTATAGTATGTCATCCAAAATATTAAAAAAAAGTCATAGTAAAATATGTCGTCCAAAATATTAAAAAAAAGTCATAGTATAGTATGTCATCCAAAATATTAAAAAAAGTCATAGTATAGTATGTCATCCAAAATATTAAAAAAAGTCATAGTATAGTATGTCGTCCAAAATCATGAAAAAAAGTCATAGTAAAATATGTCGTCCAAAACATTAAAAAAAGTCATAGTATAGTATGTCATCCAAAATATTAAAAAAAAGTCATAGTATAGTATGTCATCCAAAACATTAAAAAAAAGTCATAGTAAAGTATGTCGTCCAAAATATTAAAAAAAAGTCATAGTATAGTATGTCATCCAAAATATTAAAAAAAAGTCATAGTATAGTATGTCGTACAAAATCATGAAAAAAAGTCATAGTAAAGTATGTCGTCCAAAATTAGTTGCAGTCATGTTTGTCTGATAGTTGCAGTGTTTGTCTGATAGTTACAGTCATGTTTGTCTGATAGTTGCAATCATGTTTGTCTGATAGTTGCAGTCATGTTTGTCTGATAGTTAATCATGTTTGTCTGATAGTTGCAGTCATGTTTGTCTGATAGTTAATCATGTTTGTCTGATAGTTGCAGTCATGTTTGTCTGATAGTTAATCATGTTTGTCTGATAGTTGCAGTCATGTTTGTCTGATAGTTACAGTCATGTTTGTCTGATAGTTGCAGTCATGTTTGTCTGATAGTTAATCATGTTTGTCTGATAGTTACAGTCATGTTTGTCTGATAGTTAATCATGTTTGTCTGATAGTTACAGTCATGTTTGTCTGATAGTTACAGTCATGTTTGTCTGATAGTTAATCATGTTTGTCTGATAGTTACAGTCATGTTTGTCTGATAGTTAATCATGTTTGTCTGATAGTTACAGTCATGTTTGTCTGATAGTTACAGTCATGTTTGTCTGATAGTTAATCATGTTTGTCTGATAGTTGCAGTCATGTTTGTCTGATAGTTACAGTCATGTTTGTCTGATAGTTGCAGTCATGTTTGTCTGATAGTTACAGTCATGTTTGTCTGATAGTTACAGTCATGTTTGTCTGATAGTTAATCATGTTTGTCTGATAGTTGCAGTCATGTTTGTCTGATAGTTACAGTCATGTTTGTCTGATAGTTGCAGTCATGTTTGTCTGATAGTTACAGTCATGTTTGTCTGATAGTTACAGTCATGTTTGTCTGATAGTTACAGTCATGTTTGTCTGATAGTTGCAGTCATGTTTGTCTGATAGTTACAGTCATGTTTGTCTGATAGTTGCAGTCATGTTTGTCTGATAGTTAATCATGTTTGTCTGATAGTTGCAGTCATGTTTGTCTGATAGTTAATCATGTTTGTCTGATAGTTGCAGTCATGTTTGTCTGATAGTTAATCATGTTTGTCTGATAGTTGCAGTCATGTTTGTCTGATAGTTGCAGTGTTTGTCTGATAGTTGCAGTCATGTTTGTCTGATAGTTGCAGTGTTTGTCTGATAGTTACAGTCATGTTTGTCTGATAGTTACAGTCATGTTTGTCTGATAGTTACAGTCATGTTTGTCTGATAGTTGCAGTCATGTTTGTCTGATAGTTAATCATGTTTGTCTGATAGTTGCAGTCATGTTTATCTGATAGTTGCAGTCATGTTTGTCTGATAGTTAATCATGTTTGTCTGATAGTTGCAGTCATGTTTGTCTGATAGTTGCAGTGTTTGTCTGATAGTTACAGTCATGTTTGTCTGATAGTTAATCATGTTTGTCTGATAGTTGCAGTCATGTTTATCTGATAGTTGCAGTCATGTTTGTCTGATAGTTAATCATGTTTGTCTGATAGTTGCAGTCATGTTTGTCTGATAGTTGCAGTGTTTGTCTGATAGTTACAGTCATGTTTGTCTGATAGTTAATCATGTTTGTCTGATAGTTGCAGTGTTTGTCTGATAGTTGCAGTGTTTGTCTGATAGTTGCAGTCATGTTTGTCTGATAGTTAATCATGTTTATCTGATAGTTGCAGTCATGTTTGTCTGATAGTTAATCATGTTTGTCTGATAGTTGCAGTCATGTTTGTCTGATAGTTGCAGTGTTTGTCTGATAGTTGCAGTGTTTGTCTGATAGTTGCAGTCATGTTTGTCTGATAGTTAATCATGTTTGTCTGATAGTTGCAGTCATGTTTGTCTGATAGTTAATCATGTTTGTCTGATAGTTGCAGTCATGTTTGTCTGATAGTTAATCATGTTTGTCTGATAGTTGCAGTCATGTTTGTCTGATAGTTAATCATGTTTGTCTGATAGTTACAGTCATGTTTGTCTGATAGTTACAGTCATGTTTGTCTGATAGTTGCAGTCATGTTTGTCTGATAGTTACAGTCATGTTTGTCTGATAGTTGCAGTGTTTGTCTGATAGTTACAGTCATGTTTGTCTGATAGTTGCAGTGTTTGTCTGATAGTTGCAGTCATGTTTGTCTGATAGTTAATCATGTTTGTCTGATAGTTGCAGTCATGTTTGTCTGATAGTTGCAGTGTTTGTCTGATAGTTGCAGTGTTTGTCTGATAGTTGCAGTCATGTTTGTCTGATAGTTAATCATGTTTGTCTGATAGTTGCAGTCATGTTTGTCTGATAGTTAATCATGTTTGTCTGATAGTTGCAGTCATGTTTGTCTGATAGTTGCAGTCATGTTTGTCTGATAGTTAATCATGTTTGTCTGATAGTTAATCATGTTTGTCTGATAGTTACAGTCATGTTTGTCTGATAGTTAATCATGTTTGTCTGATAGTTGCAGTCATGTTTGTCTGATAGTTAATCATGTTTGTCTGATAGTTGCAGTCATGTTTGTCTGATAGTTAATCATGTTTGTCTGATAGTTACAGTCATGTTTGTCTGATAGTTACAGTCATGTTTGTCTGATAGTTGCAGTCATGTTTGTCTGATAGTTACAGTCATGTTTGTCTGATAGTTGCAGTGTTTGTCTGATAGTTACAGTCATGTTTGTCTGATAGTTGCAGTGTTTGTCTGATAGTTGCAGTCATGTTTGTCTGATAGTTAATCATGTTTGTCTGATAGTTGCAGTCATGTTTGTCTGATAGTTGCAGTGTTTGTCTGATAGTTGCAGTGTTTGTCTGATAGTTGCAGTCATGTTTGTCTGATAGTTAATCATGTTTGTCTGATAGTTGCAGTCATGTTTGTCTGATAGTTAATCATGTTTGTCTGATAGTTGCAGTCATGTTTGTCTGATAGTTGCAGTCATGTTTGTCTGATAGTTAATCATGTTTGTCTGATAGTTAATCATGTTTGTCTGATAGTTACAGTCATGTTTGTCTGATAGTTGCAGTCATGTTTGTCTGATAGTTACAGTCATGTTTGTCTGATAGTTGCAGTGTTTGTCTGATAGTTACAGTCATGTTTGTCTGATAGTTGCAGTGTTTGTCTGATAGTTACAGTCATGTTTGTCTGATAGTTGCAGTGTTTGTCTGATAGTTACAGTCTCCTACAGGAGATTCAGTCTCTCTCGCTCTCTCTTTTTACTGGTTTCAGTCTCTTATCTGCATGCAAGGTGTGCATCAGTTTCCCCTGTTGTTGCGTAGCTTGTCCTCTTCCCAGGCCTACATTTTAAGAGGAGGTCACATGGCTCGGACTCTACCTGTTTGTAGACACCCGGAAGTTACTAACACCCTTACTGATTCATTCTTTATATTTGTTTACAACCTCAACTGATTGTCTATACTGTCATTGTATTATGTTTGTCTGTTCTGTGCACATTACATCTATTGTATTTAAATCTGTCTCACAACAACTAAAGCCATGTATGTTGATCATTGAATAGGCAGATACAGTCTAATAGAAAGAGAACAATGCCAGTTAGTCACTGCTGCAGTATCTGCGCTGACTGTTACTATACTGTATCAGAAAAAAAAAGAAAAAGTAAAAACAGGACTCAGTGTAATGATTCAAACCATCAGAAGCCCCCAAAGGTACCAGCGGACACACTGATATTGGAAAACTATGCTGCCACGTGTACGATTTTTAATGTAATCATTTCCTGATTTGTCGCGTCCCTTTTGTTTTTACAGCCATAGCAGTAAAATGTGTGATGCAGTGTGTCTGAGATCAGTGATTGTGTTCACATGTCCTGTGATTATGCTACTGCTGCACTTTTTAAAAACAAATAATACAGGGGCCACTACAGAAATATGTTTAGTGCCAGAGTCAAAGGAACTGATAACATATTTATGGATCTCTGATGGCCTCTGATAAATCAGTATTCCCGTAATCTAGGTGACTTGGTCCAAACAACTGTTGATAAATAATAAATATTTATTGCTTGTCTGTTATTTCCTTGTTTTCATTTCAGAGTCCTGGTTAATTTTTATCCAAACACTCCTCACACACGTTTCTCACGTGACTGTGTTGTTTTCATTCTAGTACATAATAAGATAATATAAATATTTTTGTGCTGTCAGTAATATGGACCTGTAGATTTTTCAGTGCAGCAACATCCTCTTAAATTTCTCTTATCTTTTCTCTTAACTTTCTGTTGAGATGAAAATGAAGAGAAATCAGCTCCAGGTGCACCAAACCTTCTTAACCATACGAATCCCACTGTTAAACAAACTTAAACAAAGTAAATATGATTTTCTAAAGTGTCAGTACTGACATTCCAGAAAAAATAATGATGCTGTGAATGCCTCGTCAGCAGCAGTGGTGGAGGAAGAATTCAGATCTTTACTGAAGTACTCACTGCAAAAAAATTCAATGAATATCAAAATAGTCGCCTTTTTTTGTTTTAATCAACTGACTGATCATTTCAGCTGCGCTTGGATATTTCCATATGGTTTCTTTGTGCACAAAAATCTTAATTTGTGAGGCAACTAGTAACTGAAGTCATCTAATAATTACAGTGGAGAAGGAAGAAGAAGAAGAAAGTGGCATGAGATTAAAATAGTCAAGTAAAGTAAAAGCACCTCAAAGTTGTACTTAAATACAACTTGGGTATATGTGCTTCATTACACTCCACCACAGGTCAGCAGAGGGAACTAAAATTAAGGAGGAGGTGCTTGAGAGCTCCTGTGGCAGCAGCAGAGCAGAGTGTTTTGTTGCCTCTCAGCGTGGGATTTTATTGCCTTGCTTGTATGATTTTTGTTAAGAAAACCCATGGATTGGTTGTTTTAAAGGTGCCTCGTGGTTATTTTGGGTCAGTGGTGGAGTTCTGTTTGCCCCATAGGGCCGCCAAAAGGTGGGGCGTAACACTCAGAATCCGTCTCATCGAATAGATGTGTGTGATATTTGAAAATGCACTCTCTGCATGAAGCCTGGATGACCAAAGCATGTAAGCCATTCAGAAGCTGAACGTATCAAACAGAAATCAATGAATACTGATGAAATAAGAACAAAGTGTGCACATGTTCAGCAATGAGAGGAAAACTCCTCATACTGTATGTCTCCTCCTGCTCGAGGCCCACTGAGTCCTGCAGCATAAATGTACTGCAGAGCTGTGATGAAGACCCACATTTAAACAGAGACAGTCTCATGAGCAGCTTAGTCTTTGTCTCTGCATGTAAACACTCACCTTTAAAGACAGAATCCAATCACTCGTTGTCACCAACATCTCCTTGATTACAGCACCCTTTGCAGGTCTCCATCTATGTGTTCGGAGACTCCTGGAGGTTGCTGACATTCCTCTGGATCTATTCCTAAAACCCGGATATGAGTTAGCATTTTGCCACTCACAGTTGCCTCATCTTGAAGTCAATGGGTTTTTGGAATGTTTTTTTTTAATTAGATGCCTAAGAGACTTTCATGACAAAATAAAATACACTAGTAAATATTCCACTTGTGAACTTTGAGCCTTCTGTGTATGGGGTGCCGTTTGTAAAGTGTCTCACACTGAAAATAACATCAACATTTTGCCACATTTAGCTTCAAACATTGTTTAAAAAAGTATTGTGATTTTTTTAATGTCACCTTTTACCACATTTACAGCAATATTTGTTAAATTAGAAATATATTAAATAGTTAAATCTAAATATTAAATGTGGCACCTAAATGTTAAATGTTAAATCTAAATGCTAAATCTAAATCTAAATCTAAATCTAAATGCTAAATCTAAATCTAAATCTAAATCTAAATATTAAATCTAAATCTAAATCTAAATGTTAAATCTAAATATTAAATCTAAATCTAAATGCTAAATCTAAATCTAAATATTAAATCTAAATCTAAATCTAAATGTTAAATCTAAATCTAAATCTAAATGTTAAATCTAAATGTTTTGGGTGAAACTAAATATTTAGCTAATATGCAAATTCACACTGCCGGTCACCGGAAGTACCAAAATAAAAGGTCGAGATGGTCAGACTGTTTATAGAATCAAATAACGAATTAAAACCAACTTATCGGGGGAAATGGACACTTGAACATACATTAGCGTGATAATAACTACCTAAAATAACAAGAAACGTGTTTGGAGAAATTTTATTGGACGTGTACTTTGAGTTGTTAGTGTCCTTTCGGAGGGATTAACAACCTAAGCTAAGCTAACAACCGTCAGTTCTTAGTCCCGTTAGCAGTGTCTGTAATGACTCATTAACTCTTAAACGGTCCGTGAAAAAAATATTTTTTTTTCCAGCGGATGTCTTAGTTACAACATGATTGAGCTAGCAAAGCAGTTTTGTCTTGCGATGTGTGGTATTTATTCAGTTTTGGGAAATCACGATGTCTAGAAAGCATCAGTGGCTGCAGCAAAGCTATCAGGGCGTCATCTGTTAAATGTCTCCCATTGTCGGATACGACATGAAACTACTCCAGTTAGCTCAATCATGTTGTAACTAAGACATCCGCTGGAAAAAATATTTTCTTCACGGACCGTTTAGAGTTAGTGAGTCATTACAGACACCGCTAACGGGGCTAACAGCTAACAGTTAGCCTCGCTAATCTACGATAACCATGTTATTAATTTCAGACCGTGATAGTAATGTTTGTTCAGTCATAGTGTTTATAGGCTTTACAAACACCAGATTAGTCTAAACGGTGATACAGTGACGTGAAAAACGTGAGATGTGCATATATATATGTTGCTAAACTCGGCTGGTTTTCTACCCGTAAGTATTTGTAAACAACAAGGTGATTCCCTCAGAAGGGACACTAACAACTCAAAGTACACATCAAATAAAATTTCTCCAAACACCTTTCTTGTTATTTTAGGTAGTTATTATCACGCTAATGTATGTTCAAGTGTCCATTTCCCCCGATAAGTTGGTTTTAATTCATTATTTGATTCTATAAACTGTCTGACCATCTCGACCTTTTATTTTGGTACTTCCGGTGACCGGCAGTGTGAATTTGCATATTAGCTAAATATTTAGTTTCACCCAAAACATTTAGATTTAACATTTAGATTTAATATTTAGATTTAGATTTAGATTTAACATTTATATTTATATTTATATTTAGCATTTAGATTTAACATTTAGATTTAGATTTAGATTTAATATTTAGATTTAACATTTAACATTTAGGTGCCACATTTAATATTTAGATTTAACTATTTAATATATTTCTAAGTTAACAAATATTGCTGTAAATGTGGTAAAAGGTGACGTTAAAAAAATCACAATACTTTTTTAAACATTGTTTGAAGCTAAATGTGGCAAAATGTTGATGTTATTTTCAGCGTGAGACACTTTACAAACGGCGCCCCATATTCTGTGCCTTAAAAAAGGTGGTTGTGAACAAGTGGCTAAACAAGATCACAGGACATCATCACACCCAACGCAGCTTTACAGCCGTGTTGTGGGGATGTTAAGTCATGAGACGGGTAGTGTAGTTTATTTACAGCCAGGCGGTATTTCGGCCTCAAAAATCATCAGTGTTCATTCGTGATTATCTTGCTGAACAAAACATGTAAGTATCATAAACGTTTGTTTGCCACAGAGCTTATTTTCTGCAGTAATCCAAAATCCAATGGAAAATCTCATAGGTTTTTTGATGAAGGAACCAGAGCGATGTTAACTTCCATGTGGGCCTACAGAAAAACATCACCCCTGGAGCACTCTCTATGTTAACAGTCTCAAATTTTGTCATTCTGATTGTCTATACTGTAATAATTTTGTTTGTCTGTTCTGTACACACAGCATCTATTGTATTTAAATCTGTCTCACAACAACTAAAGCTATGTATGTTGATCATTGAATAGGCAGATACAGTCTAATAGAAAGAGAACAATGCCAGTTAGTCACTGCTGCAGTATCTGCGCTGACTGTTACTATACTGTATCAGAAAAAAAGAAAGAAAAAAGAAAAGGTAGGTCTCACAGTGTGATGATTCAAACCATCAGAAGCCTCCAAAGGTACCAGCGGACACCCTGATATTAGACAACTATGCTGCCACGTGTACGATTTTTAATGTAATCATTTCCTGATTTGTAATGTCCCTTTTGTTTTTACAGCCATAGCAGTAAAATGTGTGATGCAGTGTGTCTGAGATCAGTGATTGTGTTCGCATGTCCTGTGATTATGCTACTGCTGCACTTTTTAAAAACAAATAATACAGGGGCCACTACAGAAATGTGTAGCTGAACCTTTAATATCCACACAGACTTCACACTATAGACACCACTGACTGTCTGTAGTTTAGCACAGCATCATATACCAGGTTTCCTCGTCTTGTTAAGGATTTTGCCAGTAAGAATTTTAGTGCTAAAGTCAGAGGAACTGATAACATATTTATGGATCTCTGATGGCCTCTGATAAATCAGTATTCCCGTAATCTAGGTGACTTGGTCCAAACAACTGTTGATAAATAATAAATATTTATTGCTTGTCTGTTATTTCCTTGTTTTCATTTCAGAGTCCTGGTTAATTTTTATCCAAACACTCCTCACACACGTTTCTCATGTGACCGTGTTGTTTTCATTCTGGTACATAATAAGATAATAATTTGACAATGTCCTGTAAATTGTCTTCATTTTTTGGCTCATATTCAGATACTGTGTAGTTGTGTGCAGGTAAAAGTGTTTGCCCAGTGGTTTTGACCTGTGACATCACACCAGCAGTGCAGACACCCTCTCTGAAGCGTATAAAAGAAAGTGGCCTTTCAGCTGTCTCTGAAAGATTCTCAATAACATCCAACAGTGCAGATCACGTTCTCCAAAGACTTAGACAAAGACTCCGACACCAACATGCTCTTGTTCCTGTTCATGTTCGGTCTGGCTCTGGGTGCTGTGTCTCCTTCAGACGCCCATCAGGTGAAGCTACAGCGTGGCGCCTGTCCCATGTTCTGGTACAGCTTCAACGGCCGCTGCTACAAGTACGTCGCTACACGTTTCACCTGGGCTGATGCAGAACTCCACTGTGTGAGACAAGGAGCCAACCTGGTGTCCATCCACAGTCTGAATGAACACAATTTCGTCCAATCCCTGATCAAGAACTTTGACCCTGCACAGGGAAGGACCTGGATTGGACTCAGTGACATCCACAAGGAAGGACGATGGATGTGGTCTGATGGGTCTGCAGTGGACTTTTCCTTTTGGGCCAGAGGGGAGCCAAACAACAATAATAAATACGAACACTGTGCTCACAACAACTATTCTGCAGATTTGAAATGGAATGACGTCCCCTGTTCTTTAACTTATGCCTCTGTTTGTACATTTCATATAACCTGTCCTTGCAACTGAGACAGTAAAATATGTCTGACTGAGCCTGATCTCTGTTCACCTGTTGCTCTGTTGACATGAATTAGGCCTCTACAATAAAGACACACTGTTGTGTGTTTACAGAAGTCACTTCATTTTCATGAATGTTGGACATTCACACAGGTAACTTTAGTGGTTGATCAAAAGGAATATTTCCACGCCTTTATCATAATCTCAAAATTAATATTACCAATATTTATTAAAAATAATAATACCCCTTCATTGTACTTAACAAACATGTATTATTAAGAGGATTAGAACCTACAGCCATAAACTAAACATGATTTTTAATCCACAGATTGCTACCCTTTGTGTTTTTATAGATTTACATTTATTTGTGTCTTTGCATGTCTTCTCCAGCTGTGTGTCTTGTGTGTGTAAATTAAAAGAATCTGGCCTTGACCTGATCTGTATGAAAACTGTCCCAGGATCAATTTTATGATTTTGTGCTGTATAAATAAAATTGTTTTGGCTTATCTCTTACACATACTAAAACAAAGTCTACGAAATCTATGCCTATGTGTCTGTATGTTAAATTTAGGACAACACAGGTTTAGCAGTTTGACATAATCACAAGGACACTATTATCTATTATTTTGTACATTCTCAGGGTAGATTTCCCCTTTAAAGTGAGACTATGTAACCTCTGCTGATCAGCAGCCACTGCAGCGTCTGTAGGCAGTTATAGGATAATGCTGAATACCAAACGACCATTTAGCTGCTAAGCATTCAGCTAAACAATAATTCAGCATTTTGCTATAAGACTAAGCCACTGTAACAGAAGCACAAGTAAAGAAGAATCATAAATTCAGCTGTTGACTGTAATACAGCCACCATGAACTACTGGTCATAGACTGTTGTAGCTGCAAGACTCCTGAATGTTGAAATGAGCAACAATTTGTTTTATTTCTATGCATTTGGCTTTTTATTTGTAAGAGGAACACTGTGTTATTTATTATCTTTAAAGTTAAGAATTGTTAAGAAGAAAAGATGTCTATGGTCTGAAACTGCAATGCTGGAACATAAAAGTACTTGTTGTTATGTTTTGTGGCCACTTGAGGGCAGCAGAAGAGCAGGTCAGTGTGAGGACACTCTTCTCTTGGCTCTGGTGGTGCATGCTGTGATGGACAGGAAACCAGCAGGAGCGTTTATTTAGTGTTTTATCAGCCGTTGTCATGACTGTGTAAAGTTAAACTGTGTTTTGCCCTGTGTGAATGCATTGGAACTCCAAAATAAAGCTATAAATGTAAAACTTTATGTGTGTACAGAGGTTATGTAATCAACATTCATTCTGCTAATGTTGGGTATTCACAAAAGAAACATTTTCATATCTAATAATAAAAGTTTTCTGTCCCCTTCATTCTGTAATGTAATAACAATAAACACGATTGCATTTTATTCCACAGATTTATCACCTTCTTGTTTGTGTTGACTTCAGTTATTTCAGTGTTTTTCCATGTCTGTTCCAGTCTGTGTGTAATAGATAGATATGGGAACAGCACAGGTGTAACAGCTGTTGCAGTCACCAGTACACTGCCTATCAGCATGTGAATATTTGATTAACCACAGGCTTTGAGAGTAAAATGCAAGTGGAAATGTTTATATAGACTTTTATGTGACATGTCCAGGTGCTGGTGGTGTTTTTTTGGCTCATGTTGAGTTACTGTGTGGTTGTGTACAGCTGAAAGTGTTTGCCAAGTTCAGTTGACCACTAATACTGTGCCAACAGTGCAGACACCCTCTCTGAAGCATATAAAAGAAAGCAGTGTGTCACCTCTCTCCTTCAGGGTCTTGATCCCATCCAGCGGTGCAGATCAACTCCAGCCAACATATGACCCCTCATCCTGCTCCTGTGACACAGAGACGCCAACATGCTCTCGCTCCTCTTGTTGTTTGGTCTGGCTCTGGGTGCTGTGTCGTCTCCTGATGTGAAGCTACAGCGTGGCAACTGTCCCATGTCCTGGTTCAGCTTCAACGGCCGCTGCTAGAAGTACATCGCCACACGTTTCACCTGGGCTGATGCAGAGCTCCACTGTGTGTCAGAGGGAGCCAACCTGGTGTCCATCCACAGTGCAGATGAAGAGAATTTTGTCAAATCTCTGATCAAGAACTTTGACCCTGCACAGGGGTATACCTGGATCGGACTGAGTGACACCCAGAAGGAAGGAGGATGGATGTGGTCTGATGGGTCTGCAGTGGACTTTACCTTTTGGAATACAGGACAGCCAGACAACTATAGAGAATACGAACACTGTGCTCACAACAACATATATTTTCTCTTAACTTTCTGTTGAGATGAAAATGAAGAGAAATCGGCTCCAGGTGCACCAAACCTTCTTAACCATACAAATCCCACTGTTAAATAAACTTAAACAAAGTAAATATGATTTTCTAAAGTGTCAGTACTGACATTCCAGAAAAAATAATGATGCTGTGAATGCCTCGTCAGCAGCAGTGGTGGTGGAGGAAGTATTCAGATCTTTACTGAAGTACTCACTGCAAAAAAATTCAATGAATATCAAAATAGTCGTCTTTTTTTGTTTTAATCAACTGACTGATCATTTCAGCTGCGCTTGGATATTTCCATATGGTTTCTTTGTGCACAAAAATCTTAATTTGTGAGGCAACTAGTAACTGAAGTCATCTAATAATCACAGTGGAGAAGGAAGAAGAAGAAGAAGAAGAAGAAGAAGAAGAAGAAGAAGAAGAAGAAGAAGAAGAAAGTGGCATGAGATTAAAATAGTCAAATAAAGTAAAAGCATACAACTTGGGTATATGTGCTTCATTACACTCCACCACAGGTCAGCTGAGGGAACTAAAATTAAGGAGGAGGTGCTTGAGAGCTCCTGTGGCAGCAGCAGAGCAGAGTGTTTTGTTGCCTCTCAGCGTGGGATTTTATTGCCTTGCTTGTATGATTTTTGTTAATAAAACCCATGGATTGGTTGTTTTAAAGGTGCCTCATGGTTATTTTGGGTCAGTGGTGGAGTTCTGTTTGCCCCATAGGGCCGCCAAAAGGTGGGGCGTAACACTCAGAATCCGTCTCATCGAATAGATGTGTGTGATATTTGAAAATGCACTCTCTGCATGAAGCCTGGATGACCAAAGCATGTAAGCCATTCAGAAGCTGAACGTATCAAACAGAAATCAATGAATACTGACGAAATAAGAACAAAGTGTGCACATGTTCAACAATGAGAGGAAAACTCCTCATACTGTATGTCTCCTCCTGCTTGAGGCCCACTGAGTCCTGCAGCATAAATGTACTACAGAGCTGTGATGAAGACCCACATTTAAACAGAGACAGTCTCATGAGCAGCTTAGTCTTTGTCTCTGCATGTAAACACTCACCTTTAAAGACAGAATCCAATCACTCGTTGTCACCAACATCTCCTTGATTACAGCACCCTTTGCAGGTCTCCATCTATGTGTTCGGAGACTCCTGGAGGTTGCTGACATTCCTCTGGATCTATTCCTAAAACCCGGATATGAGTTAGCATTTTGCCGCTCACAGTTGCCTCATCTTGAAGTCAATGGGTTTTCTGAATGCTTTTTTTTTAATTAGATGCCTACGAGACTTTCATGACAAAATAAAATACACCAGTAAATATTCCACTTGTGAACTTTGAGCCTTCTGTGCCTTAAAAAAGGTGGTTGTGAACAAGTGGCTAAACAAGATCACAGGACATCATCACACCCAACGCAGCTTTACAGCCGTGTTGTGGGGATGTTAAGTCATGAGACGGGTAGTGTAGTTTATTTACAGCCAGGCGGTATTTCGGCCTCAAAAATCATCAGTGTTCATTCGTGATTATCTTGCTGAACAAAACATGTAAGTATCATAAACGTTTGTTTGCCACAGAGCTTATTTTCTGCAGTAATCCAAAATCCAATGGAAAATCTCATAGGTTTTTTGATGAAGGAACCAGAGCGATGTTAACTTCCATGTGGGCCTACAGAAAAACATCACCCCTGGAGCACTCTCTATGTTAACAGTCTCAAATTTTGTCATTCTGATTGTCTATACTGTAATAATTTTGTTTGTCTGTTCTGTACACACAGCATCTATTGTATTTAAATCTGTCTCACAACAACTAAAGCCATGTATGTTGATCATTGAATAGGCAGATACAGTCTAATAGAAAGAGAACAATGCCAGTTAGTCACTGCTGCAGTATCTGCGCTGACTGTTACTATACTGTATCAGAAAAAAAAAGAAAGAAAAAAGAAAAGGTAGGTCTCACAGTGTGATGATTCAAACCATCAGAAGCCCCCAAAGGTACCAGCGGACACCCTGATATTAGACAACTATGCTGCCACGTGTACGATTTTTAATGTAATCATTTCCTGATTTGTCGCGTCCCTTTTGTTTTTACAGCCATAGCAGTAAAATGTGTGATGCAGTGTGTCTGAGATCAGTGATTGTGTTCACATGTCCTGTGATTATGCTACTGCTGCACTTTTTAAAAACAAATAATACAGGGGCCACTACAGAAATATGTTTAGTGCCAGAGTCAAAGGAACTGATAACATATTTATGGATCTCTGATGGCCTCTGATAAATCAGTATTCCCGTAATCTAGGTGACTTCATGTTGATAAATAGCAAACATTTATTGCTTGTCTGTTATTTCCTTGTTTTCATTTCAGAGTCCTGGTTAATTTTTATCCAAACACTCCTCACACACGTTTCTCATGTGACCATGTTGTTTTCATTCCAGTAGATAATGAGCTAATAATTTGACAATGTCCTGTAAATTGTCTTCATTTTTGGCTCATATTCAGATACTGTGTAGTTGTGTGCAGGTAAAAGTGTTTGCCCAGTGGTTTTGAGCAGTGACATCACACCAGCAGTGCAGATACCCTCTCTGAAGCGTATAAAAGAAAGTGGCCTTTCAGCTGTCTCTGAAAGATTCTCAATAACATCCAACAGTGCAGATCACATTCTCCAAAGACTTAGACAAAGACTCTGACACCAACATGCTCTTGTTCCTGTTCATGTTCGGTCTGGCTCTGGGTGCTGTGTCTCCTTCAGACGTCCATCAGGTGAAGCTACAGCGTGGCGCCTGTCCCATGTTCTGGTACAGCTTCAACGGCCGCTGCTACAAGTACGTTGCCACACGTATGACCTGGTCTGATGCAGAGTTCCACTGTGTGAGACAAGGAGCCAACCTGGTGTCCATCCACAGTCTGAATGAACACAATTTCGTCAGATCCCTGATCAGGAACTTTGACCATGCCGAAGGATTGACCTGGATTGGACTCACTGACATTCACAGAGAAGGCAGATGGACGTGGTCCGATGGGTCTAGAGTCAACTTTGTCTTGTGGGATGGGGGACAGCCAGACAACGCTGGAGGACGTGAACACTGTGGACACGTCAACTTTGGCTCAAATCGGAGATGGAATGACCATCAGTGCCATAATGCATTCGCTTCTGTTTGTGTATCCCGCAAAATTTGTTAGCAGCAGAGAAGGACTCAGTGACTTTCCACCTGCTGCTCTGTAGTAATGCATTGACCCTGCATGATAAAGATGCAAATGTGTGTTTGTGCTTTCTCATATATAACCCTACTTACGAATAAAATGGATTGTTTGATGATAATGTCGCTGTGTCTTTTACAGACGTTCAAAATACTTTTAGATTTCCACCACAATATTAAATGATAACAGCTTGGATTTATACAGCACCTTTCAAGTTACCCAAGGTTGCTTTACAGAGTAAGAATACACAAATAAATAATTAGAAATGACAATGAAAATGAAAAACATGAGTTGACTAGAGGCCATACGCCTTGGTGAACAAATGGGTTTTCAGCAGGTTTTTGTAAACGTCCAGAGATGGGGCTTTGTGAATCTCTGCTGGGAGGGAGCTCCAGAGGGTGGGGGCGGCAACACAAAATGCTCTGTTACCAAAAGTTCACAGGCGGGTGTGAGAGGTGGAGAGCAGGCCCGTGTCTGAGGACCATAGGTTCCGGGGCGGGGTATAGGGGTGGAGGAGGTCAGACAGGTAAACGGTGTTTCTTCTATCGTCAAGCCCACCACTTTACGCTATCACTTACTTAACTTTGTTTACACAAGATATAGCTCTTCTTGGACCTGTATCTTGGATATTATAGCCTAATTCATTTCACAATACACAAAGGTTTTATCACAGAGGAGAAGGTCTTGCATCAATGCACCAGCTGAAGGAGCTGATGGGCCTGCGTCTCACTGGAGCTGTACCTTGTATGACTTCATGTGACATGTCTGTCCCTGACATAGTGATGAGGTGGCACCACTGGTCCATTGAGTGCTTGAGTTTCCACATCGACCATTGCTCTGTCTAAAATAAAAAGGAACAAACAGTCCTCATATTATCAGGAGATGCCAAGAAACATCATGAGGAGGAAGTGGAAATAAGACACTGATGATTCTGCTCAAAATGAAATGTGCTGCAGCTTGTATAAACAGCATGGCTGCATTTTGTCCCCAGAACACAAAACTTTCAGGTACAGACTCTCAAATCGTCCAAAAGCTTTAATGGTCACTGAGCGTTTGTGAACACAGATGCAAAGTGAACTCACACTGCAGAGAAGAAGGCTACGTCCACAATACATGCAAACGTGGCTTAAATGTGATTTTTTTTTTTTTTTTTTTTTTTTTTGCTCACATGTGACTGTGACACAGATCTGTTTTTTTTTTCATAGTAGCGAGGACACAGAAATCAGACTTTTCCCAATTAGGTCTAGGCCACTTTCATATGTGGCGCTTAATCCCATACATGTATGATGTCACATATGGGTCACTTCAAACATGGATGTGAACAGTCTAGGCAGAAAGATCAGATTTGGGGAAATAATCAGTGATGGGCATTAGTCTTGAGTCACAGCTCCGACTAAATCACAACAAATTGCTGTCCTAAAGTGAACA
Organism: Epinephelus fuscoguttatus; assembly: GCF_011397635.1. Taxonomy (NCBI): domain Eukaryota; kingdom Metazoa; phylum Chordata; class Actinopteri; order Perciformes; family Serranidae; genus Epinephelus; species Epinephelus fuscoguttatus. Next base: position 27,371,848 of record NC_064768.1, read on the forward strand.
CAGGGTGCGGTCTAACTCATACACACTGAATAGACGGATGCAGTCTTAACGACAGAGCACTGTGAGTTATTCAGTGCTGCAAAATCTGCTGGTTCAAAAACAGGGCCTGCAGAGCGAGGATATTGTAGTGTTGGCTGATGAATAGAAGAACGCCAAAATGTTCAGCAAGTGCCATTTACTTCAACTGGATGCACATACAATAAAATATTAGTTAACAGCAAGCATAGTATAGCACCCTTCATTCAGTCGTCGCCATCCAAACTTTCCTAACAAGTACCTGCTTATTGACGGTGCCGCCTAATTGTATAAAACAGCAACATGTAAATGATAGAAAACAACAGATATAAACCCCACATTACCAGCAAAAACCCGATTTTGCCACGTGTACTATTTTTAATATAATTATTTCCTGATTTGTAACGTCCCTTTTGTTTTTACAGCCATGGCAGTAAAATGTGCGAGGCAATGTCTGAGATCAGTGATTGTGTTTACGTGTCCTGTGATTATGCTACCGCTGCACTTTTTAAGAACAAATAAAACTCGGACCAAAGTCAAAGGAACTGACAATATCTGTATAGATCTCTGATGGCCTCTGATAAATCAGTTTTCCTGTAATCTAGGTGACTTGATCCAAAGCACTAAAGGTAGCCTACATTGGACTAAATGGTTCCTGGAGTCCTCGTCTTTGCTATAGCTCAGGCCTATTTTGTTTTATACTGTGATAATATTGATAAGCAATGTTGTGATGCAATGACAATATGATTAAACAACAAACACTGGAGCTCTCCTGAACGTGCCACAGTTCAACAACTGTTGATAAATAGTAAACATTTATTGCTTGTCTGTTATTTCCCTGTTTTCATGTCAGAGTCCTGGTTAATTTTTATCCAAACACTCCTCAATAACACACTTCACATGTGACTGTGTTGTTTTCATTCCAGAAGATAATGAGCTAATAATTTGACAATGTCCTGTAAACTGTCTTCATTTTTGGCTCATATTCAGATACTGTGTAGTTGTGTGCAGGTAAAAGTGTTTGCCCAGTGGTTTTGAGCAGTGACATCACACCAGCAGTGCAGACACCCTCTCTGAAGCGTATAAAAGAAAGTGGCCTTTCAGCTGTCTCTGAAAGATTCTCAGTAACATCCAACGGTGCAGATCACGTTCTCCAAAGACTTAGACAAAGACTCTGACACCAACATGCTCTTGTTCCTGTTCATGTTCGGTCTGGCTCTGGGTGCTGTGTCTCCTTCAGACGTCCATCAGGTGAAGCTACAGCGTGGCGCCTGTCCCATGTTCTGGTACAGCTTCAACGGCCGCTGCTACAAGTACGTCGCCACACGTATGACCTGGGCTGATGCAGAGCTCCACTGTGTGTCAGAGGGAAGCAACCTGGTGTCCATCCACAGTCTGGATGAACATAATTTTGTCCAATCCCTGATCAAGAACTTTGACCCTGCACAGGGATTTACCTGGATTGGACTCAGCGACACCCAGAAGGAAGGAGGATGGATGTGGTCTGATGGTTGCCCTGTCAAATTTACCTTTTGGAGAGCAGGAGAGCCAAACAACGTTGGAGGACATGAAGACTGTGTACACACTAACCTTGGTGAAGAACGGAAATGGAATGATTATCCATGTTCTCATGCATTAACATTTGTTTGTGCATCTCGCAGAGTTTGTCCTTAGCAACCAAGACCATTATAACTGGCTGAACTCAGTAACTTTCCACCCCTTGCTCTGTGGTAATACATTAAGACTGCACGATAACGGTACAAAAGTTTGTACATATATAATTCTTCTCATGTATTGTTTGACTATGAAGATGTTTCTATGTGTTTTACGCTAGTATAAAATACTTTGGGATTTCCACCAAAAGATTTCGTCTCCGTCACTTACTTAACTTAGTATAGTTAATGCAGGATGTGGTCTTTCTTGGACCCATCAAGGTATTTATAATCCATTCCACAATAAAAGTTTTATTTCATATTTTCAGAATAGCTAACAAAGCTGTAATGACCATAATGAAAGACACAAGAGAACCATCATAGTGTTTATGATAGGGATGTTTTTTAAGAATGCATTTGGGTGTACAGGTGACAGGCACAAATATATATATCCATTTAATTATACACAAAAATAAAAGAAACATAAAAGGACAACACTATGAAAGACTAATTGCTAAGCATTTCTTTAAAGCTTGCTGAAAATTCCTCTCTGTGTCAATCAGTTTCAAAGATACTGGAAGTTTATTCCATTCAATTGCACTTGTATATAAGGAGGTGTCATTGTCCACTGAACTTTGAAATCTTAAAAGAATAAAATCTGTTGAGCTGTGTCTCATCAAATAGTTGTAATTCTCTCTGAAGAGACTGAAGTAGTTGGACGGATGTTTGGGGACCTATAAACAATTTTATTTGCATGACTCTTTATTGACAGGAAGCCAATTAAATTGTAGAAAATGTGCCAAATCAAGATGGGTACCCAGAGGTAACTTGTCTTTATGTGCTGTGATGTACTGATAAGCCAGGAGGTGGCAGCATAGCCAAAGTGACATTAAACGAATGCCCCTGCTAACATCTTTAGCACTGATGTATTCAATCACTCTGATTTTCTTGCCAAGAATTTTGTCTTTTGGCAGATTTTAGTGAGGGCTTTCATTGTCATGGCCTCCCTTGATAGATGTTTATATAATGTATATCTTAAATCGCAGTAATAGTATCTTTAGCCTTCCTTTACTGTCATCTCTGCTGTCTTTCCTAGTTTTATTCTGAATCCAAAAAGATGGCCTCTATTTTCCCTAAATGAAGACACAGCTTGTTATTAGACAGCCGAGTCCCAAAAGTGTGAGGCTCATGCTGAATCATAATGAGACACCAGAATAGCTGAATTGTCTGCATAGAGAAACAGGTCAGAAGAACAGACCACCTTTATATCATTAATGTACAGCAGGAAAAAAGTGGCCCTGAGACACACCCTTGAGGGACCCCACAACTTGTGTAATAAATTAAAAAAGGCACAATAAAAAAATAACTTATAGACAAATTCACATTTGGTTTATACAGTACAATACATACATTGCTTTTGGAGCTCTGGTCCATGTATTGCCAGACATATTAGTACAGTTTTAAAACACAATATTTGTTAAGCTGTGGATTATCTAAAGGAAGATGCTTGGACTCACAGAAATCTTTCATTTATTTCATTAAAAAGCTCAGAGTAAAAAAGAAAGAAAATGACAACACTTTTATAGATCTGTTAAGATCTATAAAGATCTGATAAATTACTTGCACAGTGATGTTAGTGACATAGACCGAAGGGCATGTGAAGGGCACATTGGATTGAAAAGTTCCTGTTTTTTCAATGAAATACATGTCAGAATGACATTTTCCTGTATCATACAATCATTGAGGGAGATCGTATACGATGTATTTCTTTCTGTTAGAGCTCAGGCCTTTTTGTTTGACACTGTGATAATGTTAATAAGCATTGCTATGATGCAGTAAAAATATGATTATGTAGCAAAATAAATAGTGCTCTCCGGAATAGGCCAGAGTTCAATGACTGTTCATGAATAGTGAACATTTATTTCTTGTCAAATCTCTGATTGAGAACTTTGACCCTGCTCAGGGAAGGACCTGGATTGGACTGAGTGACACCCAGAAGGAAAGGGTGTGGAAGGAGGATGGATGTGGTCTGATGGGTCTGCAGTGGACTTTACCTTTTGGAATACAGGACAGCCAGGCAACTATAGAGAATATGAACACTGTGCTCACAACAACTAAGCATAGTTAAGCATTCAGCTAAACAATAATTCAGCATTTTGCTATAAGACTAAGCCACTGTAACAGTAGCACAAGTAAAGAAGAGTCATAAATTCAGCTACTGACTGTAATACAGCCACCATGAACTACTGGTCATAGACTGTTGTAGCTGCAAGACTCCTGAATGTTGAAATGAGCAACAATTTGTTTTATTTCTATGCATTTGGCTTTTTATTTGTAAGAGGAACACTGTGTTATTTATTATCTTTAAAGTTAAGAATTGTTAAGAAGAAAAGATGTCTGTGGTCTGAAACTGCAATGCTGGAACATAAAAGTACTTGTTGTTATGTTTTGTGGCCACTTGAGGGCAGCAGAAGAGCAGATCAGTGTGAGGACGCTCTTCTCTTGGCTCTGGTGTCAGATGCTGTGATGGACAGGAAACCAGCAGGAGCGTTTATTTAGTGTTTTATCAGCCGTTGTCATGACTGTGTAAAGTTAAACTGTGTTTTGCCCTGTGTGAATGCATTGGAACTCCAAAATAAAGCTATAAATGTAAAACTTTATGTGTGTACAGAGGTTATGTAATCAACATTCATTCTGCTAATGTTGGGTATTCACAAAAGAAACATTTTCATATCTAATAATAAAAGTTTTCTGTCCCCTTCATTCTGTAATGTAATAACAATAAACACGATTGCATTTTATTCCACAGATTTATCACCTGCTTGTTTGTGTTGACTTCAGTTATTTCAGCATTTTTCCATGTCTGTTCCAGTCTGTGTGTAATAGATAGATATGGGAACAGCACAGGTGTAACAGCTGTTGCAGTCACCAGTACACTGCCTATCAGCATGTGAATATTTGATTAACCACAGGCTCTGAGAGTAAAATGCAAGTGGAAATGTTTATATAGACTTTTATGTGACATCTCCAGATGCTGGTGGTGTTTTTTTGGCTCATGTTGAGTTACTGTGTGGTTGTGTACAGCTGAAAGTGTTTGCCAAGTTCAGTTGACCAATAATATTGTGCCAACAGTGCAGACACCCTCTCTGAAGCATGTAAAAGAAAGCAGCCTGTCACCTCTCTCCTTCAGGGTCTTGATCCCATCCAGCGGTGCAGATCAACTCCAGCCAACATACGACCCCTCATCCTGCTCCTGTGACACAGAGACGCCAACATGCTCTCGCTCCTCTTGTTGTTTGGTCTGGCTCTGGGTGCTTTGTCTTCTCCTGATGTGAAGCTGCAGCGTGGCAACTGTCCCATGTTCTGGTTCAGCTTCAACAGCCGCTGCTACAAGTACATCGCCACACGTTTCACCTGGGCTGATGCAGAGCTCCACTGTGTGTCAGAGGGAGCCAACCTGGTGTCCATCCACAGTGCAGATGAAGAGAATTTTGTCAAATCTCTGATCAAGAACTTTGACCCTGCTCAGGGAAGGACCTGGATCGGACTGAGTGACATCCACAAGGAAGGCAGATGGATGTGGTCTGATGGGTCTGCAGTGGACTTTGTCTTTTGGAAGGCAGGGGAGCCAAACAATAGTGAACGAGCTGAACACTGTGTTTTAAACAACTATGAAACAGATTTGAAATGGAATGACGGCCGCTGTTCTGATATTTATGCCTCTGTTTGTACATTTCGTATAACCTGTCCATAGCAACTGAGAGGGTAACATATGTCTGACTGAGCCTGATCACTGTTCACCTGTTGCTCTGCTGACATGAATTAGGCCTCTACAATAAAGACACACTGTCATTTTCATGAATGTTGGACATTCACACAGGTAACTTTAGTGGTTGATCAAAAGGAATATTTCCACGCCGTTATCATAATCTCAAAATTAATATTACCAATATTTATTAAAAATAATAATACCCCTTCATTGTACTTAACAAACATGTATTATTAAGAGGATTAGAACCTACAGCCATAAACTAAACATGATTTTGAATCCACAGATTGCTACCCTTTGTGTTTTTATAGATTTACATTTATTTGTGTCTTTGCATGTCTTCTCCAGCTGTGTGTCTTGTGTGTGTAAATTAAAAGAGTCTGGCCTTGACCTGATCTGTATGAAAACTGTCCCAAGATCAATTTTATGATTTCGTGCTGTATAAATAAAATTGTTTTGGCTTATCTCTTACACATACTAAAACAAAGTGTGACACACCATATGTCTTCCAGCCATTGAACAGTTTATTATCTTCTTTGAACATGGAATATTATTGCCGTTTACCTCATTGATAAACATTTTCCACAGTCCTATGACAGTCATGACTCGTAACAAGGCAGCGTACTGAAAACAGAATGAAGTCCCTCTTTTATAACGAGAACCTCTAATCAGCTTCTGGTTTGAGTCATGTGAAAATCCCTGGGTCATGATGCTGACTGGATGGAGTCACACTTGAACAGGTTTTGATCTTTCTTCCCACCCTGATCCCTTCCTCTCCACTGAAGTCCACAAATCATACTGCCATCATCCAAAGAAGTTTTTACAGTCTGAATAAAAGTGTTTTTGCATAACTGCTACAGCAGTTGATTGTGTGAGGCACTGCAAGACAAGGCACTTTGGTGAATACTGAGATGCAACAGCACAAGAGGATATGAATCTTTAGTCTACACTGACACTGTGTAAATTACAGTTGTGATAATGAGAGGAGTAAATGTTCCCTTCAGGAGAAATGTAATAAACAACAGAAACAAAACCAGCACAAGTTCGACAGGCTCTGCCCAGTCCTGAAAGAGGAAGCAGGAAGTCCAAATAGGTTTGGGTTACCATGACATGAAGCATTTTATGTTAACCAGGTCAGGACACGTGCAGGCTGGTCTCATTTCAGTTTTAAACATCCCTCTTTATGAAAAGTTGTAGTGGAAAGGTTTGGTTAAATCCAGGTCACCACAACACAGGAAAGTCCATTTTACTGAAGCCAGGGTCTCTGCGCATCTCCCAGTAGGTGTTGTTGCTCACCCAGGTGTCGTTGTTAGACTTCCTGCCGACACAACACAAATGACATGATGAGTGATACATCTTGAATGATTAGCAAATTTAATTTATCTGATGCCTGTCAAATATACAACAAATTACAAAACTTCCCAGAATAATGTTTGATATCAGTAATACCTTGAATCATCCATAAACGGTATCATGAAAGGATGTTTTTGTTTACAATGTTAATAATATTCTGTGGGCAAGCCTCAAGGAGTATAGAAAAGGTTCTTAACTTAGTGACAGTGTTTCCCAACTGGTCCAGACATGTGGTCCAGATTTCTCTGTAGTCATGAGTTCAAGGTCCACAATTTATTTCAGTGTTCTACTGTGTTGTCGGGCTAATTTTCTGTCTCTGTTAAGTATCTCTCCGTTATTGACTCATTCTACAGCAGGAAACAGCACTTCAAAATAAAAGCTCTGTGCTGGAAATTCACTGTACTTCAAAATAAGGTGTGTTTTTTACTAACTTGACGCATTCATGAGTCACTCGAGATTAATTCAGGACACGAGACCCCCCAGTTGGGAACCACTGGTCTATAACATCTTTCATTATGCTAAAAACATCTGATTTAAAACATCTAGGAATGTGAGGGAGGGTTGTATTTTGAATTTTCTGGGTTTTACCACAATGATGAATAGAATCCGAGGAGTAAGAGGAAAACATTCTTGAAGTCATAAGGGTCCATATTTAACAACAGCAAAACTATATCAAACCATCCCATCACAAACTCTCACGCCACTCATGCAGTATAATCCTGTGCTGTGTCTCAAATGTATTTCATGTACTTCTGTACTTACACTTAATATTTTGACTGCATAAGTGCGTTCACACTGAGAAGTATGGAAAAATGCAGTGCTCTATGAGTACCCGGAGGGTGCCCTCAAAACAGTCAAGAAGTTGAGTGTGGAACTATGGACACTTCTCGTCCTCAATGGTCGCCATCTTGGCTACGTAGCGGAAGGTGAGGGACCACTTTTCAAACCGGAAATGGCGGCCAAGGACTGTGCGACCATTACTGTCACTGCATTGTATAATACATGTCTTTTTTGCACTAAGCACCACTATATCGGTGTCGGATATGAGCCAGCAGTTTGTTTATTGGGTTAATTTAGCAGTCTGTAATGATTTGGTACAACGAACGATAACGCGAATGCTAATGCTAGTTTGCTAACTAGCTAATTTGCGGTCGTCATTTCCGGTAAGTGCACAACAGCTGTGTTTGGTTTGAGACAGCACTACCCTGTCGAAATTCGCGCACTACGCCAATAAGTACGTAGTGCACATAGTATACTACATGGAAGTGTACTAACAGAAGAATGTGATTTGAGACACACCACAAGTCTCATTTATCCAGTGGTATGCTCAGTGGTTCATGCATTTTTGCTAAATCCCTAATATTAAAAACACTGCTGCATAAACAGAGCCTGCACCCTGCTCATGTGTGCCTGAGATGGTTTATTCATAATTGTTTAAAATCTTACAGTTTTAGTGAAAATGCATGTGTTTGGGTGGTACTGAGCGTATGAATGGATAAATCAGACTTGGATTTTACTGCACAGGTTATGTGAGAGTTTGTAAATGACTGTTTTGATAGAGTTTTGCTGTTTTGAATAGTGGACCTCTTTGACAAGACAACTTTGTCAAGAACTTTCTCTGTTTGTGAAATCTTTGTTCACAGTGGAAACATGCGAGAAAAACAAAATTTTCTTCATAAATTCAATGTAAAATGGGACGAGTAATTCATGTAAGAATGGTCTTTCGGGCGTGAAAGGTTCTTTCAAAAACCAAATCACATACATTATACCACATGTGACATAATGGTTGCAATGGAGGTGATCTCTGATGATATGCGACAGACCAACTGCATGGAAAAAGACGTGCAAACCCTGTGTCTGATTGCACACAGACGCACACGAGCACAGACAAGAAATCAGCTGCATACTTGAAAAAGCGTGGCTGGTGTGTCATGTTGTTCTCCTGCAGCACTTTCCTCCTCTCCCTCTGGAGCTGCTCTATCCTCTGTTTCTGCTCCTCGGCTCCTTCTGTGTTCCCCTCCTCCAACAGCCTGGACAGAGAACGCAAAGAGTCAGTCGGACACAGAACTGTAGAAATGAGTCCTTCTAGAGCGCCACCGCCATTCATCTCACTGTTTCCACACACAAACAGGAAAATTCTGGCTTTTCCTTTCTCTGAGTAGAATTAACTGTGGTAGTTTCAGCTGAATACTTGAGTATGACAGTCCTACTTGAGTGACCCTCAGATAACTGTTAGACATTGGTTAGTGTTGCTTGACTAGACAAGTTCAGCCAAAATAACTGCTCTGGACCGGTTGGTGGCCATCAGGAAGCTGACTGCAGGCCGATAGAACACTTGAAACTAAAAGTCCCTTTTGATCTTTTCCCATCTGTGTTTCCACCACATCTGAGGAACCATGAAGATTAGACAAATTAGACTTGTGGCAGATTAAAAAACACTGGCAGCAGCATTTGAAATGAAACTTTCCCAAATGTGAAAACAACACACAATCACTCTTACTGTTTGTATTTACTGTGATGTGACTTTGATGACTGAGTCATATGTGGTGAATGTGATGTTTGTCTGTGAATGCTGTGAGTTATAGTGAAGCTGATTTGTGTACTTGTGTTTGAAATTGTCTCTATTAAACCATGTTTAATGTGTGTTTTTAAACAGCACTTCACAGAAACCCCACTTCTAACTAGTGTTTTGAAGGTGTAACTGCAGAGTGACACAGACACACGACCTCACAAGTATAAATCCTCACAATGGCGTAGGCCACGTGCGTAGTTTGCGGCGTAGGGTCTGCCGCACAAGTATAAATCCCCCTTAAAACAGTGGCTGTGGAACTCACACATGCCCATGTCTCAAACGGAGGCTCTCCGGCTCTGCAGGGGGATGATATTGATCTTTTTTCCATTCTTTTTTTGTTGTCTAATTTGAGTAGTATACAAACCAGGGCTGGTCAATATATTGATAATACATGGTTCCCACACATTTCTACCAATTCATTTTTTAAATCTTTTCCCAAATATTTTACCCCATATAGCTGACTCAATTCAATTAGTTTAAAAATGTGCAGGCCTGTATAGCACAGCATTAAGCACACACTTCCCAGGCATTTGCAGATAACCAAACTGCTAGCACTTGCTAACTTTACTTGCTTGTTAGACGTTCTCGCCGCCTATTAGCTGCATACGCCAATAGACCAGACCAGCACATATGGGTACTTCGTGAATCCCTGGTTATCCCGCCAGACAACAGCTTTTCGGCAATTTCCGGTTTCTCTCCTGATGTGACAGTGCGTCTTTAAACCATTTCCAGGCCTGGCAAACAGTTTTTCTCTAATTTCATAATTTTTACAGGAGTTTCATGACTGTTGGAAACCTTATATCACATTGAATATTGTTAATATGAGACTAGATATCATCTTAGATTTCGGACCATAATATTGCAGGTGATGTTATTTCCTAGTTTTAAAGTGAAGTGATATCATTTTCTGAACCGTTGTAGCAGTTTTATTACTTGCCTTTACCCACTTCAGTCATTGTAGCCACATTTCTGATTATTATTTATTATTCTGGTGATTGTGGAAATATTTTATGACAGCATCAACCCCACAATTTCACCACAATATCGCTATGGAAGTGTTTGGTAAAAAAAATGTCTCCATATCACCCAGCTCTAGCAGTGGGAAATCTGGGTATGAAGCAATATAATATCCTCTTATATGACTGTTATTCATCCAACCTAATGCATATTAGAACTTATGTGTTGGGGTTCAGAATCTTACCAAAATAAAAGCTCTACATGTGAGGACAATTATTCTTGTTCCTTCAATCCCCTGGATCTAAGCTCCTATAGTCTGTTGCCATGGTTACATTCATATTTCAGACATTAGCTGCTTCACACCACAGGGGCTCGACCGGACTGAGCCCACAAAATCATGTTTATAAAAAAAATGGGTAGAGCTGATGTCTGCGGACGGGCTGATAGAAATCAACATTATAGACGGATAGAAAGTGCCAACCTCTGGTCCGGCCTGAAGCGTGTGTCTGTGGGGGGCAGCAGAGGTCTCAGGGTGGAGTCCAGCTCATTTAACTCCACTGCCAACTGGGTGAAGCCATAGTACTGATCTTGGTCCACTGGCATGGGGTCTGTATACACACAAACACTTATTAGTAGCTGTGCTGTCATGTCAAGCTCAGGTTTGTTGTTTGCTTTTTGTGCCCTGGTGTAAAAACTGTATCACTGACATTCCCGGGGACCAATGACTCACTTGCTCTCCAGACACACGTGGCAGACGGTGGGTCTCCCTGAAAAACTGACTCGTGCCATTTTCCAAAGATGGAGTGTACGACTTTTCCACTTGAATCTGTGACCACGCCCTCTATCTCGTTCACTGTGGAGCTCCAGGATCTTGCCTACAAAAAAAAGAGAGAAATGGTTTGTATGTCTTAGATAGAAGAAGATCAGCAGAAGGTAGTAAATATTAACAATCAGAGAGAGCGAGAAAACACAGCTGGTGCTGATGTTTCCATTCCCTGTGAAATGAGTACTGAAATCATTATGTATCATTATATTGATATTTTTGTCCACACAACATTAATGTGATAAAACTGTAGATTTATGTCGGTGTTAAAGGAATTGGATTTATGCTGTCTAATTTTCCATGCTCATGGTTTCAAAATTCAGTTCCTATCATTGTCCAGAAGAGGGTGCTGTTTGCCTTTATAGTGGCAGAAGTTGGGCATACTGAAAGTAAGCATGTCTGTTTTAATAGGCACCAATGCATGACAGTAGTATTGATCTTTTCTTCACAACAGAGATAATTTTAAGTGTCTATTAAACGATCACAAGGCTTAAATCAGATGCTAAAAGCCACACAACTGTAATGGTTACATGAGTCAGACAGAGGTCCATGTGAATGTGACCAAACCAATACATACATAACAACAGGGACTACATAGTTCTTTCTGCATTGTAAAGCAATGACAAACACATTTTACCCAACTTCTTTGCCCTAAAAATCAACTGTGGTATAAAGACAGTGATTTAATATCTACATTTTCTTACCTTGACAAATGTGACTTTACACTGGCAGGCATCACTGTTGATGTTTTTGATGAACATCTCCCCGTAGTGTTCAATCCAGCGCTGGCCGCTCAGGATGTTATGGATGCAGGACGTCACTTTGTTCCATTCGTAGTGGTCCCCAAACCTGGAGATATCACACACATGCGGCACTTACTATACATGTTGTTTCATCTCTAAGCACTTACCTTTACAGTCTATACTGTCAACAATGGCGTGCACACGTTAATCTTAAACATGTAGAGTGTAAACACTTGTGCAGGAGCAATTACACACCCACATACAGTAAGTAAAGGACTTACGCAGGTAGTGTGACATGAGTGGTTCCCATGGGAACAATTTCCATGGATTTGCCCCAGAATTTATTTTTCCATCGGACATCTAAAAAGAAACAGACAGCAAAATAACAGGTGAGTGCCTGTGACGATGATAATAGCTGTATATTCTTAATTCAAATCTTCAAGGTTTTGTCTTGGCATCTTTTTTATAAACCAGCTTCTTTATTTATGTGCACAGAGGGAAATGCAAACAAAGGAATCGTCAGCAGCTTCTTTGTGAGTGTCAGAGTGTACAAATGAGGTCATATTATAATCTGCACAGTAATTTGTTTTAGTATGTAGATATGAAGCACTTAATTATCATGCAATGGAAAGTTACAGAGTGATCACCAAGGCAACACGAGACCAGACAGAAATGAGATGTTTATTCAAAACACGCTCTCTCCTGCTCACCTTGCCAAAAGGTGAAGTTCCTTGAATCGCTGTGACATGCTGACACAGGTGGGTGATGACTCACCTGGGAAACAGGGAGAAGAGATACGAGACGAGATAAAGGCACTTTGTCAAAAGCTTTACACAGCTGACACTGTAGCTCAGGAAACTGCATCATGAATCAGTCAAAAACAAAAGGCGATATAAAAGATTACATTTATTTTAAGAGCTTAGTGTAAATACTGTAAACAAACAAGAGCACCACAGAGACGAATGGCAGGTAAGTGCTCGACTCTGAGGCTTTACATTGTTTGCTATTAATAAGTCTTGTGTGAGGAACACCGAGCAGGAGGAGGGCGCTGTTCTTCTAGTGAACTTCATTGATACCAGACATGAGACAACCTAACCATGGTGTGACAGATTATTTGACAGTTACATATGTGTGCTTAGAAATACTACATGTGGCACATTCACCTTGATCACATAGATATATAATGTGAAAAAACTTTTAATTTGCAAATGGAAAGTGCTTACAGTGATCATGGTTACAATGGTCAATCGCTTCTACCAGTATAGACTAAAAAGCTTGGGACCGAATCATTCCTAGACAAATGCTTTTTTGTATTTTCAGTCTTTTCATACATGACAACATACGGAGAAAACAACAACACTTAGAACTACGGTAATTCAATTTTTTTTTACACTTTACTCTCATGATACGTTGTCTCGTGGGGACCCGTCTACTTCCAGCTGGCTACTTGAGGCTGGTGTCACGCACACACTGAAATCTTGATGGGAATAAGAAAGTAATTTTCTCTTAATGACAACTGTAGTCTCCTTGAAGCTTGTGGCTGGTAGTGACGGAGACAAATGTGCACGGGGAAAGCACCTGAAGTTGAAGCCGCCTGTCATATGGATTGATAATGCCCACTCACGTAATGCCACCGTAATCAAACAGCTGTACTTTATTTTAAAACAGCCAATAAATTCAGTAAATAGCAAAGCTGTCCACTTCATTACTTTACACTCATGTAATACAAATACAAATGTCAGCTAGATGGTATTCTGCTTAAGAAATAAATAAATAAAAACATTTAAAAAACGTCACTATAAGCGGTCTCCACTGTATTTTAAAAAGGCCTTGTGAAGTAAACTGAAAGCAGCCTGTCCTGCGAAAGGAGTGCATTCCCATGCAGTAAATCACGTGTGTGTTGTAGACCGTGTGACCTCTACCTGTTCAGCTATAAACCTGAAGCCTTTATCAGGTCTGTCGCACTCATACGTCTCTCCCAGGACAGGGTTAAAGGGTTTACTTCCTGCTCGATGGTAGGTGGATGTGTATGCAGATATTGCAAATGTAGCGACGTACACCTGCACAGAAAATCAGAGGGGATTAAATACATTTGTGGCATGTGTTTTTGAAGTACTGGCACATTTGTCTACAAGAGGCTGTGAACATGACTGTGTTTACACGTATGCACATGTGACACCGCTCTGTCTACTGTGTGGATGTATAAACTGTGTGTGTGAGTATGTTCATGACACCATTTCAGGTGCAGGTAACTGTGTGTTTTGAACAGTGTACAAGTAAATATACTACATATAATCATTGTGTGTTGCATACTGAGTCTGTAGAGATGCAAGACTTAGGACGTGACATTTATGGGTCTTTGTAACTACTCTCCAAGTGCAGTCTGCATCAAATACTCTGGAAAGTAGGTCTTCTAGGACAAAAAGACAATTGAAAGCTCTTTGCTTGCAGAAATAAAATATTTATGCAAGTCTCTGAAAGAAGTGCCTCCAGAGCAAAAGACAAGCATCAGAGTAGCTTTTATAAAATCTGCCCAAGGAGGAGCAGTGAGCTCAAAACACATTTCCTACCTTTATTTCTGCTACCAAAACTTGACATCTTTTTTCTGTTCATCTGTTTGTGCAACTAAGTTAACATATGTACATCATTAGATCCTCTCTCAGCTGTTAAAGTCAGAGTGTGTACATGAATCAATCTGGCTCTTGCAGGTGTGTGTTTGTGTGTGTGATTTTTCCTCTCACCATGCGCTGGTAGGGGTCATCGGTCTGGTTGGCGGTGTCCAGCAGCTCACTGTACTCCAGCTCCTCACACAGCCTCTGCAGGGTGTTGAGTGGCTCGTTGAGTTGTACCGGCATGGCCACCTTGGACAGGTCCTTACCGATGTTGTTCCTCAGGATGTTCCACAGGCTCACGCTGCTGGTGGGGCTGGGAGAGGGCAGCGTGGAGCGCCGACGAGCGAGGGTCACCACGCTGCTAACTGGAGGGCCGAAATGTGGAGAGAAGACTCGTGAGACGGGGAGATATTTTTAAAGACAAGTGACAGGTGAAGCAGAGCATTTGTGTGAGTTGAAATAGTAGAGAGGTGGTTATTGTAATGTGCACAATGTCTAAAACCAGATGTTGCAAAATCTCTGATGTTGATGGAGATGTGGATAAGTCATTGCTTCAGGGATGGCACTTAAAGCCACACACTGAAACTTGTTTCACCCAGTGTGAAGAAGCTGCAGCAGACCTGTTAACATGGACCATTGTGGTGTTCAATGATGGCTTAAGAGGCAAATAAGGAAATTCAAGAAGACTCTGTGACACTGTTCGACTGTATGGATATGTTCTTTAGATCTTGTAGGGGATGAAAATAGTACATTTCAATTATAAAGAACAAAATATTGACCCAAATAGCCGCCAAACAGGCTGCAATTTAACCACTCTTGGCATTTGCGAGTGCCTCTTTTTGCCGCTGACAGGCTGAAATTGTTACCTCACAAGACTCCATTTAAATAAAAAGTAATTTTAGCACGTAAAGAGCCGGCCAGTGGCGTTAATATAGACAGTACAGGCAGTACGGCTGCACTAGGACCTGTAAGGTGGGGGGCCCATAAAGAGAGTGCAACAATGCTTTGGGTGGAGAATGGTTCCTTATGAGTGATTGCCACCTTGGAAACACGCCTGTGTTCAAAGAAGAACTCATTCAATTAAAAATGGTGCCATTGGCTATACATGCCCTTGAAAAAGGCAAACCCATCTCCATCATGATTATTTTTTCTTTTACTGTAAAACAGTCAGTAGCATCTGTAACAAAATTAAAATGTATGTTGATGTTATGTTGATGCTATCCAGTGTCAAGTCTCTGATCATGTGACGAGACGATATGTGCACAGTAGCGTGCACTAGGGCCCATCGTAACTACCTTATGCCACTGGAGCCAGTCGCATATTTTCACATCTAACTGGGTGAATTAAGGGTTTATTTTAACCAAACCAGAGCTGGTGATTGTTGGAACAGTAGAAAGACAAATGAAGCTTGTTTCTGTCGACTTTGAATGAAGTGTGATTTACGATGATAAATATACTGATATTTAAATGAAGCCTGGTGGCTTTGGTGATGGCAATTTCTGGGCTGTTTCTGGTTGAACAAAAAGGATCTTAGGTCCTTTCCATAATCTTGTCAGAGACTTACAACAACAATCTGAGCCTGTCAGTGGCAAAACAAGCACTTTTAATGGATGTTAATTGAGAGTGCAGCCGGGCCCCTAGTGGTTTCACTGCAGCCTGTTTTGTCCTTTTGCTCAGTACTGGACCAGTTTCAAAAACTGTTGTTCCCATTAGTCACTTAGATAAAAAAAAAAAAACATTTGAAAATGGGGTCCAGGTAAAAAAAGAACCAAACTTACTCTTTAAACAACAAATATCTTCACAGTTATGTTGACCCCTTTCTCTGCACAAGCTCTTACTATACTCTTCATATCCCTCTGTATCTAAACCAAATGAAAACCAATGCAATGAAACCAACATTTCTATTTGCAGCTGAATGAGGTAATTAAATCCCAGTTTTTATGTTTCTCGCTACCTGGAGACACATTTCATGCAGTGTAAATACAAAACTAACACCATCTGCAGCAGTGAATTAATGATGCCTGTACACAGATGCTTTGTCACACACTGTATGATGAAACATCACACGGAGTTTGTAAACACGTCTGCAAGTTGGCGGTGGCCATGTTCAGCACATTCTCTCAGAAAGTGAGTAATTTCTATGATTCAAGATGTTTATAATTTATTTGATGCTGACACTTAGTGGAAAACACAAAAAAACACACAGAGGCTTAGTCACAGTTACATTCAAGTGCGCTGAGACAAGCCCTGCCTCTCTCTGACAGAATAAGGTCTCTTAGCACTGTCTGTCTCGCTCTCTCTCCGTTGAGGGAATTGATACGTCCTCACACACACACACACGGACGCACATGTTGTTACTGTATCACGTACCAGAGTTGTGTCTCTCACTGCCACCCTCGTTGCTGTAGGTATCCATGGAGACGCTGTCACTGACATCACTGATGTACGAGTCATCGTCAGACACCTGGAGACAGAAAATCAATGCTTAAAGGTCAGCAAACAACCAGGACGTACAATCAAAGACAAAAAGACACAAACCCAAACGTCATCAGAATAAATAAAAAAAAAAAAATACACCCAGTGTATTTTTTGTGGCGTGCAGGTAATAGATGTGTTAAAACCAGCTGTGTGGGAGCAGTCCTAGAAGTAATAAGACACAGATTACTTTTCATGCACAACCTTGCCTTTATTAGAATTACACTTGATTTATTTAATCGCCGCAGTGCTGAAACACATAGTAAATTAATCGATTTTACTCAGCAATGTTGATAACTGATTTTAAATGTCATTTACAAAGCAAAGATGCAAAACATTTTCTCGTCAGGATGGGAACGGTTATTCTGACAAAACCTGGACATTTTCCCCATGTCTGTCGATTAATGGACCAATGCATTTGACTTTAAACATAGAGATGAGGAGGAGGTAGTGGATAGTGTCTCACCTCATTCTCAGAAGAGGAAGAGGAGAGGAGGTACTCCTGAGCATCAAAAAACTCTGACACAGACTCTGGGATAGATGCTTTGCTCTCATTGGACACCTGGTGGACCAACGTGTGGGAGCCCCCTGGGCTTTCCTGATGATAACAAGAAGTCAGTTGAGTGAAACTAGACCTGTCGTGATAGGTGGTGGACATTTGTGGTGTGATCATGATTTTTTTTAGTCACAGAAACACTCACTGAAGCATAGGCAGTCTTTAAGCCCATGACCTGTGCTGGCTGTGGGGCCTGCATGTCGATGGTGTGCCTCAGTCTGTCTCTTTCTGCTACTAGGGAACTAAAGGCGGATTTCAGTGTGGTGTGGACTGGAGAGAAGCAAATTAAGACAGAAAAACAGGCTCAGAGTTGTCATGGAAACTATCTTACCATATAGATGCATACACTTGTAAAAGAGCAACTTTCTCCATCTAAAGTTTTTGCATCTGCTGAGCAAACTGGCAGACACCTCCAACAAGGACTCACTGTTGTTAGCCAGCACGCAGAAGTCCTCCTGCAGACGGGACGCGTCTGTAGGTGAGTCTGGGGATTCAGGACAGACCTCCTGGGTGTTTGACTCAGTGGTGGAGAGATTGGGGTTGGAGGCGTGGAGGCGAGGGGATTGGGAGGAGATGCAACTTGGGACCTGGTGGACAAAAAAAGAGAAAGTTGACGATGTGTAAGCCATTACTTTCCCTTCATTCTTACTGTAAATAATTATCAAAACAAAAGCTGCACACGTACCTGAAGTGTGGCTTTGGTTTCTTTGCCATTGTTTTTGGATCGCCATCTCCTTGGCCTCTTCTCTTTTTTGGGGATGTCATAATTAGACGCCTGTTGGAACACAAGAAAAAGAGCTATTAAGGGAGCAGTCAACAAAATATTTTCCAGTTTTGACCTCATTACCCAGAGAAGTAATGTCTTCATCAGTCCTAATTCCGTAAGTAATTCATGAGTTTCATTTAATGGAACATCAGCCACTTTTCTGTTACATCCACAAAGTTGGCGAATGTATTTCCACTGGATATTACTGCAATAACTTTAAAGGGACAGTTGTTATTTTTCAGTCTAGAATGTTTTAGTGTGAGTTGCAGAGTGTTGGAGACATCGGCCATAGAGATGTCTGCCATCCCTCCAACATGATGGAACTAGATACCACTTGACTTGTGGTGCTCAAAGTGCCAAAAAAGTACATTTAAAAAAGGAATGTCTCTTTCCAGAAATCATGACCCAGTTACTCAAGATAATCCACAGACCTTGTTGTGAGCAGTTTCATGTAGGAACTATTTTCTTTATACCCAACTACACTCGCCAACTGTATCACAGCGTAGAAGGAAGCATGCATCTACTGCTAGCTCAACTAGCACCGCTGAGCTAGCTAACATTACAGCTCAGTCGAGGAGGCCACCATTAATGTTTACATCTGACGCTGCCACAAGCAGGAGCCTCTCATCAATGAGCGGATGCACGTTTCCTTCTGCGGATTGATACGGTTGATGGGTGTAGTTTGTTGAGTTTTTGAAATGTATTTTTGGTGCTTTTAGCACCACAAGCCGAGAACACCTCTACATTTTACATCATGGCTAACTTAATCTGTGTCTGGCCTTACTTGTAGTGCACTAATGGCTGGGGCTGAGTATGTGCGGTGGAGAACCTCCATGCTCTTCAGCAGCAGGTTGAGTTCTAGCAGGTATGATCCACATTCCTCCAAGTCTGAATGAAAGAGAGATTATTATGAGAGATTACAATTGGATGAAAGTTTGGGTGCATGCAGTGATGAGAGATAAGATAAAACATGAACGATTCACTACAGTCAGATGCAATTTGAGGAAACTGTTGACAAGGCAGGGCGATAGGGAAGCCAGGGGACGATTTGTGAGAGAGAAATAGACAAGACAACGACCAACCTTTGCAGCACTTGTCCATGTCCTCTGAGGAATGGAGCCAAGAACTGACCTTAGCCTGGTGGACTGACGCCTGCTTAGTAAGAGTAGCCCTCTGTTTTAGAAGGAGAGAGATGAGAGAGGATGAGTCATGTGCAGACTCACAGAACAACACCCCTCCTGGGTGAAATCTAAGGAAACAAATTACCACCAGAACCACGTACTTTTCTTAGGGAGTCATTGAGGGAGGGGGAGGATGAGGCATGGGGGTAGAAGAGGTGCCTCTCGTGGGGATACATGGCAATCTCATTCTGCCGAAACACGCGGTGATGACGAAGCTTTGACACCCACTCCTCAAACAACTCTGGAGACTTCACCTGGGTGCCACAAAGTCAAATTAGGAGTGATAATTGACAGCTCCTGCGAGTGTCTTTGTATGAAAAAGAATGAGTATATGAGAGAGGCAGTGTGTAGGCATTGCTGCATTTGCATAAGAGATGGCACTGACTCATGTTGAATTCAGCAAAACTTAAGATTGCAAGGTGAGTGTCCTTTCAGTAGTTACCTTTAAGTGATAGATATTATCCTCTGTGTCCAGGTCGACGCACATGACTTTCTTCTTGATTGACATGACAGAGAGGCCGACATCAATGCAGCCATGAAGCTTTCCCTTCTTCAGCTGTGAACAGAACACTTTGTCATTCTTGCATTTCCTGACATACAGACACGCACTAACAAACAGGTGGTGCTCTTGAGGAAATACCTACATCAGTTTCACGCTTTGCATACTTCAGGATGCCTTTCTCCAACACAAAGTATCTCTAGGTGGGAAGAAATAAAACTCAATCAATATTTATCACAAGAAATTGTCAGCTGTTGTCACTCTTGAACCACATGTTTATTGCACTCCTTGCTCATACCATCGTTAAAAACGCCAATAAAAAAAAAAAAAAAGTATGCAGACATTGCACTGTTATGCAGCAGTAACACCACTTTGCCTTGAACCTGCTCTTTAAATTTCACAATGGCAGCAGTGAAATGAACGATCAGCAGTGTGGTTAATGACATAGCAACAGGTTACAAGTACACCTTGCTCACTTTAGTTTTACAGTAAAAAAAAGAATACACTGTTAAAGCACTTTAACGATACTTGAAACCTCCTTGTTGGTTGAAATCTATTCAATCATGTTGCAAGGGCAGAGTTTCCAGGTATGCATGAGCACACAGAAGAGGGGGAGGAAGATGAGTCAGGGTTACAGTATAATCGGCTGGGAATAAAAAGAATGGAAAGAAGGAAATACAGAGGACAATAATGGTGAAGAGGAGGAAATGTGGAAATAGCTTGAGGTATTAAAAGACAGCAGGTCAGAACTTTAGTTAGACATTTAGGGAGGACTGAAAGCTGACAGCTAACACCCATGTGCAGTATAGCTCTTGCACTGTTGTATGTCTTTACCACAATGGAAAAGAGGTGCTTTAAAACACCATCTATCCTTTCTAGAAACACAGCTGCATGTGATGAATACAGTGCAGAATATTAAAAATTAAAGTCTCCTTTGGGCCAGGGTTTAAAGGCATCACAAAGGCAAGTGAAGCCTTTACAGCCTCAGATGAGCAAACCACTGTGGGTTCACTATCTGACACCCTTTGTATCAAAAGTCATTGAGTTCAGAGAGAAAATAGGTCTCTGGCTCAGCAAGAGGCAGCAGAAAGGCATCAGCGGCGTTCTATAATAAGGGATGTTACATTGCTGCTGCTGTCTTGGGCTTTAAAAGGGCTGCGAGGTGCTCACCTTATGCCACCCCTTCATGGGCCACTTCCTCCTCTTAAGCAGGAAGCCCTCCTGTCTGTCAGGCTCCTGCATGCTGGCAGGAACCCCCCTGAGCCCCTCTACAATCTCCCAGCTGTCCTGGAGGGAGACACAGGAGCGATACTATGAGTTAGACAAACATTTCCCTTGAAACGACTGATGTGTAACACAATCTAAACATGTAAACAGTACACATATCATCATCATCATCATCACCACAGATACCATTAAGTGCAATACTGTTGTGATTGCAAGACCAGGTATTTTAAAAACAATGTGCCAGACAGAAAAAAAACATCAATTTAACACTGCTGAACACAGGAGCTACTAGTCTACCGCTGCCTCAATCACTTAGTTAGTTTGTGTGACTTTGGTGTTTAAAAGGGTAAGTTTGGATTCACCAAAGTCACACAATAACACAAACTAACTGATCTGGGCAACAGTAGAACAGCAGCTCCCGAGTTTAGCAAACCAAAATTACTGTTTTTGTCAATGGAGTCATGGTGGCTTTGACGGGAACATAGATGAGAAACCGAAGCTGTTAATGGCTTCCCTGTCGGAAGGCGCTGTCTGTCAGAAAAGTAAAGCGTGAAAATACTCTTAATATAACATACACTTTAACTGATATTGATTTTTTTGTGGCCAAAATATGTTTTGCTGCTGTCTCCACCCACAGCAGTTCGATGCTTAGCTTCCATGTCAGCAGTCCTGCTCCTGCTGCTTCTCCAAACTGGAGGCGTGCCGTATGACATCTACTGTATGTAATACACTGACTATGGATAAGTACCCCATACAACCTCACTTCAAAAGATCCTAACTATCCCTTTAATTTTGGGTCATTAAGAACAACCCTTAATATCTGACCCAGACAACAAACACATGCACAGACAAACATGCACATGTATAATAATAATATTTGACCTAAATGCTGAAATGCTAACAGTGGCTATGAACACCACACAAAAACTCACCTATGTTACATTAAAGTGCAACACACACGCACATACCTGGTTACTGTCATGCTTAGAGGAGCTGCTGCTGTCACTGTGAGTGGGCGACGGCGACGTCATCTTTTTGCGACTTGACTGCTTTCTGCCCACCGTTGTCCCGTTTCTGTGGAAACCGCAGTAACAGAGATCACAGCAGAGCCGCCAGGAGCATCACTCTGACCTTTGAAGGCCACACCACAACAGTCAGCACTGCAGATAAAGGTTAAAAATGTACTGATGTCAGAGCAGCACAAAGGTTATTTTAAGGAGAACCGTAGCGGTGTGCAGGACCAGACAGATAAAAACAGAGAGGAATAACTTACTCACTGTGTATCTGACTAAGTGTGAGCAACCAAATGAAGGAAAACAAATCCAAAGAAGTCCAAAGTATCTTTGTTTTAAGGAAGCTAGACAGAAATATCCAGAATAAAAACACCTGAAGGACTACTAAGTCTTTATCATGAGCTCACATGCATGCACACACACACACACACACACACACACACACACGCACACACACACGCACACACACACGCGCACACACACAGTTCAGAGTTCAAGTTGCACCATCTGAATTCAGAGGTGTTCTTAATTATGTCTGGCTTTGTGTGGACTGTGATACTCGTGAGTTAAGTACACACATCAACTCAAATAAATGTTATAAGTCAGTATCTGTAACCATGGTGGTACCAGACAAGTTTAATCATCAAAGGCCCACTTGTAAACAAGCATTTGAACATCAGGAAGACAGCAAAAAAGTGGAATGTACAAAGAAGCATACAAGCAAGTCTATTATTGAAAAAATATTAAATAAAAGTTATGACTCCAGACGCTACTTCTATTTCCAAGTGCCAGACACAACTTAAATGCCCACGCAAAACATGTCTAAAACCAAATTCTGGCACCAAGCAGCTCAGAAACATTTAGAGCTCACTTCATCTGCATACTGCAAAAATGAGAGCTGGATCCTTGCTGCTTCACCACTGGCTGGTTTCAGCAAATCTAAAATACCCCGCCTCCCCATCCTCCTCCTCCTGTATCAGCATTTTAGATCTGACTATGAATTCTGAATGGTTATTTTGCATGTTGATTGAATGGTGTGTATCTGAAGCTCTACCAGGAAGTTTGTGAGGACACAGACAGTCTATGTCTGCACGTTCTCTGATATGTTCCACAAAACCCTCAGAGGAAAATAAGTTTGTTTTTGTTTTACACACTTTAAGTTTTAAGTTATGTCCCTCTACATAATTACAGATATGCACTGTCCATGTTTAAGGGTGTATGGGGTGAGCAGTGCCAAGGAACACTGTATTCCCACTGTGATGTAACATTCATTCCTCGCCTTGCCACAAATGACATGCCCCAACCTAGCTGTGTATGTTATACCCGCATGTGTACTTCAGTGCTACTCCCTTTGTGCACTGATACTGTTGAACCTCAAGCATGTCGACGTGGACGTGTACTGTACATGTGAGCGGGGCACAACCCTGTCTGCTGGATTAACACACTAAGGGGAATGCCTGCATGCTTTCTATGCTCGCATGCAAATTTGTGTAAACTCCTGGATTTTAAGTGAGCTGCAAACTACATGCTCTGCAAACGGTCTGGTGGTTTGAGTGTGTGTGTGTGTGTGTGTGTGTGTGTGTGTGTGTTCTGTAGTTCCCCAGGGCCCCGCTAACAGTCAGTACCATGCCCAGGACGTGAGTCATCAACAGGAAAGAATGTGCTCCGTGCTTCGATACCCCCGACACACCATAACACACAGCTAGCTACAGTCAACACTGGGCTAAAAGCAGCCTGAAACACATGGACGGCCCACTTACTTCACAGCCCTGGAGCACAGACTAAAAGGACAGACAACATGCCTGAGTAGGCTTCAAATGATAAACTTGGTGAGCTTGAATTAGCTCATCAAGGCATTGTGCTTGCACATTTCAGGCTGTGACATGTCTGGCGTCTTCAGAAGCATCAAGTTCAGGAATTCATCCTACATAACTTCTGCATATCTACATCTGTATGTAGTCTGGACTTTAAACAACAAAAGGTGCATCCAACCGTAAAACATTACGTATTTGGCATGCAGTGTGGGAGCTCAGGGCCTGGATGGTAAATTTCCAGCTCTGACTGGATTCTTGGAAGAGTACAATCATGATTATACACACAATGATTTATTTTTGATTGATTTTTATTTAAGTGACTGCCCCAGATGGAGCCCAGCCTGTATGGGATTACAAAACACTAGACGACAACAACCAGGATGGCCACATGACCAGTCATAACATACAGAGCCACAGGTTCAAAAAGGAAAAATGTAATAACATTACATTTCCATAAAAAAACAGGTCTTACTGGTGACAAGACAGCAGCATTAAAGGGATAGTTCTAGTACTTATCCATAGTCAGTGTATATTGCATGCAGTAGATGGTGGTGTGCAGTTTGGAGAAGCACACAGGAGCAATGTACAGTAATGCTGCTGAAGAGAGAGAGGAAAAAAACGTATTGTTGACACCTAAAAAATTAATATGAGTTTAAGTGCAAGCTATATTTAGTAGCTATATTTTCACCTCTTTACCTTGCTGTCAGCAAGTCTTTTATGACGAGGAACTGAAGGCGTTATCATGCTCTCTTTAAAGCCCCCAGACTCTTGTCAGAAACAGTCATTTTACCCCGCAGAGCACAGGAGTTGCTGATCTACAGCTGCCTCGATTGGTTCATTTGTTGGAGTTATTGTGTGACTTTGCTGTTGTAAAGGGTTAGTTCGAATTCACCACAGACACAAACCAATCGAAGCAGCGGTAGACCACTAACTCCCGTGTTCAGCAAAGTGGTAAAAACACCTTAAATATAGCCCAAACTGTTTTTTTTTTTTCCAGGTGGAACATTTTCTAGGGGACTAAAATATGTTTTGCTGCTGCCCCTGTCCACAGCAATACATTGCTTTAGTTTTGTGGCTGTACTCATGCCTGCTTCTCCCAACTGGCGGCATGTCAACCACAATCTACTGCAGGTAATACACTGACTGTAAGTGCAGCCAGCCCCACCTCAAAAAACTCAAGCTATCCCTTTAAACACCACTTTACATAACACACTCAGCCCTTCCCTCCATTCCTCAGCCTTTTCTCTTTCACACCACTCAGCAGCAAAGTCTGCAACAAAACACTTCCTTTGAGCAAAACCTCAATCTGTGCAAAATTTAACCTAGTTTTAAGGTCTCACCACCTCATGACACTTTTTCACTTTCACTTGTGCGAATGCTGTGTATGAGTCAAGAATACTATCTGCTGTAGATGAACTGTAAAGTCAGTCCCTGAACATCCCGCTGACTGCCCCACTTACCTCGACTGAGTGATTACTGTTCTATTGTACACCGCTGAACCTCACAGCACTGTAAGACTAGAAGTGCTGGGGTTTTGCCTTCAGTCTTACGTAATGGGAGTCAATCATTAATAGCACAACACCTTGTAAATGATCTGTTAGGATGGAAAGGGGTCATTCTCACGGCGAGGGCCAATGCCACAGAGTCACAAGGCCCAGATGAAGTAATAAAAGGTTTACAGGTGATGGAGGTGACGTATATCTGTCTTTGTTTTTCGTTAACATGTGTCAGCATTCATGAGATCAGCTGATGAGAGGGAAGTAGAGATAGATTAGATTCAAATGGGAAATTAAAGGACGAGTGTGCAGGATTTAGGGGGAAATATGAATAGCTGCTCCTATCTGTGTGTCAATTTAGGAACCCAAGAACCAGTCGGAACATATAAGCTATCTATCTATATTAGAAGTAAAACATAATATAATAAGTATGTTTTCTTTAGTGTATCATGACCTGAAAATAAGAATTGTCGTGTTCTCCTTAACTTATAATGAGCCTTTTATATCTACATAGAGAGCCGGTCTTGTTACACAGCCATGTTTCTACAGCAGCCCAGAACTTACAAACCAAACACAGGCACCACATTGGCGTTTTCGTGTCGCCCACATAGTAAGAAGCCCAACTGCAATGTGTAGTGCCGAAGTTACACTGATTTGTAACTTCTTCTAGCGGTTTAAATCACCAGAGGCCTGTACTGTGAAGCAGGTTTCTGAGTTAGCGAGGTAACTTCAAGGTTTCAGTACAGCGAAGCTGGTTCTCTTTTTACTGGGATGAATCACCGTGGCAGCTTATGCTGAACAGCTAACCTGCTCCGGAGCAGGTTAACAGAACAAAAGTATTCATGGACAAAAGTCTGGAGTCTCAGGTAAACAAAGAGTAGCCTATATTGTTAGGTTATAGGTCAGCAGAATCATTTCATTGTTACAGGTCTCTATTTCCACGTTTTTGACACAGAGAGATTGTTTACAACACTAAACACGTAATTTTAGCATTATCTTAATTAATGCAAAGTTTATTTTAGTCCGCAGTGATAGCTGACAGTGTTGCTATTTTACACTCTACTTCCATCTCTGCAGCTCAAAATAACATGAGACACTTGTGTGATGAGAACTAGGGACAAAAGTTAATATTTTATCGGAAAAATAATCCACACACTGTTAATTAGCTCCCGTTATTATAAATGCAACATTTCAGTCATATAGACCTCATCAGTTCTTAACTAGGATACTTTTTCACCTGTTACTTTGGTTACAGAAACTCTCTGGCATTTCTTAAGTGTTTCATGTGACACATTCAGAGTAGTTTCATCATCAGTTTCGTTCTCCCTTGTAGCATATTTTCTCTTTCACTGCACTGAAGGAAAAGTACCTATAATTACCTTACAATGAGAACATACATAACCCCTAAACATCACTCTTTAAGACGAGACTTAAAACCAGTTTCTGAGTACAGACCTGGTTAATGCCAGGAGACAAAAGCAGAGGTGCAAAAACACACGAGTGGAACTTTGTCCTCTATTTGTCCGATTCCCAGTGACCAACAAAGTGGTCAGCCGCATAAAACGGCCACTACACTAAGCACTGTCGCTCCCTCAAAGCTTCTGCATGACAAACTTTGTGCACAGGCAGAAATGCACATCAGGAATGCTGCTTTTAAAGGCATCATTCAACTAAAACTCAAACGACAGTAATTCAACAAGTCATTGAGTACACCATAGCTACAGGCAACACATACTACCTATTTACATAAAGCCCTGTGGCGTTCATGAAGCAAAGCCTCATCTGTTGTTCACCAGTTTCCATGACAGGATCTAAAGACAACTGCAGCCTGAGGAATCGTCGGGCTAGAGTTTCCAGTCCTGGCATGACAAACACACAGACGTTGACTTAGCAGCCAATCCATCTGCTTTCTGCCTATACGCATTCTTGCAACTGCAGCTCTGCCATCAGCCCGACAGTCCACACAGTTGTATATCCTCCCCATTACTGGTTGACTGGGACTGCAAAAACATCCCCACAGATGGCCAATCTGTGACTCTACCTCCAATACAGCATCAGACTCTTCCGGTAAAGCCTCTTCACAGAATTACTGCGATAAAGCTGTGCATGATCAGCTGATTATCAAACTGAGAGCTGTCTTTAAATAGATGCACATCTGGTGATATTATCTGGATACTTCATACATCAACACCCAATTTTTGCAACAAAGTGGAGAAATGGATGTGTGGCAGCATATGGTTTTGAATTGGTTGGCTGCAGTAGCACTTGGCTTATCTGACCTGTGACAGGATGTTTTCAACATTATTTTTCATCTCGGAGTAATACGGTGCCTGCATCTCCTGCATGCAGGCAGAGAAAAAAACACGATGATGATGAAAGAGGTAAAAAGCAGCCCCGATATGCCATTCAACATTCAGTTATTTTCACGTGCACTATAAAAGAGACAGAAAGAGAACAAGCTTGAGAAGTAGCATGTCCATAGATTCTTGACCGATGTATTTTTGAAAAGCCGCATCACAAAAGATGTCTCTCTGTCTCTTTCCTGCTGAGACAAGGGACACTTTGTGTTACTGCTCAATCACGGGTTGCTATGGATACCAAAAAAAAAAAAAAAAAAAGAGAGAGAGAGGCAAAGGCAAGAATAAATTCAGTTTGTTTGTTCTTTATGGAAAATCTGAGGGCATAAAACATGGGGCTATTTATAGAACCTGTGTCGTTACCAGCAGAAACATGATTTCACATGAGTGTTGGTGTCGACCAGTCGGCTTGGCTGGAAGTAGGGCACAACATCCTGTAACCTTATAAAACCATAAGAGATCACAGGCAGGCTATTCTCAGAGTGGCCACTTGGTATGTTAGTCAATGCTCTGTATTTACCAGCTTTTAAGTGGGTGTTGTGTAAAGGAGGGAGTGACATAGAGATAACTCGGTGAATCACGTTGGCCATGCTGGATGATTATGCCCAGAGATGTTGCAGCGAGAATAAACATTTTGGCTGAACTGTGATCAGTCGACTGATAGACTACATTGATTCCTGTGGTACAATCCTCTGTTGGCTTGAAATCAGAAGAGCACAGTGGGACAGGCCCCCCTGAAGTCAGAGGGAATTCAGTCACAGTGTCTTGCTCAAGGGCTTTTCAGCAGCGCAGCAGGGTTCGACCCCAGATTGTTGGCTTGCAGGGCAGCCTTTTACTACTTTTAGTCTGCCTAGGGCTGTGACTAAGGATTTACCTTTACAATCAATGAATCTGGCATTTATTTTCTTAATTCAGTGATTTATCATTTGGTCTATGAAATGTCAGACACTTTGGAAATTCCCAGCGCCCTCTCTGACATCTTCAAATTTCATATTGTGTCCAACAGACAAAAGGTATTCAGTATGAAATGATACGCAACAGAAAAGCAGCTCATCCTCAAACTGAGGATCCTCACAAACAAGCTAGAACTATAGAATTTTTGACAATATTGCTTAAAAAATGACTTCCATGACTGATTAATTTTCTCAAATCAACTGTCCGTTGTCCCTATAAAGCAGTGGCTCCATGAGGTCCCAATTAAATAGTTAATTTTCACCGTTTAATTCACTACAGAAGTGAGCCTAATGTGAGTAAGAGTCCTAACAGTGACTATTTCAATCAATTTCACTTCCTTCACAGTTATCTCCTCAATTGTTGAGGATAGGACTGCAACTAACGATTATTTCCCCTATCGATTAATCAGCCCTTTATTTTCGCAACCATTTTGTCAGTAAAATGTCCCTAGTAGTGATAGTGTAGTGAAATATTCCCTGTAAAATTTCCCAGCGAGACCAGGGTGACATCATCAAATATTATGTTTTATCTGACCAGCAGTTAAAAAATCCAAAGCAGTTCAGTTTATTATCATGTATGACAAAGATATGCATCAAACTCTCTTAAAAAAAAACATAAAACCAGCAGATGTGTGGCTTTTTCTGTCAATCAATTGATCAATTAATCAACTACTCGTTGCAGTTCTAGTTGGCAACAATAAAATTCTGGTCTTCATCATATCTAACCAAAATCTTTTCAGATCCCTGAAGTGAAACTTAATCAAATTGAGAGTCCTTGACATAAAAAATGTTGAGCACCACTGGTATACAAGTTTCTGGTGAGTATAGGAATTTTAATTGAACCCATGTTGTATCCTTCTCTTCCACAATTTTTTGTAAAGTAAAAATCCATACATGCTCAATAACGTCAGTACGGCTTTGTGAACCAGCCTCACCCTTAGTTTTGGTCTATTCGAAATAAACTTCAGAGCTACAGTTGTGTTTACACTAACCTGGGGACCGGGCTGGCAATGTGTGCCTGCAGGCAGTCTGTGAATGGCACAGTGACAGGGATGCCAGCACCACTCATGCATAACAGTGATCCTGTCTGGACTAAGAGGTGCTAAGGCCAAGTATTGATTTACAGTATAATGAAAACAAAGCCACTCAAGCACCACAAAGGCCTGAAGTGAGAGCACTGATGATCATTTCACTAATTAATGGTGTGAAGGGATCCAATCAACGATTATTTTTCATTCAGAAAGTCGTGAATGAGGATATCATTTAAAATCTAAGATGATATCTGGTCTGACATCATCATATTGATATGAAAGCAATATGCTGCCAGGCCCTACAATAACCCATTATTTTCATTCAGAAAATAGTGGGAAAAGTCCAAAATGACATCTTTAAATACCTTGTTTTGATCAACCAACGACTTTAATATAATGTCATTGAAGCCTATGACAACACAAAGAGATCTTTGATAAACAGTCTAATGTCATGTCATATCACGTGGCAAAAATGACTCAGTGTGTAAAGGCAGATAATAGAATAACTAGAACAATCTGGTAAGTTACGAAATGACATCACTTTACTGCTATGCAGCCTTTAAAACCAGGAAAAGACAACAATTAGGATATTACTCAAAATCTAAGACATCTTGTCTAAGATAATGATATTGATGTAACATCAGTATACTGCCAGGCCCTACAATAAGCCATTATTTTAAGGCAGAAAATAGTGGAAAATGACATTGTCAAACAAAGACATTTAATGTAAAGTCATTAAAGCCTCAGAAAACAAAATGAGATCATTGACAAACAGTCTTATGTTGTGTCATCATGTCACGTGGATATAATGACTAAGTGTGTAAAGGCAGATAATAGAATAACTGGAACATCAGCCTTTAAAAAAAGGGGAAAAAACCCTTAGGATATCATTCAAAACTAAGATAATATCTAGTCTTACACAAACATATTGATATAACAATGAACCATTATTTTAATTTTTTAAAAAAAGTGAAAAAGTCCAAAATGACATATTTAAATGTCTTGTTTTGTTCAACCAGTAGTCCATTACTAGAATATATTTAATGTAATATCATTGAAGAAAAGAAAATGAGCAAATATTTACATTCGAGAAGCTGAAGAAAGTACTTAATAATCCCAAGTAAGTTTCAGCTTTTAGGGTGTTTTGACTCTGAGAAAACATAATGTCCTCTGTACTGTAGGCCTGCATGTAAGACACAGGCTATAGGAAATATACTGTCCTATCTAAAATACAAGGCACTGCCATACTGTGACAACTTTGAATGAATGTCTGAATGAAACCACATGCTCACGTTTATCTCAATATTTACTATGAGCACAATAAATGAATGTAAGGATAAATGTTTCCTCGTTTCTGGGGTGATGTCAGCACAGCAGCCAACGCGGATTGGTTAAATGACATAATCATTAATGGGGACAAACTCCACGGGGACAAACCACAGGTGTCCCGTCTGAATCCACAGCCCTGCTCAGTTCCTGTTACCAGCAGCCAACTGAACACAGCGATTCAAACTTGTCAGCGCCGACAAAAATGTCTAATATATCCCATGTGGTCGTGAACCCTGCGCTCACACAGCCTCGGCAAGACCCAAACACCACATCAGACATGTACACGGAGGTTTTATGTCACTAATTCAGCACCAAATGTCACGACGAAGTCCATTAATAATTCTATCGACAGCGATAATTCACTTCAGACGGCGTAAAAGCCACGACAGTGTCAACTCTGCCGCTCAGTTCAAACGGAAGCCACACAATGAGAGCGAGAACACAGACGTAATTAAAATGAGTTATGAGTGTTAGTGTCAGGAAATGCTTACGGTTCTGTGGTGAAGCTACAGCATCCTATCCTGGTGGCAGAGACATACGGTACCTGGTTTTCGGCTTCTGCTCCTCGTTACAATGCCGGAGCTATGTGGAAGGGGAGGGGTCTACGTAGTGGGCAGGAGTGACTGACGCTCTGCTGAGCCAATCACAATCGAGGACACACTAGGGGCGGGAACAAGGGCTGGGTGGACACCTTTT
The DNA here is from genome assembly GCF_011397635.1 of Epinephelus fuscoguttatus. Classification (NCBI taxonomy): domain Eukaryota; kingdom Metazoa; phylum Chordata; class Actinopteri; order Perciformes; family Serranidae; genus Epinephelus; species Epinephelus fuscoguttatus. The sequence continues at coordinate 27,403,737 of NC_064768.1, forward strand.
TGAATGTAGGCCCATGACTGACGTAGACAAAAATGTCAAGGACTGAAAAATACAATCAAGGTGAACAATGGAGTGTCAGGTGAGCTCCAGCTGTGACAGTGACGTAAAGTCATGTGAATATCTATTTGTCACCCCTCTTTCAGTCATTCTCATGTTTATTCTGCCCTGCAGTCAAATATTAAGGTTGTGGACACATGCTAATGTAGGCTAATGTTGAAAGAAAAAAACCCCACATATACTTTAAAGTGACACTTACCTGTCTGGAAATATTATGCTTTTCTTTGTTTAGGTGAAAATGCTATTAATAAGCTGATGGCACACTAAAATGTAAGTGAATTCCACCAGAGATAAAAACTCAGCATTATACCTCTCATATGGTTCTAAGAAAACTCCGACCAATCAATGATTGGCCAAGCATCCTGTCTGTCTTGTGTGATGATGATAATGAATGATGAATGAATGTTGCACTGGTGACTGGCAACACTGGCTCAGTGCTATCTAACATTGGCGTTTACGTTATATTATAAAACTCATCAGTCATCACTGACCCTGGATAAGTCTCAAAACTCCAGGGTTGCGTTTGTCTGTGCAGGACAGGTAACATTATATTTAGTTTGCTTCTAATATAACATACAACGTTATATGACAACACAGCATCCAGTTGCTAATGGCTAACGTTAGCCTACTGTAGCGTAGCCTCTGAAACATTAACGTTATCTTCCTTGTGCGTTTTCGCTTACTAGTAACGTTAACGCTACTATCTAACGTTAGCACTGTAACCTTATTCTAAAACTCATCAGTCATCACTGACTCCAGTTGAGTTTTAAAACTCCAGGGTTGCATTTGACTGTTTTGGTTGTAACGTTACACTCGCTTTTCTCTTCCGTGTATTTAACGTTACCTTGCCAACGCCTACGTCTATCATAGATGGAGGCGGGAGTTGTGGATGTTCAAAAATGCTGTGTGAAATGCAAGAAAGGTAAGAGTAGCTTTAATACATTAATATTAATAACAACAATAATATTAATAAGCTGTCTGTGTCATTGCTCTGCCAAAGTTCTATTACATTGTGTTACGGAAATGGCAAATAAAGCGTTCATTTCAGAAAAATATATCCACCTTATTCCTAGCTCCCATGATACCTTGCGTGAATTATGGGTGCAACTTCCAGCACTGAACCAAAACCGGTGGTTTCCAATGGTAACAGTTTGTTTACAGTACTCTATTCTTCTTTCCAAGAACAATTGGGAAATAAAACGTGGAACACACCACCTGTTATAGCTCAAACAGAATTATATGATCATACCTCTGCCATCTCTGACAGCCATCTCAAAGCAGCCGAGCACACTAGCAATTAGCTTGCCTTGCTCCGTTAAAATATTATTAACTTTAACATGGCCCGAGCTAGCTTGTCCGCTTGTCTGTGTTAACGACGCAGTTTAGGCCTACACGTTTTTTTAACTTCTGATTTATTATAAACTGTTCTGAGTGAAACATGAAGTTGAATTTAGCAGCAGACTTCGGTTATAGTTATATAAAGTAATAGTAAAAGAAATAACTTTTGGCATTCATTTTTTTATAAAAGGAAGTAGGCTACAGTAAATCATTAACACATTCTCAGCCCTAACGACTAAATACATATTTCAAAGTATGTTGCTGAGTTTATTTATAACGATCAATTTTCTGATGTAGGTTGAAAATGAAGTCAGACTGACGTTGAGTGATGGACTTGTCAGTCTAGGTGTCATTCTCTTTGCTATGTCTCATGAAACTCTTTCTTTCTTTCTCATATCAATGGTTCCTTTGGCAACAGGAACAATCCCTTTTCTTTCTGGTTACATGTTCAGCACACAGTTGGTGAAGACAAAAATTTAGCTCAGACTTGTTGTTAGTCGTAACAGACACAGACAGTGCAACACGTACCAGAGCTCCGCTAAGACATTTTAGAAAATGCTAAGTTAACATTGGTTTTATTTGTTAAAAATAAATCAGTATTTGCTAAACTGAAGACAAATTACTTTGGAAAAGAACCAGCGTTGGTGGTTAGCCACCAAGAGTAGCCACTAACTAGCTCACTGCTACTTACACTATCTCACTGGAAGTGATGCACATAATCATTTCTAGGAATAAAATGTGTTTTTTTTCCCTCTGAATTTACAAGATAATTATCTCAGAATTCTGAAAAAAAGTTTTCATGGGAGAAAATGCTGCTTTAATGAGAGTAGTATCTCAAAACTGTAAGAAAGGTTTTTGTGGAAAATAAAGATTTTATGTAATGGAATTTTAACGAGATAATTGTCCTATCTTTTTTATTCATTTATTGTAGATAAAAACACCCCTAACTCAGAATTATGAGAAAAGTTTCTCATGGAAAAAATGCTACTCAGTTTTTTTTTTTTTAATTAATGGGATTGTGATCAGGGGGAAACAAAAACTCTGCTCTGTTTTTCTGAATTACCAAGATTATGCTCTCAAAATTCTTTGAAAACATTTTTGTGATGCAAACACATCATGCCACATATACACTCCCCGATTTAAAACTTTTAAAAACTTAAATCTCTGACCACAGCACAATGCCTGAGCTGCTGCGTATCTGATAAGCATGATTTCAAATTAGGCAGGATCAGATAGAGTCATACTCTAGCATGTGACAACAAATTAGCAATGCAACTTATGATTATTTTTATTAAATGTCAATTATGTCATCGGTTAAACGTGGGAAAAAAAGAGTGAAAAACAACCATTAAAAGCCCAAATAATGTCACAAAATTGCTTGTCTTGTCTGAGCAACAGTCCAAAACATAAATATATTGAGTTTGTGAGGCAGCTAATTGTTAGCTGGAACTAACTGTTCTATTAATTGAATAATGAATTCCTTTAATATTATTATTGGATGAAGATTGAAGAGCACATTCTGAGCATGAATGAAAGCCAGGTGTGGAGATACAGTAAGTCTTAATAATCTGTCTGATCTCATTGCTGCAGTGAACAGTCCAATGACAGATTGTTTGGTGCTTTTCCTCAGACATTCTGGTCGCAAAAGATGGCTTTACCCACAAGTGCTAACTGTTTGCTGAAACGATGAGTAAGTGAGAGAAGTTGTGTGATTGCACCCAGACGGAATGAGTGTGTGGGTGAACGAATGAGCATGTGTTTATGTGTTTCCACTCAATGTCCGTCTTCCACTGATTTCGTTTTGCTCTTCACATCTTCTTAGGTAAAAAGCTCTGCTCACGTAGTCACAATCTTTTGTCCTTGTTGCTCTCTGAACCACCTTCATGCTTTGGATTTGTTTACCCAACAAAACAAATTTCCTCCTTTGCATGGGTATGAGGCTGTCACTTCCTGTCTGGGCTTATTTCTATGGCAACAGAGGGCAGGGAAAACATAAAATGAGAGGGGGGGGGACACACACGTCTGTGAAAGGGAGAGTTAGAGCTGGGTGTGTCCAGAAACTTAGAACTGACAACACTAATGGTTGTTTTTGGAGTTTAGAGGAATGTCGGCCTGCACCGCCTGACTGACTGTGAGCAAATGCATGTTAATTGCTGACATGCAGTGTTGTGATGTTGTGTGTGTTTGTATCGCGGATCTTTTTCATTGCTGAACCCAGGTGGATTCCCTTGTTCTTACCTCAGCAGTTGTAAGGGAACACACCCTGACATACCTCACAAGAGACAGACTCTGAGCCACACCTGCCAACACACGTTAACACACACATATGCACACAAAGGATTGGGAGCTGATACATGACACTTGACGTCTGCCTATGCCAGTACAGCTATTTATATCTCCTATCACCTTACTGTCACTCACAGTCCACACACAGACATACACACACATTGTTTGAGCAGATGATGTAAGACAGTGTCATCTATAGGTTAGATATAGTTATTGCACAGTGAGCAGCTTGTATCCATGAAAAATGAAACGCTCCCTGCTGTACAGAGTGCTGCTTGACAAAGAGGCAAAGAACATGAATGCAGGGAGGTCCTGAATGGTGTTGCAGCTGCATGAGGTCTGTCATTTACTGAGCTCTGTGCACTGTGCAATTTCACTTTAAGCGTGAAGGGCTGGAAATGAGGAGAGACAACACCCTTCACACAGAGGACCCCTGTCTTAGAAGTTTAAGTGCCCTTGCCCCACTGACAGGTTTCTATATCTGAGCATGACCTCTGATCCTATTAATCCAATAGGAAGCTCCAGGGGTGGGCCTCCTAGCTCTTTCTTCCTCTCTGCGTGCATTGTGTGTGTATTAGTAAGTGATTAGTCACATGTTTAACTTAATTAAGCACAAATTTATTAATAAAATACACCATGTAAGCACAATACTGATATAATGTACACATTTGTGTGGTAAATATGAAGCTACAGCCAGCAGGGGGATGATCCAGTTGAGCACAAAGGCAGGAAACAGCTGTTTAATTCATATTTATTTGATACAAGATGCAAACTACCAACATCTCTAAAGCTTATTAATACATTATATCTTGCTTGTCTAATCCATACAAAAACAAAATGCGGAAATTACATGGCTTCACGGGAAATCATGCGCTGTGCTATTTCTAGGCCAGGGTTCATTTTGGTATGGATTAAACAAACTAAATATAACATGTTAAAGGTCCAGCATGTAGGATTTAGGAGGAAATATTGGCAGAAAGGGAACATACTGTAATATGATAAGTATTTTTGTGGTGTATAATAACCTGAGAATAAGAACTGTTGTGTTTCTGTTAACTTAGAATGAGTGGTTTTTATCTATGTAGGGAGTTTATGGAGATACATGTTCACTGACGTGTTTCTGCCGAGGCTCATTCATTAGCATGAATCTGCTTCATTCAGTGTTTTTTCCCATTGAAATCACCAGTCCATTTGTTTTGGAGAGGACCTCTGCAGCTAATTTGGCTCCTGGGAAAAAAAAAACAAAAAAACTCCAAAACACCTGTCTCAGAAAAAAGGTGAGAACATATTAACTTATCAGAGAAAAAGGATGATCACACAATTGCCTTATTCAGTGTTTTCACCGGTTTTAATTGCCTGGTCCATTTGTTTTGGAGAGAAAGAGACATCAGCGGATAGTTCGACTCCCTGTACAAACCTCCAGAACAATAAACACTGAAGGAATTCTAACTGGGAGAGGTTTCAGCTGGTTGCAATCTGCAGTCCTCACTGCTACATATGCAGCTAACCCCCCTCTAAATCTTACACTGAACATTTAAAGGGGCTCTATGCAAAATCCAGAGCTTATGAGCTGTCTGTCAACCTAGAGGTAACAGCGCTTACCTCATAAACAGTACTAAAAAACTGCAACAGTGCTGACAGAGCTAATTTTTAGTTTTATTTTTTTGATTGATTGATCTGTTTATTTAAGTGTTAAACACCATAATTGGTACCCAGCCCTTATGGGCTTATTAGACACTGAACAATAAAATAATACATCAAATAATTCCACGATTAAATCCATGATAACCACGTGACATAATACATAACATAACAAAACCGCTGAGAATAGGGACACATACAAATAAAAATAGTTTGTTATACAGGGTACAAAATACTTTGCCGCAAATACCACGCCTTTTCTATACATTTTGCCAAAGCAAAAACATTATTTTCAAATAACCAACACAGAATCTCACCTTCATATTTCCAAAATAGTGTTGACCAGTCGGAGGGTGAGCGCTACGGTTCTGCAGCAGTGCCGAACCAATATGAGCAGTAAGCACTGTGTGAGCACAGTGCAGAGCAGCACGATGAGCTAGCCAGTGGGATACACACATGCACAACAAACAACAGAGAAGCTCAGATTACAACACACACAGAGGAAGCATGACTTCACTCTCTGCTCGGGACACCATTACTCTACTTGATCTTTACATAACAAATAGTTTTTGCTGATATATCGATGATCTGAATATCATAGAGCGCTCCTTTCATTTGTGAGCTTTCAGATCTCATGGCAGGTGGAGTTTGTTATCGCTGGACAGAGCCAGGCCAGCTGTTTTCCACCCCCCCCACCCCCCTCCCCACCCCCCACCCCCGTCTTTATGCTGCTGTCATTTACAGTTTATACTGTAATGTAGTGGTGCATGCATATTAAAAAATACATTTGCATTTAATCAAATGAACCCAAAGTAATTGCAACATGATCAACATGGAGTCCTCATGTCCCTGAGTTGTTTTGGGCCCTGGAGCAGCTGCCTACTTTGCCTGGTTGATAATCCAGCCTTACTCTGACCTCTATGTGAAGGAGGAGGCAAGCAAAAATAAAGTTTCTCAGAAGGGATCACCACTCTATAATATTACTGTCCAGTTTCCTTCTCATGCTGTAATGTTCAGTGTCTGCAGAGGGCGATGTTGCACAGAAGCACTGCAGTGTGGGGGCTGGACAGAGAGAGCCGACAGCTGCAGATCAGATGTCGCCGCTCTCTGAATTACTGACTGACGACTTTGTTTTAATGACTCATAAAGCCTACATTTTTTTGTACTCTTGTTTGTGACTTGTTTGTTTGCTTGAAAGATGCTAATCCAGACTTCATGTGCATGTGAGTGTTTTTGTGTTTGCTTTCATGTTTTTGGTGTGCTCACGCAGCCTTGTGCAGCCTATCACCGTTTCCAGGGTGCTCGAGTTCCTGAGTCTGACTGTTATCTTCTGTGAAGCTCAGTGATCTTAAGATCTTAAGGCATTACGTTGCCTCGCTGTTATTATGTGATTGAGGCTGATTACATGCATGCAGACAGTTTCTATCAAACTTGGTAGATCAAAGGGTTGCCCTCTCAGACACACACACACACACACACACACACACACACACACACACACAATCTATCCTTTACACTGCCCTCCTTATTCCTCTATCTCCCCCTCTTCTCTCTCCACCCTTTCAACAGGGCAATAGCAGGCTCTCTAATTCTTTCCAGATGTCAAGTACCTCCCTTCCTCCCTTTCCCTGCTCCATTCCCTCCATCTTTAACTCTCACAGGCTCGACTGAAACCTGGAAAGTTCTGCCCTCCCTGCATCTCTCTCTCTTCTCCTCCCCCTGCTCTCCCTTTTCTCCCCCCCGGCTTGTTCGACATGTTGGTCTCAACGACAAAACATGACCCCAGGAGGTCAGGCGGGAGAGGCTGGAGCTCCCCCTAAGCAGAAAGGAATGCCGAAGCGAATGCATTTCCCACATTGCATGATGTGCTAGTGTTGCTGCAATCAGCCGTTTTCAGAGCCAGCTGTAAGTGTCATGCTCTTGTGCTCTGATTTTTGTGTTATTATTATCTGAGCAGTAGAGATTTTTCTCCATCTTGCCCTCCTTTTTTTCCCCTGCCTGTGATGGGAACCAACTGGTGGAGTTGAGCAGGGGGGCAGTGAACGTGGAGGGTTTTCAAGCACGGGGCCCAGGTGCTTCTTCCCCTCGTCTTCTATCATTTATATACATTTAGCTGCACCTAGAGTGTGTCTGCGTCCTCTGTATAACGTACAGTACACAGAGCGTCTCACTCATCCACTCACAAACATACAGGCACACACAAACACTGTTAATGCGTGTGAGCATGGGCTAGATCTATGATTCCCGGGTCTAGCTAAAGCACTTAACGATCCCAACAGCTGTTGTTCATGTAAACTCTCCTAACATAGACACACACAATCCCACCTCCTCATCTCCTCTTTTCCTTCCCTTTGCCTCACTCTCCCTTTTTTATCCTTTGCATGTTGATTCTTTAAAGCAACTGCAAAACACTTCAAATATAGACCTTACACAAATACATGCTCCTAAACATGCAAAACTGCACACATGCACAAATGGACCCACACTTGCTCTCCAACTCTGCCACACACAGGGACAATATGTTATTTGTTTGAGTTATTTGTGATTGATTAGAGCCCCGGTGGAGGGCTAATCCGAGAAACAAAGCCGCTGTTCATCTTCATTGTGGCTCATCCTTTACACTGATTACCATGGTAAGCCCCTGATATGTGCTAGCTTCATGCAGTGTTATGTTACCAGGACATGTCCCATACGGATTGTCTCTCTGATGCATGTTAGGCCCACAGGGGAAAAGTGAGCCGCTGGGATCTGTGCATTCTGACATACAATAGGATGCACATGTTTCCAATAGCAAGACTTCCTGTAAGTTGGCGACTCTGTGTGAGGCTCATTAGTCCCTTACACTGACAGTCCTGCTGCGTGTGTATGTTGGTGCATTTTTTTAATGTCTGAATGTGTGGTATACATGATGAATGACCACTTCAAGGGGATCACCTACTGCGTTAATGCGATTTTATCGTCCCATGTGTGCAAGTATTTGTTGGAACTAAATCTCTACTTGTGTGCATTATCCGTCACAGCATGGTTAGATGCATTATTTCACCCCTTTTTCACATTTTGGCCTTGCTGCAGTTTGGGGAAAAGTACTCACATCCATCAAAGGAATAGTTTGACATTTTGGGAAATAAACTTATTTGCTTTTTTGCTAAGAGTTATATTGATACCACTTTCATGTCCCAGCTGGCCCTGGATATCAATAAGATGTCAGAAAAGGTTGGGAACACGTTAAATTTTGGGTTGATGATATTTTAAATGTCTAACGTTAGAATTTCAGGTTGTGTGGATGATAACATTGTGATGTTTTGTGGATGCTGGGTTTTGGTCTCCATACGCTATGATTAAATGTTGTTATTCTCTATTCTCATTTTGTAGTTTCTTAACAACACAAATTACAACTTAATTATGTTTCAAACACCAAGAAATATTGTCATGGTGGATTCCTACTCTAGTTGTACGCATAAATAATAAGCAATTCCAATAGACGGGTTAGGACTCAACACAGAAATCAACAAGTAGGAAAAAATATTTACATCAAAAAACATGAGACTATTTATTTTTCATGAGCACTTAACTTAAAATAAATGAATTAAGTGATGCTTTAAACATATTGCATACATATTTTTGTATTGTATTCATGATCATGACTCAAAATATCACTAATTTCTTAGTTTGTCCAGAAAACAGTGTGTTGAAAACTTCCTGAGATTGATATTCTGTGAATATAATCAGTAAAAATGCATTATAAGCTGATTGTTTCAGTAGTTTATCAAGTCACAACTGTATTTCCCCAATTCATTTTCAAGATCCACTGTCCATTCTGATGGACGGATATTTTTAAAACATCCTGATGAAAAGTATTAAAACTTTAATGTGATTTTTTGACATGTAAGATAAGTAATATAACATCTTATATTTACATAAAACACAGGTTAAACACAAATGATGTACTTTAACAATATGACTTGACTGAAATGAGCCTTGAGCTTCTTCCTTGCCTCACAGTCGACCATGCTTGTTAAAAAAGAGGGCGTGGCTCTACACTTTAGATGATGTGAAACACTCTGATAATCATAGACATACCATCAAATACGTCTGTGCATTTGGGTGGAGTCAGATGACAGTCATCATAGATCTAGACACTAAATTTCATCGTGCAGGATAGCACTTATTACTGGATACAGGATAGTGCTTCGACTTTGGAAAAGTGAACGCGATATATCTGTGAAGGAGTGGTTTGACTAAAGACGAAAGACTAATGATACAAGCCAATAGATAGGAAAGACATCTACATGAAAATGGGACCCTTAGTTAATGTCATCTGTCGTCAGTATTCCATGTCAAATTGTTGGGATTAGACATTGTCCTGACAGTGAGGTTAACAGGAGTTAGGTTGGTTGCTAGCTCGGTTAAATATTAAGGTATAGGCAGTCAGTGGTTAGCTTAGCTTAGCGTAAGGACTAGTAACAGAGGGAGATAGCCGGGCCTAGAGCCTGGAGATAGTGTGTTAATTAATGAAGATTATTCCTGTTGGGAGGCAGATTTTGGTTCCTTTCAACAAAGCCTAACCAACTGCTGACAGTAGCTTTTTATTCACCAGAAGTTATTTCTGATTTCTCTACAGTTATATCCTTTCAGAAGCAGTATCACAATACAAAAGTACTAAATTCAAGTTCAAAGTAAGTCTGCAAGTACTTCAATATTAAAAGGTTCTCCCTCCAGAGTGGTGCCCCTTCAGAATAACTATTGTTTTATAAATGTAGGCCTATGTATCTAAACAGCATTTTAACATTGCATGGTTGTGCTAGTTTCATCTGTAATGTATCATCTGTTTTGTTGATGACAAAAAAATCTCTACACAAGGTCCACCTACTTACTTGTTCTGGCACTTTCAACTATATCTCACTTTCATCATCAACAGATGAAATTTCTCGGTTGTGATCGAACTGTAGGTATGCAAACTTTCCACTCTTCTGAGCACTTGTACGACTTCTTCTCCATGCTGACTTACTGGTTGAGCTTGACAGTTTATTCTCGGCCTCGGAAACGGCAGTTGACAAAACAAGGTTCGCGTAGTCGGAAAGTTTTAGCGCCTGCAGTTCCACAACAACTGTGAAACCTTATCTGCTAATGAGGATCGTGTGATATAGTCGCACGCTCCAAAACAAACAAAAGAAACGAGCTTAGCCTTAAGATTTATTCAGCAAAATATTCAGCAGTGTGACTGGAGCTATTTAACAATTAGGCCTGTCACAGAAAAGCACAGGTGGAAGTAATAAAATGAATGATGGATGAAGTCCATTAGCTGATTCAGTTTCAGGGTCCTGTGTCCAAAATCACTCCCTTGTTCGCTCATTCACTACTTTCTGCTTTCTAACTAACCATCATCATCACTTTACATCATGACTAACAGGTGTAGGCTTGAGCAACTGCAATTTCCACATCTATAAAATGTGGCACATTGCATTTTGGGATTGTTAGCAGAAAGTGGTGTGCACGCAGTGGAATGTAGTGCATCATATAGGGAGGGATTTTAGACACAGCTCTAGTATTGTACATGCTGGGACCTTTAAACATAATGGAGCCCTTGTTAATGTTATTAATTGCACCTGTGCTTTTCTTTTAATGACAAGTGGAAATGTCTGCTGTGAAAGGGGCCTATTCGGGACAATAAAAACCACATTATCCCCTTTTGAAATATAGTGGAGAGTAAAAATATGAAAAGTCACAAAATATAAATACTTACTGAGTAAACGTATTTAGTTACTCTCCAACTCTGAGGATACAGATTATGAAATATAAACCATGCATGATCATTTTTACTGTTGCTTGTACAACTGCACATCATAAAAACTGGCTGTATTCCTCCCTCCACACACACACACGCACACTATGTCTCTGTCTATCTCCCTCATTCATAGAAAAGCTGTTTCAACACCTAAACACCTCCTGACTGTGCAGGAGAAATGTAACACCCCTAGCCGACCTACATACGCTGCGGCATCAGCTCATTTACATGCACACACAAGCTCACCTGCACTGGCCTGGATAGTTATCATCACATGCATACATACTCTCTCACACACACACAAAATTGGTCATGGTCCCATGAAACAGGCACGCTCAGGTGCAGACAGATATACAAGCCCGTCTCTTTCTCCCCCCTGATGGAATTAGGTTTCTCTTCCACATACACACTCGCTCTCTGCTGAGAGACTGAAATGTCATATGGTCGGTTGATTGGACAGTGAGAGGCCCGGCGGGAGGAGAGGGAGGTGATGAAAGGATGGGCTGGTGAAACTGGTCCGCAGCCTTTATTGTGTGCAGGCACAGTGGCAGACAGCTCTGTACAGGGTCCTCAATGCTGCCTATTGTGCCAGAGTCTTTGTGAATCTGGGTCAACTCCAGAACACTTTTTCCCTGACAACAATCTCTGGCTACATCAGTCTAACATTGCACTCGCTCTCCTCCCCCTCTGATCCCCAGCACTTTCCTCAGATTGTTTTATCTTTTCTTAGCCTTGTTTCCATTTTTCATTCTATCTGTCCATCTCATTTACACACTGAGCTCTCCTGGGAACGATTTCTTCGCCCTCTTCCAAATGTGACTACATAAAAGTTAAGCTCCAATTATTTCTAATGCTACAGTGAAAGCCAGTCTACGCTGATGAAATCTTTTGTGTATTCCTTTCAACTCTGACACAGACCAGGCGACTGCCATAAAACGAACTGGACTGGTCCCACTGTGTCTGAGGCCAAGTCTCTGAGTGTTTTCTCGATGTGTGTGTTCCTCAGAGAGACAGAGAGACGGGGAGGTGGGGGGGTGAGGGGGTTGGGGGGGGGGGGGGGGGGGGGGGCCGTGCGGAGATGCAAAAATACTATGGAGAAAAGGGCAGACAGGAAATGACCTCCCAGAGAGAGGGGGCTTCCCCAAGGGTTGTATTTCTCTCTGTCTCTCATACACAGACACTCACTTACCCACAGAGCTATAACGTCTGACTATGATGTCTACCAGCAGATATGCATGAGAATGAGAAGGCCAATCCAGGACTGTGTTTGAGGTTTTTGCTCTGTTCTGGAAATGCAAGGAGCTGCAACGACCATCCGTTAGCTCGGCTCTGGAAACCACTGCATCACTTGCTTCTCAAGGGAGGTCGCATACGTGTGCACATGAACATGTGTGTGTATAACTTTGTGTGCATGAGTGATTATGACTGCTTGTTTGACTGCTTATTTTTCCCATGGTCCACAAATCTCTGTTCATAGACATGTACATCATGTGTTGCAATTTGGAGTGCCTGAAAACTATTTAGCAAGTCAGCAGAGAGGCTGAAATTGTCAGCTAGAAGTAACAGAGATATCTTAAAGCAATGGATAAGTTCAAATAGTTGCTAAAAGTAGGAGTATACAGTTAAAATCTCAGTGGTGTAGTGGTGTTTGATGAGGTGGGCGTACTCCAAGGTAGACAGGTAGGTTACTGCTTATAAAGTGGGTATACTCTCATATATTCCAATGGCTTTTTGGCTAATAGGTGGGTATATTATGAATAAAGATGACATTTTTGTATGCTGATGCTGAAGTTAGTGTCACCCTGGTTCCCTTGTCAAAGTTCCAATGGGATTTTCCCATTAGATTTTGGATTATTACAGAAAACAAGCCCTGTGGCAAACAAACAGAGTAAATGCAATTAGTGGAATTAAAAGACAAACTTCATTACGGACGCAAGACCATGAGGCTTTCATGCCATATTCAGCAGAATGACGTTCTGTTGTCTCATTTAGCCACTTGTTAGCAACCGCCTTCTTAAAGACAAGTAAACGGTTCAAAAATCACAAGTGGGGCATTTACTGACACATTTTATGTGGTAAAACAAAATGTCTAAGTCTCTTAAACTTGTGTTAACCACAGACCTCATTTCAGGCATCTAGACAAAAACTACGGTGGCCGAGGAAGGTCACAACACACGCAAACTCCACAACACCCGCAAATCCACACAACACACACGCATTACGAAAACACCCCCAAATTCAGAAAAAACATTCATCGATTTCGCAAAAACGAAAACACACACCAAATTGAAGACGACAATGGAAATGTTTCCAGGGGGACCGTAATCACTCACGGACCTGCTTTTGGCCGCCAAAAACAACTTAGATGCTCGGACCAGAATCAATGACATGTTGATGTGCTCCAACAGATAAGTTATAGAGGATTAAGTTCCTATTTTCACTTACTCCCACCTGAAACAAATGTTAAACTTCTGACCAGCGTCTTGAGGAAAGTCTGGAAATTTCAACAACAAGTAAGTTTGTCACTGATTACAGTCCCCCTGGAAACATTTCCGTTGTTGTCTTCATGTTGGTGTGTGCTTTCGTTTTTGCAGAGCGTTCAGTTTCTTGCCTGTGTTGTGAGCATTTGCATCGCATTATCTCATTTGCTTGTGTTGTGAGGATTTGCAGCGTATGTGTTGCGAAATCGATGAATGTGTTTTCTGAATTTGAGGTTGTTTTCTTAATGTGCGTGTGTTGTGTGGATTTTGTGGGTGTTGTGGAGTTTGCGTGTGTTGTGACCTCTCTTGGCCTGCGTAAAAAACACATTCAAAAATCCATAGAATTTAAGAAGAGGGAACCAGGACTGCAAAAAGGCTAACTCATTTTGGTATTACCCATCTCATTCTTGCACCACTCTATAGCAAGAAAAAGATGTGGGTATACCCCGTATACCTGTTCTAGCATCCCGGTCTCGGTTGTCAAAATCTGAAACTTGAGTGGTTACTTGCTGCGTCAGACACCGGCATGATTTGGCATGATTCGAGTGAGTGTTCGTAACATTATAAAGCCAAACCTATTTCTTTTTCCTAAACCCAACCACGTGCTTTACTTGTTGAGGGAAGAGACTCTATGTACTCGTTGTCGTACTCATCATCGTCCTCCGCTTATCCGGGTCCGGGTCCCGGGGGCAGCAGCCTCAGCAAAGAAGCCCAGACAGTCCTCTCCCCACCCACTTCTGTCAGCTCTTCCAAGGGAACCCCGAGGCGTTCCCAGGCCAGCCGGGCGATGTAATCCCTCCAGCGTGTCCTGGGGAGGCCCCGAGGTCTCCTCCCGGTTGGACATGCCCGAAACACCTCCCAAGGGAGGCGTCCGGAAGGCATCCTTACTAGATACACGAACCACCTCAACTGGCTCCTCTTGATGTGGAGGAGCAGCGGCTCTACTCCGAGTCCCTACCAGATGTCCGAGCTCCTCACCCTACCTCAAAGGCTGAGCCCAGCCACCCTGCGGAGGAAACTCATTTCGGCCGCTTGTACTCGCAATCTTGTTCTTTTGGTCACTATCCAGAGCTCGTGACCATAGGTGAGAGTTGGAACGTAGACTGACCGGTAAATCGAGAGCTTTGCCTTCTGGCTAAGCTCCCTTTTCGCCACAACGGACCGGTTAAGCGCCTGCATCACTGCTGATGCCGCCCCAATCCGCCTGTCAATCTACTTAAGCTCCTCTACCTGAGGCAGGACCCCCCCCCCCCCCCCCCCGACCTGGAGAGGGCAATCCACCCTTTTCCGGCTGAGGACCATGGCCTCAGACTTGGAGGTGCTGATTCTCATCCCAGCCACTGTATGTAAACTGTGAATTTCCTGTGAGAAAGGAAGTGCATTTTGAACAAAGACAATGTATGTAACGTGAAGAACTTGACACAGCGTCCCAGAACGTCAACAACCAACACATCCAGGGTACCTTGCATGTTGTATCTGGACATGGAAGGTCCATGACCAAATGTCGACATGTGACAAAGTCGGAGTGAGAATGTGTTGGCACGACACCACTGAGGTAGCTAAACATAAGGAATAAACGGTTGAAATAAATAGCTTTTCTAGAAGCAGTGGATTAACAGTTGGCATGGTTAGCTAAAAGCAAGGCGTGAGCAATTGAAACAGTCAGCTAAAAGTTACAAATAAAGTTTGAATTGTTTACTAAAATATAATATATAACAACTAGTAACAATTCATAACTAAGTTTTAAAGATATTTTTTAAGAGCAAATAAGATGCCAGAATGCGTAAAAGCAGCAAAATAGAGCTTGTACCCAGACCCCCCCCTACAGAGGTCGGGCTGGGCCCCCAGTGTCCTCAAATCCTATAAACACCCCTGGCTACAAGTATGAATAAATGGTTAAAAGGTATGGAATCTGCTGCTCAAAGTAATATGAGTGCAAACTTGACCAAAGCAGCGTAAACACTGATGATTCATTATATAGGTACAGTTTTAGAATGATGGGAAACATGCCAGGTGATGTCCATAAAGAGGTGCTTGAGCTCCTTTAATAAGGCTGTATAGGTAGGCCTACATCAGACATAAAGGTTGGGAAACACTGATGGCTGTGTGTACTGTATGTCAGTAAGCGCTTTACCTCATGTGCCATAAATGTGCAGATGTCTTGGCAGTAACAGTGCATGCTTTTTAGACGAGACCGGGACATAAACCTTCATGTAGGCTACACTGCAGAGGATCTGTCTTCACTCTGCACAGAAATCTTCACATGCTCCACTCACCCTGCATTTATTTCCCCACTTTCAAGTTGGGAGATCTTTAACTCAGATTTGGCACCTCTCCTCGTCAGTCTTAACACACACTTCAGGACCCGAATTCCTCTCCTGCAAATGTGAACCATCTGTGCTCCCCGTGGCCCCGGCAACACAAGGCGCGTTAATGAGAGAATGGTAAATTACAGTGAGGCTGCCTGATGATCCTACAGTACAGGCTGCAGACTGGGCTGTTGATGTGCTGATTGCAGTTTATGCTCTTTGTGTCTGTCCCCTGGCGCGCAGAATTCATCACGTAGCTGTTCACTGCAGCTGTTTCATGCATTATCATTCTTTGTATCTTATCAGAAGCAGTGACAACATGAATTTAAGCGCTCTGCTAAACTTGTTTTATGAGTGAGTTTACTCTGTCTGCACCCCGCTGCGAGGGAATCCAAGACTTCGGGTTTCTCTCGGGATTCCGTGGGAAGGAAATCTTCCTGTCTGCTTTGTCCATACCAGGGAACGGATCCAGATCTCAGACCCCCGGTGGCTGCGGGGGCGCGCAGAAAACTCGGTCAAAGGGTTTCTCAACCTCTCTCTCCCTCCCTCTCTTACTATGTGTGTGTGTGTGTGTGTGTGTGTGTGTGTGTGTGTGTTTGATTACCTGCGTGCACGCGCAAAGCTCTGGATCTCGTGCGTCAAGACTTGTGCACATCTGGTTTTGGCAGGGTCGCAGAGTTGCGGGGGAGGGACTATTTCAGTGTGTGTGTGTGTGTGTGTGTGTGTGTGTGTGTGTGTGTGTGTGTGTGTGTGTGTGAGCGAGCACGCTCTGCGCCTGAACTCTGTAATTCGCAGCAGATGACCACTTGAGGGGATGGAGGCTTTATTGGGGTGGTGAGCGCTCTCTCAGATAGCATCAGAGTGCACTGCAAAAATTAATTTGCTTTCTAGGAGATGCTGCTAAGTGATGAAGCCGCGTGCTTGATGTGTACAGCACTTTTCTCTCCACTTTTCGGAGCCAAAAGTGGATTATGGACGAGTCGATCTCCAGCGTGAGAGAGGAGAGGGGCGACTGCACCTGAACAACACAAAGCGAATGCCGCATCACTCTCTGGCTGTGCCAGCCGCGCAGTGGGAATGGATACCGGCAATTTCCTCGCGGGGATATGCTTTTTCCTGCTGTCGCTCAATGGGCTCGCCTCTTCCTCTCCGGCGACAAGCTTTTGTCCCGACCGCTGTGACTGTCAGCACCCGCAGCACCTCATGTGCACCAACCGTGGGTTGCGCACCGTGCCCAAACCCGCCGCGCGGGTGTCCGAGGAGGTGCTGATCTTCAGCCTTGGGGGTAACTTCATTAGTAACATCTCTGCCTTTGATTTCACACGGTACAGTAACCTCGTGCGGTTGAATTTACAGTACAATCAAATACAAAATATTCACCCAAAAGCATTTGAGAAACTCTCCAGGTTGGAGGAGCTGTATTTGGGACATAATCTTTTATCAAATATCCCCGCTGGGACTTTACAGTCCCTGAAGAAATTAACTATTCTCTGTGGAAATAATAATGACATTAAGAAAATCACACCGGAGCTCTTTGCCAACTTGGATACTCTTGTTAAACTGCGTCTGGATGGCAACTCCATAGAATCTCTGCAGGACTCTGTTTTTAAAAGTTTGACCGGCCTACATTATCTGCACCTGGAATCCAACAAACTGCAGCACATTCACAGAAACGCTTTCTCCAAACTCACCAACCTGCGCTTTCTAAACCTGGCGCACAACAAGCAGTCAGCCGTGCGCAATGCCCTCACTTTCTCCCAACTCAAAGCTCTGACAACTCTACTGCTGTCTGAGAATGAAATTCAGTACGTCGGGAACCACGTCTTCCAAAATCTGAAAAAGCTGTCCAGACTGTCCCTCAGCAACAACAGGATCTCTCATCTGGAAAGCGAGGCTCTCAGGGGGCTGTCGAGCCTCAGAGAACTTCTGATTGACGGCAACGAGCTGGAGGAAATCCCCGCCGGTCTCCTGGACTCTCTGGAGCGCATCGAGGAGCTGGACTTCAGTCGCAACCGAATTTCCAGTGTGGACTCTTTGGCTTTTAAGCAACTTAAACATCTGAGGGTGCTGAAGCTGAAGAACAACATGCTCACCAGCCTGTCTGGGGAAATTTTTGCTCTCAACAACGTACTTTACGACCTGGATCTCCACGGCAACAACTGGACGTGCGACTGTCGCCTGGAGGAGCTGAAAAGATGGATGACTGCTGCGCGTTCTCAGGGCAAACTGTTAACTGTTTTTGTAAAGTGTCATCACCCAGCAACTCTGAGGGGGAAATATCTGGACTATGTGAACAGCTCCCAGCTGCAGCCCCTCGGGAACTGGACCCACTTGTGCAGGAGCCAAGCTGGGCCTGAGGAGAGCAGGGGAGGTGGGGTGTTGGTAAAGGTTGGGGGGAAAGAGGGAGGAACTGCGGATATAATAAATCAGGAGGGGAGAGGTGAAGAAGGCCAGGTGGAGGAGGCAGAAGGTGTAGATTTGAGACAGGGCAGCAGGGATGGAGTCACAATGAGGAATGGGGGAGAGAAAAGGAAGAGAGAGGGACAGGTGGAGGTGGAAATCCAGGGAGACCAAGGGGGTCTAGAGATGGCAGAAGCCTCCTCTCTGCAAAGGAAGAAACCAAAGAAAGAGTCACTCAGTCCAAGATCACAACCTGCTGCTGAGGCTGCTGGGAAACGTGCCAAAGGTAGACGAAGGTCAAATGTCATTTCCAAAACTGATCCACCACCTACTTCCACTCAAGGTCCTGCTGGAAACCAGGACAGAAGCTCCACTGATCCAAACATAGGGTTCACCCCCACTTCTTCAGTCCAGTCAGGAGAAAAGTTCGACCTTCTGAGGTCAGATCAGGAAGCTCTACCTGTAATCACAGATCCCTGTGTGTTCAACCGCCATTTTATCACTAATGTTTCAGTGGATCAAGTGACATCTAGTACTGTCACCATCTACTGGACCACCAGGGATCATCACCGCTACACACCAGGATCTGGACCTGGCCTAGATGAAGTCCACTACAGGATTCTGTTTGACCGCTTTGGCACTCCAGAACGTTTCCCCCGCTATGTTTACGCTCGTGGCACAGCTCGCTCTGTAACCCTTAGAGAACTCAGCTCAGATGTGACCTACATGGTCTGCGTGGAGGGAGTAGTAGGAGGATCTGTGTGTCAAGTTGCACCCCGTGACCACTGCGCAGGGCTCGTCACTCTTCCTGAGGGACTCAGCCGTGGAGGCCTGCTGACCTCTGACCTCCAGCTGGTGACGGTGGCCACACTGGCTGGGAACGCTGTGCTGCTGCTGGTCATTGGCGGGGTCTGGCTGGGGCGGAGCCTAAAAAGGAGGCTGCAAAGGAGGAAGACGGCTGTGCATGTGAGGCACATGTACTCCACCAGGCGACCATTCCGTCCCACCGTGGCGACTGCATCAGTGTCCGCTGACTTCACCAGCTACCAAAGCAACCGCCCAGCCCGACTTGCACCACTAGAGGAAGGGGACCTCATTGAGTTCCCTTGCGACCGCTTTCTGGACACTAACAGTGTTCACAGAGACAGTGACATGCAGAGATTCACTGACTAGAGCTATACACCATGAAAACTCTAACAAAGTTGACATGTGTATTGCTTGTGCTGCAAAACACAGTCCCCTCTCCTGACGCACCACTATCATATTAAACACACAGGTGTGTTTGTTGCTGTGATCAAACCAAGTCAACAATCCCACCATTTTGTGTTTTGGATTCTTGTCGGACCACAAGAATAACTTTAAAAGTGACTTTAGAACAGCTGAGCTCATCAGTGCCTTTTCAGACACCAGAGGAAGTCTAATCCCTCTGACTTCCTCTTCCTGCTTTGTGCTTTTCCTCTTTCATTTCCTTGCACCTGCGAGTGCTCTTAAAAGTGTGATTTGTGTGTGTGTTTGTGTGTGTGCGTGTGTGTGTTTTCACATCAATGATTGATCACTGATTTCAACCATGGTGCTAATGTTGAGTTCAGAGACATCATATTGTCTCATGTTTGTACAGTGTGTAATGATGGCTGCTGGTTGGCAGGAAAAAAAAAACGACGACACTTGTTTTGTATCATGTCATCTATCATGTTTTATACTTTTTTATATAAAATTCTGCATTACATGAAGAAGTAAAATCCCCAACAATGTGACTGATTTGTCATTGGAGTCTTTATGGATGATTTACCTCTATAGTAGATGTTACTGTATATGTGGCTTTAAAATATCGGTTACATAAGCCACTAGGAATGTAAAGCTCAAGGGGATTATATTTCTAGAGATAGGGGGAATATATATACATTTATAGAAGTAAGGATTACTTGAATCAGCCTTTTGAACCCGGGGCTGTGTTTTGCTCCGCTTACACACCATATACACCTCAGCTAAGCTGGACAGATAGTGATTTCAGGCCGTGTCAGGCTGCTCAGAAATCATTTGGCATGTGAGTGGTATGATACATGTTTCAGGATATTTTTTAAAACCAAAATGGGTCACTTGTTATTGACCGGTAATATCAGCTCTAACATATTCCTCATATTTTTATCTATGGAGCAATTAATGAGTTTTCTTTCCCTGCTGCAACTGATTTCTGGTGCTTTAGAGGGAGAAATAAACAATGTGTGAGGGTGGGGAAGATAATAGCAATAATATGTTAGACGAGCAAATGTGTGTGCGTGCATCCGTGCTTTTGCATGCGTGTTAAGATGAGGTCTGGTAATAGTTAAGCAGTCCCTTTGTTTGAGTAGACAGGGTGGGGTGCCTCCCACACTCACTCCAAATCAGGCACACATGCACAAAGACACATGGACACACACACATGGATGCACAATTCCATGGATGCAAAGTATATTCACATCACTAGGCGCTCCAGATGTCAGAACGAAAAGTTTTTGACATAAAGACATGTTAAGACTCTGCGTTAAAGAGTTTACAGTTGGAAAATTAAGTCTTTAAGTTTGGAGCGCTTTCCTTTACTGATGGTGGATATAATCAAACAAATTAAACATTTAAATTAATTCAAGACTATTTTTAAATGTGTCTTTGTGTATTAGATATGATTGTACTGGCAAAACATAAAACAGGCTGTGATCTTTGCTGACCACTCCAGTTGTTACAGTCGACTACCACTAACACAACCAGTCACTAGATGGCAGACTAGACCATACTGTATGCACACAAACAATCTATAGTCTCATCGCTCACCATCACAAATTTAGAGAATTTTATATGATTGAAAACATTTTAAAACAATTAAAAAACACAAGGAAATACCAGAATAAGAGTTTTTTTTATTAACTGACAGGGATTGAGACACAAGGTGCAGTTTATAGTCATTTAGTGTCTTAGGGCAGTTTAAAAAAGTGCCTGAAAGAAAATACTGTACAATCATGTTTTACAATCATGGCTTTCCAAGACAGACGTGGGCTTGATTTTAAATCTTAAACATTTTTGTCTTAGTATGAATTATTTATAGAAAAATACATAGCTGCATCTGCACCAGAGAGAAGGCATAAGGTATGCAGATGCTCAGTTAGAAATATAAAACTAATATATAGGCTGTTTGTTTTTAAATTAGTGCAAGATATAAGAGCAAAAGATGCTGACAAGATGTGTTTCGATTGTGCGCGTGCATAGTCAGTGAGGCAATGGTGAGATTCGTGTGAGCAGAAACAGACATTTTCTGAATAAACACAGGATCCAGTTGCCATGTAACCATCACAGTTTTTAACAAGGCTTTCAGGAAAGGTTTTTTTTTGCACCTGTTATGGAAATGTATCAGTATGTGGTTCTGGTTTCCTCTCCAACCAGAAAAGAAAGATGATAATAATGTTATCAGTGTTCACATGGATTTATGAATTCACCTATCCAGTTCAGTATTTCATCTACAATGTAAAGAGATCCACAGCTGAGTGAGACTTTAGTGAAGTTATGACAGAGAGATAATTCAGTCTGGCGGGATTCAGCCATCCAGTCCCTCCCCCCTCCTCTATGTGGCGAGGGCTAGCGTCCAGGCCGGAGGTCGTGCCCTGTGTCGCCTCCAGCTGTCGATGAGGTGGAGATGCTGTTGTGTTGGACGGCCTGCAGATGAGACCCAGGACCTACAGGGGTGGGACTTCCTCCTGGGCTCACCCCTGCAGCTGGACACAGAGACAGCTGTCAATCAGAGTCACTGATCCTGTGTGGATTGTCCGTTGTGTGGGTGGGGTTTGTGAGCATATGCATGCAGATGAATGAAAACCCACTGCGGCTCGAATTAAAGGAAAATATCTCTTTTATTTTAACAAATGAATACTGTACATACAGGTAAAAAGACAACAATAGAAATATACGAACATGCCAATATTACATCCGTCTTTGTTCTCTGAAGACTTAAAACATAATGGCTGCTTCCATTTAGGCCACAAGGTGCTGTATGTTTTCTTTCATTTTAGGGTCACATACCATTAACCATTAAAGTTAGTCTCCCTGGAGTGCAAGCTGGTCTGCACGGCAAAACGCCAGAATTTTGAATTGCACTTTATTTCAAATACCAACAACATCTGGTTCATTAAATGAGTATGAATATGGAAATGAAAAATGCATTCCTTTGAATTGAGAGTGCAGTGCTTTCCTCTGATTGGCTCTCTGTAGGAATAAAAGTGCATGTACTCATATTTGGAGACTGTGGGGTTAAAAGCTGAGTCTTTACTCTTAAGTGCTGTTCAGCTGCTCTCTTTAAGAAACAGTTTAAGGTCCCTGTGTGTGCTGACAGGTAGCAAAATGTAGCCATGGGGTATTCCTTTATGTGCACATACAGGGTATCTGAGTTATACCCTCATTGGTGGATGGAGATGACTGGTGTCAGGCGTCTGGAAAAGCTGCTGAGATTTCTAGCGAAGGGGAGCAGGGTAGGAGGTTTTACTCACTGGGGTACCCCTGTGCCTCTCTCTGCCGGGCGGTGACGGGACAGTCCTTGTGGGTGAGCAGAATCTGCTTCAGCTGACCCACCTCCGACCTCAATGACGTCACCTCGTTCTGGAAACACACAGAGAAGCATTAAGTATCCTTGAAGCGCACATGGTGCGTACTTGTGTGCGTGCACAGAGCGTGTCTCACCTGTAGCTGCAGGTTTGTGTGCGTCAACTCTTCAGCTTTCTTCTCCAGCGACGACACCCACACTTTCCTCTTCTGTCGGCAGCGGGTGGCTGCGGCCCGGTTACGCTCCAGGAACTTCTGCCTGCGCTCGTCAGGGTCCTGCTCTGCTGTCCTCCTGCGACGGTTGCCCCCTCCTCCACCGCTGCAGCTACCACCTGCCTGCACTGCATGCTGGGAGTGGGGTGGATGGGAGGGCTGCATCTGCTGTGCAACTGGTGATAACTGCAAAACAAAAAAACATTTTAAAAGTGCCTGAGTGCAGAAACATGACACCAGGTGCATCATCACTAAGCTGATCAGCGAACATAAAGCATCCGTACCTGTGCCGGAACAGACAGGGGAGGTGCAGGAGGCGAGCCCTGGTGCAGATGAGGAGGAGGTGCTTGGTGAGCCTGAGCGTGGTGGCTATGGGTGCCTCCGAGATGCTGCGGAGGTGGAGCGTGGCATCGCTGTTGGAAGGTGAGGGGTGGAGCCGGAAGCTGTGGATGATGAGGATGATGGTGGTGTTGTAGTGGAGGTGCCTGATGACGCTGTGACATCATCTCCATCATGTGACCCATGGGTGTCACGGGGTTGTTTATGCCGACCATTGCTGGGTGGTGCTGCGGGAAATGATGGCCCAGCGTCTGTTTGGATCTCTGAGAGGAGATAAAAAGATTGAATAAGTACAAATGTGATGTACTGTACAAAGCATTCAACATACATAATTAATTCTAGCACATGTGCAGGACAATCACCTAAACCAATGTACAACGGGCAAACTTCACATAGTATACTATAAATGGGATATTTTCTAAACCCACAGACAAAGAGTTGTACATGTCATGTCTTTAAAAGAAAGATAACCACAGAGGAGCCTCAGTAATTGACCCTCTCATTATAACCTGTATATTTTCACATCCTCTCATTTAAACTGCACATTCCTTCTGAGTTTATTATGGCCTCTAGGAATGTTACAGACATTTTCAACTCTCAACTATCTCAAAGGCCGGTTAACATGGTATAAGAGGACATAAGAAGAAGAGTGGTTGCATCTGTTTTTAAAATCCCCCAGGTGCACCCTGGGACATGTGGGGCCAATCAAGTTATTTTCATATTTACTGTTATTTCTAATATGTGAAATTCAAGCCCTGTTTCCACCGAGCAGTATGGTACGGTTCAGTTTGGTACGCTTTTATTCCGTTTCCGTTGTGAAAAGTTGTGGATGGTACCAATGGAACTGTTCTGTACCATCCCCAGTTTTGGTCCCCCCTCTGCTGGGGTACCTAGCACACAGATCGGTACTAAAAGCTGGAGCTCTGAACACTGTAGTCTGTTGACTGGTAAGTGGAGGACGGTCACGATAAACGAGGTGCAGACTTCCATCTGTGTCACCGGTGATGAGGAAATATAGCGAGTACTGGATGCAGCAGTGAGTGACAACAACCCCGCCCACATCTAAGGGTACTGGTGGAAACACTGGGGTCTAGATAGCCTTTGTGTATTGATGAATTTAAAACAACTTTAATTCAGCTGAGCCTACATGGATTTGGGGTTGGATTTTATCATGCCACATTTCCACTGCATGGTGTGGCACGGTGCTACTCAGCTTGACTCCTTCTTTTTTGGTTTTCCATTACTAAAAGTTGTGAACAGTCACTGGTACCTGGTACTTTTTTTGGCACCACTGTAGTAAAGGTTAAAAGCAAGCTGAGCCAAAATTAGAAGGTGGAGTTTGATCACTGCAGATCACTTATTGGTCAGAGAGAATCGTAGCAAGACACAGGACATCCTGCATAAACCTGCCATTTTTAAACAGCCAAGCTACCATCAAAAGATGTTGAGGATGATGTCACGCTGTGTCCCTATGGCGATCAGCTGAGAACCCTGCCTAAACAGAGGAGGTACTATCCATAGTTAAAAAAGGAGATATTGCTGAGTCAAGGCATACCGTGGAAATGGGACACAGGACGCTCTTAAGATTTTAACACCTGTGGGCAAACAAGTTCCTCCAACCTCCGTCTATTAGACCTGTGTATATCTATTATTAAAGAAGGGCAAAGATGCCTCAGATCCTGTTAGCTACAGCTCTACCACCCTGGTGAATCATTTTCTAATGCATGTCATGTTATGATCATTTGTATTCTGAGCATTAAAGGGCCTCTGACGTGGCCATTATGTAACTGGAGGCAGACAAATGTATAGAATGGATTTCTCTTATTGAAGCACTGGAGGACTGGATTTGGCAACACCTTTATAGCCTGGATCATGGTGATTTTTCATTACAAATCTCACCTCCTCAAAGCCCTTTACCCTACTTTACACACACACACATTACACCTGAACTCCTGGTAACTAGACAGAGACCACCTTTAAATCAAAGGTGTTCCAGTTAGTTGTGTGTGTTGTAGCCATAGAGGTCAACAGTATGCTTTGCAACATCATTTCCATATGTCTTAGATAATGTAATTTTTTAACACTCAAAGTTTCTGTTGAGGTTTTTGAATGAAGCTTTGAATGTAAAATAAAAATAAATAATAATAAAAATAAAATAAAATAAAAAATAATTTAAAATAAAATAAAAAAATAAATAAATAAACATGATTCATTGGATTAATTGAATGAAAAAATGCAAGCAACAGAGCAAACAGTTTTTTGACCGCAACGGCTATTTTGTTGAAATAAAAACATGTTGTGAATTTAGGATATGATTGCATCTTTCTTTTTCCAATAAATTTGAACTTTTGGACGTAATACTCTGGAGTTATTGGAAATGTTTGAATCTCATTAGTCAGTAACAATTCCACACAGCCACCTAAAATCTTATTCTCCAAATAGTATCTTACTAATAATATTAGTGTGGCCTAATCTTTTTCTGCAACTGTGCAGTTTAAACAGGATAAACAGATATTCTCAAAATATATTAAAACTATTAAAAACTATTTGGTACAGCTTTTACAATGTATTAAATCATTCACAGAGTGTATGGCTATATTCAGTCAACTTCTCTAACTACTGTTTATTGGAGACAATCAGTCTGTTTACAAGCCCTTTGGATACCATCGTACAGGAACATGTGACATATTTAAGCCACCTTTGGTGTTTTATAAAGTATAGGTCGTAAAATTCAGCACATTAATTTATCACTTTTAATTTTCCCTTTAAAAAGGGTAAACACAAATTCCTGTTTCTGTCTTTCCTTGATGTGACACACAAATGATAAAACACACAGACTAAACACATATGTCACCAACAGTATGTTTGAATACTGCCCACTGCTGTCGCCGTGGTCCCAACCTGGTTATGAAACCACGTTTGAGCTGATGTGTGTTAAGCTAAACAATATGAAGAGCTTGTGGATATACATAAACATTTTCCATCTCTCTCATACTGGGTGGGGTATGTTCGACCCCCAGCAGCGGCTAAATTGGTAACAGCAGATAAGCTATTTAACCTACAGGCCACTTCAGGTCAAACAAGCCTTTGTGACCAGTTCCCACAGTGTTCTACCTCTGCGTGTCTCAAAACTAAAATGATCAGCCACAGTGTCCCACTTAGGCCATCATCGCCTTTTCTCCTAATTATCCACAAGCGTGAAAACCAGCGTAGATAAGAGGGATAATGTGTTCCAATAAATGCTGCAGTCTGCAGCTTGATACCTTCACACTTTATCATTCCCGCGTATCATCTGACTAAACAGACTGTAAGAGCTAAATTAAACCTCATCTCACCTTTCTCCTACACTCAGCAGAGGAGACGGCAAGAGAGGGAGAGGTCATGTTTAGAGCATGACATCACCCCCCCACCCCTCCCCAGCAATATTGCTATCTGTTCCCTGTTACACAATATTTCTTTAAGAGAAGAAGCAGATTTTTTTTCCCCTCTTCAACCATT
This sequence comes from Epinephelus fuscoguttatus, assembly GCF_011397635.1. Classification (NCBI taxonomy): domain Eukaryota; kingdom Metazoa; phylum Chordata; class Actinopteri; order Perciformes; family Serranidae; genus Epinephelus; species Epinephelus fuscoguttatus. The sequence goes on from NC_064768.1 coordinate 27,430,643, forward strand.
CAACGACGAAAAAAGGGAGCACATTTAGCGGGTGCCAAGGATGAGGTCACCGCGCTGTCTGTGCCAGCTTTGCCAGCCAGCCAGGCTGCCAGTCAAACACACATACGCACGCACAGCCGCACACACTGAGCAGGACGGGACACGAGTATTTCAGCTCTGTTTACTACATAGAAACACCCTGACACTGGGGCCTGTGATTACATCATGGGTCTCCTTGGCCTGGATGACACACCACGTTGATATTTCTGTCTGGAGGGATCAGTGAATGAAGACACAGAACTGTACATGAAACACTGATCCACTTGTTAAACGTTTACTTTTCCACTTCAGCTGAGTGTGGAGTTACTGTACAATGACGAGGCATGTTAATGCACCTCCTGTGGTTTTACAGAAGCGGAGTCCTGTTTCACACCTTGGAAATGCAAAACACAACACCTTGACGAGACTAAATTACAAAAGAATAAAATTATATTGGTCTGGAGAAGAGGTGTGTGTGTGTGTGTGTGTGTGTGTGTGTGTGTGTGTGTGTGTGTGTGTGTGTGTGTGTGTACAAAGAAGAGAGGTTCAGATTTGAACCTGCGACCTGAGCAGCTCTGAAACCTGAAACCACTTTTCTTTTGCCACTCTATATACAAGCTCTTCACATGAAGTCATAACCTGTGTGCGTGCGTGTGTGTGTGCGTGGATGCAGGGCGATTTCACAGTTTTCCCTTTGAAGTTGCTTTTGATAGCACACATATATTTAACAATTCATACTACATGCACCTAGAAAGAGGAAATATAAAATTTACAAGGGGAGAGATTGAGAGCATGTTGACACAAGGAAAATAAAACAACCAAGAAGGCCAGGGAGAGCATGTAGATTGTGACTTCCTGCGATGCGGACCTGTGTGTGTGTGTGTGTGTGTGTGTGTGTGTGTGTGTGTTAGAGTGTAGAGTTACACTCTGTTTCCTGTCCATCCTGATTAGAAAGGATTAAGCCAAAGGCATACTGTGTTTTGTGGCCTTAATTTTAGGGTAGAGATGAGAACGGTGGAATCATTAACAGTTAAAGGAATAGTTCGACATTTTGGGAAATAAACTTATTCACTTTCTGGCATAGAATTAGATGCTAACATTTCTACCAATCTCACATTTGTCTGTTAAATATAAGGCAAGCAGCTGGTAGATGGTTCGTTTATCTCAGCATAAAGAGTGGAAAGAGCTGGCCTGGCTCTGTCCAAAGTTTACAAAATCTGCCTACCAGCACCTCTAAATTAACATTTTCTGTCTCATTGTGTAATCTCTACAAAAATGTACACAAAAATATGAAGACAACAATTGAATCTATTGAGTACTAGAACCAGGAAATAGTCTGTCCCCCAGTGAAACTGCACATTGTCATTTTTGCTCCTCAGTTTTAAGTTCATATGCACACAGGTATATTTGAAAATGCATCTGATGCCTGAGCAAGCTGAATTTTAGGTCACTGAAAATAGACCTTGTATAAAACTTTATCCAGGGTGAAGATTTTCAGACTCTTTTGTCAGTGCAGACACGGAAAACGGAGCTTTGGGCTTGTGTTGTCAGAGTGCACGCTGTTATCTTCTTTGTCATGCTTCACATTTCGTGCAATGGCCAATGTGACCAAAATAGTGCTGCCTCTAACCTTGCTAACAGAACTTTTAACATGTTTATATATAAATGCAGTTACTGCAAACAGTTACTGTTTGACTATGTGGAGGAACGGAGGCGTCAGAATGTCTTACAGGGGTCACTGCTCCAGGTAGCCCTCCAGGTCTGGCTTTTGTCAGCTCCTCACAGTGCTTCAACTGTGTTTTTGAGTTTTCATTCGACAGTGCTTGTGTGGATTTGATTTTTTTTTTTTTTTTTGAGAACTGAGGAGGGAAAAGCTTTGTTCTTAAAATCACCTGTGTATGTGTGGACCAGGGCTGAATTAAAAACAATATAACATGTCAGTTAGTGAGCTCACCAGCTGCAAGTGGTAACGCCATGCTCACCGTACAAATATGGTATAAATCTACATCTAAATCTCTGTCGTAAAGCGAATCTGTGTTTCTGTGTATTCCTTTAAGGCAGTGGTTTCCATTGGGTGGGTCGCAGTTCAAAAGTGGGTCGTGGGCCCATTCAAGTGACTTGCAAATGTGTTAGGTTTTTTTGTAAAAACAAACAAACAAACAAACCAAAAAAACACTATATTTTTAAGTACAGTAAATTTCCAGCACACACCTTTTATCATTAAATGCCATTTCCTGCTGTAAAGTGAGCAACTAAAGGCTAGTTCATATTACACGATTTTCACCGTGATTTTGACGTCGCAGAGGATCTTGAGAGCCACCTCGGGTCGGAGGTGAGTCAGCAGATAGTCTGCCACGACGAGTCCTCGTGTATGAACAAGCCTACGAGCAAGTCGCTCCCTCATCTGTGACTCAGACTGGATATCTGGCATGCTAGAAAACTGGAGAAGTCTGACATGACTGACAAAGAGCATCAGCCAATGAGAATGGGGATATGTCCCACGTCAACATGCAGGAGGACGGAAGAAATGTGAGGAGGACAAGCTGCAGGGTTGCCAGGTCCGCTTATTAGCTATGACTTTGGGCTTCTTTTTTTGTGAAGTCGCTAACAAATATTGGTAGTCGCAGGTTGTGGTTTTTTGGGCTTGTTTCTAAAGTGGAGTTGTTTATTTGGGCTTGCTCTCTAAACGCCACATTCCTCTATATATCCGTCTAATAAGTTATTTAAACGCATGATCGTTGCTTCTTTTGGGCTTGTTTCCATAGCCCTGGTTCCTTGTTTCTCTACCAAGATCCGCCAACACTGACAAGCCGGCAAGCAACAACAACAATGGAGCCTATCCCAGCTGACATTGGGCGAGAGGCGGGGTACACTCTGGACAGGTCGCCAGACTATCACAGGGCTAACACATAGAGACAGACAACCATTCACACTCACATTCACACTTACGGACAATTTAGAGTCACCAGTTAACCTGCATGTCTTTGGACTGTGGGAGGAAGCTAGCCTGAGTGTCAGACTGAAGCTCCTAGAACCTTCAGTCTGACATCGCCTCCATTGAAGGCGATTTACAAGGGGGAGGGAATTTGATTTTTCCCTAACCAATCAGTAGAGATCAAAAATTCACCCAGAATCTGATGTCATTAGTATCCATGCCTCGGGGGTGCCGAAAACAAGCGAGCATTGCCCGTTTAAAATGTCTCCGTCGTCGTGCACGCCCAGCTGTTGTTAAATCCAGTTTAGCAGCTTCCTTAATTTGGTCCTCCATTAACGAGAGTAGTGGCGAAATATCTCGATAACATCGTTAATGTCGTCTGTAGGATCTGCAGCGGTCACCATTAACGTGACGCTGATTGGCTAATCGCTAGACCCGCCCCCACCCCCAGCGTTCATTGATCCTTCCATCGTTTGGACGAGATAAATTGCAAATTCATTGCAGTATGTCAGACCAGAGATGCAAGCCTACTCAGTTGAGTGGGCGGGGTCTGTGGTCTGGAACCAGGCTAGGAGGAAACTGGAGTACCCAGAGTGAACAAAGGGAGAACATGCAAACTCCACACAGAAGGGCTCCCCCACCCCAGGTTCAAAACAGGAACCCTCTGTTGTGCTCATACAGTCGAAAGAATAGTGTTTGTACCTTAGGAGAAAGGAAGAAACAGTAGGAAGCAGTAAGAAAATATCAGTCTGGTCTGTACCTGAGGTGAGGAACAGGAGGGGTTGTGTACAGGACCTGGTATACCCATTATACACGACATCTGCTTCTCTATCTGAAGAAGGAAAGAAATTGACACAAAAATAACCTTTCAACCGTGACAAGAAAAAGCTTCAGGACATACATAACCTCAGGTATAAAGAGTTCCCCACAAGGTCACATCCATTAGGAGTTTGACACTTTTGATTAATTCATACACAAGAGTGAAGTGATTTTTTCTGTCAGCCATGAATATTTCTAACTCGGGGATCTTGACCACTTTGGCCACTATACCTGCATCTATAAATCATAATGCACACGTGTCTGAATGCAAATGTCTGTGTGTGTGAGTCTCCCAAACTTACGGGCATGTGCTGAGCAGATGCCCCTTGCATGGCGGGGTCTGGAAGCGTGCCAGGTAAGGAGGCTGGCAGCGGTTGTCTGTGTCTGTTCCGCATGTGGAGGAGGGATGACAGCGGCCCGGGAACCGGCCTGTGGTCAGCCACAGAGAGAGGGAGAGAGGGACGAGTCATGCCAGAGAGCTATCCACAGCTAAAGTTTCACTAACCCAGTTCAGAAAGAGGTGCAAGTTGAAACATTTATAGCTTTAATGGCAGATGGGGGTGAGGCTGAGATCGATAGACAAAAAAGGTCAATGTGGGAACGAAGGATAAATAAATGACATGAATCAAAGCCGTGATAGAGGATTGAAGAGGTTTCAATGCACTGGATTTCTGTCTCCCAATACAGTGGAGGTGACTGGATTTTTGGGGTGCTCAAACCTTGTCCCTGTTATTCTGCATAATCGACAAACCTCACTCGCAACAGTTTTCACTGGAGCTTCTGTCTGCTGAATGAAAACTTGTTTTGTGTATTACCCGAAATAATGGGGACACGTGTTTCTGGAAAGAGTTTTTTTCAAGTTTAAAATCTTTAAGTCCTTTTTCAGTTCAGTGAACACCCACAATTTAAGTTCCATTCTGGAGCATATGTTGCCAGAATTGTCTGTTTTCATCCAAAATGGGCAACATATCATTTGATTAGGTGAGTAGAAATATAAATATGTATTTTTTTGTAATTTGGGCAGTTAAATCTGGCTATTTTTCCCTATTCAAATTATTATTGATTCATGACTGTGTGATAAAAGCCTTGTAAAATCTGTTTCATCTGTTTAATGTAGAAAATAAATCATTTTAAAAAGATATACTGTCTCATAATTGTAACTGTGGTGGTTTTGAGTTTGCCTCAACTTATACTTAAAGAATTAGCGCTGCAACGATCCATCAATTACTTGTCAACTATTAAATTAATTGACAACTAATTTGATCATTGATTAATCTGCTGGAGTAACTTTAAAAAACAAACAAACAAACAAACAAACAAACAAACAAACAGGAAAGTCTCTGATTCCATCTTCATGAATGTGAAAATATTTCTTTCCTCCTCTATGACAGTAAACTGAATATCTCTGGGTTTTAGACAAAACGAGACATTTAAGAAACATTATCTTAGGCTTTGGGAAACACTGATCAACATTTTTCATTAACATTTTGTGGACCAAACACCTAATCAAGAAAATAATCGACAGAATGGTAAATGTACTTGTTAGTTGCGGCCCTAAATAGAATAAATCTTGAGGCATGTCTTCGGACTCATATTTCCTCTTGCACTCCTATTATGCCACAAAAATAGGAGGATCTGAGTGTTGTCTGGATGCAGGTACATTTGCAACCAAGCTGCAGAAATGTGTGTGTTGTTTAACAAAATGCCATCACACCCCTCTGGAGAAAATGGGGAGAAGACAGGCCTGTCTGAGGTTCTTATTGGGCCGTTTGGTCTCAGTCAAACCCGGCAACTCTGGAAGGAGGAAGACATCTCAAAGGGGTAAATGTGGTCACATAAAATCTAAACTATCTACAAAGCTGAAAACCACTAGAAGTTAATGAGAGTGAGAGAATATGCTGTTTCATGATTTAGGTGAAACGACACTTTCAAACTGAACAAATCATCCATTGAATGAAAAAAAGGAAAATGTTATTGTATGTGGAAAAAAAAGGCGTAAACAGAGGTCTGAGGTGAAGCAACGACGATGGAAACTATGAGGTGAAAAAAGTGAAAGAAAACAGAGATATGGGAAAAAGTGACAGCTTGAGAGGGAGGAGAGAAGCTCAGGGATCACAGCGGGGGATGTAGAGACCCGGGGTGCCATGTGCTGACCTAACCGCTCTGGCTCTCAGCCAATCGGACAGCGTGGGCCTCACTGGCCGCGCTGAGGTCATTGGCAATGATGTCATCACTGAATCTGGGGTATGCGGCCCGTTTTAACATACAACAAAGTACAGACAAACCAAAACAGCATTTCCTAACGTAACCACAACAGTTCGACCGGGCCAAGAGCCAGACACTCAGAGACCAGGTCGTTATGGAAACCGGTCGTAAACATGAGGGGAAACAGTCAGACACACGATCCATGGTTCATTTAGTAACACTTAGCTGGTCTCACTGACTAACATGCTGTCTGGATTCAGCTGGCACTGATTTATGTACCACAATCAAGCGTCGGCACTCTCCCCACTGTCCTGTCCTGTCCTGTCTGGTCCTGGACAGATGTGCGGAGCTTATTATGTCATTGACTTACTTTTGGTAACTTGGTTCATCTGATCAAATGTAGGGAGTGACTGAGGCGTTGTTTATCTTCAATATGTGTTGCAAGGAGGAATCAGAGGGCTTTTATTTTGTAAGTCTGGGAGGTGAGATAAGAGAAGCTTTAAAATTCCTCCTTAGGCTCCAAAGAATTAAGAACAGTGCTACAAATGTGAGGTGTCCTGGTGAGCTGGGGTTTAAGGCACCAACCATGTGAAGTGAGACCTTTAGTGTATGTCATTCTCTAGTCTGTCTCTCTCCCCTTATTTCCTGTCTGTCTCTACTTTCCAATAAAGGCATTAAAAATGTCCAGGAGACATTTGCCAGTGTTACAAATGTAGTAATGAAACTTCTCATTTTGATTTATTAGGTGATAACTATGCTGAAAACTTTTGAAATGATTAAAATACTAAAAGAGCAGAAGCGGCAGTCACAGTACATTTAGGGAAAGAAGCTGAAAATGCAGTGCAAAAACTGATTTTTCTTGGAATAAAAATACATTTTAAATACTTATAATTAGAAATATTTATCCTAATCCATCAGAATTACCAATTGCAAACTATGCAAGTTAGATTAAAACTGTGGAACGTATAAATGTTGTGTATAAAATCTGCACTAAATCAATGCTGTTAATTTTTACAGTTAATTATGTTACTCAGTAAATACATGCTACGTCTGTTTTGTTGTATAACTGAAGAAATGCCTATGTATATGAGTGTATGTACATGGATATGTATATGCATGTGTATCTGCTTATTTGTAGATGTATCTTTATATATGTATAAGACAGTTAAGGAGCTGCATGCATTGTCACCCACAATGTTGCTATTTCCATTGCCTGAAGTCATGTGGAATTTTAATTGGGGATTAATTTAATAAATCTTAATTTGACATGGCTAAAATATAACAAGGCCATTTTTCACATCAAACAGCACGCTGTGAGTTAAATTGGTGTGACATTTTTCATTAAACCCACAGTATATTTAATGAGATACTCAGACGACATAAATCCAAATCCAAAGTTAAACTGTCAGGAAGAGGGAAAGCAGCTGCTGGGAGCTGGTCAGATGAAAGACAGAGACTCCTCTAATCTGTCTGTTGAACTGGGTGATAACCAGGGAGCCATGGGAGCCGCACAGGCGCGGAGAGACTCTGGTTCTGAGTCTTAACAGACATAACAGAGGCAGTGTTTGGGTGGCAGGGTGGGTAGTGTCAGTGGGTTTGAGTGGGTGTTGTGCAGCGGTTCTCCATCTCTTTTGCTACGACTTTGTTCTCTCAGTAAATTGATGTTTGATTTTTTTTCCCCTCCTCTCTCTCAGTTCATTAGTGCCGTGATAAATTATGCAGGGGGAAATGCCGGTCTGTGCCAGACAGAATGAGTTATAATACGTCCAAAACAGGATGGGCGAGACAGGGTGAAGGAGAGGAAGAAAGAGCGAGAAAAGACAACATTAAAAGGAAATATGTGTGTGATGAAGAGACGGAGTGTTGCTGCATGGATGAACAGATGAAGTTAAATCTTTACTGCATGTGTATGGATGCCTTTAGGTATGCATGTGTGCATGCAGCCGTACTCACCCTGAGTGTGTGAGGGTGGAAGGAGCCTGGGTGATGACTGATCCGGACTGCGAGGAGGACAGAGCTTGCTGGGCAGCCAGGCTGCAGCTGGGGCCCATCAAGGGGCCATGAGACTGAGGGTGCTGCAGGGGATGTGTCTGGGGATGGTGCAGCGGCGGCTGGGGATGTGGGTGCTGAGGCTGGGGTGGGTGCTGGAGCTGAAGCTGGGGTTTGAGCTGCTGCTGGTTCATACAGGACGGCCCATTGTGAGACAGCGTCTGTGGCGAGAAGTGGGAGCGACAGTCAGCTGGGAGCATTTTGAACTGGCAGTATCTGCTTTCAGTTAACGTGTTGTTTGTGATCTGAGGTGATTTTGATGTGTGCATGCGCGCAAAGGTGCGTGTGTGTGCACGTGCTTGTGTGTTTGATGTCTAGCTGTTTAATTTGCAGGGGAGAATGTGATCGCCCGGTGTGTCTTTCCTCGCAGCAGGTCAGATATCTGCAGTCGTCTAATTGGGTCTGACTGCTTTTATCTCTCTCACACTCAAGTGTCACTCAAAACGCTAACCTGACAGACCTCACAAGCAAACACCTACCAGCAATACGGCACAAGTCAACATTGCGTTTTGATTCTTGTTCTTTTTAAGCTATCATCAGCCAGAGACAGAATATTAAAATATTAGAGTTTCTGCTACTTTTTGGTTTAAAATGTTGTGTGAAATGTACCTGTTTGCACTTCTCCTCTTCTTGTGCTTGAAGAAACTCCTCCTCTATCTCCTTGAACAGACCAACCTCTTCACAGTTCTGCAAAAATCTTGTTGGCGTTGGCGTCTGGTCTGGAAGTATCACACACAAATACACAAACAGGGTTAAAGACGAAGAGACATTCATGTATCGCAGCCCTGCCGTCCACACTGTAATGCCAAGAGGAGAAACAAGCCTCCTCTCGGCCGCCGCTCTCTGTCTCTCACTGTGATAACATCAGCCCGTCTCTCTGAGCCGTCTAAACATGCAGGGGTCAAAGGTCAGCCAGGCTCTTTGTTTTGACATGAGATTTCCTGCAGGAGGCATGACAGGCTGCAGGAAAGAGAAATATAGAGAGAGAGCAGAGGGAGAGTCTGCAGAGGCTAGGTGCTCATGCTTACATCCAGATGGACAGCTGTTTCTATGGTAACAGACGGTGTCACATGGCAGCTTTCTGACCATGAGTCTGGATCATGGCGGCGCAATAGAGAACAATGCTTGGCTAGAACGGCTTCGTAGGGGCTTTCACTTTTACAGCATTAAAGTTGTGACATGCACCTGGGAAAAAAATGTCTTAAATGTTGTTTTGCGTTTAAAATGTCTGCAATATGTTTTATTTAATGTCTTAGAAGAGTAAGAACCACAGCATTAATACTTTGTTCTTACATGCAGTGCACACATATTGTTTGACTATGGTTCTTTTGAAAGCTGCTTTTCCCTAATTCTTAGTCCTGTAATTACAAAACTGTCTACAGCAGCATTTAGACTATCGAATGACACAAACTCTCCACACTGACTCCCATGATACATAAATTCTCTTTGGTTTGGCTTTCTGACTTTTCTTCTATCCACTGTTAAGGGAAAAATAAGTGGAAGCGGATGTGGAATTTCTATTTTGGTTTTCTTTTAATTTCTCAAGCAAACATGCAAAACATTTTTCTAGTTCCAGTGTCAACTGTGAATATGTTCCGCTTTTCTCTGTATTTTATAATGGTAATAATTGGCCAAGAAAACTTATCTGAAGGTGTCATCTTGGGCAGTGGGTATTTATGATTTACTTTCTATTTTTTTGGCTATTTTGTGAGACTTAATAGACAAAAGAATTATGTGATTAATCAAGAAAATGCTCAGCTTCACTGCAGCATATTTACTAGAGCTGCAATGAATAACTGATTAGTTGTCAGCTATTAAATTAATCACCAACTAATTTGATAATCTGCTAATCGGTTTGAGTATTTTTAAGAAGAAAAGTCAAAATTATCAGCTTCTTAAAAATGAATTTTTTGTGGTTTCTTTACTCCTGTATGACAGTTAACTTAATATCTTTGGATTGTGGAAAAAACAAGACATTTGAGGATGTCATCTTGGGCTCTGGGAAACACTGATCAACATTTATCACCATTTACTGACATTTTATGGCCCAAACAACTAATTGATTGGCAATTACAATAATAGTTGCAGCCCTAATATTTACAGGACGTTACCTAGTGTTTGTAGTAATAAATCAAACCAACTGTCCACCTGATATTGGTCAATATATGTTCACTTAATCAGCAAATTAATACAGTGTCATTGTCAAACACTGGTGTATCCAGTAGCAAAATGAGGCATCCAAGATTCTCTCCTGTACCCACCTGCACCCCCCTCACTGTCCACTTTACTTTGACCATTGTCTAAATAAAGAGTAAAATATCTACGAAGGTTTGTGTTGACCCGTGCACACCTCACTCCCTGTGTTTTTAAATCAAAATTGGTCACCGATGGTGTCATCAGTGTGTTTGGCCTAATCTGATGGAGTACACTGAACATGTTGCAACATGAGCGGCTCTGTTTCACAGTACAGACCATCAGAGGGAAGGAAGCCTGTATCGAGCTTATCTGATTTCCTACTGTATAACGTGGCGTCATCATTTTTTCATCAAGCACCGATTCTGAAACGAGGTCATCACAGATACAGTCAGACAACAGCTGAACTGAGTGACAGACTGCATAGCGCGTCCAAGCAGTGAAAACGTGAAGATTATTCATGGTCACGGGGAGATAAGGAGGGCACACACAAACTTCATATGAGTTCTAAGTGGACGTGGGAAACAAGACAGGCAATGTGTTTTGTTTTTTTTTCTGTAGGTGGTTTGGTCTGCGCTCACTCACCAGTAAAAGCCGTATCTGCCTTGATGGAGGAGAACTTGAGGGACATCTCATGCTTGTGGCTGTGGATGATTAGATGCTCCTCTAACTGGAAGCGCTGCAGCACAGCGACAGAAGGAGAAAGATATGAGGAGATGCGTGCAGCTGTGTAGCATGATGACATGTTCAGATAAATCAGATGAAGCCTCCTATAGCTGACTAATCAGTCATGATGGTTTTAGTCAGTTGAGTATTTCAGAATATTTATTATTTCAGATGATAAATGAATGAAACATGTATATTTATAATGTATATATAGAAATATTTTACTTTTATTATTTATTGCACACCAGCCCTTTAAGCACAGTCTTGAGTGTATGATATATGCACATTATTTTGGGTTTAGTGAGGCTTTAAACAGTTGCCTTTGTCTCATTTGTGTGTCATTTTGCATTTTAAATAACCCATATGATATGAGATGCAACTGGCCCCCGGGTATTTTCACATAACTGGCCCGCATTCAGAAAAGTTTGGACACCCCTGATCTAGAGGATAAAAATTGGATCAGTCCAGATGTATATTTCTGGGGAGGGACACAAGGAACATGTTCCTTTCGATATTTAGAACATGTGCATTTGTCCTGTCCAAAAAAAGACACGAAAGTGTCAGAGGATGTCTGTGTTTTGACAAAACATTTTGCACAACAAATTAATAAAGAAAAATGGCACAAATTGATGCAAAAAAATCTCCAGAATGCAGAAAATTAATAGTTTGACATTCAAAATGTTCTGATTGAGAACCTGTTACCCCAGTTTTATATTTGTTTCAGTGCTGAAACAAAACCTGTCCAATGTGTTGCCTTAACAATATAGAAAATGAGCTCCATTTAGGGTTTCACTTTCCTTTTTTTGTTTTAAACTGAGCTTTGTTTAGCAAGAAAAAATATATTTGTGAATACAGTTGATGCAAAAAGACTGAGACGGCTGTTCACATATGAAACGTATAACCTTGTCATTTATTTGGAGAAAGCCTGGGAGAAGAGAAAACAAAGATAATCTGCAAATATTTGATCGTTCCTTGTGTGAACAGTTAAATTTGGATACTATTTTTGTTTTAAGTTTGTGTTTTCTTTCCTTTCTCACAATCTTTACATATGCAAGACCAGAGGGTGTGTGGAAAACAGTAGTGTCTTGTAATGCCATGTGGGATGGGCCAAATCTGGTATGACACAGAAGTAATAAATGAATGCTTGAATGCCACCCTGTATTTAATGTGTCAAATAAAACCTTAAATATGAAATCTTAAAAATCCTATTATTATCCTCCTGTCCACAGTTTATAATCATGTGATAATGACTGTTCTGGCACAAACAATTAATTATCTCAGTCCGTCAGGTTAATAATCCAGTTTGATACTGATAATCACAGGCTTCGTTTTCCTGTTTTCATTATTGCTGTTTTGGTGCACGAGTAACACAAACATACTGTATCCAACTGACCTGAGAGCAGCCTGGGGCGCCGCACACATAAGGCCTGTCCTGTTTGTCATTCATGTCATACACAAGCCTACAAAACAGAAGAAGCAAGAACAACACATTAGCCTGCATCCTCGTCATATGGGGAACTGCAGTTTCTCTCTCAGCTCACAGTTCCTGTGTGATGCTTTCATTCAGCGGGCAGCCTGAAGTTCTATATTTTTAATTACACAAAGACAATGCCCTCAGATAAATCAAGCACCGAGCTGGTATGATACAGTTATACTCCTATTATCACGTCTTCATTGTGGAAGCGGTGTGTAATGAGGTCGATGCCACAGATGATGGATGTTTCACCCAGAGACACAACATTATCTCCAGGAAAATGATCCCTTTGGTGCCAGCGGGAGAGCAACACCATCGCAGCGTATGCCAGGGAGTCATTTTTATTAGGACGAGGACTATAATAAATACAGTCTGTTTGTGTTTACCCTAACTATTCATTACACATTACTAATAACATGTAAGCACCTGAAGGGAATCATAGCCGTACGGGAATCATGATCTTAACTTTTTATGGTTATTATGGAACAAAGTGTGGTGCGATTAAGCTTTCAACAGGGCATCAGTTAATAATACAAGCGTGATGAGAGAATACACGCTTGCTATGCATAAAAATAAAGTCGTCACGGGGTAAAAATAACACAAACACAAAACAGAGCACAATGATAAACCCACATGCAGCGCTACCCCAGCTCCTCAGTGGAGATATTAAACCAGAGATGGGGGGTAATTATGATTTATTTGAAGTGCCACTGCTGCTGACCCCTCATTTTCCACTGGGAGGAAAGGAAGAAGCCTCTAACTCCCTGACCTCAGGCGTTCCTCTGAGCTGTGTGTGCCCCAAACAGGACTCACACACTTGTAGAGAGGTCAACAGGGTGACCCCCTCGCTTAACTTTAACCGACAGTTGCAGGGAGGAGGAGGAAGCGATCGAGAATTGTTGAGAAATGCGTGGGACACTTATTCACAGGTACACACACGCTTTCCCCTCAAGCAAACTTTGGGTGTGCGTGAGCAGAAAGCGCTGAGAAGACAGTAAAGTGAGTCCTGATGTTATGGGAAAGAGTGAGAGCGTAAGAGAGGAGCGAGGAGGGAGAGGGCAAAAGTACATGCTTCCATAAGAAATGGAAAGTGTGTGGGGTGGGTGTTGGTGGTGGTGGTGGGGGGGGGAGGTTTGGAGAGTGACATTAGGATGATGGAGAGAGGAATGGAAAGGGCAAGTGGCAGAGGGAGAGAGAGAAGGAGGAGGACACAATGAATGGAAGAGAGCAGGAATGAGGGTGGGAGGTGGCAGAGGGAGGGCTGCAGTGGAGGACTACTCCTGACAGGTTTGAACCTGCCTCAGCCCCCATTTTCCAACCCCTGCTAGTAGAGGTGACTTCATAGGTGTGTGTGTGATCGTGTGTTTGTTTGTGTGTAACGAAATGGATCAAGCAAGCAAGTGTCCACAACAACACAGTTAGAGATAGATAAGTAACTTAGAAACTATTGAAAAAGACAGTAGGTGTCCATGTACAGTAACTGCAATATACAGCTTATTCCTTATATCCACATTACATAATGTGATATTTAAATAAACAGATAAATAGATGGGTAGATAACTGGAGGTCCATCACCACTTTTCACCTCTCTGTCCCTCTTTCAGCAGCACTTGTACAAGATGAGCAGACTCAGCACATTTTCAGCAAAACCTTCTGTCAGAGCGGTTACATCAATGCGCAATGACGTCACCCTTAATACATAAATCCAACAACAGACAAGGCAACATGTTGCCAATTCAAAACGGATTAAAGCCTCTGCGTTGATTTTTTTTTAATACCTTTGGGGCAACTAAGTCATAAGACTTTTTTTCCCGCGTCCTCTTGTCACAATGAATGACATAATACAGTTTTAAAAACCACCATGTGCTTGTGAATCATCTACAACATCCAGCTTTTAAAACAATGAGCCAACTTTACTTACTTTCTACTTCCCAAAGTTGCCATGTTTGATGGATGAATGTCAACAACATCGACAAGCTCGCGCCGGCTGGGAGCTCATTCAGCGCAAATTACGCAGCGGTTCTGACCCGCAAATGGTCCGGTCAGCGTCTGTACGTGTCCCCAAGAACATGCCGGTGTGTTTCCTGTCTCTACCGCTCCGTTTAACAACCTGTTCAACTCATAAACAAGCCCGGCACAGCTGTATGGAGAGTGCTGTCACACCCCCCTAAATAGACACTCGCGCTCAGCCTCGTCCGCCTGATGATGAGACTTCACCGGGACACTCCGCTAAGCTCCAAACTTCTCCGTTAACTTCCCAGTAGCGTTAAAAAAACAACACATAAACACACACAGACACATTCAGCAGACTGAGTCGGCGTCAGGCGAGCGCTCGCTGTTGAAAGTTTGGTGAATGGAAGTAAATTGCGGAGGCTTACCTACAAGTAGAGAGGGACAAGCGGCGCTCCAGAGAGGAACCACGTTGGACTGGAGCGAGATTACAATACGTTCTATTTACAGAAGCATTACATCACCCTCCCGGTGACGTCACGTGGGATTCCTGAACTTCTAAATCATTGCGGTCCCGTACGGAGAGAGGGATTGAGGAGGGGGGGCGGGGTTACGACACCGGCCGGTAGGGGGACGGACGGGACGGCAGCAGCAGCAGCATGGTGGCGGAGCTGGACACACAGACGAGTCAGACACACCAGAGGCAACGTGACGGGACACGGGGCAGACCGGGTGGGCGGAAGAGACCCAGGTTTTTTTTTTTTCTCTCCCCCCCATTTTCAGCGTCTGTCTGAAACGGGACGTCCCAGCGTCTGTACCGAGTTTACGCATCGAAATGAGCGAGAGCCCCCGAGGTTTTTAAACTTTTCTGAGAGATATGGCTTCTGATTTTTTTCTTAGAATAAAGTATTATGGAACATAAATGGGCTTGAGGTGAGGAGATATTAGACTGAAACCGTCCCCAATTTATCCATATAAATTAATCTGAGAACATCATGAATAACATTTTAAACTTCAAAATGCAACCATAATAATAATAATAATAAATTTAAAAAATACAAACTATGTATTCATTATGATAAATTGGTCCTGCTTTAATCTCAAATGACCCCAAAAATCACTTTCCCACCACCCTTTATCTCATCCTTGAGATCAAGGCCTCTTTTTAAAGATATATAGGCCTATTTTTAAAAACCCAAACACATTTATAATCAGATCACCATGTATGTAACATAACTTAAAAGGAATTAATAAACATAATTACTGCAAATAGATGTGCATGTTCTATCACAATAATTATGAAACATATTATATTATAGGGATTATAAAGCCTCTCCCTGGGTAATGAAATTAAAACATCTCAAAGTTGTTTCCCAATATTAAATTTGAATATGGATATATCTGAATGCAGTTCTGCTAAGGGTGTTGCAATCATGTGGGGTAGCTAGAGTCAAGTTATTACCAGAATAAATAGTAGCCTATACATTGTAAGATCAAGTTATCATTGGCTCATACAGTAGGCCTAGCTGGTGTGTAAGATCAAGTTATTATTGGGTCATACAGTAGCCTATGTGTAAGATCAAGTTATTATTGGGTCATACAGTAGCCTATACTGTGTAAGATCAAGTTATTATTGGATCGTACAGTAGCCTATAAAAGGTCAAGTTATTATTGGACCAGCCTATGTGTAAGATCAAGTTATTATTGGACCATACAGTAGCCTATACTGTAGTGATGCAGAGATTTACATGAGAGAAGAGATGTGAAGTAGTTCAAACGTTTTAGCAGTGAGGGGCTATTGATAAAGCATAACACGCTGTGATAGACTGGGTTTATTGTCACCACCAGTGCATCCACAGTCACTGCACACTGGCAGCCATTGTGTGTTTAATATGATGTCATAAGTCACGAACGGGGCAAAGAGTCACGCCCCATTCTGACACAAGTTTGTGTAGGAGACACATAGTTGACACAGGAACAGCTTCACACTTTAAAGAGCTCTTGTTCATTGTGTTTTGTACTAAAATAAGACTTTCTGTATTGGTTTGTGGTTTGGCAGTTCTGATAGAGAGATGAGATTTGAGGTATTTAGGGTCACATATCCATTTTTATGGTTTTCAGTTAAGTTACACTGAATTCAATTATTGTTTCCAAAAATACACAAATGCCCGCTGTTATGTAATTTGATCAAAATCATCCATATGATGCCATGAAATCCCATTGGTCATTGAAACTAACAGGAGGGACTCTGCCATTCACATCTCCACTGAGCTGAGCTGTGGAGTAATATCTCTGCCATGTTTGGTCAGGCTTTCCGGTGCTCCAGCCAGGCTGGGGCTGAACACAGGGATATGGTTTTGTTGTGGTTGAAGTGCAAAACGGGACCAAACCCTACTGACTCATCATCCACCAATCGCCTATGGTATGCAAATTCTGGTAGCCACGGCAACGAGCAGAAACAGGAAGTTGTGATGATGTCACTCTGTGTTTTGAGCTCTTCCCCTGTGTGGATGTGAATCACAGCGCTTTGTTTTCAGTGCAGATATGGGATGTTTTACAACACATGTGCGTGCCTGTGAAGAGCGTACAGTTGCACTTAAAAGTGTATGACGGCAGCCAGGAAGTCTCTGGCTGGTGCCCTGGAGCAGACAATGCCACTGAGATTACAACTACCTCCATAACTCAGTGGCTGTACCAGCCATTAACATCTGGCATCTCCACCTCAGCATGGCTCTTAAAAGCCAGACTGGGAGCATTAGAAAGCTGCCTGCTCAGAGCCTGATGTCACTCTGTCAGTAAAAATATGGGGTTTCAGGTCAAAGGTCAAACAAACTTACTGACCTCAATCCCCATGTAGCGTTATCCTCACTTTAGCTATATCTGGCTCAGCTGTCAGACTGTTTTGATTTGATACATGGTGGTTTTTGACTAGGGGGATCAAGTCGTGGTTTTGCAAGTCTTTGCACTCAAGTCTCAAGTTAAGTCCCAAGTCATAAACTTTGACTTTCTAGTCCTAAACAAGTCATATTGCTCTCTTCACTAAATGTAATGCCATTTTAACAACAGAGTAAAAATATATTATTCATTCATTCATTCATTCATTTTCTGTAACCACTTATCCTGTTGAGGGTCACAGGGAGTTGGAGCCTATCCCAGCTGACATTGGGCGAGAGGTGGGGTCCACCCTGGACAGGTCGTCAGACTATCACAGGGCTGACACATAGAGACAGACAACCATTCACACTCACATTCACACCTACGGACAATTTAGAGTCATCAATCAACATGCATGTCTTTGGACTGTGGGAGGAAGCTGGAGAACCTGGAGAAAACCCACGCTGACACAAGGAGAACATGCAAACTCCACACAGAAGGGCTCCCCCACCCCGGGTTCAAACCAGGAACCCACTGCACAGTTTTTGTATGGGAACTAGACTGTCTTTGGTATCATTTTTTAACTGGCACTAGGTAATAAGATGTTAGTTCATGTTTCTCTCCTGCAACGTGGTTGGATGCTGTTGGATTGGTTCAAACAAAGTGGATCTGGGGAATCAAGTGTTGACTTACTAGGTTAAAGCATTAAAATTAGTTGACTCAGGAAGTGAAGAGAAGTTGGT
Source organism: Epinephelus fuscoguttatus (assembly GCF_011397635.1). Classification (NCBI taxonomy): domain Eukaryota; kingdom Metazoa; phylum Chordata; class Actinopteri; order Perciformes; family Serranidae; genus Epinephelus; species Epinephelus fuscoguttatus. Next base: position 27,448,569 of record NC_064768.1, read on the forward strand.
GGATTCATGGCACACTTTTTAAGTCACATACTTTTAATCTTCTCAAGTATTTTTGAGTTCAAAGACTCAAGTCCAAGTGAAGTCACGTGTCAGTTTCAGATCTTTTTGATTCTGTCGAGTTTAAAGTGATCATATCTGTGACTCACATCTGACTCGTGTCCAAGTCATGTGACTCAAGTCCACACCTCTGCTTCTGACTATATATCAGTGAAGTGCAGGGTAATGTGGGGTGAATGTGGGACTTAAAAAGTAACTGGAAACAGATACTTTAAACAGCATCCAAGTATACAAGATTATGTAATACGATGGTTGGAGTTAAATTTACATCCAACTCTGCCCTCACATGCAGATTCACTCCAGAGCAGACCGCTTGTACACTGGAGCTGTGTGTTGGTCATCAAACTGGTTGGATTGTTTGTCTTCAGAGAAAAAGGAGCTGATAATCAGAAGAGTCGTGATCACCCGAAATCTATCTGAAACTGTTACACTGTGCGCCACCCACACACCCTCAGATCAGATGATGTCATGCACCATAAACTCTCTCTGAGTCTCTCCCTTTCTCTCTTGCATTTCACAACACATGCTACCACTTCTCATTTACGTAATGGTGTTGGGAACTGCGTCACTGTCACAGCTCTGATACACCATGTGTCTGTAATGAGTGTGTTTATGTTGAGTGTGTGTCTACGGGTTTGTGTGTAAGAGAGAACATCTGTGTTAGGCTCATGAAGTCACTGATTTTCTCTACTGTACATGTGTGGACGCCGGTGATGTCATGTTGTTTGTGATGGTTGGTGCTTATTTGCAGCTGTGAATCTGAATTTATTCAGTGTTTTTGTATGTGTGTGTGTGTGTGTGTGTGTGTGTGTGTGTGTTACAAATGGCTGGGTAGATAGAGGGCAGTGAGAAAAAAGGACGAGTGTGTTTCCAGGTCTTAAGGTTGTTTGCTGAAGTCACTGGCCGGTGGTTTATGACAGGCCATTTTAACGCTCGATTAACAGGTCCAGCACAGGCCAGCCGGCCCTGGTTAGCCGACCCCAGTGATTTAGGGACATTCTCCTCTCTCTGGGAGCCACACACACACACACACACACACACACATACATTACAAAGTTCTCTCCCCACCACTGAGCCATTAAAGGGCAACATTAATCCTTAAACTTTATGGTTGTGATAGATGCTGCTGTCAATGGGTTATGCAACTACTATATCTAGAGTTATCTCTGGATGACATTGTGACAGAGCTGGAAAATAAACAACAATAATTTAAAAAATACTACAAACAATGATGATATTGACATTTCCAAAATTCTATTCAGGTCTGTTTTGACGCAGTTGCGAACTCCAGCACTGACATGTTTTATACACATGTAAAATATTTGCTCCAGCACATCACGTGGCCATAATTGAATAAGTTCCATTAAAACAAAAAACAAAAGCAATAAAGTATTTATATTGCAAATTTCATACACATACGCAACCCAAAGTGCTTACGTAAGGCATCAAAGACATTAAAAAGGAATTACACTGGAAGGCATTTTCTTTCTACGCACATTATTGCAAATGAATGTTTGGAAAAAAATGTAATCCAGCAGCTATTTAACATGATGAATATAAAGAGAAGAATTTAGATTGTCAGCATATGTCCAGCTCACAACCAGTTGTTATTCTGGGACTGTGATGTTGCCACTCCTTGGTGACTCTGGTCACTGGGAGTTCGTTCCTCCTCCAGATCATATTCACACAGTATCTGGATGACTGCTCAGGCCTATTCACCAGCAAACTCTAAGGTCCTAATGGGACTTTTATTTAATATTTTATTACAGTTAAGCATCACCAAATGTACAGTCATTTACCTGCCAGTTTAATAATATGTTACAGACATTTGTCAATGTTCTGATACTGATTCCTTATACTTTATGCATTTACAGTGAATGCAATCTCTCAAATTAATTCATATTATAATTACTCTCCGATACAATTCTTGGATGACTGCTTAATTTCTCTTTCTTCTTTTTATATGTGTAGGCTTAATTGGCAAACCCTGATGTTATTACAGGCTGTTGCATTGTAGAATGCAACATACCAATATGTTAAACAACCTACAGTGTAACACAAATATACATTATATATAACCTGCTTTAGGTAATCAATATCTGCACAATTTCCATCAAATAAAAATCCACTGATATTCCTAACATACACTGTGGGGAAAATAATCAACATTTGTTTCATTAAACATATTTCCAATGCAGCTATTTACATGGAATTTACACCAGACACTGATATCAGCTACGGATAAGAAATCATGACATTACAGTCCATAAAAAAAGTTATGTACAATAAAGTGTGTCGGTGAAGATTCTCAGTCATCCAGGTCGTGGTGATCTTAAGTGTTAAATCGTAGGCAACTGGACTCGCTTGAGTTTCTAGAAGACATTTCACCTCTCATCCAAGAGGCTTCTTCAATTCTTATTATGAGTTCATAACTGAAGATGCCTCATGGATGAGAGGTGAAACATCTTCTAGAAAGTCCAAGCAAGTCCAGCTGCCCATGATATAGCACTTAAGAGTGCAATAAAGTGGAATAGCACAGGGAAAAAGTGTTGAACACACCAACTGAAATGTATTTAACACTTTGTGGAGAAGCTTTTGTTTGCAACACCAGCATTTAAGATGCTTCCTGTATGAATAAATCAGTCTCTCCCAGTGTTCAGGTGGGATTTTCGTCCATTCCTGTGACAGTCTTTAAATCTAGAAGATGCTAGTGAACCTTCATCTTCAGCTTTGTCAGCACACGTTGTATTATTTCTAAGTCTGGTGACTGATTGGGCCATTTAAATTCATGTTCATCCTCTGGAACCAGTCGACAGTGTCCTTCGCAATGTGGTATGGACCGTTATCCTGCTGGAAGATTCCACCTGCATCTCATCCTCAATTCTTCCTAAGATATTTCTGGTGCATGGCTCCATTCATCTTGCCTTTGATAATTTGGATTCTGCTTGTAACACGAGAAGAGAAACAGCCCTGTACCATGATGCTTCCACCCCCAAACTACACTGTAGGTATGGTATTTTTAGGACCACATGCAGAGCCATATCTCCTCCAAACATGGCACATCATTTTGTTTCCCAAAAGCTTGTTTTAAGTGTGCTGCACAACATTTGGAGAAGCCTGTAGATCACTAGGAGAACATAGTGTGGCCAGACGAGACAAAAATCAGACTGTTCTGCAAATGGTATGACGTAAATGTGGGATATAACATATAATAGCACAGGGTGTTATTGCAGAACGGAGCGTTTCAGGAGATCCTTCGTCCCACCTGCTGAATCCAGTCACACACACAGTCACATTAGCCACAACTGGACTGGACTGTGGACTGTTTTTGCAATATTTATTTATTTCTAATTTGATTTTTAATTTCTATTTATGCACTTCTTTTAACTTGTTTTATTTTATGTCTATTTTAATACCACTGTGGTTGTTGTTTATGGTGATGTGCCCCAGCTCTGTTAGATCAATCTGTGCAAGAAAACAGCTGATAAATCACATGTGTTTATAACAAAGGCCTGCGCACATGCAGATGTGTTAGATGTGTGTGACGTCTATGCAAATGTGCTCAGATTTGACTCGGATTTATTCCCGTTTGTTTGATGTCATCAGCCACAAAGTCACAGTCAGGGCTTTGGGGGCACAGATCCCAACAGGTAGGCAGGTGGTGACGTAGACAGCCCACCAGCCAGCCCTCCTCCTCCTCCCCTTCATCTCCACCCCCACCCCCACCGTCCCGCCTGCCTCCCAGTTGCGTACGCCGCTGTCCTGTCTGGCCGCCCGGTGTCTGCTCCGCGCTCTGCGGCGCTCCCACCTCGAACCCGACAACTGTGCCTCCTCGTTCACCTCCCCGGCTCCCGGACCCCCTCCCCACATCCACCCGGTGAATGCACCAGCGCCGCAAACATGACGGGCATCGCCGCCGCTTCTTTCTTCTCCAATTCCTGCAGGTTCGGGGGCTGCGGTCTCCAGTTCGAGTCTCTCGCCGAGCTCATCGTCCACATCGAGGATAATCACATTGGTGAGTCGGGCCAGAGGGGGGAGACGGAGCTAGGCAGCTAGCTGCCGTTAGCTAGCATCCTAGCTAGTTAGCTGAGCGCAAATAGGCTCGGCTTTGCATTCCGCTATTCCCGCTGCTCGCGCTCCGTCGAGGTTCGTCGGAGTGCGAGTTATTCAGCAACACGGGACTTTAAATCCTCTGAGAAACACTTCCTCTCTGTGACATAAGGGACTCGCTGGCTGTATCTTTCATTAGCCGTGATAGTCACCTTTTGCAGCGGTAACTCGACTCCGAGGGCCGCGTAGGTCTCATAGGTGTAGCATTCCGACCAGGCAGCGGTTTTACAGCTAACACCGCTCAGGAGTCGCTGTGTTTACCTCTCCAGGCCTGATGCGGTGCAGCCGGGTTCATCTGTCCTCTCACACCGCATGTGTGTGGAGCTGTCTGTCGCTTTTGTCACCCCAGGTGTCTCCACGCATCACCTTTTGCAGTCCCTCCCGATAATGTAGGTGTCACGTCATTACCATTCACACCGTCTCCACCAAGTTGTGGCAGACATGCAATGAAATTGTTGGATTTTCCTTCCACATGCACAAGCTTCAACTTGTTGCACCGCTTATTTGATTCTCACCTGACGGTAAACCCTCTGATAACTATCACCTGGCGTGTTTAGACTTGCAGTGTTTGTGATTAGACAGATGGTTATCATGTGAAAACCACAATTTGGAGTAGCATGAAGTTAATGCAAGTTATCTAACTTACTGCAAGGTAATAAAAACATAGGTGGTGCTTTTGTAAAAACATAGGTGTATATACAGGGGGGGTGCATGTGCATTTGTTCCCCCCATTGCAAACATGCAAGTAGCAAAATTTAAGACCTTTACACCATAAATTGATGCAGAAGAGGCACAAATTGGTGCATAAAAACCCACCAGAAATCAGGAAATTATGTGTTTTATGCTTAAGTTTTGTGTGTGAATGACCCCCAAATCCCTCATTTTATGTTTGCCCCCACCTCCCAGTGAGAAAAGGCAATATTTGTCTATGATGGCTTTATCAACTTACATATTTCACCATCAATGCACTTGACAAATGTGGCCTCTAGAGAAAAACAAACAGATATTATATTTTAAGTGCATCGTTAACTAATAGCTGCACCTCTCTTAGGTGCAAGTGCTGTATAGAAATATAAGTAAATGTTATAAGCATTTCCTAGTTTTTGATTATTGTGCGCTCCTTTGCTATTGAGCTTATCTATCAGTGAAAAGCATTCAAATGTAGCCTAATTAGTACGGTGCAATAATGCTTCTTAAATATTTAACACTTCTTGAAGCCCAGTTCGAACGTGTGCGTCTGCCTAAACACAAAATGATCCACTCTGGTAGATTAACCAATTACACTACAGAAAAAAATCCAGGGAGTTGTTAACCACTGAAACACCCAATAGTCTCTTACAAAGTTGATGTGGGCTAATCATTATTTGTGGCGTGTATCCATCCTCAGGAGGCGGTTTGAGGCGGGTGATGCGGTGGGGTGAGGGGGTAGAACGGATGCTTCATTGAGCCAGTCTCCATGGCAACTGGCTGTCTCCAAAGGGGTTGGGGGCAGTATATTGGCTGAGTTATTGCACACCTGCTGTCTCACTAACAAAGAGCGCTCCCGAGCAGCCAGCTGTGATGAGGACACCCAATGTGTGATGTCACATAGCACGTGGGTTGGGATGGATGTGATGATGCTTTTTTAAAAAAATAAATAAATAAATAAAAGGGGTCAAGTTTTGTGTGACTGTGTCTGTGTGTGAGGAGAAAGTGGAGCAGTGTGGGTGGTTGTTTTTGGACCACTCTTCATCCGACCATATGCTCCGTGGGTCACTTGTAAATTAACCAAAGAGGTGGGAAATAAATTAACACCATGATTGGCCACTTGATTGTTTTTATACCCCAAACAAATCAGTAAACAAATTAAAGAACAGATTTGATCTTTTCAGTCACACAGGCTAAACCCCACACTGATATATATACGCCCCATCTGGCTCTTAGCTTGACCTTTGACCCCAACGTTCAGCTGAGCAGAATAGCGGTTTACCAGTCAGATCACTTGGATTAATGAGTTCCCCCTCTGCTCGCTTTATACCGAGTTTAACCATCAGCAGCGTCAGGATCACACACAGCCTAATCAATACTGCTCGCAGATCAGTTACCGCGGGGATAAGCGTGACAGATGGAGGGGATTGAGGTGAGAGTGTGGGAGAGGAAGAGGGGGTAGTGGCATTTGGCTTTGACTCCCCGTTTAATTTTGAAATGGTGCTGCAGCAGTGTGTGATCAGCAATCGATAAAAAGATAAGCTAATTTGATCTTCCCAGCTACTTGACTCCAGACGCCAGTTAAGCTGTTTGCAGATTGGCTTTGCAGATAACAGATTGCCTCGATTGCAGTGTATCCTGCTGTGTGTGAGCAGATTTTGACAAGGCAGGTGCCAGCCATAAATCTGGTAATCCAAAGGTGACAGCAGGATTGTGCTATCAGACATAAATAGCTGTAAAAGTGAGTCAGTAGGTCTCAGGTCAGGGTGCAGAAATCAGTGTAGGCCTCTGCTGGAGACACTTAATCATTAGTGTAGACTGTGCTGCCCTCTCGTGGCAGGACATGCTATGTGCTACTGCTAAAAAAAAGTTGAATTTTTTGTTCTGCCTTTGGTTTTCACCCCTGTATCTTATTTGGACTCCTGCCTCCTCTGACACACCACACAATTATCGCTGGCAGCATCCAAACCAGATGAGCCTGTCGCAATCCTTTCCGTGAGAAAGTGAGGTAATGTGCGGGTCTTCGGCGCTGACCTCATCCTAGAAGAAAGGGTAGCAGCCTTCCAATAACATACCTGCACTGTTTAGATTACAACTCAATACAAGAGGAAATGGGTAAGGTGAGCTGTGTTTAGTGTGGTGTTTGGTTGTTGTCGAGGTCTTTGTGCGGTGACTCTAAGTAAGGTCTGAGGAATGTAATGATGTCAGGCTCATCTGCCTGCACTGCGCCGTGTTCCCACCTGCACAAGCACATACCTGCCTCTTACCTCAACAAAAGAGGAGCTGGAGGGGAGGGAGCGGGAGGCAGATAGGGAGAGATTAAAAGTGGGGAAGAGATTGAAAGAGGAGGTTAAGAGAGGAAATGTGTGGGGGCGAGCACAGGGAAAGGCCTAGCGTCAGACAGAATTCACTTGGATTTTTTTGTTGTGCATTTGGATTGGGTTTAATAGCTGGAATCAAAGCCTGAGGTGTGACCAGACAAGAGGAGTCAGGTCAGCATTGTAGTCTCTGCTGAAGCATGCAGATAATTAACCTAAAGTAACTTTTAATTACGTAATCACTCAGCCCACCGGCCAAGTTTGGCTGTGTTCCTTTATCTGCCTTGGCTCAAACATGAGGCAAATACAAACACAATGTGGTGAGGCAGTTTTTATCTCTCTGTCATTACCAGGTAGGAAAACCCCTTCACAGCTGGGTTTCTTTAAGGTATAATTACATATCTAAGGAGGTATTATGTGAATTACTAGAATGTGTCTTTGCATTAGTTCCTTTGATGTTGCCAGTAGGTCTGAGCGATAATTAATGTTAAAGTGTAATCATTTTGTGGAGATATGAGCTTCAAAGCCATAATGATTACTCAATTAATAGATGAGTTGACTGACGGAAAATTGACCAGCAACAGTTTTCATAATTGTTTGATTGTCTAGATTGTTATTTAAGGAGAACTGTGAATGCTCACTGGCTCCAGGTTCTCAGACGTGAAGATTTGCTGCTGTTATTTGTCGTACATGATGCTAAATTGAATATCTTTGAGTTTTGGGTGGTCGGTCAGACAAAAACAAGGCATTTGAAGCCGACACCTTTGACTCTGGGTTACTGTGATTGGCATTTTTCACTTTTTTCTAATATTTCATAGACAAAACGATTAATCGAGAAACATAATAATGAGGGCTGCACAGTTAATCAAAATATTATTGAGCCTGCAATATGGCCAACTCAATATCCAGATTGCAGGAGCTGCATTTTTTTGACAACGGTAAAATGTGTCACAGCATCTCATTATAATTGCCACAGAGATGCTCCGGCCTAAACATCATATTCCAGATGTAAGGGAACATGCTAGTTTTGTACAGACCCAAAAAATTATGATCTCGAAATGATCTCAGCACACTGAGTTGCCACCTCTGTCAAATACATGGCGCTTGACTTCACCACACCACAGACTGTATGGGCTGTAGCTGCTGCAGTAGTGGGTCAGTCACTCATTGCATCAAATTCAAGAATGCTTGCAGTGATTGGCTGTGAGCAAACCCCGACGACAACTTCCAGATCTGAGTACATAAAGGATCAAATTCAGGTGTCGTTTGACTGGAGAAGGTTCGATATAACTTGGCACAGGGTTATCGGTTGATACCTGAAAGGTAGAGTACAGATACCGAGCCCTAGCTACGACTAATAATAATTATTGATCTGATGATTATTTGATTAAGTGATTATTTATTTGGTCCAAATGTCACAGGTTACTAAAACCATCCATTAAATGTCTTGTTTTGTCTGACCAAAAGTCCAAAACCTCAAAATATTCAATTTACAGTGATGGTGAACAGAGAAGAGCAGCAAATCCTCACAACTGAGGAGCTGAAACTTTGAAATCTTCAGCCTTTGTGCTTGAAAAATAACTCAAAATTGTTTATTAATAATCGCAATATTAGGTCATATGTCGACTAACTGATTAAGACACAAATTAATGCTGCTCTATTTATGTGTGATTTTTCATACATCTCCCAGAGTGTGATATGAATTAGTATCAGAAAATACTTTATTGCAGATAAAACTTAAACGTCATAGCCCAGCTCCGGTTGCCAGATTGCTTGCCATCCCACTTTCGGAGGTGTGAGACGGGAAGGGGCGTGTGCTTGTCCGTGTGAGAGAGTGTGTGTTCACCATACTTCCTAAATGACCTGTCAGGGTGTAGCGGAGCAATTAGTGCATCGACGTCCCAAACTGGAGACTGCAGGCCCTCTCTTTTCACGCTACACATACATACACGTACACGCACTCACACAGATTGCCTTTCGGAAGTCGCAGGGCCCGAGCGCCCCACCAAGCACTGGGAAGTGTAATTACAGAGAAGTTTGCCTTTTCCCCCACCCATATCCCCCCTGCTCCTCCTCCTCCTCTCCTCTCTCCATCCGGTTGCCTGCTGCTCTAGAAACACGTTAAAACGCTCTCTGTGGCTTAATTAGCAGTCTGCAAAACAAGCCATGCATTCTTGGCCTGGTTTCAACACATACACACATGCACACACAGACCTATGCACATGTGCACATACATGTGGACGCATGCACACAGTGTGTATTCAACAGGGGGCAGCAGTGTACTGCTGGTGGGAGATGGATGTCACTGTGAAATGAGCGGAGCAGCAGTTGATTGGTTGCTGCTTTTAATGACAGGAATGCTAATTAGGGGGATATTTATAGACCCTTGAGACTATGAAATGTCTTGGACGCGCAGCACTCATGCACTGAAACACACACACACACATATTGATGGAAAACACACAGGGCAGGCTGCTGGCATTGCAACAGGAGGTTAAATGTAAAACGTGTGAATTAAGTCAATGAAAATTGATATTGTTGTGGCGTAATGCATGTCTGTGTCTAAATGTGAGTGTGTGTGTTTGTGTGTGTGTATGTATGCATGTGCAGGTCTCCTGCTCCAGCGGCAGGATCAGCAGTGTGTTAGCTTCCTGTCCTAGGTGAGCGGAAGTCATAAAGCTGGTGAACATTTACTGCAGCTCTCTCTCTCTCTCTGCACCTGGCTTATTCCATTTCCACCAACACCCTGCCCCCCTCCCCCTTCTCTACACACACGTGCACACACTTACCTCATCTTAAAGCAAAAAAAGGTCCTTGTACATCCCTAGTTATTAACTCTGGAGTTTCTCTTTCTGTTACTTGTTCTTTTATACCTGGCTGTCAAACATCTGCCTAAATGGCATTTAGCTGCCTGACACTGTTACAGTGTTCATCACTTTAGATATATCCTACCATGTGGAAGTTTGACTCCTGGTTCTTCATTTCAGATTGTTGATTAGAATGCTTGAAAATTATTTTATTAATCAATTATTCAATCTAGAGAACATTTATTGTCAATGGCTTTATGACGAATTTTGTTAGGGTGGAAAAATGTGAGGCATTAAGCGGCTCCCGCTTCTGACATATGATGATTTACATGATTGTAAATGATCTCAAATGACCATTTGTTTATCGGTTACTCACTTTGTATTATGATATATTTGTACAGAAAACTTGATTTTTCTCACGTCTCCTTGTTGAGGGATGGATCCAAAAACACTGAAAATTCCTGATTAAATGAAGTCATGACGTGTTTAACAACAGCAAAACTATATCAAAACATGTGTTTACAAACTCTTACACAACTCGTGCAGAATAATCCAAGTCTCATTTTTCCAGTCATATGCTATGTACTTGCCAACAAAACAGCCCTTTCCAAGAAGGAACTGAGCTGAAAAGCAAGGGCCTGTCCCAATACCCACACTTCTCCTAGAAACACCCACTTGCACTTGGTTGTACGCATTCACGTTTAGGCTAGTGGTGTCCCAAAACATAACTGAGGTAGTCAAAGTGGTTTCCAACACTTAAAACCCTCCCTAGATTCCAAGGGAGCCCTGACCCACACTTTCATCGAAGTGGAAGATGAAATTTCCCAGAACACCTTGCAAAGTCAGCAACTTCGTCAAGTTTTGGAAAACAATTAGTTACTGTACAATCGGAATGTAGGCTATACAAACAACAAATGGTTGGACTAGTGTAAACTCATCAGCAACTCTCAAAATTGATTAGAACTAGAAGATGACGTAGACGACTCCTGTTTTCAGCATTTCTTCTCCATTGATTCATCAGACAGAGAAGAATAACCATAGCACACGCCACAACACAAGCGCTGGAGCCGGCATTTTCAAACCTGACAGACTACCGGTATCTTGCGTTGCTACTATGCATAACGTGTGCCTGCATGTGGGCCACGCCAATTTGCATGAAGTGGTGTCTCATTTCATAGGGAAAGATCTCTACCCTAATATTTCTCACCTCCCTCATCAAGGGTTATCTCGCAAACGAGGGCACTCAGTACCAAGTGGAGGATTTAAGGGGTAGAAATGGGATTGGGTCCAAGACTCCATTGACAAAAACAGTACTTTTACCTCACTGAACACAGGAGCTGCTGGTCTACCACTGCCTCGATCAGTTGGTTAGTTTGTTTTATGGTATGACTTTGGTGTTTTAAAGGTTTAGTTCAGATTCACTAAAATCACACAGTATCTCAAACAAACCAGCCAATCAGGGCACAAGTAGACAAGCAACTCCCATTTTTAAGCAGGTAAAATTACTGTCTTTGTCAATGGAGTCTGGCTTTGAAGAGGGCATAGATAAGTTTCACTTACGTACGGTTTTAAATAGTAAGGTTTTAGGGCAAACATGTTTGGAAAATGCTGAGCCTACGACTGGGTAACTGAGACTTCAGTTATACTGTATGAGTTGTTTGAGAGTTTGCAAACAGATGTCTTGATATAGTTCTGCTGTTGATAAAGCCGGCCCCCTATGACTTAAACTCATCAAGAATTTTCCCAGTTTTTTTAGATTCTTGGTTCACTGGAGGCATGAACAAAAGTAATTGATGTGCACATGATCATTTTGTCAGTAAAGTACTCCTTTAAAAAATATTTCTTGTCTTCAGATATTCTCAGAGTGCGTCAACCTTTTAACATCATCACATGATATCAATGTACTGTATAATGACGGAAAACAAATTGGGCAAGCTACTGGGCTAATGGGTGCTCATTATCATGTTTTTGATCCAGCCTCATCAGTGATGATAGGTTGAGGCATGTTGGTCTGTGAGTATTTGTGTGTGCGTATGCTTGTGTGTGTGCGTGCTTGTGCATGCGCGGAAAGCTCTGGTCTCTCCATCTGAGCAGCAGGTAGGATTATTAAGGCTCAGCTATAAAAGACTGTCAAAGACCACCTCTGTGGACCACCTCAGATGTGTTTGTGTGTGAGCCTGTGTGTGTGTTTATGGATGCATGCTCTTGCTATCTTTTTATCTCACCCAGCCTCCTGAGTGTTTTTACATATACTCACACGTATAAGACTCGGGTCTACACTGCAGCAGCAATTTTTTCTAGGCTGTTTTCGTGTTTGCTGGTCTCCTTGGTGTTCTCCTGCACTGTGGGAAGTCTGCATTCTTTTTTAATTATGAGGTGTGAAAGCCTGAAAACTAAAAGGGCTAAGAGGGCCAACACGCAAATGCACACACACATGGGATTAGTTGGAGGGAGCGTCCACTGTGTGTTGTTAATTGTTGCACAGAAATGATCAAGTTCTTGGATCTTATTTGCAATACATCTGCTAACCATTACATATAAAGCTGTAATTATGCCTACATGCACACGCACACTCAGACAAACATAGCCGTGCACGCCATGGCTTAGTTTTTGTAACTGTGGATCCCTCTGAATGTTCCCCTGTTGAACACTTGATGGCACTGGTACTTCACAGATGCACCCACCCGCAGTGTTTTCATGCACACTTGCTCCTGTTTTCCAGGGGGTGGGAGGTGGGGCTTTGAAGTTAACACAGCTTCCCTCAGGCAGTGGAAGTTGCCTACTGTAGTGTTACTGACCTAGTAAGTCAACTGGAAAAAGCAGCGTGTGTGTGTGTGTGTGTGTGTTTCGAGTAATACACTGTGTACATTCATCACAGCCACCGAGTCGCTCTTTCACTCACAGACAAATTTCTTCTTTGCCACATTCAGACTTGGCCACGATTAATCGGCCTTTAGTCACTTTGGGAAAGACATTTGTAGTAAATTACAGACGGCCCGGCGTTGGCGTAATAATGTGCCACTTATGAAAGTATTCGAAATGTATCAGGCTTTCACATATCATGGGCTAATACAGAGAACGCAGTGTGAGAAATGGTAATATATCAGACAGTCTGGCAGGAAGAATAGATGTATGAGTCAGCTACATACTAAGAGTATTCATGCAGCTTTTTCCCTGCACAGAGAGCAGTGATTAATCTGAATGTCTCCCTCTCTTTCTCTCCCTCACAGACACAGATCCGCGGGTCCTGGAGAAGCAGGAGCAACAGCAGCCCACTTATCTGGCCCTGAGCTACATCAACAGGTACATATATGATTACACACGCAAGCAAAGGTGTCCGTCTATAGAGGGCAGCATTGCTCCACCAATGAAAGTCTGTAATTCTGTGTGTGTGTGTGTTTGTATGTGTGTGAGAGAGAGCGTGCGCACATGTGGCTTGCGGAGAGCAGCTCAAATGACTGATGTCTTCCCATAGACACAGCAGTGACTCATCCACAGACCAGCAGAGAAAAACCACACAAGACAATCACTCCTGTCTCCCTGTGCTGCAAACGGCACAACCAGAGGCAGCCTATCAAGATTACTGCATATATGTCTGTGTTTGTTGTGTGGTGAACCGATGTGTCACGTCCCACTCAATGCCCTGTTAAATCACTCCAAAACGCAATGTTTAGAAAGATAACGGTAAAACACAGAGAGAGAGTTAGGTTTGTTTTCTGTGGTAATTGTTCAAGTGGCGAGGTTGTAAATGTCACCCATATTTCCTGTACAGTGTTTTGATGACTGTGTGTATTCAAAGACACAGCACATTCAGCAGCTCAATTATGTCTTTGCTAACCTCACACTTCCCTCTCATAGCACCAGGGCAGAGAATAGCCATAATCAGGTGAGGTGAAACCTTAAATGCCCTTCATTATAGCAACAAATAACACTGTAGAACATTAGAAAGCAGAAGAAGAACATACAGAATACTACAGTGCATAGGGTTTATTTAAGTATACTTCCAGTTAATCACAACTGAACCAGGGTCTTATTGTTGTTGTTTTGACAACGTTCCTTTCAGTAATGATCTGGGACCTTAGCAACATTGCTAAGAAGGAGTTAGGGGGGGCCGGAAACACCAGAAGAGTTCCAGCTGTCTGTTGTAAACATCCATCACAGCCTTAAGACGGCCTTCCTGGTTCAGTTTTCCCTGATCGCACTTGCAGTCAGGGCTAGGTATCAGTACTCTATGCTTTTATGGTATTGACTGAAATAACCCAGTAGCAAGTAGCATCAAAATGCCTCCAGTCAAACCATACCTGCATTTGATTTGATTTCGTGCTGGGGTTCCCTGATCCCAGACTGTCCCGATTCCCCGGCGTAGCAGTGGAACTCACTGATGACCACCCTCCCTATTTGTGCCATCAGGTTCATGACAGATGCGGCACGCCGGGAGCAGGAGACCATGAAGAAGAAGGCCACACCCAAACTGTCCCTGTCCATCACCGGCGGAGTGTCCAGGAACAGCACAGCCACGCCTCCTCGCCACACCAGCGGTAACCTGACGCCTCCCGTCACGCCCCCCATCACTCCCTCTTCCTCCTTTCGCAGCAGCACACCGACAGGTACGACAGGTGTGTGTGTGTGTTGAAATATATGTTTGAGAAAGACAGATGGATTGCTTGTACTTGTGGAGTGAGTGCAGGTGTTGAAAGTGACTAATGCAAAGTAATGCTACCGGCAGCAACAGAAAAAGCTTACAGTTACGGTGACGCCATCAGGAGCCCATTCATCAACAATTCAGACAGCGTACTGAGCAAATGAAGATATTTTTAACATAATGGAATGCAACTTATTTCATACCTGACGACTGCAGAAAAAAATTCAAGACATAACCTCAAAATATCCGCCAAGAAAGCACAAGCCAGCTCAGCTTTTATTTAGTAATTCAAATTGTATGTGGGAACCACAAATGATTCACTACATAAAAATGCAATAAATTGGATATGTGGACACTTTTTAATCATAAAGAAAATCTGCGTCCAGAGTGGAAATGGGAAGAGGCTAAAACCCCGAGCACTATGTAATGTATGTGTGTGTGTGTGTGTGTGTGTTGTTTGGTGGCTCCTGCAGTGAGCAGACCAGTCAACACTCTGCTAATTACATAGCAGCTGTCACGCTGTGTGTTCGCATGGGGCCGTGTGTTGCACAGCCCAGAAGCAGATGTCCAATTCCAGCCCAAATGGTTCCAAACGTAGTGTTAGGTCTGGGCTTATACACCGGCACGGCTACACACACACACACACACACACACACACACACACACACACACACTTTCTTTCGACATGTGCCAGGGTGCCATCCATTTCCTCATGCTGAGGTGCAGCATTTCCTGTGAGATGGTGGGGGGTCAGTGGGCCTTAATGTGTGTGTGTGTGTGTGTGTGTGTGTGTGTGTGTGAGTGAGTGGAAAATGTTCTGCACTTAGCAAAGCACTTTTTCCAGCCTGATCACTCCCACTTAATGATCCCCTTTTCAGTGCCAACCCCTGCGTTTTGACTCACAGGCCTACACAGAAGCCTGCGCACATGCACATGCACATGCACACCACTCCTGTTTTGTCTAAACTGTGCTCTCAGTGGCATGTGGGCTGCTGATAGATCACAATCACAGCAGAATATAGAGGGAAGTATTAATAAAAGCCACATATCATCTCTGTTTGCTAAATTCCCAAGGCATGATGTATTTTTGGGCATGTCCCCGTCCATATTTCATGAGGGATGACTAGCTATTTTTTTGTTCCGCTTGTCTCCATTGTGCCTCCAGGCAGTGAGTATGATGAGGAGGAGGTAGACTACGAGGAGTCGGACAGCGATGAGTCGTGGACCACAGAAAGCGCAATTAGTTCCGAGTCGATCCTCAGCTCCATGTGCATGAATGGGGGAGAGGAGAAACCGTTCGCCTGCCCCGTCCCTGGCTGTAAGAAGAGATATAAGGTAAGGCCATACCAGAGGACCGAGAAGGCAGCGCCAGCAACACAGCATAGGACACGAGGTTTAGCACTGTCTGATTAAGTCCACACTGGAGCTTTTGTTTGAGTATCACATGTCTGGACATAATATTTGAAGGAGTAAAAAAAAAACACATAATGAATCCAGAATGCCGTGATTGGAAGCAGTAATAAATATATCATGGTATATTTGTTTTGGTTGGATTTTACAAGCACCTCATTCAGCTTGTCGTTCCTGGTTGTTTAATCATTGTCAGTCTGGGAACATTAGTCTCTTACACCCTTTTTAGACCAAAACAGTGACGCAAAATAAAGTCACACAAGCTGTTGATCTGAATGGGTCCACAAGTGTTATTCAACTGGACTTTTTCACCCAGAGTGTGACCAGGGTTTGGTCCAGGTCTGACATTGTTTAGCTCTTATATAATTGAAGTGAAGGTAAAGTGAATAGGACCTGCCACCGGTTTGAATTAATTTAGGAAGTGGCTAATAAATGAACAAATTAACAAATTTCTGTCAGGCTTGGGATCCTAAACTGTGTAAAAGGGACATATTTTTTCTCTTACCTGTAGTGGAGTAAATCAGTTTAGATTGTTTTGGTGTGGGTTGTTGACTGTCCCAGATATCAGCCGTAGAGATGTCTGCCTTCTCTCGAATACGATGAAACTAGATGGCACTCAGCTTGTGGTGCTCAAACGCCAAAAAAATACATTTAAAGAACTCAACAGCAATGACTCTTTCCAGAAATCATGACCTGGTTACTCAAGATAAACCACAGATCTTGTTGAGCAGTTTCATATAGGGACTATTTTCTTTCTTTCTGCTGAACTACACCCCGCAGAAGGAAGCGTGCATCTACTGCTAGCTCACCTAGCATCATCGAGCTAGCATTAAGCTATGAACCCGTGCCCACAGACTATTATGAAAGGTTCATGGTCAGACATGAGGTTTGTACGTAACCCTTCTCCCCTTTCAAGACGTTTCTCCTCTCCCTTTGTCTCTTAAGAATGTGAACGGCATCAAGTACCACGCCAAGAATGGCCACCGTACGCAGATCCGCGTGAGGAAACCCTTCAAGTGTCGCTGCGGCAAGAGCTACAAGACCTCGCAGGGCCTGAGACACCACACCATCAACTTCCACCCACCCGTCTCCACTGAGATCCTGCGCAAGATTCAAGGCTAGAGCCTGTGCTCACACCAATCACTACCCCAAACATTAGCCCTATCCTGACTGTCCTCACCCGGCCCCGTTTATACCCATCCCCCACACTAAAGGATCAAGTGTGTGCTTTAAGTTGTTTTCATTTTCTTTTTTCATCTTTTTGTTCGTATATGTTATTTTTTTTCTATCCATGTTATATCACTTGTATTTTTGAAAAGAAAAGATGTATCTTTGTAGTATTTTTTATTGTTGTACATTTGCACATTCGTATATGCTATCACGTTACTTTTTCTCTTTTGTTTTATTTACATAAGGTGCTAACTGTAAAAAACAGAAAGAAAAGACACAAAAACAAACGTTACGAAAGAAGAGTGGAAACCTAAAAGAAGATGTGAAACAGGAAGTGCAACCCAGCCCTGCCCCTGTCCCCGCTCGTCTGTGAGTGGGATGAAGTTGACATTAGTGCTGATCTGAGTTCAGACGTCGGTAACACTCCCTTTCCGTTAGATGCAGTGAGTTGGCCGAGCTCAGATCTGTGCCTTTGCAGTAACTTCTGGGGGTTTCGGTGCGAGAGCTAAGTTATACTTTAAATAGATATATTGATATATAAACAATAGACAGATGTGTATGTGTACATAAAAATATATAAAAGTATTCATGAGCATATACATAAATAGTTACACTT
This sequence comes from Epinephelus fuscoguttatus, assembly GCF_011397635.1. NCBI lineage: Eukaryota > Metazoa > Chordata > Actinopteri > Perciformes > Serranidae > Epinephelus > Epinephelus fuscoguttatus. Next base: position 27,466,386 of record NC_064768.1, read on the forward strand.
TATTTTCAAGCTTTATTTTATATATTTTTGTCAGTGTTTTTATTTTTCTTTCTATCAGTAAGTGTTCCTTTCATTCCTTATTTGCTGAGACGGCCAGTTTTGTCACCTCAGAGGTGAAGGTCAAACAGCTGGCTGACTTTGGGTTCAGAGAGTTTCCTCTCACCACACCCTGGAGATAAGGAGCCAAAACGCCTTTCTGTTTGACACACCCTGAAGCATATGCGATGTTATTACTGTTGATCAGGAAGGGGCGCTGAACTATTAGGACATGGCGCAGGCCAACAATCCATATCTTACACATTTCACCCCCACGGGAAGCCATCCATGTATTTCATATCGCCAGTGTTTCCTCATTCACGGTGCCAGAGCTGTGTTCAAGAAACTTAGCTGCAAACGCAGGTTAAGCCCCATACTGTATTCCAGCTGCCAAGATCTTTGTTTTGTTTTTTTTCCATAATGTTGCCAACAGCTCTCCACTGCCAAACATTGACCATACCATGTGCCTGATGAGGGGGGGGAGAAAAAAGGGAGGGTGGGCAGGGTTTCACCCGAGGGGTCGCCAAATGTGTGGCAACGATTCTCTTCTCCATTACGCCTCCAAAATGTGCGGATGAGTGGATGTACATCTGCGGAATGTTTTCATGCATGCTTTCAGTGTCGTAACGAGAGGAAGAATGTGAAAGATTTGTATTTGAAAGAGATTACCATCTACAGCCTCTCATTTGTGTGTGTTGTAGACGAGAGCATTCCAGTTCATTGTACGTGTGTATGTATGCGTGTGTGTGTGTGTGTGTGTGTGTGTGTGTGTGTGTGTGTGAGTGAGTGTGTTTTCTCAGCGGTATCCAAGTCATCAGCCTATAGAGTGTTACTGTATTTTGTGTGTGACTGTGCTCGGATCTGTCTGTGCTGTCTGTGCCAGGCCGCTGGTTCGACTCCTGTGGAGCAGGACAGCGCTGGCAAGTGTTGCGTCATGTAGTCGTAGCGGTGGCCGACTTGTTGCCCCTGATTGGGATATCATCATTCATTGCCTCCAAGAAAAACAAGAGCGGTGCAGTGCAGCCGCCCAAGCGTGCCAACACACATCGATTCATGACATCGTTTCCCTCATCGTGCACAACGTTTTTTAAATCTGCTGGAAGCTCAAAGCATGAGCTTCTTCTCTTTGGTTCTTTTGATGGGTACAGTGACCTCTGACATGCACACACCCTCCTGCCCTCCAAGCTGCTGTTGCCATGGAAACCACTGGGTCAGCATGGCAAAGAGACCTTTTTTCTTAAATAGTAATTTTGGTATTTGTTTATTAAAGTTTTATGGGGTTAAACAAATAATTTCACCCCCTAATTTCTTTTAAATACCCTGTTCTGATTATAGTAATTACAATGCGCCTGCACTGTACTTAGAATGCCTTTAACTCGTGTGCTACCTAACAAATAAGCACAAATGTGTGCCTGAAAGACGTCCTATGTCTATTCTGAAGCACCAATAAGTGAAGCAAGATCTCTAAAATTTTGGTATCAATTTCAAAGTATGTCTGTGGACTTACTACCCCGACAGTAACCCTGAGATAATGGGTTGTGTGCAACAGGAAAACTTAGTTCCTGCCTTTGAGAGCAGGGGAAGAGTTTCCGTGTCTGGGATCAGAGCAGAGACGGGCCGAGATGGACGGAGACTGAGAGTCTCCCGTCAAACACTCGTAAAACCATCCCCGCTTCACGGACACCGCCGTCACAATGGCAATAGTTTCAGCTTTACACAGGGGGGGCCAATTGCAGTATTACACATATGGGAGAGGAGGAGCGGAGGCTGTGTGCAGAAGGAGGAGACAAGGGAGGGGGTTTCTATATACCGTGTACAGTGAATGTATTGTAACGTGTGTCTGTTGTCAAGTGCTTTTAAATTATATTTTCGTATGTAACGTGGAGACCAATGTTTCCTTTTTGTATGGGGGGACAACAGGTTCTGAGCAGAGTGACTTGTAAATGATGTCAAACTGTCTTTCTATATAAAAGAGAAGCTGCTTAAATGTAAACAGGAAATGACTGAAAAAAAAAAACAGTAAAAATAAAGTAAAAAGCTCTGTAGTGTGGACTCATGTTATTTCTCCCCATCTCAACCCAAACAGGAGACGACATTACAATAAATGCATTAAGACAAGCTTACTTTATTCATAAAGATCTTTGCAGTACACACTTAAACCACCGTCCTGACATTCTCACATGAAAAGGGGGCTGCATCGGACACATGACATACACACACATTTTGCCTTTGTGATTACTGGGCATGTGCAATTTTTAAAGCCTGAATACAACACTGTCAGGGTTCACTTTGTAATGACAGAAAATAGACAAGCGGTGATGTGGAGACACACAGATATGACACTCGCTCATGATTTGGACCTGCACACGAAGCGATGACTTTTCTTCACAGTTCTAACTTTAAAACGTGGAAGTACGTAACGAGAAAAGAGTCTGGAACTTAGTGTCCTGCAGTCTGTTTGCCTGTTTGACAGTTATTTCAGATCAAATAAAGAGACCAGCCCAGTTTTCTGACCAACTAACCAAAGTAAAACATCATTGGTCCACCATTCTTTCATTGCTAAAACATGGAAGGAAGTAACAATGAGGGGAGGCAGGGTCACGACAGTAATTCACAGGTCTCTCCACAACTTATACTTATTTTCATATGTACAGTACATTCAGAATAAAGCCTTATTTAGTGCAGATACATGAAAACGTAGTGCTGTTTTTGTTTCAACCATCTGACGTCTTATACGTACAGCAGTACTGTGGTTCTGGGAAAAATCAGTTCCCATTCAAGTCAACGAAAAAAGTCTCCTCCGTACCAATCTTCATTTAAATATACACACTCAGATGACTCTTTAAGACATCACATAATCAGATCTCACTCTGCATTTACACTTAAAAAAACATATCCCTTCTGTGCACGAGCTATGAATCGTGGACAATTCAAAGATGAAGATGTTTTGGCTGTTATATCGCATGAGAGTAACTGTAAATAATATTCAGGGACATCAACATACTAAAATGCTTTCTCTTGAAGCTCCTGCTACAATTCATCCCTTTCGCTTTAACAGCTATAATTTTGTCATTTTGAACACAGTAAATGCATGCACTACCAATGGTGCTTTAGTCCCCTGAAGCAGAAAGAAGAGCATAAAAATGATAGAAAAGTAAAGGACTGTGGCACTTTTTGTGAGTGTTACAGATCCTTTTACCCATGGTGTTTTAAGGTGAAAGCTACCCTACTTTAAAAAAACATCTTTGCTTCCTTTCAGAAGTGGACTACATTCTTTCTAACCTTAGTTAAGATTGCGAAAAAGTGCTAATGATTGTATATTAACGAGACAACTCAACCCAATCGAAATTAACTAATAGCTGACAACACACATTTACCCATACGTTATGTCAGAATTCTAGGTTTGCCCTTTGCATCCTTCACTCGATCTGCTCGAAGTTGAGCACGTGGCCGTCAAAGTGCGTGAGGACGTGCCTCTCGAAGAGCTGCTGCTGACAGTTAAGGGGGAACTGCTCAGAGCAGACGGGGCACACCTTCCAGTGGCTTTCCACATGCTGCTCGAAGCTGCGCTGCTCAAAGTGGGGCGGGAAGATCACCTCGCATAACGGGCAGCGCTTGTGAACGTCACTACTGGAGAGAGAAAGAGAGAGAGAGAGAAGGAAAGGAGAGAGTAGTAGGAGATAAAGCTTTCTAATAACATTCACTTCTTTATTCCTATGTGTCCAACCTGTCTAACTAAACTTTACCTGGCTCACCATTCAGTCGCAGGCAAGTATCTGGTTGCTGCTGTCCTCGCTCCTGCTGCCAATTATGAATTCCTCCTTTCATGTTGGCCTCACTTCCTTTTAATCACGGTTGCAGTATCCTGCGGGCATCTACCAAGTAGCCTAGCTAGTGAGCGGCCGACGACGCATATACCAAACTGAATAAATCTATTAAATTGGCTCTAGCAGTCTGGTTTGGATCACACACTCACATATTCTGTATGCTATTCCATTCATTCAAAATTCGACTTTGATTTTTATAAACATCTAATATCCTTAAATAGGAAATCCTACAATGACAGTTTCAGCCCTCACCCCTGACATTCACCCTTACAACAGCTAGCTAGATGACAGACTTTTAATAGAAAATGTGTTTATGCACATGTGTACGCATGTTCTGCATTCAGTATGCCATGTGTGTAATGTATATACACATTGTGCATGTGCCTTAGAGTGTGGAAACCTGAACTGAGCCCAATGAGTCCCACTGGGTCTCAACGGGCTAGGCTGGGTTTTGACAAATATTAACAATGTTCAGGTTTGGGTCGGGCTCAGCCTACTTGGTGCTTCATGCTTCGCCTCCCAGTTAATATCTGCTCCCTCGCTAAGTCGCCTTTCAGTTTGTTGTCAGAGGGACACAAGGAAATGGTTATGGCTGTGTAAAGAAGGCCACTGCCTGTTTTTTTCCCTTAAATTAAATCTGCTGAACTTAGTTTGGGTTAAAAAAAACAATATAAAAGACACGCACATCTCAATGTCCAATGGAGTGGGTGCTGAACCAAAGAAACATCTGGCAAAGTAGAAAACAAATAAGTCTGCACACCAAGCAGCTCCCATTTTAAAGGACTTTAATTCAGAGTGACGTTTCGAGCCTACAGCTCTTCCTCAGACTTCTAATAAATGACAGAAAGTCGCCATTTACACACCCATAGTGCCTGCACTAGTCATGTGACATACCACACAACTATATATATATACATGATGAGTACCCCAATATCGTACCAGGGCTAGTCTGGATGAATATATGATGGGGAAATACCAGCATGTAGACATTTCGTATCCCACACATATAAATGATTTTACAAACTTGGTTAAATCATACATCTAAAATAAAAATAAAAAACACACTGGGAACTTTGGCCTCTAAAGGCCTCAATATGGAATATGACATTAGACCTTTCCTGTAATTCTGTAATTCTACTGTCTCTCATGTTGCCCACATTAACATTGCCGGTTCGGCAAACAGTAAATATATATTATCTTTCCATGTTTTTCTAACTGCAGTTACGTATCCACTAGGGGCCTCCAACAGATAGTATTTCTATTACGGCATTTCCGCCCAAGTTGTTGTGGTAATACCAACGATTGGGGGTGCATGATTTGTATATTTGTATGTGTTTTTCTTCATGTACCTTTACTTATGTGTGGCCTGAATGTGTTCGTGTATGCTAACACTGTAATACACTGTGCTGCAGGTGAGCAACAACTGTAACATATCAAGATAACTTTGTAAAACTACTTATATATGTTGGATACAAAATGTGTGCATATTTTTATCTAAAATAGCCCTGGTACAAAACACATATATATGCACATATATATAATTTCTTTGTCTATTCTTATTATGCATAAATGCGACGGGTGTGGTATGTCACATAACTGGTTCAGGCACTGTGGGTATTTCTAGATGACGACTTTCTGTCATTTACCAGAAGTCTGAAGAAGAGCCGTAGGCCTCGAAACATCACTCCACTCCATAACTTCTATGTTGTTACATAACTTGTTTGTTTCTTCAATACACAAATAGAAATGTAAAGACACCAAGTTGTAGTTTTACTGGACTTTATACTCAATGGAGCGATATGACAGTAATGTTTGACGAGAAAATGGAAAATTTCATGCATTTCTTATCTACAGGGATAAAACTGTAACCCTCGTAGTACACATGACCTACGTACTATACCTGACTTTGCTATCTGTTTTATTCTATGCATTTGTCTTTGCTTGTGTCAAAGTGTTTCGTCATTGTGTGTTCTGTTTTAAAAGTGGAAACAGATGACTTTTAACATCCTAAGTTAAAGCAAAAAACGTATCTATTTCCACTTTGAAAAGTCTATTTATTTCACATTATTTTTTCATGTGTGTGAGTAGGCACACTACCTGGAGTCAAAGCAGAAGCTGCCCCTGGCGTCTTTACGTCTACTGGACTGATGATCACAGGACGGCTGAGCCCCATCAGCAGCCTATGAGAACACAAATGCATGATGGCCATCTATTCACTCATGGAGCTGTATGCACACAAAAATGCAGCCTTTGCAGATGTTTATTAAAAAAGGGGGGAAAAGGGTTGAAAGGGCAATCAAATAACTGAATATGTGCTGATATGTTCCTATTTTAAGAGCAATACAGTAAAGCTTCCACTCACCTTTATTCAATTTGCTCCCAAACAACAAAACAGCGTAATCCGACAGACACAAGCTGATCTCGGGTCTGTCCCTTTGCAAAATCTCCCCTAATTACTCCCCAAGCCCTTGTTATCTTCCTCTCTCTTGAGCTCTGAGGGAGTGACGTTAATTAGAGCTTTATGCAAATGAGTTCATGGCTTCAGCTTTTAAGGGCAAGCTACTATTCCCTTCATTCAGTGAGGACGAGCACTCCAGAGACGGAGGGAGAGGGATTACCGTGACAGCGATTCTTCGGATGCCGAAAACGTGAAGTGAGAATAGGAAAAGGCAACGGTTGGTATCACAGTTAGTCTGTCATGCGTTTATGTTGATTTAAAATATGAGTTAAGCTCATGAAAAAAGATATTAGACATACTGCTGTACTGAGATCAGATTGATGCTGCAATCAATTCTGGTGCAGTAACTCACACACTGCATGTTTTCAGGAGACTGGGCTCAAAAAAAAACATGTTTGCATGATATGACGAATGTTAAATGGCAAATTTATACAGATACACCAAAATAAATCCAATTAGTCAGCTTGTTAATGAATGTCATATTTTTCTTATACCAGCCTGTGTTTAAGTTTGGTGGCAGTGAGGTTCTGTCCTGTGTGCGCGTTTGTATCCACTTACACTTCGTGGCTCCTCAGGCGGATGCTCCAGGCTCTCAGGGGGGCTCGTGCTGCGGGAGGGCTGGATGCAGACCACCTCTTGTTCCCAGCCTGGTGCCCCAGGGCCCGGACTCGGGGGCGTGATCGGGGGTGCACAGGGAGGGGCGCAAGGCGGGGCCTCAGGTGGAGGACGGGACATGTGCTCAGGAGACAGCGCGACATCCACCCGGTCTAGAAAAACAGCAGCAAAAAATAACTTAAAGGTCCCATATCGCCATAAGTGTCCATGTCTTTTTTATTATAATGCAGCTACAGGTGCAATATAAGGGCGTGTCCGCATAGCGTTTTCCTTTTTTTCCTATGGCAACACAATCTTGACACTTAGGTTTGCTAGGTAGCTAACATAATGCTACATTAACAGAGGGTTGACTGCAGAGTTAGCAACAAGCTTACAGTGTATTCAGTGATAAAAGCACAACGCACACCAGCAATATCCAGTGTCCCCACCACTTGTCTGCTCTCATGCTTTTCTGCCTCTGTTGTGATCATTTGTGAGCATTTTGTGTCATCGTTGCATCACATCTGACATATCAGACAGTAGCTAAAGGAGCGGCAGTGGCGTCACATTTCTCACATGTGGCAGCATAGGCTCTCTCCTCATTGAGAACAATTAAAAAAGTAGTATCACAAGTATCAAAACGCTCACTCCACACCATACACAGTCTGTATCCAGAAACTGTGCCCTTAAATGAGCCGTCAGGATGTCTGTGAAGTTGTAATGTCATAAATATATTATATTGACCGTTTTTTTTTAACATTAAAATATATAAACATGTTCATGACAAATTAGGCATGAAAGGGGAGAGTGAGGGGACAACATGCAGCAGATGGGCAGAGGCTGGAATCGAGGCTACGGCTGCCACAGCAAGGACAATGCCTCCATACATGGGACACCCGCCCCAACCACTGAGCTAGTGGGCACCCCAAAAATAAAACTTCTAACCTAGAAATGAGCATAATATGGGACCTTTAAGAAGAACAAACAGGTGCAGAGTCAAAAAGTTTTCACCCTTCCCACCTCTTGTGGTGTCAGTGGAGTATGGATTGCCATACTGCAGCTCAGCAGGCCTGTGTGGGACCAGTGGTGGAGGGGAGGGGTCCTGAGGGTATGGCAGGGGGTAGCGCAGCACCATCGGCTGCCTGATCTCAGCACCCTGGACGCCAGCTTCCTGCTCCCTCTGCCTGGACACGAAGCGCTGCAGCTCCTGTGGGGAACACGGAGACTAAATCCATCCCTGAGTGTCACAGTACCTCACAGCAACAATCTACATATTGTTAACAATGTCTTTTAAAGGGATATTTCCTGCTACTCAGCAGTCTGTGCTGTTTCATTGCGCAATCAAACATAAACAAATGCTTTCAGAGCTATCCATAATGTGTAAACACTGTTAGCACAAGCCAACATTATCTCTTTGCAGACAGAGGGACTGATGAGAGAAGCTGTGAAGAAAGAAATTCAGTCAGTGTTTCCATAGCACATTTTCACTGTTGGAACCAAACACGCAGAGTTAAGTATTCTCAGCTCAGAGTTAAGTTTCCCTCTACATTGTTTCTGCCCTTTGTGATTATATCTGAAGCAAGAGCATTAGTACCCTACTCATTACTGTAATGGGTGTCAGACGCTGGCTCCCTCTGCTCTGGCTTTGCTGATAGAGGCGCTCGCCCTCTCCCGCCTTTCCTTCCCTCCTTCCCTCTGCTATTCCCCCCTGACCTCCTCTCTTGATGACTTCATTAGTGCGCAGCTATCAGGTTTAACATTTAAACCAGGGTTGGGAAGGTGAAACAGACATGTCGCGTGGCATTTGCACTGTCTAATGGCACTGTACCAATGGGCGAAAGAAGCAAGTATAGATGTATTAATTAGTGGGTAGCGGGGAGTAAGAAGAAGGGAAAGGGAGAGCTGCAGGAAGTAGTTCAGACACTGCACTAAACTGCTAATAATTGAATGTGAAGATATTGCTTTGAGCTTTGGTTGAGAGCCTACGTTATCTACATACAGGATCTCTACTGTCAGTAGTTTTATGTTAATATGGAAAGTTTAAAACCAGAAAACTAACCTTCACTCACATTCATTTTTAAAATCTCAGCCGTTTCAACTGTAAAGACCCAAATCAATGATGGCTCTTTTATACAGAGCTATACAGAGCTTGTTTTTCTGATAAGTTCAGTTGTAATCAGTTATTTGATGCTATAAGAAATGGGTGTGACAACTTGATTGACAGCTGTGATTGACTTGCGATTGATCCGGGCCAATGGCACTAAGTGGGGCAGGCGTATGGGCGTAAACCAGATATTATGGCGGGCCTGTATCCAGGATATCGTGGCTTCATTTTTGTTGTTTGAGAGGAAGTGAAGGTGCCTCATCCATCTTTATTCGCAGTTTAGGTCTCAATCAGCTGGGTGTGTAAAGCTCGTACTGTGCAGTGTGAACTTGGTGTTGCAGCTTTACCTCCTGTAGTTGCTCCTTGTCTCGAAGTGCCTGGGCGAGGTTGCGTTTCAGCTCTGTCACCTCGCTAGCTCGCTCTGCCATGTGCACCTACACACAGGGTACACACAGGGGAAAAAATACCATAGTACCATGAGGCCAGAGTTGATAAAGATGAAGCATAGAATGACATCATGTGCACAACAAATAACAAAATTTCAAAAATATATTTTCATATAGAAATACTCAAAGATGATAAATGACTAATTAACACAGGGACACAGATTAGAACTTGGAGAATGTATTTTTCATTTCTCAGTGTCTTTAAAGGTATGCAATGCAGGATTGTTGGTTGCCCTTAGTAAACACGCTCGCCAGTGAAGGCAAAGGCAAAAATCAACTCCAGATTCAATATTGTTTGGCATTTTGCTTCAATATAATTGCATTTGTAAGACACTGTGTCTTTTGGATGCCTGCTGCATGGTCTGGCACATGGTTATTACCTTTTTCTAAAGCCACGACCCCACCTGAGTGCTGTCGGGGCACTCGCCTTCAACTTTCTGATTACTTCTATATGAATCATTACATTGTTTAATGGAAATCCTGCATAGCATATTTTTGAGGTGCCAACCATTTGCCTTTGTTGTGTCATCTCCCATCTCTCTCCCCATCAACTATTTAATGAAGGTATAAAATGATATAAGACGACATGCGAAGACATCAGCTCGTGCTGTTGTGCGTGCTTTTTTTTGAAAAGCACACAGGTAATGATTGTAGCTCCCCACTGCTCCAAACTGCAGACAGGTAAGGCAGAGGTTGAATAATAAAATGACTAGGACTGCAACTAAAGGTTACTCCTTATTAATTGATTTCATGACTCTTTTACAGGTTGAGTGATTGTTTTGTCTCTAAAATGTCAGAATAAAGTGCAAAATTCACAACAAATTTTCCCAGAGCCCAAGGCAACATCTTCAAATATCATTTCATTCTGACCAACAGTCCAAAACCTAAAGATAATCAATTTAACAACACACAAGACAAACAACTTTTGGCTTTGAAAATGCTTGAAAACACTTTATCAAATATCAGAATAATTGTTGATTAATTATCTATATATTGACTAATCAACTCAGCTGTAAAAATAACGGACGCATCTTCACACTAATGGACTGATACGAACCCTTTCCCTTTCTTTTTTCACTCCATTCATGCTAACCCACAAAGAGGAATATCAGCAGGCGCACACACAGGCCAGCAAGTGAACTAAATATTTGGTCAGTTGAGTTTTATTTAACCTGGAGCGGCGTCAAATGTGTGGTGCTTACTGTAAAACACACAGCTAAAGCCACAGAAACGCGGCCTGTGTCCAGGGCAGACTGGAGCAGTGCAGGGGGATCGTAGTAAATCTTAAGGTTCTAACAGGACTGACCCTGTGGGATAGTTTACATGGATAGCTGCTTGCTCTTCTCTCGTTTCATCCCACCGCAAAGGTTCCAAATCCCCTCCTCTCCCGCGGCTTCTCGTTCTGCTTCATGTCTGTCTATCCCACTTTTTTCACTCTTAAATTCTGTTTGCTTCTCCGGCTTTCCCCCGTCATTCTCTTTCATCTCCTTCTGTCCTCTCTTGCTCTCCCCCTCTTTCATAAATTTACTGCGCAGCATTAGAGGGTTAAGTTCAGGTGAAGGGATTCTGCAGCGGTGTATTTCTGTGCGCCCCCCTCCCTGTCTATTCCCCTCCCTCGCTCCATCCCCTGGGTGGCTGATGTAAACAGCCGTAAAGCATGGCGCTCTGCGGCTGCCTCTCTTGTCAGTCTCCGGGGCCATTAAGAGCGGCTCGGGGCCGGGGCACTCGCCTCAGACAGGAGACTCTATCAAAGACAGGGGAGAGCCTTATTTACAGCGCTGATAAACACACACTCACTCATGGAGATTAAATGCCAGTAGGTACTTTGGCAGACATTCGCACGCAAAATGCAACAGGCCCACAAAGACGCAACGAGCTCAAGCAATCGTATTGAATCACACACACATACCAAACACATGGCTCATGTGTGGCATGGAATAACCCGGTTACTCTGGTTCATGCATGCTCACGTCAACAGGGACTTTTGCTTCTCTGTTGCCAAAATTAATCATTGCTCTTGATACCAATTAACACAACAGTCCTCCAACGACAAGTAGCTCATCTATCCAAGTTCTGCCATTAGCTACGTATATCCTCTCTCCCTGAATCAGAGTGAGCATGTTTAAAATATTTATCTTACAGTGTTTTTGCTTATTATAATATTTCGTATAGTGCTACGAAAATTGACCTGTTCAATTAATAGAAAATTATTCAACATTAATTTGGATAGTTAATTGTTAAAAGTAATTTATTGACCAAAAAAAAAAAAATAAAATAAAATTGCTGGTTCCTGATTTTTGCACATCTGTTTGGACATAATAACCTCCTAAGCCTGTCACTGTAACTTCTTTTAGTGGACAATGTTTTGTCCCAGAAGTTATTGTGATAAATGTTTTTAAACATATGTATTATAAAAATGTGTTTTTTAGATTTGGGGGGGAACTGTATCTTTAAGGGCTTGTACACAGAGATTACTATGGCTGTGTGAAAATGTGTGTCTCACTCTGAATCGTTCCTCCTCATTGGCCAGCCGCTGCTTGAGCGTCTCATTGATCGCACACTGCTGCTTCCACTTCTCCTCCATCATCGCCAGCTCCTCCTCCACCGAGCGAGTCTGTGCCTTTTCCGCCTCCTCCGTGCTCCTCCCCTCCACCTCCAGCAGCACCTGCTCTTCCTTCACATCCTTCTCTCCCTCCGCGTTCCCGGCCGCCTCCGCCTCGCCGTTCTCTTCGGCACTCCGCCTCTCGTTCTCCACCTCCACCCAGCTCGTCATCTTCAGGCTCTCCTCTGGCAGGCTGTCCTTCTTCTCCTCTCTTTCTTTCTCTTTGTTTTCCTTCTCCCCGTCCTCCCCTTGGTTTGCTTCTCCCTCAGCCTCCATCTCGGCCAACTCCTTTGGCATTTTCTCTCTCTGCCTTTCTTCTCTCTCTGTGCTGTTGTATAAATCAGCATATGTGGATTCCCTGTTATTAAGTTCTGGAGTGATTGTCATCTCAGCGGCTTCTTGTAGGACTGCAGTGGCTATATTCCCTGTAAAAACATATGATGTAAGAGTAGAACAAAGATGATATATACTTAACACAACAGTCTTTCATTCAGGTATTAACACTTAAATAGAAGTGCCAGTTATGGATTTTTCAACACATTAACTTTCCCTGTAATCACTGTTCACCACTCAGGCTCATCTACTTTTATTGACTTCGTACATGTCCAAGAAAGACTTCCAGAGGATCTGCATCAACTCGTTGTTTTGGATACAGATGTTATTGTGTCTAGACGAAGGGAATGACAGTAATAGCATGGTAAGACAAAGAGTTTTGTCCTGTCAAGTAAAAGTGAGTCACACAATTTACTGTTCTTTGTGTCATGTGATTACTGTTGATTTAAGATACTGTTTGGGGAACGTGTTGCATTTCTGTCCTTTCATTATTTTTTTAAAAGACAAAATCTGTCAGAAGAACAAACAAAAAAAATCAAACAAACGTTCTCTACAATTAATTTCTCTCAGGATATTTGAACACTGATGTAGATCAAGTGGTTTATATCATCTGACAGCTGGGAACCTGAAGATTAATCTGAGATGCAGCTCAGCAGTGTGTGTCAAATTTTGGTGGACATAAATATGCAATAAATGTTGTGTTTTGTTTAGGTGCCTATGTGTATAAGGGCTTAGAGCATTATGACTGAAGTATATGATGACCATTCCCATGTCATGCTTCATTGTCTCATAACTTGTTGCAGCATTTCTTGCATAAATTTGGTGGAAAGTTTAGCCATTTTTGACTACTCTAAAATTAAAGGATTAATTGCGGAACATTATAGAAAAATCCATGTTGTTATATGGTATCAAAACCCTTTTGACATTTCTGTAAGAATTGTACTTTTTGGCTATTAATGGTGAGCACTTCTGTTCTAGAAACCTATAAAAGCAATACATCCTCTGAATGCCCTGCTTCTCTTGTTTGTAGCTGTAAAGTTTCATGAGGCTGTGATTATCGTAGTGGTCACAACAGGTCATTTTATACAGTGAGGCACTGTCTCACTACAATGAAATGCTTGCGAAGAGGGTTAGCATCATCACACATGGATACAACTGGGCTCATTGAATCCACAACAGTCTTAGCTTTTCAGTTATGCAATACCAAGACTGTTTAGAGACCACAGTATGCAGAAATATTCAAATACCACCCTTTTAGAACAGGCGAGAATAACACATTCATACTGCAAAAAACAGCATGGCTTCAGCAAAACCTTCATGGGACTAGCATAAAGTGAGTATTTCTGTTAATGGGAGACTTGTGGGTACCTATTGAACAAAATTTTAATCATATATCTTGAGGTGAGAGTTCAAGGGATACCCTCAAAAATGTCCATGCCAGTTTTTCCCCAATATTTGGCCTATCTTTGGAGCATTATTTAGCCCCGTTACCAACAGTTGGCACCAATGGATGTCTTAGGTTGTCCAGTTATGAGCGTGCCACAACCTATTAAAGGCTGCAATGTTGGCCGGAGATCGCCGGTGTTCCTGCGGTTAAGGTTAAAATCTGTATACTCTGTTGGCATGGAATCAACCCTTGCATTTTTGGGACAGTTAATTATAGTCCATCTTAAAACGACAATATCACAATAAGACTGTTTTTTAAACTGAAGTCTCTGGATTCATTTATTTTTCATCTATGTGCACAACTGTTGTATGTTAAATGCATTTATAGTATGCTTAAGAATACAACAACATACATGCATAATTTTACACCTGAATATGTGTGTGTGTGTACCTGCTGTTGGTGACTCTGGACTCGGGGTCAGTGGCTCCTGTGTTGTCTCGGTTGATGCGTTTCTCTTTGGCTCCTGAAAAAACAAAAAAAACAAAAAAAAAAACATGTATCAACACAATGTAATTACTACTGCTTTAGGCATAAACTGACTTCGAGTAACATTTCTTTTTACATGAGTTTTACTACAGTACAGTACAGTACTCACCCCCTGTGCCTCAGTTGTATTCAGTTTGGCCACCTGCCTGCGGAGGCGCTGACACTCCCGGTACTTCTCCTTGTAGTGCTCAGCAGCCATGTGAAGGCGCAGCTTCAGCTCCTCCACCTCTCTCTGCAGCTCAGCCTCTGCCTCTGACACCACCATCATGCTGGGTGTCATCTCCCCACTAGTCCCAACACCCTGGAAGAGAGAGAAAGTTTAAAAAAAAAAAATAAAATAAAATTCTGTGGCAATCATCAGAATTCCCTCAGTCCTGGCCTGTTATAGCACAGAAAGTAAAACACAGAGATACGGAAATCCGACACTGACCACTTCCTTCTGTGCAGTGCTCCTCATGCGGTCCAGCTGGCTCTCCATGCGTTGGCACTCGGCCTGAGCATCAGCAAGACTGGCACGGAGCTTGTCGGCTTCCAAGCGGGCGCGGTACAGCTCGGTCATTGTGTGGTCACGGGCACTGGCTGAGTCGCGGAGCTCCGAGGCCAGCAGGGACGCCTGCTGCCGGGACGCTTGAAGCTGCTCCTCTGCCTGACGGAGCTGCTCACGCACACGGGCCAGATCTGCCTAAAAATGTGTAGAGAGAAATCATATATACTGTATAGAATAACTGCTTTTACCATACACACACACACACGGGTACAACCATTGCCTTGTCAGTCTTGTGTGCCAGCAGCTCTTTCTCCAGGCTGTCCCGCTGGGCAACACAGACCCTGAGCCTGTCCAGCTCCTCCTGGAACTGGGCGATGGTCACCTCCCGGTTCAGTTCCACCGCCTTCAGCATCTGCAGCTCTGCGCTCAGCTTAGTGTTCTCTAGCTCGGTGCTGCGTAGGTGGGCCTACACATGTGACCACAGAGAAGGAAAAATGCAAAGGTCAGGATGAAGACAGAATGCTCATTTTCATTTATCCACTTTTTTTAGTTATGAGGAGCTCTCTCCCACCTTGTACAGGTCTCTCTCATCCTTCTCGTTCTTCAGCTGGCTCTCCAGGCTGTCTCTCTCTGCGGTCAGCTTCTTCAGACGGTCACGCAGGCTGTGATGTAACGTTTTTTACAGCTTTCATTCTCAAACCACCAACATCATGTCACATAAATTCTTAATGCCATTCATGCTACTGTTTAGTAAGCAAGTAGACAACATCAGAGACCTTTTTAATGGTTGTTGTGTGTACAGATTATCAAATGATTAACTAGGAAACACTACATGTCACTAAAATCTCTCATGGTGACCCCTCAATCTTTCATCTAAAGGGGGTTAAGGGAAAAAAAGACTGAATAAACACCATCCTGTATTGATTTACTGGTTATTTTTGAGGCAGTGGTTTGTGCCGTGCATTATTCTGTCCACACAATGTAGACAAGTGAAATGATGAAGATGTTGAGGAAGCAGAAGGCAGGGAAGAAATCCTCCTCAAACACAGTTATTCAAACAGTCATATCCTTGCAAAAATGAATGAGTGTAGATGATTGATGGCCGTGTGTTAGCGCTCGCCACTCACCAATCGAGCTCTGTCTCCTTTTGCAGGCCTCGCTGGGTGACTCCCAGCAGGTCCTCCTCCAGCTGGCGGACCCTGTCTGTGGCCTCTGTCAGTCTCCTCCTCACGTCCTCCCTCTCTTCTGACAGGCCCTGCGATGAGCGCAGCAGCTCCTGCGGGACAGAGAGGCAGCTATGGATCACAGTGACGGCTGCTACGGCCAATCGCAGCAGCTGCATTAGCAGGCTGGGCTTGGCGGAGGAGAATGAACACTGAGCAAAGTCAGGAAGTTATGCAATACTTATAATTAATCACAGATGGTAAAAATTCATGTGAGCATTTGTCGTTTGTACCTACACTCAGTTGACACTTAATTAAGCTGCTTTTAAAAAATCCTGGCCTCATGGATGTTATAATGTTTGGTTTTCTAACTGTTTCAGATTTACACTACCAGGCTTTTATTTTTGCACATATATTTTTGACAAATATTTGTTCATAAAATCATTTATATGGTCTAAGAGAGTGGTTCCCATTGTTTTTCTCCTGTGACCCCTAGAAATGAAGCAGTGTCATCTAACAATCCCTCATCATGTGTTATATATTTCGTTTTGAGGTGGCCCTTCAACTAGAAAAAGCATTTTTTTATTCTCAGGTTATTTTTTCAAAATATGCAGTAAATAACTAAATAAAATAAAATAAAATAAATAAAAAATAATAACAATAACAATAATAATAACGATAGTGAATACGAATAAATAAAATCACTGATTTTAAAAAAACAAACAAACAAAAAAATTCACAATCACGTTTTTCCCCCCTTGCCTGGTCGGGCAGGTGGGTCAGGATTCAAAGACAGTTTTTACCTGCTCCGACACAAGCTATTGATTACATTATTGATTAGCACCTATCAAATAGCAACAAAGACTGCAGTTAATTGTCATGTTTACTTGATGTGCTTTTGAAAAACGACCCTGTTTGATCTGCCTCTCAAAGTTGTGGATAACTGTGCAATACATACTGTAGTTGAGGTTAATTTTATTTAGGTTAATTTTGTTTTTTACCCACCGCTATTTTCTCATGAGTGCCCGATCAATACTGGTCATGTGCAGCTCTCAACAGAGATAGTAAGGAAGCACAATGGCTCACCCCTTCGCTATTCCCATCATCAGCTCCAGAAAAAACTGTTTAATTTTTTTTTATCTATTTACTTTTTTTATCACTTACCCAATCAAGGCAAGTGAGTTGCTAGATTTACTGGCTGGATTCCCACATCTGTTTACTTATTACCTCATGGGAGGACCAAACCCTCATGTTGGGACCCACTTCTCTATGTTATGGACAGATCAGTCGAACACTCTTCTGGTTTCATTTGGAAAAAAAAACGAAAACCATTTGGCAACCCCTTAGATTTATCTTGGACCCCTTGGAGGGTCCCGACCACCCAGGTTGGGAATGCTGGGACTAAGATGTTGTAAAGCATATATTATATGTAGCTTCTAAATCTTCTTTTTCAATCAGTTAAAAATAAGTATTTTTTTTCTGTTCCCTGCCTCTATAAGCTGTTTGTAGTGCAGCTGTCATGTGTGAATTTCTCCTCTGGGGATCAGTCAAGTCTTATCTTCTTAATCACCAGTCACCAGTTACAAATTATGACTGATGGGGGCCCTTTGATGGGCACAAAACACACACCGTGTGTTTGAAGTTTTTCAACAATAGCAGTATGTATTGAATGCATGCAAGAACAACCAGTTTAGTATCAGCAAATTCCTTAAAACAAATTCCCAGTAGCGCCAACTGATCATATAAGGTCTGCTTTCTCCATGTGGTGTGACTGCTGAGGAAATGCCTTGTTTGAACTTGCTGCAAATCAGCAGTGAAGGACATTAAATCATCCATAGCTAATATTGGTTGTGACAGAACAACATTCCTCTGCACACACCCTCCTTTCTATTTGTCGCGTGCACACGCATACTCACATGCACACACATACACACACACACACACACACGCACGCACGCACGCAGTTAGAGAAAGACGGACACACAGCTACGCATTCAAGGACATAGGGAGAAAGACAGATAGCACAGAGTGCAGCCATCAATCCAAAACCGACACACCAATGCACACTCAGGCCTGTCTCCCTCTGGGCTTGGCTCTGCGTAGATTACTGTATGATTTTTACGGCTGGCGTTTGGGAAGCACTTTAGCAGTGCATAAAGACCTTATAAAAAGTGTTCTCGTAAAATTAGCAGCCGCAAAATATGTACTTATGTTTTCATGTTAAGCTCAGGACATTTTCATCAGCGTGGCATGAGTGAACGCACCTACTGTAAATACTCCACAAAAAGAGAAACACACCCACTCATACAAGTCGTATATCTACAGATGGACATGCCTGTTGAATGAAAAGCAGCATGGTAATAACAGTGTGCGTGTGTGTGTATTACCACGTAATTTATGGCGATTTTGTCCTTCGTAAAAGAGAGCAGCAGACTAACTCAAAGCAGCCTGCTCTCGCTCTGAGCCTAGGCCGGCGTGCTGCACTAGGGGGCGATGAGAGACTGGATTCAAACTCACAGATTTCTTGGCAAGCCTCAGTGTTTCACCTCTCCTTCCCTCTACCACCCCCCTCTGCTTTCAATGAGTTTCCTGACTGTTTTTAGGCGTGTGTGCCAAGATACTGCTTATCAAATGAGCAGCTCATAAAATACTAAAATGTGAAATCTGACTCATCCTGGTGAGTGAGTGAGTGAGTGAGTGAGTGAGTGAGTGAGTGAGTGAGAGATTTTTATTTTTTCTGTTTCATTCTCGTTAATGTTGTGTCAAGTGTGTTTTGTTTATCTTGCTTTGGAAAAATAAATCATATTTTCTAATGCCAATAAACCAACATAGAAACGTGGGAGAGAGAAAGGCAGGGACAGACAGACAGACCGGCCAGGGGAGAAAATAGACAGTGAGAAAGCAGTGGCCACTGAATCGCGTGACTGAGTGGTGTTTGTCCCTGAGGCTGGGCAGGGCTCTTTTTTTTCAGGCAGGCGGTTTTGCGGACTACCCTCCTCTCATTCCACACACAGACTAAAAGGGTTTGCAAGCGGGTGGCATAATGAGTGTGTTTGTGTTTGTGTGTGTGTGTGTGTGTGTGTGTGCGCTTGTGTGAATGCACATTAGAGGGGCCCTGTGGTGTGGAACCTGAATGTGAGTGTGAGAGCGAGGGGGGGGGGGGGGGCAGTTGGTGTATGCGTATGTGCGTGTGTGTGTGTGTGTGTGTGTGTTTTTGTGTGTTTGACGTCATGTTTGTTCACTCTGTGGTTGCGATGGCATCGTCCCTGACGCCAGATGCCCAAGAAAACTGTGTCCCAATTCCGTTCTGGCCCACTGAGTCAGGTCGTTAAAGAGGGAGAGAAAGACTTGTGCACGCACGCACACACACACACACACACACACACACACACACACACACACGCTGCTGCTCTTTGTGTGTCGCTCAAACACGGACACAGATTATTCATAAATTTGGGCCTTTGAAGTTTTCAGACCTGTGATCGCTGGTGAGGAACTGGCTCCACACACACGTGTGCAAATAGAGACTGTCCGTCTATGTACACACAAATACACACATGTGCAAACACACTGAAACTCACCTTAACTCTAGTATTGTTGTTTGAGCCTTTTCTGTTTTACTTGCAGTGTATTTTTTCTTACGATTTCTTAATAACAATCTGATTTTTGAGTGATTATTTCTGTTGAGGTTAATTAGATGATGATGGCGATCACCTCTGGCACAAGGGCAGGGTGGGTTAGAGTTTACTTGAGCAAGCATGAAGAAATGTGAGTAGACAGCATATCGGTACAGTCTGCAGCCACACATAAGACTTAGAAGCGTTGCCATGATTTTTGTTTGTTAAAAGAGAATATAAATCAGCTGAACTGAAGGTAACAGTATCTGTGACTGTGGACTGTTTCATGTGTGAGACAAGAATAAAACAGGCTAGTGCAGCTTAATGTTGTTGAAATACCTTTGGATTAGTAATATTAAACCTTTATTTAAATGAAAAACAAACTATATAAATAAAGCACTTAAAAAAAAAGTAACTTCTTCCATTGCTCTTTCTAACCTGGTTGTGTGTTCGCAGCAGGCAGCACGTCTCCCTCTCCTGTTCCCGCTCCCTGGCCAGTCGTTTTTGCTCCTCCTGCAGCTGTTGTTTCTCCTCTTGGAGGATACGCATGGCCTTCAGCAGCTCCCTGCGCTCCTGCTGCGCCTCCTCCACATGCTGCCAGGCAGGAGGAGAGTTAAAGGTAAAGAGAAAGACGGTGAGAACAGTAGCTGCTTGTTAGATTTTAGTGCTTTTATAACGAGTCATTTTGAAAACATCAGATGCACAATTGTCCAATTGTGTTGCATGATTTAATGTCATGTATCATTTTATAGGGCTGACAAGAAGGACAATAGCGTAATAGTTTATTAATGCCAAACGGGGATTCTTTTATTCACTGAGGTCGGAGGTCACAGTCACAGACGAGGACCTCTGGTACATTTCTGTCGGACCCTTTAAAGGGGCCAAGACCCAGAACAATGGAAAAGAGAAATTCATCTCATGTGGCCTACCTCTAGCAGGCCGCTCTTGGTGGTGACGACCAGTATATCTGAGTTGCTGTCGTCCTCGGTAACAGTCAGAAGCTCTTCTGTGGGCGTGGCCGACCTGAACTGGAAGGGAGTGCTGGCTCCTCTGATGTCACCAGAGTGCGTGACATAACAAAACTGGTAAAACTCTCCGTCAGATTTGGGAACATAATAACCTGCAAAGAGATGAGAGTGTGTGTTCTCTTTTTGGTTTTCATTTTATCTAATATTATTTTAATCAAGTAGTAACCTTTTTATGTAATCAGGTTGTATTTAAAGAACAATTCTGTTCTATCTTCAACTGTTATGCTTCAAAATGTAGAAAATATGCGACACTGCATCAAAACAAGTAAGCGCCACCCCTTTCACACAGCACAGCAGCAGGTATATTTATCGAAAAACATTCAATATTTCCATAGTGGACGCCTCTCTTATATGTGCTTATATTTTAAGCAGCCCATGGCTACTCTGTGAGAGCTCACTGGAGCACATCATTCACAAGTTAGGCCTGGCTCTCTGCGACGGAGGAGTAAGTACAGAACATCCGGCAGCCAACTGGTTTTACTGACTACTGACACACCACAGCACGCTCTCATATTTTCACTGTGTAATATTTGACCGTTCCAGGCCCAGTAAAACCAGTTTGCAGGCCCTCAACCTGTGTGTGTGTATGTGTGTGGTTTGAGAGGTGCTCAGGTCCCAGGCCGCCGTTTGCGGTTGTGTTCCCTTATTAAATAAAAGTGCTGGTTTTTATACGTGCCGTAAAATGGAGGAGTTACTTTGGAATACCCTGGCTCTGTATGGTGGTTTACATAGAGTGTGTGTGAGTGTGAGTGTGAGTGTGTGTGTGTGTGTGTGTACCTTGAAACACCACAGTCCTGTGCACAGTACTTCCTGGTTCGTAGTTTTCAGGCATTGGAGACCAAAGGAAGGTGTAGTAGTCTCTGGCTGTGCTCCAACCCACCTAAGGATACACAATGCAGCGAAAATGTTAATCCACAACAAAAAAATAGTGCCCGAACGGAGAGTGTAACGCTCGATACCATGTTAAAAATAATCACAAATCTTTCACATCAACATAAATCATTAATAGCCACATGACATTTTATTTCTTTTTTGATTACATTTTCAAAAACACTGTGTCTAAAGAAAGCTGGAGGATTACACACAATGTTCAAGCCAAGAATGGAAACATTTAAAACCATGCCCCCTCATTCTTCCACACCCCTCCTCCTCCTCTCTCCCTCGCCTCAGTTCCTTCCCCTTTTGGGCTCACAAAAAGAGAGGGGCAGTGAAGGTGTGAGAATGGGGTGGGAAGACAGGGGTGTATGTAGCTTTGCGTGTGTGTACACACATGCGCAGACTCGTGAGACGGCAGAAAACAACCCACGTGGAAATGAGAAAAAAGGAGGTGGGGGTAAAAAATAAGAGCGAGGGAAGAAAAGGTGAAAATTTTACACAAAATGGCAAGGGAGATGTAATTCCGTGGATTTCATGTGTTGTTAGGTGACAGATGATGAAAGGGAGTTGTGAACATCATAACTCAGGTCCTGCGTCGTAAATCTGTCGTGCGCAACCGCACTCTCTCCCTGCTTGGGCCGCTCGCGGACATACGCACACCTCATTTCAACTCACATGTGCTATACATGTTTGTGACATTACATAACTGCGCTTCAGCTGTGGATACCTCAACCACCTGTGGGAGTTTTTTTTTCTTCCAGTTTTTGAAAATTGAGAAAAAGTGGCACATAAGAAAATTTCCCCTCTGGACAGCTGCCATACAGCAATCATATACTGTTACAGTTACGACCGTTGGTTGACGATGGTATACTGGAAATTATAGGATGCCTAAAACACCGAGGGGAATTACTTGCTTTTGTTGAACTTAAAAATGAGCCATAACTTTCAAAGATTAAATAATAACATGACAATAATTTTTTTATCAGGTTCACATAAAACATTTATGCAGTAATATACTTAAATAAACAACAATCAATCAATTCACTTTTGTAAAAAAAACAAAGCACAATAATAAAAAATAAGAATGGGCCAGTACCTGACGAAGTACTGGGAAAGCTTGAAAAGCCAACAGTAAATCACCTGAGCTACTCAAAACATTTGTCAAAATTTCAGGTTCTGTTGCATGATAGATAATTGTAGTGTGCGCCTTATCATCCAATTACATTTAGTATAATGCTATTCCAAACAAATGGTAATTGTCAGCATGGAAACCCAGGCCAAGAACATTCTTTCCTCATCTAGCAGCATCTCAGCGAGAGGCTAGGCTGCAATGGACACCTGCCAGGCTTGCTTGTGCGCTCACGTGTGTTTGCTTAACAGAAAACAGACATAAATAATTTTGCTAATTGCAGAGTGAAGTTGACTGACATTTGGTTAGGTATGGTGTGGCATTCCAACACGGGAGTGATGTATAAAATAATCACAGGCAGAGCAGCTATCAATCATTCAGCCAAGGTGTGAGGGAGCAGCACGATGACACTTTAATTATACACTCACACAACGGGTTTCTCCCTGCTGGCCCAGCAAACATGCCACAACCAAAAACCTCCACAGGGCTTTTTAGGGAGTTTTGTGTGTGTGTGTGTGTGTGTGTGCATGTGTGTGTTTCAAATATCAACTACACTTAACTTTGCTTTCACGGGAAAACAAAGGAGAACAAATGTGTTCAATTTATCATGCATGAAAAAATTGAGTCATCATGCTGGTAAACAAAAGAAATATTTTACTAGCTTGATTAGAGTGTACACTTTTCATGTTTACTGTAAAATATACTGTATGTAAGTATTGTTAGAATGCACCACCATCTACGAGCAAGTTTGTTATACTAGGATTAACATTTTCAGCCACTAGGGGGTGTCTGTGCACAGCTCTACTGAGCAGTGCAGTCTGAGTCATCCTCACAGCAAGTATACTGCTCAGTCTCTCTGAAACAGGTAACGCCTATAGACATGAAAGGTAAGAGGAAGAAAATGTTCTCTCCCTGAGTCATCTCAGCACAAAGGTTTTGCCTCTGGGAGGCAAAAAGACTCATATGTCAGGATGTCGTCAACATTAATGGTCGATGCTCGGTGGGAAAGTAAAACCTAATCAATCATTTTTAACAATTCGACTTGTTGATTTATACATACAAGTCCCACCCTGAGAACTTCAAGCCAAAACATAAAATTTATTAGCCCTTTTTTTGGTGGCTTCAGTTCATTGTATATTACTATGGAAGTGGATAATTATTATTTGTAAAGGCACAGAAATACTGACCTGTTGATGCATGCCCCACTGACAAGAGAGGACATTTTCACAATTAAATTGTTTATACAAACAGGGCTGTCCCCAGAAAGTCAAAGATTCAAATCATCAGTCAGAAACTCCAGTTTTCTTTTCTTTTTTTTGGGCAGTCACTGTGCAGTGTACTTCAGTTCAGGCTAAATATGTTACCTTCTGCGTACACGTGGTGAATGTACGGCTCACAGCAACTTAGTATGATATAGTCTCCGGCTTATTTTGATATGTGGTGTCAGCAAAAAATGTTGCACATTTTGGATCAACTGTCAGCGTATTACGTGAACATTGCTGTCACCCTGAACGTCCCGCTGAACCCAGTTTCAACTTTAAATGGAAACAAAAGAACACAGTTGACAACAGTTGAATATTTGTCAGCCAAATCTGATTCGACTGACATAATTCTGAGTCGGGTACAGCCCTTCATTCTAATAATACATACATATTAGCACTGCAACAACAATCAATTATTTGATCAACTGAAAATTAATCAGCAACTATTTTAAAAATCTAATGATCATTGTAGTAGGGCTGCAACGATTGGTCGACTAATTGATGACTAATCGACTATTAAAATAATCCGTGACTATTTTAGTAGTTGACTAATCGGTTTGAGTCATTTTTCATAGAAAAGTACTATAAAAGTCCCCCAAAATACTCTTATTGCACCTTCATACGCTCAAATATTGGCAGCTTTACACACTCTCCCATGACGGTGAACTAAAACGTGAGAGGTGTGAGTACGAAACAAAACATTAGATGACATACTTTTGGGGTTTGGGAGAGACAGACTGACATTTTTCAACATTTTAACACATTTTTTGATAAAATGATTAGTCGACTAATCGAAGAAATAAACAACAGATTAGTCGACAATGAAAATAATCGTTAGTTGCAGCCCTACATTGAAGTAATTTTTAAAGCAAAAATGCCAAAAATGTGATTCTCCAGGTTTCTCAATATGTGAGGATTTGCTGTTTTCCTTGGTGTTACATGATAGTAAATTTAATATTTTGAGGTTTGGAAATGTTGACTGGACAAAACAAGCCATTTGATGGAGTCAACTTAGCCTCGAACATGTTGTAAAAGGCTTTTCTCACTGGTGTTTAATGTATTGTAGATTAAACAATTAATTGAGAAAATAATCTACAGATTAATTGTCACAAACATTATCTTTAGTCGCAGCTTTAATACCTATATACACACACAATGCCACGATTATGCCAGAATTAAATGGCTAAATATCTCTATGAATATGCAAAAAGACAGACATGTACGTCAAGAGGATTAAAGACGCGCGGTCTGCTTGTTCTCTGACATGAGGCACCAACCATCAAACAGGTTTCATTAGCGTGGATTACAACAATTAAATTTTCCAATTGACTTTTTTCCATATAAACACAGCGTCTTTATTCCTTTCTAATTGAGCCGGGGGATTTGAAGTCAGTTCTTAAACAACAATAAAATGTTTGTCTTTTGACTTTACGAGACATTAAGTTTCCTCGTTCACATTTCCTGTTAATTACGTGTGAGATTTGATGGCCTTGATAAAAGAGCGGAGGAGGAGGCTGGTTAGCAGGAAGCAGAGAGAAGACTGATGGAAAGACAGAGGGGAGTGAACAAGTGAAGTGGGGGGGAAAAAAAGGTCCTAATAAGAATCAGAGTGGTTCATAAAGAGCACCAAATGTTTGCCCCCCAGCGAGACCAACTGCAACCAGCCCACCATGTACACTCTTCCTCTTTCCGCATGCAGAACAACCACACCAAAGCTTGTGGTGAGGTTTTAGGCATGTAGTGAAAAGGTGAACCATTAGTATCAAGGCGGATGTATGTGTTAGTGTACCGACTGCAAACCTATGGCCAATTAATAACACCATAACACATAATCCATCTAACAAACACCTGCGTAATGGGCTGAGAGCGGTTTCTATCTCTAAATATTTCTGTAACATGTATGATTCAGTTCAATTAAAGTCTGGTCCTTAATTGATCTCGCTTGACGTTGTCTTTGAAGCATGGTGAGAGTAAAAGCCGCAGCAGCGTGTGTGATGTACCTTGAAGATGCCCACCCAGTCTTTGGGGTGGGGAGTGATGTAAGGGGTCAGGGTGTAGCGACACTCCAGGGGCGCCTGCGGTAGGAAACTCTTCCCCACATTCTGGAAGATGACGTGGGCGAAGTTGGACGTTTCCATGACGCTGACGCTGCTGCCCGGCGACGAGTCCACCACCTGGAACGATGACATTGTATCCTGTTGGTCACTTCATTTGTCTGTGAAACAAAAGAGCAGAGGACAGAGAAGTTGAGTATCACAAACAGTAGAGTGAAGGAAAGGTAGAAGTCTTTCTTTCAGTCGCACGCACAACAAAAAGGCAAATGAAGTGAAAATGGCGAGGCCCTCTGTTCCCACACCATCTCAGAAAATATATATTGATTAAATAAAAGACAGAGAAAAGATGTAGTGGCACATATATGCATGTAAACAGCATATACCCCCCTCAGGTCTGGGAAAATTACCATATTATATTTAAAAACAAGGGTCTCATCATAGACAATGCCATGTGTTGTACAGATTATAAAACCCTCTAAGGCAACATTGTGATTTTAGGCTGTATAAATCAAATTGACCTGACTTAACTTTAAATAGCCACAGGCCCTCTCTGTCCATCCTCCAGAGCAAAAACCTGCAGCAAATCATGCCATAACATTTCAACTAATCTTTGACATTTACTGCACAAAGAAAACTTTTGTTCCACAACTTGCATTTCGTGCCGCTGCCCAAGCAACGAGAGCGCCATCCTAAAATGACACAGAGTGCTTATCTTAGTGATAAACTTGTGGGGGAAAAACCCTTCTGCTGCTGACATTTCACAACCTATAAGCTTTGTGAAGGAATAAAAAACAGCAAATGAGGGAGTAAATGCATGCTTTTATTCTGAATATTATTTATTAGAGGTATTAACAGTGTAAGCTCAAAGCTAGACTGGCTGTATCTGCTTAAAGATTGTGGGTTAAGCACTTGAGTCAAGTTTTCAAGCTGCATATACCAAATGAATGTTGTCTCTGACAGGTGACATCACACTTTATTTAAGGAATATCAGCTTTTGACGTCACACAGAAGATTTACAGCGACACAGGCTCGATTTAACAGGTTGAGGAACTCTTTTGTTTCTCAGTCTGTAAACCTATTTAATCAGAGTATGACTTCTAGGTAGCTTCAACGTACCTGGGTCGATCACTGAATGTAAAAAGAATGAATCATTTGTTGCAAAGCATCCACTTTTCGTAATGTCTGATGTGATCTGCTTCATTTTTAGTAGGGCTGCAATGATTAATCGATGACTAGTCAACTATTAAAATAATCGGTGTCTATTTTAGTAGTCGACTAATCGGTTTGAGTCATTTTTCATAGAAAAGTACTATAAAAGTACCCCAAAATACTTTTATTGCAGCTTCTTACGTTCAAATATTGGCAGCTTTACACACTCTCCTATGATGGTGAACTAAAACCCTTTGGCGTGAGTACGAAACAAGACATTAGATGACATAATTTTGGGGTTTGGGAGAGACAGACCAACATTTTTCAACATTTTAACACATTTTTCGATAAAATGATTAGTCGACTAATCGAAGAAATAATCGACAGATTAGTCGACAGTGAAAATAGTTAGTTGCAGCCCTAATTTTTAGTATGGTTTTGTTTTCTTGTTATGTATTGCATTAATGTGTTGCTTTGTATTTTCATATTTATGTGTATTTAAGTGAACAGTTGAGGTCCTGGGACGCAGGACAAATTTCAGTTTCTGTCTGACAATTAAGCAAAGCCTTATCTTATTATTTGCACCTTTACGCCATGATTTCAATTGTCAAAGTCAAGTAGTCAATGTGAAATCGAAACTACTCAGCCCTGACAACATATAATAATGTGTCTTCTGTTGCTCTGGGGAAGCTTCGTCAGGTTAAATATGATGATGGCATGGTGAGTCAAAGCCTTGGGCTCCTTACAAGGCCACTGGGAAATTGCATTATAGGAAATATTATATCCAGCGTTCTCTAAAATTCAAGATATTAAGATATAATACTTTAAGTAAAGCTTACTTCTTTTACCACATTGTATACATAGCTGTATGTATGATGGAAGCCACAGTAGACCCATCTACCAAGACACCACCACTGTGACTATTATAACTTACAGTAAGGCAGCTGACTGTCCAAACTGAGCCTGTGGTGGTGGTGGTCAGGAGTGGAGGAGAAGCAGGTGTGTCTGCAAGTGATGCAACAGCTTCATCCACCCATGAGAATCAAGCTACGACAACACACCCTCTCGCCCCACATTTCCATTCAACCCAACTCCTGACGAAGATAAATAAATGTGAAAGTACCCAAGTCATGGCTCTGGATTCAGCTAACCAGCTAACATAGCATCATCTGCACAGTGAGCCACAGTAACACTTACACCTGTACACATTGCATGAAACAGCTCCCGCACAGCTATGCCATATGAAACTACTTCACCCAGTGAGAGGATAATCTTATTAACGATAGCTCGGCAGCTAACATTAGCTTGTGAAGAAGGCCATGTCGTGTCAAGTCACTAGCTAGCTCAACAGTACCCTGGTCGGTGTGCTAGCTTGCTGAGACAAGACATGAACATCGCAAGCGCTCATTCTGCGTAAAATTGAAAGAGTACCCTTTTCATATGAATCCCACTGGCACAAAGGAGTGAATTTCTGCCGGGCAGGCCGATGTTTTTGCCACTGTCCCCGTTGTTGACAAAGCTCTGACGATGATGCGTCTCTTCCTGAAAGAGCAAATGATGCTGAACTTCCGGGATGCTGAGCAGCACCAATGATGCTGAGGATGCGACGGGGGGAGAAAGCAGATGTTTCTAGTAATTACTGAAGTTGCTTAAATCAGTTTACTAATCACCCTACCTTGCTTCATATTCATATATCGCCTCTGACTTATAACGTTAATAATACAGAGTTGCTGCGAAAATCACGTTCAGTCTACGTGCTGTGTACTAATTATACAGCATTTAATACAAAGCAAAATATAGCCTATAGCTCATTTATTAATTTCATTGTTCTCAAATCTATTTATTTTACGTATTTGTTAATTTAGAGTATATACTGTATTCACAAAATCGGCCAAACGGCATTAGGCAGAAGCACCGGATATCCCGCCTTTACCTCGTTCCCATTGGCTGCGGAACCTCACCGAGCGCTGCGATTGGCGGAAACCACAGTCACTCATAACAGTTCAGTGGGTTTTTCCTGGCTTGACAGCTGTCACTGTACGCCGAGGTCAAGGGGAGAGAAGCATGGCTGCGTTGTTTAGAGGGTCGCGACATTTATTGTTAAGGTGGAACAAGCATGTCGACCTTGCTTTCGGTAACGTATTCGCTTCTGTTGTGAGTTTCTGTGTGCCGTTTCCCCGCGTGTGTTGAGAGGGACATGCAAGCGAACACTGTGCTCCAGCCTGTTAGCTAGCTTGTTAGCCATCTGAAAAAAAGTATGAATCCCTTCTGCTCGTGCTAGTTAAGTGTGACAGTCTGGACACAATGTCCCTGAGGTGACCACCTGCTGTGGGGTGTTCAGGCATGCAGTATTTTGGGACAATGTTGTAAATGGACATGAGTATTATGCAATGTGAAGCAATGCCAAGTAATAGCTCATTTTAGCTGACAGTGATGTTTGTATGGACCTCAATAGATGTGTGTAAAGTCTGCATTGGGCTCTGAGTATGTTAGTCTGCTTTAGGTGTTTCTGTTCTCGACACAACTATTTGTTTTTCATTGTACAAGTTCATGGATTAGCCTTGGATTGCAACACTGCCTCAACACCACTCCTACCTGCCCCTCCTGCAATGCAACACCGTGTTTGAATCAGCAGCAGTCACTGTTGGCTTTAATGGTCCTAGTGAAAATGCAAATGAAATTCAGGTGATAGTGACATAATATTTTAGCTCCACTGGTCCTTTCTTCATTGCATGTAACTTTCTGGTGTTGAAAGAATCAGTCCTGCTTTTTTAACTACCTGGCACTGCATTGCAATGGCTTAATTTGGCTACAGGAATAATTGAGGGATCTTCTAGAGGCCCAAGTACAGTGTTTCCCCTTTCCCCCCCATAATGACTGTACAAGCAAGCATGGTCCAGTCCTTTACATCCAGTATATCAGCAACCACTTCAAATGGGCTGACATTAGGGTTGCAGAAGTAAACCAGTTTCAAGGTATACAGTGGTATGAAAATTGGGGGTTATATTACTGTGTACATTTGCTTATCTTCAGCAAAAAAATTAAATAAAAAATGCAGCATAGACAGAGAATCTCACCTTTATTTTAGTTATATTAAATGGGACAACTGTTTACATATACATATACTATTTACATATGAGTGAAGTTTCAGTTAAAGAAATATATTTCTTCAACCAAAGGAAAACCTTCTGTTTTCATTCCTTTAAGGGTTATTGAAACTGATGATAATGATAATACTTCTGTAATGACGTGACACCATGAAACCACAGTATTTTCTGAGACAGTTATTGTACCCTGAAAATGTCATACTCTTGCAACCCTGGTGACATACTTGTGTGAACATATTAAGACATATTATTATCATTATATTAAAATAAATAGATATTTTTTATAGGTAAATTATAAATTGATATGCTATACTGGCATGATAAGGACGTAAGATCAGAAGCAGACAAGTTATCTGTGCCACCAGTAGCCTTATACATCAAAATTTAGAATGAATCTGAATTTATCTGTGGCAGTGAATAGTTATGCTTATGTCACATGCATATATTACATGCTAAAATCAATTTTAGTGCTGAAATGATACATTTATCTTTTTTAATCAAAAGACAATTAACAAGAAGAAATAATCAATCAGCCATCTATTGCAAACATTTTCCTGGTTTCAGCCTCGATCCTCCAACATGTCCTTGAGCAAGACACTGCTCCTGATTATGAATGGATAATTGTAAAGGATTTTGCCTGTTAAGTTAGAAACACGCTATATAAACGCAGTCCATTTACCATTTACAAGCTTTGAAGACGCCACATTGGGCTGGGAGAAATTGTAGAAATTATTGATGAATTGGAAACAATAATCAACATACTAACTGGCAATGGAAAGAAATATTAGTTGTTGGCCTAATGTGAGAACAAAACATTAATTATATTATGTACTGGTTGTATGAGTGTACAACCAGAGGAAGCAGTGCATTACGCAGAGGATTCATAGTTTGATTCAAAAAGTTCCTGAGAATGAAACTTTGATTTAAAGCTTTGGTTTGTTATACCAAGCAGGGACTACGAAATGAAACAGTGGTTAATTGGTTGTGCATGTGCAATTCACTGCAAAACACCTTACAGAACAAAGTTTATTTTAGACAACTGAAATATTTCGTCAGCCTAGACAGCGGGAACCACATTCCCATATGGACCATCTGCTCTTTCTGTCTTATGTTAACTTAGAAAAAGAGAAGTATTAGACCAGATATGCTGCTGATTTTGGAACGCACATGTATTTTTGTAAGATTATATGATTCCCTTCTTAAATTAGGGAAAATGGGTGTAATGATAAATGATGGACTACAGTCTTGCAAGACAGAAAGAGCACCAAGGTTACATGTACGTCTTTAAGAGGCATGTGTTCAATCGTTTCTATTTCATAGAGCATAACATTATAGTAGATACTCATCTTACTAGATGTTGGTGTGTCATTAAATCAAAACTACTACTACTGTATCCTCTTGAAGGTATTGTCAGAAGTATCATTGGTGAACCATCTCAATGTTGTATCTACAGTATATGTTGAAGGGTTGGTTGGATATCAGGTCGGACTGTGTTTGGCTTTACTATCTAGGCCTAATCCTGTTGTTGTACTGTAGTCTGGTTGGTTTGCTGCCAGAGTCTCCGCTTTGTTTAGTATCTGTTAACCTGGATGGACCTTGGCTGAGCCAGCAATGTTTAATAGCTTGGCCAGACTGCCCAAAAGCTGGTTGTAAGTCACAGCAGAAAGATTTGCTCCGTTGTTAGTGATTCTAATCGGGGCATTTCCTTCTAGAAAATATAAGGATAGCAGTTTTTTCAGTTGGTTTTCGCTGCCACTTGACCTGACCGTCATCACCTATAAGGAGGGACTTTTTTTCATAGCACTACCCATAGTGGGAATTTGTCTTGCCATGATTCCTTGTAAAGAATTTTACATAGAAAGTAAAGTAAAAGTAAAATATATCATTGCAGACAGCTACTGTGCAACCTCTCTGAACTGCAATGTGTTTGTGTTGCTCTGGACTTCAACTTAACAAGTCTCACATTTTTTCCTACACCTCTAATGGTGTGTTTATGATCCTCCCTCAGTGTCAACGCGATCGATGGCCTCAAAAACACCAGTGGGGTTTGTTGGTTTGGGAAACATGGGCACTCCCATGGCCAAAAACCTGTTAAGAAATGGTTATCCTGTTATTGCCACTGATGTCTTCCCTGAGTCTTGCAAGGAGCTGCATGACATCGGAGCACAGGTAACACTCAGTCAACACATCACATATGGACATTTGATAGAATATGACATTTTAAGTTACATAGAACAGCCACTAAATGTGCTTCTAAGCCAACAGGTTGTCATACACATTCCCATATGTTTGTGAAGATGTTTATTTAGTGTTGAAGACGTGATGATATAAAATGATAACTCTAATATTTAGGTAGTAGACTCTCCAGCAGAGGTGGCAGAGAAAGCAGACCGCATCCTCACAATGCTGCCCTCCAGTCCAAATGTCATAGAAGTCTACACTGGCCCAAATGGCATCCTTAAGTAAGTACACTTAACATCACAGGCTCAGTTTTTGATGGTCATATAACCCCATCCGACGTCTTTAAAACCTATAAGAAAGGAAAGCACAAGTGCAACGTGTTTAATGCACAAACAGAACCAAACTTACCTCATGCACTGTGTTAATGCTTTTTTGTCTTGCCCTCTTTAGGAAGGTGAAGAAAGGAACGCTGTTGATTGACTCCTCCACCATCGACCCTGCTGTCTCAAGAGAGATGGCAGCCGCCGCGGAGAAGATGGGTGCCGTGTTCATGGATGCTCCAGTGTCAGGAGGTAATGTGTCACCCACAGAGTTAGCAAGCACGTGCACCTTTTTGATTTGCTGTCTATCTCTGCATATTTGATTTTGCGACTCTGTGTAGTTCGACTATTCTCATCAGCTCTTTTGACTTGAAGACTTGAAGATTGTTGCCATTGGACAGGCGTCATGTAAAGGGATTGAGAGAAGGTGTAGATGGCAGTAACAAAAGCAGAATCAGACTGCTAGTTTGTTCATTTGAAAAACCAATCATAGTGTCAGGACTGTGACCCCTCAGTCTTACTTCTGAACTGTCATACACTCTTTTGTATATCTAAACTGTGGGACCTTTTGGGTTAGTGCTAGGACATGGGTTGTAATTACTGAGCGGACCAGCCAGTAGGTGCCCTCGTGAGGTTTTATTGCTGCTTTTGACCAGGGGTCTTAAAGGCAAGGTTAAGGTTTTAAGTCCTCATTATGTTGGTGCTGCCTGCTTGTGACGGCTCCTTGACAGAGCACAGGATCACCAGTCGTCCTTAATGGGCTGAGCCACGGCGGAGAATCCCGTGTCAGAGCTTTTCATGTTGATGGAGCCGTAATGGCGGGTATCCCATGTTAGTGCCTTTCATGTCAGATAAAGAGTCATAAAGAGGAGAGAATCTGCCCTCACATGGAGTGCAGGAGAGGAGCAGAGGGAGATAAGACATGAAGGAGACACATCGCAATAAAACTGTCCATCTCTGTCTCTCTCTCTTTCTCTTTCACACACACACAGACACACACGCAATTCTTTTTGTTCAGGTATGCTATATCCCATCAGTCCGACACATCTGACTACTAACTCTGATTGCACTATATTTGCTTTTTATTACACAATCTTTGATTTATGCACAATACACACTGTAGCTCCTGCCCTCGCCCATACAAACACAGACTTGGCCCACACGGGCATGTTTACCAGCTGGCGTCTGCAGAACAGACCAACTGCAGTCAGCGAGATCAGAGCCTTAAGCCTGTTACTCTCCCTTAACACACACTGTTTACATACTATTGACAGTGCACGGTTTCTGTGTGCAGTCCACTGTGAAGGTTCTTCCTCTCCTGTCACTTAACTTAAGCCTCTTTTACTAGCCTGAGATGACCAATGATTTACCTGCTACCTCTGGCCTCTGCATCTAGCTCTGCAGAAACTCATCTTTCACGCACATGCTGCATGCGCCTGCCCCACCCAGTGTCACCCCGGTACATCTATAAGTCATATCCATACATACATGCAGCTAGTTTAGTTAACAATAGCAAATAAGTGCTCGGTTTATGAGAATCAGTTATAATTCTGATACTCAATTTTAGTCATTTATGAAGCAAAAGTACCAGACGGTCTCGAGTTCAGCCTCTGAATGTGTGGATTTTCTCTGCTTTATATTATTGTAAATGGAAAATCTTTGGGATTTCAATAATTCCTGACAGTTTATAGACAAAACAATCAAACCATTGATCTAAAAAAGAATCAAAAAAGTGACTGATTAGAAAGTAAATCATTAGTTGGTCCCCTAAAATACTTAAACTTTCAGTCCCACTTCATATAGGGGTCGGTATAGTTGGCAGTGGTGGTGTGACCCTGATAAGTGCCAGCTAAACCCATGGAGACGTGGCAACTGCATGTGAAATAGCAGAGTCCTGTATCCCCCCATCCCCACTCTACTTTCCACATCCCTGGGTGGGCTATGAGGTTTCATGCTCTGTTCCAACCAGGAGATGGCACCCTACCCAAATAGGGCATTGTCATCCTCATGAGGGTTGTGTGTATGTGTGTGCAAGAGTATGTGAGACAGCAGCTCAGCTCTGTGACAAATACCACTCTTAATAGTTCTGGTATGAATACTGCATGTCCACAAATGAAAAACAACACAACATAAAGATCAAGGGAAAACACTTCAGTGCTTAATTTGAGTATTGGAAACAGCTGACATGTTGTAGACAGATTAATAGGGCTGACCCGAATGCATCAAAGCTTTGATTGTTGCCCTGGTAATCAACATCCAAATCAGTATTCGAATGCTCAGTTGTTGTTTTTTTTATATGTATGCATTACCCCAAAAATCTCAAGTAGCCCATAAATTAAGAAATAGTCAGCTGACATTATCCATTATGCATCAACATCTCAGACAAGGACATTTAAAGTTAGTGATAGTTTTATGACTCTGACTCATTCACTAGCAGTCAGCAGTGCAGAGACTGGGGTAGTTTGAACACATGTGACAGGCTTACAGATACGCTAGCAAGATGTTGCAAAAGCCAAATATCTGGAATTGTTCCAAATTTACTAAGTTTGCTTCCAAGAAGTTAAGAGACAGATATGCCAAAGGAAACTGCTTCATCACAAATCAACAGCAAGCTCACTTGAAAACTGTAACAGCTTAGCCTTTGCAGAGTTGCAGAGTGGCTTATGTTACTGCAACTTGCATGCTAACAAAATGGCTAATTGTCAAGTTTAGGTGCAACGACTGAAAACAGATTTTTCATAAAAAGTCTGACTTGTCTGTCATTACCCCCACCCCTTTCATCGAAGCTTTGAGTAATCGCTGATATTTTCTTGAAGGCTTAATACCCCAAACTGGTATTCAGAACAGTTCTACAAATTTCAGGGACACATAATATTATAGCATTATATTTAGATTATATTTCATCAAAATCATTCATTATATCTGTTGGATGAGCTTGAAGTGACTTAAGTAAAGGCATTGTCCAATCAAAATGTACCCATAACATACGACATAACAATGCACTCAGCACAGACTTGCTGTGATCTCCCGTACTCTTAAACTTTTGCAGACACAGTCTGCTCTTTTGTGGTTTCTGCATTTGTTTTTGTTTTTAATTTAGATTTTTCTTTCGAGATAAAATGAATCCTTTTGTGAATGTGTGGTGTATGAGGTGGCGCATTTTACACAGAAATGTGTGTGTGTGTGTACATTGTGTGCGTCACTAGAGGTTTGGCAGCCAATCGTGGGATCCGAATAGCAGAGTCATAACCCTTTTAAAAAGAGCAATCAAAAAAAACAAAACTTTCACTTTCTTCTCATGGGCATCTCACTGGCTCTCATTTTTGCACATTGACCAGTGTTTTGGCTTTAGCTCTGCACGACCCAGCTGTGTCTGTACACACACACACACACACACACACACACATCCATACAAAGTTGTAGTCTCTGTGCAAACACTCTGCTGCATAGACACAGTTATATTAACTTAGACACTGGTTCGTCAGGCATGCTAACATTTCCTTGCACACACACACTTCTACCACTGTCTGGTGTCATTAAAAGCGTCCGCATGCAAAGTTGACCCACAACAAAACAAGCTCTGATGTCACAGGCTCAGGGTGTTGGCACAGTGATGGCAAAAATAGGAGGTCTGGCTAACGAGCAGCGGGGTCGTTAGCAGTAATTACCCAGAATGCCGGTGTTTGTGTCTGAGTGCCCGTGGTGGGCTGCCACATTGCTAACGGACGATGGCTTTAAAAGGGCCCTAAAAAACCTTTCATTGTGTTTTTCCCAGCGCTGGGAAAGTCAGCTATCGGTGCAAATGAAAGCAAGAAGGAGCCTAGCTGTTGTGGGACCACGGGCACTCAAGCTAATGTTGCTTGTTTGCGAGGTCTTATAATTCTCAGCTAACTACCTCTTTAGGCTGAGTCTCAACACCACTCTAATCATATCCATACCACATCAACTGAAGCCTGAGTGTTGCAGTGTGTCATTTGCCGACAGTTTGAACGTCATCCTCCAGCCTGTAGGAGCTTGTTCAAACCAATCCTGGCACCAGTTGGTCCATCAGTCAACGCTGCCAATCCACTTCTTTGCTGACTGACATAGGCTCTATTTCTCCCTCCAGGCACACAGGTCCTGCGGCTTCTTCCACAAAGATCAACTATGGCTTACACTCAACATGTAGTCATACTTGAGATACATTCAGAGATGCGTCATAAGCTTTTACTTTACAGGTCGGCCAAAGCTTTTTAGTTTAATCAAAGGTTCATTCCTTGGAGTTGATGTTTTAACAAAACAATCCCTTTTTGGGAGCTTTTAACCATATTGCATCGTTTTCAAGCTGCTATTTCTTAGATAAAGCATAAACTCTGAGCCCCCCTCCACTCGTTTGATACAAGGAGGCTGTTTTCACAGAAGGCAAGGTTCTCTGTGCTCACCTGAGTGTGAGTTTAAGGTGGACATATGCAGGATTTTGTGACACCACAACTACTTTGAAAGCCAGTGAATAGCCCAGTGTGTGACTTGCATAAGTATGATGTGTAAACATAAGGCCTCCAGTGCACATACACTGAGAAGGGATTTTTCAGTGATGCACGACAAACTTGTGTCCAGTAGTTAATCTTTGAATTCAGCAATATTTGAATATTCATAGATTCTGGATTTTCAATGAGTTTTTTTATTTATCTTAAGTCTTTAAAGGTTATTCAAGGGATTATGGTGGTCCTAAAAATGTCTCTTTGCTTGTGATACACATAAGCACAAATCACAAAGTATTAACTAGGGCTCCTACTGACAATTAAAATGTCTAAAAATGGATGAAATGTCTGTCACAATTTTCTTAAAGTCCCCCTCCAGACACATTTTTAAGTATGTAAAAATACTCTGCTATGATTAAAATTTTGTTCAACATGGTTTTTCCCCATTAAAAGTAAAAAAAAAAACAAAAAACAAAAAACTTAGTAAAGGAGCTGAAAGCACATCTACTCCTTTTCCCTCGTTAAGAAATTCTGGATCTGGCCTGACACCCTGCCGACTACCACTGCTTGCAGTAGGTTTTGCTTTCGCTTTCTTCACCGCTGGCACAGCACTAAAATGAAGTTCAGATATCAGTCAGGCTATGGGAGGCTAGGTATAGGTTACTGGTGAAAAGCGCAGTGCACAACAAGATAGCTAGCGTTAACATTAGGGGAAACATATGAGAGATTCATCCATACATGTCTGAATCTCAGTTAAATCCATACTCAGATGTTTGTCAGCTTGTAGCCTGACTGGCATTGACTGATACAGCATTAGTGATTGTAAAACATACGAGAATATCTGCTATGATGGTTTTTTTGTGGTAGATAGTAAAGGAAGCTCCGGGGTCTAGTGTACATCCAAAATTGCACTCTCTATTATGTTTGCTGTCAAAAATTTTATTGTGGTAATGCAAACTCTGCTCTCTGTACTGACATGTCCACTCTGTGCTGGAGGTTTCAGGTTTTTTGGTTGGTGTCAAAACCTGTTCCCCCTTCCATATGTATTTCCTGCATTAGTGATTGGCTTTCAAATTTGTGATGTATCTAATCTAGCTTGCCCAGGATATGTTTGAATGTCAGATTTCAGGAAAATGCACAGACATCGTCTCCTTCAGTAGAGTAATGTGAAAACAAACACTTTTCTGATGACAACCTCTGCACAGATACAAGTCAGTATAGTGAAAGTCAGACATTTTAGTGGACACAAACAAAAGAAAAACACATTGCTGAGTGTTGAATTGTTTGTTTTAATCAAGTAATCAATGAATCAGCTAGTAGTCGCAGCACAATTGTGGTGTCCTCATTGTGTGTCTTGATCACCAGGACAGAAATCACCCCCTTGTTCATTCACTATTCCCCACTTAAGAAATGTTTGTTAATTCTATAGAGAGCAGTAAATTAAGATTTTGGGACATACAAATGATCATTGTTTGGTGGCATCACTGATAAAGTGTTGCATGACATTTAAAAGCACATGTTTCAGATACATTTTCTATTGTGGGAGTTTTCGAGGGCACTACAGTGCATACATTTGACACTGAGAATTTAGACTTCTGAAGGAAATGGTGGAACGTAAATATATAGTCAACATCGCAGCAAATCCAGACCAGTCTAACTTGTCTTTGTAAAGCCTGCCACTTGTACATCTGGTGAGAGGAAGGAGCAAAGAAGCAGCCAGGGCCTCAGAGCAGTTTAGTGAGGGTTAGTGATGATTCTCTGACACTGAGTTAAGGAATCAAGTTGGATGGGCAGGGGGTGGTGCTGTCGCAGTCTGTCAAACTGATGGCAGTACTAGAGTGTCAGCGGTCCAAAGACTAGATTAGCATAACAAGCCTCTCACTGACGGGTTCTGGTGACATAGGGGGAATGAGGGGGGGTCAGTGGTAGGGAGGGTGAAGGGCGGTAAAGTGACCAGAGATGGTGATGATGGAGGGGTGGTGACGGGGGACTCTAGTCTATGCTCCAGATGGGGTTAGACCCACAGCAGCTGGGGACTGGCTCTCACATCACTGCCCGTATGTCATCTGCTCTGTGTATGAGTGTATGCGTGTGTGTGTGTGTGTGTGTGTGTGTGTGCGTGCAGACAAATAGTTAGCTGGTGTATGAGTCATACAAAAGGTCTGTCAAATGTAGCCCAAACGTCACTCTACATGTCACTCACCTAAAAGCGAATTAGCATTGTATGAAGGACAGTTTCTGCACCACAGCCATGTGAGTGTGTGTATGCTTGTGTTTGTCTGTGTCCCTGCCTGCTAACAGCCTAATTGGGGATCATTATTAACTTGCTTCTTCCTGGACGAGTCTCATTGGGCCGGAGAAAGGATTGATCGTGGACCTTTCCTGCTCCCTACATCCTCTGTCACCTACCATTGACCAGCCTCTCCCCTGCGGAATAGAGCAGTTACTGATGATGATGATGATGATAATGATGATGATGATGATGAGGACTGGCCTGGTGGTCAATGGACAGACATTGCAAACTAAACCCTTTAGGCTGTAGTTCCATTTATGTAAAAGAAACTATGTTGATGCTCTAAACTGAATTAACTCTTCCCTTGTGTTTTTTTTCCCCCAAACTCTCTCCAGTCGAGGTTCTCATGGAGGGTTTGTGTGCAGGAGTCTGTTCTCATGGCTCCGCGCTCGTTAACTGGAACCGATAAAGAGGCTGTTTTTAACATAACAGAGTAGCATTAGCAAAGTTGGCAGATAAACTGTTGAAAGTGCTGATTTTTTTTTTTAATTTTATTTTTTACGTGTGCGAGCGATTTTGGTTGCCGCACTCCCTCGTACCGTTTCACGGATTTACTCGATATCCGTTATGCTTTTTACAGGGTCTGTTTGGGTTTTTAATTTGTTTGAGAAAAAGATCTGCCCTGGGGTGTAATTATAATGCTGGACCACATGAGGCTGCGTTGTTGGCCTGTAAACATCCTACCCCCACTGGCTTCCACTGCAAGCAGTCCCATTGACTTGAGGCTGTTACACTATTAAGTGTGAAGGCTCTTTTCAGTCTGAATTATAGATGACTGTCAGCCGAGCCAAAACTCAAACCTTACATGTGCATATAGTTAAAAACTTAGTAGCAAACAGTGTAGTATATTGCAAAATCCAGAGTTTGTTTACACCATGCCTCTGGGCTTGAAGGTGTGACATGAAGTCAAGCATATCCCCAAATGACTCCTGGCGTTGTTGAAGTAATAACAGTTTCATTATCATTTTAGGAAATGAGGTGTCTGGTGCAGCTTTAGTGATATTATAGGTGTTTTCGCTCCAAGTGTTTCTCTGTATACTCTCTGGGGGGAAAAAAGCAGGGTTGTGGCTCATTGTCAAATGCGTCATTCATTACCAAACTCTGGGAACATCCCTCTCTGTGTGTGCATGCGAGTGTGTGTGTTGTGTGCGTAGCCTCATATTCACAAATGTAGTTTAATTTGAACCCACCACCAATAAAAAGTGCCTACTGGTTTACACGCGGCTCGTAACTCCGAGACACCGCCTCAGAAGCTCCAAGTTGACGTCTCATTGGCGGCTGGCTCTGGGATCTGCACCTGTCCCTGGTGCACAAACACACACTGATACTGTGTGCACATGCACACTGACATTCTCACTTATTTTGTACGTACACACACCACTTCAAAAAGAGCCCAAGTTTAAAAGGTTATAAGGCTGTCATGAATTGCTTTGGTTTATTCTTTCGTGTGTAATGAAAGAAGTGCTAATGAATTGAGTGCTCACTACAAACAGGCCAAACCAAAGTTGTTTCTCTGATCTTCCTTTGCCTTCACACAATCAGTTTCACCCTCTCATGTTCATGGTTAATGTCTGTCATCGAAGCCTGCTGTCAAGCATCTGTCCTAATAATGCTCGATTGCCTGCTTATTAACTCGAATCGTGTTAATAGGAGATCAGATGAAGG
This sequence comes from Epinephelus fuscoguttatus, assembly GCF_011397635.1. Lineage (NCBI taxonomy): Eukaryota > Metazoa > Chordata > Actinopteri > Perciformes > Serranidae > Epinephelus > Epinephelus fuscoguttatus. The sequence continues at coordinate 27,507,510 of NC_064768.1, forward strand.
AGATGTATACATGTGTCTTTAATTGAATGGAAGTAAACTTGCACGGGCCACACACCACTACAGACGCAATGAACACACACTCAGAGGCGCAGATATATACGCTGTGTGGTGTCTCTCCATACGTCATACAGCATATTGTTGGAGCCACTTTCATTCTCCAAACCCTTGCACTCTGCACAGTAAAAGCCACGGAGTAGCTCATTAATAGTCGAGCCAGCTTCAGCATGCTCTGAGAATATTTGCGTTGGGTGATTTGGGGGTGAGGAGGTGGGCACCCACTACCCAGCCATCCAAAACTTGTCCCCTGGAGCTGGATGAGAGAAAGTGACCGAGGAGAGAGGTTGTGCTTTCCCAAGGGAATTATATCCCAAGAAAAGATCGCCTGCTAGAACTTAGAGTGGCACTTTGTCTCTATTCTGAATCTACTGTTTTTTATCCCTGAAAAAGGTGGCTTGTTGCGCTGTGCTTTGCACTCTGGGGTAATAAGATCATATATTTATTAAGTAATATTTGGTGTGACATTATATACATAACTTTTTCCCTTGTGGATGTCTCCTTAGTATTTACATCCCTACTCTACTCTCCATCTCTCAGCCCTGTATCTTCTATCATAGGTGCCCCCCACCCCTTGCACACACACACACACACACACACACACACACACACACACACATATACACACCTTGTCTCCCCCCCTAGGGGGCGTTGTGTAGTTGTGCAGTGCTAACGATCCAGGACTGTCACTCCCGCTGGGATGGATGAGCTGGCGGGCCCGGCGCTCAGGAAGCCTCATTAGGATTCGTCTTTAATCCGTCTCTGACAGGACCAGTCCGAGAACGGGATGTCCCCTCACACACACACACACACACACACGCACACACACATGATAGAAGCATACACACTACATAGACACTGCCTTAGACTTACACATCACACGCAAACACAAATGCACCTTTGGCAATGCACAATGACTCACTGATACCCCCGACACACACACACACACACACACACACACACACACACACATTGTTATGCTAATGATGTGTTATTCTTCCACCAACAAGGATCTTCCATCATCCCGGTGTCACTGCCTATAGAAATCCACTACAGATCATAAGAGCTTATTATGGGTGATTAGTTAATTTGAGGGAGGGAGAGTCGGGGGGGATGCTGGGAGGTAGGAAGAGAAAGATCGTTTTCCTTCTCCGCTGTCGTCTCTACGTCTCACTCTCTCTCTCTTGCTCTCTTTTGTCTCGCTCTCCTTCTTATTCCCTCTCCTTCCTCTCCTTAGTGAGATATATTGATCAGCACGTTGACTGTATTATCAATAATCTCCTCTTTAGTCGTCCGCGAACAGTGATCTCCACTAATGAACCAGCACAGTTGTCACACTGCTCTTTCTGTGTGTGTGTATATGTGTCTCTGAGACCGAGGAAAGCTCAGCCTGAAACTTTATTGGAAATGAAATGTAAAGGATAAGAAATGATACAGTGAGTTGAACTTTTACAACTATGTGTAATTGAAGACAACCTTAACTAAGTTGTTATAATAATTTATTCTTTTCAAAATTATAGTGATAGCAAAGTCAAGAAAAGTTGTATGACTGCTTTAGCACTGTGGATTATATGTGTGCATGATACCAAACTGAAGCTATTTGGTCAAACAGATATTACAATGTCCAAAAATCTCCGAGTTTTTCTGCCACTGTTTCGTGTTAAACAAAACTAGCCTCAAATAAATTCAGTCAGACATATAAATGAGATGAAAAAGACATAAACACAAAAGTAACAAGAAAGAAGTTACATCTATCATGTCCGTAGTCTGTGAACCATATGTGTGTATGATTGGTGTGTGTGGCGGCCTTATGTTGAGCGTGTGTTTGCCGTGGTCCATAGGCAGCTGCCGCAGCGTGGGCTTCATTATGTGGCCTTAATGACCTGCTGACAGCTCAGCGCTGGCACTCACACAACACACACAAACACACACACGCATGCAGTGTAGTGGCATCATCGTACACTTGACAACAGAACAGCCAATTAAAGAAGGGGGAGGGGGAAAAGAGATGTATATTTATGTTTATGGGTCATAGAAATATACAGTAAGTCTCCTCTCCTCTCCTCTCCTCTCCTCTCCTCTCCTCTCCTCTGCAGCGCAGTCTGATAATGTGATTTCAGCTGTTTTGTCCCCGGTAATCCCCTTTTAATTATTAACACTGACATTATTAGGCTTTCACTATTAAGAGGCCTTTCATTAGAGCCAGACGACACCCTAAAGAGACATTTGAACTCTCTCTCCCTCCTCTTCTCTTTCTTCCTTTCCTTTTTTGGAGAACTGAAGTCACTTTGCAGGCATGCATTTTACTTTAACAGTACTTTTCAAAGTGTTGTGTGTGTGATCAGCGTTATATTTAGTTGTCTCCTGTTTGAGTGCATGTGTACAGTATGTGTTTGTCAGATTCTATTGTGATAATGTTTGGAGCTATTCAGTTAAGCATTTAAAGGACACTTCCATTGCAGAGGAGACTCAGGCCGGCTGGGTTCAACCCACTCTCAAAGGGGGTGATTTCTGCATGAAGGACCCTGTGGAGTGGGCGAGGAGGGGCCTCCCACAACATGGCACGCTCCTTAAGCCATCAGGCATGGGGAGGGACGCCTAATTGAACATGATAAAGTGTAAAGTTAATTACCCCTCACGCCTGTCACTGATACCCCCATGAGGGGGGCTGGCCTCAGGCACAGCTGTTGGTGTGTACGTCTGTGTGTGTGTGTGTGTGTGTGTGTGTGTGTGTGAGAGAGACAGAGAGAGTAAGGGTGACAGGACAAAAGGCAAAGGTTCCCACGAGAGTTGTGCAGAGGATGATGGCAACAATCGGCTTTTAAAGATACCTCTGTCCCTCTGGTGCACCACTACTTAACACGCCTGTCCCACTATGAGTCTGACACACACACACACACACACACACACACAGAAGTACACAGCTGACCTTTTAGAAACAGTTGGTAGTGTTGAAACAGTCAAGTGGTTGATATATTATGTTCTTGTGTGTGGCATACATTTTTGTCCGATACACCTGTTTACCAACTACAGGATGATTTGTCTGCACTTTTCAGTAATAAAATTTAACTCACTCTTCTACTTGTATAAAGTTTGCAGTGTGTTGCAAGTCCGAGCTGGACTGTTTCGAATGCTGGGGATCGATATGTTGAATGTGTGTACAATCAAACACAGCATGTGCTCACCTCAGTTAACCTCAACACTGTGTTTGAACATGTGTTGTGCGTTTAGGGGTCGGGGCTGCCAGCATGGCCAAACTGACCTTCATGGTGGGTGGATTGGAGGAGGAATACAACGCTGCGCGGGAGCTGTTCACTTGTATGGGAGCCAATGTTGTCTACTGTGGACAGGTTGGCAGTGGCCAGGTAAAGACCCATGCACGCACGCACACACACACACAATCAGAGTACATTCCATCTCGGTGTTTAAACTGCATCCTCACCTGCATACACAGAATTTCACTTATTTTATAACATTATACATGTTGTATATACCCAAACTCACTGTATAAATACATGTACTTCTATGCACACTCATAATTTATGTCTTCTATTGAAAGAAAAACACAACTCAAGATTTTTGCAATCATTCATCCAGAGGTAACACATCATAGATGAGAGGCATTTAACTTTAAAAAAGGTGAAAAATAAATTGAAAAACAAAGCCCTTTAGCCTCAAACCATTAAACCGTAAACCATTTTCTGTTGCTAATGGTAATTTAACTGTATATACAAAGATCTTTGACTTACAATTCTGCTTCATGTAAGGCTCCACACTTCACCTTTTTTTTTGTGAGACAATATGTTCATAATTTAGATTGGTAACAAAGATCAACAGATCATCTTTTATGAAACATTAGGAACAATTTGTCCTGAGCATCCTGAATATTAAACGGTTCTTTTTGAAACTTTTTTTTTTTCCAAAGATATTTTTTGGGGCATTTTAGCCTTTAATCGATAGGACAGCTTAAGCGTGAAAGGGGGGGAGAGAGAGAGGGAATGACATGCAGCAAAGGGCCACAGGCTGGAGTCGAACCCGGGCTGCTGCGGCAACAGCCTTGTACATAGGGGCCTGCTCTATCCACTAAGCCACGGATGCCCCTCTTTTTGAAACATTAATCCAACAAAACAAAAAAAAAAAAAAAAAAAGATTTTGCCTGACTAATCCAGGAATGATCATGCAAAATTTTCTACTTAAAGATCTTTCTAGGGAGGCATTATTGGCATATTCACAACTCTGCTCCAAAGCTGTATAGTCATTATTATAATTATGTCTGGTGTACCTTTAAAAGTATTAACATTCTGTATGACACGTTGTCTTGCAAACCTCTTCATATACACACAGTAAAAATGATCTCTGTGTTTTCTTGTCAATCTTCTCCAGGCAGCTAAGATCTGCAACAACATGCTCCTGGCCATTGGGATGATTGGGACCGCAGAGACCATGAACCTTGGCATTAGGTACTGTTAGCCAATGCTGCACTAAGCTGCTGCCTACCTGTTATCCTAAAGTGAAAAGCAAGGATGAAACACTAGATTTATATGAGTGAATTTAATGTAGCTGTAACAGTTAGTTGTAGAGCACAGAAATTGTGACACAGGGAAACCTGTGAGTGGGCTGCTAAAAGTTGATATACCTAACTTAAACTTATGCCAAATAACTCCTAAAGCGATAGTTTGGATTTTTTTAAAATGGGGTTGTATGAGGTACTTATCTAAAGTCAGTGTATTACACACAGTAGATGATGGTCAGCACGCCCCCAGTTTGGAGAAGCAGACAGGAGAAGCGGCAAAGAAGCTAAGCAATGTACTGCTGTGAATGGGGACAGCAGCAAAACATCCTTAGCCACCAAAAAAAATGAAATACCGGATTAAGTGTATGCTCTATTTAGAATATTCTCATATCTTTACCTTGCCGTCAGACAGCCCTTGGTGACAGGGGACCGAAGAAGCCGTCATCTTTTCTCACTGTAATGCCAGACTACATTGACAGAAATGGTCATTTTACCTTGCAGAACACAGGCTCATGAGTTGCTGGTCTACCACAGCCTTGATCTGTTAGTTTGTTTGTGTGACTGTGGTGTTCAAAGGGTTAGTTTGGATTCACCAACACAAAAAACACAACAGATCGAGGCAGTGATAGATCAGCAACTCCTGTATTCTGTGACGTTTTGGTCAAAGGAGTCAGGTGGCTTTGAAAAGAGCATGTAACAGCTTCATTTCCTTGTTGGAAAGTGCTGTCTGACGGTAAGGTAAAGCAGTCACATTTTAACTGACATTAATTTATTTGGGTGGCTAAAATAGTTTTAGCTACTGCCCCCATCCACAGCAGTACATTGCTTAGCTTCTGTGTCGCTACTCCTGCCTGCTTCTCCAAACTGGGGGCGTGCTGACTGCCATTTACCTCTGGGTAATACACTATAGATAAGTACCTCATACAACCCCACTTCAAAAATAATCCAAACTATCCCTTTAAATGAAATTTGAGCTTGTAATCACAATATGTTGTTTATATGCAGACGTAGCCCAATGAGGTGTAACTTCACATGGCAAACAGCTGTTCAGTAGATCCAGTGGGGTTCCCTTTTCTTATTGAGGGATGTGGAGCAGCAGGTTTTCCCCCCGAGTCAACAAAATGAAGACATTTGGTTATAAGCAGTACGATCACCATGAACTTAAAGGGGGCACGTTTGAGGCTTCCACATTTTAGCCACGCATGAATTTGACTTCGACCTATCCCTCAGATAAAGCCGTCACTGTAAAAGCAATTACTATACCTGTGATATGGCTGTAACAATGGCAGTAATTTACTGCTTCAATATAGGTTTGGTATGTGTGTGTATGTGTGCGTGTGTGTGCGTGTGTATGGAATTACAAAGGGGTCAGCCCAGCCCTGAGTGAGAGTCGCCTGTGTCGGGGTGAGATGGATGAGGGGGTGGAGCCACCGACTCCGATTTACATCTGCTGATTGAGCTCTCACAAGAATCCTGTCACAACCCTGTCACTGAACATCGCCTAAAAATCCCATCATTCATCATGGCAGAAAAGCTGAGAATGATGGGATATGTAGTCTTCTCAATTAAACAGAAAACACTTTGGGGTTAGGAAATTAGGCCTCCATATCAGTTATTCCTCACATGAACGAACTTAACATCGGATTTTTTTTTTTTTTTAAACATGTGAGTTTATTATCTACTTTATTTATACATCCTGTGTCAATAATAGACTGTTTCTTCTGTTCACCGTGTTACTATTACGTGTTTTTATGGGTTTTGCAACCTAAATGGTGTGTGCACCCAGGTGTGTGCGTGTGTGAGTACGTGCATGTGCTCGTCTCACAGTGCAGCTGTGTTAGTGCAGCTGATTTATCTGTGCTGAGACAGAGGAGGAAAATTGGCATGAGCAGTCGCACATAAATCCCCCCACTAGGCTTCTGAAATATGGAGGCATTAAGGGAGCAACACAGATTTACACATTGCCACACTGTCTCTGATGCACACACACACACTTGGACACACAGATTTACATCCGCAGACACCGAAGGCAGCAGTTTTCTACCAAACTACAACAGCTCATACTCACCGCGCACATCATTATAACGTATGCCTATGAAAAAAAGGATAGGAATACTAACCACTGCATCCTTTCACTTTGATTGTGAATTATTTTTCAAATGCAAAACTGACCCATATCACTCTTGATTGTGTGTGTGTGCATGCATGGTGTGTGTGTGTGTGTGTGTTTCTATGCCGCTCCCCCCTCTTCCTAGTAGCCAATCTCTGGGGCTTTATTATAGGGTTTGACAAAGACTGTCATCGTTTAGAGAGAGCCCACACCCGTAAATCTCCCATGCTGCATTGCGGCCCAGCCTCTTATGCAGAAAGGACGCTCTCTTAGGCGCACAGACGCACGCACACACACGACACAGTCCAACACAAAGGAGACCCAGCACTCACAGCCAATTTACAGGAAAACGGCAATAACATTTTATCATGCTGGACTTGGGCCTGATAGAGCTGCCCTTTCTTTCAAATGTGTGTGTGCGTGTTGCTCCTTACCTGCACATGCAAGCAGACACACACACACACACACACACACACTCTCACACACACAGTTCTGTTCGTGGAGCTAATTTGTTGATCTCAGATGGAAGCACGGGCCGTCTCCAACAGAGCGTGACGTTCTCTTAGTGCAAGGAATGGCCACGCATGACAATTATGAGCACACACACATACACACCCTGCCTTTCTGCAGATCGTTCCCTCTCTTTCGGCTTTTCTTCTCCATCCCTATTTGCTGTATCTCCTCATTTCATTCTTTTCTTTTAATCCCTTCATTTCTCCTCTGCCTGCCGTAATTTCTGCACGCAGCCAACCAGTCAATGGAGGACGGGGATGAGAAGCTGTGGAGAGTAGCGGAGAGAGGCGGCAGTGATTTTAATGATGCACATGAAGATGAAAGGAGAGGAAGAAGAGGAAAGAGGCGACGTGGCCCGGGAAGGGATATGAGGATTTTACAGCTTACAGTTCACCTTGCACACATGTGTACCTGCACTCATTCATGCATTCAAACATGCAGTCACAAGTAGGAACAAAAATATTTGCGTCTTTATTCATTTTATGGGGAGAACAACGGGCAAATCAAAGGGCATAGCAAGACACAACCCTTTGCGTTGAGAGACAGAAATAGGTTCGCCACAACACACACGAGCACACACATCTCTCCCCTTTAAATGAATTGTGAGCATATGTTCCGATGAAGATTAAAGTTGGGCGATAAATGCGCTTGTTGCCTCCATAAATGGGACAGTAAATGCTTGTGTGTGTATATGTGCTCGTTAGCTCTTTAATGTAATAATAAATGGGGAATGGGTTGGGCTTCCTCTCCTGTGGCATCAGACGAGGACGAGGAGCTAATCGCAATGAAACAGACAGTTAATATCAGCGTTGCAAATGAACTCCACCTGCTAGAGCTCCCCAACACATAAACACCCTCCCCTCTTATCTCCATCTCCGTGCCTCTTGCTCTCACATTTCTTTAATGTGCAGCGGCATCGCACAGCCGCACTATGTCTCACCGTTTGTGTCTTTGTGTGTTTATCCATGTCAATCTTGTTAAAGCGTGACATGTCCTCTTCTCCACGCAAATTATCGTAGGCGAGGAACAGCACCACTGCGTCAGCTAATAACCACGGCCGTGTGTGTGTGTGTCTGTGTGTGCATGTGTGTGTGATGGGACCAGGAGGGGAACTTCATTGATTTATCGTTAACAGAGGACAACAGCTCCCCGTCAGCGTCTCTGGTCGCTATAACAAACGATCTGCGCGCTCGGACGCGCTTTATTGTAGCTCAGCCAGTAACCTTTTCAGCTGCTGACCCAGAACGCAGGGAGGGGCTGCCTGCTTGTGTGTGCGCAGAGAAATGGAGTTTGGGTGGGGGGGTGGGGGGGGGGGGGGTTGTGTGCGATGTCAAACATATGTCCCCCAGAGTCCTCAGACAGGGAGGTGTCAGCAGGGAAGACGAGGGGGTGGAAGAGGAGATGAGGCAGAGGAGAGGAGAAGCAGGATGGCGAGGGATGCTTTCAGACATAAACTAAAAAAGCCATCATGAGCTAGACTGCCATTAAAAAAATTGCAAGTTAAAACACATGTTCACACACGCACACACGCAGCGTCACTTATGCCACATTTCCAAAACACTTTGTTAAAAAAAAAAAAAAAAAACAAGCACTGGACACAAAAGAGACGAACGGTAAGGGAGGAGGGAGAGACATGGAGAGAGTGTAAACGCAATTCCCATTCTTAATTAGTTAGTAGACAGCTAATAAAAACTGTGGTAGTAATAGTAGAATGAGAGCCAGGTGGAGGGAGGGAGGGAGAGAGAGGGAGGCTGCTGGCCTTAAGGACCTATGATGGTTTAATAGTCATATTGAGAGCAGAATAGAGTTACAGGCCTGTAAGTAACAGTGAAGTGAGGCAGCCAGGGCTTGATGTGGTCCACTTTACACTGGCCTTTAAACTGTTAATATACAAAAGCTGCACTCCACAGACCGACACAGACGCTACAGTTACACCCTCTCCACTGTAATGGTTGGCACTTTGTTTCACTCCCTGCTTCTGTCTGTCTGGGTCTCACTTGCTTTTTGCTTCTTCTTATCAGAGCCTGGAGATTTGTCCTCTTGCATACGAAAGTAGGTTGTTGCAAAATGGGGCAGCAGAAGTAAGAGCGCACTTCTGTATACGTGACAGCATAGGTTTATGGCTCCCCTGTGCTGCTTAACCACTTTTCCTCCTCCTCCACTTTCTTTTTTTCCATGAAAGAGGGATGATGAAGGATAGATGTGCTGGTAAACATCAATACTGCATTAGCCAGCATTACAAAGCCTTCAGCCATTAACACTGAGAAATGGTCACAGCCTAGCATAAGGTTCAATGGGGGTCACTACAATCACCAGCCGCCCCACACCCATCTTTTTCCCCGTTTCTCTTTTGCTCAGTTTTGAAAATGAATTCCATAATTGGTGCTGCTATCCCTCCCATACCGTCTGTCCCATTTCCTTACGACTTCTTGCATAAATCCTCTTTCCTTTTCTGTCGTTGCCAGCAGTTTCCACCTTTATCTCGCCACATTATACTGAGTCATGTTGGATTAAATCATCAGCCAGAAGCCTCTTACACACAAGTAATACATGTATTCTTCTGTTTAGGACACATTTATAGTGTACTTCATACAAGGGAGAGTTCTGTGGCTAATACTGTCAAAGTTTTACCTTCTGCATCAGTGTGGTGGTCAACATAATCTTTTAGACATGAACACACACTATACCTTTACACCAGCAGTGCTCGTGTTAAAGAAAGACTGTTGCAGGGTCTATGTACCCAATGTGATCGTTTTACACTAATGATCGAGCCATGAATTTCCCTGTTACCAAGTCTGAAGGAGACGCTGACCTCTGTCTTCTCCTCCTTTTCCCAGACTGGGTTTGGACCCCAAGCTGCTGGCGAAGATCCTCAACATGTCCTCAGGTCGTTGCTGGTCCAGCGACACATATAATCCAGTCCCCGGCGTCATGGAGGGAGTCCCCTCTGCTAACAACTACCAAGGCGGCTTTGGAACCACACTAATGGCCAAGGTACAACCTGCTCCCTGTCTCATTGTCACGTTTCTTTTTTTTAATGATTATTTTTATTTTTGATCAATATCTTGATTCCTTTTGTTTTGCTTAATTGATTTTTTTCTGTTTGGTCTATAAAATGCCAGACAATTGTGAAAATTTTCAAGCGGACTTTTTTGTTTGGTCCATCCAATAGTCCAAAATAGATTTACAATTCACGAATACATAAAACATAAAAAAAATCCTCAACTTTGAGAAGCTGTAAGCAGCAAATGTTTGGTGTTTTTTTCCCCTAGAATAAAAAAGTAATTTATCAAAGGACATTTAATTTTCTGCTAATCGACCACTTATCTGTTTCTTTTCCTTTTTACTGTTTTTTGTTAGTCTCAACCCTATTATTTTGCTTTGTCTCACTTTTAACTGCTCTTTTGTCTTGTGTGATACTCCCACTCTCCTCTTCACCATCCCATCTGTGACTTATTGTGTGCCACTTAATTTTACTGTCACTGCTCCTCTGTGTGGGTCAATCTGTGTGTTATTTAGTGCATCTGGGCATCTGTTAATACACTTGCAGTGTGTGCTCTGCATACACAAGCTTGGGCTCAAGAAATGTCACAGAATTAGAAGAAACTCTCTCTCTCTTACAGTCATGTATATAAACAAGAAGAGATTATAATATTTGTCCATCTATGTGACTTTGTCTCTATGTCTCTCTTTCTAGGATCTTGGTTTGGCTCAAAACACTGCGACCAACACTAAGACACCCATCCCTCTGGGTTCCCTCGCCCACCAGATCTTCCGAGTCATGTGCTCCCGCGGCTACGCTAACAAGGACTTCTCATCCGTCTTCCAATTCCTACGTGAGGAGGAAGGACAGTGAATGGAGGGGGAAGCACAGTTGACTGTGATGTTACCATACATAAACACACACACACACACACACACACACACACACACACACACACACACACTACAACGACAATTACACACCGACACCCCAGTGCCCCTTATCCCACTATGCTCAGGAGAGACTAAGGCCTTGCCCTCAGGCTCAGATCGGCGGTCCAATTAACATTCTGTATGTCGGCACATGCCCCATTGTTGCATTAGGCTGAATCATATTTTCAATTCACATCTCTCTCTCTCTGCATGGGGGAAATGCTAAAACTGACCTTAGATCAGTATCTAGAGACAAAGCAACTCTCTTCCCAGTCTGGGCTGAGAGGCCACAGTGGAAAATGAGAGGTAGGATGAGGCACTGCTGGTGTTTATGTACCAATGCAAATAATACATGGTTTTTGAGGAAGATTGATAAGTAATAACTGCATGATTGTTAAAAGTTTAAGTACGCTTTTATCGGGTTTGTGGTTGTTGCCTGCTGTTACCCATATGACTCGGACCTGTCCCTGTTAAATGACACAGGACAGAAAAGAAAACGCAAGCTACCGTAGGGATTGACATAGTGATGGAAATTTCATTGAAGAGGAGTGCAGGAGAGTGCAGAGTTTAGTTTACTCTTTTTTCTACTGGTGAAAAAAAAATCCCATAATCACAGCACTACATCAAAGGCAACTAAAACTGGCCACACTGTGGGCTCAAAGTTCATTTGTTACATGTTTTTGTCAGGAGGGTGGTGTCAGTCGTTTACCTAGTAATGACCTGAGTCATACTGCCAGCACTTACTTTCATTTGATTTCATTTTTCAGTCATCCAGTGAACTTCTACCTTGTGGATACACTAATGTTACAGTAGTTTCATGTTTAAGCAACACGTACGTCACTACTCACAGGACCGGACCACCTCTGCTTGTTTAAATACTGTGATATACTGTATATCTGGTTATTTTTACACTGTGTGCGTCGCAGTGCGATGTGTCGGGCCATTTTGGTACGGTTACAGAATCTCTTTGAACTTACCTCTATTCTTGACTGTCTACAGCTGCTTATTGAGCCACCGGAGTATTATTTTGTGACCAGCACTGTTTGAATTTTATACTGTTCACTACACAAGATATTGTTCTCATTGTCAAGCACTTTCTCTCGCCCGCATCGACTTAAATCAAAGTCTGTCCTCACATTTCTCCTCTCTCTCTCTCTCTGTGTCTCCCTCTCTCTCTCTCTCTCTCTCTCAGCTTGTACAACAAATGTGTAAAGTGTAAGCGAGGAACAGTTCCTCCCTGCTCTGAGCATCATGTACATAATGTATATTTCATATTGTTGCGTCGTACTCAAGAGGAGTCCAAATGGGCTGTCATTTTTTTTTGTAGTAAAATTCATGAATAGTGTCTACAGTTTGTCTTTGCTCTGTGAAACAGATCCTCAGTCACTCTGTAGCCTAAAATAAAAGATTTTCAGTGAATTTGATTCTTTGTCTGGTTTTGTAAGCGCAGGACGTTGCTGAAGATGTGGCACTTTTTATTGAAGGTATAATTTATTATAGCTCATGTAATTATTTCTGTGTTGAGGTAACTGACATATTGTGCTTAGAATAAATTTTGTAAGTGATTAGTGGAGTAGGTGCAGAGCTTTTGAGAGTGGCTTTGTGGCCATTTTACCTCTTAATGGATGAGAACAGACCCCAAAATTGTTAATACTTAACATACATGTCAAACCTATTGTGTGTGTTTGTCCAAAGTAAATAGTGTGTAAGTAAAATTTATTTGTATAGCACTTCTCACAGAGAGAACTCAAAAAGGATTAAAACACAAACCAAGAATACATACATACAAACATACAGAGACACAAAATGAAACAGCAGCAGTTGTTGCAAAACTAAATCACTTAAGACAAGTTGAAGAATGCCAGCCCATAGAGGTAGGTTTTAAGGTGCTTCTTAAAAACTTCAACAGATGCTGCGGCTCTCAAATTCTGTGGGAGGGCATTCCACAAACTGGGCGCAATGGACTCAAAAGCCCGGTCACCTCTAGTCCTGAGCCTTATGTGAGGAACTGCCAACAGGCCATGATCGTCCTACTAGGAGCGTATACATGCGGCAGGTCAGACAGATACTCAGGTGCCTGACCATGAAGGGCTCTATATGTTAAAACAAGGATTTTGAACTGGGTCCTAAAGCTGACAGGAAGCCAGTGTAGGGAGGCCAGGACAGGAGAAATGTTGCAGTTTTTGGATGATTTGGTGAACAGCCTGGCAGCACCATTCTGCACCAGTTGAAGGTGATCTACAGAAGTTTTACTGAGACACATGAAAAGAGAATTGCAGTAATCCAGACGTGATGACACAAAAGCATGAATGATCATTTCCAGTTCAGCATATGATACAACAGATCTCAGTTTTGCAATGTTTTTAAGGTGGAAAAAGTATGTACGGGTCAATGCATGGATGTGTTTATCAAAGTGCATGGCCTGGTCAAAAATAACTCCGAGATTTCTCAGGTTAGAGCAGATATTTGAATTCAGGGACCCAATACAGCTAGCCACCTTAGAACCAGTACAGTAAGGATGCCATGTTTAATTTAAAATGAACGTTCATGCACCCACTTTATTTAACTACCTGCTGAAGACATGTCTGTAGCTAATCCCTGGTTATACCGGAACAAGACTGGTGGTTCTGTTAGGCTGTATTTAGGCACAGTGGTGCTTTGATCTCGATTCAAACATGCTGATACACTGCTCATAAAAATTGAGGGAATACTTAAATCACACGTGAGATCTTGATGTACTCTTAACTGATGTACATTGTATAATTTGTTGAGAACAAAATGATGTAATAACGGTTTGTGGAAACCAAAATCATCAACCCACTGAGGGCTGGGTTCAAAATCACACCAGAATCAGTCAGGAAGGATAACGAGCAACTGTCTATGGCCACCACATGTAAAACATTCCCTTTTGGGGGGTTGTCTTGCTTTTGCCTCTCCATCATGTGACGATTAAGTGTCTTCTTAATTTTTTGAGCAGTGTATTAGCAGCATGTTCACCATTTTATAGAGTACTGCTGTGGCTGATGTGAATGGCAAAGGTTTTGTAGGTATTTGGTCATAAACTGAAGTGGTGGATAAATTTACATTTTGTTAGATAAAATGTCAGCAAAGTGATTACAACTCATCCTGTGCCATATTTCATGTCATTAATACAAGTTGTATTACTTTCAAGTAAATTTGACACAAAATGTGTAGTTATTTTTTATTTTCAGACCTCCTCAGAACTTAAAAGCCTGAGTCCATTTGACATTAAGTTTCTAAGTTCATTATGAGTTGAGTTCACTCATCAGATTTTTTTTCTTTAAAAACACAATTAGTGTATTTGGAGTCTTCCCAGCATAGCTAAAAGTCCACAGAGACCTTTCTTTTTTTAGTTGGAGGAAAGCAGACATGATGGAAACTTGTGTATCAATGAGAATCACTATAAGGGTCAGCATTCCAGCGAAGAAGCTGATAAAATGTAAATGTAATTCATCTTTAGTTCATCTTACTCACATTTGTAAGGCAGCAGGGAAACTTAAACTTTTCGAGTTTAACTAGCTGGAAAAGTTTTTACAGTGTGGCAGAGAAGGAAAAGTCTGGTGATCATCAGTTATGATTTATCCATGGGGAAACATGAATATCTGAAAAGAATTTCATGGCAATCCATCCCATAGAGACCCAGATATATCCCTAAAAACCCCAAATGCCAGTCTGCTAGAGAAATAATCTGATGGTCACTAAAGACACTGGGATTTAGCCACTGGGGACCATGAATAATTGTTCAACATTTCAAGGCAATCTATCCAGTAGTTGTTTAGATATTTCAGCCACTGACATCATTTAAATCAAGGGTCTAGGGATATGTCCTTATCTGTACAGTTTGTGAAGCCCTTCAGGGACAAGCTTGTGTTTGGCCCCTTACTTAAGAGGTAAAATGACCAACCGGACAATAACACTGAATATTGTTTAATCTTTTAGTCTTTCAACTGGCTCCATCTTACCATGCGTGTACTTATCTTGGTCATCTCGGTCCATGTTTCAGAGACAGTTAAACAGACGTATTCATTTGGATTTTGCTAATATCCAGCCACCCTGCTCCTCAGTGGGCTGTTGTTTCATTGTTTCTCCAAAGCCTTTCAGCAGGCGCTCATATAAAGCTTAACGTCAGTCGGGGAGAAATAGCAGCACTAATCTCAGAATGATGCCCTTATTTCCATCATTACAATGAAATGAGGGGAAAGAAACAAATGCGGTTTTGTTTTATTTTACTCCCTTTTTTTTCGGAGGGCTGGTGTTCCTTCGCGACATTTTATGGAGCTGCTGTCGTCTAAGTGGCAGCCACAGTTGTAGCAGACTGCGGCGAGCCGTTGGTGGCAGGGGTTGTGTCGTGGGCTTGTGACTCACTCTGTTATTGTTCCTTGGGAAGTATGCACTTGCCTCATCTGCATGCTTCGAAGATTAAGATTCAAAGTACTTCTAGGTTTAAACTAAGAAGCCTTTGATATCACAAACTGTGTTTCTTCCCATGAAAAAGCTGTCAGGCAGGACTTAGTATCTTTAAGCCTCCAGCACCATCTTGGCCTCTGCAGACAGCAGACTCTGGTCTTCCTGAGGTCTAGCTAAAGAAGAGCTACGCCTCTGGCCTGGCCTGCTGAATTAGGCAGCGTAGCTGATTCATATTTGGGTGTTTTAATTTGCCTGTGTTTTATAGCAGGCTGCTGAGCCGGCGGTTTCCTCATTAAAGGACACATGAAAGCAGGCTGTAAAGGAGCCTTGGTGAGACCGGCCTGCGCTGACGTCTGAAGGGGACGCGAGCGACCGAAGGACCGACCGACTCCTGAGCCAGCCGGTCTGAGCCGGAGGGCCTCACCCACTCAGCCGGGCAGCCAGTGGTGGGACTCCAGACACGCCACACTGAATTGCATCCACACCAGGATACGACACCAGTCTGATGTGTCAGCAGGAGTTCACTGTTTGATGCAGGCTTGTGTTTGTATTGTGGTATTGGAACAATAGTCCAGTCCAGATACAGAATATATTGCATTATTACTTTTTCAAGCATCACGCAACCTTTAACTAGTGTAGGAATTAAATTTCCGTATGTAATACACAGATGACCAAGTTCCTATTTCTGCTGGTGTGTTCTCAGACTTTGAAGTTAATCACCCTCCTGGTAAATCCCCCCCTTTCTGCCATTTAGACAATAAAACAGCCTCCACTCTGGGAGTTGCTGCTTTGATAAATACCTGAGGCAACAGCGTCCATTATTTCACCATTATAACTGCTAGTGGATCCTCTCGGCTGTTTAACGACTCGCTCTTTAAGGAAGTAAGAGCGGAGAGGTCACAGCACAGTGAGGGGGGCGGCAAGGCTCCTCTAAGCACTCCGTGATTCATATCAAACGCACGTTAAGTGGCATGTGGCTAAATTAGTGGCTGGTATCTAGCAGGTATAATAGCTCGCCCGGCGGTGCGTAACGAGCCACTGTCTCACTGTGTAGTAATGTGGCCTTGATATCTTTTACATGAAGCCACCAATAATAGTCAGGCCATTTAGCCTTAGCCCATATCCACACCCACGGCGCTGGCACATCAGCACAACACCCACACAAGTCTTCTTCCTGTTTTGTAGACAACATTCCCCCATCCTGAGTCATTGGCTCCGCTTAGGTTCATTAGTGAAGATAATTCTATTGCAGACAGCGGGTCAGCACATAACATGTCACGACGACAGTGAGGCACATAACAGCAGCTAATTATAACTATGAAGTCCTCATTAGAATATCTATGGGGGTGTAGTTAGTTGTTGGGAAACACTGGACCCACTACTTGGTTTAAATGTTGTATCTCAACATTATGAGTGTGGATATGTGGGAGAAAGGACCCCATATAATCTGCCCCTGCTTGTCTTGTCATGCTGTCTTGTTCCCACTCACTTCTCCTGCCTTTGTTACTCGCTCAAAGCTGGACATGTGTTCAAGGGCGTGCAAATAGTTTAATCAATGTGTCCCCCTTCTAAGATGTTAACATCCCTGCTATCCTCCAACATTATATTGATTCATTTATACGTCCCCATCCTGCTCTGGATTTCTCTTACTGCCCTTTCCTCCTCTTTCACAGTACACTTCCCTCTTCATATTACCCCCCACACACCCTCTGTCACCTGTGAGTAACGACAACACGCACACGCTATTCATCACACACTTCTGCACATGCTCAGTAGCTCTTCATTATATTAATTACTCTCATTGGAAGAGTGATCATCAGCTCCGTCAGAATCCATCATGGCCCGGTTCCCACAGAGACCCAGGCCCAGTAAATTATCACCAGTGTTGGTACCAGGGCTCCGGCCCCGTAGTTCCCATCGGACACACCAGGGTGGGCCCTAAATACCCAGAGGGGTGCAGCTCCCACTGAGCCACATTCATCTCTGCCACCAGCTGAGGAAGAAGGTAGCTGTGAGGCCAGTTTCCAGAGGCGCCTCGTGCTGTTTCAGACCTGTAATGGGCGAAGGCAGGTGAGAGCAAAGTAAAGGTAGTGTGATCCAGGTCTTGGCAGTCAGAAGGGAATAACACGTTGTGTTTTACAACAACCTCTGGAAAGATGCATGAGGATCTCTCGATTTATCTGTGTGTGGTAATAATGGTTTGAAATGAAAAATGAGATTGAGTCCAAACAAATGTATAAACTGCAGCGAATCAGCCAGCAGACTATGAGGGAAACCACCGGGTCCAGTTCACAACAAGCATGCTCTGTATGGTTCATCACACTGTGGAACTGAAGATGAGATGCACACTAAGAAAATTCGGCTTGACCTAAATATTAGTGATTTGGGATCCAACTTTGTCTTCCAATGCTAATACCTCCACTCTAATAATCCGAAACCAGTGCCCTCTTCTTCCCACATTAAAAACCTGTCATTGGAATCATTTTTATGTACAGTAACATGAGGCCAGGGACTGCTGTGGCACTAAAAACTGAGTCAGTGGGTGGCCATGACTGAATGAATGTAAATGATAGCAGAGGCCCAGTACAGTATAATGACATGGTTGACGAAACTGTGAATCGTTAATATCATGCCTAATAAAATCTGGTGTATCGGTTCAATTTCTGGAAAATTGGAATATGTTTTAGTGAGTATAATTTAGACTAACTCTAGAAACAACCACATAGGCAAGCATTTATTGGTGTGGACATTTGATAGCTTGCAGTTACTTAGCTGTTATTATATTGCCTGTAAAGGGCAAAATGTAGTCTCAGCTACTTTTTTCACACGTTTATACAGAAACTGTTAGAAAAAATTTAATTGAGAGAAATTACATTACTAGATAGTGTAAAGAAAGCGAGTGATCTTTGCTAAAGGGACTGGAATTACGCGCATTTTAAAGGTCTGTTGTGTAGGATTTAGTGGCATCTAGTCTGCAGAGGTAGGAGAACTATGGTGGCTGACATGAAAGATGCCCCTAAGTCCTAAAAACTGGCTTTTTAAAGGGTAAGGCTGGTGATTTTCTTTATTTTTGTTGTCGTCAATGAGCCCCATGAAAATATCAAGTACTCCTCAACTTCTCTGGCCCATGGCTCTCAGTTCCAAGCCAATTGTCTCCCACTTAATAGGTGAAATAAGGCTAAATACTTTCCTAAACCAGTTTGTCAATGTAGGTTTTTAGTGGGATTGACTCAAATCAGATACAGAGCCCATGTCCATTGTGGCCCATTGATGTGTTTTTTAACTGTTTTTGGACAACAGTGGAGGCCTAAGGCACAGAGGACCCAACTACATCAGCTTTAGCTTGTTAGATGCATCAGCTCACTGCTGGTTTTGGTCTTTTCATTGGATTAAAGTTGACAGTAGGAAAAATGTAGAATATCATCAAACTTCACTCTTAAATTTATAGGTCGTCTAAAGGCAGTGTGAACCCTTAAGGCCCCAAAATGGCAAACCAATATCAAAGAACTAGTGGCAACGAAGGCTATCTGTTGTGTCGCCTCACATCACCTGTGTCTCGGCCAAAAAGTTGCACTTTATCAGACCGGAAAGAATGCAGCCGATGACCAACTAGCATATACATTCTGCACCTGCGTGAGAGGACATAACTCTCCATAGTAGCAAGCGGCGGTAATCTGTTTTCGTGAAGACAGACAGGATGAAATAAAGACGCTGGCAGTTAGCACACAACTGTACTGCCTATCAAAGGGATTTCATTCATCGACGGGCTCCACCAGCTCAGCCGAAAAACAGGTGACTCGAGCCAACTAGTGCCAATGGTGCAGCGCGCCATGCAGACACGCTGCATAAACAAGGGCTACAGGCGCTCACCAACTGCCCAACATTGACCAACATTTGACTGTCAGCTTGGTGTGTTAGGGCCCTTATACAGTGGGGAATACAACACAATAATGAATGAAACACAATCTGAAATCCACCACTTACCTTGCACGATCTCTCTGATTTAAAAGAGAAGACTACTGAAACACAGTTCAGGACTGCAGCACCATTTAAAATGCTAACAAAAAATTTTAAAGGCTCACTCTAAATACACCAAACTCCAGCCTCAAGATGTCCTGAGCATAGCAACTCTGTGATGGCCTCATCTTGCTCTGCTTAAAGCTCTCTTCATGGCCAATTGACCTGATAGCTCACTCTTGTCTCTTGCTAATTGAACAGAGAAGGAACGAGGGAGAGGAAGAGAGAGAGAGAGAGGCAGAGGAGGAGAGAGAAAGAGAAAATGAGGGGGACCGAGGAGGGAGGAGTGATGTGATAGAGGACAAGTGAGAGGAGAGAAGCGAGGGGTGGCGTAGCATGCAAGGCCTCATTGATTAGGTG
The DNA here is from genome assembly GCF_011397635.1 of Epinephelus fuscoguttatus. Lineage (NCBI taxonomy): Eukaryota > Metazoa > Chordata > Actinopteri > Perciformes > Serranidae > Epinephelus > Epinephelus fuscoguttatus. Next base: position 27,527,420 of record NC_064768.1, read on the forward strand.
GTGAGCGGTGCAATGTTTCTCTCCTGACGCTTACACGCATTAAAGCTACATAAACACCCATAATTGGTTCGTTTAGAGCGGAGTGGAGGCAAACAGCACACACACACACACAATCATTGTCAATATGTGCGAGGAATATATATGGAGAAAAGAGGAGCAAAATTAAATGCTCATAAAAAGGCATCTCTAGCTTGCAGAGTGGTTGGTGTGGGTGAAAAGATGCCCATGAATGTGCATGCCTGTGTGTCACATGTCCCAGTGCTGTACTAAGCAGGAATGATAAAACCATCCTCAGAGATTGGGGATGACAATAACATTCACTTCAGGGAGAGGAAAGAAATGGGAGGGATGCTGCTGACTGTGACAAATTAGCTCTCAAATACCGAGGTCGTGGATTGGCTGCTGGCGTCAGGAGGGAGAGATACGGTTGGCTGGCTGAGTTGATGGATAGTTATTATGCCATTCTAATAAAAGAAGATGCAACTTTGGGGCTTTGCAGTTCAATGATAGTTGTGGCGGCACTGTCATATGGGATCATGCAAAGTGTGTGTGTTCATGTGTGCATTTGTGCAGTTTGTCTACATCCTGGAACACACAGTAACACACAAACGTGGTGGAGCATTATAAAAAAATTAGACAGTAAGATCAGTGCATGCTGCAGCACTGATGTCAATGAGCCTTTCTCTGTTCTTGGATGACAGTGTGTGCGAGAGGCAATATTCAGGGTGTTCCCTGTGTCCCGTAGCGCCATATCCATCAGGTCATAAGACCCCCTGTCAGGGCGTAACCAGCACCCCCTCCTCCTGCCCCACCCCAGAGGGTCGTGTCACTGGCTGAATGGAGCGCTCCCTGGACATGGAATGATGGGATTCCTCGGTCTTGGCTGTCATCTCTAATCCGACACTCTCACCCACACAGCTGAATCTTCATCTCTCTCTCTCAAGCTGTGCACTGCACGCCCGTCCGCTCACACACACACACAAACATACACACACTCAGTGAACTTTCTCCCTCTATTTTCCTGCACTCTGGGCCACAAATAAATTTGCATTCACTGCCAATTCAGATGCTGTATCAACATCGCTGAATCTACATATTGTTGACGTGTCCAGGTGCTAAGTCACCATTATGTCTCTCTCCAGCACAAACACACACACACACACACACACACACACACACACACACACACACACACAGGAGAAGGGGCAGGCAGGTCACAGTGGCCCCAGAGCACTGGACTGTGCTAAGCAGGTAAATATAGCGAGGACAGGCTTTATTGGAATAGAAAAAGCTCTGTTACTGTCACAGGTAAGCATGACCGATTGGGATGGATCTTTACCTCCACGGCCAGAGTCCAACACTCGTCCTCAGCTATTCTGAGAAGCCTCCACACTCCTGTCTTTTCTGTTCCAATCCTAAAAGAACAAACGCCTCTTGAGGCTATTTTTCCTTGAGTTTTCATTATTTCACAGTTTACAAAGGGGTTGCTGGCGTGACTTCATGAGTGTTTGTGTGCACCCTTTTTAATTTATTACAAATGTTCTTGGTCTATAAAAGAAGGAGGAAGGTGTTCGTATGTCATGCCTTCCTAATGTAACTGCCCAGCCGATTACCGCCTTATTGCCTCCAAATCAATACCGTCGAGTGGGTGAAAAATAAGTCTTGCCTCATCTCAAGTCACCTCAGCATCTGCCCTGCACGCACACTCGCACAGACACTGTTAATGCATGCATTTTCACATGCATGTTTATTATAGTGTAGAGGCTGTTGTCAAATGGAGAAATAAAAGGGTAGAAATAGAGAGATGATGCGAGAGATGTGGAGCCCAGGTTGTGTAATCTCTCTGGCCTTGTCACCGCCGCTGAGCCTACACACAAGGAACCATCCATCCTCGATCCTCTAAAGCTCATTGATCCTATCAACATCCAGACGGAGTAAGGAGGCCCCGCTCTTCCCCTCACATCACCCCACACTCACTCTATAACTGGGATCAATATTGATTATCATCTTTAAACTGCCTGTCTTTGGCTGTGTGCTTCAGGAGCTGCTGTAGCCTGAAGGTACTGAGGTTTGAGGAAATAATAAAAGGCTGTGAGGACTTTTGTTTTGGGCTCATTTTTGGGGGTTTTGTGACTTAAAGTAGAGTGGAAATAAAGCACCGGAAATTAAATAGAGAGACAAATGTTAGAGAGTTGTGAATATGAGGCAAATTCAATACTGTAAAGTCGTTTTCTTGTTTGTAAAATGCACCATGAATAACCGTATTTGTGTATTTTCTCTCTGCATTGCTCTGAACTCATCAGTAGCCGACTGCTGCACACTTTTGCCACCGAAGATACGAACATGTAAGCATCAGTATCCAGCTCCCTTCTGTCCTCCTCTCCCACCCCACACGTCTGACTCCATCCCGTCAATCATACCTCTCAGATAGCCCCATGATCGCAATCGACACTCAAATGATGGAAGTGAATAAAACTCATTACTGACAGTCAGTGTGAGTCATGGCCAGGCATTAAAAGTTGCGTCTGGCCCGCAGCCGTTCATCCCTCAGCCGTGCTTTATGATGGGGAGACCTGGTCGGGTTCCCATCGCCTTTCTGCGCCAATCTCCATCAATCCACCACACCTACAGCTACCCCCACCTCCCCTGGACTTAATGCACCTTGCATTCCCAGACATTTAACCACTTTTATCCAATTGGTGGGAGAGTTTTTAGTTGTGGGGTTTGGGCGAGGGGTGTCATAGAAGTCTTGGTGTCTGGGGTTGCAGATGTGGTTGTTGTAATAAACCAAACGAGCTGCTGCTTTTTTATTCCTAATTTAACACCCATTGCCAGTCTCTGGAACTTCAGACTAATTATTTCCCACACTGGTAAAGACGATGGTTGGATAAAAAAGACCTCTGGGCGGCCATCATACTGCTGCTGTCTACACTGCTCACCTGCCTGTATTAACCACTGCCCAAACAAGTCTTTACCCAATGTAAACTAAGCCAGACCAGTGAGTCACCCGCCGCCTTAGACCTACTCCTAACTGGTCCTGTCCCAATAAACCCAGTACAGAGAAAGAGCAGTGTTTACAGAAACACAGGAGCGGCTCACCTCTGATCTGCCCTGTGATAGGGGAAAAAGAAAAGAAAGCGAGGGAATGAGAGAGAAGGACAGCGAGGAAAGGAGACGCCAGGGGTTACATGATTGCAGGACAAACTCATAAAAGTTCCATTAACCCGCGAGGAGTTAAAGAGGCCCTGTTTTCATCCAGCAGACAGCCGTCACAAACAGAGCATCACCATAAACCGTGTCCTCCTTCCTTACCGCCATCTCTCTCTTGATCTCTACAGCATGCGCTCCCACAGTGTCTTTGTCTTGCTCTCAATCATCCATCCATTTGTTTTCTTTTTAAAATATGTCACTCATTTCTTCCTTCCTATTCACATTACAAATACAGTTCTGTAAAACAAGGACTCCTTCCTCCTTAAACTCTTCTTTAAACTCTTCCTCCCTGTCTTTCCCTCCCCCTTCTCCCCTGACCAAAACAGGACACCCTTGTTACGCCCTCTCCCCCTCTTAATCTGGGTTCCTGGTCTGTGAGTCACAACCTGAAGACGCCACAGGTCTGTCAGCGTCAGTCTGTCTGTCTTATTAAACCAGCTCGCCATTCATCCATGTCTATTCCCTAACTGCTTTCAGGTTGATCCAACTGCTTTTAAGAGAAATTTGCATCAAAACGTGGCCCTTCTGTGTGAGGACATTTTGCTGATTTAAGTGGTAATCTGAGATTCCATTGTTTTCATTTTGTTGCCATCTTTGGTATTGAGCTCAGCTCTGCTCACCTCTGCACTTTCCAGCGTTCACTTTAAATCCACTCTTTTTCTTGCGCTTTCTATTTCCTTTCTATTGTTGCAATATGCTAACCCAGCAGCTCTTCTTTGACTGATTACCAAACCACTATGGCCTCTGCCAGAAACAAAACACATCACTTCCTGTTCGCCAGGGGAGACCCAAGTAACACTGTTTTCTCGAACAGGGTCCTGAACAGACCTAACTGTGTTATATCAATCAGTTGTTGGTAATTAGTTTTATTACCTAAAATTCAGGTATACTTCGTACAATTATTTTATCTTAGTCTTCACTAATTATGAATTAAAGGCTGTGGAATTTTTTTAATGCAATCATAAAAACAAATCATATTCATCAGTGTAAGCTTTACTTATTAAGAAAGTCTCATTAAGATTTTATTCTTTGCAAGAGAGACCTGAAAACAAACTGCATATTTACAAGATCACAAGATGACTGAGTTACACAAAATCTTCGAACACATACACTAATTCAAATAATCAGATATTAATAAAATAACATGAAGTCCTTTAGAGCACCGTGTGTCTCTAACTATTTAATATGCAAGAAGTAATAATGACAGAAAAGCCAAAAACGCACCAAACATATGTTTTTTTTCTGCTGTTATGAAAAATAAATAATATAAGATGATATTCAAATAACATCTTAATATAAAACATGATCTTATCATCAAGGTTAATGCATCTACAGAAGAGTCATGACTACCATTTTAGCCTGACTCCTGCAGCCATATGTGTATAACCTACCTTTAGCAGATAGTTTTATTTACTTCGTGAAATGATCCCGAAAAGCCTGATTATGGAGATATTTTAGCCCTGAATACACACACACACACACACACACACACACTGCTGACCCCACCCCCACCTTGTCAATCAAAACAGTTTTATAGTTTCGGGGAGGTCAGCTCGCAGCCAAACAGTGTGAGTGTTCTTTGAGATCATCCATTAAGACACTAAGCACAGGCTCTTAGCTCCTCTTCTGATGCTCGCACTATCTGGTACCACTATCTCCTCTGCTCCTTTTCCCATGGTGTAACCTTACCTCCCAAACGTATCTTGCCTCAACACACACTCACACACAACAAACCTTTGCTGCTTGGTTGGCACTTGCATCAAAATGCACATCTTTAGTATGAGCTGCTCCATTTGGAATCTAAACCTCTACTCCTTAGTTACTGCTGCTGTGCCCGTCAAGCTCTCCATTCATGCACAATACATACAGTTTACACTGATGTCTGGAGCCGATTAACCACACAAACTTTGCTGTACTTTTTTGAAACAATGGGTCCTTGATTTCAGACAGAGGGAGACGAAATAAGCCACTCATTTTGAGCTAATGTCCCCTGCACACTTTAAAAAAACGTCTTTTAAAACAAGGTCTTAATGATGCACTTGATAGCAACATGCAAATCATGCTTGACAGTTTGCAGATGAAAAGTCAATATACTCACCAGTCGCTAATATGTGTGGAAGGCTTGGAAACAAACAGTATTTTCTTGTATTGCAGTGCAGAGCTACTTAAGCCTCAGTTATGTTTTCTGCATGGAAGATGGAAGAGACATGAGCAGATGCAGACTTATGAGGAGGAAATGCTTGGATCTTTTATACTTCATGTGAGTTTCTTCTCAGGGCAAACTGATACTGTCCCAAACTGTAGGGGGCAGTGCATCAAAAACTCACATCTACAGCATGGTTCTCCATTTTCTCTGTCCATTTGTGTCCTTAGGAAGTGCCCCAGGCTTTATTTTCATAGCGGCCAAACTTCCAGGTCTGTCCTGTGATGTGTCCCATAGACTTAGATTGTGAAAGAGACATCTGTTAATTAGCGAAATGACTTGTTTCACTATTGGAATTTCACCCACTTGCTTTGATAACAGTTTTTAAGTCTATCTGAGCTGCAAGATTAAATAATTTGTATACCCATTCAAGTTAGCAGAGGGCTAAACCAGGAATTAGCTGCTCTGCTCGGGAAAGTCTGTAATGCGCTTGCTCTGTGGGCCCAACGATGCCGAAGATCTGGGTGACTTTATGGCCGGGAAGTCAAACTTGCACCACTGAGCAAATTTCATAGTAATGAATGGGGCCCTGCCACAAACGCTGTATCCAGTACTCTTTATATATCGTTGGCACGGATGAGCGAAAACCCACTGCACAAGACCTCTGTGAAGGGGTGTGTCTGATGGTGTGCAACACTTTGGCTGTGGACACTTGTGACCATTGCAGATGCATCAATCTTAAATTAAGCTTAAGTATAATAAGGGGAAAAACCCTCTTATTAGCATTTTCACACTGTATTCCCCAAATACAGTAAGGGACAGGACTGAGCTGTTTATGTTAGCTTACACGCTGATAGCATCTAGGACTGGCTCCCATATGGTAGGGGCTTGTTAAGACTCGCAGGCAAAAATGGAAGAAAAAGCTAACTCCAGATTCCAGATTCTCGTTTGTGGTTTCCCCTCGCTGTATTTGCATTTCCTCTGCGCTGTACCTTTTGGATTCCTGCTTGTAACGTTCTGGCACCTAGTTGCAAACTTTTTGTAAAGCTCCAACCTCACCTAAACGACATACGTCCATCCCCGTTTATCCTGTCCACATCTTTATGAGGTCACTACACTTGACCTTCAGGTCAGCTGCACATACGTTTGAAATGTGAGCTTTTCATGTTCGGTAACATCACCAAACCGCAGCCATTGGTCAGCAGCAGCTGGAGGTCAGCAGGACGACTCAGCACTTCAGCCTGGTGGGGGATGGGGGGGGTTGGAGTCAGAAGGACAGGGGGTTGGGAGATGGAAGAGCGGAGAGAAGGGGAAGCCCAGACACCTCGGTCCCCCTGGAGAGGACCAGTGGGCTGGGTGTGACGGTCATGGGACGTGGGCATAATGAGGATACATCACTGCAGCAATGAGGTGCTCTATCACGGGCACACACACCAACAAGCAGGCACACTCCGACTGTACACCCACACCACCAATGGCCCACACAGACGTCAGATTACCATCAAACCTCTGAGCTGATCATAGCAGAAGACGTCAGATAAGCCTCAACTTCAAGCCATTCCCACTGTAAAAGACGACATGCTGCAGTTTGAGTGATGCAAGTTCAGTGTGACTGTGGGAACGGGCTTTTTCTTATACTCTGGAGTCTGTTTGATGATTCTCTGGGAAAGAAGGGGCACAACTTTTCCTGTCGCTTTCAGCCACCGCCGTTGCCGAGCAGTAAAGCGGCCAGCGTGCAGTAAAATAAAATGAGGTGTGGAGAGAATTGGACTGATCTGCAAAGCCATTGGCTGCCGCGAGGGTCGTAAAATAATAACACTCTGTCGTAAAACAAAGTGCTTATTAAATCATTTTAAACAATATCGCGCGATGTGGTGTGCTCTGTGAGCCGTTCCACAAAACAAAAAAAGATCTCATGGGGAAAGCAGCTGAACAATCAAATGAAATTTAATAAGTTGATCATCATCACAACGCTGAGTAAGACTTTTGGGAGGCCTCGGTGGCTGAGATCCTCCCAGCACTATCAATAAAGTGACACTTGGCCATTATGTGGCCATTACTTGGACTTTAAGTGACTATTGTACATCAGAGGAGCAAAGGAGCCTCTCCTGTATTACTAAACTGAGCCTGTGGTTTTTCTCTCTGTGTGGTGGTGGGGACAACATACATAACAGTGCATAAGCTCATGCATGAGAACTCACAGTGTAGCAGCATGTCATATATTGGATTTTCAACCCAAAGTAATGACACTTGGAGACTTTTCTTCACGTTGGTGGCCTTGTGGGCATGTACACACAGAAACACACACATGTCCTGATGCCTTTACTATCTGCAGTCATTCTTTCACGCTTGCTGGCTGGTGAACTTTAACTTTTGCTGCACTGAGCTGCAGTAAATGGATTTCTACTACAGTTAGTGAACTAGAGTGGGGCCTTGTGAGGACTGTAAGTCTGACAGGAGGTTCCATATGGATTTATAAGAATGTAGAGCTACGCAGTTCAGACAAACTCCACTGTAATTAGGAAATTAACATTGTCAGCTAAGTCAAATGGATTAAATTGCTTTGCACAAAAGAATCTACTAAACGAATATAATTTGATTAAGCTACAGTGTAAGTGTTACTTAGAGTGCAGTGTATGCTTGCCTCATGTCAGGAGAGCATCATCATCATTGAGTTAGTTAAAAGAAACTGCATTTCCTGCCTTCCCTGTCCTCTTACCTTGGCCATTGAACCAATTCAGTTCTTGCACCAACAGTGTATCAAACAATTTATCATGCACTTAAAATACAAAGGTGCTTGTTTCGATAAAGACCACTCATGCATTATCTTAATTAGATGATTTTCAGTCAATGCACTGCTCCGGTACCACGTTATCTGTGGATGAACTCGAAAGATGTTTCACACAGGGCTAAAATGACAGTTTTCCTCGACAAAAAAAATCTTCTTCTCCACTCTAAAACAGTAACCTACACAGCAAGTGTTTGCTAGCAACTGAGCACTGAAGGAGAACTCATTTCTAGTCAAAAGTGTATCGTCTGCTGTTAACAAAGTGCCAGTAATTTGACAATATTTTACACTGGAAAGGCCCACCATTAGTCATCATTTTTTTTTCATATTCAGGGTTTAACCCTAACCACACTGTACAAAAATGATAGCAATCATTTCACATCCATACAGGGTTAGGAATATACAACGGTTGATTTTTTTCTTTAATGCAATCGTATCAGATGGATACTCAGTATCTGCGAGTTGAGGCATTGGAATCGGTATCAGTCAGGAAAAATTGGTATCGCAACATCTCTACAGAATACTACAATTTATGATTGACAATTGCTGAAAACTGATTATCAAAATGATTTAAACAAGCAGTCACATCAAAGAGGAAAAGGGCTTCTGATCCTCAGGTTACTTCGATACACTGAGTTTCCCTAGAGGGGTGGCCATCATAAAGGGAATACATCACAGGTGCTAGAAATGAAGTCCAAACAAAGGCAGCAAGTGACATGACATTAGGATGTTAGGTTGAGGTGCAGCTGCTGTCCTCATTACTATCGCTCATTAATAGAGAATAAAATTAGGATTTGCTGTTGTATGAAACCTTTGCTGCATGCTGTCAGTCTCTGTCCTTCTGCTTCCTGATTATAGTCTGGCCAGTAAAAGACAAATTACCAAAAACTCAATGTTTGGTAACTGGTAATTGTGTGCTCTTATGTCCAGAAATGAGGACACTTCAGTTTCCTCACCTGTGAATGCCACTGTGAATGATCAGGATAACAAACAACATCAGTGTCAACGTTCTTGCCATTCCCTCCTCCATCAATTACGGCGGAGGAAATGTTTCCACCTGGAGAAAGCAAAATTCTTTTCTGCACCTGACTGAGATTGGGGCCATTTTGCAGGGTGCCTGCAAAGTGAAATATGAAGACGAATAATTTATGAAAACTAGGGGAAAAAACAACATAAAAACTGCTGGCTTACACACCCAGTCTGTAAATCAACATTTTGCTTGAGGGGTCATAATGCATAGAGCATGATGCTGAACACCTGCATGCTCTTTGCTGCTGTACATTGCCATGATTCTTTTCTTAGAACCACAACCTGAGATCTGGATTCCCCTCTATGATGCCATGTGTAATCCAAAACCAGTTCTGGTTTCCCAATGTTTTGGAAAATTACAATAACCTGGACTGGGCCTGTCTTTGTCTGAGAACAAGATCACACGAAATCTTTGCCAGACACATTAACACCCTCTTGTGTTCCCCAACATCAGCAATGAACCAAAAAATTATATTTTAAAATCTCTTTCTCTCTCTGTTGCAGCAAAAGATGTCTGATCCTTGTGTGTTTTTTTTTTTTAAAAAATCAATAATCCTTGTATCCCTGTTTCCCAGTCTCAAATGGCTCTAAGTCTAAGAACTAATGATGGCAAAGAGGACCAAAACGAGGAGGGATCAACACTAGGTTCTCCCAGGAGACTGGTTCTGGTTCACCGCCTATCATCCCAACAGCTGTTTTACAAGAGGTGACACTGGAACCAACCTTCTCTGTGCCCTTTAATTTCAATATAATCAATGAATAATCAAACTGGTCACAATTTTGTGTTACTTATCTACACAAATCTTTGTAACTCTGATGCTTCTGAGCATTATAAAGGAATATTTTCCTGTAATCATTATCACTTTAGTGCCCTAGAGAATAATGACATCTTTGTTCAGTTGTTAACACAAGACAACAGTTTGAGATCTGCCACTGCAAGCTCTAATTCTGCCCAGGAGCAGAGTGAGAATAAAAGGAGACTGAGGAGCTTAAATCTCTCTCAGCTCTATTTAAATAATTAGTGTGAGGTCAAGGTGCATCGTTACAATTTAAACCAGTGTTCAACCTTATCCTGAATTAGAAACAGTAAGTGTTTGGAATGTGTCACATTAATAGGCACAAAGACCATTATACAATTTTTAGTGAAAATCCAAGACTGTTGGGTAGCGTTCATTTGATAAACTGTGCCCAAATGGTTGTAAGAGAAAAATGCCACGTCTCAGAATAATCATATTTCTCGTTAGTACAGACAAATGATTGCATGTCAGCAGCAGTGCTCATCGCGGAAAACACCCACTCACAATAAGTTGATTGGAGTGAATTTCCATTATCTGGATAATAATTAATATCGTGTCCAGTAGCAAAGAGTCAACTGGGCAACCAACAATAAAAGAGTCTGCAAAAACAGGCTGCACATCCACCCTAACATTTTGATAAAATAAAAAAAGAAAATTGTTTTTAATGAGAAATTATACTCACCAAAAAAAAACAGATGTCCTCTCTGTAATGCAATAAAAATGTGTCTCAACAAAAATAAGTTACAGTGATTCCAGTATTTTTAGTGCCATTTTAAGAGTTTAAATATATTTAGATGATTATCGATTAATATTGTTAATCACAATTATTTTGGCAAGGCAATTGTGACGTGAAATTTTCATATCATCGCTTGCCTGCTCAATGCAAACTCTAAATGTGACAGTCAGCCTCAAATGTTTCCACATTCAAAAGAAACAAGATATTTGTCACAGCATTGTAAAAAGTCAGAAATCTTGACATTTTAGCACGATATTGATCTATAAAATGGAGACAGTTGGCTCTGTTACCTTAGATCTGTTATTGATTAAATCGCCAAACTTTGCTTATTTTTTGCACAAAGGATTAATTCATCTTTTAATTGAATTTATTGTTTGGGAGGCTGCAGATGGTGAGTGCTATTTCATAACTTAATGTAAAGTAACTTTTCATGTTCACCTCTTCCGTGCTCCAGCAGCAAGGTGTCGGGACAAAATCTTTTTAAAGGGACACACACCTGCTTAAAAGCTCCCGGAGCAGACCACATTAATGAGGAGGGGAGCACTGTGCAGAGACAGCAACAATTTCTGCCATTACTTCGGTTAATGTGTGTCACTGCATCACGGATATAATGTCCGCTTCTGGAAACATTTATTTGAATGTAAAATGTGCACATTTGGTGTTGACTTGTTTTGTAAATATTGATTCCTTCGGTGCTTCTGTCCCACATACATGGTATTTTCCAACGTCTTACCTGCAGCGCGGATCTATAAAAAGCAGCTAGTTTCTTCATTCTGTTTGAATCTGCTTGCTTGTCATGCTGGACAGTGAAAGTGTCACAGTTGGAACATTTCAGATGCGCAGTAGACACCGCCACTGTCAATCCGACACCAACCTTATGTGTAAGCTTATAACTTAACTTTATTATCTTCCTTTCCCTTCCTGTTTCCTTTCTTTACATCAATACAGCCAAATGAGGTAAAATTCCACCTGTGGGAGACATGATGGCTCACCTGGCCGCCAAAATACTGTTTTGGCGCGTGAAATGTTTGGTGTAGGCTTTTTTAAGTGTCTCTTGCCATCTATGTTATAAGATTTGCACAACTGGACATCTACGAAGGATCTTAAGGAGTTTGGGTTGTCAATGAACTGTGGTAATTAATTTGTGTAGATAGGAAAGATAATTGTGGAGCAAAAGACGCATTTCGACTATGGTGTGTTTAGGCCTTGTGTATCCGCACTGCGTGAAGTTTGGTGACATAGAATGAATGATTAAATACCCCACTGTAAATGAACCTCACCACAAACCAAATTTGCCAACCTAAATATGCACAGTTTTGAATGTGCAACTCTTTTAATCCTGCCCTCCCTTAAATTCACATTATACAGAACATCTAAATAAAAACCCAACATTTTAAGTTTATTTGGATTAAAGATGTTGTTTTTCAACCCAAAAGGTAGATTTTGGCATGAATGTGCGCAAAAACCCAGAGAGACATCTTCGGCTCGACTCGACTTGAACTAAATAAGAGCATCTTTTTATATCCCGAGTCCATTCTGCTCTGTTTTTGTTGCTCTTGTATGTCACATAAGCACGTAGCAGCCGGCCCATTTTCCAGCTGCATATAGCTGTCTCCGGTGCACCGTAAATAAGGTTGATAAAGACGCCGCCGAAAACGACTTTCACGCGTCCCCCGATTGATTTAACGTGACCCCCGTTTCCAAATGATATTGGAAGCCTATTTAAACAGATGAAGGCTTAAATTGTCTTGCTTGTATGCGCATTAATCTCCCATTCATCATCATTACTGTGTGATTGGTCCGTCCACGCCTCCGCCAGCCCCTTGCGTTACGACAAGGGCCTGTAAATTAGGATGTAATCCAATTTAAACAGCGGTAGCGGCAGCCACAGATCCATTTGGTGTTTTTTTTTTTTTGAATTTGCTGTCAGTGGACAGCTGCACTGCACCGCCCCTATCAAAATGCTTTGTGCTAGTTGTGGGAGCTGGGGAGCCCTGAGCCCATTCTCACTAATAGGATCTTATACGGCTGATGTAATTGGTGTTATGTGCGCAATCTATGAGCCCATCATATCTTGAAGCTCAGTCACACGCAATCTTTCAACGATTAAATGGCATGTTGATACTGGATTAGGCCGCTGAGGATTCAGCCGTATAGTTTATACAGCGAGCAGAGATGGAGATCCATATGCGTGGCTGGGTAAATGTGGTTGTAATTTGCCTCACTTTAATGTGTCATTCTGGCACAGTGTGACGCGGGTTTAGAAGATGATCGTATAGTGCTGCTGCTCCTGTGTAACCAAATGGAAATCAGCTCCAAAAGCTTTAAAAATAACCCGCTATGAAACCAGAAGTTTGGAGAGCCTGCGCCTTTTGAATATTCAGCTAGCCCGATCCGTTCATCTTTATTTTATGGTACGGTTTTATTATGCACAAACCAAAGCCGTTTTCCTGCATGACCCGTGTCCCTATCAGGCTTAAAGACACCGGCTGATAGTTTACATAAATCTGCCTTGTGGTTTCGCCCCGACCCGGGCGGCTTAAACGGTGTATTATTCCAAACATATGCATTTTAATCAGCTCGGTCACACTTACAAGAACTCCAGTTAATAAGGCCATCAATCAAACGCGTGTGCGGGAGGGAGAGGGGGGAGAGGGAGGGCGCATCGGTGCGGTGGTGTGAGTGCAGTGCTGTCTGATTAGGATGAACCTTTTACCTCAGAAAGCATCGGAGGAGGATAAATATCTACTGACTTTGCAAGACATTTTCTGGTTTTCCATTTTGGTCTGCAGGATTCATATTCATAGAGGAGATAGCATCTAAATATTAATGTGATTCGCAAATATTCGTTAGTTTAAAGGATGTATGATAGTATTTCATCTAAGAAAATATATATTTTTGGAAAAATGCAACCTCGCTCGTTAGATTATACCTACAATTACGCATTTGGCCAATATTTTTGCCAGATGGACTTTAAGGCCCAGGCTAAATGCTAGCCATTTCTCTGCACATTACTGCAATAACTTCTGATCTCTCCCATCTACGCCGCAAAGAAACCCCTTTTAAAATGTGATTTGTGTGCCTCTCTGCGGGCCACAGCACCTCGCCAATCCTATTAAGCTCAGAAAACTCTTTTAATTTGCGCAGCCACCGGTCAAACGCGGCCAATTAAGATCCCGCTGATTGGTGGCGGGCCTCTCCGAATCATCGATCTCTTTGCATTTCCAATATCTTCAGACAACTAATTCTGGCGTGTCTATTAAGTGGTCGGAGAGAAAATATGAGTGGCTTTAACGGAGCCCGGGGACCACTTAACTGTCACGGTCAATCTAGCGGTCCCATCAGGAGATATGGGGGCACACTCCGGTGTTTTGACACAGACCACTTGAGAACAAAATTAGTGTTATTATTGGAGGGGGAGGGTGGTAGAATAATTGTGAGTATAGAAAATCCTTAACAGCCTGCAAACGAAATAGAATGAACTGAAGGGAGGAAAGCTTGTCTGAATCTTGGATTAAAGTGACATTAAGTGAGACTCTTTTTAATCTCATTTTCTCAGGGCTCTTTGCTGTTTTAAATAAATCATAGGTGTCTAGAAGACAAACACTCCATTGCTCCATTGATTCTTTGACAGTGTTTATTGCAAATTAGACGTTTAGGACAACCCAGTCAAAAAAACAAAACTAAAAAAAAAAAAAGCAAACAAAAACATATCAGTCACTTGTTAGTCCGCTTTCTCGACAAAATGCCACTAAACTGGCGCCACTGTAGCAGTGCAAGGCAAGAAAGATATTTAAAAAGAGGCCTATAGGAATATATTAATCACATTTTTATCAGAGGAAAAAAGAACCGGCTCTTTTACAGTTAAGGGAGAGAACAGAGTGTTTGATGGCCTTAAAAAAGGTTCATTTTTATTTATTTATTTTTTTCATGTTGATTGTCCTCCCTCTGTCTCTCTCCATCCTCTTCTGGGTCCTTCTTCTCTTCCCCCACCCCTCCCTCCCCTCGTCAAACCGTGCGGGCTGTAGTAATCCGTTCCCCCGGCGCCTTGTTACCTTTTGGCAGTAACGATCCCTTCCTGATATTATCATTAATTCAACACTCAAAATTCACCGGGTCGTACATATACATCACTTACTAATTTCACCAGCATCTGCACATTTCGGCCCGGGCCGCAGCGGAGGGCCCCGGCGCGGAGAGCTGCTTTATAATGAGACGGCCAAAGTCTGTTAACAAATCCCCTTGTTAAAAAGAGAGACGGAAAGCATCATTCTCGCGTAACTAACAATACATGTAGGTCGATTTGGATGCGTAAAGACAGGACAAGTAATGATAAAAACCTCTACGCCATCCATCACGCGGATTTAAACGTTTCTCTGGACCCCTACTCTCTCATACACCAAATTAATCTTCTACAAATCAAATCTGGTTTTGTGTCCATGCCGTCATATTTCAGCCCACTGTCCTGGCTCTGCAATGGGATTATTAGTTTTCAGTAATGGGACATCAGTTGTGCGTCACATAGCTGAAGATCTGGCTAATTATCTTGCCCCAAGTTTAAGCTGGCTGCTCACAGGCTACCTCTTCATGCTGTTTCAGTCCTGATCATATAATATGTTAGGTTAAAAAGCTTATGGTAAAGGCTTATATAGAAGAACAGCTGGTTTGGTTTTATCTAGTCAGAGGCACTTCTTCCCTCTGGTCTAGAGTCACAGATGAGGATTTGCTGAGCACTGAAGGCGTGAAAGTGACAAAAGCGTCAGTCCTGCTCGTTGGTGAGCAAGCGAAGTCCGAGCCGGAGGGCCTGGTTGAGATACCGTTGGATTGACTTGAGTGACAGGCCAGGCAGGAACAGGGGCTTCCTCCGGGACCGAGGCCGTGGGTCGGACCCGGGTACAGGGAGGGGTGTCTGAAGGCGCACAGGAGCTCCGGCCTCTGGTAAGGGTGAGACAGCATCCGGAAACTATCGAGGGAGCGCAGGGGGTTGGAGAAAGGGGTGGCGGCCGGAGCCGAGCCAGCTCCAACACTCAGGTGAGAATAGTAAGGTAGCGGCAGGTGCGATGGGAATGGGTAGGGCAGGTTCCCCGTGGCTGCCGCGTGGCTCATCATGTAGGTGTAGAAGGCCGGGTCGGCAGGGTGAGGCCACGTCATGGCCAGACGCTGGCGCTTGTCTTTCATCCTGCGATTCTGAAACCACACCTGAGACAGAGACACACCGAGTCAAATATTAACCACAACCCCCAATGAGCCAAAGACAAACAACAATAACAAAATCAGACATGGAGCTCGAACAGTGTTTCCGCTTTTACGCACGAACTAGAATCTGGGTAAATGCAAGTTTTGCTTTAATGTAATTTAATCTTGGGGAGTATATGGGAATTTACAGGAAACAAAGCAGCTATATTTTGTATTTGTCATGGTGCCAGTTGAAAAAATAAAATTAAATAATGAACTTATTCTTAAAAAATCGAGGCCCTTGCTTCCAGTACGCTTAGTTTGCAGGTTATAGGCTCTTCTTAACATTTGGTTATGAGCGCCTCTTGGTCTTTGGCTCACTTTATGTGACTATGTTGCTATATTTTCTGCACAGATATGTAATAACGATTGATAAAACTCAAAGCAGTTTTGCAGCACTCCAAGCTTTCCAAACACAAGCCTGTGTTCACAGCCAGAGGCCTGAATCAGCTCTGCTCCATCAAGACAAATCTCACCTTAATTGTGGTTTCAGGTAGATTTAAGGCGGCCGCCAATTCGCATCTCCGCGGCCTGGACACGTAGTTTTCCCGGTAAAACTCCTTCTCCAGCCGTGCGATTTGCTCCCGGGTGAACGCTGTCCGGTACCGGCGTATCTGATCCGCTGCATAGGACAGGGATCCTGGACCCGGGACAATGTTACCCGGCTCAGCACCAGTCTCACTCGGGTGTCCCGGAGAATCCCCATTTCGACCTGAATCAGTATGCAGAATAATTAATCAGATATAATTAGCATACAGTTTAAAACACATTTAGCAGAATAATTTAAATGGAACAAAAAACACACTGAAACATTTTATTTATTAAATTCGTTTCATATTTAATAAACTTAATTTGCCCTAAGAGGTCGCTATAGTTGGCTAATTCAGTTATTTTAACTGCACGTTATTTCCCTTTTTACTAAGGGCCTGCCTGACATACAGCTCAGGTAGCTCGGGTTTTCATTTTGTGGAGTCTTAACAGCAACTTGCTAATATTTTTATTACTCATATTATTCCCCTGGGTATATTGAAATGTTGAACCATAATTTTAGTGAAGAAAAAATATGAATAATCAGGTTGTATTGTTGTCATTCGTTTGTGTCCTTTCCATCCTTTTAGTTTTGGGTAAACAGCAACTACAAATTATTCATGTATTTATATTAATATCAATATTTGTTTATGTAATTATGGTATAGGATGTAGTAATTTGCAGCAGTCTTTAGAAGATGCCAGATAGACACCCCACACATTCCTCTGTTAGTGGCCTTCCCTTCACGGTTTTTGCTTGTGGTTTGCATAAAAATCTTGCATTCCTCCTCGTGCAGTAAATACACATATAGGCTGATTTGCTTTTGTGCGACTGACTCATTGTCAAACTCATAGGGGAAAATGCCTGGTTAAATTGTGGGTGTCACCTCAGCGTGTTTCCAGCCACACTGGTCACTTGACAGAACAGCTGTGCAGCACCGACTGCGGTTCTCTTCTGCTGTTATTGAGGCTTCAGTGTGTTTCATTCATGTCACATTTAAAATTTCAATCCCTTGTACATTTTTTAGATGACATAAATGCATGTTTTTTGAACGCTCGTGTGTTTACTGACATTTATGATTGGCATAATCCACGCTGGTATTCAATCTGCTTCCTTAGCACAAGCTTGCAGTCATAGAAAACCCGCAGTGACATGCAGCTCCCAGCCTACCTTTAGCTGTTGGGTAGTCCATGCTTTCAGGCGTGCAGCTGACATCAATTTCCTCGTAGAAGTCCGACTCGGTGTCTGAGCTGCTGCCGTCTTTGTGGGGATGATCACTCCGGTGTCTCTCTCCAGAGGACGACGTGCCAACTGGCCTCATATCGGCGCACATATTCCTCCGTGCGCTCTCCTCCATCCCCACTTCCGCTCTGTCCCGGGAGTAAGGCGCAGCGCCGGGGCTCAGACAGCTCCTGTGGCCCGGCTTCCCCTGCGGATCTCGCACGGGGCTCCCGATGCCTCCCGACAAATTAGAGCCGCTCTTGGCAAGCTGACCTCCCTCCGCCAGCATCACCATCTCCTCTCTGCTTTCCATCACAAGCACGACTTAAAAAACCTCGACTTCGCGGGAGAGTGCAAGCCGTCAAAACCAAGGCGATGATTTTCAGGTTGGAGGGGTGTGCGTGTGTGTGTGTGTGTGTGTAGTGATGGTGGAGGTGGGTGGGGGGGTTGAGTCCTAAGGAGAAGGAGAGGCTTCTGGAAAAGAAGGGATGCAATCCGGTCTGACTCTGAGAGAAGAGCGCTCCAGAGTGCGCAGAGGGAGCTCTGGGAGGGATCACCATTTACCCTCTCTCTCTCTTTCTCCAGAGCTGTCATTCTTAATAGGCCAGTCGTCATGATGGTCCCCCCCCTGATGACGACACGCATTGATTGGATATGGGTAAACAGACGGAGCAGTGGCAGCGTTGAGACTGAGGTGGGGGTGTCAGAGAGGGCACAAAAAGCAGCTATCAAAAACAGTATCATTCTCCCTGTGTATCGCCACATTCATGAGTTAAAACAAAAATGTTATTATTATTATTATTATTATTATTATTATTATTAGAGCTAACAAAATATGAGAAAAAAACAAAATAACATTTTCAGTTCACAATTTTATATGAACTTAAAATACATGTAATCCTACATGACTGCACTTACTGCAGTGCAGAGTTGCAGCATATGCTAATAACAAAATGTAATGTTTATCAATAATAAAATATTTCCTTGTATGTAATGCGCCCTCACCCTCCCCTCCCTTCTCTCCATTCCCTCTGTCTTAATGCCTCTCTCATCTCCACCTTAAGTGGAGTCAAGTAAAGCCCTCAAAGGTCAAGTCTTGCGGTCAGTTTAGATAAGAGGCCATTTGACATGAAGTCTTAAAAGTCAACAGCATTGACGAAACAATCCCGACAGATATTTCAACTCTATTTGTACCTCTTTAAGAAGTCTTGTAGCCTAATATTATCATGTATATAAATCTATGCATGAGATATGATTTAAATTAATATTCAATTTGTAAGAAATCAAAAACAATACAACACCATGGTGTGCTGCAGTGACAGTACTTTACAAAAAACATTGAGGGATGATTCTTGTATTTATAGTCTTTCAGTAAATATTCACTGAGCAATTAGAAAGGTAGAGTAATGTATGGGGCTTGTATGACCTTAAGGGTCTGCGGTGGAGATGATGAACTTAACCACATATTTACTCGCTGTGTCTTAAGGGAACACACTCTCTCCCTGGCCTCATGTGGATTTAACAGTTGCATCAAATCTATGCTTGATGTTAAACTGAAGGGTGCAATGCACAGAGTGTCCACTGAATGTTTTCTGATGTTAATGCCTCTTCAGGCTGTGGTCAAGCTCACTCTGCCTTTGCTCCACTTGCAACCTATACCCAAAAATATGAGCACCAGCTGACTATGCCAAATGTTCAAGCCACTCTAGATGTTAAATGCATCATCACTACAGCCGGGGGGGAATTATTAGAAAATATACAAATCCAATGTGTATTTGGGAGCAGCTCTTATACGATCAATGTCCTTCTCACGCGTTTATATTTCAAAGTAGTGAACCTGGTTACTTACCTTAACATATGCATTGTAATAAAACATTGTCAGGTCACTCTATCCTCAGATATTTAATCTTTGGGAGCGTTTCAGGTTGTGATAAGAAAAAAAGAAGGCATCAAATCAGAACCTCTAGAAACAGCTTTCTCCCCGAGTTTAGATCAAATTTGTCATCAGCAGCTGTAGGACATGGTGCTGTAGTCAGACGGCCATGCTGTTGTGTAGAGAGGTGCAGTCATGTGGTCTCAAAGAGAGGAGAGGGAGGCAGACTGTGGAGCTGCTGCAGCCTCCGCTGTCCTTGTGCGCCCTCGCCTGTCCGAATTAGGGAAAGGACCCCAGCGGCGGCCGCCCCCTCCCCCAGCGCGCCAGCTGAGGAGTTGAGGGAAATTCCTTTGACTTTTTTTCCCCCCGACTCTTTCATCTGGCCAGCAAAGGAAAAAAGTAAACCTCTCTTTCTCTCTTCTCTTCACTCTCTGACGATTTCATATTGCTGCTTTTGAGAATTAGAAAAAAAAAACATGTGAGTCTGCGTGTGGAAACCATAACTCAATCAGAGAAGTTTTCCAACACCTCACTTCAATTTGGTACTTGTTACATATATTGTAATTAATTAATCAGTTTTAGTGACGTGAACTTTCCTTGTGTTTAAACAACTATAGAGCGAGTATTACTTTTGGAGACAGAACCAAAAGTGCTGTTGTACAGCAGTTAAAGATCAGTCTGCAAATTGTTCATGAATGACCACAGACTATTGGAAATGTAGCCTACTGAGGGGACTTCACAGAACCATAAATATCCTTTTGAATCCGAAAAGGAAAGGCTAATTGAATTTGTTCATCACGAAATTTATGGCACAGCGGCAGAAGTCACCACATTCAGATTGAGGAAGTTGGTTCCTATAATTTATGGATCTGCTGATGTACATTTGTGAAAATCGCGTCTACATGAACTGAGCTTGTGCATTTCTTTCATATCAGTATCTTTTGTGTATTCATTGTTGTGTGTATTTTAAAAATGCACAGGCTATTTAAACCGATCACATCCAAGGCTGCACGGGCACATTAGACTCAAAATTTCAGGTGTTGTTAGACGCTGTTTACGTCTGCTGTTAAAATAATAAAGATGGCTCACTACAGTCTTTTAGTGTAGTGTCCAAAGATGGCAAAGGTCCCATTGTTTTGCTGCTTACCGGGGATTATGCAATGGTTTGTGGCCAGGGCAGATGGGATCTTGTGATCATCCGGAGATAACACTCAGAAAGGGTTTTGCGCAACAGATGAATGACCTTGTGGGTTTACAGTAGTGTCACTTATATTGTGTGTGTTTTAGATAGTGAAGGACAGCAGATGGGTTCGGAGAGTTTGCTGATTGTGGAACCTTTTTTTTTCACCCGCTTTTACATGTAGAAATGACCAGTCAATGCATCCTTTATCTTTAAATCCTGCACATTCTTGGTGGCAGAAGTGCAGGAAAACTGGACTGCAGTCACGGCTCTGCTTCAGTGTCTAGTTTTGTAGGGGGGAGATCAAAGAGGGGGAGCGCCCCCCGCGGCAGACACTGCAGAATGCGCCCCTCAGTTTTACTAGCCAGCCCAACTTGAACTTGACCATGGAGCCTGCGCAGTACGCATGTAATCCAATCCATGGCCCTGGCAGTGCAGAGCTGCCAGAATATTTGCTTTTAGCACAAAAAGTGTTTCAGCGTGTGAAAGAATCGCGCATGAATGGGTTTCGTGGATGTGCATTGTGCGGCTGGCTGAGGTGCACCGCGTTTCACACAAGGAGTAAGAACCTGGAAGAAAATAACCTCTCCTTCATTATCGTGGCCCCTCCCGTCTCCGTTGCTTCAACTTGGCCTTGAAACAGGATGACGCAGCTACGAGAGAGTTAACTCGCTGACCTTGGAGCGAAACATGTCCTGATGACTATACAGCTGGAAATCTCTTGCGCTGTAAGACCCGATTTTATCGCTCTTCCCTGCTCCATCCCTGCAAACCCCGACGCTATTACAAGTAAGGCTTAGCAAGCCACTAAGATCAGGCCTGTGTTACCCCATTAAAAGGGGAAAACATCATGGGGCATGGCTTACCACCAATTCAGCAGTAGCAAGGCAACACACCAGGTGCAAAGCCCTGACGTTTCACAAGAGTGCATGTAATTCTTCAGACTGGTCGGTGGGTCCCTGGCATCTTTGAGAAAGGCGATATTTACAAGTCTGTCTGCTTGCAAATGGGTTTTTATTTTTAGAGAGTGCTGCTGTCATCTATGTGTGCCCCAATGTTTTTCAGGTTGTTTTAAGTATTTTCTATGGTGGTAATGGACGTTTGGCCAGAGGTAGATATGGACATTTCTGTGCGTAATTCTTGAACTATCCTCACATTTTATGCGTTTTGAGATGAGTGCAGTTCAGATGCTGATTACACTGTTGGTGCAGTGTAGCATTCAGACTGGCATCCAACCGGTTTGACTGTGATTTACAGTGTGTTAGACAGCCCCAAAAAGGAGTACAGAAGTCATTGTTTCTAAATCATATATCGACCTATATGTTACATTATTTGCCACGGATCAGTTGACTAATGCGCACACACTGGAAATAAAGATAACTAACGTGAAAACGGTATTTTTGGATGAGTTTGCATTTGAGCACGGCATTGCGTGGGCTGTTATCAGCTACATTATAAATTAATGAATGAGTGGAGCCGAAATTTTGTACACAACATATTTGTCAAAATTACCGATCACAAAACATACATCACATATTAATAAATAATTTATGAAAAGGATGAGATACCTTTCCAAAAAGTGGATAATCTTTTTTTTTTTATATATAAGTAATTAAACAAAATAAAACACGCAAAATCTAATAGATTTCTTGTTTTATTCTGCCTTAATAATCTTCGACAGCCAGTTTTAAAATAATTACATACGTTTCCAGTTACACTGTTTACACTGATCTGCCTTTTTCATTTCAATTTGCTGGTAATTGATTCGAGAGCTGCTAATTAACTTCTGCGACTATTTTCGTTTTTCTTTTGACTGCTTCTCCAAAATATCACAGAGAGCTAAATTAGACTCACCCCAGCATCTTTATAAACATGTAAGCGGCGCTTTGAGTTCACTGTATGTGCATGTGTATTTTTTTTTTTTTAAATTAAGGCAACAACCAATACTCTGAAATTTAACAGGTGTGCGTGTTCAGCCCCAGTGCATTGTCTTATTTTACGCATGAAATCGTGTGTTACTACACGACGTTTCTACAGTATTTAATGTACCTTATTTACATCTTTTCTTTGTGGTGCACAATGCTACTAAAAATGGAGTCAGAAATATGTTTTTTGGTTTCGGCCTCTGTGCTGGCTGCACAAAGCAAAACGCCAAAATGGCAGACACATGGTATCCTGATGAAGATAAAGGTAATTACCAACAAAAGAAACAACGGCATGATGGTGATGATGATGATAATAGTAATAATGATAGCAATAATACCAATAGGCCTAAAGTAACCCTTCTACAGAGAGTAAATAATACAAGTACTTAAATTATGTTTAGTGTTCATATGAATATGTAATTCTGGTTATTTCTAAAGGGGCAGAATGGCACAAAGACTCCTGCCAGAAAGATGAAAGTTAAAGTAGCTTCTGTTCGCCCCTCCATATCTCTTCCATCATCCACGCACGCCGGTGCCCAAAAATACAACAGATGTGGAACTTTTCAATGAAACAAACTGGAGACCTTTATATTTGGTGAGATTCCTGCATGCCAATAAATGATTTCCCATGCAGCTCACAGTCTATAGCTTTAGCAGGCAGTTAACGCAGCATTTAAGACTTCTGCTGGAGAAATTGAAACGTGCAACGAGCGTGTCAGTCAAACGCACACATCAAGAACACCTCAGGAGTGAAACTTTCCAGTTAACCATAGACCTTTAGGTGGCTTCCTGTGTGTGTCCGAGACTGAAGTGGGTCCGTTTTTCTTGTTATTTTTACGCAATCCTTCATAATCACACCGCAGGCGACTGTCCAGAAAATATGGAAAAGTCAAGTGTGTGACCGCCCTGTGGTTCACTGCTCTGACCACAAAAACATATTGGTTGTTATGTTTTGACAACTTTTTGACAGCCGTCTACTTTAAACACGTGTCATCAACAGGACTGAAATTTGACTGCGTGTAGTTCGTCTTAGCAGCCCGTTTTATAACACAATTTATACTACTAACGACAGAAATTTATAGCTATAGCTATAACTTTATACAGACCTTTACCCAGGCTTCAGGCGTTGAGGCCGTGGAATAAATGTACTCTTTCTCTCCCGCGCTGCGTAATTTGGATGCCAGTACAAACAGGGGGTTGAACCTTGATAATGACCTCAGAGAAATGCTTGTGCTGCCAAGTCCCAAAGTGGAGTTTTAGGAACCTCCAAGGATCATTCAGATACATCAGGGAGGGTTTCATATCAAAATCAAGAATAGGTTAAATTCACTACTCTTATTTGGAACTTGTATAAAACAGCATGAAAATATCATTTTGAGCATCAGTCAGTCTGATCTGTGCTACCTTCCAAACATTTTCAGCAGCATCCAGTGCCAAATCAACATGAATAAGTGTTTGTACAAGTGAGCAATAAGCGTAACTCCATTGTGAAATGTGCGTCTACTTGGCGGGATAATATATGCGCCCCTCCAGTAAAGTGTGTGTGTGTCCATTGTACTTTGGGATGTCTCATGTCTGGACTGACCACATGTGCGCGCCGGCGGCCACCTTGGCGCGGGCGCGGGGCTGTGGTGATTGCAGGACTGTTGTTCAAAAGAATAAAATGATCCAAACATGGACACAACATAAATTATGCCTGAATGGAAACAACCTACAGCATATAAAAAACCCGAAAGGCCCGATGTTGGGGCTCATACAGAGAGATGATGTAAAATCTAACCTGACAAACATGACAAGGTATGGGACGGTTAATGATTAACGCGACTTTGTTTATTTTGAAGCTTACTTTGCCTGCAAAGAGGGAAGCGCTACAGGGCAGAATGCAACAGGCTAGGCCTTGTGCAGTTACTTACTCCATGACTCACAGTAGCTTCTGCATGTTGCTGCTGAATTATTTCATTACTTAACCGTTCTTTTATGACAACGCAGAGACATATCCAGGCTACTGTGTATCATCGTTTGCATCATATCATATATTTTAGCTGGGATTCCTCCGCGCGAAGGTAATACAGATATTCAAACTTAATTTAATAGGAATATTGCTTGTTATCACACTTTATTCGATTAATTGTTAACAGAGAAATTGTGCATTTAAAATTCTTTAATACCTTGAATAGAAAGCACACATTACATATTGCACATATATGTAGGGAGGAAGATATTTTGCATTTTGAAAGCAAACAGCGGCCTATTGTGTTTTCGGATCTTGCGTTTTTTGCACCATCAACACTCATCTGTTATAGTAACTAACTATAACAAGCGGTGTAAGCCTGTGTTTATTGTCTGTTACCCCCAAAAGGCTTTTATTAAAAGGCCATTGTTTTAATTAACACAGCCCAAGATATTAAAGATAATGATAATAATAATTTTCTCAGTTATTTGCTTTAAAGTTGACACATTACGTCCATCACATGACTGAATGTAACTAAACCATCAAAAATAAAGCAGACCCACGTAGATCCAGTCTAACAGACATGATGCACCTCCCCCACATACAAAATCATGAAGTGCATTTGAATGTTTTTTGTGGCTACAAAAGCACACCAACTATCAATATTGGTTCTGGCTGAAGAAAATAATTTCAGCATATGATTTGCTCTGGTCGGCACTTTTTTTTGTTTAAAGTTTCACAACACTGTTGTGCAGGCACTGTTGTTTCCAGTGCCTGCAGACCTACAACACAAAAGCCCCAATGGTTGAGAACATTCCTCTTATAAATCAGAACCGCCTGACCAGTGTTCACAATTCATAATTCTGGCCTTTAAATCGTGTAGTTTGTGATATGTTATAAAATTAGACTTTTGTTTCAATTTCTGTTTCATTCAGATTAATTTTATATATTTAAGTTGATTTTATGTTATGTCACGGTGGTGTTACTGCGTGGAAGTTTGGCTTTAAACATATCAAAGGAAGCAGATGAGACCAAAGAAGCTTTTTTTTCTAATTTACATAAACACTATACGCACATAGGCGGGAAACTAAACATCTGCATCCGTGTTTTACGCATTTGAGTGGCAGCCTCTTCTTTAAGTCGATTTTATCCCCTAATAGCAGATAACACACCAGTACAATTACTCTCAATTGGGCCAAAGCTCATGCTGGATTTTAAAACTCTGCTAACAAATCCAGTGAAGGCTCCACCAGGTCCATTTCCTCCAACACAGAATAGACGGAGAGCGACTGGTCGTAAACACAAACCAGCAGGCCAGACACACACACACACACACACACACACACACACACACACACACACGCACACACACACGACACGACACGACACGTCTATCACGTCCCCTCTTTTCAGAGATCAAAATGATTTTCACACGTATCTGCCAAAAACACCCCCAAAGATCTGCTAATAAAAAAACAGCAACATTCCTTTTATATTTCCAATGCTGTGATACAGAAGTACGCACCACCCAAGTGCAGCGGGCACAGACTAGTTCGTGAGAATAAACGGTGGAAGAAAACAAAATGATAGTAAAAGTTAATGTCCTCCAATAGCTTTCATTGGGACAGGAATTCTCACCCTTCTTCCGCTCTTTTCACGCGCTCAGACGGTCCCTTCAAAGCCTGAATAGCCAGACAGGCTGGATGGCTAGACAGCAACTTTCAACTTGACCTTGGCCTCCAGCCGCGTCTACCTCCTATGTAAAAACACGCAAGCACTGCCAAGTGGAGAGCTGTTTTCTGTCTTTGCATATTGTAAACATGTCGGAAGTCTCGTGTCTGGGATATTCATCTACAACTATGAAGTTACATCCGATTTTCTTTGTTTTGGGCTGATAGTGGTGTGGGGACACTGAGAGGGGGACATGTCTGATTATGTTTCTAGAGATATTTGCATGCGTAAATTAGATTACTTTAAATATGACGACTATCATACTTCTCTATAGCTGTGCTCCCTTCCATACTGAATGCGCATATCTGTACAGAGTACGAACGGACCCTTATAACACACTACACAGTGTGTCTATGCGTCAATGGGCGGCTGAATGTTTAATTCCTCGCAGGTCGCGCGCAACATTGCAACACACATAACTGAGCATTATATTTGTATTACTTGGAATCTCCTTTGGCAAATGGCTGCGTAATAATACCCAGTTCCTGTATCGACGCGGACAAAGGCTGGTCAGTGTTCGTGCGTAAAGGCCATGAGGCTGTGCATATTCGTGATATGTAGATAGCTGAGTCATAGCTGCTTTTACCCCTTTTTAACAAAAAAAATGTTTCACCACTTTCCAATAATCGACTCTTGTTTGAGCTCCACACATAAGAAAATATACATTTAAAGTAATTTATTGTCCAATTAATTAATTTGGAATCCTGAAATATAATCTCATGTGAATAAAAAGCAGACTGCTCTTCTGTGTATCTTACTTTTTAAGAAAAAAAAGCACAGCATCTATCTCAAGTGAAGCACACACGAAAGAAAGCTAAATCCCTTTATAGGTACGGTCACCTTACTTCGCCGCATTTTTCTCCATTTAATTATCTGTACTGGCTGATGTTTACCGTCCTCTTTGCATAGCCTGGTCACGTGGTAACGCCTGAGCCAATGACAGCGCAACCTCTGCGCTCTTGTGCGCGTCAGAGTGGCATTACTCTCTGGGAACCAGTATCTCCTTTTCTCAGTCTCTGTGCTTTTTAAAAAAGAGCCAGAAGCTTCAATGTTGGATGCCGTGCTATGACAACGTCACTGCTCCTCCGTCCTCGCTGGGTCGACCCGTCGGTGATGTTCCTGTACGACAACAGCGGCGGTTCCGATGAAGTGACCAAGAACATGGAGGGTTTTGCTGGTGGCAACTTTGCTGCGAACCAGTGTAGGAATCTGATGGCGCACCCCGCGTCCCTGGCACCCAGCACGGCTTACTCGTCCAGCGACGTGCCCTCCTCTGGTATGGGCGAGCCAGTGAAACAGTGCAGCCCTTGCTCTGCAGCCCAGAATTCTTCCAGCGCGTCCCTGCCATATGGGTACTTCGGTAGCGGCTATTACCCGTGCAGAATGTCGCATCACAGCAGCATAAAGTCGTGCGGAGCGCAGCCCCCCTCCGCGTATGGAGAGAAATACATGGACACGTCCGCCTCGGGCGACGACTTCACCTCTCGGGCAAAGGAGTTCGCTTTTTACCCGACCTACCCTTCAGGCCCATACCAACCTGTCCCCAGTTACCTGGACGTTCCTGTGGTGCCAACTATCAGCGCGCCGTCAGAAGCCAGGCACGAGTCCCTGCTGCCTATGGAGAGCTACCAACCGTGGACACTCGCCGCCAACGGCTGGAACGGCCAGGTTTACTGCGCCAAGGAACAACCTCAGCCTGGACACATGTGGAAGTCCTCCATACCAGGTAGGCTACATCCCTCAGGGTCCAGCCTTTTCAGAACAGAGCAGTTTGACATGTCTGTGTGTGTGTCTACTCTGCAAACAGGGTGCACACATAGAATGGAGTGTATTAAATGTCAGTTGCTGTGTCAACCTGCTGAATAAAACACACAACAGATAATTTAGTTATAATAAAATGACTTAGATAATGTAAGGAATGGAAAATGTTTAGTTTACCACAAGAATTGAGAAGAACATTACGCGCTGAGAATATTTAAGTTTCATGTCCATAAAAGTGTATTTTTTAAGTAATTATTAATGAGGAGTGGGCAGCTTCATTTTCTCTTGTTTATTTAGGGATGTAAGACATAATTCTAGCCAGGAAATTTTAAAATATTTGATTTTTTTGAAAGCCAGTTGAAATCTGTGGCTCAATTAGGAGAACATTTCTATTTACTGGAGGCAAAAATATTGTTTTTAAAGTGAACATGAAGCCTGACCACTTCTTGTGAAGCAGCTTATGACAGCTTCTTTTGTCTCTTAATTTCGTCAGACGCGGTGTCCCACGCAGGAGGAGAGTCTGGCTCTTATCGACGTGGAAGAAAGAAGCGCGTGCCATACACCAAGGTGCAACTGAAGGAGCTCGAGCGCGAGTACGCCGCCAATAAATTTATCACGAAGGACAAAAGGAGGAGGATATCTGCCCAGACCAACCTGTCCGAGAGGCAGGTCACGATATGGTTTCAAAACAGACGCGTAAAGGAGAAGAAAGTTGTCAACAAATTGAAAACCATCAGCTAGTTTTTGATTACGAACAATATCTGTGGAAGATAAACAAGGCCCACACACACACACACACACACACACACACACGGACTCATGGATTGGAACAACAAAACTCCTTTCTGACTGAATATGATTTATTTGTATGTTGCCAAATGGAGCTTCCGGAACAAAATTTCTGAGGCCTTGGATGTTGGACCTTCCATTTCCTGCCACTTGTTGATAAATATTGTTTAAGGAGTCAAGTGGGGGGAAAGAGAAAATATGTAGCTGCAGTATTTGTGACTTTTTAAACATTTTTTGGCATGCTCACTCTCAACACAGGAAAACTGACCCCAGTTCAGAAAGGTGTGCGCCACCGAGCTACGCCTTTATCTGCAACTTTAACGAGAGTGATAAAAAAAAAAAAAAAGCGAAGATTCACAGGAAGTGACGGTGTGATGGATTTGGACCTTGGGAATGTTAAATATTAATCTATCCTGACTATCTTTTTTTTTTTTTTTTTTAAAGAAAAAACTCTACTCACATGCTTAGCTTGTATGAAGTTTAGTCTTATCATATGAACCCGTGCTCTCTCATTCATATCCAATCCATGGTGCAATTCTTGTTATAATGCTTAGATAATCGTTCGGGATATGTGTTCATATCAATCATAGCTTTTTATAATGTGTGCGTATTCATGTGGTTGTATATAAAGTAAATTCCGGCATGATATCCAGGTTATTTGTGTGTGAGTCCCAGTATGTCGGTGTTAAAGTCCGTCCCAATAAAATATGGACTTGGTTGAATTTTACCCAAGTTATGTTGAACATGGATCCTTTTCATGGCATCAGACTGTGCTGATAGCCCAGGTTACAGTTTGACACGCAACTGATCCTCCATTACTTCTACACTTTTAAATACCCTTTAAGGCCTCATGTGAAAAATATGGTTTCACTAGTGGAGGCGACTTTTCTGCGTTTGTAGCAGCTCTCTTTATCACGTAATATTTTATTCAACTTTCTATTTTGAAAGTCTAATATTTGCAATGTGCAGCAGAGTTGTGTTTGCCTCTGGGAGAAGGGGAAATCAGTCAAACTAGGCTGGTGTGTGTTGAAATATAGGCTGACATCGCCATCTAGCGGCGACTTTGTGATATGCTCAGTGGACTGTCAGTGGTCAAAAAATATCCATACAGAGTTTAAATATAATAATGATGATTAATAAAAATTAAAAATGAATACTAATATCAATAATAGTAATAATAATTTTAATTTTTAATTTGATTCTGTAATAATTACCTGAATGTTTTGTCAGCCGTAATAAACACAGGCGCAGGTGGAAGGTGCATAAAAAACAACTTTATTTTGATAAATAATATAAATAAAACACAAATCAAAATATACCCATTTACTCACCCTCACTGTGACTGCACAGTGAAAACAATCGCTTGAATATATAAATGTTTGCAAGGACGTTTAATACTGAAGGACAGTTTGAGGTCGATTTGTTGAATTTATATTTATATTTCTCTGATTTTTGTTTTATTCATAAACAAATGTTAAAGGTAAAATTCATCTAGTTCTGGATTAGTTTTTAAATACGAATCACTATTTTCATAAATTGCTTTATTTTTGTTTTTACATTGCATTATTAGTTTGCGTTTACAGAGACGCAGCTATTTTACGTTGACGTCGAAAGTTGTATGTGTTTCTATATTCTGATCAGATAAATATTTGTCAGCTTGAATCTCTAAATGTTGGCGACATTTACGCGACTGGTTGCAAACACTTCGCAGGCGGCCTGGTGTCAATTTATCTTGTTCAAATACACATGAATTATTAAGGATTCACCCGCGTTCTTTCTTTGTCTTTTTTTTTTACGCTTTTGGAGTTTAAGTGTATGCAAAAATATATATACCTACATGTCAACAAATTTTAGGATGCAGTAGAAATATTTTTATTTCTTTGAAAATAGTTTGTACCACTTCTTTAAGCTTTCCGTGATTATCTAATCAATCCGGAATAAGAAGCAAAATATAATCAGCCAAAAAATTCACTCGCTCAATGTGATGAAACTATATATATTTTTGCATTTAATTTATTAATTTTACTGAGTGATTGGTGGATTTTTTTTCATTAAAAATATATACTTAAAAATATATATGGACATATTCTTGCTGTATCAAAATGAGGTAAAATGCTTTTAGTATAAAATAATTTTAACCCTCGCTAGTAGTTTTGTGGTGTGCGAAAATAAAAAGAATAAAAATCAGTGCACTAGAAGCTTTGCCCCGGCCCCATTCACTCGCAACGGCAACCGTTCACTGTCGACAGCACCTTCAGTGGCGTCTGTGAATATTTCCTACTGGTTCTGAAAGATTTTCCTTTTTGAGTGACTCAGTGCAGTTGTAACGCAGCTGCAGCCAAAAAACGCAACTTCCCACCATGCTTGTTTTGGCTGCATTAATGAACATGATTCAGTCTTACTGGCAGTCAAATGTCAGGCATGAAACCAAATCCCTCCTTATTCTGAGCTGCGGCTCCTCTGGCTGGCTTTCCCACCTGTTAGGCTGATTTACTTGGTGATATAAGACATTTTGTTAAATGGAACAGCTTCATGCGTAATGTGGCTTTTCTTGACGGCACATAGACTTAAATTGTGGGTGCATAAGGCCTATCTATTCAGCTTATGTTTTGTTTTTGCTTCTCTCAGTAATTGAACGCGAATGGCGTATTGCTCACAGGCTACAAATACTTCTATTTTTAATTTTCATTTATGTATTTCATTTGTGTGGTTTTTGCTTTGCGCTATATAAGGCCTAGACGTGACAGGCTTCACTCACTAAAAGATACAGAAGATTGATTGTCTGCGTCCTCTCAGCTCAAATAGACTTAAATAATTTAAAATGCTTCATCTTTATAAATCCTTTAATTATAAGATTATTTATATCATCATCGTCATAATTATTATGCACATTACTGTTAGTATAGGCTACCTCATAGTTGTAGTGACGTGGCTATCAGTAGTAGCCATGCATATTTTTGTTTTATTATTTGACATACAATCTATTTTTAACGTCAATTTCTTATCTTAATGGATGTTTAATTCAACAATCAAAGCACATTTCTAATGTAGTCTCATTAATATGGGAGCTGAATTTATTATTCATAGTTTTCTTGTTTGAGTTTTGTAAAATCAGGAAGCTATTCAGAATCTTTAAAAACAAACATTTATTCTGCTTTATTTCCACAACACACTCCACTACAGGCTGGATTGTAGAGTATTATGAAATAGTGAGTTGTCTAATATCTTGTGTTTATGATCCACACATGGCCAGCTGGCTGATTGAGAGAAACACCACAGAAATGTGAGACAGTAGCCCGCGTCCGCGAGCACGGAATGCGGCGTCGCCCTGCTCCCACGTCCTCTGACGTAGGCGCGGCGGGGCGCGCACGTGTTATACAATAAACTCAGAGATGGGTGAAAAAAAAGTGTGATGTCTGACTGCTCCGCACATCCTGTAGTCCAAAAACACAAAAGAGCGGAAGCGCTGAGGCTGTAGAGCGGATGTTTACTTCAGTGACGTGAATGGCGAGGCAGCTCATTGGCTGCGAGGGAGCACAGCGGCAGTTTGATTGGCTTGCTGAGAACCAAAACAAGCCCGCAAGTCCCGCCTCCGCTCTGACACATGACGTGACAGTCCAAAGCTCACAGCACAATGCTCCGCCTTATCCCTCCTCCTCACAGGAGCCAGCTTTGATGGGACAGCCCATCCTGGCTGTGGCAGGAAACACAGGGCTGTGCGCTGCGCAAAAATTGAGTTCTGCCGCCACACTAAGGCAAAATAGTGAATTACAGTTAATTTCAGTTCTCAGAAAGAGTTCAATTAACCTCAGACATTAAAAGGTTACACGTGGAGTTCAATGCGTAATTTAATTTAAAAACAAATAAGTGAATGAGGTGAGGTAAGAAGGGAATAACTGCCTGTTAAGGCGCGCTTTCAAACTAAATATATTTCAAAACCTGCATCATTTTATTCTTAAATTCAATGTTAGACTAACAGTGAAAATGGACCCTGTTAAAGAAATGATCAGATCATTTATTTGTTTCTTCAAATTAATTTTAATTTTTTTTTTGCTGTTTTACATGATCAGAATCTGTAAATAATCCAGGTAGATAAATTGTGAGGTTGTCAGATCAGTGGTTAGGTCAAATTGACCACATATCCCACAAGCAGCCCGGTGTGTCTCTCGCCTGCCTGTCAGACGCGGTTGAACACAGACAGGGCCAACGCCAGCCATTGCTCTTTACATTGACCTTCGCTGTCTCTGTGCGTAATAGTGGCTGGGCCTGCAACCTTCAGCCGCTCAACAATATAGCTCTGGTCAAGCTTGAAAGCGCGAGGTTGGAGGATAATCTCGTAATACACCACAAAGACCTGAGCAGACAT
The DNA here is from genome assembly GCF_011397635.1 of Epinephelus fuscoguttatus. NCBI lineage: Eukaryota > Metazoa > Chordata > Actinopteri > Perciformes > Serranidae > Epinephelus > Epinephelus fuscoguttatus. Next base: position 27,560,683 of record NC_064768.1, read on the forward strand.
ACGTTTATCCAGGAGCGTGACAGCGGTCAAATAGAGGCACTTGACCGAGATTATGTGAAAGCCTCAGTCGGCGCCTTTTTCCCACCGCAGACGGTGTTTTCCTGCCCTGATCTCATGTGGCTTGAAATATAAATGCCAAATAATTTACTGTGTTCATTTGTGAAGGGTGTATAGACTAGGTTTGTTTTTTAAAGGAGTGATATGTAGCGTATATGTGCTGTACGGATTACAGTGGTAACACGGGGTCGGTTTGATTCGCGTGGCTTTTGTTTGCTTAAGCACAAACTAAATAAATTCCCTCAAGACAAAATACATGTTGCACGTTGATTATAATATAGGAATAAACATGAACTTGCACATGATATATTTGCAGAAGAAAGCATGTTTTATTGATTATTTCATATCGAGAAATGTTTACAAAAATAGCGTCATGGCAGATTTTGGAAATCTGTGCGTCTCTGGAAATGTTTTAAGAACAGCTGCAGGTGCTTCATGTTCATATCCTGTCCGGACAATAGTCTGATATGACAGTTACAGCTTTAATCCACAATTCCCCAAGTAAAACAGATTACTGTTTTAACTACACTACATATAAAGAGTTATTGTAAGATGATTTGATGGCCGCCTTTGTAAGAACTTGGATCAGTTCATTCCCGTGAATGACACTGCGGTACCGAGAAGTGAGATCCGTTCATCCTAATTTGATCTGGTATATCAAAAAAGATGCAACACAAAAGTGAAATAATACTGTTGTTTTCATAAGGTAGAAATAAAAGAGCGGGGCGCGTAACTGAGCGGCGGTGTTTGCGTTGTGCGTTTAATCGAATAAACTTGACTGAAGTATATGTGATCTAAATGCTTTATTTGGCGCATACTATATTCTATGTGTCACCGAGAATTTCACATTTACAAAAAAACGACCTGCTTCTCCACATTTGATACGCTGTGTCGTTTAAAATTTCAAAATTCAGCATCAAAAATAAACTACAAGCGTCGCGGATTGATTTCAATATTGTGCAAATGGCACGTCAGCATCTGCGACTGTTACACATTTAATTTGATATTGCTGTGGGAGATCACATCTAAAGTCAAATGCAGCAGAGATGCGTAAAATCAAACATCCAGACTTTTTTCTTTTTAATCAAAGCATCCTAGGGAGAAAAACACCCTTTAAAAAAAACACAAGGTCTGTTTCTCAGCGAGCTGAATCCTTCTCAGAATCAGTTTCTTCATTACAGTTATTTTATTTTTTAGCATGCGCACGCAATTTGACGCCTGGTATTTAATAGGAAATTGAGTTTGTAATGCTCTGAATGTGATATCTGTTCAGATATCAATAGCAAAATTAAGTCGAGGGTGTTCTGACGCAGTCGCCTTCTCTGCACACTGTGGGTTCTTTTTTTCCAAAATAAGTTCAAACCCTATGACTACACGTACATTTCGTTCAGTCTTTCTGTTCCTTCTATCTTTTGTCCTTTGTATAATTTCATTTATTCCCCCACAGAAGTCCACTTTATGTCCTTTTGTCCATACAGGCCCGTCTGCTGCTGACGCCCTGTTTCCCAGGATACCCTCTACAGGCTAATCCAGCATTGTGAGTCCCCACTGGTGAGTCAGAGGTGCTCCCGTTGACCGTGGAGTTGGTCAGTTTGCCTGCATGGCCCCTGTGTGGTCCGCCTGGCCCCTCTGTCGTCGCCATCGCTGTCGGCCCCACATTTCTGTCACCTGTGGATAAATCAACAGTTGTGCGGCGAATCAGGTTCAAATGTACTGATACACATATTCCTGCTCGTTCATTTGTGCGCAGCAAGTAAGTGCAAGCTCTGATTGTTTCGTGTTTCAGTCTGATGGTTTTATAATCCCCCCGCAACTCCAGGCGCGTATCAATGTAGCCAGCAACATGATAACAGCTTAGCCAAGACCATGTACCATTCAAGTTCAAAAACATGATTTAAAAAAAATTTATCATCTTGTGTAAATATACCACAGAAGAAAAAAATAACCACATGTTAACATGGCAGTTTAGATTTTTTAATAGATGTTTTGGCTGCAAATTATTTATGTATTAATCAGGTGGGTCTGGTTTTGTTTTGGTTGTGCGTAACTGCTCCATGCACGCGCTACAAGCCTCTATGTTTAGTTAATTTGTATTTTGTTGTCTTTTAATACATGTTTTGGATCATGTGCATCAAAAGCTCCCTGTTAGCACCCGTCTTCTTTTTCTATAGTCAGACATCCTGTGTGTGTGTCTTTTCGGCCTCCTGCTCAGCACACTGCACTAAAGACGGTGTTTTCATTTTGAGATAAAGAATATAGTCAATAGATGCTTTGAGGCGCAGGTGTGGTGGCCCATTTTTTTCTACCATAAAATGAAAACAAAAACCAGCCCGTAGTAAAGCTCTGGGCTTTTTATTTCACTTGAAGACTTAAACTACAGGAGGTTTCTTTGCAAGACACTGAATGCGTCTATTTAGCTCGCTTTATAGCCCACAGGCCTACCTGACGTGGCGTTAAACTGTACTTTCAGATCCTCCCCACACTTGATTGTTTACTTGTTGTCTAACAAGGTTTTATGGCACGCGGAATTGTCGCATTCACTTCCTGACAAAACCACAGTGCCTCTATCCCTCCAGGATAAGAGTCACACTTCATTTTAAGTGAAATGTGTTGTGTCAAAGTCTGTGATTTCATGTAATTGTTTGACTTTAATGTTTGATTCTAGTGTTTGATTTGAGCCAAATAACATTAACCAAGTGTATATGTGTGTGTTCATATGTGTGTGCGCGCGCGAATACGAAAACATAGCAATGGAATTAAGTTCCTCTTTTCACTTAGAGATCAAGAAAACGATGTCCTTGAGTAAATATACGGATTCTATCTCTACATCTAATCCTTCATAGCCACTCGTGGTCATTTATTACCAAAAGTCAGCGCTTTGATGTTTATCTTTTAGGCTCCATGTGTCCTGTTTTGTCCAAAATCTGATTTAAACTGAATGTTGCATTTGCATAAAAGCGCATAAGATGATCTCATCAGCCTAAAGAGTTTTGATGGGTACAATTCTGCCAAATTGCATGCTTTAGTAATAATGCTTTACTCTTTACGGACAATATTTAGAGCTAAATTCAAACCAACAGGCGGTTACACTAAGGGCCTGCATACCATGATGTACTCCCTGTTAGTGCGAAGGTGAAGTTCATTAGACTTTTCCTCAGTTTAGAGTTACAGTCTCACATTATCGACCAATCTTGTAACCTAAAGCCTGCGTAAATGCAAAAGCAATTAAAGGAACTCCATCCGGGGCACAGAGGGCCCTTTGCTCTCTGCGAAGGACCCTTTCCCTCCCCCGAACTTGAAGTCGACCGTACAGACAAAGCTTTGGCTTTGAGAGCCTTTAGCTGCTCCAGACTGCCGTTTTGATGACCAAGAAGGATGGTCAGAGGATCAGCACAACGACTTTGTTAATACAAAACACACTTGGCATAACATTGGCTTTAATTGTGCATTGCTTGTCTTTGTTTTTAGAATATTTTTTTATTATTGATCTAACAAAATGTTTAGTCTTATTGATTGTAAGTAGAAACTTACCTTAGTTGTGCACAGACATGTTTACATCTCGTTGAAAGTCTTCAGCTGCTGACTTTGAGTCCGTGTAGGTGGCGACTTCCTATCACGCTTGGCCTGTTTTGTGGTGTCTGTCTGGCCGGAGAGGAAAAAAAGCACAGCAGAATACTATAGCAGCTATAAAAACGCAGGTCTGTGCAGAGCAGGCTTTGGTTTTCCTGGGTATCCTGTGCTCAATTACAGCTTAAAAGCTTCAGCACAAGTCGTAGAATTTGTCTGGATTGACTGAGAGGCGGAGCGTGTGGTCGCAAAGACACTCGAGTTGTTTGTGCCTCTGCAATTTATCCAAATAAAATGTCCTGCAAGCCGGACGGTGGATAGCACAAGCTGCATGTCTCTTTTCCCCTGTTTTCATACACTCAACGGACGTTAGTTGGTGCTTGCATCGTCTTAGTGTGTGTGATATTTTAAGGTTGTGTTTCACATGTGCCATCAGGAGCCCCTTGGTTCCCCATGTGCACATCGGGCTGTGGGGCCAGGCCAGCCGCGGCGGTCTTAATCCGAGCTCAGGTCTCTCATTCACAGCACATTAGAGTCAGGTTGCAGCCTGTCCAAAACAAGCTCCACGGTGGCCTCAGAGCACAGAGCCAGGGAATGTGCACTGTGGCGTGTTTACCAAATCACATAGAGGAAATTCATTCATATAAAAAGACACTGGGCATTTTTGTTAAATCATTTTGCTTTAACCTCAGAAGAAAATTAATTTCTAATACAGAATTATTTGCCTGTTCCTCAATGACAATTTATATCATCAAGATATTTAGGATATTCACAATCAGTATTTTAAAATGGCTTTCAGGAGAAAATGTTGCTTTCATATTTACAACTATAACTGTGATATATATATCTGCAGATATTTTCTTTTAAAATCCTGCGCAACAAGATCTGTTAAGAAACAATGTTATTCTTTTGATTTTGTGTGTATGTTGATGGGATTTACGCAAATATGTATATGCGTCATGGGAATGGATTAAAAAAAAGTGATCTGATGGAAAATATTATTCATCAGAACATTAAAGTGTCTTGTATATTTCTGCAGACTATCTTCTCTCTGGACGACGCACATTTGAATAAATATTTGCACCAGAACGTAAAGAAATAACCGTGCGTAAAAGTGGAGCGGGCTTGAATGTTACGGTTTTTGGAGCTGTTATTGGCTCCATTAAATCTTTATGTGAGACAAAACAGAGCTGTAGGATGAGAATAATTCAAAAACAGAATAAATGCTTTATTTTCAAGAGGCTGTAACATTTGACTATTGACTCAGACTGTTTTAATGATGGTAGGCGACACTATCAATTCTTTTTTCTCTTGTGAGCCTAAACACTCTTTCTGAGAAGTACATGTCGGTTCCTTCTGCTGTAACTCAAAAGCAAATACAAAATATTACACTGATAAAATGTATTTCTTAATCTACAGGTTACAATTTAAATAGTTGTTTATTGGTATAAGGTTTCACAGAACAGCAAAATATCTTTGTGCGTGTTTGGTTGAATTTGTATTCTGTTCACCATATATTTCAAGATCGTATTCTGTTTTTATTTTGTCCAAATTTCAGTTTGTTATACTGGTACTAACACAAGGCTGTAGCCAGTTGAAACATTAGCCGCTACTTTGAACATGACCCTGATAACCAAAAGCCCACTGGGCCAAATGCTATGTTGTAAAACCACCAAACGATGATGACTAAGAGGTTTCTAAAAGCAGACTTTGGAGATAAGCTGGTTGTCTCATTCCTCCAATTCAGGTCCATGTTATCTCTGCAAAGTAAAGCTGCTTTAGTGAATGTTATTGTCAGGTAAGATTCAGATAAGTTGTTTTGCAGAATCCTTTATTTTTCAGACATTGGATGCATAATTTAAAAACAAGGATAACTCGAAAAGCGTAAATTACGCACACATATTTTTCCAGGGCAGATAGTGTGGAAAAACACAGAACATTTGGGAAACTGATATTAATATTTTAGCTAAAGCTTCGACTGAAATCTATCTTCTGTCTTTTAACAGCCAGCATTCAATTTCTCCTCCTCTGACTTCGTTGCATGTTAAGGAATTCGTTTTTAAGCCGACATAGCGATAAAACACCAATGTCAAGCTTTAGGACACATAGCAGTCATGGCTCTTACACTCTTACAAACACACTCCTTCTCTTTCCTACACACACACACATATACACACACACACACACACACACACACACACACACACTCTCTCTCACACACACACACACACACACACACACACACACACACACACACACACACACACACGCGCGTATACACAGCCTGAAAATCTGTCAATTTCTGCCGCGTGGTCACGTGACCTCCTCCTCCGTGGAGTGGATGGAGATGGCTCTCCACGTCAGCCTACGTCTCCAAATTTCTGCTTAGCGAACCTGCTTCAAAGAGGCAAGAGGCACGGCGCTTCAGAGCCATGTTCAGGGCGGTTATAGAGGAATCAAACCCCAACATAGAGTTATAGTAGAGGGTGAACTACGATGATGGATTTTGACGAAAGGGTCCCCGTCGGATCGAACATGTATTTGCCCAGTTGCACTTATTACGTGTCGGCGGGGGCTGATTTCTCCGGTCTTCCCTCGTTTTTATCCCAGACCCCGTCCACCCGCCCCATGACATACTCCTACTCCTCTAACCTGCCGCAGGTCCAACCCGTCAGAGAGGTGACGTTCAGGGACTACGCAGCCATTGAAGCGTCCGGTAAATGGCCGCACCGGGGGAACTTGCCCCACGGTTACCCCACCGCGGAGGACATGGTGCACCGGGACTGTCTTTCAGCTCAAACCGCCGTCGTAGGGGACATGTTCGGTAAAAACAGCCCGGCAGCCGCAGCCGCCGCCTACCACCACCACCACCACCATACCAGCGCCGGCTCCGCTGCCACCAATTTCTACGGGAACGTGGGCAGGAATGGCGTGCTGCCACAAGCCTTCGACCAATTTTACGAAACGGCGTACGGGAACGCGTCGGAAAGCTCCTCCACAAATGGCTACTCAGGGGACAAAACGGCGACCAAGCAGCCCAGCTCTGCGCCCGAGGACGCACCATCGTGCAGGGATACCGAGGCGAAGGAGCAGCGGGATGAGACGAGCAGCCCGGAGTTATCTTCCGGCAACAATGAGGAGAAATCCAGCAGCAGCAGTACGTATTAAAGTCAGCGCCTTGGTTATGAGAGAAAGTTTGCAATCTTGCGCGCTGCTGTTAAAAATTTTATATGCTGTTTTATAAGCATATAAGGTTTATAGAGGGCCTGTAGACCCCCCACCCCCCAACAAAACTTTGTTATAAACTGCAGGATCACGTGTTTGGAATTGAAATTGGCCGTGAAAGACATCAGGCCGGTGATTTTTCTGTAACACTCCCTGACGTTTCCTAAAAGCACCCAGTTATGATTGTGAATTCTTATAGTGACCCGCGTTAATTCCATGTGTTACAAACGTGCTTGTTTCACGCTTTCTTAGTGTTAAAAGAGCACTTGCATGTAATGAGGGCTGCGCCTCTGGTTTAAGGTTTAGCACACATGAGCTATTGTGTTAAAGCAATCATAGACTCTGTGTTTCAATATGTACATTTCCCCCGTTATGTGTTCCATAATATTTTCATATAGCCTGTCTGATGCAACAGCTCTCATTTTCCTGTTGCTATTAGTTGCTTGTGTTTGAAAGTGACGTTGTTTTTATTTGCTAGGAAAGGTCAAAGCCCAAGTGTATTGTCTAGCGAACCAGCACGAATGGTTTGGTAATCTTTCCAGTGTAATATAATATCACTGTATGTGGCAGTTGAAATGTTGAAATGGGAAATATGCTATTAATGCTTTATGTAGAGGAAATCCGCTCATGCGTAATCTGGGCAACATCCAGGGCGTATAAATCTTTTTGTAACATAGTCATGGCTAATTTGAAATGTGTATATTTTCGGTGACCGGCTTTCTTTTTCTGCCTTCCAGATGGACAGAGAACCCGCAAGAAAAGGTGCCCTTATTCCAAATATCAAATCAGAGAACTTGAGAGAGAATTCTTTTTCAGTGTGTACATTAACAAGGAGAAACGCCTGCAACTGTCTCGGATGCTCAACCTCACCGACCGACAAGTGAAGATTTGGTTTCAGAACCGCCGCATGAAGGAGAAGAAACTGAACAGAGATAGATTACAATATTATACGTCTAATCCTCTGCTTTAGGGGTCAAAACAGCATCATCACAGCTTTCTTGGTCCTCTGCTGTGGGGACTGACTGCGTTTACAGACAGACTGACTCTCCGGCTGTGACTCTCCCAGTGTACATTGTGTACCACAATGGCCGAGACAGGAGCAACAACAACACTGCTCAATGGTTAATTTCAAGTTCGAGGACAACAGTATCCTGCGATCTGAGTTACCTAACGAGTGAGCATGAATAAAGTCAGTATGTGGACTTTGCTTTCGCTCTCCAGACTCTGTTTTGAGGAAAAAATGTAGAAAAGGATTTTTTTTGGTCCTCGCCAAGACTGTGTGCTTGCGAGGGCCCATGTTAATATTATTGTGACTCACAGACGCCTTGTTTAATTTCCTTTCACGAAAAATTAGCAGTCGCTAATTAACTGATTCAGTGTATTTTGTAATCAAAAGATTTGTTTAACTTTTTTTCTGTTTTTGAAATCAGAAAAGTGGTGGCTGTAGGATGACGGCGCCTATGTGACTTTGAATCTGTATTGGTGTGACCAAATAATGAGTCCGAACGGATCAGAATGTAATGTGTTTCTGTTTTTGTGTGCTTATTTATTTTGTAGCCACTCGTTTACTATCTCCTTTAACGCCACGGCTAACCAAGTCCATTATTACAAGCAGGCTATTTGGGGTTCCGTGTTGTGTCTTGGGCTGACCTCAAAAGGAGCTTTTGTCGTCTTTCCTGCAGCCTGCGGAATGAGGGCTATAAGTATTTATATTTTGCGTATCTTTCCACGTTCAAATCCATGCTGTCCTTTCTGATTTTTTGGAGACTATCAGTCGAGTATTGATAACGCAGGCCAAAACCAGAGAGATAAGCTCGTCCACTGGATCCGTGTGGAGTTGCACTGAGGTACACGCCCAACAGATTCACACAGGTATATGCAGCGGGCCGCTTCGGTCTGATATTGATACCGCATAACAGAATATTTTTGTCATGACTCGTGATCCTTTGGTACTTGCAGTCTAAAGAAGATACATTTTCAAGTGTGTTGTCAGGGCAGGGCTGGTCAGGGTCATCGCATTGAATCAATTGCTTGGTATGCCCAAACTATTGTGTATTATACTATATTTCCAAATAAAAAACAAATGAAAAGATAATTGAAAAAATACAGTTCTGCGTTTTTATTGCTCTGTTTTTCCACAAGCTTTTTTCTTTTTTCTTTCTTTCTTTTTTAAAATGTAGATGTGTAACACATTTTGTGAATCAAAAGACGCACATGTGAAACATTTTACGCACGCAAAATCCACACATTCAACTCACCCTTGCAACAGATTTATTCCAGTCAGGTGCCTTAATGTGCAACAAATAATTAAAAAGCACTTAAGTGCAGCAGATCTGAGGGCTCACATGCAAATTATAAACCATCCAGCCTCATAGAGGCACAGCCAGTGCAAACTAAGCATTTTGTTTTGCTCAGCATGTGAAATTTAAGTTCATAAAGTGACAATAAAATAATGAAGCTGTTAATTCTTGTTAAATGCATCCAAATAACCTTGAATATTTAATTATGAGCATCCAAAGATCAACTAGATATAAACTAAAACGAAATGGCATTCTGAGGTGCTCAAATTTCGTTTGTGCTGCTGTGTTTGCAATTATTCTGAACCTTGTATCCCAATATTTTGAGCTATATGAGATATTTTACAACTCTTGCATTCCATCTGAAGGAAATCTTTGTTATTGAACCACAGTGGATAGCTTATAGACCCAACTTTATACATGCCCATAACATTTATTGTTGCTAAACATTCAACATTCTCCACGTACAGTGTTTTCTATTTGTTTCTCACTCTGCCTCTCCATGTAGTTTGTGTATGTGCGCAAGCTGTCATTTCGCTGATTGGCTTTGGAAACACTGTTCCAACAGCAGTCTCCTTTGGCGAGGGTCGCCATATTTGCTGTTGTTATCACTGTGTTTATGGGAGCTAGCCGCAGCGCATTGGCGTTCATATATGACAGTCAAAAGGGCCATAAACGCAGGGAGAGAGGCTGAAGTTTATGGTTGCCTCTCTCAGCCATAGTCCGGCCTTGCCTTGCGCATCCTTTACTGCGCGCTGGAATTCCGTCCCTAATTACGGGACATCCTCCCCGTTGCCGCAGCAACGCGGTCATAAAAGCTGTCTGAGAGTCTGGGGCATTTGTACAATTGGAGTGCAGTGCAATAAACCGTCTGAGACCCAAGGTTATTAACTGTGTTACCAAGGAGGCGAGAGCAACGACAGGGAGAGGACGGATAGGAAAAGCCTCTGCATGCCTGCTGCATCGACTTCATTTGAGAGGCTTTTCCCCCTCGTGTGGTTTATCCACCTCGAATCAGTACAGTGGTGACGGCTGCATTCAGGATAAGCCTCTCCTCCACCACCGGGCGGCGCTATTGGGACCAATGTCATGGCCGTGGATCTTTTCGTCTCAAAGCTCACCTCAAATGCAGGCAGGTAAAAGTTGTTGTCAACACAGCCATGAGCTTGAATCGTTATTCCTTTGCAAGAAGAAACCTCCCGAATGTCCAGCAAATTAGACTCACCTCTTGCATGCGAGGCCTGTTAGTTGGAGATAGGAGCCGTTTTGTGTTTAGTTTCCACATTTCTCTGGTGCTCACTGGGCCGTGCGGTAGAGAAAGTCTTCCTGGGGGCCCTAATAAGGCAACACATCTGTGCCAAGCCTTCATGCTGCATGTGCTATTCATTTTGCTGAGCTTGAGCTTTTTAATGGTTGAAGTATAGCACGGCCGGGCTTGTACCTGGAGAGATCCGCAGCCCCGTCCAGTTTAACCACAAATGTTTTTGATTTTGGGGGGGAATGTCTGCCTTAATTATTAAAAATGGATACAGTTAGTATCTTAACGATACAACAGTAAGCAGCGGGTGCTGGATACAAAACAAATGATTTCATTTTACAGATGGTTCTCATGCTAATGCTGCTCATCTTAAATCACAGCAGCTGGCTTGTATGCTCATTCCTCTTCGTCTTCCTCCTCTTCAAAGAATCCGCTAACAACATCTGACGTCCTTCCAGAACACATTATTCTCTGTACGTGCCAAGTGGATAAAGGCTGCTATTAGAAAAAGTCGATTTAATTGTGATAGGGCAGCAAAGGCGTCTCCTTTTCCTTCCTGTCATAGATACAGAGCTACGCTGTGAGGCTATTCGGTGTCATTCCGAGAGGCTAGTGGCTATTCTGGACCCTTAATGCGTGTGGACCGAGTCTCTTTCTCCTTTGTCTCTCGTGAAAAATAAATGCTTCCGCTGGATGTAATAAAACGCCGCATTATTGTTCATAACTGCACTCGGGACGAACATGATACGACTCAAACGGCCTCTTCGGCCACGATTATATGGGCCGGATCAAAGCCAGTGGTCAGAGTAAACTGTTTTGAGGATATAATAGCCGGGCAGCTGTGAAAATGAAGATTTAATAGCTACAATTAATAACTGTAACACCAAGATATCGATAGGCCCCCGTGCCAGTACAACACCATGAAGTGTGTGCAGGCCAAAACAATTTAATACTGGGCACACATAATTAATTGATGTATTTAGTTTCCTTACTGGCTCATATTTCCCACAAGGAGCATGCCACTGTGGGGAAGAGTACACACGCTTTGAACCCATTGCTGTTAGTTTGTCTTTATTTAGTATAGGTCAACATTGTGGTGAATTATTTTACCTTTTTTTTTAGGCGAATTTACTAAACAGGCGCAAATGCGGAGCGCACGGCCTTTTAAATCTCCCATACTGCAGGGAATGCTCTTAACTTTATATATTTCTACAACATATCATTTTGCTTTTGAAATAGAGTATTGTATTAAATTCATACACGCATAAATAATGTTCAACCAACTTCCAGTCATTTAAGTCATTTGAAATATGTATGTTTTGAGCAGCGGCGATTGACAAATGTCCACCGTTGACGCGATAAAATATCTAAGCCAGTGTACACAAATGAGCTGTCAGTGACGGTGCGTTTGAAAACCTAAATGGGCTCAATTTATGAATTTCTCCCGAATTTCCTCATTTCAGTACAACAGGCTGCAAACAAAAAACCCAGGGGGCAAGCGGCCACCTGGGCCTGGTAATGGCAAAGCTGGCCGAGATTAACTTCAACCTGGAGAGAGCAATAGAGTGCACATGGCCAAGGACACTACGAGATGGAAGGAGAGTTTTATTGTGGCCCTTATTGCCCCAAATTGGACCGACAGGATGACTTGTACGTGCAAGCTTTATGCCTGCTTTGCTGTGGCACACTGTGTCTGTACACCGCAAAATGCCGTGATCAATACTTTGGCAGCAAATCTATCCATTTCTATATGGCGCGCGATTGAGATTTTTTTAAAATGTAATTTTGTAGCACCGCACAATTTATCTTCATTTCTTATAATCCTCTCTGTTCCCAAAACCTCTGAACGAAAGTACATCCAGATTTAACGTTTATATTATGTGTGCGATGTGCGTAATGGCTATTTGGGCACAGATGAACCAATTTCAATCTCCTAAATTAGTAAGAAAAAATAAATAAAAGCACCGAAATAGAACCACTATTAAATCAAATCCTAATTTCAAATAGATCCATGAAAGTATGTTTCATGTTTTACTGTGAAATGTAAAATTATATGCGGGGAAGTTTTATATCACGAGGAGAAACCCGGTGCCTACTATAGGCAGGAAGTTATTGTATATCCTGTTACATAGCCTTTGGTGTTTTAAAAATGTAATGTCTAAAGGGTGCAGTAATTCGTCTAACATTACACCAAGTATTTGTTGTATCAACGTCTGTTTGTTTTTCATTACTGTAACTTTTATTGCTTTTAATTACTGGTGACAGCAGATTGGTTTGTCGTTGTTTTACGCACGGGGATAGCTTTCTTAATCTTAATGAATTTTACACAATCCAATATTTGTCTTCAATCTTAAGTTAAAACGGGTTATGTTTGATGTAATATAATCGTTTTAGGAGAACAACGAGACAGCTCAACGATGTAAACTTGATATATAGTACTTCAGAAATTTTCCCTGTGGAACCAAAAATGAAAAGGATGTAATTAAGTAAGTACGTTTGATATTATTCGCTCTATCTCCAGCCAACATTAGTTTTCACACCTTTGCTTTTAGTGCGGAAGAGCTCAGGCTGTCTTGAGGCTAAAGGATGCACCATATAAGACGGCGTTTTGCCAAGTCATTTCGCTATAGGCGAAAAACACTTTATTACCTCTAAGACCCATTGCTTTACTATTGTGTGTCTTTGTTAGTGGGATTCTGCAGCCCTATGCTTTTAAACTTGATTTGCCACCTTCCAGCCATATCTCCTTAATGCAGACTAGTGTTTTTAATGTGTGTGTAAGGAAGAAGTTGGATTTTTTAAGTTTTATTTTCCATTTCCATGACTCAGACTTAATCTGATTATTTTAACTGTGTTGAAAATATTGTTGAGCTTTGTGGTAACATTTGATTTGCATGTGGGGCAATCAGTGCTTCAGACATGATTTGGTTGTTTGAGTGATTTCAGTGAAGTGATTTCAGTGCTTGTTTAAAAAAATATTAATGAAATGCTGCCTCGTTTTTGTTATAAACATGTATGTTTTTAAACTTTGTATCATGTTGGACCTCGCCCCATGTAAAGGGTAATGGTGGTGCATTAAGGCGAGGTGAGGGAACACACTGATTGCTCTGCTGCCTCCTTTCTCTGCCTCAGCTCCATGATGGATATCTCTCCGGCTGCTACGTAGCCACGGAATGGGAGGGACTGCCCGTCTTCCAGCATTTCCATTGGTTTTACAGTCCGCACGGCGGAGAGGGGGGGTGCCTCTAATCATATCCAGCATGTTTTGCACAAGAAATGTCAGCCAGAAAGGGCTATCTTCTCCCCTCGCCAAAATACACCACAATAATGTCATGTTCGGACAGCCCGTCAGGAAATGCGTTTTTAGTGGATTCTCTGATCAGTGGCCGCACCGAGAGCGGCGGAGGTCACTACGCCGGGAGCGCAGTGTGCGTGCCTCATAGTGCCGCTTCAGAAGTGCCTTACGGACTACACAACTATGGATACTTCCCAGGTATGGGTAAGCGGAGCGATGTGGGTCCCCAAAACATGGTTTCTGCCTCTGGCGCGTACATGTCTGGTATGGAGATGTGGATGGACGCGCAGAGGTCATGTCGAATGGACCAAGAGCACCCGGTGGGTCCCCAGGTCGCGCCCTGCTCGTTCCCGCAGAATATTAAGGAAGAGAGCACCTACTGCCTGTATGAGCAGCCCAAGTGTCCTAAAGCCTCCACCGCTGAAGATCTTACATATTCGAGGTTAACGACAGCCGGTCTCGGCTCGAGTTCTTGTACAGTTACCGATGGCGGCGGCGGGGGCTCAGTGCCTGTGCCGGGCTACTTCCGCTTGTCTCAGACGCACGCACATTCTCATAAACTTTACAACACCAACGGCCCCCAGCCGAACCCTTCCCATTCTCATTTTGGCCTACACCCCATTGCTCCTGCTCGCTTCCACACGCCACCAACCTCGACTGCTGCTCCAGCCACGGCGCAAGAAGGGAGGAACACCGAGGAGCCCGTGTCCTCGGGAAACGCAGACCTGCAGTCTCACGCTGCACCGGGGACCGACGAGGCACGCGAGTCCTCGGATGCAGAAGCCTCCTCAGCTGACGAGACAGAAGAGCATGACAAAGACAGACCAGCAAAGACAACTAAAGGTAATCACAGGTCATCATAGGTGTGGTCCTGCACTGTTGTTTTATCTGCATGCAGCGCAGGTAGAGTGAGCCTTTTTAATGGCACCTGTGAAGTTCTATTTTACAGGTTAGACTTGCAGTGACAAGTCAAGACTTGGGTATGGAAACTTTGTATTTACATATTATTGCCTTTGGGTCTTTTGTCTCTAAGTTGGTTATACTATGAGTGCATTAGAATGGTGTATATGTGCATGAATACGCCCCGAAAGATTAGGCGTGAAATTTAAAAATGTGTGAAAAATTTAAGGATAAAACTAGATTTGGTTTAATTAAGCAATCCTATAATATTATGGAAACTTTAGGAATTATTTTTAGATACTTACGTGTAATATAAAACATTTTAACTATCCATAGCGTTAGCCAACATTTATTTTGAGCGCTGCGTAAAATGTAAGTAGGCCTACATGTGTTTGTGTAGGCCTTTTTTATTTTCCTTTTATATATTTCTGTGCCATAATGTCCTTTCTTCTACGCTTCATGACAGAAAACAACGTTTCTGTTTCACAGAACTATTGGTGGAAAACGTTATGTGATATTTTCAAACTATTGCTGGCGTTACAACTGTTTAGTCTGGTGAACCTACTTTACGCAGAAGACACACACACACACACACACACACACACACACACACACACACACACACACACACACCATAGTCCCTCATATTGCAGTGCGTAAAAGAGTGTTACAGTACTGTGTATACAACCATAAACACAAACCCACTCCTAGATGCCCCGTGTGTGTGTGTGTGTGTGTGTGTGTGTGTGTGTGTGTCTATTTTGGTCACTCACTTATTAACACACACACACGCACACACCATAGTCCCCCATGTTGCAGTGCGTAAAACCCTGTATCTGCCATTTTCTTTAGGAGACGCAAAAAGTGAAAACACGGCCAACTGGCTGACAGCAAAAAGCGGCCGGAAGAAACGCTGTCCATACACCAAGCATCAGACACTGGAGCTGGAGAAGGAGTTCCTCTTCAACATGTACCTGACCCGAGAGCGCCGCCTAGAGATCAGTAAAAGCGTCCACCTGACGGACAGACAGGTTAAAATCTGGTTCCAGAACCGCAGGATGAAACTGAAGAAAATGACGCGGGAAAACAGGATCCGGGAGCTCACCTCCAACTACGGATTTTCATGATGAACAAGGTGATCACATTGAAATAGAAGATAACTGGTGAAATCAATGACACCCACCCACCCTCCTCCAGCCACCCCCCCACCTCTCCCTTCCTCACCACATAATGACTCATTTCACTGTGGGGTACAACTTTCCTTTATTTCCAGACACGCTTAAAGTCGATGCATCGTCCTCTGCGAGCTACTGAGAATCAGAAAGAGGAAAAATGAATGTCATGAGTTCTATTCGGTTGTTTTCTGATGTTGTGTTTTTGTATTGTCGACCTGTTTCTGTCACTTATGTCGTATGGTTGGATATTGTCGTCAGTGGAGTTAAATTAACGCATTTTTTTTTTTTTAGAAAACACATTGTGCCCAGGAAGGAGGCTCAAATTATCCACTTTTCCCTCGAAACGCTGGCAAAAAATTATTCTCCAAATTTAGCGAAAAAAATGTAATTTTATTTTATTTTAATTGGAACTGCATGATATAAAGATTTCGTGCATTATTGTACACAATTATAAACCACTCTGGAATATAATGCCCATGTATCACCAAGGGAAAAATAATTCACCTTTGACCATTAGATGTAGTCTTCCATGATATAGGCCTATTCTATGTATGAGCTAAATGTATGAATTGAATCTTTAATCACGTTGAGGACGTTTACACGAAAAACGGTGTGCAAAGTGAAGTAGGAATGTTTTTACTGTATATTTCTGTGTACATATGACATTGTGATTTTGTGTAATGCTTAATAAATTATCAGCTCGCATTGAGGAGTAGCTGCTTGTATTTTTGTGCTGTGGGTTTATACAGTTAGTCGAAGTGTGTTTTACAGAAGAGGAAAAAAGAGCTTTGTTGAAAATCCTAAATCCAATATATTATGGGCTCCATCGCTTGGGACTCACTAGTTTTCTGTGAACCGGCTAAGAAATGTTTCTAGAGGCTAATGTAATGGCCATCGGAAATAATTAAGGTATTAGGCTATAAGCCGTCTAGCTGCATGCCCAGCCGGCTATTGTAGAGTTTTATGACTGGCTGGTATATGAGCTTTCTCCCTCTCCTCTAAGAGCAGCTTCAGTCGTGGGAGAGCCTTTCAGACGGAGAGGAGGCCCGGCTCTCAGCTAGAAATCTGAACTGTACAGATACACTGTGGATAAAACATTACCTTCTGCTTTAGTTTGGCATTACTGGGATTAACGTTTCGGGGATCGGGTAAGTCCAAATATCATTGTGAATTTGTACCATTTTGCGCCTTGTTGCACCGGCTAGTGTGTACAAACAGTTGTACTTTCTCAATACAGACGTTTTTTGGACACTTGATGACGGGACCGACGACCACTGTGCATTATGAATTGGCTGATTGTGTTTCACTTGAGGCCCGGATCGACTGTCGAGTGGTTTAGGTAGTTTCATGTTGTTGGGGTCCATTTCTAACTCTGCAACATGAAACTGTCTTAATTGCCCCAGTTCTACACATCGAAACCAAAAGGAAAGCAAATCTGGGACATAAAGATGATGGGATTTGATGAAAATTGTGGAGAGGTGTTTTGGAAGCATGTTCTAAAACCCTGTGGTTTATACACCAGGGGAGGGGTGACTGGCTGTTGTGTGTATTCTTAACTTGTCTCCTGTAATGTTCTTCTTTAGACTTCTCCTACTTGCTTCTCGTCGTTAAGATAAGACCGCACGGGCATGTGTGCTGAATTTAAACGTGATCAAAGCTGAGCTGCAGTATATGCGTCGTGGACTTGGGATTAAGGGGAAAGCCGTGAGTGTTTTCCGTGAGTAGTAGTGACGCAGACACGCCAGACAAGGCCTCGGTTACGACCACTGCAGTGGAGGGGAAGGGGAAGGTGAATGGGGCAACAGCGACCTCCGTGGGCAATGAGACCGGATGCTTCCGCTGCGCAATAGTGGCTCAGACAAAAGGAGGGGAAGGGCTTTATGGCGATATTTAGATCCGCCAGACAGGCTGTTATCTGCAGAGGCAAAAGAAGTGAATAGCCCCTGCGGTAAACTGGGTGAAAAAACACCCTGATTTAGGTTTACAGCCTGAGAGCCATTGGCAAAGTGGCGTCTTTTCCTCCTCTGAAGGTGTTTGTCTATTCTAACTTTTAGTGCACAAATAGGCGCACAGCCGCTCCTTTCCCCCCTCGGCTTGTTTGATGTCTGTTGGCCAAATAATGTGCAACTACCAGTGAGGTGATAGCTTGCAACCAGAATGCACATTATCGACAGCTTGCACCTTTTTTTCTTTGCTCCTCTTCTAAATGCAATAGGAAAGAGCAGAGTAAAGAGAATTCCTGGGTGTTGAATTGCCTGTGGCCTTGCGGGGTGTTGGCCAAGCTCTCCGTTTATTTAATAAATAAAACACGCAGCGTAATGTGTGGGAACTCAAGGTTGCAGCTTTGTGGACGTGATCTGCAATGTGCCGTTTGGCTCAGGGAATTGTGGACGTTAAAACGCACACAGCTGCCACATTTTGTGAAAGTCTACATTGAGTTTAGGTTATTAAAACAATTCTGTAATACTCAGACATTCTCAGTGTATTGTAAATGTTGTGTTACATCAATCCATTTGCAGATAAATGCATTTTTGTGCCAGTTAAAGCTCAGAATTTCAACTCAGTTCACACTTGTATTTATCAGTTAATTTATTTTAATGTTAATGCATCAAGCGGGCATTTTTCTATCAGTTTAATGATTTTATTTATTTGTTATATTTTATAATCTCAGTCTATACTACATGTATTTAGATGTGCTTTTGTCTCCTGGTGTTCGACACTGCTCGCACCATTTAATTTTAAAAGGAGGAAACCACAAGCGCCACAATATATTTTTAGCTCTATTTAAGTGTAACGTTATACCGACGCACTGGCTGCAAGCAGGCATTAGAGATAATTTGTCGACGGCGGTGATGATGGCAGCATATTGGTCCGTATAAGTGATAACGGCGGTCTAAATAATAAACGGGTTAAACGCTCGTTAAAGAAGGGAGAAATCCGGGACCCGCCATTAATGCAATGTGGAAAATATTTATTAATAATAGGCAGTTGTGCTTAAATTCAGTGAGTTAATAACACATATTCACCACATATATTTGGTTTTATTTGCTCGTTTTAATTCATGCTATTTCATATTTGCATTTTCTATTTTTGTGACTCTGTTGTAACCAATCTATTACTTTATATTTTCTAACATGCAGCCATGGGCGAGCTTTATTATATTATTTATTATCTACGTGAGTGCCTTTTCATCGCACATGTCGCCAGACTAATAATAGTTGAATAACTGAAACTAGCAAGACAAACTTTGAATTATAATAGCGCTGCTTCTGTTTTCTTTTTGTTAATCTGTTAATTTTCAAAATAAAATATTCCCCATTTTAAAGAAATACAATCTCATGTTTCCTTTTTATATATAAGAGGTGTATATAGTCCTGTATTATCTTCGTTAAAACTGTATGCATGCTCCAATGTGAATTATTAGATGTAAGAAATAGTCCCAACATATAGTGACGTGAAATATCCACGTCTAAATCACTAAATGTGGTTATTGTTAAAAATAACAAGCATTGTGCTTATATGCGTAATGTTTCCAATTCAGCTTTCTTGTATAGCTGAGTGTTAAACTCAAAATAACTATTTAGCTTAATATTAGAATTGACCTGCTTACTTCTGGTGTGTTTGTCAGTTTTTGTCTGTTAAATATGTTTTATGTTTCTTTAAAAAAGGGAAAATATACGAACACTGGAGGATGTCTAATACAGCCGAAAGGGAACAAAATAAAAAAGAGTGTAATCTGTATAGGCTTGTAGTAAATTGATACGTTGATCCAGCTTTGAGCTGCTACGTTTCTTTAATATAGTGCTGGTTAAAATGTGTTTTGGTGAACAGCAATGGTAGGGTGCTTACGTGTCCTATAAAGTACCTCGTAAAATAAGGCCTCCAAAAACATACTGTATCGTTTTGGATAACCGAGAAGGGGTTTTTAACAGCAGCAGCAGTAGGTTGAGTTACTGTAAAAGATGTTTTCCATTCAGACATTCATATTTTCCGTCTCGCAGATAACAGATCTAAGTCATATCTTGATCATTCTTAGCTTTAAAACTAGAGGTTGTTATAGAGGAGCGGGTGAGTATTTAATGACCAAAGGGATTGATTTATCCTTTATTGTTCAGCCTTTATGATCACGTGTGTCTGCTACCCAATGGCATGGCAGCCTGTCTCCCCATTACTAGCCCACTGTAGTTCTCAGTGGGGCCAAGTTGCTACTTGATTTCTCCACATTGTTATTTTGTGAGGCTGGGTTTACTGCGTGTGTATGTGTGTGTTTGGTGTGTGTGTGCGCCGTTTTTACTTTTGCATGTATCTGTTGTACGACTGCGTACATGTGAACGTATAATTTTTCTGCCATGTCGACATCCGGAACACTGACTAGTTACTACGTCGATTCCCTCATTCTGCCCGAGAGCGAGGAGCTCTCTGTGCCGAGATACCCCTCCGGTCCCGGGCTCCAGCACTCCAGGCAGCCCGCCTCCATCAGCGACCACAGCGAGCTTGGAACCTGCACCTTCCCGTCCAAACCTCCGGTATTCGGGCCGTCATGGAGCCACGTCCCTGCTCAGTTCCCGGGCACCGTCTCGTCTGTATATCATCACCACTATGGGCATCCCCAAGGCCCGGTCGGTGCAGATACAGATGGTCGCTATCAGTCGTGGCTGCTGGAGCCCATGTCTGGTTCCCTGCCCATGGCCGGATTACCGACGACCCATCACTACGGAATCAAACCGGAGGGTCTGGGGACGCGAGCTGACGGCGCGCTGCCCGGCTCTCACACGGCGCTGCTGCTCTCCGATTACGCCAACGGGACTGTGGGGACGGCATCACCGGTGGAGAAGGACGCACTGTCCGGCCAGGCAGGGGACATAAGCGGTGAAGGTGAAGAGAAACCGGGCCTCGATCCAAGTAAGTCGCTGCAGAGTCCTTTATGTTTATAGGCTACCTACTATTTATACCGCATAAAGCTGTGAGGACTGGGGTGCGTGATGGGGGTGCGCGTCTGAACAGATGCCATTCTGAACGTGCCATTTCCTTATGGGGACTGTTAATGGCAGAGCTCCCATTGCTATATTAGATAACATTCTGAAGCTTTTAAAGTGAGCAAAGATAAACAAGTGGATGTTTTATTTGGATGTAGCTGCAGGTTTATATGTATAATCATCTTTATGTTCATCAGAAGAAATTGGATTTTTTTTTTGTAATATATAAAAGTGATGTTTGTTTTTGCATTTGGTCACTCGGCACCGGACCCTCACACCACTGTCGCACCCCACTCTTTCCAGATAACCCAGTGTCCAACTGGCTCCACGCGAGTGCCACGAGAAAAAAGCGCTGTCCGTACACCAAGCACCAGATCCTGGAGCTGGAGAAAGAGTTCCTCTTTAACACCTACCTGACCAGGGACCGTAGGTACGAGGTGGCGAGGCTGCTAAACCTCACGGAGAGACAGGTTAAAATCTGGTTCCAGAACCGGAGGATGAAGATGAAGAAGTTTAATAAAGACGGCGCACAGAAAGAGAGTGACTGAACCGTAGATCCACATTATTTAGGCTGTTAGCGAGCTTTGTGTGTGGAAGCTCTTAACTCTGCTGGACCTTGTTTTTAAACTTCATTGTCTTATTGTTCTATATAACAGAAGCTATTAGGCTTATTTGTCTTGTAAAAAAAAGCATGTTGGGCTTCAGTTTGATGCGACTACCTTTATATTGCACAATTTTAACGGTGCCCACTCGTTTTGTATTTGTTCTTTTTTTTTCTTATGTTGATTTGAATTAATACCTCGTTAAAAGTGTATTAGTTGGCCTGGTCCCTGTGCTTGTTTGTGTATGGATGTTTCTAGCTGTGTGTGTGTCCTGGTTTTGTAGCTATATTTGTTGTCTATCTCAGAGTCACCTGAGCGTATAGTTTGTAAAATGTATTAATTTTTATTGTTGTTTCTCCCTTCCTGCTTAGAACTATGACTGATGACCATGAGTTTGAATCTAACATTGGAGCTATAGAACACAGGCTGGTCGCATTTTGAAGTAGGTGCATAAACCTCAGAAACCTCCTTGAAAATGCTCAAACAGTAGGTCCTAAATTATATTATAGAAGCTATATTACATGACACGATTGACTACCTATGTCTTTCAACTACCTACAATAACCTTTTGTCTCCGATGGCGGATTACAGTAGATTTGCTTGCATTAGATGCTATGAATTTCAGGGAGTAACATTACATATTGTTTGTTAGTGAGAGAAAATTAAATAAAAAAAACACTGTAGGCTACTTATTGAATACCTCACGGTCTGCTGACCGTCTGACTTTTGGTTCACAAATGTAATTTGTACTTTATTTATTAAATAAAACAAATTATATCTGCGAATGCATGCACGTCATACTCTTATTTCATTCTGGCCTCACATCGAAATTAATTATGTTTTGTATGTCTCATTTCACGAATTTTTGCAGTGCAGAAAGTCTTGTTTTGGTGCTTTTTTTTGCACTGCAAAAATATGAAGGTTACTGCTGTCAGCCACACACACACGCATGCACACACACAAATATATAAAGGAAATTGTCAAATATATTTGAATATTTGAGCAATTAATAATAGAGGGTTGGCTCAAATTAGATAGTTTTAACAGGTATTTCTAATTAATCTCCAGCCTTTTAATTTTGCAGGGCGCACACACACACACACACACACTCACAATTAAAACGCACACACCTATAGGTGAATATGTGTGTGTGTGCGTGTGAGAGTTTCTGGATTGGGGACAGAGCTGCGTCTTGGCAGAGGATGTTGTTAGCTGTATACAGCCATAAAAGACAATTACCGCTATAACCTTTTATGGGGTGCAAAGCGCTGCGAGGCGAGAGGACACAAAACAAAAAAAAGACATCGAGGGCTTCGACAGCTGAAGCCCAAAATAATGCAGCCGATGTGCTGCTGTTCAGCTCAGATATGACAAGGCCGCTCAGCCCAAAAGCTCCGTCATTAGCGCCATGTCAACACAGCCATTTTACAACAGGAACGCTTTTTGAATAAATATTATGAAATATAACAGCCCCAGGAATTTTGGATTTGAAGCGCAACGTGACCTCAAATAGTCTGTCCCAAAGGTTTTAGAGAAGAGGTTTTAGTTTTAAAATATGGCCTCTGCGTTTTTTAAGGCTGGTTCAAGTCCCTGCATGTTGGAGGAAATATTTGGCACAAGGACATAGAAAATAAGAGACGCAGTAAATCCAATGTGAGCTAGCTGCAGAGCTGCTAGGAGCTCATGGTCGATCCTCACGGCTCTGTCACATACACCAGGTTATTTAGTTCTCATTAAAGACTGCACACAAACTGATTATTGTAGTTAGAAGGTAACTCGGACTTTAGTCCAACTGGAGTGCTGTTGTGACGCGCTAAGGGACGCAGATGGACCCAAACTTCAAAGACTCGACCAGAGACAGTGCAATAAAACGCCTGGTCTGCTATACTGTCTGGCATTCCAGTTTTAATGGTTTTATGGCCGTCCAGACACAATTAGGCCGTTTCCAGAATGGCACCCATTTGTTTTTTCTTCTCTTTCTGTGGGACTGCGCTCTGGACAAAAGGCCGAGCGGAAATGATCAGCTTTATTGGATTCTCCCCGACGGGGACGCGCAGGACTCACGGTCATTTGGAGCGATCCTTTGTTTCTACCTGGGAACCTTCCGCCCTCTGCTCCTTTGCTGGGCCCGTCCTAAAGGAGAAGGAGCAATAAAGGCAGCAGCTAGCTCCAAACACAGTGGTAGGCCTATAGATGATGCTTTTTTACAAAATAAGTCTGGACAAGTCTGTTTAAAGACATCCGCGGATTACTTAAAATCCAAACCGAAACAAAAACATACCGTTACCTTTGGAGCGTCATTTCTCTGACTTTAATCCTGCATTTTATCCCGGATTGCAACAGAAAGGAAACACGCCTGCGCACTGCTGCCTCCCCGCCCTGCAGTCCCTGTAAGTCACCAGAGGGTGGCGACACTGTTCCACAACATCACCCTACTACTTTTAACCCTTCTCCCTAATGAACCTGCACTGGAGAACAAACTGTAGTAACATTTTTAAGAGTCCAGCAAAATAATTTCACACCTTTTTACAGTCTCAGCGCAGAGCTGCGTCTCCAGCCTGCGGCTCTGCAGGGAGGAATGAAACAGTCAGCACACAGCGACTGCAGGATTACTGCTCCTGCATTCAGACAGCCGCTCCCTGTTTCATGTTTGTCCCTCTCTGTTTTCACACGGCTTCATAGACGCACATCAACCGAAACAAGTTAAGTTGTTTAATAGAAGTTATAACATTAAAAATGTTTTCTTATTTGCATCTATTAATATCCTAACTAAGATATATCTTTCAACCGAAGGGTTTTTGATTTAGGCCTCAGTTACAAACACAACACAGCCGGCTGGAAATTGTTTTTTACATGTTCACAAATATTGTGAAATTATCATTGTTGTTGTTATTGTCATTATTAATATTGTTATTACTGTAGAAGAAGAAGTAGCCTAGTAGTAGTAGTAGTAGTAGTAGTAGTAGTAAGTTGTTGTTTTTATATTGTTGTAGTAATATCAATAGTCTTTTTTATTGAAGCTTTATTCTGACAATTTGCTCTTTTATATTTGTGGATTTATTTTTTAGGCATGCTTGGATTTATTAATTTATTGGTAATTCAATCAATTAATTCAATCAGTTCAATCAGTTCAATCAACTGGGAAACACTGCAATGCCAGTAAAAACATGTATTGATGAATTGAGCATCATCATCAATAATAATAATAATAATAATAATAATAATAATAATATAGCTAGTGCAATTAAAGGGTTTTATTCACATTCCCGTCAGTTTCTCACCGAAAATAAATCTTGTTAGTGCACATAGTATTCACAATTATAATCATAAATAAAAATTATAAAATAATATTTAATATAATCTTATATAGACACCTTATATAAATTAAAACGACCATAACTACAAATTCCACCAAGTTAAACTATCATAAATGATCATATTCAGACCCAATGGGAAAAACAATGTTTCTACACATCTTGCTAATATGCAAAATAGATATATAACTATATATATATATATATATAGTTATATATATATATATATATATATATATATATATATATATATATATATATATATATATATATATATATATATTATATATATATATATATATATTATATTTTTAGTTCCATCTGTTACAGCCCATTTTATGTGCTATATATTTGTGTAGTCCATGGTTGAGTGAATGTAGAACTTTATTTAGTAGTTTGGAGGTATTCTGCGAAGCTACATAAAATAGAAATAATAAATAAATAAAGCTTTTTAAAACAGATGATTATTCGTAAAGCAGCAGTGAGAGACGTCCTATAAAGCCATGACCTTATACAGCCTCTCCTAAATGACCTCTAGATCACTGGGATTGTGTGAATGTCTGTGGTGTGTTCTCACATGTGTGTATGTGTCTGTGTGTGTGAAGTGTTAATCCCACTCTGCAGTCCTGCGCCATAATGAAATCCGTGTCTGCGTGCTGATTGGATGAGAGCGGCCAGGCCCGAGTCACGTGGATGAGTTCTTTGGTCCGGAGTAAAAATGGGGTTTGGTGTAAATCTAGGGTGTATTGCTGTCATATATCACGCTACCTCGTAAAAACGACACTGAGGATTCTGGGCCAACAAATCAGAGAGGAAAAAAATATGAGTTCTTATTATGTGGATGGTCTTCTTAGCAAATATACGGCGGGTAGTTCTCTCTTCCCAAACGTGGAGCGGGCGTCTTGCAGTATTGGACCCAGTGGAGAGGACTATGCCTCGGCTCGGACGGCTGCGGCCATCGCGTTTGCACCATCTCTATCAGGAGTTTACAGCGTCAATAATGCAGTGTACCAGAGCAGACCCATGTTTACCTCGGGCTATGGCCAGGGGCAGGACGCGCACACACTGCACTGCAGCCTGTTTGACCAGAGCCGCCTGTTCACCGACAGCTGCTACCACCCGGAGCCGGGACCCCTTACCTCGCCGCCGGACAAACAATACCGGATGTACCCCTGGATGAGAGCATCAGGTATGTGCTAATACTGTCTCTTATGTGCTATTTCAAAGCCCCCAGGTCAATGCTTCTACAAAACATTGGGATACTTACATTGGCCGTTAGTGGTTCAATTAATTTCGTGAAGCCATTGGTGTTGCATGGAAAGAATCGTAAAACTTTTATTGCGCAACTAATGAGTTCTGCAGCCATAAATTCATTTGGCCAGCGCTTCTGTGTGTTCAGTACGCAGAGACCTTGCCGCTGGGGGTTTTCTCTGCACTCCTATTACTCTTATAGCCTCTTCTCCCCTTTGTGGTTGTAAAAAAAAAAAAAAAAAGACCGGCCTGTTGTGTAAATCAGTTCTCTTGCACTCTGCAGCTCCTTTCTAATTGGGTCTGCACTGCAGAGGCTCTGGTATTTTCTGAAACCCGTTCGTTCACATTGCTGGATCAATATGCACCAGTATTGTCGGCTACATAAAGAAGTCAAATGGATTTAGAATGCAAGCAATTTGAAACATTGGCATGTGTTATAATTTTGAGGGAGAAGGTGTTTGGGGCTGTAATCTAATTACTTATGGCTCCTTCGGTGCGCAGAGCATCGCTGGCTTTTAATTGGAAAGGCATGCAGAGTATCAAAGGAGGCATGAGCCAAACATCCCAGCAGGACGACTTTAAATAGATGCAGTGAACTTAGAAAAAAGAAAACCTTTCCCCTGCAGACTTGAGTGTGTTGTGTAAGAGTGTGTGTGTGCGTGTAGTGGTGATGTAAAAAAAACATGAGCCACAATTAACTGCGCTATCACAAATAGATTAATGGGTCTCAAAATGATTCCAGCTATAAGTTTTTATTGTCAGCATCAATTTCAACACCACTTTAATTAATGGTTTATGGAGTATCACATTTCATGCATGCAGAAAAAAAAACCCTTTTTTGCAGATTATACAGAGCTGGCGCATCTTATCTTCCACAGATCCAAACCGAAAGCGGGGGCGGCAGACCTACTCCCGGTACCAGACCCTGGAGCTGGAGAAGGAGTTCCACTTCAACCGGTACCTGACCCGCAGGAGGAGGATCGAGATTGCGCATACCCTCTGCCTCTCAGAGAGACAGATTAAAATCTGGTTTCAGAACCGCAGGATGAAGTGGAAGAAAGACCACAAGGAGGAACCGAGGGGAAAGGACGGTGACATTCAGGCGGTGTCAGAGGCCGGAGAGCCCGAAGCTGGAGACACCGGGAACGGCGCTTTGGAGTCAGAAACAGCTGCAAAGTAACGAAAGACACGGGCAGAGAATTAAATGGAAGAAAAACACTGTTTAGTGTGAATTAGAGATATACCTGAGATGTTTCTCACATACCATTCATGCACTAAAAGCTTTGTAGGCTGACTAATTGAATGACAGCTGAAGGCAATTATGTAATAAGCATTTAACAGCAGGCTGTAGGTCTGTGTTCATATTCAAACCCTAAATACACACAAAGGCTCCGCATCAAAGAGCGACATCAACTACCTATCCAAACTATATTTTTATACATGCAATACGATAGTGTTTAATTTAACCTGATTGTACTACTGAATCAACATTCCTTAACGAAAAACTACCTAATATTTACCTGCTAATATTAAACACTGACACAAAGAATTCAGCGTAAATTAAATGTATTTTACCTATTCGAGTAATTCTGCACCACAGACGATTGTATTTTCTAAAGGGAACAAAGACACCGTCCTGCGTAAATGTGCCTTATTTTGAGTTCAGGCTAATTAAAAGTGAATGTTTTTTTAGTTAAATGCCTCCAACTGTGATTTAGCTGCTTCAGTAGGTGACCCGCTGTATTATTATTTTTATTCAAGATATAATTGCTTAGCACTTATAATGTTAACATGCCTGTTTTCGATACTTATTTTCCCCTCTATACATCCCAGGTTAAACATTTGTTTAGTAGTTTCGGATGATCTTATGTAACCTACCTCAGATTCCCAGAAAGCCAACTTGCTCATATCTAATGTAAACAGGAATACTCTGACGTAAATGTTTTGAAGTCTCAGTCGTGTACTGTAAAAATGTTGTTGCCTATTTCCTTTTAGATAAATTGTCAGGCTCCAAATTTCATACGTGTTTGTGAATGTCAGCAATAAACGCATGCACTTTTATTTAACATTTTTAATATCAAAGCATTGCTTTTTTTGTGTTCGTGTAAAAAGCTAAAATGTGCAAACCTTGTGGTAGATTTAGTGCGCACGTTTTCAATGTGAAGTACAAGCAACATGTGAGCAAATAAATATAAAGACAGTCTTAAACCTCTGGGAATGTCTTAAAGCTGTAAATTAAAATATAATGGTTGAATAAAAAAATAGCTTTTATCTGTGTATTTGTTTGCATGTAATATTTGCGAATTTAATATTGTGCAACCACAACAGTCATCATAATATCCACAGTCATAATAACGCGCCGGTTGAGTAATATTATGTTGCTCACAGGCACCCATAAGTGCTGTTGACTGTGGCCGATATTAGGTTGCATGTAATGAAACATGTCGCGCTCCATTATGAGTGTTAGGTAAACACTTAAGTTGGGGAATGTGAACTATGAGGATGCGAGATGGGGCAGGCTGCACATGAAGGGAAATTACTGTTGAACTCTACATTCCCTCTGTCCTCTGTAAGATGGCGCCTGACGGTGACCTGCCCCCTTCCTTCTCTGTCTCTCCCCCCATCTCTCTCCCTCCCCTTTCTCCCCATCTCTCCCTCCAGCGCTGGGTCATAAATCCGTTGTTGTTTATGAAAATTTACAACATAGCAATACAACTTTACGACCCGGCTCGGCTTCCCATTGGCCGCAGCTCGTCACGTGGTAGGGAGCCGTGAACATGAACTTTTTATATATAATTTCCAATAGCAGAATAGAGCAGCCTTTCATTTAACGGTCTCGAGCTTCCACGCGGCTGTTTCCCACCACCGACCTTCTACATTTTTACACCTTTTCTGGAGTTTTCTCTCGGTGAGGCAGAGGCTCGACGCGCAGGAGATTGCCTTTAGGATATGACTGGATCGTTTGGGTGCCCTGCCGTCGAGTCTCCTGACACGTTTGGGCAAGATGAGTGGAAGGAGCCCTGGTGCGTCACTGACCCCCCGGGAGCCCCAGTTTCCGTCCGGGGACTCAGCTGGATACTCCCTCCGTCACTGTCCGTCTGCACCTGCCAACTCCCTCCCCTCAGCTCCCCTGTTTACAAGCCATCACGAGGTAAGGCAATTGAAACTTGTCTATGTGTTTGCCCTGTTATGAATTTGCATGACAAACAAGTCAAACAATAACCAGTTCTTTGTCAAAGCATTGCACCTTATTTGCTTCCTGTGTAGATATCCAGAGGTTTAAAATCATGTGGGAGAAATGGTTTCCTGTTCCAGTTTATTTTATTGTGATTTAAAAGGCATATGCTGCGTGGTCAGTGTCATCAGTCCGCATGAGATAACCTGTGACAACAGTGCTGCTGGCTTTTGCATGTTGTCAAGATATTATTTGTTTGTTGTTGGATTTGAATGGGGATGGGCTTTCGGCTGCAAAATTCATTGGGTGGATGGTGGCCAAAAGATGAGCTCTTTGACGCCCTCCTGTGGAGACAGTGGGGGTATTTGTGGTTGCAGCTCGGTCTGTTTTTGCTGCAAATGTCCTGCGGTGCACATTGGACAGACATGTCGACCTCTATTTCTACCTGTGTGTCCATGCATAATGCTTTAAATTTTTGTGTGCTGCGTATGAATACACGCAGGCCTCGAATCATCGTGCGCTGATTGATAAACAGGCTATTTTTCAGTGAACAAAGCAGGGTTGTTTTTACGTCAGGATGACCTTTAATTGAGCAGCAAGAATGTAATTATCAATTGAATTTAGAAAAGTAAAATATTTTATTATTTATACTCTGTTTTCACACGTCGATGTTGTTAACGGTGTTGCTAAACATGCACTTAGGGAGCCTGTGTTGAGACACTGCAGTGATTTGTTTCGTGCAATAAATTATGCGTCGGTGGAGCAACCAACTTCTGAAGACTTGAATGCAAAGCAGATGTTTTTGCAAGATATCACTCGTGCAAAAGGGAATGTACAGTCACATGTATCCAATATTGTGTCAGTTTTTAATTTTGCATGTCCCATACCTGCTTATGACATTAATCTACTCCGGCTTTTTGTGCAAAAATATGTTTCACATTAACGTTGCTGTGTATGTTTTGACTGCTGTTCTTTCTGATGGAAAGAGTGCGTCTGCTGCTATTTGGTTGAGAATTGTGCCGCTTATGCATTTCATAAAATGTCATAACTATCCTTATTGTGACCACTGTGAGTTTTAGACGTTCTAGTCGTGTGTAATGATATTCTTGGATTAAGATATAAGATTTTAAATGTATTCTCTTAGACTCACGAGTGCCAATGTGTGAGGGTGCCTGCAGAGTGCACTGCCCTCCTGTTTTCCTGCAGCAGTGGCCCCCTTGCTCCCAGCTCGACATGTTTGACACCAGTGCGCACTCAGTTCTTTCATCTCCTTTCTTTTGGTCCTTATTTAGTTCCTGGGTGTGTCCCTGGCTCGACTCGGGGGAAATAATTTTCGTGGGAACTTTGTTGCCATTGGCCAGCCATAAATCAGCTGCTGGAGCATGACTGTTTAGCCAACACACACACACACACACACACACACACACACACACACACACACACACACACACACACACACACACACACACACACACACAGAGCGTAGGTCTTCTCTTAGTGTGGGCCCACTGGATGTGGGAGCCCGGTGTTCACCCTTCCTCACATCGTGCCTTCTGGCTGAGGGTCTGTTACCGCAAAGGGCGCACATACCTGGGACCGAATAAATAATCTGTATCTCGCTGTTTTTGTCAGTAACACATGATTGGGCTTGTGCTGGGTAAAGGGGCTGCTCTGGGGAAATAGCACGTGGGGGAAAGCAGAGGACAAGTCGCTGCCTTGGAGACTCGAAGGTGCCATAAAAATTCCACAAGGAGAAAACCAAACGGAGAGCGCAGGACGAGGCGTCATGCCTCTGTAGAGTCTGTGCCGGGCTCTCTGCGGGTCTCCAGTTTTTCTATTCCTGCTCAGAAGTAACATGAACAGTGGATAGTTGATTTACACTTTTTAATAAGTGCATTGGCCAGATTACAGTCAAAGGTGGAGAGAGTTTTTTTTTTGTTTCGCAGGCAACGTTTCCCCTTAAAACTAAAATGCTTAAGTAGTTTTTAAAAGCGAGAATCAATCGTTTTTACTTTGTCTGTGCTGCATTGTACTTCATCCATCCATCAGACAATCGTTTTACTTTTCTAAAACTGTTATATCACACACAATAGTCGAGGCTAATATTTTTATTTTTCAAAAAGTGGAAGATAAAATAAAAGTAAAAACAAAGGACGCTACTGCTTTGTAACCCAGTGAATACAAATAACTCACAGCACAATGCAGAAACTAAAAATATGAATTATTGTCTGAACATTGTGGTTATTTTACATTAAACATTTCAAATGGATTGGTTTCATTTTATCCAATAATCGCTCGAATATTTCTTTTTTCAATATTTGTGAATTTCGTCTCTTTTGTGTCTTTAAATTGCAGAGTGACTGTACAAAACTCCACGCTGGGTAGCTGCTTATAGAAAAGGGATTTTATGTTGCTCTCGATCTTGTGTTGATACCTCACAAACATACAAATAATACAAATGCAATTTGATAATATATTGACTATTTAAAAGTCAATGTGAACGATGATTCGCCTTAAAACGGAGGCGTAATAAAGTCGGGTTACATGCGACGAGCTAATAAAATCATCTGAGGGCTGAGTGTGTAAATCGTTATATTTTAACAAGTGTAAAGTTGACAGTAACGTGTCTTCATATGTAGCTTATATTTAAAGTTATCAATTCTTCACTGTTAAAAGACAGGCCTTGAATGGGAATCTGTGTTATTATCCGACAATGTGATGCTTGGATTTTATCTTTACGCAAAACATTTATTCATCAGTCTTTCCCCACGTTGACGGACCTTCAGCTGTTTTATGATCATAAGAAAAACTGTGAAAAAGCAGTCCTGCTTTAAATGGGCTTTTATTCTATTAAGTGCGCACACTATTTGCACTCATCGCCTATCATAACATGCATAACAGATTCTGATCGAATTATTTCTGTACACTATCCTCGCAGAGATTGCACTCTCAGCATGTCACTTGTTATATTGTTTAGGAGCCCGTTGGTTTTTGCCGCAATGGTCGTTAACCTCTGAATGACCCCGTGTGGAGCCCACGCCTCAGAAAGCACCGCAGACAGGCAGTGCAACAGTTGAGCCAGAGGATGGCGCACCACGACAATTCAAAACACCCAAACCGTGGCTCAGAGCTTGCCCTAGCCACGAGCGCATGGAGGCGCGCGCCCTTCACATCCCACCCAGTATTTCCTCCGTGCACGAGTTTACCTCTGGAGGTCACCAAGCAGGATTTACGACTGGTCAACAAAAGCACGTGATACTCCGCCGTACCCCATATTTGGGTGCCTACGTAAGAGAGAATCAAGTCCATGGTCCCACTCATTTCCATAATTCATCATAAATTGTGCAAGGGTGCTATAGGACGCGCTAAACCATAAGAGCCACAAATCAAGCACACAGGTTTATGCTATTTTACCTCTAAAACAATAAAAAAACAACAACAATACCTACAACGAGCAAACGGTGGAATTGTCAACAAATGAGCTCCTATTTTGTGAACTCATTCTGCGGTCGCTATCCCAATGGCGCGGACTTCCAGTTACATAATTATGGAGACCATAATACGGCAAACGAGCAATACAGAGACTCAACAGCCATGCATTCCAGCAGGTATGGCTATGGCTACAACGGGATGGACCTAACAGTCGGGCGGACGAGTACCGGACACTTTGTGGGCAACGAGCGGACACCGGGCTACTCCTCAGCGGCGACAACACCCTCGGTGGAGCCGGTCAGGTACACCCAGTCCGCCAGCAGCACCGGGACATCGTCTCTATCGCCAACACCTGACCCTCTACCGTGCTCCTCGGTCGCCAGCTCGTCCCCGGTCACCGAGACTCAGTCTCAACACCGAGCCGTGAAAAACTCTATAACGACCCCGTGCTCTACCCCGTGCTCGAGCTCGAACGGAGGCACGCTGCTGCTCAGTCGGGACTGTGTGTCCAAAGCTTCTCCCCTCGAGGAAGAGAAGCCTGCGGGAAGCGCACCAACAACTCCACAAAATGTCACGGAGTCAACACAGCCTCAGATATATCCGTGGATGAGAAAACTACATATAAATCATGGTAAACTGCTTTTTTTATGATCTTGTATTGATTTTGGAGACCTGGCGTAATGTTGTTGTTTGGATAAGGTGTAATCATGTTTATATGTATTCAGACTTTTAAACTACAAGCAGAACAGGCCTGAATAAGACCATTTTAGTACTAAATATATTTACTTTGCAAAGGGGCTCACGGCGCAATATGCGCCTCTCACCTGTTTGGTGTATTAGCCTATAGTGCTGTCAACACAGACCAGGTACGGCGTACTCTAACATATTATCATATGAGGTTTAAGTTAGTTGAACATTTATTATATATCTACAGGATATTCTTTATTATACTGTATTTTTAAGATCAAATGGCCACAATTTTATATCAGCTTAGTATGTAAATTCCTTTTCGCAAGGTGCAGTTGAAAAGGTGTGTTTCTTACTTTGTTTGGTTGTTTGGAATAATTTGGTGATCTTTTAAGCCTCGTGTAAAACTTAGCCTTGTGCCAACTTCGTGTGCAGAAACCAAACAGACAATATGGGGAAAAAAATGCCAGATATGTAGCCAAAAAAGTTCCTGCACTGACTGCATCTTTTTTTTATTATCATAATTAAATCCGCTGTATCTCATGTATTGTCCTCTTTGTCTTTCTGTACAAGATTTGTCAGGACCAGAGGGAAAGAGAGCCAGGACTGCATACACCCGGTACCAGACCCTGGAGCTCGAGAAGGAGTTCCACTTCAACCGGTACCTGACCCGCAGGCGGAGGATCGAGATAGCCCATGCCCTCTGCCTCTCAGAGAGACAGATCAAAATCTGGTTTCAGAACCGCAGGATGAAGTGGAAGAAAGACAACAAGCTGAAGAGCATGAACATGGCGGCTGCAGGCGGGGGAGGCTACAGGCCTTGATATTCAACTCATCTGCCCCTCATAGCGAGCACTATATACAAAAAAATAAAACAAAGATTGTCATATCAACTTCCCCTTCCTCCTACTTCAAAAAAGCGCAGAGACTTGTGACCGGGGCTGTGCGCGGGGAAGGGGACACCCCACCTGAGCTCCACTGTATGTCCAACAACCGTCCCATTATATTCCTTAATATTATTTCCTTTTTATTTCCACCGTGGTAATGCTTATGTGAGTAAAAAAATGCATTATGTACAGTTCTGTCTAGATTTAGTAGAAAAAGCAACAAAATAAATGTTTGTTTAAATTATTTCTTGTTCAGACGAAAAAATAAAAACGTCAAAGCTTGAAATGCTACCTACCTACCGCAAATAAACCCAGTAAAAAGTTGTGTGATGCACTCAGAACAATACCAGCCTAATGAATAGAGGGTTGAGGTTGAGCTGCCTTGGTGTTTAGCCTTCGTTTTCTATGTATGTACTGTATATGTATGTATTTATTTGTTTGATGTATTGTACCAACTTGTCAGATAACTTGCTTCCAAAAGTAGAGCCAGCAGTGAGCCTTGTATGGTTATTGTGTGCGTTGTGAACACATGTATGGACAGAAGTGCCGACTCAGTCTTGTATGTACAGTAGCTGTGCCTTGCATCTTTTTTTTTTCTTGCAGGAGCTTCTGTTTGTGTTTTTCACCTGGGCGCAACATCTTAGTAAAAAAATGTGTTTTGTCTTTGTTTTCTTTAGCTGTTTTTATGTGGAGGGTCCCCACAGTAAATTTCATTGCCTCTGTGTATAACTCCATCGTGATTAGCTTTTTGTAAATGTTTTTCAAAGACTGGAAGTCAAGAATATACTATAATAATAATAATAATGATGATGATGATGATGATGATGATGATGATGATGATGACGATGATGATGGCCATTATAATAAAATTTCTACTGGAACGGCAACATCACAGTGTACGTTTTTGTAAAACAAAAAAATATATATCCAAAGATCCGTTTACGCCTTCGCCACGCTGCGTCATGGAAGAGAGGAGTCAGAGTTTGTTGTCTGGTCTAAAATCTTGAGGTCACCTGTATGAGCTGACAATAATTGTTTACTCGAGTTAAAATCCTTGAATCCAACAGGTCCCCTTGAATGAAAGCTTCATGTTTTACTCACCTTGCTGCATATGGAGCGGGGGGCTTTGGGGTCCTTGGCCACTCACCGGCTCCAGTGGCCGGGCGTCCCCTTTGCGCACAGACTCCTGGGCTATTCCCGGAGAATCAGCTCGACTTTTCAAGCTGTAAACTTTATTAGGGCCGATTCTGGCTCTCTGACATTTGGGTGCTAAATGAATGGGGGGTTTTGTCTATGAATTAGATCGTAAAAATCATCCGGAGCGCGGCCAGATAGGCTCACTGGCCATAAACGGTCACGTGGTAGCCATTAAAGTAAGTTTTATGGTTTTGGGGAGTTGACAGTATATTGCACATAACATATAATCGCACTGACGGCGAGGCTTCGTCTGACTCTCTCTTTGCAGGCTGTAAGTGTTACTTGACCGGTACAGCCCGTCTCTATTGCTCAGTCTGCCTCAGCATGGACCGGACGCTCTCCAGGAAGAGGACCGCGTCTCTGGGTAAGTTTCTGCAGACTATCCGGTAGCCCGAGAACAGCCAGCCTGTGTTAAACAGCCATATTATTGTATTCGCTCCCTCTATCTGTCCCTATTAGTCCATTACACTAATTTGTCAGTTGTGCAGCGCTGAATACTGGTCTCGGCAGATGTTGCGCAGGGTTGGGTCCGGCTCATGGCTATTTAATTGCTTCCTTCCCCGTGTAACTTGTTTCCCTCCATCTGTGGTGTAACTCATAATCCATTTTTACATGTTGGATAATTATCTCTGTGTCCATTTCCACCCCCACAAACTTCTAGTTGTTGTCGTTTTATTACATTGGAGGATTCACAGACCGTGAACCAGAAAGTTTCCAAGGGATGTGTGGAGTGTGGAGATTTCCTTGATAAAGTTAAGCGCTAATGCAGGCCTACAGCTTTACAGCTAGCGACGTTTGATTGGGTTCTGTATGTGCTGATGACTTTTGGAAGTTGGAGGTCCATGATCCTGGGGAAAAAAAAGTTGCAGTTGTTTTGCTGAGCGCTGCGCTCCACATGTTGGCACTGCTTATGGTTTTAGGATGGGCTGTAAACAGTGTCAAGTAAACACAACATGGGAACAAACAGCAGCAGGGAGACGTTTGAAAAGGAATTCCGTTTTGTGTCAGCCCATCGTTTTGTGTTTGGGGTTGAAAAGTTCAGATGACCTCTTAAAAGTCACTCTCGCTTTGTGGTGACCTCTTGTCCGAT
The DNA here is from genome assembly GCF_011397635.1 of Epinephelus fuscoguttatus. Classification (NCBI taxonomy): domain Eukaryota; kingdom Metazoa; phylum Chordata; class Actinopteri; order Perciformes; family Serranidae; genus Epinephelus; species Epinephelus fuscoguttatus. The sequence continues at coordinate 27,597,068 of NC_064768.1, forward strand.
CAGTGCCGGGGCGAAAGCGGCCACCAGTGGACCCTGATCCCTTAAAATCATGGACTGATAATGGGGAATATGTATATCTATTTTTTAAACTCATTTTTTGGACGCGTTGGTGTTTTTCTTTTTACACCCCTGTGTGGTTTTTTTTTTAACCAAAGAGTGTGTGACTTCATGCGCCGTTTCCAATTTGAAATTTCCAGGCCAAATATGAAAACATCCAACTTTTTTGGGTGGGTATCGCTGTTTGAATCGTGTGAGTTTTTGGCAACAAACAAACCTGCAAATATCCATCCAGCTTTCCTAAAGTTGTTGCCTGGGCGGATTTGCAATATTGTCCGTCAGCCAACCTAAATAGCAAGTTTTATATTGGGTTCAGAGGCCTACACCACTCCGTCTAAAATAATTACATGTTATTTCTGCCAATAAATAAATGTATTCATCACTTTAAATAGCTTTTTAAATCCCTTTTCACCAATGCTGGAGTGGAATTTAAAATCTGGCCTCCTTTTGAAAATTCTGGCCAGATGAGGAGGAACTCCCGAAATTTATTTATTTTTTCTTTCTTTTTTAATAATCCAACAAATAATAATACCATTTTGGGGTTTCAAAATAGGAGAATAATTGAAACCATACTGCTGATACCCATCTGTTTGTTGTTGAACAATTTTTACGCGTTGTTTCGTAACGAAGTCACCATCGTAACAAAACACGGGATTTATACTCTTTCCAGTTGGATTTTCGACACGCTGAAAATACAACAGGACACTCTGAGAGTGCGGCTATTTGGAAATTAAAACCCTTGCCAATATTTCAAATGGAGAAATTTCGACAGGGCCCCATGTGCGGCATACTGCCAGGCAGAGGGAGAAAGAGAGAGAGGAGCGCTGTAGGTTCATCTGGAGGTCAGCCACAGCACCAAGATAAATCTGCATCCTCTCAGAGCCACCAGCAGAGCTCGCTTTAGGCCAAGTTCACTGTCACCCTGCTGTATGGAGAGAGGGAAACCACTCACACATCCACGGTACCGCGCGCACACGCGCCTTCACGTTAATGACACGTTTGCTTGGCGTTGCCTATAAGCATAATGCGTATAAATGAATTTACCGAGGGACACAGAGCCCGTGGTAACATCCTTACACTGGAGGAAAGGAGTGTATGAAGAGAGAGGGGGAGTCTAACTTTAAGTGTTGCCTCCAACAAAGACTTTTGGCTGCTTTGGTTGCTCTATAACGCTAATGAATGATTTGCATATTTTACGGCCCTATTAGTCTTGAGTGGGAGCCTATTGGATTTATCTTTTCACTCCCTCTTTGGAAACATCATAAAGCCACAATTGCATTTCAGGTCTTGTGCTGGCATCTTCTCTAATTATGAAATTTGCGAAAATGATCATCGCGATGGCAAGAGATATACACATTGTTCAAATCAATTTTTCGTTTCGAGAGGGGCAGATATCTCACTGGGCTGGGACAGATGAGAGCGAGATAGCTGCAGAAGAGGAGGAAAAATTGGGGTCAAAAGTTTACGCGCTGAACAAGTCTCCGTCATCTGTTCACTCGGAGCTTGATGCCAGCCTTATAATAGCGATCTTGACTCTCCACACAAAAGACAGAATAGCTTTGAATTACATATGTTGCACGGTGCACTCCAGGTGAACCCTGAAAGCGCGGTGACCTCGCGTTTGGGACCGGGGGAGGGGACCCCCCACCCGTCCCCTGCAACAAGATTGAGTAGCTGGCGTTTTATTAGGGCGGTTGATTGGTGAATTTCCTTTGAATAAATTGCATTTGATATGTTTAGGGACGAGGGCAAAATTTGCATTTTGAGGATTGATACTCTCGACCCGGTCACAGGGTAATGGGAAGGCCCACAGCCCCCAAATTGAGCCCCCGGACCCCTTAAAAAACATTTAGCCCCTCTCTTCCTGATCCGCTGAATAGAAGCCTTTTAAGAAAACAGAAATGTCACAGATGTTTTTTTGACTCAGAGATGGAAAGCTTTAAAAAATTTCTTTTTGTTGCAATATATATAAAAAAGATGTAGTTTATTTTATCCTTATTTTTTTTACTGGGCCTATTTAACCGCTTTGGAAGAAGAACGCAGCTACTTCATAAAGCACTTTGGTTGTAGATGTGAAGGCCCAGTGAAAAAAAGAAGTAAATAAATATGGCTGATAAACTCGAACTGGCGGGAAAACAAAATTATTTTATGGATATAATGCTGAAAAAGTTTAAAAATGAGTCTCGGCTAAGGCGCACAACTTCTTATACGTAGTCGGCAACGCAACACACAAAAACATTTGCATTTTCAGTTTAAATCAGAATAAAAAAATATAGAATATGAGATCCATTTGATTAAAAATGACCAATAAAACAGTGCCACTTTCGATTTTTATCAACTTTTTGTTGCCATCTTAACGTTAAAGTCAGAGAAAATAAACACTTCAATGTAGAAACTTGCAAAATCTTATTTTATTCTTAGTAATATAGCAGTTATAGACGCACAACACACAGCGCGCGGCACAAATAGATGTTTTGTACTATCAAAAGTGTTAAAATGTCTCAACAACGTTCAACGAAATTTAAAGAAGGTGAGTCGTTTGTTCAGAACAACTTTGTTTATTGGATTTAAAAGTAAAAGCTCACAGATCAATAGAGAATTGAACCCACACGAAAGGCTGCAAGTGCGTTCATCCAAAGCCACAGCGCTGAGGGTTATTATTTCATACACACTTTTAAAAATTAAGCTAGATAATTTAACAGAAAGCATCATTTCACATGCTTTCAACTGATTTAATTCAAACGTTGGTGGCCTGATTGTTAACTCACCTTAAAGTGCACAATCCGACTCATTCAACTTTTTAATCTATCTGTGATTTACCTCAGTGAGACGCTCTAGTTTTTGCGTTTTGGAGACATTAGTTTTATCATTCTTGTTTGAAATATTCAGCTCAGTACTTTCAATTATGACAGCTTCTGTACTTAGAGGAATAGGGAAGTTATCCATGCACTTTCCAAAGAATGTAGCTTCTTTTGTTCGCCTCTTTCAATTTGTTGAAGGCTTGAAGGTCACTACGTTAGTGGTCTAATCAAAGTTTGCAGCTGTGAGTACTCTCAGTTATTGTGAACGCTCGCTCTGTTGCCAGTCTTTTCTGTAAAGTGCTGGAAAGGACGACCACACGTGACACATTGTATAAAAAAGATTTTATTATGAGCGTTTACCAATATCAAAATATTTCCATAAAGGCATGAAAGGTGTTTTCTGGCCCGAATCCTTGGCACATCTTGAATGCAGAGAGGATTTTTTATACCCCACCGCCAGAGCTCCGTATAGACGAGAGACCTTGTGGGAGCCATCTGCAATCTGTCACCATCGTCACAGCACTTCTCTGATAATCTAAATTTACAGTAAACTGTCAGCATGATGTATATTGGTTAAATAGACCTTCACCTCGCAGTATATGCACTGAAAGGGAACACCGTGATCTGGCTGTTAGATTATTTAGTCCTAAAATAAAATCTCCAACACAGAGCTGCAACCGTTTTTATTCACATTAAGAGCAAAATGGGTGTTTAAATTTTGTGGAAAATTACTTAGATAGTGTAACATAGTTTCCAAATGCTGCCTTTTACTCCAATGGTCAATTGGATCATTATTATCCTATTATATTTTGCTGCATTGTAGGAGAGTTTTCCAGATGCTTTATTGCACTCAGACATACAACCGCACCTTGCAGGCCTGTGCACCAGATAACGGAGGTATTACCTGGACTGTTATCTAAAATACTTCTCTGCAGCTCTGAATCGGATTCTTGAATCATGATAATATGTTTAATGAAGTTATTCACAGCTGAGACATTAAAGAAAAAAAGTAGCAACAAGTAGAATGACCTGCAAAAATGGAGTAAGTGGATAATAGCCGAGCTGATCTGGCCCATATTTATACAGCACCTATATATAATAGAATGGCAGCAGACTGTAAATTTAGATATGATGTGAAGTCGTCTTACCGCTGACATTATGTTGACATATTGCCTCTCAGGTGGTCTCTCGGCCATACGGATACAGTGGATATATGGCGGAAAGCACATCAGCTGCCATTTACAATGAGTTAGGTGCGAGAAAGCCTGTAAGATACACAAGATAGCAGCAGCTCTGCCTTACAGCAACAGTGTGCTCACATGAAAAAACATAGCAGGGTTTTGAAGAGCAAAAAGTGAGGCCTGCCTTTGGTTGCTGTGGGAAAAAAGTCACTTAAGTCGACTGCATCCAAAAATGGAGCTCAGAAAAAAAATCTCATATCAAATGTATAAGGTCATGTGCAGCAGATCTCTGTAGCTGCACTGTCCCCTATTCCGCATATTCTAAATCATACCTCGGCGTGTGATTTTCTCGATAGTTTGAAGTCTTTTGCACATTTTTAAAATCCTTCGGGGACCATGCTGGGTGCTGACCCGCGCTAAGTGCTCCCCCAACTCCCCAGAGCTGAACAGACCCCTGCAAAACTGAAGTCCAAGTCCGGGGTGAACCCCAGGTCACTGCGTCTAACAGATATGAAAATGTCGCCTCTTTGGAAAGAGGGGGCACGCCTTGTTGTTTAACAAAGACTGTCAATGGGCAAGATTAATCAGAAACAAAATGGAAACGGTGTCACTTTGGGGTCAGGCAGAAGTTATCTCTGTTTAGAAGGAGCGAAAAGAATAGGAGGGGACCAGAAAAAAAGAAAGGAAAAAAAGCATTGAAAAGAAAGCTTTCAATATTTCCGAAGTTTGGCCTCTTGTTTCTCTGTGCAGAGGCCTTGTTGACGTGGACAGTGTGGATGAGCTTTGTGAAGAGCTGCTGCATCTTCATGGGACACAGATACAGTGTGGCACCTCGGACATGGAGAGGAAACAGGACCTGGACGTGATGGCTGATGGCGGGGAGCACGGTCAGAGACTTTTATATTTTCTAGAAACATGCCATTTTAAAAAAATTAAAAAAAAAAAAAAAAAAAAAAAGTAATAATATTTAAATATACAGGAGTCTGACAAAGGATGATCATAAATTTGTGGATTTTTTCCCCTCCTGTAATATTATTAAATGTTGCTTGTTTTATTATTATTCATCAATGTACAGTGGAATATTTCCTCTTTTATTTAAACTTTTAGTACCCCTCTATTCAAAGCATATTTTCATAGTTACAACATATGACAACTTGTTATCTTAGCCTTACAGTAAAGTGTTGCTGCAGGAGGCGCAGTGCACGCTCTCAACATATTAAAATATTGCAGAATTGTATTGAAATGTTGGAAAATTGTCTGTGGAAAAGCTTTTTTATACATTTCCAAATTCCATCAGAATTGGAAAATTGCACTGGCTGTGAGATTATGTGTGTGCAGAGCAAATCTGGCATGTCTTACTGTAAGAGGTCTATGCTGGTTAAAGAAAAAAAATCCCATGCTTTGGTTTGGCATGGGGCTATAATGAAAGGTACAACATGTACTGCAAGTGGCTGTGCAGTGTTTGGGTGTTGCTTTTCAGTGGCAGTTGATACAGGAGAGGTGATAATACGTGATGGCCGTGCGATCAGTGCCGGATAACTTTCATGTGGTGCATACACAGAGCAAAAAAAACCTTGTCTTTGCAGATTGCAGAAAACAAACGTTTTCACATTTGTGCTCGTGAAATGAAGAAAAAGTGGCCTTGTGCATGCACGCAGGTGTGCAGCGTGAGATATGGGTGTTTTCTGTTGTTTATATATATGAGTGTGTGTGTGTGTGTGTGTGTGTGTGTGTGTGTGTGTCATAAGCGGGTATTCACCAGGTTTTACTGATGCACAAGTCATATGCTTTATATGCAGGCTTGTGTGTCCGCAGAGCAGCGGCTCGTCAGTGCATGCAGGAAGCTTGTCTTGTTCGATCATTTGAATAGGCTGATATGCAACATTACAATTTGCCCCCTTGTGCTGGCGTGGTTTCTTTTTATTTCTCTTTTCGTCTCTTTATCAGGATTCAACATGTTGCAAACTGAAACATCCGATATTCCCTCCTCTGTTAGTAACAGCCTTTTGTTTGTGATAACCTTTATAATGTCAGGGCTTGAATTTCACGTCCACTTTCTGTTTCAGAGGAGGAGGATTTTTTCACATGCAGACAAGCCTCACCCACATAAGTTTGGCCCCATGCAGTAAACAACTTAGGTGATTGGTTTTGCTTTATATACTGTGATTTAATAAGGAAAACATCAACGTAAGCCAGTCCGAGCAGTGCTGGTGGTACCAATGCCATGCTTTCCATTGGTTCCTGTTTACATGATGCCCACAGGACACGCGGTGATTGGTGGCGCTTCACACGTGACCAGGCAACTTTGTACATTTGACAGGGAGTAGGAGGGTTTTGTGGAGATCAGAAAAACGACAGCGCGATAAAAATTAGTATTGTTGCACTTCACAAATTAATGACCATGAGTTCCTACTTGATAAACTCCAACTATATCGAGCCTTCCTTTCCTCCATGCGACGAATATCAGCAGAGCGGATACATCCCTAACCCTGGTGATTACTACGAGCGGCCAAAAGATACGGGTTTCCCCCATCACGACGAGCCATCCTATCCGAGGTCAAACTACACAGAATCGGGCTACGATTACGGTAACGTCCCCGCCACCGGACTCGATGATTTCGGCGACGGGCACCACGCACAGCCGCAACCGGTTCCACAGAGCCACGGTCCTCGCCTCACCGTGGCCCCAGACGGTGGCGCAGGGGCAAATGCCAGCAAAGACTGCAGCCTCGCCAGTGAGGTATATCCCGGCGTAGCGAAGGGCAAGGAGCCGGTGGTCTATCCTTGGATGAAAAAGGTCCACGTTAGCAACGGTGAGTTATCGTCACGGTTAAATAGCAGAACCACTGAGAAACAACCACTGGAACACACGCAAGCCTATTGAGGCAGCACTAGTAGCAGCCCTTACAACAGCAATTTACGACTATCGAGCAGCAGGGTCGGTAATTAAGGACCCTCGTAAATTTTATTGCCTGTGTTCGTCTGTCGGGGCCATGTGCCTTTGTTGCTTTTTAACCCAAACTACCTCCACCACTGGAGCCGAGCCAAACTGTAATATCCAACCCCGCTGTTTTGTTAATCATTTCTAAGCTTGATATGTCCCTGGATGCGAGTGCTTGTACACTCCGCATCTCCACATTAAGGTCATGTCCGTAAACTGATTCAAGGCAGAGAGTAAAACAAACACAGCGGCTGTGATTTCCCACCAAACCCAGAAATGTTATGTTTTTTTAACCGTGTAATGTGTCCAGTGGAGGGACTATAGGTTTGGAATAAACGCTATCAGCCTGCGTGTAACACCTGCTTGCTTGCCTGTGTATGGCTTTTTTTCCCCCCTCCAGTCAATCCCAATTACAATGGAGGAGTGCCCAAGAGGTCCCGCACTGCCTACACCCGCCAGCAGGCTCTGGAGCTGGAGAAGGAGTTCCACTTCAACCGGTACCTGACCCGGCGCAGGCGGGTGGAGATTGCGCACACCATGTGTCTGTCCGAGCGCCAGGTCAAGATCTGGTTTCAGAACCGGAGGATGAAGTGGAAGAAGGAGCACAAGCTTCCCAACACCAAGATCCGCTCTTCGAGCTCGGCCTCGTCCTCAGCCACGGGGGCCCAGCAGCAGCAGATCAAAACAGGCCAGCAGCTTGTCCCCACGCCGTGCACCGCAGGTCTATAGTGCTTGAATGAACCCCATCCCACAAAAGAACCCAATCCAGACTGAGATGGCAAATATCACAAGTGGAATTTGATGGACCGATTCTCAGTATTTTACACACATGGTGTTATCTCTTTCACCTTGCCTCTGCCATTGGGCCCCTGTCACGTCCTATACCCTCTCCCTGTCCGGTCGTCCTCGCCCTCTTCATATAAGCTTGAAATTCACCTTTAATTGCCACGGTGGCAACTGAAGTGTTTATATATTTGTTTATTATTATTAAAGAAGGATAACGCACATTCAGACGTAGGACTTGGATCAAAATGTATCATTACAGTTAAAACTGAGTGAGGTAAAAGTAAGTTTGAACTCATTTTTCTATGTTCTCTTTGGGTATTGTTTTTTTTTTCTTTTTTATTGCTCATGGAAAGCTCTAATATACTTGAAAGATATTTAGCGAGACTCTAGATGCCTGTTAGAAAACCAGACGGCAGTTTTAGAGGAATGGCATCAGTCAGAGTAACAGTGTAGTTTGTGCGTTTGAGTGGGTTGGTTTACTGTTGAATGTAGTCCAGGTGACTTTCACATTTTAATGTACATAGGCAAATCATAATGAAGGCACAATAAGAGAAGCATTTCGTCATGTAGAATTATGTTCGTTGGTGTTGTAAGGTCTAGGTTTATTTGTGCTAGTCCGTCCCATGTTGTGCTGTGTTCTAAACTGTGAATATTTGTATGTGTTGTCTCAGTAATGACCGTTGTAATGTAGGCTAGTGTAGGCTCAGTCTGTCCCTGTGAAATAAATATGTACTTCACTTATAAGGCTGACTTGGTTTTGGATATTTTGTCACTGCAAACACTGATTTGATTTGAGCGCAACATGTATTTTTAAAGCTGCGCGTATTAACGTGCCAAATGAATTTATAGGTGCCTCGTTTTTAAAAATTATTTTCATAATTTGTGGATTTTATTTTCATCCTGAAACATTTTATTTTTATGATGCTTGTTTTCACCTCAGTACATGGAAACAGATTTATTTCAGAACTTCTGTTTTATGCTTTTAAATCAGTTATCCAGTGTTTGGACATACGTGCGTAAAAGTGTGATAGTGTGTCCGAGCACTGGATAATTTACTGCGCCACACTTTCATAATTCTTTTTAATGTGTCTCTTATGTCTTTTTGACTTTATTAAAATAGACCAAAAATCATTTGCTATACTTCATAGTATTTGCAGATGTGATTCATTTTCTAATCCGTGCGTAAAGTTGCGGAGTTTCTCTTAAAGTAAGACTTGCACAGAGGGAAACAGTTCTAACATTTTCAGGTGTTTAAGGTGTATAACCTGTTCAGAATGAAGTATGTCTTACAAAACGTATCCCCGCCTGCAACACATTGCGTAAAAAAGAGATGATGTGTCTGACTAAATTATGTCTTTAAATGCTCAACTGTCTGAGATTCTAATCCGTAAAATGTGCATGAATGTCATGCATATTTTCGTGGATAAAGATAAAATGTGGTTGGAATTTAGTAGGCAGTTATCAGCTGCTGCAGTGTTGCAGGCTTTGCTACTGACACGGGAATCAAACCAACCCCAAATTGTTAAATGTATCCGGCCACGCATATTGTTCTCACTTGCCATTTTAAGGAGATCTCAGCCAACCTCAGTGCACCAGAGTGTGAGTGTTGGTCACTACCTGCTACATCCAAACAATAGAGAGTTCAACCAGGGGACACAGCCGGCTCTGGCCAATCACCGGCTCAGAGCACTTCTTCTGACCCCTGACCTTTCGACACACACAATGTTCAGACCATACATCAGCGCCGAGACCTCCGCGAGCTTTTTCTTCTCATTTAAGATTTACCCAGAGACAGCGCGGAAACAAAAACGGCGTTTAGGTGTGAATCTGTGCCATGAATTTTCCCAAAATTATTCTTAGGGACAGCTCCTCTGCAATAAATCACAGAAACACCCCGTCAGTTCGCGCAGAAAGGGCAGATATGAGCTGAAACATGCAGGCATTGCTCATGTAATTTAGTGTGATTTTCAACATGTTTTGGCACTTATGGTTTCTGCTCAGTATATATGCCAATAATAGCTTAATGGATGTGTGTGCAATGCATTTAATACTAAATCAGATAAAAGTGACATTAACCAAAATTCCCACAGTAAATTCCCTCAGAGTGACAGACACACAGCCACAGTGTTTTATTCTTGTTGGTATGTCTTACACTTTTTTTGTCTACATAAGAAAAACGATCCTGCAGAAATGCTTAAATCCTCTTCCCATATATGTGCAGCACTTGCTGCAGACATGGGAGCTGTGCAGAAGATGGCGTTGAGGCTGATTGGCACCAATTTTGCGCAGACTCCAAGAAGTCCAACTAGTTCAATTACAAGATTTGAAGTCATTTGATTCGCGAATAGAGGTCACTTCCAATGTACTGAAATTTTAATTCGCCCTGTTCACGTGACTTGTTGAATAATGAATGCCCCGGGGGTCAGAAATAGATCTGAAAATCTGCCTTATTTTCATTTGAAGTGATCCTCTGCAGGGTGCGAGTCAGATCTCTTCTCCCCTGACAGAACTCTCTGTCCGCTGGACACAGACCGTCATGACTTGTGAGTAGATCTGGCTGATTTTTCTCTTAAATTTTGTGGAGATCTTAAAAAAAAAATGTGTTTAGAATATCCCGGAAGTGGAGTTTCATGCTCTTCTGGCGCATACAAATGTATATTATAATATGGTCTGTTTATTTCCAGCTATACATTGCTGTAGACTTTCTAAGCTTGCGAATTTCACTGTCAATATTTGCTTATTATTAAACTCAGATATAGTCTGATTAACATTTTAACTGAATTAAAAATAAATCTATCAGATGTATATTGTGCTTAAACGTTATGTATAAAACAAAGTTGAACCTTGAGTAATTGTGGACCTCTCAGTACATATGATATCAGAGGGCAGGTCTAATTTTCCATACATTTAAAAAAAAATCTTCAAACCATGACAAATGAGGATGATAAAATTCCACTTGCATTTTGCCAATAAATGCTTCATGAGAGTAAATACATTTGCCAGTTTGTTAAAAATAAAGTGATGCAACACATGTGGCTGCAGAGGTTTAAGAAACTGAAATCCTGGTGCGTCTGAAACTGTGTGTTTGAAGTCATACAGTCACTTAAATTTAACATGAATAAAAACGAAAAGAAGCAACAGTCTGCCTTTGTTTGCAAAGTTTACCTGAAAAATACTGCATTCCTTCAAAGATGGGCAACGCTTAGTTGCTGACTGTCTGGATTTGTTATTAATTGTAATAATTATATTTAATACTTTTCACTGTTCGTTTTGCAAATCAGTGTATTTAAACAACAGTAACAATGCAAAGGGCTTATCTGTTGCTTGAGAGACCCTTTCAGTGAGAGTTAACACAATAGTCAGTTTAAACACAGGTTAAACATTAACAAAGTCCTGAGGGGATGTGACAATGAGTACAATAATAATATATATTATAATTAATGGACTATTTTGCACTTACCTCCAAAATGTAACTGACAACTATTCAACAAAAGCCTATTATATATATGATGTACATTTTCAGTCATAAAAAAGAGCCAGTGAGTTCAACATGAAATTTCAGATAGCTTTATTACAAGCACCTTTACGCAAACATTTACGCTGTCCTGGTCCGTCTGCATCCATGAGAGATGTCTCCAAGTCGGCTTAAGGCGTTGAATTTCGCATTAGCCTTGATGTTGGCCGATGTAAACCTCGCAGAAAGAGTTATCTTCGGCTGAGTGTATCGGTAACCCAAGCCTGGCTGTTAAGAGCTCCGGGTGTCAACATTGTGGGAAGATATGGACCGCCGTCTGGCTAACATCCAGAGGTCTGCGCCTCTAACTCCTCTCTGCTGACAGTGATAAGAAGCCTTGATTTGTGTTAAACATTTGTTTTATGCGAAAACATTTCAGATTTTAAACATAATCAGTCAACTGCTACTTTTGAGCAATGGGCAAGTGAAACAAAAAGTGAAAGAAAAGTAGGCTACCATCACAGGGCCTTTGGTTTCAATCTTCTCCTTGTTTTTGAACCCCAAATAACTTCTCACTCGACTCTCTATGCCTCTGCCCGGGTCAGGGAAAAGTTCAGGTGCGGTGGCGAAAGGCAACGTGGGACTAGCTTCCAGTGCACGGTCATGTCCAGCCATGTACTGGTGACAGCTCCACATCTGAAATAGTGAGAACAAAAACATAACAAAATAACACAATACAGACTAAAACATTTTGTTTAAGCATCGAAAAAATAATCATCTTTTCAGTCTTTTCAGTCATGCGCCCAAAACCTGTGCGTAAAACTTAATCTGTTTAACCCTGATCATTAATATTCCTCCTCCTCTCTTCAGTTTTAGAAGTGTTGAAGGTGAATTAATAAGAGCTGGTCTGCTTCCGTCCCTGTCTTTAAAACTTTACCGCTCAAGTTGTAGTTTGAGAAGACAAAGGCTGGTGTGGGAGTGGGTTGCTGTCTATGTCCGCCCCGAATGATTAATAGTTGTGGTGGGATTTTTCCACGCCCGCTGCTCGGTGTTGACGAAAAACAAGCGCCAAACGGTGCCGAGAGAAGAGAAGCTCTTCCGGGCTTGGGCTTTTGGCGATACGTGGAGTGGCAGAAGCTAGATATCAACCATGACACGCGAGCCACGCTCTGTATATAGCAACTGGTTTATATGATGATGCTTTTGGCGAACTACAGCAGGATTATGGCTAAGTCGGCACTTTTGCCGCCGTTCATCCCCACCCCCATTCTAAAACTCTGCACAAACCTGTAATTTCTAACATCACTCAGCTGCTCATAGGAAACGCGTAAGCGCATTTAGGTCGAATGGGGGTCCATGTACTGATCAGCGGGGTCGAGCAGCCACTCTTTGGTTACCTCACCTCCACTTTCCGCTCACTGCTGACTGACAAGCACCCCTCACGACCACCGGGACGCACACCCTTCTCATGTAGGACAGGTAAATGTGTGACTTTTTTCCCTCACATTTGGCCAACAGCATGCAGGCTTTTGCTGATGGAAGACCAAATGCTGATTAAGTGGTACTACACCCAAGCTGTGGGACTGTGGACGGGGGGGCGATATTGAGTAAAGCTCTCCACAGCCCTGGCTGTGTTGTAAAGAGAAAGGAGAAGACGTTAGCTGGAGTGATGAGTAATCATTATGCCACTCTTAAATGGTATTTGGTAGGTGAAGCTCTCTCCATCTCACATAGTGCGAATTATCACGCTGCAGTGACAAACATTCTGGTTTTTAGCCCGGCTCTGAGCTGTGGCTGCACTTGAAACTCAGCATAATGCAGGCAGGATTAGCTCTTTCAGCCGCTAACAGGCACCAAATATATGGCACTTTAAAACTGACAGAACAGTCTTTCCCTCTGAATGGGCGACACGTGGAAAAGCTGCTTCTCTGCGAGAGACTTGCTCCTCTGCCAGATACATTGCAGTGTCACATACCCCTCTTTTTTCTCCCTCCAAACTGATCCGTTTCTCCTCAGGGGCAATGACTGCCTCCATTAATGATTCACGGGCTCAAATAAAAGGGATTTAAGTTGACGTTGCGTCACGTGAGCGGGGGCGCATAATACTGCGCGATGTTATGGCACGGGGAAGAAAACCGGAGCCCCGGTCTGGCCATATGATGCTGATTATATGCGGGTTACCCCCACTTTCCGTGAGGGGAGTCCGGGCTTTGTAGTTTGTTTATCGAGGGGAGAAAAAGAAAAGAGAGGCGCACTGAAAGAGAGAGGATCCCTGGTTTGTGGATGTATTATACCGCTGTCACGGACGGATATGTTTTTCCACGCGGACAGAGTCAGAGCCCGAGCTTTGGGAGGATGGATTTTATTTTGAGGTATTTCCGCCGATTGTTCATTACTGTCGTGAGTTATTGCTGCGCGAGGCAGAGGTCAGTTAAATAGGGGTCCAGGGTTTCTGCAGGGCGAGAAAATAGACAGGTACCAATAAGCTATCGATATTCATCTGTTAATATCTGAGATTTATCACAGCCAATCAAGCGAAACATAAATAGGCCTTCAGAATTTACACACAACATATACAAGCAACGATTTAAGGATCTGTCTGTGCCACTGTGTCTCAGGCTTTGTTCCATTTTATGCTTCTCAGGCTAAACACTATCAAAGCCATAACTAGTTTCTGTGTAAACTTAGAATAGAGCAGCAGGGAATGATATATTTCTGTCATATTTCCGTTTTTAATAGCACGAGCAGCCGTTTGGATAAATAGGCCTGTATAAGCTTTTGTAAATAAAGCGGCCATTTAAATACTGGCTTCCAAGAAAAAACCCAAACAGAGCGCGCGGCCGCTCCAAGGTGCAACCGGTCCTATAAAACAAAACATCTCGTGTCTTTACGTGGGTTTTTCTGTGTGTAAATGATACATCAAGATGAGCTCATAAAAAAAAGTAGAGGAAAGCGGTGGGGTTGTGTCGCTCCGCAAGGGAAACGAGGATATAATGGAAGACGGAGTGCCATCCAGGACCGCGCGGCCGCGCTGAGGTCACGGTGCTCCTGCTTGATTTATGGGCGCGGGGACTTGGGGAAGATGGTGCGCGAGAGCTAATGACTATTCGATCCGTTTGTGGAGAAAATGCTTACCAGCCAGCAGGGAAACAACAAACACGTTATTTGCATTGGCCCATTTTTATGTTATTAGTGATATTAGGCTGATAGGCAGGAATATTTGCTTGTGATATTTGTGTCTGAGGAGGATTTTTGTTCATTGGCTTTTATTTATGCAGTTTGTTTATTAGTTTTTATAGTCTTGTGTTTCATGAGAATTAATATTTTGGTTAATATTGTGGTGCAAAATGCTGAAACGAATTCAGATTTCATGCTTCCTCGAAGCTGTAAAGACATTTATACTTTAAGACAAAGACTTGGAGTCTGCTGTTAAATCTAAACATTGACCTATATATTATCTTGAAAATTAATGCATCGAATTTTACTAGATTTCCTATTTTGCAGATCTTTGTTAGTTTTTTTTAATTGTATTTTATTTTTAAATGAAGGCCTACAGCTTTACGCGTAAAAACATTTATTTATAACCAGATGCTCTCTTTATATGGAGCGCCTATTCGAAAATAAAATCCACAGCACTATATTTTCCACAACACGCTAAAAGGTTGTTTTATCTCTTGAGAAACTGAAAATATTTATTCCTCCTTGCAGAAATCCAGCCAAGTAAATTCAGGCCATCGCACGGTCTCCGAGACACCTTGAACTGCCTTCGGTAAGTCCATATATCTTTATTGATTTGCGTTATGAATGCTTGATGGTGATATCCTTATTCAATTTCTAATAAGTACCACACACGCCCACCAAAGCACTCGCAGGGATAGAGAAGCAGCCTATGGCTTGTACGTTTCTTCGTAGCAGCAATATGACCAGCCCGAGAGCAATAATTCCTTCTCTTCCACTTGTCTTTGTGGTGTAATTTGTCACTATAAAAGTGACGAGGGGAATCGCAGCTCTTGGAGCGGTGCCTTACTCCTTTCAAAAACTACTTCCAGTGAAAGCCATCTGCTTGAAGCTGCTGTAGTTTACTGCGCTGAAGTTTTAAAAATGGATCTACTCTCATCAACATTTCAATTTTTTTTATACCCTCCCACATTGTTTTACGCCTTATTATGCACGGCAGTAAAACGACCACCACCTCACTGACATTTCACCCTCAGCTCAGGGCCAAATTAAAGAGAGAGACGCATCAGCATTTTAGCAAAACACAAAGAGGTAAATAATTATACAATGTGACTACTCTGGTTTCGAAAAGAAAAAGCCGAGTTGGCTAAAAAAAAAAATCCTCACGCGTGAATTTTTATCCCACTCACCCTCCCACACCGTCCGTGTGTTCTATCTTTTTAATTGTGTCACTGGATTTTGTCCCAGAGCCTGAAACCAGCAGAGAAGCTGCAGCTCTGGACATGTTTACAGCCCGGGGAAGCTGAGAGGACATAAATCTATTTTTTTCTCCCGTTCTTTCTTTTGGCTGCGAAAGAGAAGCATTACCATGCAGAGGGATTCCCCCTGCTGCCGGCTCTCTACTCCCCTGCTCCTCGCTGCATGTCCTCCGCTCTGCCTTTTGGTGATGAACCTTCTTCCCATTTTTCACACCCAGCTCCTGGTGGGGTTTTTCCCTTGATATACATGGAGCTCGGCTTTGATGCGAAATTGTTGTGCTTTCTATTCTCAAAATAAATATATTGTATTCTTCACACAAGAAGCCATGCAAGCAGTGGTAGACCTGGTGCTGGAATGAAAACGAATAGCGCTTCCCTTGTGCCCAGACACTGAGACTATATGCAAAAATGCGGGTTAATTATTAAACCGCGAATAGAAGCCCTTTATGTCCCGTGGAAATGGAAATGCAGCATGGTCAGCGGCTGATTATTCCTTTGTATTCTCCCCTCTCTCCAACATCTCATCCGCTGGGCTCATAATTCCACTGCAGGACGTGGAGTAAATAATAACAAAAATATTTAAAACACTTTAGGGAAGGACTTCCATGCTATTTGTAACGATGCATTATGTTTTTTTTTTTCTGGACACACTACCTCATTTGGTTGGGGGAGGAGGAGAAGCAGCCACTTGATTTGAACTGGCTTTCCAAGGCGCTACTTATTTGCATAATTTTTTTTGTCTATGGTGACGCTCTGGTTCGGGGCAGTTCACTGGTGTCTGCATGGTACTGGTGAAGGATCACATAGTCTAGCATAGCCTTGGCTGAGTTTAATATTGCTATGAAGCCCTGGCCATTGCTCTGTAGCATGACGATAAATTCAATCTTGGGGCCAGATAACTCTTATCTCGCTGACCCGACTGCTCACGCCTGCTTTCGTAATCTCGGTTTACCCATCCACGTCGAGTAGGAAAAAAAGAAAAGGAAAAAAGGAAAGGGGTTTCTCTCGGCTCTTCCCTTTTTTGTTGTGGCTGCTAATGCCTGGTGCATGGCAGGGCGCACTCTGCTGCTGCTCCTGCTGCTGCCTCACCCAGCCAGCCCTGCCTTTAAACTTTTTTTCCCCTGGATTATTGCTTTGATCGATTTCGTCGCTGAATGAGAAAATATCGCTTGGTGCTCTGCATTCGTCGTCAGAGGATAAGGTAAGCAGGCCAGAAATAGGCTCCCCTCGGTTGTAAATGGCGGAGTTTGTGTGTCGCGCGGTGATTTATCACCGTATGACTTAGATCTCGGTTCAGGAAGAGTTCACACACACAGTCAGGCAGCCAGATTTCTCTAACGTGGAGCAGAGAGGGCTGCGCACAAAGTCTGTCATTTGTCTCTCTTTCTCTGTCTTTTATGACTATCGCAATGGCTCGCCTGGAGATACACACCACAAAGCTTTCTGATATCTTTTCCAGGTCATCATGAGTGCAGATACAGCGAAGACACCTTCTTTCACTCTGCGGTTTAGCTGCGTTAAGGGCGAGCTCAGGGCTCATTTTAGACTGATTTGCTCTGCACGGCTGCACAAACAGTTGCTTGACATTTTCCTTTTCATTTATTTGCGTTCATTTTATAAAAATGCATTCTAGCTATACGTTTGCTCCGAGACTATACTAAACCTATCCATACCTACGGATTATGAAATTAACAAGTAATATTTTTTTTTATTGCAGCCTACATTAACAAAATAAATGTTGGGATTATATTTACCATCAGACGCATAACACCATCAGGGCCTGTTAGCATCAGCAGTTGAGATTTGAAATTAGGGTTGCAAGCAAATATTTTTTGATTTTATTTAGTTCCTATTTCATTTAGTGTCCAAATGATCAGCTTCCTTGATTGGAGCGACTGCAGTGGTTAAATCTGGAGTGCAGACAAAAGAACTGCATGATTTAATAACCAAATAGTAAATGGATGGGCTGGTTTTACAGTTTATTTGTACTGAAAATCACTAGCTTTTAAGTGAAAGTAATTATTATTATTATTATTATTATTATTATTATTATTGTTATCCATCGCACTTTGCTAATTTTAATGGCAATCTCTAAAACACCGGGAGTCCACATTAAGCATTCCACTATTTCATTAGTGATGCCACATTATGAAAGATTTCCCGATGATGACCCGTGGATCTGTGTCTATTATGGTTTATAGTTCCCCCAATAATCTTTCAGAGGCTGATCCCCATGGTTACCTGCGTGAATTATGGTGGTTTAGCAGCAGGCTCTAGCTGTGCCATGCCGGGTTTCTGTCCGCCTGAGTACCGGGCTTGGCTGCTCACCGGGCCGCTCATTCCGAGCAGGCCGTCCCGGCCCACTGACCCCCATATATCACCGCGACGGGCCGCCGCGCAGACAGCACCGGCAGCAACCATTATTATGGCCCTGCTAGGAAAAGTTCACACCGTGGTCATGGAGATGCACGGATGCCCGCCCGGTTTTTCAGGTTTCCTCGTGGCCCTTCCATTTATCTTGCAGCATGCAAAGAAAAAAGAAAGAAAAGGAAGAGAATGCGGTTGTTTATGCTTTGCGTCAGGTGGCCGAGGAAACACAGCTCATTGAGGTCTATCCTGTTACTCACAGTGTAAAACAAAAATGGGTTTAAAGTTTGTGGACCACACGGCATGCTTTCACCTGCTACATAGGAAATTAGATATACTGTTGACAGCCCTGTTGGTAGAATAACAATATAACAAAAATATTATTTTCCTGTGTGGTTACTCGTTAATAAGATTTCCCCACAGCCCCTTTTTTTCCACCTACAGCATTTTGTCTAAAAGGTAACTCTATTTAGTTTCATTGTTAATAAGCCCAATGATTTAAAATGTCACGCAGTTTCTTGTTAGGTCTAAAAATTGATTTGGCAATCTGAAATGCTTTTGAAAAGGTTTTTGTTTTGATGTGGTTTGGCACAGATGGTAATACAAGGTTAGTGCGTGCCTTTGTGCCCTGTGTAAGCCATAAGGTAAACGGTAATAGTCTACAGAACTGTTGGCCCTATCTTGCTTCCATAGTCTCTTGTGTCAGGCCTGCATTGAAAAGTAAGATGGATCGCCACCATTTCTTCTCCTCACAGTGCTTCTTGTAACCCTAGGTTCACCCGAGGAGGCCATTGGCGGAGAGGCGTCACGTGACCACGGGGTGCCAATGTTATTCTACAAGGGTGTCAAGACCCTGTCAGTTTCTGAAATAAATATTGGGAAACGGCGAGATGCAAAAGGCAACCTACTACGACAGCTCCGCAATTTACAGTGGCTACCCATATCAAAGCGCAAATGGCTTCAGTTATGATGCCAATCAGGTCCAATATCCCCGGGCCTCTCATGTGGAAAGTGAGTACCATCGACCTGCCTGCTCCCTGCAGTCTCCTGACGGCTCCGTGGCTCTGCAGAAGCCGGGGGAGATGGCGGAGAGCTGCGACAGGACCACAGCCATTCAGGCGGCGCAGTCCAAGGTTCATCCCGAAAGCAATCAACCGCAGGTGCCAGTGTCAGGCCCACCCCCTCCCTCACAATCCCCCGGTGCTATCAGCCAAAACACAAGCAACGGGTCCAACCAGCCCAGTGCCAAGAACGGCTCGCCGACCTCTGCAGCTCGCAAACACATCTTCCCCTGGATGAAGGAATCACGTCAGAACACCAAGCAGAAACCCACCAGTAGCTCCAGTTCAGGTACTTTCAACCAAAACACTGCTGCTGTTAACACATAACTTGATAGCCTCTGACCAGAAAGTTAAATAAGTTTTGTTGAGGGAGGACACAATACATAGGCGGTGAGGGTGGGTGGTAAGGTAAGGGGATAGGAGGGAGAGGGGGGGCAAACCGCAACCCTGTGAGGGTTAAAATGTTCCTGTTTTTTTCTGTGCTAGCGTCAAAAAGGTGTTGATTTTACTGTATCGTTTTCAGGTCAGTGAAGTCAGTAGTTTGTGGTATTACATGGCATTTTATGTATATATTTTGTTCCCTCTGTGGACCCTAAAGTTATTCAAGAACTACAGCCAAAATATGACCACAGAGTTTAATCAACACCTCTTCAGTCAGAGTATATGTGAAAGTGTTACTTTTATTGTATCCTGAAATGATTAAGTGACATCTTGGAAATTCTCCAAAATGATACCCCACACATTATATACTATAAATAACAATATAAGGTTATAGAATCTAGAAGAGTTATGTGGCTTAACAGTTGAAGTAGTCTCCACCATTTGTTGTCCCTGTGCCCTGCAGCTGACCTGTCCCTACTGTAAACACGCATCTCCACTGATCACATAATGTTCCCTGGAGAGACAACAAACAAACACGCACAACAGTTGTTTCAGTCTGTCCTGCTGTTCTGATTAGAGGGAAACTTGGGTCAGAGTGGGTGGGTTGTGTTTCAGGGGGTGTTTATTTACATAGAGCAAACTTTAAAATTCAGAGATTCTCATCTTCCCATGGCGGTCTTATTAGGTAGATATGTGGGTATTATTTCAAGTAAGATACAGGTGTTATTCAACAGTAAGAAACGTTATGTGGCTTCATTTTGATTTGTTTAAAAAAATTTTTAATAACACCTAAACTACCCTTTTGGGTATGTTTTATACACGTACACAAGCCAGATCCTGCTGTTTTGATGAAAGGAGGACTTGGAAGGTCATGTTGGGGAGTTTGGATTTTGGGGGGGTCTTTATTTATATGGACTCAACTCAAGTTGATTCAGTGTAAGAGACACTCATTTTTCAATGGCCTTATGTGTTGTAAATGAAATGGGCAAGGTTCCTATGTAAAGGTTGAAAATATAAAGCAAGTGAAAGTCTTTTCATTCAATCCAATCAATTTCAATTCAATAATAATTTCTGTTTGGAAATTGTTGTTTATTCGTTTCTAACAACACATTGACGTGCTAACATGTATGGGAATGCTTTTACGCACGTTTTACGCACATTTTACGCACGTGCGGAGTCTAGATCCTGTTGGTTATTTAGAGGGAAGCTTTGTGAGTTAGTGTGTTTTGAGCGTTAAGTTGAATAAAGCTAACTTAAAAATGCAGAGATGCTAATCTTCCAATGATCTTTACATTTTGTAAAAAAAAAAAAAAAAAAAAAAAAAAAGTGGGCCAGTTTCTAATAACGCTATACATAGTCACAGCAAGAGCTCAAATTCAAAGTAGTGTGACACTCCTTGTGATTTATGTTACAAGTGTGTTATGTTACAGGGTTCTTTTTAAACAACTTATCGTGCTAGCATTTATGAAAAGTCTTTTACGCACGCTTTACGCACATACGCAAGCCAGATCGTGCTGTTTTTATTTGAGAAAAACTTGGTGGGTCAGGGTGGGGTGTTTAGTTGGGTTCTCTTCATTAACCCCAATCTAAAAGTTCAGAGATGCTTACCTTCCGGTGGCCATCTCATGTTGTAACATATGGGCAATTTTCTAATTAAGTTATATATACTCCTCTGAGGTAAGAGTTTAAAATGCAAAGCAGTGTTTCGCCCTCATTGTGATTTATGTTTGGGAAGGGGTATTCATCAATTCTAACAACACGTTGAGGTGCTTACACTTATGAAAAGCCTTTTACGCGCGTTTTACGCACGTACGCTGGACAGAGCTCGATAGTGCTGCACGTAACAGGTTTCTCAAATCAGTGTTTTATAAAATCGAGCTAACTAGCCTTTTAAAGATGAATTCATAAGTATGCTCTTCATACAATAATAATCCTTATCACACGTGGTTGCCATACATATGTGGATATTCCTCCTGTTACCTTCTCTTTCATCTCTGTAATAACCTCATAGGTCAGGTTATGTCATGCTGCATTCCTTTTGCTCCACGTTTGGGCGACAGGTAGTGAAATTTATTAAGTGTTGGCCGCCTGCCACAGCGGCGAGTAGACCAACACCTTGCTATTCTGCAGCCAAGTTCCAGCCTCTTAGAGGGGGAGGCTTATCAGTGAGGGCAGGGCGAGCTGCTTTATACACCCCGAGGAATACATAATGCTTGTGTTTGCATTACGCGTGTGCTATTCTGTGAGTACGGGGGGAGATGGGGGTCAAAATGTTTTGGTAGGAAATCTGAGGTTACCTGGTTCCATATCAGGTATTGACCTACTATTCTTCAGCTGCATTTTTGTCTGTGCAGCTAGTGTAGCGTGCACACAGACACAATGCCCATGCACTGATCTGTTAATTGTCTTATGGAGCCCTTGTTTTAACCCTTGTGCTTTGCAGTAAGGATTCATCAAAAATGCTGAGATGTTTGCAGCACACAAGGGCGCGCGCACACACACGCGCACCTGAAGAGGGAGGCGTTGGAGAGAGAGAAAGACCCAACGATGAAATCCCTATTTAAGCACTGGAGCATGGCATATTTATCTAGTAAACCGACCCCTATTGATGGTTGAAAGTTCTGTTATCAGCCGTGTGCGTGTTGTCAGCTGGTTTCACTCTCACTCTCCTGTCTCTGCCTCTGTACCTCTCCCTCTCTCTGTCTGTAATGGATTACTGATTGACACTCTCCTCTCCTCCTCTCTGACAGTGGAGAGTTGCCCCGGAGACAAGAGTCCTCCGGGGTCAGCAGCATCGAAGAGGGCCCGGACAGCCTACACCAGCGCCCAGCTAGTGGAGCTGGAGAAGGAGTTCCATTTTAACCGGTACCTCTGCAGACCCCGGAGGGTGGAGATGGCCAACCTGCTCAACCTCACCGAGAGACAGATCAAAATCTGGTTCCAGAACCGCAGGATGAAATACAAGAAGGATCAGAAAGGTGTTGGAATGATGCCCTCCCCTGGCGGACAGTCCCCTCGGAGTCCTGTGGGCCCGGCCTCCGGTGGTGGTGGCGGTGGTGGAGGCTACCTCAACTCTATGCATTCTCTTGTAAACAGTGTACCTTATGAATCCCAGTCGCCGACGTCTTACAATAAACCTCATCAAAATGCATACGGCATGGCCACGTCATATCCCCCTCCTTTGAACAGCTCCCTCAACAACTGCCCGCCCTCCCAGAAGAGGTATCCCGGGACCGACTCGGCCACGCCCGAGTATGACGCGCATCCTCTCCAAGGCAATGGCAACTACGGGACTCACATGCAGGGCAGCCCCGTTTATGTCGGCGGAGGTTACATCGACTCAATGCCCAGTTCTGGGACCTCAGTTTTCGGTCTGACCCACCTCCCGCACCCGCCGTCCGCAAACATGGACTACAATGGAGCAATCACAATGGGCAACAGTCAGCATCACGGAGTGTGTGATCCGACACCGACGTACACAGACCTAACGCCGCACTACTCTCAGGGAAGAATCCAGGAAGCGCCCAAGCTGACGCATCTGTAGCGGTGGCGCTCCCCGGATCACTCCGCCCATTGTGTTATCCACCTCCAGACACATTACTGCTTTGTTTCCGCGCCTCCTCACGGCTTCCACCTTCTCTCTGTCTTTGTTTATGTTTTCTATAGTTTGATGTGTGAAGTAGCGTAGGATAAATAATCACAACTTGCTTGAATTTTTCTCTATTTGCTCGTGTCATTGTCTCACAAAGACCTTTATCTGGGCTGTAGGACGTCTAGAGTGGGAGGGAGGGGGGCACAGTATATGCATAGGCCTATTTAATCTTTTTTTTTTAATCTTGTTTTAAAATCGAAACTCAAACAGGGTATTATGAACATATGTTATTCATTTTAATGTGAATTTGTCCGTCTTTTATTTATCCGCAGTTGAAGAATTGTGTTTTGCATTTTGTTGCACTTGTGAAAGGATCCTTCAAGACCCACGAGTTGGGATTATGAGGGAAATACATTTTCAGAAACAAGGGTCATGCGCTTACACGCAACCTCCCTTGCTTTGTGTTGTTCTATTGGACTTTCAAATGTTATTTATTTTGTTCGGTGTTAAGATAAAAGAGTCCTTTAGTATTATTTGACACCTCTGCGATCTTTGTGTGGGGGACAAGGTTGGTGGAAAATTAGCGTCTCGGCCCTTTTCCAGCCCATACATGTAGTCTGCACAAGCTCCGCAGCAGCAGCAGCAGCAGCAGCAGCAGCAGCACACCATGTTGCTATTATAGGCTATGTTTCCATTTTTCTTCTTCTTCTTCTTCTTCTTCTTCTTCTTCGAGGAGGTGTTTTATTTTCTCAGCGAATGTAAAATCAATCAGTCATGCAATAAGGGTGGAAAGAAGGACACACATTTGCAGTTTCTTTGTTGAAGAAAAAAAAAAAACAGACATCATCAATTTTCTTTTTTCGATGTCATACATTCCACGCTGCTCCAGTTCGAAGAAATAAATAAAAGAATTGAAATATAATTGCAGCAGAGCTTGTAGTTTTAATTTAGACACACATAAAAACATTTCATATGATCACAAAAAATAAATACAAGACAGTTTATTAAATAAAAATAATAATATAAAAATCCAATTAATTATTGTTACTGGTGTTATATATTTCATGAAGGTATAAAATTCCAGAGTGGATAACAAAATAAATGAAAAATACATTTATATACAATTGGTAAAATAATAAACCGTGTGTGACAATTGGTAAATCTATATATTCGTATAATATTCAGGCATACAAAATAATATGAAACCAGTGACCATATTTAATATTCATTTACAAAATGGGGCTGCAGATAAACTCAAATACTGAATAAAAGCTGCATGTTTCTTTCTCCCTTCCTCTTGATTCGACGTGAAGAAAACTCTCGGGTGGCCTTCTCCCCTCCTCTCATCTGCGTGGGCACATCCATAATAATAAAAATGTCACCCGGACTCTGCAAAGAGACAACAAGCTAAATGAGAAATCCTTTGAAAAATAATTCCCTGATATGTTCAGTCAGTCAAACGCAGCCAGAGAGGATGCAGGTTGAAGTAGAATCGTAACGGGGCTAATTTGTCTCGTTATACTACAGATTTGCAGATGGCAGCGTTAAAGCCAGTTCAACGCGATGAAGCCTCGGCTGCGTGGATGGTTACTGCAAAGCAAATTATCAGTGGGAGGCTCAAAAATGCAGTGGATTTCTTTGTGTATTTTTTTAAATGAAGGGCTTGATCCTATTTTTAAAAAAAAGAATTTCCTTTTGTCTGCAATAATTTCCTTGCATTGCTAAATTTAAAAATATATTAAAAAAATACCTGCACACATGGAGCTAAAATACTTCGATTGTTTTAGAAATCTTTTTTATTTCAGGAGGAAAATGCAAAGATTTTTCTTTTTTTTTTTTTTTAAAAAAAAAAAAAAAAAAAAAAAGCAAATAATTTTCCACTTTCTTATCAAATCACCCAAACCTTTTTGTACAATGTTTACTCTTGGTGATTATGTTACGCCTTTCTGTTATTTGTCCTCACTGATTTTGCACCCAGAAATCATTTATGAGCCCAATGTGATTGATATAAGAGGGCATGAACATTACCAGCCCTGACATATGGTTAGCAGGGAAACCTAGAACAATTGAACCATGGTGTGTCACACTTAACAAAAAAAAAAAAAAAGCTGATGCACTGAGTATTTCTGCATCCAACGCAGACACACACACACACACACACACACACACTGACAAATACACGCGCACACATGCACACGCACACACAGCAAGACACTGATTTGACCCATATGCGCCATACACAGGTAGCACATAAATAACGGTGTAACTGAAACAGAAGATTTGTATTTCTTTCACTGCGTTTCCATCCGTGGGAAAGTGCTCCTAAATCAATCCTGCTGTAAAGACAAGTGTGTAGGACAAGCTGGGGTCCACTAAATGCCGCCACCCACTCCTTTCCTTGCACACAAAGCCTGTGCGTAATTCCAAAAAAAAAAAAAAAAAAAAAAAAAAAAAAAAAAAGCCATCCATCTCTTCCCCTAGCAACACTGTCCTTCTTCACCACGCGGTCTGATCTGCTCACAATCCTACACCAAAAAACGAAAATACATGTCTTTGTGTAAATGCATTCACAATTCAGAGATAAAAGCCAGGTGGAGAAGCTGCTTCGCCCTACTCACCGTTGGCGCATTGTCGCCTCCTCAGAAAGGAAATGGTGGCATCTTGTGTAGCTGGGTTCTTATTTATCTTTTAAAACATCCCTCCAGCGACAGCTCGGCTACAACTGCGAGCAGAAACTGGTTCTAATCTGAGTGGCCAGTGTTTCTCGCCGCTTCCTGGCTGCATTTGATCCGGGGGAGAGTTAGAAGCCTTAAATGTGTTGTGAGGGCACCGAGCTGTCAGACCTTTTGGCGAGTAAGATTGATCGCGCGCAGGCTTCCAGGACTCTTTGTTTGGTATATAAGCAACAAACTGAGAGAGGCCTACCACTTCTCCTCTTCCTCTCTCTTACTCACCAAGCCATATTTTTTTTTCTTTGAATGAAAATCCAACATGTACTGCTTGACGAAAAACATCCCAAATGTGGCTTTTACAGATTATTCTGGAAGGGCTATAAAACCAAACACTGCAGGGAAGCGCCATTCAATAACAATTCCATTTACATAATATCGCTGCAAATGGATTCATTGTGAATGGTCGATGGTGTTTGCTTCATTGCAATGTCAGGTAGAATTGATACTGGAAATACAGTGAGATGCCTTCCTTTGCATTGCAGCTGCTGTCCTCCCAGTAAACCCTGCTCTAACCTTGTGGTTTCCCACTCTTAACATGGACATTCTAAATATTATGACAATATATAAAATATAGTAACAACTGTGGCAGCTTTTGGTTATTGAAAAATGTGACTATAACCAATCACAAAGGAAAGAAAGGGCTCCTGTGTGTTTAACCTGACGTTTATGGGTTTGTGCACGCACATGAACGCGCATGACCTCGTTTTAAAATCGACCTTTTGTGGAATAAACGAAAAACCTTTGTGCTTTAAAATCATATCTATAAATGCTACATAAATGGCCTATATTACAGCAATGTCTGCGAGTGCGCATGCATGCATGCATACATGCGTGCATATCTTTTTACAAGCTCCTGGACCTGAACTGTAAATTTTACAACAGCTGTTATTGGAAGAAATGGTCGTAACGTGTCATATCCGTCAGTATTAACTTAATGGATGGGCTTTTTATTGCAACACATGTCAATGGATGCACTGCATATTTCATTATTATGCATCTTTGAAGAATCACATCTACTCTGGAGTCCACACTCACTGAGCAGACTGGATTGTTGGGGTTTGTTTCTGTCGAGAAGTCTCAATATCAGTTTTTGGGTATGTTTTTTTTCACCTCAGGAGCCTGACTCTCGCCTATATGAATAGCTACTGGCGTGAAGTGTGTGTGTGTGTGTGTGTGTGTGTGTGTGTGTGTGTGTGTGTGTGTGTGTGTGTGTGTGTGTGTGTGTGTGTGTGTGTGTGTGGTGGGGGGCGTTCTCGACTGACATCCTCAAACAATACGAGAAAGAGGAGTGCACGAATCCGCGCACCCTAGGCTGGGCTCCTTCCCTGTAATAGTGAGCGTCAGCCATTCTTAAAAAACACATTTTGTAGCTTAGTGGACTGGACTGGAGGGGCGAGAGGAGGATAAACTGAGCGGACAAAGATGTAAATAAAAACAGTCGTCCCCCAGCTGAGCGAGGCGTTCTTCATCAGAGTTTTTGGATCAATCAGGCAGACAGTGGCTCCTTTTGATTAAACCCCAAATTGTCATTGGGCAGAGGTAATCATGTGACAGGCAATTCGGTCCAATTTCAACCTTGTCTCCATGAATTCAATAGTTTAATAGTAGCTCGGTCCCCATACGGCCGTAATCAGTGATATAGAAAAAAACACCACCAGGAGATTTTTTTTAATGATTTTTTCTTTCTCGTCCTCACTGAGCCGCAACATTTATAAAAATACGCGTGCAAACTTTCCTCGGCTCTCAGGGAGCGGAGATGAATTACGAATTCGAGCGAGAGAGCGGTTTTATCAATAGTCAGCCGTCGCTTGCTGAGTGCCTGACATCTTTCCCCCCTGTCGCTGATTCATTTCAAAGTTCATCAATCAAGAGCTCGACGCTTTCACGCCCGACACTGATTCCTCCTCCCTTTGAGCAGACCATTCCCAGCCTGAATCCGGGCAGCCATCCGCGGCACGGCCGGCCCAGACACAGCCCCGACGGATGCAGCCCGCTGCCCACCGCCTCCTTACCCCCGGAGTACCCCTGGATGCGGGAGAAGAAAGCCTCCAAGAGGAACCACCTGCCGACCTCCACCGCAACCACCATCTCCAATGGACCCGTGTGCTTTTCTCCAAAAGGTGGGTGATTTTAAAACACTTACTGCGGAAGTGTTTGCTATCTGTTGCTAAACTGGAGCTCAGGCCTTTCCTTAAAAAAACAAATAGGATAGAGACGTTTTATTCTGAAAGATTTATGGCTATTGCTTTGCTGTGATTGTGTATGAAGCAAAAAAAAAAAAAGTTTGGGTAAAGTTTGGTGATGTAAGATGATTTATTCCCCTAGCCGTAGCAGAGTTTTGATGTGTGACAGTAATGAAGAGTGATGGAGTGCCGTTGCCGAGGAGGGCAGCAGGAGCATTCATTAGTATCCCACACCAGCCTGGACCTCACTGCTTTTATAGTGCACTGTGTTTGCTTCACGCTCACGCTGCATGTTATTTTATGTGTTAAACAATCTGATGATATGCTGTAATGATTTCTGGATAAAAGGTGCACAGGCTATAAGCTTGGGTCAGTAGCTCCAGCGGCCATTTTGCTGCAGCGTGTTGTGAGCCACTCTCTAGTGGTTTGTGAGAGCCATAATGTTTGATTCACGGGCAGCGGGGTTATGTAACTGTTGTGTCCTGCGTTTTTAATCCCAGTGCTACCGTGATGCTTATTTTCCAGGCTCGCCTGAGATTGTGGAGAGCGGCGGAGGAGGAGGAGGAGGAGGGGGCTCCCGTCGGCTGAGGACAGCGTACACCAACACACAGCTGCTGGAGCTGGAGAAGGAGTTCCACTTCAACAAGTATCTGTGCCGGCCGAGGAGGGTGGAAATAGCGGCCCTGCTGGACCTGACCGAGAGGCAGGTGAAAGTCTGGTTCCAGAACCGGCGCATGAAGCACAAGCGGCAGACCCAGAGCAAGGAGAACCACAACGGGGAGGGGAAAGGGCCGGGCGCCGAGGACGGCATCCAGAGCGACGAGGAGGACGAGGCCCCCCTGTACGAGCGGAGCGGGGCCCTGCTGGAGAGAGATACCTGCTCCTTTCAGAACAACTCTCTAAGCTCCACTCAGCAGCTCCACAATAGCGAGTCCATGAGCTTTGCTGCTGCGCCGCTGAACAGCAATGACAAAAATCTGAAACATTTTCCCAACCCGTCACCCACTGTTCCCGGCTGCATGTCAACAATGGGCCCAGGCTCGGCATCTGGCCCGGACAATGGCGACAGTCCCCCGGCCCTGGATGTTTCTATACACGATTTTCAACCTTTCTCCTCGGATTCCTGCCTACAGCTCTCCGATGCAGCCTCGCCGAGCTTGTCAGAGTCTCTGGACAGCCCCGTGGACATTTCTACGGACAGTTTCTATTTTTTCTCGGAGTCTCTAACTACAATCGACCTACAGCATCTGAACTATTAACTGAAATCAATCACAGTACCTTTCTTTTTTCCCCTTCTCTCGGGACAATTAATATCAGGCTACGATGGTTTTAACTCTGATGTTATTTGTATATTCGGCACATTTATTCTGTTGATATTTGACTTGACGATTAATTCAAGGTAAGGATGAAATGAAATCACTGAAATAGCTCTACTCTAAACGTGACTTGTAATTACCATAACAAATTGATCTCTTGGAATGGAAATTATGAGTGTATGTGAATAATTATACAATATTAGGCCTATGGAACCTGGTCGTTTTATTTTTGTATAGCTTCCAATGTCTTGGATATTTTTGTTAGAATACAATTAACTTCCTACAATCCTTTCTTTCTGGTGTTTTGAGTCGTTTCTTTTTCTATTTACTGACTGGGTATTTGTGCTTGAATTATTCACGTAGAAAATATGCAAAATAAAGAAAGTAGGGCATAAAAAATAGACGCATTATGCAAATGAAACAACAGGTTGGCGATGGATATAAATAGTCCGCGTTGAGCTGTGAAGGCAAACACATGATTGAACTTTTATTGTAGTATTTAATTTCAGCATAATGCAGATAGTTTCAAATAGTTAAGTAAAATATAAGGCGTCTGTCTTTTTATAGAACTAATTAAAATGCAGTTTTTTAATTTAAAACTTTGTTGATAACTTTTTCAATGTAGGAAATTACTTTTAAACATCTGCAAATTAGCAGTGTGTTAACTAATAATTGGTGCAAAATAGCAGCGTTTGTTTTGCTGATTTTCTTTTAGATTTACACAGACATGCTGGCAATATTTCATGCTGTCCACAGAAAGCCTAATGCAGATTATTTTTATTTTCACCTTCAGACTTCATACTGTGGAGAGTAAAAGCAAACACGCCAGCAACGGATCTTAGCATGACAGGGCTCTTAACATTGTGAGCATGTTGCAGGCAAATACCCGAACCATGTTTGCCTTCAGGAGCTCATAAATCACTCCGTGGCATGAATGAGACGGACATTAAGGAGACCAATTGTGGCGTAATGTGCACAAATAAAACCCCACTTACATTTTCATACGGAACTCCCCAATTCCTGTGCTAAAAGGGGGCTGAGTCTCTGCATGCGTTTGGTAATAATTCATTTTTATAGCTTGTTTAAACACGGCTCTGGCTCGGGGACAGCGGCAGCATGCAGCAGTAGCAGGCTGCTCAGGGTTATGAGGCTGCACTCTTTCCCCGTGTGTTAAAAGTAGCCCAAACTCAAAACAGACTCCTTCTGGACTAGATGTAATTTATCAGGCATAAATTTACTAAGAATAGCAGCGCAGAGAGGACCATTATGCAATATCTGGCTTACTTTATCAGCAGAGTTTCTGCTTTTGGGGGGATTTTACAACATTATTGGAGCAGTTCTGTTCTGAAGTGTTGCAGTTCAATATAGGGATTATGACTGGTCTTGCTCTATTGTATTGCACTTGGGTTGACTTATAGGAATCAGTTATTAGCTCATGCACAGATTGACTCAATAGGTTATTCCACTTTAACAGCCCTGTGTATGAAACAAGCAAAAACAACCACCGGTTGCGACGCCGGCCTGCAATGATCGATTCACAAACTCATCTACATGTGCGAAATTCATAAACTCGAGCGTTCAGCGGCGGGTTATCGAACAATCTGGAAGCCATAAGAAGCCAATCGACTGGCTGAATATTAGCCTACTGGGTAACTGGTGTGTGTGTGTGTCAATGTGAGTGTGTGTTTAGGGAGGGGGGTATGTGGGGGTGCAGATCCTCTACACTCCTGCACTCAAGCGACCAATGACTAACCACAGGGCCAGTATAACCAAATCATTCCGAGACAGCGCGCCTTTTCTGCGCACATGTGTTTCACACAAAGAGCCAAGAAAGCTCCAAGGCCTGGCTGAAGTTTCCACATGCAGGCAGACAAGGCAGGATCCACTGCGCCCACTCTCTACTGTTGCAGAGGCAGCTGGGAAGACAGAGAGGAGAGAGGAGGGGCGGGGGGACGTATTGACCCCACTGCGCTTTTTTTTTCTCACTTGTGGAAGTTTGCATCAGCTCCTCACTTTTTTTTTCGAGCTTGATTAAAACAGCTGCAAACTTTTAGGATCACGTGTGTAAGGATGGCCATGTCTATTTTCATTAGGCTACTTAAATTTAATAGAGGAGGGAATCATCAGAGGCCCCAGGATACCATATTATCAAAAGACTTAAGTCATGATACACTATTTTGTGCGATACAATATGCTGAGTGTTCGATACTATGCTGTATGGTCTTACCACCCATTCACCCCTAATATTTAATCGCATTTACTTGTAAATCTTAAAGCAGCAGTGGGTCAAGTATTCAGATCATTTACTTAAGTAAAAGTAGCAGCACCACACTGTAACACTCCATGACAAGGACAAGCCATATCTGAAATTTTACTGAAGTTGAAGTTATTAGTAGGGGGGATATTGATACAGTAAGGTATCATGACATTTTGCTGGCACTATCATATGGATACAAACTGCCAAGTTTTTTTTTTTAATTATATAAATCATTAATATTGCAACACAAATTAAACCTTTAGTAGCCTACTAAAATAAAGTCAATTGCTTTATAAAAACTGATGCTGACAAAGTTTCTTTGGTGACATAATTTGCAGTTGAACGTAGTAAATTGCAATATGTTAATGCAATTCTCAGAATATTGAAAAAAAAAACCTTCATATATCACAATAATATTGTATCGTGACTTCAGTATCATGATACTATCGTGTTCTTGCCAGGTGATTCCCACCCTTTAGAGAAGTACATAACGGCACAATCCCCCCAATAAGTGTTATATTGTTATATCACATATCAGTTTATTAGATCTTTAATTTATTATTCCCGATAACATGTAAGCAGGTGGAGGTGGTGGTAAAGCTAACCTCTTAACATACAGATGGTTGGTTTATTTTTATTTTTTTATTTTTTTTTTTTTACAGTGTATCATTTCATTAACTTATCACTAGTTGTTTGTGTACAATCTAAATCTGAAGAGTAATCATATGCAGTTCTGGGGAGTAAAGGTAATTGTATTCAGTTACAGTTACTAAGAAAAAATGTAATCAAATTACAGTTACTAATCAAAATTTTGGTGATTACAAAGGGGTTACATCTGAATATATTCTTTTCGGTAAAAAGTTCATATGCATCTTTATACCTTGCGGCAATGCCTTCTTTTGGCAGAGCCTATTTCTGGACATGTTTCAGCTTTGCCCAGTTTAAAGAATTTGTTAGAGAAGTAATCAAATGTAATTAGTTACATTACTTTGATGAAGTAATTGAAATAGTTATATTATGTATTACATTTTAACAGGGTAACTGGTAATCTGTGATCTATTACATACAAAAGTAACCTTTCCAACACTGACCAAAAGTACATCTAAGTAAAGTAGCCTACAAGTAATTCAAAACTATACTGAGTTACTTTCCACCACTGCCTCAAATTGTACTTAGTTACTTTCCACCACTGCCTCAAAGTGTACTTAGTTACTTTCCACCACCACCTCAGTTTGTACTTATACTTTCCACCACTGCCTCAAATTGTACTTAATTACTTGCTGCCACTGCCTCTATCTATCTATCTATCTATCTATCTATCTATCTATCTATCTATCTATCTATCTATCTATCGTCACCATACATATCCACACTCATATACACATTTTTTAAACACATTGATAAGTATTTTGGGTGTTTGACCACCTATGGCCAGTGGGGGCGCTCATCCCACCATGTGATCCTCTCTTCCTCCCCTCCCCTTTCTTTTCCTTCCTCAGTGAGAGGTTGGTTGGCTCTGCACTCTGCTGTCGCTCCACCGCAGCTCTCCCACGCACACTCTCCCCCTGCTCTGCCTTTTCTTCCAGCGCAGCTTTTCGTGGCCATTAATTTCAAGCAATAAAGCAACAGCTTTATTTGATGAACTTAACAGGATAATCAGCCCACAGTCGCACCTCGGGCTATATAGGCGCATTAGCTCCACGACGGGCCTCGCATTATCAGATCATTTGATCACTATACATGCATAATGAATACATGTGGGAGTGAAATCAGAGCAGATAGCAGACCCCGTGACCCCGGGAGAGAAAAAATTAATACTACATCATCTTAATGTTTAATAGGTTTTCTTGTCGTTACATCACCTGTGACCTCCAAGCAAGTGCTGAAAAGCAGCCAAACATCTCTAATGTGACCTTGCTGGGGAACAAAGTTATTAAGCTCTCTTTGACCAAACTGGAGTACTTTTTGCTTGTGTCAGGAGTGAAGCCTTCCTGCCTCTCCCTCACTGTCACACTGTGAAAATATTTGCTGAGCAAATCCCTCACAGTGTTAAAGCGTGAAACACTTCGCATTGGAATGGGACACTGATAGCCCACATAGCCTGTGGCAGTGGCACACATGCACTGAGCTATCCATCCATCCAGGAGAGAATGACACCATTATACATATGACATCACGGCTGTTACGCGCGGGCGGATACAGACACGCACGGAGGGCACATGCACAAACCGCCTGCGAGCATGTACGCACCAACACACACACACACACACACACACACACACACACACACACCTATTCTCCTCTCTATTCCAAAAATACCGTACCTGAGGTCAGGGTGCTAGGTCGTCCACGTGGAGAGGTTGCAGGGGGTGAAACGTTAATCTTTCCCCGGGCGGGAGAGCGCACAGCAAGGGTTAGAAGACGCCGTATTTGCCGTTCCCCGCTCTTCATGCGACCCCGGAGCTGTCCACCGCCGTCTGCCTCCCAGCTCATTGTTTGCTCGGCCAATACATTAGTGGCGACGCGCGTCACCTTGATCGACGAGCGCCTGGAATTTAAATAGCCACTCAAACACCAATCTGTCACCGGCTAAGGGGATAAGGACAAGTACCTCACTGGCTGACCCGGGCCCACGTGATAACACCCGTTCATTGATATCGGCCCGTGCGCCCCCCTCCCTCCTCTGATAAGGACAGAGTATAGGTAAAGGTTGGCACGGTCACTCGGGGTAAGAGGGGAGAGAGGACTAGATCAGAGGGTGTCTGTAAAGCGGACGGTCCCTCGGCCCAGGCAGAACAATGCTACAATGAGCAGCTTCTTAGACTACTCAGTGATGAGCGGTGAAGGAGGCTCATGCTCTGTCAGGGCTTTCCACTCGGACCACGGGATTACAACTTTCCAGTCCTGCGCGGTTACCGTCAACAACTGCGGGACGGATGACCGCTTCATGGGGAGCAGGGCTTCTCCGGACGGCGTCCCTCACCAGCCGGGGTCATACCAATCTCCTGCTAGCTCTCTGGGTCTCGCCTATGGGGCCCATCCGGCCTGCAGCTCCAGCTATGGACCCCAAAGTTTCTGTGCTACGTATAACCATTACGCCCTCAACCAGGAAGTAGACTCCACAGCGGGATTCCCCCAGTGCGGCCCACTGATGTACTCGGGTAACATTTCCTCCTCCATGGTCTCTCAGCATCGCCAAGGTTACAGTGCCGCCCCCCTGGGTCAACTGCAGTATGCCCATGCTGCCTATGGCGGCGGGCACGAGCAAGCAGCCCCTTTTCCAGGGTGCTCAAACCCGCTGTCACCACTGCATGCAGCTCACCTGGAGGCTTGCTGTTCACCTCTGTCTGAGGGCGCATCTTCTGCACAGACTTTCGACTGGATGAAGGTCAAGAGGAACCCACCGAAAACAGGTGGGTACCATGTGTCATGTCTGTAAACAACACAGGTTTATAAGTGATCCAAAGTCTCTGCATTCAAGCGATACAATGTTGTGAGATATTTTTGTGTGGGACAAACATGAATATAAGCACGTTTAGAGCCAAGCTATTGAGTTAAAATTGTATACCTTTTATTTGACACTTCCTATCTGACTGTGCCACCTTTATAATTTGTAATGCTGTCTTAAAGGAAAGGACAGAGGGCTGGGAATGCCTCTCATTGTATAATGAAGTATTTTAATGTACTATACTGTAGCAGATGCTATATTTTAGTGTTCTATTATACCAAGCATATGAACACATGTATCACAGCATATTTCAAAGTAGCTGACATTAAATAACTGCTGCCTAAAAAGTTGCTTCTGCTGCGTAAAAGTTGCTTCTCAATGCGTAAAAGTTGTTTCTGGGCACAAGCAGTAACTCATGTGTTGAGAGCAGAGAACATGTAGTGTAACTCTCCAAGTTCACAGTGATTTGTTTCTTCGTCTGCAGGCAGGTCTGGGGAGTACGGTTATGGGGGTCAGCCGAACACGGTCCGGACCAACTTCACCACCAAGCAGCTGACAGAGCTGGAAAAGGAGTTCCACTTCAACAAGTACCTGACCCGTGCTCGGCGCGTTGAGATCGCGGCCGCGCTTCAGCTGAATGAGACTCAGGTGAAAATCTGGTTCCAGAACCGGAGGATGAAGCAGAAGAAGAGGGAGAAAGAAGGGCTGCTGCCGACCAAAGCTCCATCCTCGGACCCGGGGGAGAGCGCACAAGAGAAAATGGACGATGCAGCATCAGAGAAGTCTATCTCAGCTCCCTCTACTCCGTCTCCCACATCCTCCACGGTGTCTGATCCTTACTCCTCCAACTAAGAACCAACTGCCTCCTTACCTCTTTGGGCCATAGGCGGCCTGTATATATCAAAGCTCATACCCAGTGTACCAAAGACAAAGTCCTGGTTGATGGATGACAAACGTGGACATTTAGGATGAATTAATGCACTATTTGGGACATGAACAATAATATGGACCACCTGAGTTATAGATTTGTTTTATATTGTGTATTGTGTTCAGAAGAACGATAACATTGTTGTACAAACAACTGTAGGCCAGTGGTTTAAAATATCTCCACTTTCTTTTGAAATTCTGACGTTAAATACGCGCCACGCCACGACTCTGATGGCGCAAAAGATATCTAGATACCTTCCTTACACCTGCTTCTGACCAGTGCTGCTGAATTTGCCAATGTTAAGTCACACAGCTGCACACAAAACAAAACAAATACAAACAAATACCTCAAATGTGCCAAAGTTGTGCGTAATGGCCACGGCCAGGATGATTGCACTGGATGTCGTCAATTAGGCATCACACAATCAACGAGATGACCTCGTTTATTAGTCATTACAGAGTGCATTGTTATATTACCTCCTTAATCACTGTCACCTCTGTGTTTAAGGCCTGTGTGTTTGTGTGTCGCGACCGTCTGAATGTCTATTGTGTGAGATTTGCATGATGCGTAATGCTTTCATGTATTATTAGCGGGGCGCTGAGTTTTATCAGTTGGGGAACAGGTCGTGTGAGGCCACGTATGTTCCAGGCTTTTCTCTGTTATCTATATAATCCAGTGGAGCACATACAAAATGTTTTGTCCAGAGAGACGTTTACGGGTCAATCATGTGTATTAAAGTGCGTTTACCTCTACAAACCATTCATCTGTGTCATTGCTGAGGGGGAATCTTGGGAAAGACAGAATTTAAGAGACTTTTTGAGGATTTTATAGCAAATCTTCCACCTGAATCCGCCCATCAGACCTTTATTCTAAGCTCTACAGACAAGAGAGGAAATCTCTGTCCATTTTCCCATCGTTTGAGAAGCTGCACGTGTCTCTTTTACGCACCGCAGAGTCCCTCAATGTATGCGGCCGTGCGCGCTCCCGTCCCTGGGGTAAAGAGTTATTGGCATAATAAAGGCATGTTTATCCACGGAGGAGATGAGAGCGCGGACGTCAGCGTCATTTGTGATGACAACCTTATCGAGCTCTCGGCTTATTGAGGGGACAAAAAAGAAACTCTATCGATTAAAACATCGAGGTTAGGCTATCGACAAGGATGGGTGCCCCACTGGCCCTGTCAGCGTTAACTCCTCAGTTCCCCCAAGTCACAAGGAGGTGTCATCATCCCCACCTGATGACAGGATGAGCAGTGAAAACTTGCAGCACAGCATGTCACGCAGTCAACTACACAAGCTTGAGAGCAATTATTTCAGGTTCCGTTACATTTACGCCTGGTTTGTTAAACAATAATCCATTTCACATTGTTGTTTTTTGTTCATCTAATTTATATTAAAAGTGAAACAATATTTATAAATGTTTGTCGATAAAATGTGTCTAAATTGGACTCTAAAGAGGAACATTTGGTTTTATTTTACTTGCATTTTCTAAGAGCCCCACAGGCCTTTCCTCTGTCTAGCTCCCAAACAAAACAAAACAAAAAGGTGCTCCCTGATTCCTTTGCTGTTTTAATTCCTGGTGTGCAGGCTGCGAGTCCATCATACCATAAAAGGGCAAAAACGCCGAAAGAGCCATGATTAATGAGCGACGTTCACCTTTACCTTGGA
Organism: Epinephelus fuscoguttatus; assembly: GCF_011397635.1. Classification (NCBI taxonomy): domain Eukaryota; kingdom Metazoa; phylum Chordata; class Actinopteri; order Perciformes; family Serranidae; genus Epinephelus; species Epinephelus fuscoguttatus. The sequence goes on from NC_064768.1 coordinate 27,634,656, forward strand.
TCCACCTGCAGGAGCTGCACTATTGGAGCTGTGGAGACCTGCTGGAGCTGCAGCACAGGCTGCTCAGTCTAATTCAGCAAACATAGTAAGTTACGTAGTCACCCTCTGTTTTATTTATGCTCACCTAAGTTTTTCGATTTTATGAATGCGTTGGTAGAGATGTTTTTGATATCCAGGGCAGTGGATGCTCTCTATGAAACCTGTGACAAGGTTAGTTTGGTAACTTCAGACACCCTCATTTTGTTTTTGGAGGAGTTGTTTCGGTATAAATAGTGAAGTACACAGACTTGTTGCTCAAGAGGCCTCTTTGTGTTTGTCAGGTCAGTCTGGATGAGAGTGAGGTGAAACATTATCGTTTTTTATTTCCCGAAAAAAAAAACCACTGGAAAAAAAAGTCAAAAGGATGTTTATGTGCTCTGTATGACAAACTATTTTTTTAAACTACAATCTTGATTTAAAAAAAAAAAAGAAGTTGGCAGTAATTTTAACCAATGTTAATGCAATATGTATTTCTACATTTTCAATATTTGATAGGAGATTGTAAATATTTATTTTTACATTTAACAAGAAATTAGTATTTCTGATGTTTTTGTTAAACTATTTAACACATTGAAATTATTATACTGGGTCACTGAGAAAGTTTAAACTGATAGGCCGAGTCACATAGATTACATTTACAAGACTTCATCTAAACGATTTAATTCTTTTGAAATGTTACAGTCCCACATCATTTTGAACACACACATTTTAAAATGCTGCTATTATTGTTAAAATAATTGTTAAAATTCTATCAACTTTTTTAGGACGTATGTCGGCCAGAACTCCTACAAAGGATTTTAAAAATTAGTTTTCATCAAAAATGATCGGAATATTTGAGACAGAGAGATTTTATAGAGGTGGCTTTGGAAAATTATGTTTCCACCTAATCTGCATATATATAGATACAGATATGAACCTAAATCTAAACATCTGGTGTCCTTCTAGTTTTCCTGCAATTATTAATCCCCCTCTGTGTAAAAGGGACTGAAAACATTTTGGCACAGAGCTGCTCATTTGGCCACATTTTCTAATTTCTGATGTCATGTTTTTTCGTGTGTCTGTGTGATTCCAAACCTGATAACATGTTACACGTTAAATCAATTTTAAATTCTACAAAATAGAAGTTGTAGTAGAGTGACACTATGAAGAACGTTGTTTTCTTACATCATTAAAATCGTTATTGGCGAATTTGTGTGCAATATTACATAAGATAAATACCAGTAAAATTAAAGCTTGTGTTTTTAGAGAGCCCCACAAACCTCCTAAAGGTCCCTTGGGTGTTCCCGGAGCTCAAATTTGGGATGTTTAAGCTCCGCTGTTCTCCCTGCAGGCTCCAGTGCGCTATGCAGCAGCCACACAGAGTGGATTAGAAACGCAGCTGATCCTCAAAAGAAACCTCGGGGTCAATCCTCGGTCACAGTTTCAGTTTGTTGTCACAGCACCACCCACACCTAAACAACAGTTTACAGACCACACTGGGCAAACAAGCACTTCAGCAACGCAGTCACAGTCCAACTCCGACGGCCTGTTTGACCAAAACACCCTCAGACTCGGGACTAAATGCTAAAAATGACCTCAGAAAAGAAGATCTATCAGGACGTTTTTACTGGTCCGACCGCCAGAATCTGGCCCCGCGCGGCTGATGGTTCCCATTAGGGCCCTCGGATAAACACACGGACGATGACAGATGTTTGACGAAAACCATTAAGGCTTTGTGAAGGAGGAATAGATGTTTAAAGCTTTTGACTTAAGGAGGTGACGCTGGAATTACAGAGAGAATCCATTTGCGCGCCCTTGGTGTGGCCTAAAATATTATCAACCTTGTGCCAGACATTTCTGCCATGCAAATGACTGAGATACAGTATATTAAAATATAACTTTTTGACTTTGGTCGAATAAGTAAGCCCTTATAATGACCACAGCAGCGGAAAGAAACTTAAAGCTGTTCATTTGACATGAAGGAAAACAGTGAATTTATATTCCAAATACATTCACTTGCATTTTAATTTGAATAATCCACTGAATATGTTGAGAAACTAAACAAAAAGTATTCAGATTTATTTAAAATACCTACCTATGATGTATGCAGAATACTTAAAAAAAAACATTGTCTTATTAAAATATATTTTTTAAATGAATATTTGATCTCAAATATGAATACATGCACAGCAAAAATATAATTTTGGATTGCATATAAAGAAAAAAAGGCCGTCACAAAGCCCATTTAGATACTTTTTTTGTATTCTTTTGTTTAAAATTTTCTCTTGTAAATATGAAAAGTGTGTTTTGGAGAAAAAGCAAAAAATAATAATATTAATCATAATAAAAGTTAAAAAAGATTTGTTCACAGTTACTAAAATATTCTTACATCTATTTGAACAAATGCAACCTGAATTAGATGTTTGTGACTTAGATTTTTTTTTCTCCATTTTGCAGGAATTACAATAAATACAATTCTTTAACATTTAAAATGATGTTTATCTCAGATTTCTACACACAGTTATATTATTTATTCACATTTATTTGTTCTTTATGTAATAATAATCTCACTGAGTTTCTCATACTAAAGATAATATCACAGTTGTCTATATCTTGGAGGATTTCAGGAACCATTTCACCGCTTCAAATCTCAGATCTCAGAACCTGAATCTATGCTGTGAACAAAAGGTTTCAAAAAGTTTCCTGTCTGTAGCTGAAAGAAAAAGATTTTATTTCACATTATGTGTGTTGCTTACAACTGAATTCAAGCAGTTAAAGAACAAGAAACGTGTGACAATGTGACGCTTTGTCTCCAACAGTATCAGAGGACAGAGAGAGATGATTTGTGAGGCACCAAAGGGAAGCAGAGTTGACAAAGAGACTTGCGGGCCTCCACCTGACTGTACAGGTATAGGCTACTCTCAGACACACTTTCACTGCAGTCACATGTAAAAGACATTTTGTTCTGAGGTTGTTCGTAAACGAGTGCAAATACAGGTGCTTCGGGATGTGAAGGTCAGGGACGAGTTTGCACATGCATGCACAGGCACACACACACACACACACACACACACACAAGGACACAAAGATAGAAATAGAGAGGAAACACATTACAAAAGCCTTCACAGATGGAGGGCCAGAGGGATGCCTCTGAGGTCTCACCTGCTTGATTTTCTTTTCTCATTTTTTTAGAGGTTTATTTGTGTGTGTGTGTGTGTGTGTGTGTGTGTGTGTGTGTGTGTGTGTGTGTGTGTGTGTGTGTGTGTGTGTGTGTGCGCGTGTGTGTGTGTGTGGCTGTAAAAGACAGAAAAAAGTCACCATAAAGTTCAGAGAGAATCACAAAGATAGAGGGAAAAGCAAAGCATTTAGAAGCAAATGACAAGGCTCTTATAGACAGGGAGGAAATTCAGTGGACGTTGTCATTGTACCACCTATGGTAAATATCCATTTGGCTTTGCCATCAAACCTTATTGACGAAAGCTTTTGAGGTTCAGCCTCATTTCTCCTTTGTAATGGAGAAATCCTAGGTGTTCCAGGGCATTATGCAAATGAAAGGTGCAGGGACATGAACAAAAATATAGCCGGTGTGTCCTCGAGGCCTCTGATCAGAGTCAGACTGTGCTTTTACACATTGATCTTAGTTGTGGTTTGTTTATGGTCAGCTATGGTACTCTACCCTCAACACACACACACACAGTTGGGCATGGTAAAAACCAAAACAGGAGTGAGACAGACAATTGCTTGTGATCACACAACAGCAGGCAGAAAGTGCTCGAAGCCCAGAGAGACAAAGAGGCAGACAGACAGAAGTCACTCATCAGGGCAGTCGAGGTATTGGCACATCTGCGCTCATTGACCACTCCCCTGTTGTGATTGGCAGCTAAAATGAATTCCTCCATCGACAGATGTGCGTCCCCATGTGCCGATAAAAGGACGGAGCCGATAGAGGGATTGACAGTATGATGGAGGAAGAGAAGACGGGGAAAGAGAGGTGAGATGACATCATGAGGTCAGCATGTAACGCGATGAAACAGTGACTGAAGCAGTAAACTGTGTCGAGGTGTTTAGCGTGAGGAAAGGTGGAGATGAGGTGGTAGGTTAGAGGCTGACTGTAGCGCTGTACGTCTACAGCAGAACTCACCTCACAGCAGTTTTCTTTAAGCCCTCTTTTGTCTGTTGAAGCGGTCCTGCATGGCCAAATGGAGTGACTCAAAGTGAACAGGGGAGAGCACAGCCAGGACGCTTTAGCAGGTTTGAGGCCCAGAAGAGGAGAGAGGACTGGGAGAAGGGCAGTGGTCTAGAGACAGAGGTCCATCCATCACACATGTCCTGACCTCAGCTTGACCCCAGCATGGCAGCCAATGAGGCGCCCTCACCCTCTAAAGAAAGCCCCCCCACCACACACACAAACACACACACACAGAAGAGATCGGGTGACGCTGAGTGGAGTCTGGATGCTCTTTGTGTTGGCGAACGTCGCTTCCCAGAATCCTTTGTTTTTTACGTGACTAATGTGAGTATCAACACCTGACAGACAGGCTGTTCATCCCATGTCTCTCTTTCTTTCTCATGTATGCGCACACACACACACACACACACACACATACACACTCACACTTAAGATAGAGATAAGCACCGAGGAACATGAATAATATTTGTGACCTCAAAGATTTTTGAGTACTCCCTATTTTCATCACAAAAACGTAACCATGTTGTTGTTACAAAACCAATTCCAGGTCAGTTTTCCATCCGTACATATGCACAATCAAACTTGAAATGAAAATATTTTCTACGAATCATACCCTTAAAACACCATCTGCAAATACATTCCTACATTTTACAATTCATCACAAATAGGGGGTTCTCGCTCCTTGATATGGGGAGCAGATGTCACCACCACAACAATGTGAGGGCAATTTATCTACAGATACAGAGGATTTGATGTCTTAAACAGCAAAAAGAATTTCATTTTAGGCTTGAAGCACTTAATATTTTTTCTTTGGCGCCCGAATAGAGTTCTATTATGATAAAAAGAAAGGTCGTCTGCACTGTAATTGGTGACATATGGTTTAAAACATTCATATTAATCATTCTTACAGTGCGTTTAAACAACTCAAAATCCTTGACACACACACACACACACGTCACATCTGTATTTAACAAGTGTAGAGATAGAAAGCAAGATATTAGGAGTGTTCCAATTCACCTCTTTTTCTGCATATTTTCAATGTGCACATAAAAAAGCGTGAGTGGGAATGCCACAGCGTTTTAAGCCTGGGGGAGGTTGAAAATTTGCAAAACAAAGTGTAATGGAAATGGATGCAGCAAATAAATGATGTCATCTGTGGTGGCTTTATTAGGTTTGTGTATACACACAGGTTACCAGAACTATTCCAGGAGCACGTAGGTGTAATATTACATAGTCAAAACTCTCTATTTCCATTGTCCAGTGTGCTCTCCATTATTACACATCTGTTGTTTTCCTGTATTTCAGGTTTGAGTGGCGCTCTTTTAATCACATTGTCTTGTTGGTACCTGACTGTTACGTTAGAACCGCCTTCTTACATATCTCTATGAACCAACTCCCAATATCTACAGAACAATGTGGAAACAAGCGAACAGGCTAAGAGGGTATTTACTGACCATCAACAGCTAATGTTAGCTGAGCACTGACTTACCACGTGCAGCAATCCAGACAAGTCTTGTTCTCAACTAAATGTAAGTAAAGGTTTTGTTGGCTGGCTAGAAGCAAAGGTGACATCATAAAATTAAATACAACTAATTGAAGATAATTTCTAATAACAGATATCTGCATGTGTATGCAGAATCTGTAGGCAACTGGACACGATTTTGGTATCATAAGCCTTCCGGTTTACGTTTGTAGTCTGTATTGACCAATCATTAGTGTGAGCTTTTGGTTGCATGCAAGTAAACAGGTGGGCGCATTAGCTGACATTTAGTCCCGGAACCCATCTGCTATTGTCTGACAACTATTTCACTTTTCCATATGCAGATAAGCCTGTCTGTTTATAGTGAGTAGCCGAAATGTTGTCTGGAGTTGCTCATCAAGCTGTATGGAAGCACATTGTGCTGCATTCTTCGCTAAACTAACACAGCTCGCAGTCATGTCCTCTAAATGCACAGCAAATAAGTCCACCCCCATACTGTCAAAGCTACCGAGTGTTCCTGGGATTGGTAGCTGTAATGTAATTTCAAATTGAGTCTCTTACACTTCTTACTCCAAAAGGTCATTACAGTAGTGTAACACCATCCAACACTGATCTACAGTATATGTGATGTTAGCTACCCAGGTGGCCTGTTTGTCGCAGTGCATGTAAACCCAGAAAACAGATTGTGAAGTCACAAATTCTGTTTTTGAGAATAATAATAATAATGTCCTTTTTCAAGCCTTCTTTGGCAGATAAAACTTCCTCAACTGTACAAAAAAGTTTTTACACTCACTTGAGGTGGTTTTGACTTTGCCAAAAAGAGTTGAAGCCATAAATGCGATCTTGACATGCTTTTTCGGAATTTGTTTTGATGGAGCAAACACTTAATTCGCATGACACTGTCAGCATATTTCCATGCATTATCATCATTGCACCAATTTTTCTTTGTCTCCAAATAGCATGAAACATGGCCAGTACTAACTGACGTAAAAGGAAAATTCAAACTTTCCGAACAGAAACAAATTCCTGATGACCTTTCCCAGTTTTTCACTCGCAGAAAGACGAGATGGCAAAGACCTTTTTCTAATCTTGTTAAAAGTGGATCACAGCCAAATCCATAGCCTATTCTGCCAATTTCTGACAAAACAACACTTTGTGGAGCCTCGTTTATTCGCTCCAAAATGGTGACATTTAAAAAACTCACTTAAAATTCACTTGCTAATTGAATAATGTGGCTATATAATTTTCACAGGGAGTCAGATGATATATACATGTCTGTCTTCAGTATGCAGTGTGCCTGAAATAATCATGACTATCTAAAAAATAACTTCCAAAAACGTTTCTTTTCTTTGTCAAACTAAGACGAGAATAAACGAGCGGCTTTGTACTGTCTGTACTGTGATTTTTCACAGTTGTACCTTTTGTTATGCCTGTTGTCACTTTCTCATTGAGGCCAAGATGTAAGATCGAGATACAAAGCTAAAACATAATCCCACACCCTAAACTGCACAGCCAGCAACACACCCGACAGCCTTTCCTGAGTGCTTGTCAATAAGCGAACACAGCCTGAGCCAAGCCTTTGATATCACAGACCTGAGCCTTTGGTCTCATGAATAACTAGACAAGTGAAGTAGCATGTGTTAGAAACGGCCTCAAGGAGATAATTGCTAACATATCACAGAAAGAAACACTGAACCAACTTTCACACACACAAACACACACAGCTTCAGGGCAGAGGAGAAGTTTCAGCACCTCAGATTAAACGTCTCCATGTCAGGGAGAATTTGGAGAGTGTGTGGGTGTTTGACTGTGCTCAGGGCGACAGTGCAACGATTGTCAGGATTGTTTGAGCTCACCTGACACTGTTTTACCTGTGAACCACCTGTCAGTCCGCTTCATGAGAAGAGCAATGGTGCTCACGTGCGCTGTGACAGAAGACCACTGGAAACACAATCTGGGAGGGATTAGGGAGCAATTTGTGCGTTAACTGACACAAAATGGAGCGCTCGACCTCTTTGATGGTTGCTGACAAGGTAGCAGACCAGGTTACAACAAGACGTTTAGATCATTTTCGGCAAAATCTGACGCGGTTGTTGTGCTTGTCAAGATTTCCCCTCTGTCCGACTGTTTGACTGATGTGTTGGAGCATTTTGAAGTAATTGAAATTAACATATTTTAACAGTTTTGAGCCATTTGTTTAGTAGCTCTCATCAGAAGCAAAGCAAAATTTACTGATTTCAAATACTTGGCTGCTTCAGTGCATTTCATGAGCTTTTTGATGCCAGAAATTACACACTCACACACACACACAGCTGTAAAGCCAGCATGGATGTTAAAACAGGCTGTGTTAATACAGCAGCTTGTTATTGTAAAGAATGACAGAGATGTTTCAGTGACAGATGTAAAGCTTAGTGTAACTCTAAGCCTCTCGTTTGTATACGCCCTGAGGCGCATCACACTGTGAGAGTCTGAGAGGCAGAGTGAAACTATGCACTGATAGGCTGCCTGTCCCCTTTAGGCAAAGAGCAGTCTAGATTTGAATCTCACAACACTCGTAACAGTAAGCTTAGCAAGACAAATTGATTCAGAGTGAAATCAGCGAGATACTGTATGTTTATGGTTGTGTAAACACACCAGATAAAAGCTTGTTATCACGCTGTTGGGAGCCGAGACGCTGACAGAGCAGCAGCGGCCATCAGAAAACATCATCCTGTGTAAACCACAGTGTTGTGAAAGTGGAAGTTTTCCTAGCTTCTCGTTTTGTTTTTGTATTCCAGTCTTTTTTCTGCTCTGTTCTCCTCAGAGGTGACCACAGCCTCATTTCCCCAAAACATCTTAAAGTTATAATTTTGTGCAGCTTCCTACACGTGCAAGGTAAATAAACATGCTCTAACAAATGATCAGATAGTTTGGAAGTGGTCACCAGACTACATGATACATTGTAATCTTCTGTTTTTGTGAATTCAATTTAATAGCTACAAATGATCAAACTCAAAACTCAAGCAAAGTGTCTCCCACAAACTTTTTTTATGCTGTAACTCATTTCTATTTTGTTCAACTTGTACTGATTCCATGTTTTGCCATACTGTGCACCTTGTCAAATTGGTGGATGTGTTTCTCAGTTTGCTGATGCTTTATTTATTTGCTGCATATCCTCCTAAATGCAAAGTATATGTTGTCAAAGTGGTGAGGATGTTTTCTTTAGTTGCTTGTGTTGTAGGTTTTTGCTTGTGTTCTTAAGCTGCAGTACATTGAGTTCTCTCTGTGACATGTGCACATTGAATTAAAGTGGTGATGCAACATAGGCAATGAACTTTAAACTAAAACAGTATCCATCAAAAATCATATTACTTTTCCAAGAAGCTCTTATTAACTTGTGGTAATCAGTTAGAGCTGTAGTGGCTCTTAAAAGTCACGGTTCGGTTCAAACCATGGACTTCTGGTTTGGTGATGTATTTATAAGGATACATTCTTTTTATATGTTTTTAACAGACAAAAGTGCAAGAGTTAAAGACAGACAAATACTCTTTCTGGGGTCTGAGGTAATATTGCCTCCACTGGCAACTTTGGTGAACCATTTAAAACACTTGTAGGCCTATATTACACCGTACAAACTCTAAACAAACACTTTCCCAAAAGGCAAGAGATCACAACCGGCTATAAAACTGAGAGGCATTCCACAATACATAGATTAACAAAAAATAAAACTTACACTTAAGGAGTGTTTCAATTAGCTATGCTGTAGCTATACTTGTACATTCAACGCACCCAGACATTTGTTGTCCCTGTGATTGGGACATCTGGGCGATGCCATCAAATATGTGTGACCATTTTGGATGTGTTTTCATTCACATACCCTATAATGCAGACAAACCTTTCTCATCTCATACACAACTCCCTCTTCATTGCTGTTGTAGCTGACTGGTAACCCACAAGATAGTCTTCCATCTCCAGCGTTTCATTTGCATTTGCGATAGCAGACATGCCAATCAGCTTGTTGTGCTAACTTTAGCCTCTGTTGCTAACAGCATACAGCTAAAAGTTTTCCAGTGGAGCTTGCGCTTGTGAACTTTGGTTCCAGATTGTGTGCATCAGTCTATGTGCTATTCATTCTGCATGTAGTTGCATGCACTGGACCATGATCACCAGACCGTGACAGTGAACTGTTACAGCCCTAGCTGTAATCCTCTTACTAACAAACTATCATGTAACCAACACATTTAGGACATTTACATTCAGCTTAAGAAAATCGAATTATTGGCTTAGTCCGACTGAAACCAGACTTTTAAATGCATGTAAACAGCTTAGTCCAACTGATATTGGACTATCCGTAGCTCGACAAACGCACCTCGATAATTCGATTGAAAATCAAACTATTACTGCATGTATCCACTTAGTCTTACTGGAGTTGGACTCTGCGTTCTGTGCACGCATCCCTTTTTCTTTTGCGGGCTTTCACCTAGAAGAAGAAGAAGAAGATGACATAGCAGCAGTTCAGTAACTCCTGGAAAAACAAACAAGCAAACAAACAAACAAACAAACACCATGGAGACCAAGAAGCAGAAGACAGACTTCTGGAGGAATGAGAAAACTACATTAATGCGCTGCCATCTTTGTTCGTCGTTAGCTTCCTCTTCAGGTCAACCTGAACTAGTTCAATATGCACTATATTAAAAAGGACACTGTGCCACCTATGGAGGCGGAGTCAGACGTACTCAGTCAGAAATTGGATTTTGCATGTAAACGCACTGACTGACTCACTTACATCTGCAGATTTTCTACCATCCCTCTCCTCTTCTTCCTCCGCCAGCTGCTTGGTTAACTTAGCTAGAAACCATGTTATGTAGCATAACCATGACTGCACAGCACTCTGATGGAGAGACATGCTGGTCGCTACAGTATCACTGCAGTTACTTGTTGTGAATATAATTGTTCTATGTCTTTGTTAAATCATCTGTCATATGTGACAGAGGAAGGCACATTTTATATGTTATTAACAAGTGTTAGCCTGACGACAAAATGTTGATGTCACTCTGTTATATAGACAGCCTTTATGAACTGTCATCACAGGGTCTAAGGCTGGTTATTACTTTTTGCTTTGTCTGTGTCAAGCAGCAACAAAACTGATCAAAGCTAAGTTTACTTTCCCACACCCACCTTCACCTGGTAACTTTGTGTGAGCCGCACAGGCAGAACAGGCAGCAAAACTAGAAGCTCTGTGTTGGCATGCATTATAGCTTTAAATCATTCAAAAAATTTTAAGGCAGTTCATTAAAAAAATATGCCATTTTAATTTCTTCTTTTGAACAGGAAGAATTAAGAATTAGTGTCATTTTATAATTTTAATTCCAAAATTAAGCAATTAACATTAATGAGGTGATGACATGATGTTATAATTTAACTAGCTTTGGAAAGTTTTATTAATACATATTCCAGTTTTCGGGTAGAACTGCCTTACCTTAAATTTAATTAACCCAAGCTAAACTTAATAAAAACAAGTAAAGTGTAAACATGAGACTGCACGACTCTGGTACCAGAGATGAATTGTAAAATTGCCCAGAAACCAAAATATTCTTTTAGCATCAGCAAGCGAAAAATAATTAAAAGCAAATCAGACACTCGTACTCTGAGTGTGTACTTTGTGTCCATTGTTTAAAGGTAGCCTCCTTTGTGTGTGTGTGTGTGTGTGTGTGTGTGTGTGTGTGTGTGTGGCAAAGTGAGCTGACCTCTCCAACACCACATGCTCACCTGCAGACAGTTGGACAGTCACCCTCGTCAACAACCCCCTCCTCTCACTCCCCCTCGCTCGTTATCATTTGAGCTCCACAGAGACTCTTCTAATGACAGCGCTTGTCTATAACGTCGTCGTCACGGCTCGTGTACGTGTGTGTGTTACCCCGTGTGTGTGTGTGTGTGTGCGTTTGTGCACTCGTACGGGTGCATGTTTGCCCTGTAATGACAGCAGCTGTCTATAGTGGCTCGTCCTGGCAGGGATCATTCGGTCCTCCCTCTCTTTCACGTCCGCTGTCCGGTGTCACCCGTGTCCGGGTGGACGATGATGTGATCTTTAGTCCCCTCTGCGATCTATAGACTGGCATTTGGCTCAGGGAGCGTCCCCCGACCCTGACATGCATGCTAAAGCTTGCCGCTGTTCTGCCGATATCCCCTGCCCGCCCTGCCTCCCCCAACAGGAAGTTAACGCCAGCCAGCGCAATATTCCGACAGGCAGCATTAGATACTGGAATGGCAGTTAGCCACTGAAGTTCAAGCCCCTGTGGGGAAAAGTATAGAGGTTTGTGTATATGCATGAATGCGTAGTGCATTGTGTCTTTTGTCGAAGTGCAGTAGTGGTTTGATGTCAAGAACTCATTGGCTTTCATTTATGCATATTACTGAAAAGCTGTTTCATTCTCATTAGTTGCTGAATGTTAATTGTACTAAGGCAAACATTTTAAAGTAGCCCACTCCCATTAAATGCCAATTTTCTACTTATAGTTTAGTTTAAACTCTTTCAACTCTTCCTGCAATACCCAGTATTCACATCCTTCATTCTCGCAGGCAGGCAGCAAGCTGATGAGACAGCTATCTTAACTTTACACCAGAGGAAATGAAAGTCAGCAGACATAGCATTGCCGCAAACAGTAGCTAGTTGGAAAAGCTTACACATATATTGTCATCAAACTACTAAGCCAATTTTCTGGTTGAGGCAAGGTGTTAACAGGTTTACCACCAAAGTTCCCTACAGCATAGCCTACGTTCTGATTTATAGTAAAGCTTCAGATTTCTCTTGTTGATAGCACCACCACAACACTAGATGATTGTATTTTACATGAACAAGCAGCATTGTACCTTAAATTATTGTAGCCACAGTAACTGTGTTTACATTCTTTCATTTACTTTGTGAAAGGAGCAACGGTTCCCATAGTCTGCTGAATACAAGACTATAATGTGCAGTCGTCGTTTTTAAGGTGTTAAAGGTGTTGACAATAGCATCTGTTGCCTTGATCATTTTTGTGTAACCCATGCTGCAATGACATGTGTCTGTGTGGGTTTTTTTGTGTGTGGCATTGGCAGTATTCATTGTGCTCTCTGCAGAAACCCCTGTTGATTGTATTAATTAGGGAGCACCCTCAGGAGCTAAACTATTCTGCCAAATAAAGCTGTATATTCATTTGTGTAATACAAGTTCCCGAATCCACTGATGTGTCTCTAATGAATATGGGGAACAACAGACTGCAGTTCAAGGCAGTATATAGTCTTCCAGCAGTCTTGCAGAGCCACAAGGGGACAATGGAGTGAAATGGGGTTCTTGCATCAGAAGAGGCTCGTGCTAGAGTACTAATCAACCAAACTTTTATGTAAATAATTTGTTTAATGCTACCTCTGACCCTACACATCACTGATGCAACCCATGCCCAGTTCATGAAACCTGTCTTCAGGACATATTCTCTAGTCGGATTATGAAACAATAGGCACCTGGACACAGATATACAAAAGGAGCCTCCAACTCTCTTACATAGGACCAAACATGTCATTGTGCCCCTTTATGTATTTTTTTTGTCTCTTGGTCTTTTTGATTGCTACATTTTGCTGGTGAAGGCAAGGGGGGCTCTGGCACTTTGGGCCCCTGGGCCTCTGCCTGCTTAGTAATCCATCCATGACTGGATGTAATGTGTTTTGCATTTGCATCAGCAGTTTGTGTCGTAAGATAAATTCAGTTGTGAGAGTGAATAATAGGATCCTCAGCCAAACAAAAAAAGAAATGTGTCATCAGCATGAAGTCAAAGTTCATGGAGAGATCCAAACGAAAGGACTGGACACATCATTTGATTTAAAGGGGAACTCCAGGAAGGTCTGTCCATCCGTCAGTTCATTTCCTATCTTCTTATCTTGTCATGACGAAAGGCAGGGTACACCGGTACACCTGGGCAGGCCACACATCTGTCACAGCGCAAAAACAACACATTTATTGACACTTAGCTTGAAAGACAATGCTGTTTAAATAAAAAAATAATAAGAACAAATAAAAATCTTGTAGATTATCACTTTAGAGTAGTTGAGTTACTTCAAACGTGCTCATCAAGTTGCCTTCGAGTTCATGTGTTTGACCACAGTAAGTCCCTATCTCGACTCTGATTAGTTTATTGTATTGACATGTGTTCCTTTCATGCGTCCGTGTTTTCTATGTCTAATATAGGCTTATATGCTCTTTGGTGTGCTATTTGGTGTGTGTGTGTTATGGCTGGTGTGTGTGGTCCTGAGGGACTGACTGTGTCCACTCCTGCATTGATGCCACCACACTCTCATCTGCATACCTGACAGCACAGACCTTCTTCCTTCTTCCAACCCCCTTTCCTGCATCTCTGACAGTGTGCTTCCTCCAGTGCAACCTTTTGTTGTCATTTCCTTTTATTTCCCGCTGGCTTTTCTCTTTTCTTTATTCACCTTGTTTCGTTGTCCTGCCTGACTCTCCCGCTCACTCTCTCGTTCTTTGCTTTCTCACCCTCTTGCTATTTTTCTCTCTGGGTCAATACTGTGTGTGTTCGGGATTCAGTGGTTGCAGCTTCTAGATAAACACCCCTGTTAGCAGGATTATCCATGTTGTCCTAACAATGTAAACCCAGGATTAGGCCAGACTCTCCAGGGATATATGTGTGTGCATGTTGGTGTGACTGCATGTGTGTGTGTGTGTGTGTGTGTGTGTGTGTGTGTGTGTGTGTGTGTTGTCCTTACCGTGTATGCCCACCATCTGAAAAGGCTGTCTTTCAGAGCATGTAAAGTCCCAGTAGCTCACTGTACAAAAGAAAAAGACAGTGTAATTTATTGTTTGTGTGTTTAAGGTGTCAAAATGTGTCTTTACATTATATATTTTTAGTAATTTATGGTTAATGTTAATGGTAATTAATGGTTAGGTTTAGAAAAAAATGCCGTTGGGTGCCATTGAACTACAATGGCAAGCGGCTGCATATCATGCCGGCGTTAAAGGACGCATTTTTTTCATTGGTTTCTGATGCAGAAAGTCACTGCCCAAGCGTTGGATTTTGATGACTTGGGAGAGAGACCAGGCTCAAAAACCGCAACAGTATTATGTGCCTACTTGTGAAAACATTACTCCACAGCGAGCCCACTTTCACCAAAAAACAGCCACATAGGTTGACTGTGAAGCAGCTTATTAAAACCCATACTGACCATAATTGTAAGGCTGCACCCACTAGTGGCTGTAGTTATTATCATAGGAGCAGAATGGGGAAGTGATGCTGCATAAATAGTGACAAAGCCTGCAAAATGCTGTACAAATATCAAAGAAGTCCGTATGGGGTGGATGGGTCAAACAAACCAGAAGACTAGTGGTTGCGTCCTGAAGTCAAGGTTGACTTCTTTAAATTACAATGTAGCGTTGTATGCTAACATGTGTAGCATGCTATGATGTATGTTACACATGTCACATGATATACATGACAATACACTAGTGACAAAAGTACTTATTTAATGCCAGACCATTTGATGTTTTGTTGCGTAAATCTAACCAGGTAATTTTAGAGCAGATCTGCAACTGTTTAATGACATTAAGGATGTGCTTAAAGGGCCAGTGTGTAAAATGGGTTGAAAACAGTGACATCAGTGGTCACATTCTAGATTGCAGGGCTCACTCGCTCACCCCTCCCGTCGGGTAAATGACGGTGGCCTCATAGGGACAAAAAGCCTTGCGCACAAGTTTTTCAGGAGTAGGTCTATCTAGCTACAAGGTGAATGTTTATTTAGAAATCTAAGCCATGTTACGATATTGTAATGAATCCCTCACGAGCAGGAGACCAGAGGAACGTTCGGGAAAAAGGCCAGTTTATTTGAGCACTCCAAAACTCCAGTAACACTCCAGGGGGTAAAAGACTCCGTCCCAAACTCTGACTCTTCTAGCGTAACAGACACACTTCATACACACATACTCGTTTACCATACTGAGTGGGGACCCCCCCTCCCCTCTCTGCTCCACCAATCTCCAGCCCGCACACTGACTGACAGCGTAGCCGGTAAACAGAGCTCAGCTGTTTATTTAGCCTAGCGATATCTCCGGACTATAGTAGCTGCAATGGACGACTTTGAACTTTGAAGAGTTTCTTGTAGCGGACACAGACCCAGAGCCATACCTGTTTGAGCCGGAGCATACAGATGAGGAACTCCATGTGTTTGATGCTGAGTGGGCGAGAAGAGAGGCTGAATGCACAGAATGGGATTCGGTGCTACTGCTACCATCGTTGGGGAGATATATCATCAGGAGGAAAAGCGCCGCAGAGAGTGCATCACAAGGAGTGAAGTTGCGTCTTCTTTTCCTCGCAGATGACGGTTCGGGTTCATTCTCTCCTGTTGCGTGGTAAGTGTGGTCCATTCACAAACTTTATAACTAAAAAAACTTTTCACTACTCTCTATCAACGAACTACTAACACTCTCTGCTGTTTCCTCCTCCTTCTTCCTTCCTTCCGCTGTCTTCGTTGGTTTATTTATACACACGAAATGCGTTCTCTGGCTGGCTGTATTGTCCGCTCGGTCTGCCGTACATACATGGCGGCGCAAGATGGCGACCTCTCTAAAGCAAGGCCCTTGCTATATATATATATAAAAGCATAATTATAAGGCTACGAAAACCAAACGAATTTTATTTTATAGCGATTATACACTTGTATAAACATATTAATGGGTAGAATATTCAGATTCAGATTGACAATAAACCATGCCAAATATTACACACTGGCCCTTTAAGGCATGTTTTTTTGGGGCCTCATCATATGTCATTTTGGAAGTCAGTGGAAATCAACCTATTCTGTCATCAAAAACTCTATCAGGTAGCTATAAGGGGCACTGAGGCCAGTAACATCACTATGTTTTATTAGACTCCAATAAGATGATAAAATGTGATCCAGGAAAGCCATTTTAAATACTAAATGTGTGAGTTTAAGGCTTGTCACACACAACAATACTAGGGTATATAAATAAAATAATAATAAAAATAATAGGGTTTATAATAATGATTTATTATTATTATTATTATTCCACTGGCAAATATTTTATCCTCCATTGCAATGATTGCTAGTTAGATGGTAGAACAGTTCATTCAGCCCTCTGAATTGGGATGCTGCATTAATGCAGTGGCCTAATTGACATGACTGTGGGGCTGCCTTTTTTCATACACTGCTAATACCTGTCTGCTATAAGCTTCCCTCGTGTAAAATTGTGTTATTTAAGTGCAGCATTTTCAAACATAAATATCTGAAAGATATTTTAATTAAATATTGTACTGGAAAGTTTTTTTTTGTAATTTTTTTTAAAGATCAGAATCTAACCTTGTCATTAGAAACAAAGTCTTTGTGTTAACTTAGAGCTCATAACGAAACAGTCGAACACCGTTCTCAGAGTTCTGGGTAACCACAATCATGGCGAAGGGGCGGAGGAGAAAGCTGAAAAGAAATTAAGGCGGGGAAGCGAGTAAGGGGGTGGTTGAGAAGGCGGGGCAAGGGCTGTGGTGGCGATGAGGAGGTTAGAGGTCAAAGGTCAGCCCCCCTAGTGATATCTCCTGTGCCAGAGAGGCAGTCACGACCCGGTCAGCGGAGGTTCAGGTGTCAGGGAGAGACGACTGACTGACGAGACCTCTCCTGCACTCCGTCCCGGTTGGACCTTTCATCCTTCCTTCCCTCCCTCTCCCCGTCGCTCCTCCGTGACCCATCCCTCCCTTCCTTCAACCGCTACCCTCTTCGCTCTCTTCACTCTCTTCGCTCTGTGTCTACCCACAGAACCCCCAACCCTGTCATCCTCTCATCCTTCCCTCCTTCCTTTCCCCCCACTCACCTTCTTTTTCACCCCTTAAGCTAAACATTACCACAGGGTTTCACTCAGCAGGCCGGGCTGACTGGGGCAGCTCTCTGTGGGGCTGCATGTCTTCAGTCCACCATCATATGCTCACACGCTTTGCATTCACACTCACACAAAAACGTGCACATGCCGCACATATATGCACACAGGTTGTTGGCAGGAGCACATGTAGCCCACACTGTGCTGCCAATCTTACTGGAACATTTGGAGTATTTGAGTTTCCAGTTTTTACATACTGGGTCTTATTTTTTTAGTTGTTGCTATCGTGCCTGTCGGTTAAGAAAACATTTAATTCACTGACTTCATTGTGGAGATTCTGCTCATGTGGACACCACAAAGACAAAGACTCTACTTGAGGCAAAGGATATGACCCTGAATACGAAACTAGATCTCAGTTATAATGGTCTGTTTTATTGCTTAGGTTCTTTATTATTTCAGATTCCAGGATCAGCTAACCTTCTTCTCTTCCTTCTCACTGAGTTTTCCTTTCAAGGGTCAATAAGTAAGTCGTGTATTAAACTGACCTCAATCAGCAGTTGGGGACCTGCAACATCAATTGATTGCAACTTTGTTATGTAAGTTTGGACAATGAGTTTTGAAAGACAGAAGTACACAGAGAACAATTGTTGAGTCACTGTTATTGATTCCATTAACCTCTACAGACGTATGATGGTCATTTTGTGGTGTGCTTTTATTTATTGCACCTTTAACACATAGGGTAGTCATTTCCATCTTGCAATGCACCCATTAAATCAATATAATACACCTATTATTGTGGGTGGGTGGCATTGTGGACTTGATACTTACCATTAAGTTGGGAGGGATTTAGCAGCCCATTTCATCATCAGTGACTATTTCCTAATTACAGAACACTGTATAACCAAGAATTACAACAACATGTCAAAGAAACTATGTTTATGTGTCAATATACTTTTAGTATATGACATACAATGTCATAACAGTGGCTACTCGTCAGTTATTGACTCCTTCTGACCTGGTCATTAGCCAGAGCTGATAGATTAACCACAACTGACTGCAGGTCAAAGTGCTGGTGATGGACGAACAAAATGTAGCTAATAGTTACTGCAATGGTAGCTACGTGTGATAGCTATTTTTTTTTTTCTGCACTTACAAAATTGATTTACTTTTGATGAACCACAAAATCAACCACAAACTGGTAGCCAATTCCTTTCTGATTGGTTTGTGATGGTGAATGGTTGTCTTTATCACATATTGCCTTTTTGCTTTTTGCATTTCTCATCAGTTCAACCTTCTTATCTGGAACCTAAATAAAAAAAAAATCCGCTATATATATCTTCCTACTTACAATATGAAATCCCACCCTCAATTTTCTAGCTCATTCTGATCCAAAAACTAGTGCAATAGACGCAGCAACCATAAAGCCAGTCAAGAAAGTCAATTAACACTTTTAAAAAGTCTTGCTTGCCACAATATGATCATAACACCTTTTTATTGCAGGTCTTAAGACATGAACTCCAGTCTCCTGCATGAAAATCTGAGTTCTTACACGCCCATCATCCACCAGATCTCCACACCATAAAGCTGGCCTCAAACATGAGTTTTGGGACGATTAATATAAGATTGACCCCTTCTGAAAATCAGAGGAGAAATCAGATTTGGTTTGGGACCTTGCTCGGTATCAACATTCAAGCCAGATTATCTGGTAATGTGAGAGGTTAACAGATTCACATCCTTAAACCTTGCGAACTGCTTGCAGACTCATCTGCATCCGCCCCAATAATTTCAAACAAGATAGATATTTAGGAGTGTGTGCGTGTGTGTAAGATTTAGGGAGATTTAGTGGCGTCTAGCACCGAGGATTGTCACATTGCAACCAACTGATCCCTGTTCTCATTAGAATTCCTTCAGTGTTAATTGTTGAGGAGGTTTTCAGTGGGAGCTGAATTATCTGCAGAGGTCTCTTTTTCTCAAAAACAAATGGATCAAGTGATTAAAACCAGTAAAACTCAGAATAAAGCAGCTTCACTTAAAAAAACCACATCGTTTTTCCAATGCTGCTTGTGGCTGAGGGGCTTCTAACTATGCAAAAATGAGAAGATGGGAATGGCCTATTTGGAGTCAGTGTTTGGTTTGTCCACTCTGGGCTATTGTAGAAACATGGCAGTGCAACATGGTGGACCTCATGGAGGAGGACCCGCTCACTATGTAGATGTAAACGGCACATTCTAATGTAACAGAAACACGATTCTTATTTTCACGTGATTATACACTAATTAAAATACCTATTATATTATATATAATATCCCCCTAATTCTTACACAATTGACTTCGAAAATCTGGATGATGACGGTTACAATTAAATCAGAACAACGCAGCTGACGGTGTTGCAAGCAACAGTAAACATTTTAACCCTTAAGGCTAACATCAGCTAGCATACTACTGTTGACAGATATTAAAACTTATAGTTAAAATCTCAACTCTAGTTCTCGCCGAAGAATTATACAACTCGTATTAACCACATCTCCCCAACCTTTTTCCCATCCGGACTTGTTAAGCCCTCTGCTTTTGTTTTTCTCATTGCGAAGCATTGTTAACATTGCAGCAAGTCTCCATTTTGTTTACGTGAGATCACATTATGTGGTGCATTTATGCTCCCTCTTGTACGATAATCTTAAGAATATTGATACGCTATTTCTTTCACATTTTGTAGTGGGTGCATGTTTGAGATTAGAAAGAAGAACATCTGTGAAGTCTCTCCTTATGTGCATGATGCAACCGAATTTCAAAATCAGTTAGGATTTTAAGTCCAAGCCTGGTATTACCCTCTGTCTTACGACATAAACGGCATGTTACGTCCTGCTGGCACTCAATGTCATGTAAAGCATGAGGTGCAGAATCATTCAGTGGGTGTAATTCTTAGGAATACTGGGCTAGGCCTTATACAGAACTTAGGATCTATTTCTTAAGGATATTAATGCACACACTGAAATAATCTACTTGGCATTATAGTCTAAGATCCCCTTGAGGCAGTCTGTGGGATTTCAGTTTGTTTAATAAGACTGTTAGCTAATGACATGTAATGTAGCTCAGCAGCTCTATCAAAGGCTCAGATAGTTTAACATTTTTAATGGACTGGTAAGCAAAAATATGGTAAACTGGGCGGTCAATCATGTAATTCAGTGAGTCTCATTAAAAATACATAATATTGTCTTTTTTTTTTGTTTACTAGGGCTCATGATAATGATGTCTCAAAATACAGCACAATGTTTTTGTTTAAGTATTATTTTTACCTTCCAGCTTTCTTACTGCGTCTAGTGTGGGAACAGTATTTCATAACCATTTCACGTCTACAGAACCAACCTCACCCCGAAGGTATGGATGAGCTTCTCATCACTCTCTTACTGTCTCATCATCGTGTTGACTGGCACGCCTGAGGACACGAGACAGCCAGACATAGTCACGGGCAGGTATGCACACACAGACATACACTTTGGCAGGTGCAGGCTGCACGAAAGGGCTGCCAGTCGTTTCTTCTGTGTTGCTTTTCATTAACTTGTCTAATGCAATCAAAGACTGTCAACAAGAGTGACAGAAGGAGAAAGGAGGGGAAGACAAGGCGGAGAGAAGGAGAGAGAGATCGCTTCCTTCTTTTCACAGATATGTATGTCTGTGTTCATGCAGCTGCATCTAAAATGAAACTTCCTTTTTCTTTCTGATAACATTGTGTCTGGCCTTTTGTTGCTCCTGAAATGTCCTTGGGGCATTTTGCACACACAGATGCATCACATATACACACATACAGGTGAGAAAATGTCGTGATAGAAGTACGAAATGCTCTGGGCAGCATACATTCTATGTTGTCAGCTCATCATATACTATATCTCCGGAAGCGCACACCTGCATGTTCCAAAAAAAACATTAAAAGGCAAGTGTTACTGTTGAAAAGCGACATTTGCAGCAATGCAATCAGGACGTAAAGTGAAATGCCACACCGTAATGAAATAACGACAGAATACATTCACGTCTCTGCATAAACCGACGGCTTATTTCTTTGCTTTCGAGAAGCGCGTCACTCTGCTAAAGGTTAAAGGGAAGATATTCTAATCAGGGACTCTTTACAGAGCAGCAGCTCAATAAGGTCAACTGGTGTCACAACATTCAGGTTGGAGGGAGGAATTTGTGTGTACAAGTGTGTGTAGGCACGCTAGTGTGACGGTTACTTTGTAGTCATACTGTTTACATTTCTGTGGTTTGTGCAATGTTTCTTTTTCTTGTTCTGTCTTTATTTATTTTTGGTCACTTTGCTGTATCACACCATGAAAACACTATCACTGCATCCCTCTAAGATCCACACGCGCACACACACGCATGCACACGCACACACACACACACACACACACACACACACATACATACGAGTGTCTGATGCGGTGATCCGCCGGCCAATCGGCTGTATTGATTATTGGGCCTGGGGAGGTTGGTGGAGCGGCAGCAGTAATTAGGGCTTTTTGGTGTGGATTAGCCGAGAGAAAAGGTCACCCGCTCAACATCAGTGGCAGGACCACAGGCAGGGACAGGGAGGGGTGGATGGCTGGAGGGGACTGTCCCCAAACGTGATGGCCATGATTGGCAGGGCCGTGTATGTATGTAACATGTATGTAATGGATGTAAGCACATGCAGAAAGTGAGTGACAAAGGATAATTCCATTTTAAGACAACATCAATATTATTTTTGTAGTTTTTAAAATATTTTCTTATTGGTTAAGATAACACTGTACTCACCAAAGTATCGCTGTGATCTGGGAACGCAGTCAATATCTGACAGGGCAAGAAACTTGATCGTTCAGATTGTGCTGTAAACAAGCCAGAGGTTTAGAGAGATTATCCAAACCACTTTACTTGGGGGTAAAACTCAAAGTAAGCTCATTCCTAATGTCAGTATTAATCTTCCTTTAAAACTGTGTGTACATCACTTCTGTAAGGTATGTTAGAATTAAACTAATAGGTCAGTTTATAAATGATTTGGAAAAGTAAAACCTACAAGTAAAGAGTTTTCTCTCTTAGAAAATGAGGGTTTTTTCTACTGTCTGACTTGTTTTTTAGCAATGCTGAAGCAATTACCTTAATGAGTACATTGTTATCTTAACCTGTGGATGCTGGCGCCCCAAGAAATTTTTCATAGGGGTGGCCAGATGGCACCACTGAAAATCTTGGGGTGGTGGACCAAACCAAAAGCCATGACTGAATTTGAGGAATTCTGTTACGCAGCTGTAAGTTGCATGTTGAACAGAGAATTAAGTAATTGTATGCAGATATACTTAGTTTTTTTTCTACATGTAATGTTACTAATTATCCAGCCTACAGTTGCCAGAAGAAAGTATTGGCATTGTACATTTCTGCAAATCGCCATGTCAAGTTCTGCCTGTTACATGCATTGTCTTCTTTCAAAATAGAAACCTTCCATTTTTACAGGAAATTTACCGTTTACATACAGTCTCTTTCACAATAAATGCGCAACATCTGTACAACACCATGCATTGATGTTTTTTTCCTTCAACAACAAACACATGGTTGGGTTTAGGTAACTGACACGTGGTTAGGTTTAGGAAAAAAACACAAGGTTTGGCTTTAAAATTTTACAGGACGCAAACGCCGCTCTTTCAGGTGAAAGTCAGTGTTTGTTGGACCCATCCACCACTCCCGCCCGCCCTAGTCAGGCTTTCCCCACCTTAACTTTCATCCTTGTCCCGCCACTTTTCCCCTTGACGCCACTGGGCAGCGTTAGACTACAATGGCAACCGTCTGCGTATCATGCTGACGTTAAAGGATGCCTTTTTTCATGGTTTCTGACACCACAAGTCACTGCCTAAGCGCAGGATTTTGACGACTTCAGAGTGACACAGGACTCGTTTTTAGGGACTTATTGCTGTATTTCCTGCGGCTTTTTAGCTCCTAAATTGGGGTGTTTTTTAACCACATGTTGCTGTTCCTACAGTGGGGATAGCGTCATGAAAAGCAATTGTTTTTAACAAGATATCACTTACTTTCCTGATAGGATAGTCATAGGAAAAGAGATTGTTTCTTAAAAAGACATTGCTGCATTTCCAGTCGGGAAATCCCCCAAACTGGGTATTTTGAGCCATAACATGATCTTTTTCTATCCATAACGAAATGTTTTTTGTGCCTAAACCTGACCACACATTAACCACAGGGCTAACCCTAACCCTAAGCCCTAACCCTGAAACTTAAAGTTTTAATGTATCCGCTACATAATAACGTGCAAATACGACATACCTTTAACATGTGGATAAATAAAGAATACATGTTTCTATGTACTCAGACAATTCAAAGATGTGAACATTACTGTATGTGCATAAACTTGATAAATCACGTCATGTACTGCTGCACTGACGATTTAAAGTCTTTTAAAATTTTTCTTCTCTCTCTCTCTCTCTCTGTCTTTCTCTGTCTCTCCAGACCTGCAGGTTGACTTCTCAGTGGTATGGCAGGTCTGAGTGTATCTTAGAGGGTCACGACCCTCCCAGGCTGTGACCTGGACAAACAGGACTGAGGAGCTGCAACAGGACATGGAATGTCCCTTTTGTTTTTGTTTTGTTTCACTTTTTTGTTGAAAAGGTGGAAAATTCCTCCTGCTGCACTTGCCGGAGCAAAAGAAAACATTTTCTTGGCAACGAATGAGGCAGAGTTTACATAAGAAACTTTATGTGACTGCAACAAAAATTATAAAGCTCAGGCAGTGCTCTCTGTTGTAACTGAGGATGCATAACTCTTTCTTTTCCCTTTGTGACTGTCATCTTCTAAGCAACTGAAAATGTGATTTATTTTAAGAGCAGCACTTTTTCTTTGTGAACATATTTTTGGTGTTAGCACAGCCACTTGTCTGCATTATCTGTATGTCCCACATTATATATGTTCTATACGACTGGTGCCATGTGGAACCAATTGTTTCCTAATAAAAAAAAGGCCAATGTGAATGATTAAGAAGGTGTCTGCACGTCTGCATTTACTGGGTGTCAGCTCCCCTTCTTCTGCTCCACAGCAGCTCAGTGTGAGGCAGCAGCAGCTGTGGCAGATTTGAGGAGCGCTGGTTTTGTGCAAAGCTGCAGCACTCCTAGTGGTGGAAACACAAAAGAGCAGCTACATTTCTGCAAAACCAACCAGACAGGAGGAGACAAGTGCTGATTGAGGGAGCATGTGTGCATGAGTATTGCTTTGTATTGTGTCGCCTTGTTTTTGTGTGTTGTGTTTTTGCAGTGGCAGTGACACGTGTGTTTGTGTGATGGTGGTGGTGGGAGAGGCACGCATGTATACGTGACTTTTCTGTGTCTCATCACACAACAGGGCAGTGCGTGTGTTCCATAACATGCGTAGATGCATCACTGGAGAGGACTATTTGTGGCGCTTTGTGTTCACATGCACATCCGGGCTTTCTATGTATGTGGTGTGCATGATTTGTAAATGTCAGTGGAAATGGCATGCCAACAGAGGTTCTGAAGAAGTGTTGTGTTGTGTGACAATAAAGAACATACATAACTGAGAGGGGAGTTAGAAACAAACGTACAAGGGCCAAACAAACCTTGAATACTCCATAACAGACTTTCAGATTGATATGAAGACAGTGGATGTGGCAAATCTGTATCTGACGCCGTTTTACTGCTGCAGTGTTCAGCTGAAAATCGGACTCCAGAAAACACTGAAATGTTTACAGTGACTGGTAAAGGTGAACAGGGTTGCCCAGTGTTTAGCAATTTGATGCATTGTGTAATCAAAGGTGCCTGGTTACATTTTAATCTACAAAGTCAACAAAGTATTGTAACATCTGCAGTTCATAACACTCATCGCAAAACACATAATCCCTGTAATTCCAAGTATTCCTGTTGTCACAGCAGACTGGTGTTGCTGAAGACTTTGTTGAGATTGTATTTTGTTTCTATGACAATGGTATGCAGCCATGATCTTGTCTGATTGGGTCTTGAATCTGTTGTCATAGTACCCCGTTCATTTAAAGCTAACAGTACAGCTTTATGGTACACTATAGTGGCAGGATAGGCAGAGCAGTCAGGGTCTATCCGGACTCTACACAGCTCCTGCATTATAGAGTTCACTAGAGGGTCAAAAGTGTCACCACATACATCACAGCTGTAGCAGAACGGCACACACCGTTGCCATGGTGATCGGCCATTTTTTTCCCCCCACTGTGCTAAGCCAAACAGTGGTGGGTGGGTGCCGAGATACGAGAAAAGACAAAAAGGATTGTGTGCCCGGTCTTATGTATGTTTCGGAGCGTTTGTATGTAAAGCGAGTGTGTTTATTTGGTCAGGCGTATTTCGGTTACTGCTAAAGAGACACATGTGTACCTTCCTTGTTTGGTCTGACTATCTGTGGTCTCAGCTGTACTCATCAGGAACGCTGTGCAACAATAGCTAAGGTGCCCGCGGAGGGAGCTGCACAGCGTGATAAAACTGGCAAAATGAGGGTGTCAGAAGCTCCATTGAACATAATCAGGCTGTGGTAGATGGGCTCGGCTGTTGGGTTTGGGACCATAAGTCTGGCGATTAAACATGCATGGGGAGAATCCTTCATCACAGGGCGAAACAAAGCCGCCCTGCCCTTCCCACGTGTTCCAACATCGCCATGGAAAAAGCCTGTTTCCCTGGCAACCAAACTGGCTCTCTTTGTCACAGGAATGGAGAAGGAGGAGGAGGAGAAGGAGGGGGAGTTGAGTGGAGGCATGACACTCCACGCTGACCTCCACCTGACCTCTAGGTGAACATGCCGTTTTGGTTTCCTGCTTTCCTGGAGGGAACACTGTATTGGTCATTTTTCGGTGAGACAAAGACGAGTTCTGTCATCCGAGTTAAAAAATTCTGCATCTCTCTTCTTAAGACACTCATAATGTTCCTCTTCGAAATATCATACACATTCGAACATCTAAGAGAACTACCAAATGTTCTAGGACATTAACATGGGCTGTCATTACTCCATGCTGAAAGACAATGCTGCCAAAATGCTTTCAAAAAAGCCGTCATCTTTTCTTCTACTGCCCCCAGTGGCACACTGTACAGCCAGTGAAGGTGAAACGGGGAGAAGCATAAAAAGGGCTGAGTGAAAGAGAAATGACTCAAGGCGAGGAAATGGAGGATGCAGTTCAGAGAGCGTAGTGGTGAGAAAAAGACAATGGCTTGTTAATACAGGCGGCCAGAAAAGGAGAGGAAGAGAGACAAAGTGAGACGCCGCTTTTATGTCGACCCGCGGCTGCTCCCATAGCAAAGGCTGCTACTCTAGCTGTAATGTTAACCTAGTGTTTCCCTAATGGGCTTAATGACATATGGAGCACAGATTGCAGCAGGAGCCGGCTCACTTTGAAACCACTGTCGCCTCCCTCAGGGCTTCGTGAGCACTACATTATGAAGACGTGGTGACTGAGGACATGGGTCATATCTGGTGAACTTTAATGGTTATCAGATGATAATTGAAAGGATCTTTTCATGACCTGAAACATCTGATTATAAGCAGCTCTTAATGAGTGTATTACTTTCTTCTTAGATTCCCAAAACATCAATTCCTGACGATCATTATCTAAGACACTACATGATGATATGCCTTCTTTCGTAAATTCACGCCACTGGCCCGTGTGACATCTCCCTAAGCATCTCCCCGCAGCATATCACCCGCCATTTTGTTTCAATTTGTTCCCATCACCGATATCTCTTCCTCCTCTCAGCTCCTTTAGTCTGTCCACATCTCACTTGTCGTCTGGCCGTCATCTTCCCGTGGACTGTTACTGATGATATCGGATTGCTGTTGGCTTTACGCCGCTGAAAAGTGGAGCTAATGGGCTTTCAAATGCTTTATTGTGAATGCAACCTGTCAAGAGGGGAGAGATAGGATCAGATTTGATTAGGGGGCGACAGCGGCAGAATAAAATAAAAGAGAGGGAATATTGTTTGTTTTTCTTTGTCTGTGTGCGTGAAGGAAAGAAAAAGAGAAACTTCATAAAGTGTATTTAGCTTAATTCACTCCTTTGCGCTGGCCTTATTAGATGCCCTTGGACCATCCTTATCTCCACAAGTCTTTTCATCCCATTCCCTTTCCCCTTCCTCCTCAGTTTGCTGTTTCCATATGCATCCCTCCCCAGCAGAGCAGAGAGTAACACTGCCTCTCTTGGCTGGATGCGGTAAATGTGTTCCTCTCTGGCAGATGAATGATGTCAAACAGACATATTTATATTCATTTAGGACTGAGGAGGAGGAGAACCCATCTGTAACGGATGTGATAGAAACCGCTACGTGTGAGTGTGCATGCATTTTGGTGTGTGTATGCATGTGTGTGTAGGCACACGCGTGTTTGAGCATGTGTTCCAAGGTATCCATCGTTCGTGATAAATGAATTGTGCTTTTGTGTGAGTTGATACCGTGTTTGTGGATTAGTGTGTGTATGAGCTTGTGTGTGTGTGTTTACAACGTGTGTGTGTGTGTGTGTGTGTCTGCGTGCAAGCGAGGTCATTCCCCGGTCACTCGTTCAGGCTGTGTGATGAATGAAGAGGAGAGGTGCCTGCAAAGCCGGAGAGATTTGGGAGAAACATTGTTCCACGAGGTTAAAAATGGTCTTGTGTTGTGCCAGAGGCTGAGGGAATGTTACTAAAAAAATGTAAGACTGCAACTTAAGTGGATGTTCATCATATCCGATGTTTAATATCAAGCTGGGCAAAGTAATAAACTCATAAAATATTAACAAGAGCCATTTGATTGTGCATATTTGCTCAGTGAGAGACTTTGCAAGTAAATTAAGTTCCCAAAATTTGCTCCCTCTGTGTATCCATTTCTCCTTTCCTTCAGGAGAGGTGAGGTGGAAGTGTCTGTGTTTGGGTTGGACGGCAGGCTGATGGGGTCAAAGACATTTGACTCAACCAGGAAGTATCAGGTTGCAGTAGGCAGGAAGTCAGTGGACCAAACAGGAAGGACTTTACGCAGAGGAGGCTACTGAAAGGCAGCAGCAATAACAGCCATCAGTGTCTGTCAGCACAAGGCCAAAGAATAGATTTGTGTGTGTGTGTGTGTGTGTGTGTGTGTGTGTGTGTGTGTGTGTGTGTGTGTGTGTGTGTGTGTTATTTTGTCTGCCGTAGCTCCCTGCACTACAATCTCTGCAGGTATTTGTGATATTGCAATTCTACATTAGAAACTATGGATAAATCTACAAAAATCACTGTAGTAAAAGTAAATGTTTATTCCCACACTACTGATTAATTTAAAATTGGTTATTCATTTTGATTTATATATGTTTTGTTGTGTGTGCCTGCACTTCTATCTGTTAAGCCCAATTCAGACAAAAGATTTGTGACGAGACATGTTAAAACTCCCAACTACTTGCAATACGCCGCTCTGCAACCCTGAAACCAGCCAGTTTACACCAGTGAGACTTAGAGGAGATGATATATTGTCTCCATGGCAACCCTCTGTGCTTCCACTCTAACGGTTAGCTTTTCCAGACTATTTTGCTGAATATAATTTGTAGCTTCTTAAATATGAATGAGAACAGTGATAGTGAGATACTTGCTTCAGTTGCATTTTCAGTAGGTAAAAACATAAATGAAATGACCTGAGTGCCAGATGGAAAGTATTCATAAGAAATATGCCACAATAATCTAAATAATCAGCACTGATTAATCAATTAGTGAGTATGAGTGTGAGACATACAGCGAGCAGCAGCAGTGACACGATCAACGTGTGTCAACAACTGCAGGGACGTTAATGAAATGGACTCGTGCTCAGCAGGGATGGAAGGCTGTTGTTGGAGTTCTAATGTACTACAGTGGTGTTGTCGAATGTTTGGTCTGAACTGGGCTTTTGGATAGAGGAGGCAGCTGTTTTGTACAAGTCCCATGGGAAACAGGTGCTAGATTCAATGTATTTCCTGCTCCCAAATGACCCAGAATTTGAAAATGAAGTAATTCAAATGGATGAATGTTTACATCAAAGCGCAGTCTTCAGCTCTGTGATTGGATTTTTTTTTTCCTGAAATACACTGTAGATAAGTCATATTTGACTTCTCCTCACAGTTTTTATGTCCACTGGTTGGATTGGGCTCCACAGACAGAATCAGATATTTTCCAATGCAGCAGTTCATCTTTTGTACTGATGATTAACCAAGAGAGTTTCATGTCCATCTAAGCTTTGAAGTGCTCCGACCATCACAAACATCATTCATAAAGCATTACAGCCTCTCTAGGTGAAGATTGGACATTTTGCGGCTGTAATGAACACTGCAGCCTCCAAGGCAAGCGATCAGGACTTCAGACCAATAATCTGTTTCCTTAGAAACAGTGAAAGTCATGTTCCAGTTTGCTCTTATCATGTAGGTGTCCACAAACCAGTGGTACTGTCAATATTTAACTATTCATACAGCAAAGAGTGTGAAAAAAACTGAATGAGAAACATAACTAAGAAGAAGTATGTCTAATGTTACTTTAAAAGGTGAGGGAAAGTCCAGGTCCAGTAAACTGTCAAGACAACTGCTGCACAGACTGCAGCAAAACAGGTGCATCTGTAGACAAAGGCATTTGGCGTGAGAGTTTTTCTTCTCCTCCGTCTCCTTCTTGATGTCCTTTTTAGACGAAACCATTAAGCCTGTCTATGTCCGAATCCTTCTTATTACTGCAGTGCCTTATCCTGTGAGGACGTATTTCATAGTTGCAAGTGCTCTTAGCAAGGTTGTCTTGCCTGCTCTGTCCTTTGACACCTGGCAGCCAGCAGGAACAGTGGCACAGGAGGATCATCCATCCAATGGGGGTTCTATGGCCACCAATAGGGCAGAGTTTGCCTCATGAATGACCTCTTCCGCTGTGAATTTGGGCAAAAACCTTGCAGGGATGTCAAACCAATTATGTAAAAAAGGAGCTTTCCAAACTTCTCTGGATGTTGTGGTCGAAATACTCTATCAGATGCTACGAGGACCACGGGTTCCTCAGGGTGAAGGTGCCAAATGTGGTGGATAACCGAGGGATTGGCGTGAGTCCAAGATGAACCTCAGCACATCTCACTCAGCTGCTCCTTCACATCTTGATCATAAAGACCATGTCTAACTTCCCTCCACTGCCTGAAAAAGACACAATAGAACTAATTAATGTATTCAAGCATCCGCTAGAGTTTTGGTGGGGACATGAATAACCATCTCTTTACTGAGACTCTGGAAGAATCTCTGTATTTTAGCAGAGATGTGGAAGTCTTCAGGACTATTTGTCCTCTGCTCAAGGGGTCCTGGAGGTAAATATATTTTCATGGCATAGTTGTTGTCAACCTCTGCAGATCTTAAATTAAGGGGCTCAGTTGCTGTGGACCAAAACACCTTTGGTGCTCAGCTGGAGCCTCATTCTGCTCTTTCTGACCCTTTTAGAATTAAATTAACAATATTAGGTCAGAAAGTAAAAATAAGGCTTTCAAAATTCAGTCAGAAAATGGCGTGGAGGGTAAATTTTACCCTCAGAACAGAGGAGATTGGGTCAGATTTTGGAGAAGCACTTCTTTTTTCAAAAGTACTTTGAAACTGTCGCAGGCTTTTTAATCTGCTTTCTGCCAAATTGTGCCTTCCATGCTGTCTTTATCTTTTTGAAAAATGTCTTGCTGGCCTGGCTCTCAGCTTTGCACTTAGAATCATTGTATTTAATTATCCTGACAGCCTTTTTCAACTTGACAATCATGGATGCTACCTCAGAGATGGCTGAGGTGCTAAACAGGAAGCAGTCGCTCTCCTGCTCTCCTCTGACCTGGTGGAGAATCTGAAGGTTGATCTCGTGTCAGAGATCCCAATGTCATCCTTTTATCTCAAATCTCTTGCCTCTCTCTCTGAGATCTCTGGATCTAGTTGGTCATCTGTCCAGCAGCCTCAGTCATGTCATAGTCTCCCTGGCCTTCAGTGGGCCTAGACTTGCACTGTCTGGGCCATGGAAGCCTGACTGGACGTTTCCTCAAAGGCCTGAGAGCAGCTGTCTGGCAAGTCAGAGATATACATCTCACAGTGTCTGTAGCAACCGTCATCATGAGAGTCTGTAGATTTCCAACTTCTCAGCTCCTCCTGGAAATTTGTTGCAGTTTCAGCAAGTGGTTAGCTCTCATGCAAAGCACCCTCATTCACCTTGTTGGTTGATGCAAATGAACTAGTGGAGGCTATAGATGGGAGGTTACTCATCTCAGTCTGTATGGAGTCCTTTTCTTCCTCAACCAGCTCCGGAGGGGCGGACCTCATGTCAAGTTTGGAGGAAGCTCTGCTGTCCTCGAAGGATTTTTCTACATGCTTCTCTAAAATCTTTTTTACCTTCTTGTTCTTCTTCCTGCCAAAGTGACACTTCCACGGCAACTTTACTTGTTTGATGAAGGACTTGCCGGCTGGTTTCTTGGCTTTGCTGGCAAAATCTGTGGCAGTTGACTGCAGTGTCCTGAAATCTTGTCAATCACTTGGGAGACGAGCATTTTGGCTACCTCACTGATTGCTGCAGTGGTGGAAGCAGAGGAGGGTGGCGTCTCGCTTTCCTCTAACCTGATGGAAAGCCTGCAAGACTTCCTCTAACCTCTTCCTTCAGGTACTCTGGGTACAAAAAGCTTTGCCACACTTTTTTAATCTCTTTACTGATATCCTGAGTAGAGATGTTTGAGTCAGGAATAGACCAACAAGAAGAAGAGACTGTCATTATGCTTTCACTGAAGAGGGGTAGGAGAGGTGCTACGGCAGGATGTGTCTTTGTTATCCTCAGATGCGATGCGTTCTTCTGCATCACAGCAGCGGACTGTCAGCATGAGCTTGTCAAGATTCACAGCAGCGTGTTCGATGACCTTTTGGACAAGAGTGCTGGCGTTCTTTTCCATGTACTCTGTTTCTTTGTCAGTGGTTGAAGTTGTATCCTAGTGGAGAAAGACAAACATAAGCACTGCCAAGAGTAAATAGTCAGATCTTTTTCTAACATCAAGGTGGAAGTACAACAGTGTTGATATCCTGCATTCAGGATTTCACTGAAGTTAAGGTATTAGCTGTGTAATGCAATTAGAGAGAGAGAGTGTGTGTGTGTGTGTGTGTGTGTGTGTGTGTGTGTATTTAAAACAAGTATATTCTAGGACTATTGCTTCAGTTAATGTAACCACATTTCACTTCAGAGCATGATATTTCCCGATCCCACTCCTGCTCTCCAGAAGATGAACCCTTTAGATTTTAATGACCTTTCCTTGAGCACAACCCGCTGGATAAACATTCCTATTTCCACTATTAGATTAACTACTAAATCACCGTATGTTGTTTGTTCTATTCAACACTTTTATCTAGTGTCTGAAATGAACACTGCGTCTTCTAGGGAACACTAGTGGGACTCTGCAGATTGTTTCAGTAGTCACCGTTTTTTGGTGGAATGGAAATATCCCATTGTTGTTTAACATGACTTCGAATGAAATGCTTCTTTGCACCCAAAATACTGCAAGTGTTGGCCTTTTAATCTGCAAAACCCTTCTGCTCTGTGAAGACGTCTCTGTTTCCAAGTCAGAATATTTCAACCTGTTTTTAAGTTAAATGTTTAAAGGAACCTCATAGAAATGAAGAAATGAGTGTCCATAAAAACAAGACAATATATTATACATAACATTCCTACCAGATCTTTTTCCCTTTTTGTAGAAAAAGTATACTCAAATTCTAAATTATTTTTTTTTATTGAACTGTGCATCTTTTTTCAGAAGCAGAAAATAGTTTATATGAAAAATTATCTGCAATATATGCAGAGTAGCCAGCATCTATGGCTGTGAGAAAAAATGGAAATGGAAAGTACTGTAAAACTCTACTTAAAAGTTTAGTGTGTAGGATTTAGGGAGATATATTAGCAGAAATTAAATATAATATAATAAATATCTTTTCGTTAATGTATAATCACCAGAAAATAAGAAGCATTGCATTTTTGTTGCCTTAAAATGAGCCATTTATATTTATGTTGGAGGCAGCTCTGCTTCTATGGAGATCGCCATGTTCACTGCCGTGTTTCTATAGTAGCTCAGAATGGACAAACCAAACACTGGCTCTAGATAGAGCCATTTGCATTTGCATGTTTTTTTGCATCAGCCTCTGCTACAGAGGCCACAATCAGCAGCATTGGAAAAGCGCTGATTTTTTTTTTTTTTTTTTTTTTTTTAAGGTTAAAATGCTTTATTCAGTATTTTTACCAGTTGAAATTATCTGTGGTCTCATTTACAAAGATTGCCTATGTCCAAAATAAAGCCTGAAAAAGGTGTACACCACTTCCCAGTGGTGTGGAAGTTGTGATCTATAAAACAGACTTGATAGGAGAAATGTTGACCCGTGTTTATGAACACTTTGGAAAGGGGTAATTGGCGACACAGATGGTGAGGTGGAAACCTGATTGTAGAAATTGTTGGATATTTTTTTGGTGCAAGCCATTTTTGGCTTTTATCCGTACGTACATTTTTAGTAGGCTATGAATCCTATGCATTGTTTTATAAATGAGACCCTGGGTCCATTCGTTCTGGAGAGGAAGAGACCTCTGCAGATAATTTGGCTCCTGGTAAAAATCTCCTGAATGTCTGGATCTTAAGTTATTAGAGAAAAAAGGTGAGCACAAATTAGCAGGTGCCAGGCGAGCAACACTAATTTGTAACGTGAAACTGCTTTATTCAGTGTTGGGATCTGTTTGTTTTTGAGAGGAAGAGACCTCAGTGAATAATTCAGCTCTCTGCAAAAACCTCCTGAACGTCTGGGTCATAAATAAGGTGAGCACAGTTTAAATCACTGGGTCCATTTGTTTTGGAGAGAAAGAGACGTCTGTGGATAACTCAGTTCCTGGAAAAAAAAAACACTCCTGAACAATGAACACTGAAGGAATTCTAAGCAGGAGAAGTTTCAGCTGGTTGTAATCTGCAATCATCACATCCTGCAATCCGCTACATGTTACACATTGTTCCTTTAAGTACAGTACTTAGGTAATTACACTATAGTTTCATTCCACAACTGTGTGGCTGACATGTGGAGCGTCCCATGACTGCCAGAGCTGTCTCCAGAGATCAGGACGCTCATTTGTGGCACCAACATTTCCCCCTTAATCCCTCATCTGTGTGTGTGTGTGTGTGTGTGTGTGTGTGTGTGTCTGAGAATATATGCCTGGGACAATGTGGTCAGGCAGAAGTGCATTGTGGGATCGATGTCCACACCTCGTCCTAAATTATTCATCCTGTCAGCTGGCCTGTCCACCACCATCGTGGAAACCGCTGACCAAGAGCTTTACCCCCATCCCCATGGATTCGCCTCTTCATCCCCTCCTCGGCCCTCACTTCCTCCTTTCTCTCTCTCTCTCTCTGTCTCTCTCATTATCTCTTCCCCGACTCGTTCATTTACAGCCACTCTCACCTTCACTTCTAGACTTCTTTACTTCTCCAATCTCTTCGTCTATCTTTCTTCTACTCCCGTTATTCAGTATATCAGTCTTCCTCATTAGTCCTGAACTCCCACTGACTCACTTTCTATTTCTTTCTCTCTTTTTTCTCCTCCTGTCGTTCCCCGTGCTGACATTCTCTCCTCTGCTACCCCCGTGTTGCTGACTAAGATTATAATGCGTTGGCTTTGTAGGATGTTTATGTTTGTGTCTTTGAAGTCTGCCCCAGTGGTCCCTTGGAAGACAGCCATAATCCTAGTGAGCCGCCAGAGGTTGTTCAGTGTGCCGTGTGTGTGTGTGTATTCATCCTCATACATGTGTGAACGCATGTGTGCACATGATCAACTCTGAGTGCACAGTGTGTGTGTGAGTGTGCGCGAGTGTGAGTCAGTAATTGTGACATGGCTCATACATCATGGCCAAAGCCCGTTTGATTACAAGCGGAGGGGCCCGGTGATTAATCGCTGGATTCAGCTTCCTGGCCCGAGTTGTGACACCCGGTCACAGAGCATCTGTACTGACACACCCCCCTAGCCCCGCTGCCCTGCTCCAGCATACCCCCATACCGCCTACACCCCTATACACACACCCACACATGCACCCAAATACCCCCTGCCTTCCCCTCACTTCCTCCCCAGCACTCCATTACCTTCTGCCCTTGTCTCGCCTCCAACACGCACCTTACCTTTTCCTTTCCTTCCTCAGCCCTGCCTCCCTTGTACTCCTCTGCCTCCTGTTTTATCTTAGCCCATCCCTCCCACTCTATTCCCCCAACTCCAGCACCACCGTATATCTCGCCTTTACCACTTTGCACTCTCCACCTCTGCACTCCCTCATCTTGCTCCTCTCCCCTAACCTTTCCTTTTCAAGCCATTTTGTGCAACCCACAGCTCCATATTAACCAAAGCCGTACTGTTTTGATCTTATCACCTTTAGCCTTGCTGTTTTTCCTCTCTCCCACAAGCTCTGACCCCTCCACTCCTTCTTTTATATATACCAGCCACACTAACCCTTTCCGCTAATCTGATTCTGCTCCCCTCCAAATGTATCATAACTCCCTCATGTGCATACAAGAAATCACACATACAGTACATTTATCCTTGCACATGAGACCACAAAACATGCACGCACATTTGTTGCTAACAAGCCAAAAGCCTCTTCTGTACTTCGTTGTAGCATCTAACAGGATCTTTAGCCCTCTCCATCTGCCAGTTAAGGTCATGTGATTCAGGTCTCTAAGGTCCAAAGTGGCCCTTAATCCTAGAAGCAGGCAACCGCAAGGCCAGGCAACTGCCCTTTTGTGTCTCCTAACTGTAATACCTGGAGTTGTATTTGCGCTTTTATTTGTTTTTTAAATCAAGACCCATGGTAACAGTTTAGTCAAGTCTTATTTTTTAAATGATGGTCTATTTGTTTAAATCAGCACATTTGTAGCTCTTTGCATGTGTACACATCATAAATGCCAAATTTAATAATTGTTAGTACTGGTATTGTGAGAGCAAGAATTTAAAAAAGTAATCATCACAAAGTCTGCCACAATATAACTTTGATTTGATGCAATTTAGGGGTCTGCAATCGATATGAGACGATATTATATGATCATTTAACATAATCTACTATGCTAGCTATGGAGCAGATTAAAAAAAAAAGTCTTGGAGGACAATAGAGAATTTAACAGTGCACTGACATATTCATTTGCTTTTACCGCCAAGTACCAAACAATCGTAGATAGATCACTGCAGAGTAGCCACCTTGTAGTAAAACATATTAATAAATTCTCATTTAGACCTATGAGTCATGCTGATGGGCAAAGTTAGACTTATGTTACCTTCAGTATAAGCTTAAATATGTTTTGCGGCTCCAGGCAGACTATTTGAGAGCTTTTTTGACCCAATATGGCTCTTTTAATAGTTAAGGTTACTGACCCCTGCTTTAAACTGACTCCACTTACACACGTAAAACAGCACATGGGATAAGTTAACCTGCAGGGATTTCTGCCAGAAAGACCTTTCTGGAAGAAATGTTTTGATTTTAACCCAAACCATTATCTTTTTCCTAAAACTCCAGGTCTATCTGGCTTAAAGCCCTGAAGGCAGACTTCTCCAAACAGCCGTACATAATGGATTAACAACAACATAATTTAACAGAGATATCAAATTCAGCTTAGTAATAAATGCCATGGTTCACAGACAAAACAATTGTTTTTTGCTAGTTACACATTATTAGTTTAAGCATGTGTACACTGAAACAATTAGCCTAGCGGCGAGTGGACTTTTTTTCCTCTACTCATAGCTTAGCAAATTTTATCTACTGTTATTATTTTTCTTACTCACTCACCATTGGTTTAAGTCCCTGTGTCTCCCAACAGAACAGCTCAGTTGAATTTCAGTTAGCGTAAAGTGTTTTTCAGCCGAACATTGTAAGAGCTAATGTTGCTGTAGTGAGAAGATAGCAAGTGAGATTCTCATCCAGTGTTTTATCTGGTAACGGCATTGTTTACATACGACATATGCTTTCTCTGTTGATCTGTAAATGATGTTATCCTCATTGCCTTTGTCTTGGCTGCTTGCCGTCTGCCTGCTGCTGTTTGACAGTGACACAGACTTTCAAAATAACAGCATAACCTAAACATGACGATATGGATTGATGTTTTCTCTTTGCATCGACGATACTGGATAGTCATCACTGAACCAATATACCTATCCAGATGGATCGTTACACCCTAGAAAGGAAACACTAATTCAAGCCTGGCTTCATTCTGTAATTTCATATTGTGGAGAGATGCCATGAAAAGAAAAACATCAACAATTTGTTGTTCCATCCTTAAATACCTTCTGACTTAAGGGGTCTGTCTGTGGCTGTCAGCCCCAAGCCCATTGGTTCCTGATAAACATAAATCCTTTATTTCATTTGAACTCAACAAAATAATTTCCTAAAATTGCTGGGCTCTAGCAAATGTACGACAAACAGGAATAGTAAACCATTTTTGGCAATGTTGTATTGATACAAGGATGCCAAGTATTGATTTTTTATGATATAAATACAAATTAAAATGTTGGTAGCCTGTTAGGAAAAAAAAATGCTTTTTCAGTCGACTAGATACATTTTTCTACAATAAAAATGATTAAAGTGAGAAACTTTGTCTTTAAAACTTTATGTCATTAGATAAAATTGATAATGACACATTTTTCTTTTGGTGACATAATTTACAGTTGAAAAAAAGTAATACATTGCAGTATATCATTATATATGTCATTACAATACTTGGCATATCGCAAAATATTTAAAATTACAATGATATTGTTTCATGACCAAAGTATCGGAGCTCTATGACAGAGAGGAATAGATCAGGCGTTAGCTACGCAGGACAATACTTGTTAGTAGCATCAGTTTACTGTGGGTTTGGTATTTTCATTGGGTTTGTTGACAAAAAGAAGACATATACAAAAAGATTTGATACTATTAAGAAGATAAGGAAAAAAGGTGCGAGGAAGCGTGAGATGCAGGATAAGAGTCAATGGGAAACAAAGGAAGAGAATCTGTGAGCAAGCTCGCTAGTGAGCAGCAGAGACAGTTTGTGCGTGTGTGTGTATGTGTGTGAGTGTGTGTGTGCATGAATGTGTTTGTGTGCGTGTTCCCCTGGCTCTCACCTCCATGCGGTATCAGGATGAGGGATGGTCCTGCCAGCGATCAGCCCAGGCCTGGACTCAAGCTCCGCACAAGGATTCCCTGCTGAAACCATTAGTCTGGGCATTAAACACCATTAGAGCACACACACACACACACACATAAACACACATATACACACACACACACACACACACACACACACAAACACCATTAGACCAGAGAGTGGAGGAGAGTGACTGCCAGAAGGATTGGTTGAAGCTGAAAGTAAAAGAGCAATAGGAGGAAGAGAAAGAACAATGAAGAATGGAGGGATGAGAGATACACAGAGGAGGGTGGAAGGGTGTTGAAAATCCACTTTCCTTTAACATCTCTTTTATCTTGCCATCATCTTCTCTATTTGCCTTTTCTAATGCATAATTAATTAATGACAAGTAAGGAATTAATTTACTGGATGTCAGTTTTTTTTGTGTGTGTGCAGGCTTACCTCATCTTTCCCCCACACTACACATGAATGATTCTCATATCTGCATGTGCATGTATTACCTGTTTCCGTATGTATGGTGTGTGGTTATGTGTGTCTGAGCTCTCATGTTGCACGTTGGAGCGAGCGTGTCCCTTGCGATCCAGGTGTAATTGGGTTAGTGACAACCAGGACAATGTGACACCTGCAGGTCTCAGCTGTGTCTCTCCCCGCTGAACTGGCCTGGAGTCAGCTGGAGCTCTGTCATCTGGACTGGCCTCAGCTGAAACGGCCATTCTGGGACCGATCCAGGGTTAGAGGCTCTACTGCGCACAACACAAATATCTGTCTAAATACTAACCTTTTGTCTTTTAGCTGGACAGACGCAACAATGAAGGACTTAGAAAGAGATTATGTGACATCCATCTTAGAGGATTACAAACTGACAATTCAGAGCAGCTTCTTTTCACATTCACTCATATGCATATTGAAATGAAGTGGAGCATCATGGAAAAGCACTTAGCACCTGCTTACATCTGTTTTTTGTGTTTAATTGGGAAGGTTATAATCCACATTCATTCACAGGTCAAACAGCTCTGCAGTAGACACGAGTATTTATCAGCTCCAGCTCCAATCAGCTTCAATCAGCAGTGAGAGAAATACAACACAAGGGTAGACGCACTAGTTTTACCCTCTTTGCCAGTGCGCTGCAATGACCGGCCACCACAAAACATTGTCTGTCTTCACCCAAGCAGCACTCAAACATTGTTTGAAATTAGGCGACCCAGAGTTTGAAAGAGTGAAGTACTGGCCTCCATACTGCTGTCCTGTCTGTGACGTTCAACACACACACACACACAAAAAAAATGGATTAAAAAGTGAGTGATTAAAAAACTCACATGCGAAAATTTAGTGGAAAAGAGGTATATGACTGACCTGACACTTTTTTAGCGGGGTATCAATAATGTACTTTACTGTCTGACCTTTTGCGTGCCCTGTCTTTCTTAGGGCTTTTCCATTTTCACTTTTGGGTGCGCTGAGTCAAACCCTGCTGCAATGATTTGTGTTTCCATTACCAATTTAAATGCACAGAGTTCTGCCAACACATTCTCACTTTGACCTCGTCACATATCAGCATTTGGTCATGGACTTTCTATGTCCAGATATGACATGTAGGGTACCCTGGATGCGTTGATTGTCTACGTGCTGGGATGCCGCATCAAGTTCTGCCTGTTACACGCATTGTCTTCTTTTAAAATACACTTCCTTTTTCACAGGAAATTTAACATTTACATACAGTTCATTTCAGAATAAACACACTACTTCGGTACAACACTGTGAATTGATGTTTTTTTCCTTCAACAACTGACGCAAGTGGTTGGGTTTAGGCAACAAAAACACATGGTTAGGCTTAGGAAAAAAGAACATGGTTTGGCTGTATAATCTTACAGGATGCGAACACTGCTCTCCCTGGTGACAGTCGGTGTTTGTTGTTTCCCCCTGAGGCTGCCAAGCACTATTAAACTATAACGATAAAGGACATC
Organism: Epinephelus fuscoguttatus; assembly: GCF_011397635.1. Classification (NCBI taxonomy): domain Eukaryota; kingdom Metazoa; phylum Chordata; class Actinopteri; order Perciformes; family Serranidae; genus Epinephelus; species Epinephelus fuscoguttatus. Next base: position 27,675,256 of record NC_064768.1, read on the forward strand.
TTTTTTCATCAGCGTCTGACACTGCAAGTCACTGCCCAAGTGCTTGTTATCGACAACTTCAGAGTGAGACCAGGTTAGTTTTCCACGAAAAGATGTACAATAGGCTTTGAGGTCTGTTGCCCTTTGTAGACTTTTCATTTTTATGCGGATTGATGGGGAAAGCTATGTGAAAATCACTTCATGGTCTTTTGTCAGGATACTGTATTATCATTGATTCGTTGTTTTTTATGTTTTTCTGTTTAAATCCCAAATGAATACCTAATTTAGAGCATCAATAGGAAACAAAACCATTATTTCCATTATAAGAAAAACGATGTCTGGGATTTTGAACAAGATCAAACAAAAGCAAAAATATTCAGTGAAAGCTCTGTGCTTCTCTCTGAAAGGCACCTTGTGGGTCTGAGCATTACTGACAAAACATCCCACATACATGCAGCAAATAAACGCTGCTGGTGTGTGACAGTTTCCTGAATGCCCTCCTCCTCTCATCAGGCAGAACTTGTGATCACAGACTGATATCATCACACAAACGTCTCCCTGTCACATTGGATTTCTGCTGCTCAAGTCTGAGGACTGTCTCTCTAGGCCCGAGTGGCGGCAGACCATGCTAACCAGCGCGACGCCATCGGAAGCTAATAAATCATCTGTGGTTTTATTTCAGATTTATTCGGACCGTAATGAAGACGCGACGGGCCCCGGGCCGTAACCGACGGCGACAGGGTGACACTGATGAATGGCTGAAGGTGCGTTCTCTACAGTCGGAAGGAGAGGGAGGACTGTCAGGCTGCCATGTTGCACTGTGTGCGTGTGTGTGTGTGTGTGTGTATGATCAGTTGCACTCCAAGGATCATACAATAGGTGTGAGATCATACAATAGGTGTATAATATAATATTGTTACTATCAAATATATGATCACTAGGCTACTCTTCATGAAGAGCATGTGGAGTCCACATCAGCGTTGTTATCTTCACTGCAATAATCCTTAACACATCATCATTATCATTATTGAAAGAGATTTCAGATTTAATGTCTTAAATTTAATTCTTGATATACAATGTTGTTAAGACTAAATACCTAAATAATGCTACACGATAAATAAAAGGCTTCAAATAGACCCTGTGATCAGTGAGCCCGGTCTCACTCCGTTGAAATCTGGCACTTGGGCAGTGACTTGTGGCGTCAGAAACCAACAAAAAAAAGGCATCCTTTAACATTGGCATGATACGCAGCCGGTTGCCATTATAGTTTAACGGCGCCCAGCAGCATCAGGAGTAAACACAACAGGACAAGGACCAAAGTTAAGGTGATGAAAGTCTGAGTGCGTAGGGCAGAAGGAGTGGTGGACGGGTCCAACAAACCACGACTTTCACCCGAGATAGCGGTGTTCGCATCCCATAAGAATCTAAAGCCAAACCCCGTTCTTCATTCCTAAACCCAACCATGTGTTTTTGTTGTTAAAGGAAAAAAAACGTCAATTTGCGGTGTTGTACTGACGCAGCACGTTTACATTCAAAGAGATTGTATGCAAATGTTAAATTTCCTGTAAAAACAGAATTGTAGCTTCAAAGAAGACAATGCATGTAACAGACAGAACTTGACACGGTGTCTCAGAACGTCAAAATCCAACGCACACAGGGTACCTTGCACGTTGTATGTGGACGTGGAAACCAAACATCAATATGTGACAAGGTCAGAGTGAGAATGTGTTGGATCAGTGATCAATATCAACTGATGCTGCTTCCAGCAATCGATGACTGATGCCACAAATCCTAAATGGAGCACCCTTAATTATTAAATGTATAATCATCATCATTAGCATCAATATATTGTACAGGATTAACGTCATCACCTCATTATCTACGTTACCCACATATCACCATTATCAACACAAATCAACAACAAAAGTGGCTACAGCTTTATGATATCCTGCAATTTAGTGTCCCATGAATGACATCACATATGTCATGGTTTAGGTATGTAAAGTTGTGTAGATTAGGTTTAGGAGAAGAAACATGGGGATGACGTACCTTGAAAGAACTCCAAAGTCACTTGGTTTCATACAGGACATGATCATCGATCTCCTGGAGGGAAGTCCTGAGCTGTTTGACCCATCCACCTCCCCAGACCTGCCTCCACACACTGACTTTTGCTCTTTATAGTACTTCCCTCTTTACTCCCATCAGCACATTGTTCATATGATTAAAGCCTTCTCGATTACGTGGGTTACACAGGAGTTACTACCTCATGATTATGTGGGTCATATGCAAATTGTGGTGCATTGCTTTTTGTAGGTATACATACAGTGTAGACGAACAATGCATGAGAACAGCCTACTCTTTATCATCATCATCATCATCAACTGTACAAAACTTTTTCATTATCTGAACATCATAACTATGACTGTGAGAATATACGCCCAAATCCTGGCCATTAAATTGTTGTTTTCATCATCATCACTTTCGTCATCTTCACGACCATTACCACCCCCACTACCTTTATCATACAATATCATACTCATTGTTCATCATCACAGTGTTACCAGTTCACCTTTTTCCCCCTTTAAGGGCAGTGGCCATGTGAGTAACCTGTGAGGGTGTGATGTGCGCTTCATTGTGTGTTTGCAGAGGGAAGCGGATCTCTCGGTGGGTCATGGTGAAGACGGCAGGCAGTGTCTAGATAAGCTCAGGGCTACTGCTCAACCTCATGAGAAGGCCATGTTTGTTGTTTTGTGGTGAAGACTGCAATAAAGCCATTTTTAGTGAACAGCAACTGAACGCCTCGCCATCCTTTCTTCTGCAGAGCGGTCCTGACCACTAGAAGCTAGTTACCAGGTAAAAACGAGCCAAGTTAAATTAATGTTAGTAAGCCAGCGTGTTCCCAACCACGGTTAGGGGCTGGTAAAGCTGTCACTGGGAAAGGGGTAACAACAAGTCATTAACCTTAACATCATCAATGTGATTATCAACATTTTCATCATTCACTGTCATTAAAAGCATCACCGCCGAAACATTCATCACCTTATTAGTAACATTGCTGCCAACATATCCATCACCACCAAAATCCAAATCAATGGCACTAACATTATTATCGCAATCATCATCAGCTTCATGAATGTTCCCACTGAGTCAGACATCATCGTTAGCATCATAACCTACCTAGCATCGCTATCACAAACATCAACATCGTTGCCATTAACTTTGTCATGTGTTGATCTAACTTTTTCCTTCCACCGATAACTCAACTGATCCGTTATCAGTGCTCTCTTTTCTGCAAATATAAAATCTGTATAGGCTATCTCAATGTGTGGATATCATTGGTCCACCACGGCTAAACGAATGTAACCAGAACCTGAAACATTACATTTTCATGAGGGAATTAACATTAACATCAAAATCATTGCTTTTAACTTCACCATCATCCCCACTATAACAATCATCATCATCATCATCATCAAAACTCTCCTCACCATGCATGCATTCCCATCACTGTCCCTGTGTTGCTGTACTCTATAACCCTGACTCTGTGTTTTGATAGTGTGCTCTTTCTGTGTGTCATCACAGTCCTCTCTGTCAGCCAAGGACAAATCGACTGAACCAACTCAATGCTTCAAGTCTGGCAGCTTCCAGTCATCTTGTCAATCAATGAATCCATACGAAGCTTGTCTCAGCTGGGACTGACACAGTATGGCACAGCACTTTTTGAAGATCACAAAAAGATGCGGATACATCATACACAAACACTGTGACAGCAAGTTTGACTAAGTTCTCACCCAGCACTAAAAAAACACCACTGGGACCTGTTGTTTAAGAACTACTTCACTAAAAATCTATCTTTTGAATATCAAATACTCAGCCACCTAGAGCCTGTTTAGACCCGGTATTAACATGCGTTTTGTTGATCCAAGTGTACAGCTGAGACATGTTGCTGTTTGTCCATTACATCCACAATTTTGCTTGCTGCTCTGTTGCATGCTTGCTAGTCGGGGATGGGCAGTATTTCTATTACTTGTATTTAAAATACGTATTTCAATTACGTTTGAGTATTTTGTAATTTGTATTTGTTAAGGCTGATAAGAAGCAAATGTAATTTGTAACAAAATACTTTTGAGTGGAGTAATTTTGTATTAAAAATAATCAAAATACTTTCTCCACGAATCAAAAAACAAAAATAATAGGCTACACATTCTTATAATATTGGATGTAACAACATTTTTTACTTATTTTATCTACTGGATCACCCAAAATGCATGTTAATACCAGGTCTAAAAAGGCTCCCAGAGGCTTGAAAGGTGACTGAAAGGTATGTTGCTTGCACTCATTTGCTGAGGATAGCAGCTGTGGTCAATTTGAATCACAGCAGAGACCCAAACTCGCAACAAGAAGTGTCAAATGTATCAAAACATTCATAGAAACTCCTTACCTGCTGGTGATCTGTAGGTTTACACTTCGACAATTGTCATTCACCAATAAATTGATAAATATGTGTCTTTTGGTGGAGCTTTGGAGCTTTGAGGAGACAATAATGGAAATTGAGGTAATTTTTTTTTTTTATGCCATGGCAAAATTTTGAGTGCAATGGATCCACAGTGGGCCAGTGTTACCACCACTGGTTAACACCACACGTTCTTGAGGGTGAAGATCCTTTAAAGCCACACCTACCTTTCGTTACTGTTGCTATTTTGATCAATAAATCCAGTTGTGTATTTTCTGTTTAACTCTTTGAAGCCTGGAGCAATGTCACTTTTCTTGTGCTGCTTACAGACATCTTTCACAAGTATTTAAACCCTTGAACCCTGAGCAAATTAATGCGTTTTCTTTCAAAACATGGGGAAAGGGGCACTGACGATTTAGTAAGAAATGTCCCACAAAATGCAAAATAATAATAATAATAGATTTAGAAAATTATTTTTAAAAAACTAGGGAAAACTATATTTATAATTATTATTATTATTACTTCCTAAAATTATGTTACAGAATTATTATAATTTTTAAGCACACTTTCCATGTTCTTTTCTTGTTTGTTTGTTTTTAACTTACTTTTTTATTTTTTTAAAACAATTTTTCCTATTTTTAATTTTCTATTTTTACTAATTTCTTTTTGCTATTTTTTGGGGTCATTTCTTCTTTCATGATCATTGTCTTCTCCCCATGATGTTATAAGAAATCAAGCCAATTTGCTCAGGTTTCAAAGGGTTAACCTATCCCAGCGTAGAACTGATTAGTTACTGCGAGTCGCACAGCATAAGTTCAAAATACTGATAGCGAGTGCTTCAATAAACTGGTAAAACAGAGATTCAAGGTGAAATATGAACGAATTCATGAAAAGTTTTAATTAAGTCTTTTCCTTATCAACACAAAACTTAGATATGTTTGCCTTTACATTAATCATGAACAGTTTATTATCATATGACAATAACTCAGCTTTGGTGTGGTATGATGTTAGTTTGGATGCAAGTCATTCTCACATAAACCGTGTTTTCAAGCCGGCTCAGTGTGGAGGTTGTCCAAAGACTCAGCCAACAATCTGCCTCTTCCTTCCCACATTAGTGACTGTGAGAGACCACTTTCACAGCAGGCATTTGGGCTTCTTGTAGCAGGCAAAGTAGGTGATACTAATTTTGTTAATGAAGGCTCTGTGAAGTGCCCCAGTAAGCCATGACAGCAAGTCAGCATGTGCAGCACCAACACCACAGAGCTAGCACTTCTAAATCTAAAGCAGTCATATATGTTATTAATTACACCTGTGCTTTTCCTGCTATGACATGCTAAAATGTATGCGGGGAGAAAGGTTTTTCGTAGAGCGGCAGAGAAGAGCAGCTGCTGCAATGATTGGTTAAAGAAACCTTCTGCTTAGCCTGGTAGGTTTAGCTTCAGTGTCAGGGTCCTGGTGTTGCGCATGCTGGCTCACTGCTCACAACAGAACAGAGCAATTGTACATGTTATTGCCAACACCTGTGTTTGTCCTACTGTGACAAATCAAATGCAAATCTAGCATTGTAGGTGTGAAATATATTTTTGGGGTATTGATTGAATATTTCAGAGGTGTGTGATGAGTGCAGCTGTTTTCGCAGCTCTCTGTGTGTATAATGTGTGAGTGTGTCGTCACTCCATCACCTTGTCTCTCCAATTACTGCTGTTTGTCCATGGTGAGACAACATGAAGGCATTTGGCCTCTCCGGCTGACAACCACCATGAAAGGACAGATAACACACTCCTCCTTTACACAAGACTGGCACCATCTCTCTCCTTCCATCTTCATCACTCCCTCTCACACACTCTGTTACACTCCTTCACTCTGCTTCTCTATCCCCTTTCTACTCCTCTACAAAGCTGTCACTCACTGGCTGCAGAAATCTCTATCGCAATCTCTTATCCAGTTATCTACCCTGTCTTTCACTACTCTCACCCACATTTCCTTTGCTCTGCCCTCCTGAGTCTAAACGAAAACTTGTGATCTGTTCACCACATATGAGCACAGTTTAGTGGGTCTTTTAATTTTAGTTTGTGACAAACACACTTTCATACACACGTAACAAAAGCGCACACACCTATAGCTGCACAAAGCCAGTTAATTAGAGCTTGAGGCCCTTCTCTCCTAATGAACCTGAGGGTAATTAAAGAGCCCCTGGACACGGGTGTGTCTGTGAGCTGCTTCTAATTAAGCCCCAGCGAGCTGATTTAGCTAATTAGCTAAAAGCTCGATGTCGGACACCAAAGCATTCCAGCCCCAGCGGAACACAGGAAGTTACAATGTTCCCACATCGTCCCTGGCAACACTTTCATTTCCTGGGGCATTAATCACCAGAGTTACAACTGTCGCCATAGTGACTGCCACATGGGAAATGGAGGGAGGGGGGGGCAGCTGTAACCCTGAGGGTGAGAGGTGTGTGCACCATTCATGTTAAAGCTCTGGGACGACAGGACCAATCACATGCAGAGTTCACAGCCAGCAGGTATGAGTGGGAGGGGCTGGAACAGTAGTGACATCAACATTTTCATCATCAAACAGCTAGTGATAAAACTCCTGCTATAAAACAAACCCCTGCCTAATATGGACAATAAATAGTAATCAGTTGGTTGGCAAAAGCAATGAAACAAATTAGTTTTAAGGAAAAATATCATTTATTTCAACTTTGGTTTTATTTTCACTGATCTCTCCATTCAGGCCGTTCTCATGCACTGTTCATACGTATACCTAAGAAAAGTAATGCACCCCAATTTGTATATAACCCACGTAATTATGACTCACATAATTGGGAAGACTGCAAACATGTGACCAATACGCTGATGGGGGTAAAGAGGGAAGTTGTGTAAAGACCAAAAGTCAGCGAAATGAGGCAGGTTGAGGTAGTGAATGGATAAAACAACACAGGACTTTCCCCCAGGAGACCGGCGTTCAGAACCATGTGAATCCAAGTAAACTTTGAGTTCTTTTAAAGTATGTCATCACCATGCTTCTTTTCCCAAACGTAACCTACGTAACTTTACATTAAGTATGTAATATCATTTGTGGGATGCTACGATATCATTCAAACCGTTGTATGAGGATGTGTTAACTCGTTGAAATAAATGCTGATGCCTTGAAGCTCAGTGCTAGGTTAAACTGAACAACAAACAAGAGCAGTCAAACCTGAAAGTTAGAATTTATTTGGCAGACCAAACAAAGGCAGATGACTGAATTATTTCCAAAACTGTCTGTTGTAAACATCATCACAGTTTACAGACCAACCTCCTAGTTCAACTCTGACCAACTGTACTTGCCGGAGTTTGTGCAAACTTGTGTTTTGTTTTTCCAAATGAAGTAGTTTAGTTAATCTGTCAGCTTGTATATAACCTGCCTGATTGTCTGACTACTTGTGTTTGTTGCACCTTTGGATAGAACCAATTGCGATAGATATGAAGGTGAAAACAAAATGTATTACCCTGCGGGTTTGCTTTGAGGATTCTTTGGGTGACTTGCAAAGAACAGCTCATCTTCTTTTTTTAAACCTTATTCAAGTGTTTATATCAAAGCAGAGAGGTTTTGATCATCCATTACTACTCAAACAAACTAGTTTGTAGGCTACAACATGTCAGTGTCACCTGACCGCATCTAAAATGTTTATAGATGTCACAAATTCAATATATCAAGGTAGGGTGAGGGGTGAAATGGAATGCAGTAGTACAAATGGGTTAAGGGCGCACATTTTCAGACAGTGCCTCCTCAAAATCATTAATGAGTTTTCAATCACCTGTGAATGCAAAAAAGTAAAGAAAGTGGTTGAAAGATAAAAAAGACAACTTGGTCATTCAAACACTGGGTTTCAGATCCTGTTAAATGATCCAAAAGGCACTTTATTTGATGCACAATGAGGCCTTAACATTTATATCAGTGGGTAATCCCAAAGCCCAGCTCATCATGTTGTCAGCAAGTCATCTGCATTATATGCAGAGGTTAAGTCTTTAAGGGTAAACAAAAACAAAAATTCAGAGAGATGAGAGTAAGTGCTGTTCTTGTATCACAGGCACAAGGACTTGGTATTCTGATTTCAAGTGTTTCGTAAGTCCTCCCGGAAATCACAAAACTTCTAAGAGCTGATACATCCCAGAGAAGATTTTCATCTCGTTTCATCTGCCTCCTCCTCATTTTCATCTCTCCTTCTCTTCCTCTCTTGAGCTCGAGTCACCAATAACTCAGCGTCCAACTTCATAGCTGGAGCGCATCTGATCCCCATTCATTTCCGCAGCGGGGAGAGGGAGAGCTGGCGTTGGCCACTAAGGCCCTGATCAATCATGATCTAGCACGACAGCTTGTATTAGAGACGGAGAGATGGAGGGATGGAGAGATACAGAGGAAGAGAGCAGGGAATATAAGATATTCAGACATGGATATTTCTCTTCCGGAGATGCGTGTGTGATTTGTCGACATGACCAGATGTGATCAGAAGACGGTCAAAGGAAAAAGAGTGAGAGTAGGAGGGAGCGATATAAGAAGAAAAAAAAAAACATCCCCAGCCCTGTTCGTTATTAAGAGATTAAATCCCATCTCTGACAGACTTGTCAGTGCGGGAGACAGAATCGAGCACGGCCGGTAATTTGACTAGTTCCCTATCTCCTCACTGCTCAGTTGGCCGATGACAGCCAGGCGACAGAGCGTTGAATATGCAAGATGGCTCTCCCTCTATCCCTCTAAACTCTACCGTCTACCTCAGAGACACACATGCACTCACAAAATGTATGCACACACACACACACACACACACACACACACACACACACACACAGCCCTGTGAAATGGTACATTTTCAACCATTTGCATCCTCTCCAAGAGGTTCTGACCTCCGAGGGTAGTGACAGATGAAGGCTTGCAGGTTCAGGTTCGTCACATGTGTGCTGGCAATATGAATTCTCACTTTAAATGTCTAGCATAGACTTTAGCCCCTCTCTTAGTGAGTGTGTGTGCATCTCCACTGACAATTCCTGTTAGCCTGCTGTGCAGATCCCTCCAGCACACCCACAGTGAATCCAGTCAGGCCAGGTGTTATTTTAACACTCACTTTCGGAAGATGAACGAGGGACGTTTTCCTCCTCCTCCCGTCTCACACATTCTCATCCCTTGTTCTCTCATTCCCCCCTAGTCCCATCCCTCCATTCGGAAAAGCCTGACCCAGTATTACGGTGACATTATGGGGCCACTTACCGCCCTGCTAAAATAAACCCCAGTGAAGGAGGCGTGTGACAGAACGGGGTTACAGCATGCCGTCGCGCAAATTAATCAAACAAATAAACGAGGAATTTAGACTTAAACAGGGAAGATCTCTCCCTCCCTCACTCCCTCCCTCCCCGCCTCTCTCATCTTGCAGCTCCTGTGTTTGCGCCCATCTACACTCTGAGACACAGGCACTTGCAGACTGAAACACGCATACATCCAGACACACCACACACAATGCAAAAGCAGCAGCTAACTGTGCAGTCACAGATGAGATAGCAGAGACATCCAAAGCAATTTTTAGTCAGACCTTTGACATTCATCCACTCACTCACTCTTTCCTTTATTTCATGTCAGCTGGAACTGTTCACAGTCAGGCCGTCTTTTGCTCTGGACCAGAGAACAGCAGGACTAAACCACAACATACGTTTCCTAATGTAAAGATTGCTATCCAAATTTTAGTCAAGCAATCTATTTCCTATGAGTCCTGTCAACCTTAACACATTTCAGTGTCTGCTCTCTCAACTGATTGTAAAATAGTAAGTCCTGTGACTTAAATGTTAACAGGCATGACAACTGTAGCATCACTAACAAGCTCACTGTTCATGTTGCATTCTGTTGCATGTTTTTTGTGTCAATGTAGAGTTAATGGCTCCTCCAGGGGCTTCTGGATCATTATTGCAGGCCTATGTTTGCTTTCATAGTGCAGAAAGGAAGTAGTCAGAAATGGTAATGTTAAAGGCTGTTGGTTAAATTCAAACAAAGAACTACAGCATCATAGCCTTCTGAGTAATCTTTAGCAACAGAAACAAGTGTTGCAAGTACTGTAAAGATGACATTACATACCGGTTTCATCAGTTGCATTTCAGAGTTCTACCTTAAAATACTTTCCTTGTCTCAACACGAGGCTAATAATGAGAGGAAAAGATGTGGCTTACTTTAGTATGTGTCGGTTTAGTCTCTGATGTGTTCATGGAGTGCGTTCCAGAGGGTGGCAGCAGCAATGGAAAAGCCCTGGCCCTGTCCCCCCAGGTGCGGTGGTTGGTCCTGGTGATGAGACAGGAGGTTGGCATTAGCGGACCTGAAAGTGCAGGAGGGAGTGTGCCGGTGGAGGAGCTCAGACAGGTAGGGAGGGGGGGGGCATTACAAATCACTGTGGACAACAATATGGTTAAAGTTTAGTTAAGTCTGGTTAAGTGACTTGGTCAGGTTTAAGGAGAGATCCCTGTTTGAGTTAAAATAGATTCTTTATTGACAAGTCCTCCAACCCTGACAACCACCTAGGTTGTTTGTTGCTACCCTCAAATACAACCCACGAGCATAGAAGGAGCATAAGGAAGGCATTGTCTCCAGTTTCTTCAAGCTGCTCCAGTAGTTTACTACAGTCTGTGTTGACCGTTTACCACTTGTGTTTCTCACAGGATTTTGGCCACTTTATCACTTTCAGCCCTGGATCTTAGTCTCGGTTGCAGGATGTGGTGGATTGGGCTCAAGGGGCTCTGCTGTGCTTGACTCTTCCTCTTCATCTGGGACAGGGGGGTTGATGTCCTGCAGACTTTGATTTTCATTCTGCTGCAGAATTTCACTTGACTAGCTCAACTTGCCTCGTAAGAAATAATGGTCAATGCTAGTTCCCTGTCCCACTGCCTTCAAACACCTATGATATATTCTCAGGCCTGCAGAGGACGTTACCTTGGCCCAGCCACAACTGCAACTCTGGAGCTTGATTCCTGGAGCTGGTGTTGTAGACTCAGGTATAGTGCTGATCTTCACTCTCATTGCCTGTTCCGTTCCTGGCTCAACTGCTGTGTTGTCTGCCGGTGAGTCTACTTCCGCCCCCTGTCTGGCTGACTCTGGGGGTATTTTCTTTGTTGAGCTTTTCATAGCCAGAGATGGGTGGGACCCGTACACTAACAGTGCCGGGTTCTAGCCTGTGGCAGGCCCAGTGGGGTCTTTTCCTCCTGGCTGTCACCAGGTCTTTCCCTAGCTGTTAGTTGCTCTTCTCACAACTGTCGCTGGGTGAATCCAGATGAACAGTTCAGTCTAGGGAGCATTTCCTAAATGAGTGCCCATACAGGTGGCTGGACATCAACACATCCTCATACCTAAGTGACAGAATAGGTAATTTTCCAGTGACTCCCACAGTGACATATGTATCAGTAATCATTAATGGTTGCAGTTTTAAACACATGGTTAATGTTGTGAAACATTAAGTTTAGCTAGGTCTAGGCTCGAGAACTACTTGGTTAGGTTTAGGACAAGATCATGGTTTGGGGATAATAGGTATGTTTGTTACGCACCTGAAGTTATATACCTTATTTAACTGATAAGTAACTGTGTGACATCACTTAAGTTAACTTACATATGTGAGTTAAAATAACTCAACACTGACTTTTGGTTTCACACAGGACACGAACAGATGAAAGTCCTCTGTTTGTTTGACCCGAACATTCACCCTGACCTCTTCCATACATGGACTTTGTTGTCCTTTATACTAACTAAGGGATGTTTTATAGTTGATGCACGCAACGCGAGCAACGCACTTCCTTTCATAGTCAACACAATGAGCGCAAGAGACGCGGGCGACACTTGAAATGCAATACATCACTCGCGCAATAGGGGGTAGCAGAGTCACAGGTACATTCCGGCTAGCTAGTACTGCTATTTTATTAGAGTGCAGGACACTAAAACTGTCATATAAATGGGGGTGTGCCCGTATGAGTCCACAAAGTTTTTCCTCCTCGCCCGCCATATTTCACACCTGCTTCTTCTGTGAATAAAAAAAAAGTGGTTAAGTTCAAGTGCGTCGCTTGCATTATCACCCCCGCTGGCAACGCATGGTAGTACACGCGTCGCTGCGTCGCATATCAAAAAAACGGACATTTTGAGACGCAAGCACACATCATGGTGGCCAATGCGTCTTGATGCATCCCAATGCATTCGTGTCTGTGTGCCTTTGCTTCGACTATGAATTGGCCCTAAGTCACCTGACTTCCCCCTTTGCTTCTGACAAAATGACTATGGCCACTCGAGATTACTGCCTAAGAACAAATGTAAATACGGGTCATAGGCCTAATAAGCTTCTTGTACGCATTGCCTATGCTGTTGTTTTTTGAGGGAGGACAGTTTAGAGAAGCGTTATGGCCCTTGTTAAAATTACTTCCGCGGTTTAAGTGACCTTTGTCATCATGGTGGCATTAATATGCAAGTGATTAAGATTAGGGAACAATTTTGGTCATGCAAAAAACAACATTTACTGTCATTTTAAAATGGAAAACCAACAGCTGTCTCCTGTCTGAGAATCTGATGTTTTGTTGACCCATCTATCCTCTCTACATGGCATCTTATAATAACGTCACCTGACTCCATCCTTTGATTCCTTCATAATTATTATGTCTGCTGGAGGGCTTTGTCTTTTGAGCATAAACATGTTATATTGGAAAGACAGGCAGGCCCTATTAATAGCATGCTAACATTGCAATATCCTGTACTCTACCTCAGCAGTGTGTAACTTTTATCTCCACTCTGGTCCTTCTACTTCTACTACATTATTTGATGTCTTCATGAGTTATTACTTTTGATTATTTGTTTAAACCTTTGCTAAACTGTGTCTGTGCAAATGAACATAGTGTCATAAACTCAGGAGTAAAAGAAAAGAAAAAAAACATCCTATGTTTAAGGGGCCTTGAAGTGTGATCCATGTTGCAGCATTTGATTCACAAAAGTGTACAGAGAAAACAGATCACCTGACGATGAAAGTTTTGATGCACCAGCTGGTTATATATGTAGTAAATGGCTCTTCTTGGATGACTGAATTACACATCCTTTCATCTGTCTGTGATATCATAACTATGGTATTTGATTTCTCTTGCAGTCTTCAATCTTGGAACATTTTTCTGCCCACAATCAGGAATGCGGAGGGACATCCAGGTTTTAGTGGCAAATGATTGTTGCAGTCAACTCACCTTCCTTCAGATTTCCTCTCTGGATTGTGCTGTGGGTGTTTATTTGGCACTTGTTTCTTTTTTTCATAATCTTGTGGGTTAACAGGTGAGCTCAAGAACCTTTTTTTTATTTTACTCCTTGCTCTAGACAGTTGCTCTGACATCAACTGAACACATTAAATGAATGTGTTGTCACAATGCTGGATTGTTTATCACTACTCACCTAATCTCTTAGTTTCATTTCCAAACTAATAAAAGATGTCATTTTCATTAATTCACTCACACACACAAACCAGTTTAAGAAAAAAGAGAGAAACTTGCATTTTTTGTTCAGTTTAAACATCAGTTAGTTCATGCTAACACTCAGTCCCTGTGTCATCTCTCAACACTTTGAGATTGCTCCCAGTGTTACACGCTGGTTACCATAGCAATGGCTCCGAGGCCCATTCCGCATGCAGGCAACATCTTGATTAATCTTGATGATGACAGTGCGACTCTTGATGTGGACGGCTCCACATTGATCCGTAATGAAGCCATTGAGCCGCATGACGAATGGAGGCGATGGAAATGTGTGAGCACATGATTAATGAAATAATTAATTAAGTAATTGGATTGACTTAATTATTTATTTCTCAATCCTTGAAGTCAGAGAAAAGTTTGATTGCATATTCAAATTAAGGGGTGCAATGAGGTGAGCTGAGTTCTGCTTTTGAGTCTCAGTCAGTGTTGCTCATGTACGCAGATCAAAGTGGAAGACATGCAAGCCTTCTGCAAACAAACTCCTAATTTTTTTAACCTTTTTGCAGAACATGTGAGTGATGTTTTCCACCTACAGAAAGCAGATTCCCTCAAAGTGAAAGTGGTTTCCAAAGTTTTGGGATGATTTGTTATTAATATGATCAGATTAATGAACATCTGGGCAGCCCATCTCATGAGCTCCCCAGTTTGAGCCAAACACAATTGTTTCATTTTCTCATATTGTTAATAATATAGATGATTAACTATCTTAATGAAGAGTTAAGTCTGTGATCCTATTCCCATATGTGACTCCCAGTGCGTCTGGAAATAGATTCTATGACTCCACGTTGCCTTTTCCATCTGCTGCCTGCTGTTGCAGGGTGTGTGGGATGTTTCCTGGACCTGCTGTCAGGACTGTGAGTCTTTCCAGGGAAAACATGCAGGAATGTTGGATCTTCTTTTAAAAAGCTGGCGTGGTCTTCCTCCATGAGCTTCTGAATATGTCATAACTTCACACAAGCTCATATGGAAAGTCTGTTCCAATTTCCAATAACTCACGTCATAAACAGGCATATGTAGTGGTTGTTTGAGTCAACTTGGTAGCTGCCTTAAATTTACAGCTATTGGATATCAAAGCAGCACATTCTGCACAGCACAATGACTGCATGTCTGCAAATCCCAACCCATGTTCGTCTTAGCATGTGTTTGTTTTATCACCTTCCCTCTCTCTTCTGAAACATTTTAAAGTCTAATAAAAATAAGTCAGAATCACAGATTTCTTTTTTTTATAACTTTTTTTTTTAATCCTGGGAAGGACTTTGCTGAGTGTGCATGCTCTTTTTTCAGCTATCCCTCACTTCACAGCCGCACAGTTAGACATACACACACCTGGGAGCAGCCCACTGCTGCCACAGTATTCCACCACCGGCCACAGTCACTAGCATAAAAAAACATAAAACCTTCTGAATGCTATTTTGTGCATTTCTGCGCACAGTATGTAAGTTAAAATGACTCGCCTGGTAACTCTGAGAGGCTGTTATGGATACACCTTGTACTCTCTGTCTTGTGAAGCTAAAGTTTAGACCCATCCAACATGGAAAATAGAGATTATCCAAAATGACTGGGACACAGAAGAGGAAGTCTTGGCCCAGTCGGGCTACATTGGAATCCCTGAAATATTTTCCATTGACTCCAGAGGCTAAATTGTCATCACACCGATAGCAGGTGCGTTCCAAAATAGTATGGACCATACCCTGTAATCCACTGTACGCTGAAAAAAAAACCTCATCTCCCAACAGAAAAGTGCAATGGAACAGTCATTCAAGTTGGAATTCAGAGTCCGAAACTTGGGTAAGATCCACCAAGCCCAAGTTCGCCAACATAAACACACATGACGCCACAGCAACAGAGAATTACCTTCTCATTAGTTTTCACTTTATGTAGTTTTTGTGTTGTGAAATGTATTTTAGCAGCAAAAGCGAATGCACACATACTCCACAACTTTCTGCTATTGGCTGTGGTTCAAACTATTTTGCTCAGCTCCCATTTACACAATTTTGAAAAAGCAAAGACAAGCACAGATGACTTACTTTATACAGCGTTTCTCTTTGCTAATGGCACTGCTGTAACTGATGTAGGTCCTCTGCAGATGCTTGTGAAGCTCAGGGACCTGACATACAAACTGTGCAGACGCACTAAGGGCACATTTAGAAATCAGGAAGGAAGTCAGGAAAACTCACTCAGAATTATTGACTCCCGACCTCCAAATGAAGGCACACCATTTTATAAAGAGACAACACTAAGGTCATGATTATGGTGAATAAACTATGGTAAAGGTATGGATGAAGTTAGGCAACCAAGGCAAGAATCAGACAAAAGATCTGCACAGCGTATTAAATGCTCCCAGCAATTTTTATTGTGCAGCATTTAAACAGAAATCTTAATCAGGCATCCACCACCTTACTTTCACTACATAAAGGGCACACTGCTTTCTGTGTTGGAGCCAGTTGTCCAATTTGGACTTTATTCATAGGGATACATTCAACAAAGTTCCTTGTTTGATCACAAACTAATGAGGGAACTGTGACCTACAAGGAAACTGGACAGAGTGGTGTCTTACTGCCTTTGTCACTCACATGCAGTATCCACTAACTATTCAGTCCAGCTTTTAAATCTTTTAAAGTGTTGAGTGCAAGATGTAAACAGCACGAGAAAAGAAAATGGTCGTCCACCAGTAAGTAATAATCTAAGTGTAACTTAAGATTTCATGGTTACAATGCATTCTCTAATTTTTGTGTATAACTGTAAGAGCATGGATATACAAGTCTTTGTATGTGAGTATGTGTGTGTTTGAATATGTGATTGTGTGTGAATGTGCTTTTTATGCAGCACGTGCAGGTCTCACCAGTATCGGAGATTATTGTGCATCCATCAGTATGCCGTTAAGCAGTGGCCAGTGAGGATATGAAATGGCTCTCACTTTGGGGCTATCGCTGATCAATGCTCATAAACATTTAATGTCATAATCAGCCATCAGGCGGCACAATAACACATCAGCACTAACAGCTCTGCGCACTGATGGCAGGAACACACATGCACATACACAGATGCACATGCTCATACACACGTGCATGCACACAGTGCACTTCTTTAGTGTAACATCTCTGGTACATTGAGTATGTATATTTTATATGGAGGTGGAATCAACCTCTGCTCTGCACCACACACATTCACAAGCACACACACATTAGACATCTTGCCTCACACGCCATTAAACAAACACACACCATCAACCATTTAAGCACTAAAATAATGTGTGTGCTCAGAGTGTGTGATGCTATGCTGTGGTCTGGGTGAGAGATGAAAGAGAGAGACGGGGGAGAGTGGTGGGTTGAGGAGGGGGGTATTATCGGGGGAGGGCTTTACAAAGTAAGCCAATTTATACAAGGTATCCCGGCTCGAATTAGCGGCTAATGACTCTATTAGCTTTCATTTTTGCACCGAGGAGATTTGCCTGCATAAATTAGGGCCCGATCATTGGCAAAGTGTCACGGCCAAAGGACAGTTTATAAATACAACAGCCAGGCCCTGTCAGCCGCACCGGGCGCTGATATAGACGTCTCTGCAGACTTTGTCGTTGAGTGCAACAGACTTGTGCCAGTCAGACGGTGACAGGGGACCGTGGGGGTCCCAGGGGGAGCTCTCTCGCCGTCGTCCCTGAAAAGGTCAACTTGACGCGGGCACAGCCCATCGACCTGCCCCCCTGTCGGCTCCGCTGATAAAAATCAGATAAACTTAAGACCACTTATCGATCCAGGCTGCAGAGCCTTAGGCAAATGTTGGCTGAGCCCTCCTCCTCCTCCTCCTCTTCCTCATCCTCTTCTCCTGTGCATATGATTACACACAAGCAAATTAAAAGGAGGGGTGGGTGGGGGGTCTGTAGTAGCTAAAATAGAGAAGAGATGAGAGAGGGAGAGAGAAAGGCAGGAATTCTTGTTTCTCTGAGGAGAGGAGGGGAGGAGATGTTATTAAGAGGTGAGAGGATGAGAAGTGGGAGAAGGGACAGTAAGATTAATCGCAGAAATTTGAGCAGAGACAGGGAAATTTCATTAACTATGAGAGCACTTGTTAGAGCTAAATGGTCAGAGAGAGGTGGGAGGTGGAGGAGGGGGGTGAGGGAAGAGGGGGTCTCAGAGGTGGAAAAAGTGGGGAAAAGAAAAACAGAGATTTACACAAAACATGCCCATGCAGCTAAGAACTTCCCTTTCCACCCCCTAAAAACAGCACAGATGCTGTATTGCCTAACATCCCACTTTCTATGTCTTTTTAACTGTAAAGTCTGAGATGGTTACAGAAAAAGGGGATGAGGACACAACAGATGAGTGAGAGCGGCTGTGGGAAAGAATGAAGGCAAAAGGGGCCCTGCAGCAGGAAGGATACAGCGCCGAGCAAAAGGCCAGGAGTCAAAGCTAGTGAGAAAAGACCAAGTACAGCCTGCTGCGGAGAGACAGAATTAGAGCAGGCGAACTGAGGGAGAGATACAGAGGTGTAGCACATCTGGCCGGCGACACAGTCGCCTCAATAATCAGACCACACATCCTCTGCAGTTTCACTCCCCGTTCCTCTCTCACAACATCTCTCTTGCCAGGCTTGGGTGTCTGTCTGCTGCCCTCTGCACCCTGCACTATCTGTCCACACTTCCCCTCTCCATCAGTTCTTCAGGCATCCACAAGTCTATCCCTTTCTCCACAAACACAACCACTGTATGCACACACACACACACACACACACACACACACACACTGTCTCATTGTCTCTGTGTCTCTCTCAGGAGGATGAGCAATACAGCTCAGGGCAAAGAGGTGCTGATAAAGGGACAGGAGTGTGACGCGAGCAGGGGCCGATGACCACAGATAACACGCCGCTGACTCGCGTGTGTGTGCGTGTGAGGCCCATAGTCGTCAGGGTGTAAGTGGGAATGATGAGGGTAACCCTGTTATCAGCTCTGTCTATGTCAGCACCTCCATCTGGTGTCGGCTCGCCCTGCTCGTGTGTGTGTGAGTGCAAGTGTGAGCGTGCGTGTGTGTGACACTACAGGGCGATAGTTGTCTGGTGAGCAGGAAGTGCAGTCTGGGTCAGACTGGTGACACATGCAGCACAGCCTGTAGTGTCCATCTCGTTCTCGTGTGTGTGTGTGTGTGTGTGAGAGAGAGAGAGAGCATTATTCTATCAGTGCAACACAAGAAGAATAAAGGCTCGTATTAAGAAAAATATATAACATGGCGTATCACCACTGCTTTTCAGCCTTCTTTCTATGCTATCACTACATTCCACATCACATTGTCTTCCTATATTTAATTTGCACAGCTGCTAAAGTGTTAACAGCACAATCTGCAATCCTGTCTCAGAATAATATGTGACACATACTTGCAAATGAATTAGTTGCATATACAATAAATGCAACTTAATTGCATGTTGTCCCAAAAGAGATGAAGATGCAGGCGCTGTTAGCAGCAGAGGAGGTTTGAGTACTTGGATGAAGCCGTGGTCCACAGCTTTAGTCCTCTGCTGCCAACTACTGGTGGAAATCTGGAGCAGCCGAAACTCATGCTGAATTTGTAGAGCCTCTTCTCTTCTCGGTGACTTCTCTCTCTGCAGAACCCACAGCCACTGTAAATACAAGAATAAGCATACATCCTAACCAGATTTATTCAGTGTTGAACAACTTATCTTCGTGATAACCAGGGGCCATAAGAATTCAAAACTCACTGTTAATGCAGAAGTGCCCCAAGCCAATGTGACCATAGATGAAGCCTTGTGGGGAGATCTCTGTCAAGACAGTGTTTGTGCAACCATTAATTCAAGATTCATAATTATTCACTATAATTTTCTGCACCAGCTTTCTCTCACTCATAACAAGCTGCATAAATACAACAGTGCAATATCTGAAATGTGTCTCAGATGTGGCACTACAGAAGGCATGTGTGAACGTAGAGCATTTTTGGAAAGACCTGCATGATTCCATGACTATTACAGACGTCTGTGTTCACTCGGCAACCCCACTGGTCTAAATCTCAGTAGCAACACTGTTTATGAAACTGCACTTGCTGTTGCAGGAAAATGTATAACTCTAACATGTAATTCAGAGTGCCCTCTTTCATCTCAAATGGTTCTCAGAAATGAATAAATGTAAATCTTTGGAGAAAATAACATATGCTCTGAGGTGCAGATATGATCAGTTCATCAAGATATGGCAACCCTATATTGATTGTACAGAGTCTCACTCTACAATTTATTGACCCAGACCTGATGTACATTCACTGTAACTAACTGTAATAGAATGTCCTACATAGTGTCTTTCATGATATATTGTTTATAGTGTTTATGGCTTATATTCTTTATTTATTTGACCTTGTTAACACTGTTGGCAGGGTGAATCTGTAATAGGTGTGTGTGTGTTTCAGGGTGAGGGGGGCTGTCTTGTCTAGTTCTGTGTTGTTATTCTGTTGCTAAAATTTGAAAATAAAATAAATTTAAAAAAGCATGCTGTGGAGAAAATGGTTAATGTTCGAAGCTGTTACATATCGTGAAACAGCTTTACTTCTTATCAGTGGAGGATTTGCACGTACATGCAAAGCATCAGATTTAGTAGCGGAGGGATTTATCAGGGATTTTTTGAGAAAGAAGCAGCGATATTTTCCTCGAAATGTAGGAACAACATGTTTATGTTTTCCAAGAGGTTAATATTCAATTAATTAAACCTTTTACTGTAAGTGCAGAAACATCCAACTCTCTGAGACTCTACTCTTTTGGAATTTACTCTACATATCTTTTTAAGAATTAAAGCATTTTCTTTTGACTTTGTGGTCAAAAGAACAAGAGCTTTGTTATGACACATGACCAGGGGTGCAGGTTTCATTTCAACACTGGGTGGGGGGCCACATATGAAACGGGATGTTTGGAGCTCCTCTACCAGAAAACATTTCCGGCATTTTGAATTTTTATGCACCAATATGTACCTTTTCTGCATCCGTTTTTGTTGTAAATGTCTTTAATTTTGTCCAGAAAGTCCTCTGCTGTGTTTCTAATAGGATAAAAATGTATATGCTCTAAATAGTGAGGAGGATGTGTCCCTTGCATCCCCTCCGAAATCTACACCTATGCATACGACGCTTATTTTTTTAAATGTCACTCCATCCCCTTGCGCAGTAATCCCTCAGTTCATCCTGTAATGGTCTGTCGTTCTCTGCCAAAACATACTGCTGCATCAAAATCAGGGATATCTATCTGACTACAGGACATTACAACCAAAATATAGTTTGTTCTTTATATGCATAGTAAAAAAATCCAATCACAATGACCACTGCTGCTCTCTTATCTGAAGCAATTTCACCTCTTTCCACTGCATAACAACACATACTACCACACACCTCCGATGCAACACAAAAAGTAGACTTTATCATCCTAAATGTATGTATGTGATGCAGAAACATGATTCATATGGACAAATCCTGATATAACTCATAGGAGATAGGTCATTATGATTACACAGAGTGCTCCCCACTGGCCATTATCATTCAAGTGCATCTTTACACTGAAGGACACAGCAAACCCCCGTTTGGCTCTGACACTATGGTACAATTTGTGGCTTTATGTGCGTGTGTGTGTGTGTGTGTGTGTGTGTGTGTGTGTGTGTGTGTGTGTGTGTGTGTGATTGAGACACAGCTTCTTATTTGGAAGAAACAGTGAACAGGTGCACTGAGTATTGTAGAGTGAGTTTTTAAGAAAAGTCAGATCAACAGTACATTAATAGTGGAATAACTCAATGCATCTGACTGTGTGTATGTGTGCGTCTGTGTTTGTGTGTGTGTTTGTGTTTGTGTGGAACCACGAGAGCTGAGTCTATTTCATCATAAGTTTCAGTGGACACTAAAAGATGCAAATAGGCTCAATAAAATATCTGTTATTTTTTCAAATCTAATACCGATGATTCAGTGTGTAGCCTCTCAATAAAACGTTGCAGTAAATGGCTGGTGGATTTATCTATAACCATAACCTGACCATAAGGTTAAGTGTTCCTAATAGTTATAAATGAGAGGCTGCCCGTTACTTTTGTTTATTGGCATGCTTTCTTTAGGTCCCCCCGCACTGATTCCAGTAATATAACATGTCGCTCTCACCGTGCTTGCAAAATGAGATTAGACTCAGACATGGGCCCCGCATCATCCGCCGACGAGCCCGCACCATGAACTCTTCACCCAGGCACGGCACGGCGGCGAGACGACGCGCAGAGGAGGAAGATCCAAGCAGGAAGGCAGGTAGGAGGAGAGCAGGCAGTCGGCAGCTGCGCGCTCACTGGAGCTCCAGGCGCGCTCCTCTGTTCCTGCAAGAATTGTTCATTCAAGTCTGCCATCTAGCGACGGAAAACTGCAATAACAACATCAGATGTGAGAGCTGAGAATCTGTAGTCCTTGACAAAATACTGTGCTAGAAGTGGCTATTTTTAAATTTTGAGTATCCATAATATTATAACTGCAAAGTATGTCTGTTATATCCCTTCAAATATTTCTTTAAATAGGCCTTACAGTATAAGTATTAAAATTGTGATAATATTCATGTTGGTATTTGGAGTCTTCTGGTGACATTTCGGACACGCTCCTTTAATAAGTAAAATGATTTATCATGTATCTTAAAATTGAAGCATTTCTCTAGGGCATGAGGTTTAATCCCAGAATCAGCCATGTGTCCTGGTGGAGTGTCACTGGGCAAAAACATTAAACTAACATGAACTAACATACTCTTACATTAAAACCATACCTGCTGACTCTTTTTTGTTTACTTTGGATGTGAATTTTTACTAGTGATATTATAATACTTGCACTTGAGCCGTGGATCAGAGTTACATCCTGGTCACTGAAAGTACAACCATTTATAATTTAATCTACTATCCAAACAATAGGATTACTTCAGTAAATTCAAACTATGTCATAATATAGATAGATAGATAGATAGATAGATAGATAGATAGATAGATAGATAGATACTGCACACACATACATATTTGCACATACATACAGTAACTAAAACATACATGCATCCATCCATCCATACACACATAAATACATACATGTGTGCATACATACACATACTTGCGCATACAGTAAATAGACTACACTAAAACATACATATATATATACATACATACATGTATACAGTACATGTACAGAGAAGAGAAGGAGCTCTAGTAGGAGAAACAGAGGGCCGTTTTATTGGACTGGTTTTATTGCTCTCACTCAGGACTCATATCCTGAGTTTAACAGGGCTAAAGGCAAAAGGTTTTAAGTGTGTGTGTGTGAGTGTGTATGTGTGCATGTAACAGAGAGAGGGAAGGAGGGGGTTAGTGCCTATTACCGAGGGTTGCACATGTAGGCCAAGGCCACATTATGTTGGACTGAGCTGAGCACAGTAATACTGGCCAGAGACTGCGTTATTGTCTTCATAATGTGATAAGAGGAGGGCAGTTACAGTTTATTTTGCGGTGATGTTTCACTGTATATTGAAAAAAATAACAGTAATCTGTAATTTTCCATCCTTAATGCCACATAAAGCAGTTTCCAACTGGAAATTAGGAGACTAAAGATGTCAGGGGGAATATATAACAAGGGAGGAAATAACCAACGGCTCATAATATAAGCTGCCATCTCCATCTCATTCTGTTCTGAAAATGTTTGACATAAGCTTTTCCACCAGTTCCAACGTCACAATATTTACAGATCCTGTTAATAGCGTGAGGGATAGTGTTTCACAGATGGCCTGAGATGCATCTTTGCGCTGGATCATTTTACAGTTTGTTTATAACGCAAGCAAACAAAAGATTCCTCCGTGTTATTCAATCCATCTGAGAATGGACACAATCACTTTGAAGATGGAGTGACACAAAATCATTGCATTGTTTCATCCTGATATCACTGTGCAGTAATGAAGGATATATAAGCAGGGAGTGGTGCAGAGTTTGAGCTCTGTGCAGCCTTCAGGGAGTGCTGAGTAAACATGAGCTACAATTATAATGCTCTTTAATGGCCATATGTTATCTTTTACATTCTGTTTTAGTGGATTTCAAACTCTTTATGGTTTTAAAAAATACGTGTGGGAGTTTGAGTAGGTCACTGCTTTGGCTGTATTTTCTCTGAATATCGCTGCCTCCATGAGGTCAAAGTCCACACAGAAAATACCTTTGCCCAGAGCTTGATGCAGATGTAGGCTTGTAAATCACCCTAGACAAATAGGCTCACTTTCACTTTCATTCCTGTCTTTGTGTTTTAAGTTTCTGACCAAACTGAACGGCAGGAACTGTTTCGGTTTAGAGTGTTTTTGACACAAAGTTGGACAGATGCATGCTGATGATGCCTGTTTAGAGATGCTTCTTCCTCTCGGTGCAGGGCAAGGATAGTTTCTGTGTCAAAACCCTCATAGCTGCAGTCTGACTAACATCAACACGCTGTAGCAGTCTCTCACTTTAGCAGGGCAAATAAGGTCAAGCTGAATTCTGAATAATATCTCACCCTAATCTCATTACATCAATCTCTTACATGCTTTCTGTCTGACTGAATGGTCATAATATACACCAGAGGATGTAGCCTATCTTTTTAATACACATTGGCATGTAAACTAAGTAATTATCCTCTAACATTCAGATAACATGAGGTTCCCAAATAACCGTCCCAAGAAGCAATGGAGATGATGTTGGTGAGAACTGTGATGATGATCATCAGTTTTAATTTCTATTTTAGAATTAAACCACTTGAGATGTGCCATCATATATTATAATCACTAAAGTAACCACGGAGAAATTATAGAGTTAAGAAAGAAAGAAAACAATATAAATCATAAATCATACAGACAGACAGCAGACAAACACAAACTAACAAAAAACAAGAAGGAAAAACGGCAAACCATAAATAACGATTAATGAGAAATTGCAAACACTGCAACCACAAGGTGGCCAAAGTGGCTAATAGAATGAAAACAGATCAGGTATAAACATACTACTGCATATGACCATATGGTACAGATTCAGATAACATTACTATGGTAGAGGCAGTTCTTACTATTATTATAATTATTATTATTATTATTATTATTAAATTATTGTTATCATTAAACAAGCAGACACTTTAGCACTTGGCACTCTTGCACTTGACACTTTAGCACTCGTCACTTTAACTAGCACTCAGGCACTTTATAAATTGATATCTAAAACTTCCTATGGTCTCCCAACTCTGGGTCTACTACTGTAGGCCTATGTCTCTGTGTATGTTGTTTTGCTTGTCTTACTCTGTTTTACTTAGATTATTTTCTTATTGTTGGCATTGTTGCCTTCTCTGTGTTTAACATCAGCCTGCCATGGGACTGGAGACGGAAATTAGCTGCCTGGCTATAATCTCATGTATTTACAAGTAATTGTTTATTAATACATATAGTCCCATTTTTTAAGAATCAATCAATCAATCAAATCAAATCAGTCAAAATCATCACTATTATTACCATTAGTAGTAGCAGTAGTAGTAGTAGTAATACACAAGGAACAAGATGTATAGCAAAAGCACAGGTGTCAATAAAAGCACTAATATTTGCTCCAAGGTGGGCCGGCATGCACAATAACAGGTCCCTAACACTGAAGCAGCTAAACAGAACTCAGCCATTATTAATTATATTATATTCACCTGTGCATGTTTTTACTATGACATGTAAAAATGTCTCCAGTTTTAAAAAAAAAAAGCAAGGACTACCAAGACACATAAAAGAAACAGGACAGATTAGTTAAACAGAAATATAAGTAAAACATGAAGAATGTAAAAAGATAAATTCAAATAAAATGTGTAAAATTAATTCACAAAATGTCTGAAAAGATTTTAATTAAAAAGTAAAAGCATAGAATACAATGGAAGATACAGATGCAGATTTGCAATGGACAAATGTTTGAAATAACTCAGCATTTCCACAGTGCCGCACTTTGACCTATAGATGGCAGTAGAAGACAACCAGTGGCTGCCTCTCTCATCCATCTGCCAGGACGCTGCTGTGTGTTGTGATCAAGTTCCCACTACGTGTTAATTGTGCCCTAATGTCACATTTTGGTTGCTGAAACCTGAACACAGAGACCCTGAGATCACGTTTAGAGAGGTTCCACACTAAATTAACACTGTAATGTTTTGATGGCCGCGTTAAAGCTGTGATTAGGTCTGTTTTAATAGGGATGCATCAGCCTTTTCTCACATACCTCATCAGCAGCACACACACAAGACCTAAGACACTCACAAAAGAGCTCTACTTGAGTAAAGCCAATTTCTAAAGTGTGTATAAAGTGTTTACTTGGAGTGAATGCACCTCGTTGCTTGATGATAAAATCACCGGGGCCTGCTTGTGTATCAATTCATCTCTGCCTCGCTTTGTGTTTCAAATTGACTCCATCTAATTCTATTACAAGCTGCTAAACCTGCATCCGTGATCATCTACACATAAAACTATAATTGACAATCTTCTTGGCTGTCGTCATATTAGGGCGGGTTAAATGCAACGTGGAGGCGCGCTTCGGGCAGACTATAATTAATATGAACTGTTTACGGCGTCGACTGGGCCACGTCGGTTAATGGTGTTGTTTATTGTGTTGCAGGAGCCCCGCGTTTCCGGTGCATCAATCCTCGTGTCAGTGCCTGGGCCCCGGTGTCGCCGAGGAGTGATGGCCGTGCGGTGATTATA
Source organism: Epinephelus fuscoguttatus (assembly GCF_011397635.1). Classification (NCBI taxonomy): domain Eukaryota; kingdom Metazoa; phylum Chordata; class Actinopteri; order Perciformes; family Serranidae; genus Epinephelus; species Epinephelus fuscoguttatus. The sequence continues at coordinate 27,701,884 of NC_064768.1, forward strand.
ACGGAATAAAAGGACGTAATGAAGTGCTTTCCGCCCCGTTATTCTCGTGTGCCCGGCTGCTGTCAGCCACCTCCACGCTGCCTTGATGCTCCACTCCTCCCCCTCCTCTCCATCTCTCCATTCCGTCACTTTGCTCCTGCTTGTTTTCTCCTTTTTATTTATTTTTTTCTTCATAAGGTTCATATAAAGTTTATTCACCTAAGATGTTAATAACCTGACAGGGGTCACGGCTGCATGTGTTGTGTGTGCGCACGTGTGTGGCATTTACATCAATGCCTTCCTTGTGGTTTCTGCTAATATTAACATGTCTTTGTGTATTTGCCATGTTTCTATATTTGATGGCGCATATAGCTGTGTGTGCGCACGTGTGTGAGAGAGGGAGAGAGGGAGAGAGAGAGACTAATGGAACAGGTTGGTGGTGATTAATTGAAGAAATAGAGAGTTGATTGTAGTAATTAAACAAAACAAGGTAAAGCAAACGACTGGGCTGCCATCTGGGCCCGCAGGCTGAGAGCACATGCATTTACCCACTGCCAAGCACACCATTTATTTACCCATATAAAGATGCTAGGGGACCGGCTGGGGCTCACTGTGCTTGTTTGTGTATGTGTGCGCATGTGTGTTTGTGTATGAGCATTTTTTTTGTGAGCGAGACAGAGACTTTTATTCATCATATGGCCGTGTGTGTACGTGCATGCGTAAACTAATGTTTTCAAAGAGAGAATGGCTACTTTGGTTTCAGAGATGGCAGTGAGTGTGTGTGTGTGTGTGTGTGTGTGTGTGTGTGTGTGTGTGTGTGTGTGTGTGTGTGTGTGCGATGGTGTTTGTGTTATGTGTTTATATCATATTTGCATCTGTGATGGTAGAGACATTCATCCAATGCCACTCTGCTGATCATCTGTGCTGCTTTGGTGGATAAACACCACAATCAAGTGCTGCTGCGATGGAGAGCGAATGTGCAGAGAGGCAGAACAGAGACATGGATGGCACCAGATTAATTAACACATGCATATCCAAATAGACGCACACACACATAACCATATGAACTCAAATGCTTTTACGCAGACTCACGCAGACATCCACCCACACGCACTCCCGGGCTGTGTTATTTTTGAAATCAGTCAACCATCAGCTAAATCTGGTCTCTTCATTTTGCCGGGCGCTTCAGAGAGAAAGCTGTGAGAGGTGGTGTGCGCATATGAAATTGCTTACATTATATGCTGCAATGTTTTTCCAATGGGCTGGAACATATTAAGCTGAAAATGAATAGCAGGTCTTCTCGACACCATGTTGAGCGGTGGATAAGCCTTCACTTCCCCTTCTCCGAGTGCTCCATCATAACGACAGCTGTCACTTTTATAGTGAGTGTATGCGTCCGGCTGTGTGCATATACTGTGTTTGTACCATATGTTTGAATTTATACGCATGCATGTGTGCGTTTGTGTGAGCGAGCAGAGAGTGTGTGCCTGCTACTGTATAGCCGTGTGCAGTGGCCCTCCGTAGCAGGTCATGTGTTGAGACAAAGGATCACATCTGCCTGACTCCTGCTGGAAGGGGAGCCATGCACATCTATTTGTTTTAGCGCCAGTCGTACAAAGCAGGAAGATGTTCAAATGATGCGCATGTAGATGATTATCATAAATATGACATCTTTTATATACCCCAGCAGGTACAGAGTGAATGCATCTGAGCATATGCATGTGTTTGTGTGTGTGTGTGTGTGTGTTTGGGTACGTTTGTGATCTGTGTGTGTTCACATATGCATATTTATGCCCGTGTGTGCATGCTTGCATGTATTATGTGTGTGTGTGCGCGCGCGCTCGTGTGTGTGTGTGTGTGTGTGTGTGTGTGTGTGTGTGTGTGTGTGTCAGACGGTGGCTCATTGGTATGCTGAGTGTCTCCGGTTCCCCTGTGGTGCTGGGTGGGATAGGAAGCATCTGTCACCTCTGCAGAGATCCAGCATGCTGCCGACTTAACCCTTGAAGTGCCGCATCACCTGAGGGCTGCTATCAGAGAGCGAGGGACAGAGAGGGACAGAGAGAGGGAGAGAGGGAGATTTCTATTGGCAGAGCCACCCAGATGGGCGGGCCTCCTGTCAGAATTTTGCCTTGATTAATAAATCAGAGGGAGGAGCAAACACAGACAGACATGGCCTATCCCAGGAGGAGGCGGAGCTTGGTTGCCGCAGCAACCCAACACCTTGATAACCTATTGGAGGACCAAAAATTGCTGACATATTGCTCTCTCTCTCCCTCTGCATCCTTATTTCCCTTCCTCAGTATCTCTTTTTGTCTCTCTCTCTCTCTCTTACACACACACACACACATGCACTCACAGTGTGTGTGAGGGGTGGTTGTCACAAAATGACAGCCATTACACACTGGTCAAAAGATAAAGTCATACACATTTACCTCACTGTAGAAACACACAGTGGAGGGAGGGGGCAGATAGCATCAGAGAAATTTAAGAAATGAAGAGACAGGGTGAAAGAAATTATTCATCTTTGGACTTTCCCGTGCTTGCAAAACTGTTTTTGTTTTTCATGTACGTCTGTATAGACCTTTTTTGAGTTAAACACATTAGGAAAAGCACAGGTGTAATTAATGACATTAATGATGCCAGTTGCAAAAATCCTGAGACATGTTCAGTCTGACAATAGCGTGTCACTGATTTGCTATGGAGTCTCTGTTGAACAACATGCTTTCCCATCACATATTGATGTTTGGTTATGGACCTTCCACGTCCAGATACGACATGAAAGGTACCCTTGGTGCGTTGGTTGTTGACGTTCTGGGACGCAGTGTCAAGTTCTGCCTGTTACATGCATTGTCTTCTTTCAAAATACACTTCCAATGTTACAGGAAATTTACCATTTACATACAGTCTTTTTCAAAATAAACTCACTACGTGAATACAACAACGCAAGATTTTTTTTCCTCTAACAACTAATGCACATGGTTGGGTTTCAGCAACAAAAGCACATGGTTAGGTTTAGTAAAAAAAAAGAACAGGGTTTGGCTTGATAATCTTACAGGACGCAAACACCGCTCTCCAAGGTGAAAGTCAGTGTCCACCCACCCTACTCAGACTTTTGCCACCTTAACTTTCGTCCTTGCCCTGTTTCCCCCTGATGCCGTCAAGCACCTTTAAACTATCACAGGGACCGATGACATATCATGCCAACATCAAAAGATGCCTTTTTTCGTCAGCGTCTGATGCAGCAAGTCACTGCCCAAAGCACTAGATTTCGACGACTTCGGAGTGAGATTAGGTTGGTTTTCCACAAAAAGGTGTACAATGGGCTTTGAGGTCTGTTTTCTCTCATTTGGTGGGCATGCCAGAGTTGTTATCCAGTCAGCAGCAGTGTGTTTATAAACCCCGCCATATTAAAAGGCAATGCATGCTTTCATCATTTATTTTGAAGGTAACATCTATGCTTTTCCTGCAGAGCTTGATGACATGATGCTAGTCAGTTAACCACTGTAGCTGGTGAGCTAGCCAATTATATGCCAGCCAGCTCAAATGTGCTCATGCAAGTCACTCAAAATAGTGTTTATTTCACTGCACTGTGTCGTTTGCTCCCCCTGATGTTACGTTCTTGGATTTGTACATCATTTCATTAAATTAAAAGTTTTACTGTAGAGGGGAAGTTCACGCAGTTAATTCAAAAGGTGCATTTTTACCATCAACTCTTGTTTTGTACCTGTCTGCAAACAGTTCTTCTTTTGTGGAATCAGTTGGAGGCTCAAATAGAAGTGGATGGTGCAACATAGCTAATACGCCACGATAGCGTCCTCCATTTTGGGCTCTGTAGTGCAAGATTTACTTTGCCCCCTCAAATAAAATCCACTGATTGTGACAATTCCATCAAAATGAATGGATTTCTTCATGAAATATCACAGTTTTAACACTGTTTTGACGAGGCCTGAAGACAAGTCAAAATGTCTTCTGCGACAAAGCTTTATGGTGACAACTTATAACCTCACAGGTGGTACTGTTAGTTTCACAAATCTTTGTGCTGTAACACAATTGAACACAATGTCAATATAGACCTGGAATATTTTACACCAAAAGAAAGAAACATGGAGAACAATTTTGTTCCCATATGTTCCCTTTCTCGTATATGCAAGTCTGTCGATGTGTGTGTGTGTGTGTGTGTGTGTGTGTGTGTGTGTGTCTGTGTGTCTGTGTGTCTGTGTGTGTGTGTGTGCGTGTGTGTGAGTATGTCCTCCGGGTGTCATTGAGCTGTGGTATAAATCAGCTGGGTGTGCGAGCGTCGGGCTGCAGTAAATTAGCCAGGTTTTAATTGTGTCTGTAATAGATGACTATAATTAGTCAAGGCTCTTCCTCAGCCTCTACTGCCCTGACATAATCTTCTTCTAACCAAACTACACATCCCTTCGCCTCTCCATCTCTCCATCCTTCATCTCTATGTAGCCTGCAGGGACAACAGGGATCTTCTCCTCCTCCTCCTCCTCCTCCTCCTCCCTGGATCCCCCTCTCTGACAGCTTCTCAGAGAAACCCACCAGAGAAAGGCCCTCTCCTTTTGTCTGTCTGAAGTCTCGTCTTCTGATCATGTGTTTTCTGAGAGTTCGATCCTTGTAGAGTTGTTATGAGTATAGTTACAAATTAAATGTGATTAGATTAGTTATCCCAGAGCTGTACTTGCTTTCACACTCTCTGCAATCCAAATTATATCTATACGTACAGTACACTGGCACAAGGCAAAACAACTCTAGAAACAGATACATCAGATTATGTATTTTCCACACAATGTCGAAGTCATTTTTATGAGCTGGGAAGTAACACTTTTCCAGAGGCATGCCTTTATTGGACAGAAGTGAAGCAGGCTCCGGTAGTGATTGGCTGAGACGCCTTAAATTCAGCTTTTGAAAGTAAATCCATTGCTGATTTTTTGTGTCTTCCAGAAAAGTATGAAAATACAGCTTTCACTGTTATGATTCTGACTTCCTGCTCCTCAGGCAATATAAATGGATGAAACAATAAAGAAAGAAACAGCAACCTTCAAAGTAAACGCCGGTCCGATTGTCAAAGGATAGAGCTTTCTGTATCCGACAGTCCCACAAGCAACTATTCAGTATGGAGGAGTTCAGGGTGGAGGACAGGTCAAACAAACGTAGGACTTTGACCCAGGAGGCTTCGATTTTTGTCCCATGTGAAACTAAAAGTTGATGTTGAGTTTTTGAAGTAACATAACATCACATTGTCGTGCCACCTTACAGCATCACATTACAACACCCCACCATGTTTCTCTTCCTAAACGTAACGTAACCAGTAGGGGCACTAATTTGTAGGATATCCTACGAATTTTTCCATGAGGATACGTTGATCTACTTCACACAATGATTGTTCAGGTTTGTGAGGGTGAGGAGGTAGGAGGGATTTTAACTTCTCTGTCATGCTCTCTTTTTAAATTCTTTACAAACCATATCCAGCACTTTTCCTGTGGGCAAATGAATACAGTGCTACGAATTCCTCTGAGTATGGACCGTGCACTGTTGAAACGATCACTGTATCTTCCTCCCTCTTTGACGAGTAACTTTTTGCCCTGCCTTTGAGTTTTTCTTTTCTTTCTTTTCTTTCTTTTTGCCCTGCCTTTGAGCTGTTTAGAACAGCTACAAACACTTTTTTCTTTAGACATGGTCAGACAACACACCACATAAACTGGTCTGCTTCAAGCATGCATTAGTTAAGATGTTGGATCATCACAAGCTACCAAAAAAAACGTCAGTGTTCCCCAGTTTAGACTCCACAGATCTCTAGAACTCTACTGGATGGATGAACTGCATTTTTTTTCAAAACATTTTTACTCATCTGGTGTTGACTGCAATGTAGATCACAGTCTATTGTATTGCTCCTAAATCTCCCATGTAGGCGTTCAATTGAATTGAGATTTGGTGACTGTGAAGGTCAAAGCATATGATTTGTATCATTCTCATACTCATTGAACCATTCAGTGACCTTCATGACATTCATCTGTCTCCATTTTTTTTGAAGATCCCCCCCTTATGTATATTTTAACAGCTTCCTGTTGGCTCTCTGAGCTGTTGTTTGCATCAAATGCTCATGATGTGTTAAGTCAGAATCCAGGTAAAGAACATTATGAGAAACCATAAGCTACATCCACACTTGCACATTTCATTTTAAAATAACTTTTTGAGATGACACTGAACTAACAACAAACCTGAGTATAAGGTGATAAAGGTGGCAGAAAACATTGAAGGGAGTTGCTGCAAAGCAAGTAACGCAACATATTGGAGTGGTACCGGGACCATTACCTCTCAGTGAAGAGAGCCATGACAAGTGGAAATGAGTTCCCACACAAGAAGGATAAAAATCACAAAAGGTAGGCCTATGTTTTGGCACTTCTTGGCTGCTAAGATCCAATCGGGAAGCAAATGTGTGGCTGTGTTGTCGTTTTCGAAAGTCTCTGTTTCCACTTGTCCACACTTAAAAGCAATTTTGGAGTTTTCAAACTAAAACAGAGTCAGCAGCATTTTCAAAAATCTCTGTCTTAGTGGTTCGCAAATGCCAAAGTGGTGTGGATGCTAAGCATAAACACAAAAACCTCTGACATCTCCTCTCTCTCAGCCGATGTAAAAGACCTTCCAAACAACCTAAATGTCAAAAATAGCTGTTATAAGATGATCATAGACATACAATGTTGTCCAGCTGAACTTGCACACACAAACACTCAGCTATGAACACATGGGCCTACTGCAGAAATCACAGCCTTGCTTGATAATCTGTAATGCACCTAATCACCAACAGGTGTAAGTGACAGAGGGGTCGGACCAATGGGATTTGACACAGCTGACGGCCTGCACCTGATAAGGCAGGACAAAACTGAAAAATGTTGCTGCAGGGGGATCCATGCGCTGATTAGGCCTGTGTTCGATTCCTCTGAGTGCCGATTCATCAGTGTCTACTAGCACCCATTTACCTGGTTCTCGGGTGTCACTGTGGTCACATCGCTGCCGGGACCTCGCCAATCTCTGTCGCACAGAATCAGCGTCTGGGAGGGTAGCAGCTCACCCCTGCCCCCATTCAGACACACACATACACACCCATACGCAGCAGTGCCGTGCCCCTAATCACGGCAACAAACATGATAAACTGCGTACACCAACCCTGCCTGTACACATACAGACCACACACAACCTCAGCTGAAACTGACCACACACACACACATAAACACACATTAGTCCATTGTGAGATGTGACCCCCCCCCCCCCCCCCGAAGTGCCTTGGTCACCAATCAGGACCACTTTGTCAAGGCACAGGTAACCGTGACGACTCTAATCCCTCGGCAATCGGCCGGTCATTCATCACCGCCGAGGGAAGGAGAACGAGAGGAGCGGGAGAGAGAGAGGGAGAGCAGAGGGAGGGAGAAAAAAGGGGGGCGGGTGTCACAGACAGGGGCAACGGTGCAGACAAATGGCCCCAAAAATTCAGTATTAATCAGCAACTGATTTGCTGCCCCTTTAAAGCCAATACCACTTAACGACTAGAGAAAGGGAGGGAGGGAAGGGATGGAGGGATGGAGGGAAGATGACTGTGAGCAGGAAAATAGAGACAAAACAAGAGAGGAAGAAAAAATTAAGAAATAAATGAAGGAATTAAGGAGAGAAAGTGGACGAGAAGAAAGAGAGAAGAAGGCACCTTATTGGGGTCTACTGTTGCATTAGGTGTTTGTGACATAGTAAAATGCTGCGTAAGGTGCTCCCCTCACCACACACACACACACACACACACACACACACACACACACACACACACACACACAAGTAGCCCCTGTGTTGATTTGTCACTGGAGTTGATCAATAGCTGTGATGGAAACAGAATCAGCTCAGATGGATTAAATGTCCCAGTGGCTCTGACGTTATTTTCCCATTAAGAGAAGGCTAATCATTACACACGCACACACACACACACACACACACACACACACACACACACACGCATTGAGGTACATACATATGCATAAGTTGCTCCTGCACTGCATGGATGCAGTTTCATATTAATTTGGGCGCAGTTAGCGACATAAACAGGACTTAATACAGAAGGTGGCATGTCTAAAAACACACACAAACAAACACACACACACACACACACACACACACACACACACACACACACACACACTGGATGTTCAAGAAGCTGCGACTCAAGTGCTAACAGTGTGACTGTATTGATCTGAGCTTGTTTCCCTCAGCAACACACACTTTGCTCTTAAACAAAACCCACACTTATCACTTTAATTGACAAGAAAGCAACATTTTACACGTTTCTCACCTTTTATTACCACAGTATTCCTGTGAGAGACAATGTGGATGGTAATGTCTCTGGATTATGGCCCATGCAATGTTGTATAATGCTGATGAGAAAATTAATAATGAGAAACTCCATATCATATTGGTGCACTAGATTTCATTTAAATATAAAGGATTGTATCCCTAAATTACATAAAAACCCTTGCCCTACAGATTTGTGTGGTTTTATGGCTAAGGTTTGAGATATTTCTCTCTTAGATGTCAACCCCACTGTAGCGAGATAGAGGTATAAGTTAAAGGAAAACAGATGCAGTCCTAGTAAGTTAATGCCCCACTATGAGCCTCCAAAACAGCTTGTTGATATGTATTCTGCAAATTTATGGTGCTTCCTATTTCATTAGGTGTTGGATAGTGATGGAGAGCACTGTCACGTGTCACTCATCATTGGGCAGATATGAGGTGACAGTGAAAGCCACACTGCATTATATGATTCATATAATTTTCATACTTAAAAAACACATCAGTGACCCCCCATGTCCTGTATGGAAGTATATGGATGCAACTGCATTTGTTTTCACTCGTTTATCGATTTTTTTGTGTGTCACCTATCTACAGTATATCTAAAAACCTAGGGATATAAGACCAAAATTCTTCAAAATATAACACTTAAAAAAAGCTAGAGTTCTATGTTTTACACGTTGTCAACAAATCCCATGAAACAAAAAAAAACAATGTGTTTGACAATCTCTCAGTACTCAGCCCTGAGCCTTTCATTTAACACTTTACAATTGGGTCCCAAGACAGTGGCACCACCAAGGATTGGCCAAAGTGGGGGCTGACCCCGCTTGAGTCACATATGAATAACATGGGAGGCCCCTATGCGGTGTTTTTAAACCTGAGCAGGTTTGTTCCCAGTAAATATTTTGTCCTCTTCCACTCTATGTAACCCTTCAATTTAAATGTGTATGTTTCTTTTTAAGGAAAAGGATAACCAGCCTTGAAGAACAATGAGTTGCCTAAAGTCTAGTTCACATTACACGATTTTCACCCTGATTTTGCATCGCAGAGACTATCGTAATCTTTTGAGTGTTCATACCTGTGTGTTTCTGTCAGCGGGAGTCTCGCCAACTGCGTTACAACCTGTGTGTGCACACCACAAGATTTCTCCACCGGGCATGGATATTCTTCCCAGTGTTGAATCAGATCTGCCTCCAGGGCCTGGGTCCAAACACAACACGCTCCCCGCGATCCTATGGACGCCGCCATTGTTGTTGTTGCTTGCTGGCTTGTCAGTGTTGCCAGATCTTGGGAGAGAAACAAGCAACCAGAGCTATGGAAACAAGCCCGAAAGAAGCAACTATCATGCGTTTAAATAACTTATTAGACAAATATATATAGAGAAAGGTGACGTTTAGAGAGCGAGCCCAAATAAGCAGCTCCCACACTATCTCATGATGTCACGCATTATGATTGGCTTTATGGCAGTCACAAATCCTGATTGGTTGTAGCCATGGTTGTGGCTGGAGGTTTGAGGAAATGGTTGTAACGTCAGAGAGTTTGAGGAGAGAAATAAACATAATAAATCAAAAGTTTTCTCTTCAGCTGTATGCTGAATAAAGTATTAAAACATTAACCTGACAAGCGGCAAACATTAACGAGATCGGCTCAGTTCGGATTAGCCTTCTTTTAAGTTAGCATGAAGCTCAAGGCTAAGCTACTACTGTCCACAGAAATTACACGTGCAACGCAATATTAATGATTGACACTTTACTCAGACTGTCTGACAAATATAATGTCATAAAGACAAGCCTTCTTTTAAGTTAGCATTAAGATAACGGCTAGTGGCTAATAATTAAATGGCTAAAAAGAAGAGAAATGCATAAGAAACATAAGAAATTACTATTAGATCGGCTCGGGGTCGGAGGGCGTCTCACAAATCAATGTACAATGTTTCACAAATCCGGGGTTAGCATATCGTACACTATATTTATGTGTAGGCTATCTGTATACAGTATGAAAAATAAATAAACATAACAGCATGTCATTGTAACTAACTTTATATTCTGTCTTTCTTTGTTTTGGGACCCTGAACACTGGCTGCACTGACCCTTGGAGCAATGCTGTTATGCTGTCAAATATGTTCACTTTTTTGTGAAACATTGTACATTGATTTGTGAGACGCCCTCCGACCCCGAGCTGATCTAACAGTAATTTCTTATGTTTCTTATGCATTTCTCTTCTTTTTAGCCGTTTTATTATTAGCCGCTAGCCGTTATCTTAATGCTAACTTAAAAGAAGGCTTGTCTTTATGACATTATATTTGTCAGACAGTCTGAGTAAAGTGTCAATCATTAATATTGCATTGCATTTGTAATTTGTGTGGACAGTAGTAGCTTTCATTTTGTGCATATTTGCATAGTGTACTGGAAAGCTGGGGAGTTGGAGGTGGAGAGGCAGACTCCCTAGAAGATTACCCCCCCCTCTCAATGTTGACTCCATGGCTTCAGTACTTTTAAACAAAAAACATGTTCAGTGCTACAGGGCAAGTGCTTAAAGATGTATAGATCTATGGCACAGAAGGATAAGATATATCAGACTTTGTCTACGCAGGCAACACTTGCTAGTGGGATGAATTCATTGTTGGTTTTGGTATTTTTATGGGCTTTGCTGACATTAGAAAAATTATGGAATGTCACCGGTATTATCCTCTGAGAATAACAAACCACACCTGTGACAGAAATCAAGTTAACCCTAGAAAACCCCGCCGACAGAAGATATGAGTTAAGCGTAAGACAGTAAATAAGGTAAATACTATACATGACCAAGGACGCTGAGGTGAGGTGATACATTATCCAACGTGTGATGCAGGGAAGAGCATGAGGCAGGAGTGCAGAGAGAGAGGAGAGTGATAGCTCTGCAGGGAGGAAGCATGAGACCATCTGCTGTTGGCTACCTACTGTTCCCCCTCTCTCTCCGCTCACCTTCCCTCTCTTCTTTCTCCCCATTTCCCCTGCAGTCTATGAAGGTACTCAGTCAGTTAGTGTCAGAGAGCTGGCGTGCACACACCAGGGACTCCACACACAGAGAGAGACTCAGACACACACACAATACAAAGCAAAACAATCATTCGGTTAATTTGTGGCTTTATATTTGATATCTATACTCTACATTTGCTGCATGTTAGTTGTTAGGTGCCCCTCTTTTTCCCTCTGTTTCTGTCACCACATAAACATGCATACATGACACATACGCACGTGTAAAGATACACAACAAACACACAAAACATACACACACACACACTGTGAGAGGGTCTCTCTAATGGATTCTGAAGATTCCAATTTCCCCTCTGCCACCAAAGACAGAAAACCCTCTGAGCTCAATTACCCCTGTCTCACACACACCAGACGAGACCACATGCACAAACACACACACATGCACACACTCTTGGACGCATCTTCACTTGTAATCATAGACGCGCACACACACATGTCCGTGCGCACCTTAAGCCGCTGTGACACGTCGAGAATCACACAATCAGAGTCACGCAGGCAAACTGAGAGGAGTATTAGTCTAAGGTAGATTTTATGTGATAGGAGATAACAGGGTGGGGGAGGGGAGAAAAATTGAGGGGTTGCTGGGAGGTGAGGTGTGGGGGGGAGAGGTCAGGATACAAAAGTGAAGATGGTGGAATAGAAGAAGGCGAGATGGGAGGATACACTGAAGTGAAAGATACCGAGAGAAATGTGGGAGCCAGCAGAAGTGCAGAGGCAAAGAAAGATGTGAAGGAGATATAAGAGCAGACTTGAGAGGAGGTGCAGGCCTCTGGCTTTTACAGAACCCACTCTTCCAGAAACCTTATTAAATTCTACAATTAGCTGAACGTCTCAGGCTATAAATAGGCTCACTTTTCCCATTCCGTGATGTCAGTCAGCGGGCCAGGCTTCGACTGTGGGGGGAAACAAAACAATTTAAATTATAGCGAGGCTCTCTCTTTGTCTGGCCACCCTTTTAACGGGATAATTACTAGTCTATTCATTCGCGCTCGGCCAGGGCGATATATCACCTCACCGCGCAGCGGCCCCGCTTTCTGTGATAAACGTCCTTTACTGGGAATGTGGGGAAGGAGGGAGGGGAGGCTGAGGGTTAACGTGTGCACGTTGATATCAGCTCACTGTCTGCCGCTAGCTTTCACCAAAAGCATCGTCCGCTAGATTGAATAGCCTCCTGCCAGAATCTGGAGAGCACCAGGAGCGCTGCACCTTGGTTTCCAGAGTGACACCGACACCCTCCCATGGGGCCCTGGCGATGAGGAAATGAGCGAGAGCTGGGAATGAAAGGGAAAGAGAGGGAGCGAAAGGCATCTATTATTCAGCACGGCCCCGACCCCTGCATACGCACGCCATTAAAAATAGGAAATCCATAGCGGAGACAAATGGCTTCTAAATGAAGCGCTACAGGAGGAGAGCGGAGATAGGGACCCCTGTCACATGCGCTTTAATTGTCTCCCGGGGCGATAAGGGGATTTATCAAATTCATCGTGCCAGTAAGGGCAGTTAGGCCTTCGACGACGAGTGGTTGGAGAAACAGCGCAGCACGTGTTTGTTCGTTCAAAGATACGCGCCATGAGACGGAATGGGCAAGCAATTAGGGCGGCCATAAATTCTACCGAGCTAAAACAACTCCAGCGCCAACTGACTGTTATGGTTAAATAAAACCCAATGCATGGGCTGGTCCTTTGTAAGTAAAAACGCAACGTAGCAGGCAGTGACTGAAACGCGTTTACTCAGCAGGTATTTGCAGCCGCTTGCTAAGTACCTGACGCTCAACTGCTGGTGACGAAATGAAAAGAATCAGTACCTTCAGCCCCATAAACCGCCCTATCATCTTCACCAGCAGAAAAAATATTGCCTTGTCATCAGCCAAGCAGCCTTCACCTTAAAACGTTTTAATGTTAAGAGACCTATTTGACCTTTCTGAGATCACAAGGGCTCCTCCCACCGAGGCCAGAGGGGTGGAGGGAGCTACTGAAAGAGGTGGTTTATATTTTTATTTGCCTCCCCTGCAACAATTGCAACATGGATTTTTGAGCAAAAGGGAAGTGTGACCCAGAATCACATAGTGGTGTTTCAGAGCTATTTTAGGATACTTTTCTAAAACTCACAATTGTGAGAATAACACAAGAGTTATTTGGCTGCCTATGATGCTTTAGCCCCAACCTAAAAACTACCTCTTAACTATAGGAGGATGGTGATATTCAATATGTTGCAGATCCTCTGTTTTCCCTCTGTGCCACAGACCTCTATTATGGGTCAAAAACTATCAAAAAATATCAGTAAGCCAATCTGTTTCACTAGGTGATGTTCCTTTATCATGATGAACATGGGCACAGTAGTTGTTTTGTTGTCATCACAAGCATATATCAATCCGAAGCTGAAAATAGAAATGTGCACATCACTCTAGTTTCTATTGAGGTAATGTTTGCTTAAAACTACAGTGCCCTGTTTTAGGAAATTAATGAGCCCTTTATAGAAGAAGAAACTAAATGCTGGTGGCCCAGTTTTCAAAGACTCACATCATTAGGAAAATGGTTGGGTATAGGGGTGTGTGCCACAGACAGGGGCAGGAGGTACAGCATAACAACAGTCTTCTCTTCTAAAATGAGGGGTTTCATGTAAACTCTATTTACAGAAAAAAATTATCTTTGCACAGTTTCAGCAACCCCAATTCCAAAAAAGTTGGAACGCTGTGTAAAACATAAATACAAATGCGAAGTGCAGCAGTTTGCAGATCCTTTTCGACATACAGCAGGGAAAATATGCATTCAACATGTCATTTTTTTCCCATTACACATTTTTTTCCAATGCAGCAGTTCATATAAAATTCAGACCAGACATTGGTATTAACTCAATAAAACTACTCTGATAAAGAAATCATAAAATCTAAACCCATAAAAGTTATGTGCAATAAAGTGGGTTGACACAGGTGAAAAATATTCAACACGCTAACTGAAATGTATTAAATACTTGGCGAAGCCTTTGTTTGCAATGCCAGCTTCAAGATGTGTCCTGTACGAGTAAAGTCATCTCTCAGTGTTCCGATGAGACTTTGGCCCATTGTTCCACACAGTCTTTAAATCCTGAAGATTTCCTGGGGCCCTTTTGTGGATTCAAAATTTCAAAAGTTAGCGTCTTCAGTTGATGTTTACTGAGTGTGGTGCCCTAACACAGAGGTAAACAAGCCCTTTGGACAACTTTTTTAAATTTAGAATGAGTGTGTCTTTACAAAAAACTATAAAGTTTGATTATTAAATATCTTGTTTTTTGTACTGTAAACAATTCAATATAAGTCATAAAACATTTACACATCATTGCATTCTGTTTTAATTAATGTTTTACCAAGTATCCCACCTTTTTGGAATTGGGGCTCTCAAGCAAGTATTTTCTGAGCAAAGCCATTCAGATGAACCCTAACCACTTACCTTATTTTAATACAAGACAGCATTTTGCCAGTTAATGTCAGCTCAGTTGTTTGTATAAAGCAAACACATAAGCTCATAATTCCTTGTGCTAATCTGAGCAAATGTTGCTTTTCGACAAACAAATTCCTGCTGCCACTCTCGTGTCTAATTTTCATCTACATTAAACAAAGTGACATGTGCCCTTCCGCTGCACTCTGGGATAAACACCAGTTACCCGAGACTGAGATTCTAATTTGGTGTCATGCTGTTTCCATTTTAGCTCCGGAGACACACACGTACGTATATCCATATTTGCTTTCTCAAAACACACAGAGGCATGCAGCATGCATGGTTCTGTGGTTGAGACATTATAAATGACCCCATTAAAATTAATGACAAAAGTAATTACAGTTTAATTAGAAAATGAGCACTTTTTATGATCGTTACAATTAACCCCAACTGATGTTACAACTGACCCTAGCTGCAGAGTAGATTGTGCCAGTGTGCCCCTCTGCTTTTGATAGAAGTGCATTTCTCTTTAGAGATTACGCAGGATGCTCTGAATCAGACAGTGCTCAGTATCAAATTTGAAGTCTCTGGGTGAAATAACCACAGATTAATGGGGTAATAAACCGAAGGCATTTCAGCAGTCCCTGCTCTCATTTAGAGCTGAATTTGGGAGGCAATTCCTCCTGTAAAATACTTTTGTGACAGTTATGGTCGGGAACTGAGACAGAAAGAGAGTAGGCGAAAAAAATGTATCGACAGAGACAAAAAAGTGTTTTATCTAAGTGGAAATTTACATGAAAGCAGAAAAAGGCATAGCTTGGTATCCCAGAGAGTGTATGTA
Source organism: Epinephelus fuscoguttatus (assembly GCF_011397635.1). Taxonomy (NCBI): domain Eukaryota; kingdom Metazoa; phylum Chordata; class Actinopteri; order Perciformes; family Serranidae; genus Epinephelus; species Epinephelus fuscoguttatus. The sequence goes on from NC_064768.1 coordinate 27,717,486, forward strand.
TGTGTGTGTGTGTGTGTGTGTGTGTGTGTGTGTGTGTGTGTGTCTGTGTGTCTGTGTGTCTGTGCGTGTGCTGTCTTTTGTGATGGATGAATGACAGTCGGCATGGCAGCTCATCTCCTCTCAGGCGGCTGTGTGACAGAGAGAGATGTTACAGCGCAGAGACAGCACAACCGCCACACTGGCGGGCAGGTGTCAGACACACACAGTCTCACACACAGTCTCTCTCTCACACACACACACACACACACACACACACACACACACACACACATATATTCAAAGCATGCACCTGAATGCAACATCAAGATCCCCTTCTCCTTCCTGGCTTTCACCAGCTTCCCATTTCACAACCCTGCCACCTCTGTCCACCACCTCTGTCTTCTCATCTCCTGCACCCCGCCCCCACCCTCTCCATGTTCCCTGTAAGTGAGCTGTCTCTTTGTGGGCGGCGGCCTTCTCGTCTTCCTCATAGCCTCAGACCTGAGCCCGTCAAACGCTTGCCCCCCCCCCCCCCCCCAATACCTCCTATCCCAATCAATGGGAGCGCCATGAAGATTTCACACACCTCAGGCAGGCGTGAGGCAAGCAGGAGGAGGAGGAGTGTCCCGGTCGCCTGGGGGGGAGGAGAAGAAATAGAGGAATGGTGGAGATGGAGGGTTGGGGAAGGAGGGGGTGATTTAGGCTGTCAGGGCGCCAGTTTGGTGGAGAGATGGGGCTTCTCTTCCTGAGTCAGACAGGGCCAATAACTCATTAGAGAGAGAGAGAGATGTAGAGGTGAAGATGTGGCAGAGAGGAAGCGAGGAGGAGAGGGAGATGAGGGGAGAGCTCCTTGCCTCAAAAGCAAGGAGATTTTTTGTTTCCTTTCTCTCCTTCTGCCTCTCTCAACCCTCTCACTTCAGTCTCTCCTCTTTTTCTCCTGACCCCATCCTCCTCATCTCTCCTTTTTTTCTTTATTACCCCTCACCCCCTCACACCCCTTCCCCTCATTCCCTCGGCAACTCCCTTCGAAACCCCCCCCCCCCCTCCTCCTCTCCTTCCATCTGTCTTTCTTGCTGCAGTGCCCATGCTGCCAGGCAGTATAAATCACATCTCTGGGCTTGGCTGCAATGGGCCTGAAAATAAAAAGGCATAAAAGTGTCGGGATGAGCTACGGGCTGGGGGGGAGAATTCCTTTATGATGGGTCTAAATCCTCCTCCCGCCCTGCGTGCTCCCTGGCACACACACACACACATACACAGATTGTAGATGCATACACATGCACAACATACGCCTCTACTCTGAAATTATCCCCCCAAACAGCAGCAGTTTGGGTCTCTCACTCTCTTTCTGTCTCTCTCTTTCATAGACACCTGTGCAACCCTCCAAACACACTCACACACACATCACATTAAGCTCTTTGTTGGCTGAGATCAGAATTGAGACGTCCTCTCCTCCTGCTCAGTCATTAAAGGGACAGTTCAACTGCAACACCAGTCTATGTTGACACAAACCTGTCACTGTCATCTGCCCCTCTTACATTTCTCTTAGGGCCCTGACACACCAAGCAGAAGGTGGGCGGTTGGTCAAAGTCAAAGCCGAGCCAAAGCGAGTGCCTATCGGCCTAGTTTTTGCGGTGTGTCCCACATCATTAGCGCTAGTCAGCCTTTGTCGACTGTTTTTCCCGGGAAATTCAGTACAATTAGTCGGCATTGGCAGCATCTGAGCCCCTCAGTGAATGAAATCTCATTGATTGGCAGTTAAAGTCAGTGCACGAGAAGAGAAACAGAAGTGAAAAGGTAAACAAACAGCTAAAGTCAAGAGGACGTGAGATCAAAACAAACCTGTTATGTGAAGTAAAATTACTTGTTTTTTGCTAGCTGGCTAACTAGCATCTTGAATCTGTCCTGTCGGTCTTTCAGTTCCTTTCTTAAAGACGACTACAGACTACTACCGCCTGCTGCTGTGGAGGCTTACAACTTTTTGGCTGAGACACAGGCAGGGTGAGGCGATGCAACAGTCAGCCCTGTGATGCCACTAGTGCCTGATGTTGGCTTGGTGTGTCTGAGCCTTTAGTGTTTGCAGTGACCCTGTAGACAAAGTGCTCTTTCTATTTGAGAGAGAGCAGGAAGAGATGAAGGATGGTATGAACGTCATCTACAAATTGCTACAATTGATTCAAATGTGCAAAGGCAGGTTGAAAGAGCAGTCACATTACTTGCAGCCCGTAAAGTATTTCAGTTTTTTGTTATGAGTGATGCACCCGCTAAAGGAATGAGCTTCTGAGTTTTATACCAAAATGAAACATCTGTCATGTGGTAAAAAGTATCCATCAGCCCTTGCAAAATGATGCAGAAACTAGAAGTCACAGGTGATAAAAGGATAACACTTTAGCAGACAGGGACTTTCACATTTTGTGGGCATCGAATGATGGATTTTGTTCACAAAAATGATACACATGGAGCTCCTCTAAGGTTTAGTCTGGTATTAATGAGGGGTAAACGCAGTGGATGTGAGAGTAAATGTGCTCCAACTACCTGAAGTCGTCCTTCTTTAATGTCGTAGATGGATTTTACAAAGGTTTTCACCCTGGATTATAGCACAAAGGAGAGTCACTTCACTGTGTATAATGGTAATTGTGGACAATTTATGGTCTCTCTCGTCTTCATCTATGTATCGTTCTGAGTAAATAAACCAATAAAAAATGATTGAGGTGGCCTGTAACATATTGAAATGAACCTGCTGGCAGAGATGCATTGTAAAGGTTGTCTAAATGATTACTGGAATGAAGATGAAGGTGAGCAAAAGCACAGTGAATGACTCCATCACCTGCTAAAATCAACCTATAGCTCAGAGTTCTCCTTTAATCTACGTCCCGATGTGCACTTTGTCAATTCTATTAGATCACGCTGTGTGTGGTATGAACATAGGCACGCACACATACATAGAGTGATGATGATAATGGTGAGCACCTCCCTAGGTGAAGCCTATTCAGTCACAGTGGGAGCCATCTCAGACCTAATTATGCTTGGTTTGGCGTTTTAACTGTATTGATCAAAACGCTGAAACAAACGAGAAATGCTTATCAAGCTGGAAAAGAAGAGCCCTCAGGAGTTGGTGTGTGTGCATGTGTGTGTGTGTGCTCCACAGGAGTGAGTGAGAGTGATGACATAGGTCTAAGAGGTGGTGAGATATTGGTGGTTATAAAAAATTGCAATTCTGAGCTTATGAGTTATTAATTACAGCCTCCCCTCCTTCACCCCTTTTTACCAGCCATTAGAAATACTGCCACACACACACACACAACCACATATTTCTACACATATATGCACATATGTAGGCCTCGGGACATGCACACACACACACAAACACACATCCAGGACCATGCACGCACTCGCGCACACAAATTAGCTCGTCCATACCAGCACTAAGTGTACAATACCCTGCTCTGATGAGCAAGCTCCCGTCGACCTTGGAACTCTCTGGAAAGACAATGCAAGGGGAGCCATGCTGCGAAAGGCAGGAGGTGGGGGTGGAGGGAGTAGATAAGGTGGAGGGAGGGATGGAGAGAGGGAGACAATAGATGAGAGAAGGAGGGAGGGAAGGAGAGAAAGAGAGAGAGAGTGTAAGTGGTGCTGCTCAGTATAGGGCAGGAGGGCAGCGCTCCCTCCCTCCTCTCCATCTCAGCTCATCTTGAATGCAAATGTGGTTTCTATACGGTTCCTTTGTGCCGCTTCTAACTGCTCCAGAGAGAAGCAATTACAACTGCTCCATTCACTCAGAGAGAGGAAGACACGCATGGATAGAGAGGGGTAATTAATAAAGAGATAGGAGGGATGAAGGAGGAGGAGACGAGGTGAGCACGTACCTGTGGAGGATCTTCAAGTTGTATTGGAGTATTGATTGTAGTGGCAGCTTTGCTATTGACACACACACAGAGCTGGCCCGGCTCATAATTTCTGTCCAACTACTCTATGAAAGGTCAAAGGTGAGAGGTCATCAGCATTACATCAGAAGTGTTATTAGAGCGTGTGTAATGCCGCATTACTGTGGCCCTCTGTAAATATGCTACATCTATCTTCGAGTCGTTATTCCTCCAATCACTGCTTCAGAGACCTGCACCCCTCAGAATATACTGAATCAAAAGAACTCCATCTAGATATGACATCACCCTCCATTCCTCTTTCGTCTTTCCGCAGACAGATACTTGTAGTGCCAGTGGCATATCCTATTGCAGTCACAGCGGCCGGGGTGGCGCTGCAAGGTAGGGTGGGAGTTTTTATGGCAGTCATTTGGGCCGCTAATATGTCATCTCCATTAGCCGACTTTTAACACTTGCAGATAGATGGCCCTGTGACATTTATCTGTGCACGGGTCGTATTTTAGCTGTTAAATGGCTGGCGATGTGCGGAGTGCGTGCGAAATGAGTGTGTGTGTTTCAGCCATGTGATGGCGAGGTCGGGGAGGGAGAGGCAGATGCATTGACTTTTAATGATGCTCTATATGCAATAGCACTTTAGAGGTAATAATCACAAATACAATGCAAGTCGTCACCTTTGACCCCCACCCCTCTACGCCCGGCGCAAAAGGGAGAGTAGGCGTGCAGGAGAGCTGGCTGCGAGGTCGAGACCCAGGCCTCCTTCCTCAAGAGTTAAGACAGCTGAGGTACAGTGAGCCGGGGCGTGCAGTGTCAGCAAAAGAAACAAAAGAGAACAGCTAATTAAGTTAGCAGCCTATAGAGAGATGATGAGGGTTGAGAGAGGGGAAAATAAAGAGTGAAGAGGAAGAGTGGTGGAAAGACACTATGGGTGTGCAGGGGGAAAGTTACACAGGATAATTGCTCATATGGATTTTGCCATTGTTGGTTTTTGTAGGGTCAAAGAGGTGAAGCCATTCCCTGCAGTGGCTTCAGGTGGAAGTCTAAATGAGCTAATAATTTAGACTCATAAACTAATACTAATATTGACGGCCACCACACATATTGAAAAGCATTAGAAAGGATTCCTACCATAAAACAGCTGTAAATGTGATATACCATCCCGTCATTTAACTCGTCGCATACAGCGAAACCTTTCAACCCCGCGCATAAAAATACCATCCGCTATGCTGCATGAAAAAGCCCAGAATATGTCCTGTGTCATTTTATGTGTTGCCGACAGGAGCTCGGTCACCTGTCCAGAGGCACTGAAGTTGACTAATGTGACAGAAAATTAACAATTAAAAATATCACACGGGCCCAGAGCCGGCGCGACGTGGACCGTTCACAACTCAGTGGACACCCTAATTGCTTTGAAATACAATTGGGTTTGGGCTTTGTTTGGTGTTTTGGAGGTATGAAGCGCATCGATGCACACTGGAAATTGAGTTATAAATTACCGAGCTGAAATAGACATGTACCGTGAATACTCAATATCCAAATGCTGGATGTTCTCCGCTACAAAAAGGCGGATGCGTGCATGTACACACACACAAAAACACAAGATGCCACCACTTGCAGCTGCATTTCATTTTGTCAGGAAAATTGACTGGCTCTGAACCAAACAGTGTATGTGTGTGTGTGTGTGTGTGTGTCGTTTTGTATGGCTGTCATGGGGTACGTTGATAAGGTCAGCCTTAACAGCAAACAGAGATGGAGAGCTCCAACCACAAACCAGTGGGACCCCGAAAATGACAGTGGATGAGGAAAAGACAAAATGTTCATTCATCCACAGCGTTCCCACCAGCGTATATAACTGTGTGTTTGTGCTCACAGCTGTCAGTGTTTTCAGACACGCCACTGTGTGTATGTACGTGTCTGTGTTTGCCGTATGAATACAGCTCAGTGGCTGGTGTGTGAAGTCACTGACAGCTTCATTATGGCCTGTGCGCACAGGGAGACAGCACCATCCAGGGGAAGGAGAGAAGAGGACAGAGACAGGGGACAGGCCAGGTTTACTGTTGGGCCGGCCCACGTCAGTCCAGCAGTTGGTGGGAGGGAGGGGTGGTGAGGACAGCTGCTGTCTCCTTTAATGAGCCTTCGCTTCTTTCATCAGCTTTCAATTTACGGGGCTGTCCTGCACTCTTGCCACCCCCCATCCACATCCCTGTAAAACACACACACACACACACACAGTTTGAAGCTGTCTTGTTTCTTGCAGGTGATTCCCAAGAGTAGTCTGTTATAGTTAAATTAATTTGCTGTCTTCCTTTAATTAGACCGTCTCACATGGGACAGTGGTGACACAGGGATGAAAAGTGACCATTGGACCTCTTTTATCACAACTTTAACTTAAAATCTAACATGCACATAGACTCAGCAAACAGTAGATATGGTACATTAACACCTGCTTACAGTAGCAACAGAGATTCCAGCTTGTAGAGATCAGTGAAGGACACTAAACCTGGAAGAAAGTTTAGTCAGATAATGCAATTTGCTACATACACCCAGTCATTAGATCAGTGGTTCCCAGTCTTTTTCATTAACGTACCCCTGTTCTATCACTGAGTAAACTGACGACCTCTGACTTTGTAACATATTTTAATGACATTTCATATTATATTAGATGCATAAAACTTACTCTGAGATTTTTTTATGTTAAATTTAGTGTAGTTAAGTTTAGTTTATTTGATTTATACGAGGACAGTGTGCAATGACATTAATCCTGTACAAGAAATAAAACCATGGTTGCACCAGATTTAGCTAAACGCTGATTTCCATCTGTAGTCCCACACACAACATGTAGAAACAATAAATAAAAATAAGACTCAAGGTGCAATGCAGACTACAGTAAATCCATGCGCCTAGCATAATAGAAACAGTTTTTGAAACATGGTTAAACCCACTAAACATTGTCTCTTTACCCATTGCCAGTAGACCAGAGCTGTGTACAAAGCTCTGCAGCAGACAAATATGCCTTTCTGTGCATGTTGGTGTTTCTTTTCTGGTGTGTCACGTTCAACATCACGGACAAGCCGGAAAACAGGTTAGTAAACAACAGAAAGCAACATGGAGGCCAGTGAAAACATTATGGTGGTTAGTCCTTGTTGTTTATCTCTTATACAGTCTCTCTTTCCAGCTCGGTGCTAAATTTGGAACAATGTTTGAGCGCTGCTTGGACGGAGATGTATGGTATTTTGCGGCTGTGTGTCATTGCATCTCACCTGTAAAAACTCTTCAAATTAGCGCATTTACCCAGTGTTGAATTTTCATCACTGCCATTTGGAGCCAGAGCTGATAACTACCATGACGGTGACAATACCAATTATAACCTTTCCCATTACAAACAGAAGCCAGATGTCAGCAGGTGTTAGTGTTTTTTTGTGCAGTAGAAAAGGGGCTTTAGTTTTCTTCACAGAAATGGATGAGATCTCTTTACCCCTTAAAATCATCGAGGCCTCACAACCCCCGAGAAGCTTTGGTGACCCTGAGAAGGGGTGGGGACCCCCAGGTTGGAAACCAGCTAATGAGGTGCACCTATTTGAAACTAATGCAGCCTAACAGCTTTGCAGTAAATCCTGCCTTCATGAAGGTTGTACAATTCGACTTTTGTTGAAAAGTGAGGGTGTTGATTCAGCTTCATTGATACCTTAGACTTTAAAGTTCATCTCAGTAAAACTTCTCTAGAATATTTTTAACAAAAAAGTGCAGTCTCTCTGTCCCATTTGGCATATGAATAATTTTGTACAACTGTGACAACCAAATAAGAGTGTATAAGAGGGCAGAATGGACGATCGTCATTGATGGGAACGTTACCAGCATCATTAGGAGACACCACTGAACAAAACTTAATTTCTTTTCTGACAAAACACCAGACTTATTTTTTTCCTAGGCATCTTTGAAACCCACTGCAGATTAAGAAATTATTGATATGGACTAAGAACCACTCAATTGCACCCTAGTGTCTTGCATCAAGAATGCCTAAAAAGAGAGAATAAAAAAAAAATGGGATAACTTTGAAATCAGCACCCCCACATGTAAAACAATGATGAAATAGTGTGGTGGTAATTTATAACAATGAACTCTCCTTTCCTTTTCCCTATCCTAGCTCTGCCCAGGTGTGTTACATTGCCCAACAAGGTGCACTTGGCCACGGAAGGAGGTGCTCAAGGGCTCCTGTGCCAGGAGGAGGAGAGAGGCCTCTGCCGTTGGGCATGCTGATCTTGCTACCTCTCAGCCTGGGATTTTATCGTCTTGTTTGCATGTCTTATATTAATAAATCCCGAGGATCTGATTGTTTCGGATGTGTCCTCTGTGGTTCGTTTGGGTCAGTGGTGGAATGTTATTCACCCCATAGGTGATCAGCACCCAATCAACTACAGTAAAAATCAACCTTTATCAGCATTGTAGACCTACATCTCACTGTGCTGCACTTACCAGTCCTATGATGTCTATACTCCCTCTACTGGGCTGTTAAAACAATGCATGACTGTTACACTGATTTTAGTTGCCTTTCAACACCCAGATAAAGAAACATGCTGACCAAATTCAATAAGGACTAAATATTCAATGGAATTTAAGTCTGTCTTTAAAAATAACAATTTATTCATCAATTAACAGCTCATAAGTATTCAAATATTTTTTCTAAAAAAAAACAAAAACAAAAAACAAAAAACCTCTCTACAACTCAAACTCATCCCTTGCTAACCTTATTACAAATTTAATGCAGATAAAAATAAATATTATTTAAGCATTCACCATTATAAATGTAGGTTTACAATAACTTTTTTAAAATAATATTTTTTTCAAGTACACACTAAATTAAATAACCTTGGTGTTGCTTTAAGAGAAAACTAAAGCAAACTATTAAAACAACAAATGTCTGAGGGGAATAATCCAGTTATCAACAGGGTAAAACGATGCATTTCACTCTGGGAGTTAACCAAGAAAGCAAGAGCTCCATAGAGTGTCATCAACACATTGATCAAGCACAACTGCTGTGCGTCAGGTTGCAATGAGCAGGGTGGGGAGTTCTGAACAGCTCTGAGTCTCTGTCCGAGCACTCCAAGAAGGGGATGGGGCTTTCTTGCACTGAAGTGTCCACACTCAGTCCCAAGCCAGATGAAGAAGAGCTGAAGTGGGAGGAAAAGAGATGGAGGGGTCAGTTCAGCATTAGACACTGAAAGCTCTTCTTTAAACCAGTTTGCTCATGCTCATACCTTTCACAGTCAGAGTCACAGGAGGCCTTGTCCTCCAATCTGCTGATGTAGCCGCTGCTGGAGCGCTGTATGGCTTCAGCCACAGTGTACCTGGACTTGCCATGAGCACACTTTTCTATCTTTGTGATGCTGAGGTCTGACTGGAGGAACAAATGGAGTCGACTGTCCGATAACAGTAAAGGTGTCTGAAGAACACTAGATGAAGGAGGATATTAATAGCACAATGTCAACCAGTGAATGTGGACATTTGCAAATAGTTAAGAAAATAAGTGTGAAGCAAGGTCACCATCAATCTTAACAGCGCTCTTGCTTTTAGCAGATTGATTTTTAACAGCCTTTGGGGTGTAAAACGGCACCACTAGGTGGCAATACTATATTAGATCGCTGCCATTGCTTTAACTGCACAGCAACTCACCTTTCTAAAAACTGCTGGAGGCCCCTCATCCTCTGCAAGACCTGCTCTGTGTTCTTTGGACTGAAGAAAGGGTTCCAGGGCGGCAACTTGGGTAGGTCCCTGAGCAGAGAGCAACGATGCACTTAGAGAAAACTTACGCATGCTCAATTCAAGTCAATGAATCTGAGGTACGAGCTTGTGAACATACATGATTAGAGCATTCTGTCCCAGACAACGACGCAGCCAAACAAACTCTCGGTAACGCCGCCTGACACAGGAAGTCTTCTTTCGAAAGCACATGCTGTTAGTCTGCAAAAAGAGACAGCAATTCAATAATTATCACATAAGCTGCGAGTGAAAATTACCCAGAAATTTTTCTCCCAAGCAGTACTTACATATAAACAAATCTCGTAGTCGACGTGTGTGTGCCAGGGGTCAGCTTTGAGAATTCTTGGATCCTGAACACAAATGCTGACAAACTCCTAAAAAAATCAAAACAAAGCGTTTCATTACATGAGAAGTGTTATAAAGACACATGCATTTTAAATGAAACACATCCAAATATGTTTCAGAAAGTTCCCACTGGGCCTCAGTTTTGGCATGCTATCAAAATGTTAAGTTGCATAACAAATACAAGACAAACAGGAAGAGACAGCATGAAGGAGAATGCTTGACCACTTACATTTTTTGAGAGATTGTCCAGCATACTCTCCATACTGGGTTCAAAAACCTGCCAGAGACAGAAATAATTTGATTATGTCACATTGAAATTGATGTGTTCCAATTTATTTCAGCACAGACACACTACTGACTGTTGCAATTCATGTGATGAAGAGTCAATTTAAAAAAACAAAAACAAAAGGTCATTGCAGTTCATCTGTTATGTTAAGTTTTCATTGAGACAGTAGAAACAGTTGTAAACACAGTCCGGCAGCCAACGTCCATTGTTTCCAACCCTAGATCTGTTTTGTAGAACACAGGCCTGGCTGACGATTAATAGACCTACTTAAGCGACTCAAAAGTGCAATTATTTGGAGCTAATGTAGCTCACAGGGACAAAGGTCAAGAGGGGAGGATTTAGCTTGAGAGAGGGAAATCTTAAATTTAATATGCACTCACAAAACACACACACCACAGCTGGGAACGATGAGAAAACCTTTTCGGAAACACAACAGGCAGAAATCTATTCACTAATCAACCATCATGAAAGTTTACAATAAGACGCATCATTTCAAGCAAAGCAAAACTGCCGAAACACCATTTTCTTCTAAGACATGTGGCTGCGTGGATGTTCAAATGTGACTTGCAACTTTTCCGTATGATTCTGCAACAGTGCTCCATCCTGACAAGCATATCTAAAGGCTCCAACAACTGCAGGATCCTCTGCACCTTGACACTTTGATGAGACACATACTGTGTGTTTACACTGAGTCCAAGCAGAGCAAATCAATAAGTAATGTTTGACAACAAAGTCCTGAGTTGACCTCAAAAAGCTACTGAACCAAACCCCACAATTATCGGCAATTATGAACTGGTCTGATTGGATACACCCTGTAATATGATGCCTTACAGATGGCTGATTATGACAATTTATTGCCTGTGGTAACAGTGCTATACAAGGGCATAGGTTTCCTCTCACAGTGTGGGGTGATATGTATGTAATGGAGGTTTGGGAATCCTCCGCCAGGATATTTTCTGCATCAGTTTATGGTGTAAATGTCTTAAATATTGTTCAAGACCTCTGCTCCTTTCATGTTTCTACTGGAGTAGACGAACACACATGTTCTGATTAATGAGGGGGACCCGTCTTCTGTGTTAGTCCCCCAAAATCTGTGCAATTATTAACCAGGTCTGAGGCTTAAAAAGGAAAAAAAAAAATCACTGCTTCTTGAGGCAATAAATAATTCCACACAATCTTCTCAGGCCATATGGGTCAATGGAGTTTCAGCCACTGTGAGTTGCATAATATGATCACGTTACTTTGGGCTGCAAGTTTGACAATAAATAACAAGTTAGGACTGGAAAAGTCATCTGTCAATCTTTCCCTGCTGAAACAAGGCAGAACTCAGGCAGGCTGCGTAGTCTGATAACCTGAAGAGGTACTCTCATTTTAAGATACTTGTATCAGTGACTGATTTTATTTAAAGTACTATAAGTAAATGGACAATGAGTAGCTATTAAACCATTTTAAATTGTCTTGTTTAAATTGCAAAACTTAAAAAAAAAAAAAAAAGGAGATTGTAGTTGACTTTAGATTGTGGTAATCGAGTTTCTTCTGCCTTTGAGAGAAAAACAGACTCTGCACATGCTTCAGTAAACGTCTGCAACAAAACAGCAAAACATTTCTCTTACTTCTAATTTGATCCTAGCGTTCCGTCTCCACTTCCCGAGGAGTAATCCGGTGTTTGTGAACCAACAGGAGCAGCTCAGGTTTGGTTTGGCTCGAGGCTCAGCACCGCACGGACTGAACTACTGCTAATACTGAGTGCAAACTGTTAACCACTCAGTGTGACCTCTGCCTCAATGCTTGCTCGCGCCTTTTCAGTGCCTTACAGGTCATATCTTCATAAAATAATCACAAAATAAAACGTCGTAAAATAAATAAATGTGAATTGTTTGACAAGAATTTTTCCCTTTTTGAGATAAGTGTGTTGGTCGCGTCCTCAATGAGCACCTGCCCCTCACCCGTCCTCTCTGTGGGGATCAGTTTAAATGGTATCACCTGGTGGGAGGAGGCGACCTCATGGTGATGTAGTGCAAAGTGGGTGGGTGAATGATGGCCTCAGAAAATACCTGGACCGGAGTTAGGATAATAAATTCACCATCAATAGGCTACCACTAATGTAATTATCAAAGATATTGTAGTTTTTAAAGCTTTAAAAAATATGCCACAGCCAAACCTATTATTACAAATATATAAAATTAGCATTGAAATCAGTCCATTTCTTCTTGTAGGTGGAATTTATTTGCTTTCCAGGCTATGCCATCTACTAAAAGACCATTATCCAAGACTTTAAACATTAATCAGCTGTTTCCACATGCTGTAATTTTCAAAACTCTTTCTGTAAACTTTACAAACAGGTGGCCAAATAAAGCATTCATTGCACCGTTCTCTCAGGAAACACATGCTCTCAATAAGCCCTTTTCACAGAAGGCCTTTTGACATGTCACAGTAGGAAGAGTTCAGGTGTATATAATAAAACAACAATGGCTGACTCCTTTAATGGTACAAAAAAATGATGGAACCTCAGAAAGAGCAACTGAGGAGGGATCCCTCTCCCAGGATGGATAGACATGTGGTAGATGTCATGTGTACAGAAAGATAATCCATATGACAAAATGTTACATAGAATGTGAACATACCGTAAAACTTCAATTAATAGCCCAGGCTTTTATTTGCTTAAATCACTGAAATCAACAGGCCTATATTTGGGACAGGCTTTTAATTCCTCTCAAACAAAAATGTTGCTCAGCAAAACTTGGGAAATACATTTAAATTGTTTAATCAGTATGACTCTGACTTGTTTAAAAATTAGGCTACAGATTATAAATCAATTATGAATCATTCATTTGATCTCGCTCCGACAGACAGCACATCAGAGAGGGTGTGAGTTATGGCACCGACACAACACCACTTCATCCTGTTAAAACAATTCTCACAGCTTGGATTTGTTTATATGAAAAAGCCTTTTGATTCTTTTGATCTGAGGACCCTTACAGACTAAAGTAATATGAATAATTTACAGGGTAATCAAGGAATGGAAACGTAATTTGAGGTGGCCAACAACACCGTGTTATACATCCAAAAGACCTACTGTAAAAAAATAAAAATAAAATAAAAAAAATTAACTGCTTGGCAACTAGACCAGGTGTCTAATTGAGTCAACTATTTATTTGTCAGAATGTGTTGCCACACCAGGGTAGTAAAAGGAACAAGGCGTTTAATTGGGACTAGGCTTTTAATTGAAGTTTACACAATGTCAAATTTGCAAGACATTAAAAAGGAAGAGGAAGACAACAACAAAGACAAGTAATCTCAGACTCTGTGCCACCCTCATCATGCACTCATACCTGTGAGGACTATGAGAGACGCTGGACAGCTAGTGCAACCCAGCCTGAACCGTTACATGGTTACATCCATTGTCCATACTTTCAGAAGACAAAACAGTTGTTTGCCTCGTTGTTACTATGATACATGTCATGAGGTACCGCTGTCTGTGTAGTTTTTACCACAGTGATGGATACCCACAGGGCATTTCTGAGGGCAACCATCCACTGGTCTGAACGCTGATGCTGAGTAACCTGCACATTTGCTGTAATTGGAATTAAAGTGTCTGGAAATTGGGTATTTCACTGTGCATGGACTCTTCCTTATGTGTTTTGTCAGTGTGACATTGCAAAGGTCAGCAGCATATAGTAGAATTCCCTCACTGTTTTCCCAGCACTGTTTGAAATTTCTCTCACCAGGCTGTTCCTGAAAGGACTGTCTGGATAGTCAGTGCTGTGATTTTACAAAGCTCCACATTAGTTCTCTGAAAACCTATTCTAGACATGTTGTAGTGTTTTGAACTGATCCCTCTAGTGTGTCACGGACAGTGCGTGTTTTCCAAGGGCAGTGTTTGATTTAGATGTTAGATTGCATGGTTTTGAATAGAAAGTTTGGTTTTGATATTGAAGTTTGTGAAGATACTTGAGTAGTTATGCACTTTTGATTAGAGTTTGGGGAAATAAATCATAATTTCAAGAGATGTGCGTCAGCAATCCAGAAAAAACTGTGATAACAAGTTGTGCAGAGAAATTATATTTATGTTATCTCAGAACAAAGAGAAATGTCTTTACTCAGTGGTGTAAGGTAGTTGCCACAGGCTCCAGTGACAGGGACCTTAGTGCACACCAGTTACTAGTTATAAGGCGCACACACATACCACAGGCAATTGTTAATAATCTAATATAGGGAGCTCTGCTACTTCTACCACTTGCTTGTTTCTTGCTTGTCCTTTCTTACAGCTGCTTTTATGTTTAAAAGGCACATCCACTTGCTGGACTATTGTATCGTCTTGTCACATGATCAAATAGAGACTTGACACTAGGCAAAATCAACATACATCATACCCAACAAGCAAATGTTAAACATTAAGCAATTTAAAAGTATGCAATTCCCCTAGAGAAAATGAGATAACTGCAACACAACATAGTACAGCAGCACCAGGCCGTAGGGGGTCAGGATTTCAGGGGTGTCCTCACCGCATTACAGTTCATTTAAACCAACATGAAGGATTTTTACAGTTTAACTCTCAATTCAGCAAGTGTCTCTTAAGTTGCCAAAGCATCAGATATAACATACAAACACTGCTTGCAATTACAGTCTACATTTAGGAGTTCAATTAAAAAGTTCTTTCCAAAGTTCTCAGAGGTATATTCCAGGTGGGGGAGTGGAGTGGAGGTGAGCACAAAAAATGGGTTGTGACCTGTACTCTTCCACCTCAGCTATAGGTATTGCTTGGAGGGTATGGTCTGCATATTTGCATATAAAGGTCCTTTTATCTTTGGTTCAGCAAACAAAAGGTGTCTCAGTGGCTGCTTTCCACCTTCAACTGGTTGTGATCAGTCACAGGAGGATGGCTTTCTTTTGAAGTATGTAAATATTCTAATTGTCAGGTTGTGGCTAATAAGCAAATGCAGAACTGGCTCCATGACCTGGACTTAAGTCAGTCATCATGTGCTGTACACACAGAACAACAGATAATATTCAGGCAATACAGGGAGGGATGTCCACACACAGTCTCTTTCTTCATCCATGTTGATTAGTGTGTACAGTAGTGTGTTGTATGGCATGACCTGAGGAGATTACCATAACAATGATGACACTCAAGCACTGATTACAGGTTTGATTTAATCAGAATATTCCAGATGTAATATGAATCATGTCCCATTTGTTTAAACTCGTCTCCCATTTCCTTTAACAATATGTTTACATGGACATTTTTGTTCCTCCATCTTAGACTCATAATTTTTTTCTAGTAGGATCCTTATCAACATTTTTGGCACTAAACATTATAGGATAACAAACAAGTTAATTAAGAATCATTTTCAGTACCATTTGTCACTTTGGCTGTTCAGGGATGAGGAATGTTTCTACAGAAAGCCCAAACCCTTGTGTGTTGCCTTGGAGACGTCATGTACACTAATGCACACAGGTCCAAAGTCCATCTCCCGTGCCCTAATGCCAGTCATAAGACTGGTCTCCACACTGCTGCAGACGCAGCCATGCCATCTGGCGACGTTGCTCAAAGACACCCATCACTGCTGATTTCAGCTGTTTGTCAGAGGAGGTGCTGACTGAGCTTTAATGGTATTAAAGGGTGTCACTGCAGACTGGCAGGGGTGGATGTGATTTACTCAGGTGAAAGTAGCAATGGCACAATAGAAAAAAATACTGTTATTTTTTTTTAAACTAAACCAATGCATCACACTGACCTCCTAATTTTCTTGATGTACAAATGAACTGGTAATTAAATACTAAATTAGTTTAAAGTCTCTTAAAGTAAAAAAGCTGAAACACTGTTGCCTCAAATCTGTGCTTAAGTACTGTACATGTGTAAAATCAGTTTGTTACTGAGTCCATTTGCACATGTGGGTGGTCTGTTTGAATGTTAACAGTCGATTAAACTGCATTATTAGGGGTTATCAGCCCATTGGCCGCCTGTCTTTATTGTTATGTGATGGTGTTGGAAGTAGGGTGATGTTAAAGTAGTATAAAGAGTGAGAAGCTCTGTGTAGGGACACGGGGTGATGAGGGGTCAAACAAACACAGGACAAGACGCAGGAGACCAGGGTTTGTGTGCCGTGTCAAACCAGAGGTCACCGTGAGTTATTTTAAGTTGTTTTACAGTATGTCGCTTTTAACAGGTAACATATTTTATGCCAAATCATTATGTATTTTTTAAAAATCCTAACCACATACAATTGCTCCAAATGCCAACGAGCATATATTGGGCTGATAACGTCATTCTCAACCTACTAGTTTGCATCGCAGGCCCTGCTAACCTGTATCTATGAGGCTGATAACCACTTTAAACAGTCATTTTATCGAGTGATAACATTTAAAATGGGTGATAGACAAGGAGTGAGAGTGCATATCTGAGCACAACTGTCCTCTTGTACAGATAGATAGAAGGCACTGTTTGAAGTTGTTTTACTTTACCGAAATCCAAAACCACATCAATTGTGTAGTGTGAATGATGTTTTGTTTTGTTGCTATGTAACTTTGTAGATCCCAGGAAGGATAGCTGCTGCAATGCAAAGCTAATAGAGATCTTTATAAACAAACAATCTACATGTACAGCAGACCTTGTTTCAGTGTTAATAAGCTTATAGGGTATGTTCTCTTGTCTACAGTATTTATACTTTGTCTGGGCTATTAAGTTCACGCCAGTGAGGAACATGACTCAGCTCTTCCAAGAGTGGCGTGGTATTATGAAACATCTTACACCCTTTGACCTGTAGTCAGCAACAACAGACAAGAAAATAAAAACAGTCACAGTTAGAGGTTAAACAATGCTGTCATGTCTGTGGTCAAACACAACCAATTTTGGGATTTTGTCATCATTTAGTTTCATTACATTAACTGGCACCAAAGTAAATTTGGGTCTACACATCTGAACATGTACATGGACCATTATACAGTGCATGAATAAACCCAAACTACAGCAGAGACACAAACAGTAAACCTTAAAAACAAAAACCCAGCTGTAAGAAATGTGCGCACTAATTTGTCAACATTTCCATTTTAATTCAAGTTGTAAAATTCTAGATGAATATTCACAGTAAAATATGCATATTATTATGCTTTTCCCATTAACACGTTTCCATGGAAGCATAAAAACAAGTAGTGGAATTTGGTCACATAAAACCTTTATTAGAACTTCAAATAATATTTACAGACAGAGTATACAAAATTCACTTTCAGAGCACAACATTAGCACTACTGTGGGAAAATAACAAAAAAACATCATCTTACATGAAATTTAGATGGTGACACAAGTGGTGGCTGACACGGTAACAGACCAGAGTAGCCATTCAGAATTTAAAAACTTGAACCAGGTATGAATATGGGCGGTTGCGGGGTTTATCAAAGAATATGCTTTCTAAACTGAAGTCACATTAATTTTTTTATGATAACGGAAGACTTATTTCATCATACACCACACCACCACCTGCTCTCTCACAATCAGTTCAGCTAATACGTACAACAACATAGCTCTCCTTGACAGCCAATGATTTGCAAGGGCTGAAACATCGTCAAAAATAACTACGATAGCTAAAACTAAAAAGCCAAGCCCGAGGAGAAAATTCAGTCCTGAGGAAAAAGGTTTAAGTGGAACAAGGAACTGCAGGGGACCAGAGGACAGCACTACTGTGCCTCATCCTCTGGACAGGAATGCCATGTCAGTCTCTCCTCATAGAAGGAAATGACCACTTGAGGGCAGCGAGTGTTGGCCTCACGGGCTGGGACTAAATCTGCTTCATCCGAGTCTTTCCTAAAGAAAAGGACAAAGAGGGAGAAAAACATTACAGCAACTGTGGACCTCTGTTTATGACAAATCCATTATTTTTCACCTCAGATTAAAATTTATTTGAACTACGGCGAAGTTCTGTAACAGCAGCAGTATCTGGCTGAATGTAAAGCTTACATATCTCTGAGGGACATAAACAAAGCCGGAGCATCATCACAAGCAATAATGGATTTACTGATGAGAATTTCAGAGCCACTTCACACTTGAATGTGTTTTTTTTAAGCCGTTAACTACAAGATGTGACTGTACTGTAATGAAAGACATAAATGCTGGTGTTAGTATTGACATTGCTTCACAAATTTACAACAAAAATCTGCATTTCATAGGTTGAAAACAACCCAACACACCAACTACAGCTTAAAGTCAGACTTAGACTTGCTTTATTGTCATTCAACAAATACACCATCGGTGCACATATTAAACGAGATTTCGTTACTTAGGCTCCTGAGTAGACGCATAAATTATAGCCCTTTTATTCTGCCTCACCCTTCTTTATAAAAACCACTGAATGGAGAGACAAGGTTGTTTTGCTTTCAAGCATGCAACAAAGGTAGTAACAGTACCAACAACTGTGTAAAAGTGACAGCTGGCAGAACAGGACCATGGACGGGACGGGTGTGATTGTTAAACGACATGTTTAATGTGTGACCCACTACCAGAGGATTGCACAGCAGCTAGCAGAAATTAGCAGATCACTCAAAGAAGAAATACAGCAGCCAAAAATGTCTGTAAACTGGGGAGACAGCGAAGTCCAGGAGCTCTTTACCTTTCTGCCATGTAAGTCCACTGTTATTGTTTAGGAAGTGCTGTTGACCTGTGTATGTTACACTTGAGGCCGCCGCTGTTGTTACACGCCATGCCCCTTTTCCTTCCGGGAGGCCAGAATGCCATTTTAAAATCACCCACTGGCACGATGCTTCCATTATTTTGTGCAAAAAAGCAAAGCTGGCGTAACGGAAGGATAAAGGGATAAAGAGTTGACTAGTTGGGACCTTTGTATGTCAATGACCTCTAATGAAGTTATTAAATAACTTTAATAATAATAAAATACAGTGGGTGGGGTTGGGCTCAGACCTGGGAGTTGAAATTTAAATGTTTATAGTGCCAAAAAAGGATTACAGTTTGAGCTATGTGCACATAAAGCGGACTATTTCCTACTATACTCACCATTTCATCAAGAACATCAACTCCCCGCTGCTGTCCGTTGCGCCAATTATCCGTTCTGGGTCAAGGTTCCTAGCAAAGCCACGTGGTTTCTCTGCCTATAACAGTTGTGACAACAATTGCTTTAACACTTTTTGGACTGTCTAAACAAGATAAGGTTAACATGTGACATCTAATAATTTACATCTTTCTGAATTTTGACAAACTAAATTTCATTGGTGTCATCTCTGAAGCCAAATGTGGCATGTGAAATTGTTGGGGAACTCACCACATCTTTCTTCTTGGCTTCTGTTTCCGGCTCGTCTGTCGATGCCTTCCTCTTAACAGGGGCAGGCTTCTCCTTAACATTCTTCTGTGCTTCCAAAAATGCTGAAATCAGCTCTGGACAATCCAGGTTCTCCTCTGGCTCCCATGTATTGTCAGCCCTAAATTTGCAGGAAGAGTCACCATTTGCATCTCACACAGACTTCCATACAGATGCAAACAACACAGTTAACTAGTTCCTATGCAGAACAGCAGCTTATTCATGCAACCAAAATTACTGTGGACAAAAGCATAGCACAACCCCATACCAGGGAAGCACTTCCAGCTCAGCAGGGGGCAGGTGTCCCAGGCAACTCACTCTGTAAATCCTTTCCACTTCAGGAAGAATTCTACTTTCCCATTCACAAGACGTTGGTCGAGTACTTTTTCCACCACAAATTCCTCAGGCTCCTCCTGTGTGTCCGCTGTGTCCTTCTTACCCTTGGTATTCTGCTTCTTGCCCATGTTCTGCACTAAAAACAAAAAGGGGTGCGAGAGCTCAAACTGTTTACGGGTTCTTGTGTGCTATCCCAACAGTTTGCATGGATGAGCATGAAGCCATTGCTCTTAAAGTTATCCACATAAAGTTGAAGGGGAGAAAGTGGGACCAACACGGCCCCAATCAGCCACAGATGAAGAGGTTGTAAACCCACTCCGTGTATTAACTGATGTTGGTATGACTAATAAGTATCTAGAAACGTGCAACGCGTGCACACTAGCATTTTAATGATGCTAAGTTGCACCGAGGTAACGTTAGCTAAGAGTTGTGCAAACTCATATTTTAAGATAGCATTATGTCTTGATTTGGCTAAGTTTATGTAAGTTAGCCTTCGCCCCGGCTGTAGCTGATGATAATACAGGCCTAGACTAGACTTAATTGTGCCACCTGCAATACAACGTTGACAAAGATGCGTTGTGCGAAGAAACAACTTTAGTTGGTGATGTTACATAAGCATTTTCAATAAGCAAAGTACGGTTAGCGCCAGGCTCGTCTCGATACAAACGCTCAAGGCCCGAGGACGCACATCATCCTGGAGTAGACGCTCCTACTTTTAGCTAGCTGTCAGCTTACATAAACTTAGCTCTGTCCAAACATTACACGATACTGTAAGATACGTGAGCATACACAGACAATGTACTCACGACAGCAGGTTTAAATGGCAAAGTTAGCTAGCTCATATTGTTGGGGCAACGTAACGTTACGGTTCACTTTCTCCGCAAACTACCTGCTACAGGAGTTACAAAAGTAAGCTAACGTTAGCTTGCAAAAGCTAATCAATGAAATGTACGTGAAGCGTTGCACTGTGAAGCGTTTAAGATAAATTATTCCTGCATACGCACCTTAAAAGACCAGGAAAGGCTTCACTGATGTCCTCTTACCACGCGGTCTGCCTACGCTTTGTCTCTGCTCTGCAGCTGCAACACTGCAGGGTAGGCGCCAAAAGCTCGTCGTATGTCTCTACGGGAGCCTGGAAGGGAAACGCGCTTCGCTCTTTATCCCTGCGCCTCGTGATCGACTGGGCGCTGCCTCCGCTCCGTCCTCCAATAGCTGGAGTAAACGGAAGTTCATCAAGGGCCTTAGGTCTTAAATTACTTAAGTAATCAGACTATATATTATTTTATAATATCCCCGTAAGAATGACTTTAATATCTGTCATCATAAAATATAATTTATCATGTGGATATCCTGCCATCAGTCCTGTTTATTCACAGAGGGGCAGCAATGCTCCTAAAACAATGACACAAGAATGAGACAGGCTGTTTGTCAGTTTTCTTTTTTTCATTTAAATCAGAAAAACAATGTCTGCTAAAGCATTTCAAACTCCCTAGGCATAATCATACTATCAACAGTCACCATGCATTCAAAAACATTTGCAACCAGCAACAAAGAAAAGCAATGTGAAATGTATACAAACAAACAAAAGTAAACTCTTGGTCAAACCAGAAAATTAAATACAAATTTGTGAGGATTTAGGTTAAAAAAAAAAAAAAAACTTAATGAGTCACACTATTAACTTTTTCATGCACATTTCTCCATTTAAATCACTCACTTAGCCCACTGTATAGAGGTGTGCCCATGAATAGGATAATCTTGTCTTAACACTTAACTTCAACTCTCAGATAATCTCGAATATATATAAAAAAAAGCAACATCCAAACAACATTCAATCATATTAAATAGAGTTGGTGATTGTATTTTTATTATTTATTTATTTATTTATTTCAGAAACTGGATGGTTTAGGTCCTTTCAGGGCCAAATTTTCACAATGAAGAATTTGTGGTTAGTGAGTGCATTTAAGTCGCCCTAAAAAGGGGAAGGGTTTTTTTCTCCACTTTTTTTTATTTAACCAAAATCTATACTAAGGCGTGAGGTAGAATATAATCTTGCCAAAATACTCAAGTAACTGAAATGAAAGGATGAAGCAAAATTGTGCTTGAAAACAAATCAGCTAATTCAAAACATAAAATGGTAGCCCCTTAAAAACATTGTGTGCATTTGTGGAACGTGTGCACACACAGTAACCAAAACACTTCTCCAATGCAAATTAAGGCCTTTTCAGTTTAATCATTGGTATATTGTATGTCATTCAGACATAAGGAAATCCTTTTTTTTTTTTTAACATCTCAGTACAAATTTCTACTGAACAGTACATGCCCTCAGATATCTGAATCAAACCTGTAAACTTTAGATAGGTTATGTCCCATAATTCTCACCACTTTGAGATAAACTTGCCGTTATGAAGAAAAGATACTGTCCTCGACAGTCTCATGTTGCATGTAAGGATTTCAGACACCTCAGAAACTTTAATAAATACAATCTTTACCCTCCTCCTTATACTGAGAAAGTATACACAGAGAGGCAACAAGAAAACAAACAAACGAACAGAATCCTCCTCCGAGATCTCTTTCCAGCAAGTGTCACACTGCTGGCCATGCTGACTAAAGACATGCCTGGTTGTCCATGTTTTTGCTTGTAAAAACAGAAAGACTCAATTACTTTAATGTTAACAGGCACAAAGAGAGACCGGCTGCTTCGCCAGCAGCTTAGCTGATCCCTTGAACTGCTGTGGGTGCCTTGTCCAACTCCATAAGCAAAACAAAATGTCCAGTGTGTAAGCTACATTTCCCTCATGAGAAATTTTATTTACAGAGATTTTTTTTTATTTATTTCTTTTCTTTTTTGCAGCTTTTGCCGATTTAGGCTCCCAACAGCGGTGAATCCACACACACTTTTACAAAAGAGGAGATCCCAAAACCAGAGTCAGGCAAGTAAGTTCAGAAATATCCAAAAACCTAAAAGCTCAAGTCTCAGCTGGCAATACTGCATTATTGCTTTTTCTCCTTCTTTCTCTTGTCTGTTTTGTTGCCTGTTGATGTGGAGACAGCAGGCCGTCTTACACGCTGAACCACAACCCTCCCATTAGCCCCGCACTGCAGGGTGAATCTTTCTGGGTTCAGGGGCCGTCCTGTATCATCCCTCAGCCGGGCCAGGACATCTCTGGTCAGCTGCCTTATCTGCTGGCCAACAGCACCCATTGTCTTGGCTGTAAGCTGTTTCTCCCTCAGTAGTCTATCTCTCTGAGCATGCAGCCTCTCCACTTCCTCCTGCAGACCCATGATAGCATCTAGTTTGCGCTTCCGGCAGTTTTGCGCTGCCAGTTTGTTCTTCCCCCGCCTGCGAATGTCCCTCAGGAGGGTCACCTGTTCCGGGGAGAAGCCGTGACTGTCGAGGACCTCGAGGAACTCCTCCACAGGCATGTTGACGATCTGCAGGACAGAGAACGGGATGCACATGGCACGGGCACGGAGCTCATCACGACTCAGCTCCCTGTCTTCAAACTTTGGCCCATCATCATCATCATCATCGCTGAGAGGCTCCTCTTTGATACCTTTGTGAGGAAGCGTCACTGATGGCTGGTTGAAGGAAGCAGGAGATGAGTAGCTGTGGTCATGCCACACACTCTCACTCAGATCAATAGGTGACCACACAGAGCTGTAGTCTATGATGCCTTTTGAGGGGACTGAATCCGCCTCACTGCTGTAGCCCGTAGCTCCACACTCATCCTCACAGTATGAACTGGATGACGACGACATCTCGGATGAGTCTGAATGAGTGAGGAAGTTATAATAGTATTAGCATGTATAACACACAATTTCTTGGCTTCACAAACCATGGCAATAAAGACTTAAAGGGTAGGTTCAATATATTCCAGCCTGGACCCTGTCTTCCCATATTCTTGTGTCGAAGTGACTAATGGGAACAATAATTTTTGAAACTGGTCCAGTACTGAGTGAGACTGCAGCATCTGGCAGGAATAAATAAGGCTGCAATGTAACCACTCAGTGCACGTGCATTCAATCAGTGAATGTACGTCCTCTTTAAGTGCATGTTTTTTCCATTGACAGATTATTATTCTATGTGCCTGACAACTTATGGAAGCCATTTCTACAGAGGTCGACCTTTTTGTTTAACGTAAAACAGCCCCAAAATTGTCATTGCCATTGCCAAACCTACCAGACTCCATTTTAATCAACAGTTACTTTAGCATGTATAAAGCTGGCATATATTTACATCTAACTGGGTGCATTAAAAGTTTATTTCAACCAAAGCAGAATTGGTGAATGTTGGATAGAGGAACCAAGATGATTTTTTGAGTTTTATTTTGTTTCTGTTAACTTTGAAAAAAGTGTTGTTGTTTTTTTACAATAATAAAATGACTGTTTACTTAAATGGAGTCTAACAGATTTGCCGATATTGATTTCAGGCTGTTGCCGTGTTAAAAAACAGGATCTTAGTCTTAAACAAAAAGATCTGTCTCTGTGTGGATCCTCTCCATAAGTTGTGAGTCACTTAAAATAATAATCTGAATGTGACAGTGACACAAAGAAGACCTTTTAGTGGATGCAACTGACAGTGCCAACATGCCCAGAGTAGTTAGACGACAGCCTGTTTTACTGCTGCTGGCTACAGCATTCCCCTCAATACTGGAACAAAAAAAATTTTGCTACCATTTGTCACCTTGACATAAAAACATGAGAAAATAGGATCCAGGTTGAAAAATACAAGTCTTACCCTTTAATCTACAATTATTTGCAGAGATTTGAACAAACCTGGGGAGACTGGACCTCCAGAGCTGCTCTCCAAGGAGAGACCAGAGTCCGAGTCCAAGTCCCCGAGGACCTGTGGGTCTATGCTCTCCAGAGAACCCATCAGTTGGGTGTCCAAGCCTTCCAAACCAAGCTGATTGATCTGGTCAAACACTGCCTCATCTAGACAGCCACTCAGCGCACTATGTGATGACACATCTCCAGTTAAATTACATACTGAAGCAAAGGGGAGGGCAGCCAGGCCCACTGCCATCCCTGGTGATGCGTTTGAGTGTAAGGAGCCTGTGGATTCCAGTCGGAAGAGGGGTCTTTGTTGTTGGGTGACCGGCCTGGGCTCAATTCTTTCAGACACTGCATCAAACACTCCAGCACTGGTTACCATAGCATCGTGCAGACTGACATCCTGGCTGATGGCGCTGGTGATGTCTGTGTTGAGGTCTGGCAGACGCTCAGTGACAAGGGAGTCCAAGTCCTAAACATGAAACATACATTTGTGTTGAATTTTTGAAAAACTTAACAATACATAGATCATCACAGGACGCTAAAGCTCTGCATACACTGTAACACTGTGATGATTCATAGATTTTGCATTACTGTGTGCATATCGATACTAAGCTTCATGAAAAATTCAGGTGTCTAATGAACGTGAGACTTACGTCAAGGTCAGTAACAGACAGAGAGAGTAAACTGCTCCAGTGCTGGTCAATATCAATGGCAAGAGGAAGATGGCGTGCTGGATCAGACAGTGCAGTGATGCCTTCAAGCAGACTCTGAAATAGGCAGAAATAAGAAACATACAATACAGCACTGACAGAGGAAGTGGAGCGGTTTTGTTTTGCTTTTGGTTTGTTTTTTTTGTCAGTCAGTGTGCCGTGAACTTCTGGGGACGATTCGGTCCCCAGATGTAGATGCACAGTGAGCCCTCCTCATTTTCATGCTGCTCTCTGGTACAGACAGCTGCGGGGGCCAAACCCAGGGTGAGTCTAGAGGAAGAGAGACTTTGCCCGCTCAGGCTCCAAATTAATGCTGTTTTCTGCCACATTTCCAATCCGTCATTAGCGTAGTTAGCACACAATAGTTCACAGGGCTAACTTGGCTTGCTGACTGTATTACATGAACATTACTGTCACCCTGCACATCCCACCTAACCCCATTCAAACTCTCATGTGTTCATATTGAACAGCCAAATCCAATTTGACTGACATACTTCTGAGGCAGATACAGCTGTATTGTTGATTTACAGTATTTCTACCAGTTTATAATTGTATCACATTATATGCTTAAATGTGACATAAAAATACAAGAGAAAACCGTTAAAATGCTTAATGGCACCTTTCTCTTGAAAAAGCTAGCTGTATACAGTAGTGGGAAAAGGAACTGAAACATGAAAGACTCCCCGTGAGACATACAGTAATTATTGTACTTAACCGTCCCTAATCTTACACAGTGTTACAAAACAGCACAGTCATCAGAACACTGATTTGAGTAATGAAGTCATGGGAGAACGTGAATTTCTGGTTTATAAAAAGACACCACGTCATTTTCACCACTGTCACGTGCTTGTAAATCTTATGTAAGCATGACAAGCGTATTGTGACACACAGATAAATCCTGTAATGTGTACTCCTAAAAGAAAAACAAGTACAGCTACATATCAGTTAACCATAAAGCATTTATAACAGTATACATTTACCAATAAAGGCAACTTAGAACAACCAAGATCAAACCTCTTGTTCCAGTGAGGAACTGTGAGCCAGCTGAGTAAGTGGGACAGGTTCTTCCTCCTCTTTAACTGTGGCATCCTCCTCCTGGTAGGGCATAGACAGGCAGATGGAGAGAGATATAATTGGGGATAAAAAGAGTCAAAGGATTCAGGGTAGAAGAGAGGGAGAAAAGAAAAACGGTCAATTTGTTTGCTGACATCCAAAGGCATGACATTTCTGGTTTGGTGATTGCAGATATTAGATATTAGATACAGCTTAGAAAATGAAAGCTGTTGTGAAAGAGAGAAGGTTTGCAACTGCAGAGGGAGCAGAGACTGACTGAACAGACTATATTCAACTCTAACTACTTTCATCATCCTGTTAACTGAGGTCTGGGCATGTGTGAGCTGGTGTATTTGTGTATGAAAGTGGGGCTTAGATTTTTTTAATATGCTAACAGTAAGGCTAATTATTGTCAGAGACGGCTAAGTATAGTTTAAAAAATTAAAGTACCGCTACCAATACCAGTAGAGTACTTCATTTTACACATTGTTTTCTACTTTATTCAATATTTATCAGTAAAATGCCACCATCCTTTTACGTTTTGGTGACATCTCGGCACGCTCAACCACCAGCTCTGTTAAATAGAGGGTGCTTGACTTCACCACTACAGGGACTGTATGGGTTGTAACTGCTGCAGTAGTGGGCCAATCACATGTTGCAAAAAACATTTGCAGTGTTTGGCTGCAAGCAAAACCTTACGAATAGTCTTTTTTTCCCTAGATCTGGGTACAAAAAGAACCAAGTGCAGGAATCCTTTGACTGCTTGGTAGTGGGTTATTTCAGGTGATACCTTAAAGATATTGATCCCCTTTAACAAGCCTGAGACCTAACCCTGTTAAGATGCTGTCAGACACTCCTGATATACCAAGTAAGGCCTTTAATGTAGGTCACAAGCTGTCTGCCACAGACACAACATGCTCGACAAAGCCACACACAAACAAAAAATTATTTTCAATGCCCAACTGATAACAGAGGATGGATTCACTCATTCCAAAAACAGAAAGGCTGCCGAGTCAGTTTGTACATTAATGCTAGAGGCAAAAATATGACAGCCTATAAACTGCAGCAGCCCTGGTCTGCCTAGGCTCTGTCTGAGCTTGTCAAATTCTACTAGAGTAGCTTTTCTGCATCAAATGACTGAGTGCATGTAGATAGTTATTGATTTTTACTTTCATATCACTGCTGTAGTCTTCTCCTTTAAAGACACAGTATTTCCAAAAACTACAAAATCCTACCCTACAAGCGGTTTAGCTTTGACTTATTTCACAAAAGAGCTGGTAAGGAATAAAAGATGTGTCAACATCACATTATCCATGTGAATAAGAACCCTGGGAGGGATCAGTGATCCAAGTATGGACCACCGCTTTTGTGTAAGCAAACAGGGTGCGGGTCTAAGCCTCATTTCTCCACCTCTCAGGGCCCACAGCTGGCGGCTGAGTCTGAAGAAACGCGATATAGTTACACAATTGGCGGCATCAACTGCCCTCAGGACATAACATGCACCAAGCAGCTGTTTCTAGCCTGAGCTAGAAAAACTGGATCACTGGGAGAGTTGAATAGAAAGCACTGGGTGTGATTACAGTCTTGAAAATATAATCGCGGTCACAAATTACAGATGGCACTTGACAACAAGGAATGTCAAACAACACAATTTCAGTTGGTTATCATTGTCACTACTTCAATGCTTTTAGTGAGTAAACCTCTTGACAAATAGTAGTTTTGCAGCTGTGTGGTCCCATAATACATTGGTCTTATTTATTGTGATGTTTATTCTACTGTCCTGGTTATTCAGACAGGGCTTTGTGTGACAACTTCCAATGTGAAGGGTGACAGGTGCAGCAGACAGTTAACTGAATTGTTGTGATGATGTACAACTAACTAGACTGTCTTGTTAACTGGTTATATTTAGTCACTTCTTTAACAGAACCAGTTAGGTATTGTTTTAACCCATTCACCAAATTGCCATAATGAGTGTAAGTCATTTAATCTAACCAGACAAGAACTTAACTATTGCAATTTGTGACCCAGGACTGGTAGTAAATGTACATATCAAGTTTTGCCAACAGGTTATCATATTGGCTTGTCTTGTTTCCTGCACCAGGACATGTTACATAATAAATTCCTTGTTGGATGGACTCACAGCATTGTTTAGCATGGATTAGAGTTGCTAGTTAGCTTGTGATAGCATTAGCTGTTCCGTTAGCTTTGTGGAAGTTTTAACTCTAGTTCACCATCTCAGTCAATTACTTTGGGTAGACAGCCAACTGTCCTGGTCATGTAAGTTAGCTTAGTTGGCAGCAGTCTTTTTAATTTTGTGCTACATTTCACACACACACTTGCCTCTTTGAGAAACCCACTGGCTCCAGCTCTACAAGGCCCATGTCCGCGATCAGTGGTTGTTTGGCACAACTCTTGGCCACTGTCAGACAGGTGTTGATTGTCATGTCTTGCTTCGTCCCCGTTGCTTTCTAGCACCGTGTTGGTGTCATTGTTGCTGCTGGTTGAAGGCCCACAGTCAGCACTGTCAGTAGCAGACACTTGGTGCACCAGCCATGCGTTCAACTGTGTGGGGAACCGCGGTGATCCGAGGTTCCTCACTTCGTCAAGTAGCCGGCGACTTGCAAAGAAATAGTCCAATTCGGGACATTTTGGGTGCACACTGTATCCGTCAAGAGTGTCTCTCAAATTATGAAAGGGTGTCTGGGTGTAGGCTGAGCTAGGACCCAAGTTAATCTCTATCAGAGGCGTATAGTAGCCGCTTAAGTAGCTGTCGATATCCACCCGAACTCCAATCAAACTGAGTAAGATCGTTAACTGAATCAGGCCTTCTGTGAAGTATTTTTTCGCGATTTGCATTTTCTAAATACTTTCAAATCTGCAGATAATTGCGAAATAGTGGCCCAACGGTTCCTCTTTCCCGTATGGACAAAGGGAAAAGCCTAACAAAAGAGCACGCCTTCCCCTGTCAGACAAAGAGGTCCGCCTGTACCGGCGAAATCGTTAGATAGCAATGCTAGCTGTTAGCAGTTAGCTATCAGCTTTAATAACCGGCTAATTGGAACCTATTGGCGCAAACATAGCGGGAATGTTGCTCTTCAGTCCTTTGCAGCGAAGAGGATAATCGTCGGTGACCGCTAACTACCGAAACCTTCCTGGCGTTAACAGTTAAACAGAAAGTGAAACATCTGAAAGCTAAATGCTGTCACAGTAGTGTGCTACTACTAGGAAACTTCGTTTCAGAATTTGCATGGCTCAAGCTGATTGGACGCAAGCGCTTGCCGCAACAGATTGTGATTGGACAATAGTAATGTCACTTGTCGATTTGACCAATGAGAGCAGGGGTAGATTATTAACTGTCTCCAGCCCTCACCCATTTAAAACCACATACATCATTTACAGAGATAATAGCAGTGACCAAACTGATATTACTCCAGAAATACAAATCAAATATATTTATTTGTCGTTGTAAATAATTGAATTCATCAGTTCATTGATCATAAAGGGATTTCTCAGGAGTTGGAACTGGTTAAGCTGCAGTTCCGGGACATTTGTGCTACTAACCTGCATTTGTGCCATGCTTGGCCTGCTGGTAAGTGGCTGAACTACAGTTTGAACTTGTTCAACTTTACATAACTACCCTAACAAAGGGGAAGGCCAACGGCGGAATCCTGAGGTCTACAAAACACCTTGCCCACTGTGCATCTACAACAGATGAGGTCATACTTACCCATGATCATTAGTGAAAACTAAGTCCTCACTCCAGTAGGCTCCTGTAGGCCATTTTAATGGCAGCTTGCCTACTTTCCAGATTACATTTTCATTAAAAACATGCCAGTTTATGAAATGAATTATTGTCTACCCAACACTATATGAAATACCTAAAACAGCTCCACCTCTACGTACACCGCACCAGCAATAATAATTCAACTACATATGTATTAACCTCCCGAGACCATGTGTCCTCATATGAGTATGTTATGCTTAATTCCGCTTAATTTAGACCTGTTGTCCTCGTTTGTGGGCAATTTTTTTCTCATTGTACAGCCGATTTCTACACAGTGGACAAGGTGCAAAAGCTGATCAGATTTAAGGGTTGAAACTTGTTTATTTGTGCTAAAAAAAAACACCTGTAATTTGATATGGCAACACATTTGACCAATTTTAGCAACAGTAACAAGTTAAAATATTGTAATTAGCATTTCACACAGGCCAGTTAGGTGTGACAGACTGTTACTACAGACAAAAGGGACATTCGTAGACTGGAGTAGGAAGCAGAGAAAATATAATACAGGGTTACAAATGAACAAATTGTTGTGCAATTTTGCACAGCTATGTCCGGCCTTGAAATGAACCGTTTCTGAACAGTTTTAGACTTCAACAGTGACACCTAATCTGCAGAGTTACAACAAATTAAACAAATGTTGCATTGTTTGTAATTTTGGTTTTGCACAACACTGCTCAGATATGGAAAGTTTTATAATTTTTTACACACTTGCAACTAATAAAAATAAACCCACTGTCTCCATATGGGGACATCTTTTTGTCCAAGAACTACTTCCTGTTCAAAGACAATGCTTAGTTTTTCATACTTACCAGGTCTTCCCAATCCCAAATAGCTCAGAGAAATTAAAAATGCGTACCAAACAAAAGCTGGGGCCTCAGGGGGTTATTACTATAACAATCTGAAATGTTGTAGCAGAGCACATTTACACTGTGGAATTGGTACTTTTGCTGAGGACAAAGATAAAATACTTCAAATAACACCAGCACTGTTCATGGTAATAGGCTTAGAAATAAGAAAGAGGCTATTTTTACATTATAAAAGTTTAATCTTGAGGTATACTTGTGCATTGGCTTCTTAGATAGAACTCACTATTAAATTGAGCACAATATTATCACAAAAATACATGTTATGTAATTTGAATTAAAATATTAGTCTCAGATCAATATGGTACAATTCAGACTGATGATGTTGTTGATGTAATGAGGTCAGATTATATCCTTGGCCTTGAAGTAACTGTTTGGATGTTTCAAGGTCTGTCATGTCCGTTATTTTATAGTCAAGCATGTTGTTGATTTAATTGGAATCATATTGTTATAGTTATGGTTTTGAATACACTTTAGCCTGTTCATATACAATGACCCCATACTGTTCATATTGCTCATGCTGTACATGCTGAAACAAGATTAAGTTGCACATGAGGTTGGCCACTCCAGCTGAGTTAGACTGATAACCTACATGTACTGTCCATAGGCTCCTGCACAGATAACCGTCACTGCAACAGGGACACAAACTGATCCTAAAGTAAAATAAGGAACGGAAAGCCTTATATGATATATCTGTTAGTTTCCTGTTTGTTTATTTAAACTTTACAATCAGAAGTCATAGAGGAACCACATGCACAAAACAAATGATAAGGGTTACACAGCATCATTGTTTTGGAGGCACTCAGTCTGTCCTCCAAGTTCTTGGGCATAAACTAGTTTGCTTTAATCAAGGCAATATCAAAAGGGGTAATTTTGCCACATCTTTATACACTCAGACATCCAGGGTCTGTTTGTCCAGAATAACACTTGATCTGTTACTATGCAAGGCATATTCAAACGTGTTTAGTCTATGCCGTGTGATTAGGGAAATCAGATAAACAAAAGACAGAATTAGACACAGACACTAGTTGTTCATTTAAAAAACATTTATTGTGGAGGAAAATGGTGAATACATGAATTGCACTGTATATCCAGTGATGGAAGAAACATTTATATCCTTCACTTAAATAAAACTTAAAAACTTAGAGTCTTCTATTCAAAAATTAACTCAAGTGAAAGTACAGAAAAATGCACAAGCAGAAGTAGGCTTATTCTGACTCATATGCCACACTGCTACGTACACTAACCTGATATGGGCTCTAATATATGCATATTTATACTAGCCTACTGTTCATACTGGATATGTCTGACCGATACTGTACTCATATTTGTACCAGCACTATTCATATTGTAATCTTATCTACAGTGTATGTACTGTATTTATATCATTTCTTCAGCTGTTTATTCTGTATGTAATGTCTTACTTACTTTTACCTGCACTGTGAAAATTGCCTACTGTAACTGTTGTCTCAGTACTTGTACTTTGTGCAATGACAACAAAGTTTAATCTAATCTAATGTAATAAAATAACAATATTAAAGGGAAGTACAAGCACCCACAAACTGTAGGTGAACACACTACCTCCCATACTGTGTATATTATGCCGTGAGCTATGATTGGACAAATCCAATTTTGCTTTTTTGTATGTTTCATGCTGACAGAAATAGTCAGCAGACACAGGACTGGCTACAGGCTCCAAATCACCGGGCAGAACTTTGCTGAGGGCCGAGACACAGTCAGTGTCAGTGATCCGGATCATTTGCGACCCCTGCTGGCGAATAATGGTAACAACAATGGATATCTGTTTGTGGATCGCTCTTACACCCTATTCAAAAGAAATCAAGAGAATAAAAATTTGGCTTTGTAAACTTGTAAATATATTTAAATATATAAGCTCTATTATTATATTTTTTATATACATTATATATTTTATATTTAACAGCCTCGCGAGTTAAAATACTAAATAAAACAATAATACACGGAGTTTTGTTTTGTTTTTGCATAGACTGCATTTTATCCAATGCATATTTAATTTGAGATATTTTTCTTATTTCTTTACCTGACGTGACGCCTATGGCAGAATCGCACGCAGGCTATAAAAGGAAACAAAAATCCACCAAGACGTTAAAATGAGAAGACTTCACCCGGTTAATGCAATGTGAGAATAACCTGTTGAAGTAAAAACACACACACACACACACACACACTTCCTCTGAGTCTTTATACTGTACGGACCTACTTGCCTCTGAGGCCAGTGCAGTTTTTCTGTGCAATGTAAATCCACAATACTCCTTTTTGGAAATAGTCTGCAGGCTTTTATATGTCACTGCATCAAAAGGAAGTCTATAAAATAGTTTGAAATTACAGGAACAATAATGAGCAATGCAGCACAACACAAGTTCAACACACATTGCCTGTGTCAGCTTGGCAGTCCGTCTCAGCAGCAGACAGCCGAGCCCTCCTACAGAGTGAGCACAGGTCTAGTAGGGCTTATCTGACTTTGGGCTGAATCGTTTAGGATGCAGCTGCAACACTGTCACACACCAACCACAGTAATGTAATATTCACACAATGCCCAACTGTCCACTGAGACATAGTGTAGTCCATCACTGGCTGCAATGTTGTGTAAGAGCGTCCTAAGCTGCACAGGAGTCTCGCAAAGCTACAACAAACCCCCCAATTGAAAACAAGTGCGGTCCGCCTCATGCCAGCTTCACACATTGGCTCGGTAGCCCGACAAATCCAGCCTAAACGCTCCAGATCGCGTCGCTTAAAAAAAAAAAAAATCTGTGAAGAGTAATCTGCTCCGACTGATCTGAGGCCAGCGTGCAGCCACTTGATTAATCCACAAGTATTTTCATAACGATGTGAAACACATTTAAATCAACTTTGTGAAGTTCTGACAGATTTATTGGGGGAGAGCTCTTAAATCATCGCCACATACTCCTCTGAGGACGAGCCTGATTGGTGGAACGGTACATGATGGGAGGCCACTGCGCATGCGCTCGTGTTTGGGTCCCGCAAAGGCTCACGGGAAACCTGAGGGAACTCGAGGTGACTTCCATGGGACTATTTTGTCTTTATTATTTATCATTATCGGGAAATACAACTTGAAGTCGCGTTGAAAGTCCTCACACAGTGGTCTAGAGCCAATTTTAGGACTTTAATGAGTTTTAAAATGACTGCTTAATATCATGTTTTACTTAGGCTATTTAATTTATTTATTGAATTATTAGTCAATCAGACTTTTGGGGCAGAGCAGTACATAATTACAATCTCCATGAAAAGTGGACGAGAGATACTAATTTTGAGCATAAACCCAGGTAGTCTACCTTATTCAATAATCCACTTAGTGTTTGTCAGTTGCCAGGTAAATTAAATGATAAAATTAGCAAAGTAAAACAGTTAAATATCATACATGTAGTCCTATTTGATTAGTTAATTTTGCAGGACATATATTACATTTGAAATAACACACGTGATAATTTGAAGATTTTATTTTTCTGATGACAAAAAAAAAAAAAAAAGAATGATGGCGTTAAAAAAGTAATAAGATAAAAAAAACTTTATATCCAGTTAGGTGTCAATAGTCAAAACAAATGTGACTTTTTAAATTTACGTTAGAATATATTTTTTCCCTCCTTAATTAAATTAGAAAATCAAATAAAACATTTAAAAATATTTTTTCATGGACAATATTATAATTTCCTACCCAAATTATTTTAACAATAATTGTTATTTTGATCAAAAATGTTAAGTGCCACATATATACTCATGTCTAACTGTGTGGTCAATGAATAGGTGCTTTACCATCATATTAAAGGTTTGCTATAATTGCCTTAAAATGTAATTATCTATAGATATATATATATAAAAAATATAGGCTACTAAAATTTAAATTTAAAAATATTTTGGTAATTGTAGTTATTTGATTTTGTTATTTATTTTATCATTTTTATAATTATTATTTTTATTTTATTTTTCAACTTGCAGCTGTGTGAGTGTGCGTGTGTGTGTGTGTGTGTGTGTGTATGAGTGTGTGTGTGTCTGCCAGGGCACAGCCAGCGGAGCTCTGTCCTCCAGAGAGCAAAACAACAGACTGGCCGCTCTCTGCCTCCAGACCCCGTCGCTGCTTGATTGACACCCGCGCTTAGCCAATCAAACGAACGAACCAGAATCCGGACCTCCTATTGGAAGCTCCAGCAGCCAATCACAGAGCGTAAATCACCATAAAACCTTCTGATAGCAACTCTGGCAGGCTCTGTGGCGCCCCGCAGCGGAGACACATGGAAGTAATTTTACATCAGGCTCGCTCTCTGCAAATTGAGTTGTAATAGTGAAAAATGCATCGCTGTTACAGTGTTTCTGCTTTATTCCAGCAGCAGTTACACATCTCCTATTGGCAATGATGCAGAGCTGCTGTTTTTTTATTTCCACACTCCACATGTAACATACAATAATACCTGACTTTTATCCCCATTTTAATTCTCTAACGTGATAATATTTTGCAAAGCAACTGTTGTGACCAAAAAAAAGCGCTAGTAGAGTAATGGCCACAAGGAGGCGCCACCATCCCAGTTTTGTGGATTTTAAAGCCTTACCTCTCCCCTTACAACTGGAACCTGTGCTCACTAATTGAAATGTTGCAGCTCCACAGGGCTCTTTGCTGTTTAACTGACTGGAGACATAATTATGATCAGTAATGTCTCGCTCAATATTTAAAAATATCAAGGCTGCCATAACTACGCACAATTTTAGAGCTCTTCCTCCCTCCTTCCCTTTCTCTCACCATCTCTGGAGTCCAGGGGCCGAGGGGCCCAGCAGTGGGGCGAGGCGCTGACAGTTTTTTAAACATTTTTTTTCCAGCATGAGAAGCAGTCATGGATTTGATGTCAGAGACTGAGATGGCCGCCTTGATAAAGTCGGTCTGGCTCGCTGAGATTGGCAGCCTTCTCCTCGGAAAAGAAAACAGAAAGGCCCTGCATAAACAGAGGAAAATGGCCCCGGCCGAGCAGAAAAACAGATCCTGTATGATGTGACCTGGTAACTTTGGAACGGTATCAGCTCAGACGTGTATGTGCACGCCATCATGTGCGGCACTGCAGAGATGTTGAAATGATACTTATGTGTAACTTTGAGGAAGAAGACGGAGGGACTTTGTGCGTATTATGCATGTGCAGACACACAGGATATGTGTTCTCTGCCTTTCTCTGCGCTTGAAGGAAACCTCCCTGTGCCCGCTCTGTTCCTGTAGCTATTGTGTCTGCTTCACTAATGGACTCCCCTCACCCTGTCTCCCTTTCCTCCCTCTTTCTTCCCCTCCTTTTTCTCCCATATCATATCCATGTATTCCCCGGGGGGCTGATTAAAAGGCTTTCTAGCTGGGGTGAGGGGAGAAGAGAGGAGAGAGAAGAGGAGAAGAGAGGGGGATGGCAGTGGAGAAGAGTGGTCCTTATTACCCCATATGTCTGGACAGGAGAGGGTGGAGTAGAGGTCCTCTTCCAGTTAATCAATAGAGATACCGTCCCTCTGTGCTCTCCATGTCTCTCTGCCTCTCTCTCTTCCACTGTCTCCTCTTCCCTCCACCCTCAGACTCTCCCATTAGAGATAATGTGTCTGGTATTGACACTGCACGGTCTGGGTACTATGACAGAAATACAGTTGTGCTCTGTGAGGCCGAGTTCCACGTCAAAACTCTGTGGTCAACGAAACGACCTGACTCATCGACCTGCTGTTTAACCAGGTTGATTGTGTGCTACATCCTTTCACTGTTGGCCATTCGCTGTGAGATTTACCTCTGAATCAGTGCCATTGATTTCAAAAGCAATTCTGTTTCAATATCCTTGGTAAAATTAATGCTAAACTCAAAAGATTTAAAGTGTATAGAACTTGCTACAACATTTAGTATTGAGGATAAATCATGGGAAAATGAATATAAAGGCATTACAATTGATCACACTGGCACTTTTTCTCAGCAAGGTACCCACGATTTTCCAGTATCTTCCAGGAAACTGATGTGTGTAAACCCTTTTATCCCATTAGTCATTGATTTTCACTGTCACAAATGGACTTTTTCCATATTGATATCATCGCTGTTTGGTTGAGACATGACATGTCGTTTCGAAGGTAATGTCTCTCAGTTGTTTTTTAATTTTGATTTGATAAATTGTGGATCCACAAAACACACTGCATGTGATAAAGTAAGAACACTCGTTTCAACATGGTACCAACATAAAGTGACACAGCAGAATCAAAGGGCGTATGTTTCATTTCGACACTGGGGGGGACACACATGAAATGGCGGGGTTCTGGGGGTCCTCCGCCCAAAATATTTGGGCATCAAACACCTAATTTTTATGCACCAATTTGTGCCTTATCTGCAATAATTTATGAAGGAAATCTGTTTAATTTTGTCAAAAGTCCTCTGCTTCTTTCATGTTTTTATTGGGGGGAAACAAATGCACATATTCTTAATATTGAGGGGTATGTGTACCCTGTACCACCCCCTCTTCCCCCCAAATATACACCTATGGTAGAAACTTAAAAGAAATTGTTTGTTGAAACTTAACTAAATCGTCAGTTTGGGCCATTGATGGCATTGCAGGAGTAATTTGCTTCAGGTAATGGAGGGAAACGTGCAGGATGCTGTAACTGAACATGTAAAGTTGCATTGTAACTTTATCATGGAACTTGTTATGCAGGTAACATAATTTCTAAATGCAAACTTGCATATGAAAATGATGTTTAGGGGAAACAATTAGCCTGCAAGAGGAGACTGATGGGAACAGACCGTTGTTGACGAAAACAGGGGTGCCCCCTGGCTGGGCGAGGGTGCCACCATGCAGGGCCGCAGGGCTTCAGACGCATAGACTTCTGAGAGATGCCTGAGGTAGCAGTGGGGAGAACGACCTCTGACCTCCCTGACTCGGTAACCCCTGGGGTCACAGAGGGAGGGGCCGGCGCTACAGGGGATAGGCTGTAATTGATGCAGGGAGGGAGGAGGGAAGCCTGCGGGGGCTGCTGGAAGCAGAGAGGGCAGGAGGGATGGAAGGGAAACCTGAGGCCCCAGAGAGAGGCAGGAGTGGGAGAGCTGATGAGGGCTCTGGTCTGTGTCCGCGGGTCTGTAGTGCTGCTCGGGGTCCCATGGGAGGTAGAGTGGGTGAGATGACAGTAGATCAGAGCCTTGACTTTCTGAACCAAAGACAAATCTTATTAGCTGAACTGACTGGTTAAAAGGAAAGAAAATCTAAATCTTGTATGATTCAAAAATAACATATTCTGTCTTTTAAATGCAGCAGCTCAAATTTCCTTGCTGGCATATGCAATTAAAAGTCTTTTAACTGCTAACTGGCACGGTTGAGCACAGTATTTCAGATGAACATATCTCTTATTTTGGATAATTTTAGGCATCTTTTCAAGTATTTAAGTCTAAAAACATTTGAAAAGACTAAATAACCCGAGGGCTTTCCACTTCGCCACATTCTCTGGTAATCACTAACGTACAGCTGCGCTCTCAAAGGCCTCTTTCCTGGACTGTGAACACTGAGCCAAACAAGTATTTGCTGTTATGATAATACCGATTTATCCATATACAGACATGCAGTTAAATCTGTCTCCCCTTTTGAATGAGTTGTCAAAGAATTGAACTAGTTTTTGGCAGAAAGTCACAGTTGCTCTTTCTTCAGTGGAAGGTCAAAGAGCACACTGAATTACTGGGGTCTGGGGAGGAGGGGTGGATGAGGGAGGCAATAGCTGACAGATGTTTACAGAGGCCTGACCATAAGAAGGGAGAGGGATTTTGTGTGTGTGTGTGTGTGCGCGCTTGGGGTATATACCTCAACACCAGTGCTACCACCAAAAAATCCCAGTCCACTCCATCTCTAATGTAAGAGACATGGTGGTGAATGCTCCTCTTTGCTGTGGCACAAACACTGGGCTCTCCTGTCAGCATCTTTGGCCGCTACCTTGTCCAGATGGCCTGGGTCTGTCTCACCAGGGGCTCAGGCCCAGTGGGGTCCTGTGTAGGCCCCCTATACCATCCATCCCATCGATTTCTACCCGCCTCAGTGTGGACCAGTTCCTTGACTGCCTCTCTTTCACAGCCACGGGA
Organism: Epinephelus fuscoguttatus; assembly: GCF_011397635.1. Lineage (NCBI taxonomy): Eukaryota > Metazoa > Chordata > Actinopteri > Perciformes > Serranidae > Epinephelus > Epinephelus fuscoguttatus. Next base: position 27,756,668 of record NC_064768.1, read on the forward strand.
TTCCTCAGTGCTCCGTGTTCGAGCAGGCTGCTCTCAAGTTACCGGCAACCCGGCACAGATCGTGTCAAAGCTGTTATTTTAGAGTGCTGGGCAAGGAGAGGGAAAATGTGTACGATGTTTGTGAGGGAGAGAGATTCAGAGTTTCCTGTCCACATCATAGCACTCTTGAGGATTCTAGTCCTGTCACGGCGTCGAACATAAACATGTCGTCCCAAAGCTATAAACACATGGTCAGAAAAAAATTGTTTGGAGACATATTGGTGAAGATCAGTGTGGCTGATCCAGTCTGTGCTTTGAGCTGCCGGTCATCCTTAAAAATTGTGAAGGAATTCATAATTCCAACATGCCTCTGGGCATTTCTAACTCCCATTTAGTCCATCTTTTTTATTCTTTACTTGGGATGACACTTTTTCCTTTGACAGACTGTTTGGAATTTCGAAGGGAAAGTTTGGAATACAGTGAGTTAATTTTAGTGTTGATAAATCACGTAACCTTAAATTGACTGGGACTTGCGCAGAGATTGTGGAGCGGGACTTTGCAGGCACGCATATTAATGATGATGACCCCTTATTTGCCATGCTTGACTAGGAGAAAACAGATGGTGTTATGAGGGAAAAACAATTTGGCTCGCAGAGTGCGTTTCCCACTCCAAGACGACTGGTTCGTTAGGCCACTGAGACAGTATAGTTTGCATGTTGCCAGTCCCCAAAACAAACAAGCAAACAAAACCTCATTGGAAAATATAACCACTCAGGAATCCAGATCTGCCTAATACAGGGCTTTCATTACTATTTTGTGTCGTGCATTCAAACCTGATTTAATTTCTTCTCCCAGAGATGGTAAAGTAGGACCCCACAGTATGTGTTGTTAAATGAAATGAAGTGGAAAGAGCGAACCACTTCAAAAGAAAGTGGTGAAACCTATGATGAAAATGAAACAAAATTAAAATATACACCTGGAAATGATTCAACAAGTTTTAGAAGCAGGCAATCCAGAGTATTTGTCCTGCCTGTGCTGCTTCAGTATAGTCCTTGCAAACCAATTTGAACGGGAAATACATCTGATAAATAGAGACAAAACTTCAAAGGTATTCGTCTGCAGTTGTTACATGATCAGCTGCAAAAGCACACCCCTTCTCTCTTGTTTAAAGCAACTGATCCCCATAGCTAATACCCATGATGGAGCCCTCCCTGTGTCTCTTTGGCCTCCATGAGTGACACCATTGTTGCAGGGGGAGGAGGTGTGTGTGTGTGTGTACTGGGGACACGGTGCTGGTTTCACACGGCTGTGACTGGTGGAGTGTAACGCTGATGAAGACTTCATCCAATCTGCTGTGTTCATGATGGGCGAGCAGACAGAGTGACCCCTATCCTCCCCCGAACTTCTAAACCCCAAAGCACTATCTCTTTTTTCTTATCTCCTCTTCTCCTCTCTCAATTCCCTCCCCTTATGCTACAATCCAGTCATGCCACATTTCCACTGCAACAGCACAGCTCTAGTCTTTTTTGTTTTTCCATTAGCAAGAGTCGTGGATAGCACCTCATGCCTGGTACTTTTTTTTGTTGCCACCACGGTCAAGGTTCCAAGCGAGTTTAGCCGATACTTGATGTTGGAGTTGAAACACTGCAGACCACTGACTGGTCAGAGAGAATTAAGTGCAACACATGGCATCCTGCACAAACCCACCATTTTTTAAATAGCCAAGCTACCGTCAATAGTGACCTCAATGTTTTTATTCACCCAACCAGGATTTTTTTTTTAAAAAAAAATGACAGCCCACAAAACTACAATTTACTCTAAGCCGCACAATTGAGGTACATTAAAATGAGTCAAAGTTCACTCAGATTTACACGGTTGTGACCACCGGTCTCCAGGGGGAAAGTCCTGTGTTCTGTGACCAGCCACCACCCCAACCGGTCTCCTTATGGACCTCAGGACCGCTTCCTTCCTTACTCCCACCAGCACATTGGTCATGTGATTGGAGCCTTCCAAAATACATTATGTACAAATTACTGGCTCATCACTGTGTGGGACATGTATGAATTTTGTTACATTACTTTTCATTCATGCATGAACAATGCATGAGAACAGCCTGCACTACGACAATCAGCTGAGAATCCCGCCTACACTGAGCAGGTACTTACCGCAGTGGAAAACAAAATGGAAAAAAAAAATTGAGTTTAGTCGAGTCGAGTCAAGCTGAACCATGGCATTGAAATGAGGCAAAGCACAACTTGTGTATCTCTATGCACCAATGTACCCTCATACAATGGTTCATATGATATTTAACAAATTAGAGCCCCAGGAAAGACATATGTAGCCTACTTAACATAGAGTTACATAAGTTAGCTTTAGGCAAGTAAAGGTACATTGGTTAGGTTAGGAAAAGAAATATGTCAGTGACGTACTTTGAAACTAAGTCAAAGTTCACTTGATTTCAAGCAGTTCTGTACACTGTTCCCCTTCGGGAAAGTCCTGTGTTGTTTGACCCATCTACCACCCCAGCCTGCCTGCGTAGGTGGATAATTTTCTTTCTTTACGCCTGTCTGCACATTAGTCACATAATTGCAGACTTCCTGATTACATTGGTTATACACAAATTGCCGACTCATGGTTACGTGGGTTATGTACAAATTGTGGTGCATTACTCTCATGCACTGTGTGTACATATACCTACTGAGAGTAATGCACCACAAATTGCTGACTCATGGTTATGTGGGTTATGTACAAATTGTGGTGCATTACTCTCAGTAGGTATATGTACAAACGGTGCATGAGATCAGCCTTGTATGCGCATGGCTTGCACACAAACCTACCTAGCCTAAAAAACTGCTCACACACCATCATCAGTATCAGTGTCAGTGTCCATTGTTGATCTAACTGCTGTAAGAGAAGCTTTTTTCTCCCTGCTGGGGCTAAACTTCCTGTGTAAACACTGTTGCATGCATACACTGTGTATGCATGAATGCAAACATGTGCACATGCAAACACGGAGCGCCATCTATTCCCTCACCTCACCCGTGCATTAACACCATTTACACCAGCACATAAGCACTACATGGAGTGTATTTCAGCCCTCCTTTGTTTGTGAATGGTAATGGAGGAGCTCCTAAAGGGAGATGGAGGGGGAATAAATGGAGGATTTTCAGCTTGTTAAACGGGGCATTAGAGGGCTTGTGACTGGGAGTTGTAGGCTATAAAACCCAACGGTTTGACTGCACTCATGTTTTAGTGCATTGGCTCATGGGCTGACAGCTTTGCTGTTTGGGTGTCGTTTTGGGCCATGCCTTGGGGCATGCTTTACGCTGCTCATTTGGCACAGGGGCACATTCAGGACCCACCAGAGGCAGATTTAGGGAGAGACAGAGCCCCACATGGAGACTGGCTTTCCTGCGCCAACCTGAGTGATATAAAACAGTGAGCAGAGAGGGACTGTAAAACATATATCTTGCTCTTGCACTTCATTTCTGCCTTGGAGACTGTGTGTCTAACATGGTCTTATGTTTTTTTTTATTTATCTCTGTGTTGTCACAGGATTTGGACTTCTAAACCAGATGTAAAGCTAATTGGGTTAGCGCTAGATATGATTTGCTATCAAGGTTTCTGAGAAACAGGCAGACATGTGTTTGAAATCTGCACATCTGAGTTCTGTACAGATGCAGAGGCATACATATGAGCCTTCGTGCATGCACACACACATTTATTATTTTTTTCCATGAGGCCTGGAGGTAATTTTAGGGGCGCTTAAATGATCTAGGCTGCCATAATGATGTCCGCATGCTGACATACTTTCATATTTTCAGTGAAGTATTCCTTTTGTCTGTTCTCCATACAGCACCAAGCCATCTGGAATAACAACATCACTTTAAGCTGCAGAACCAGGGAGGAAAAACAGATGAGGGGAAGAGAAGGAAAGTGAGGAAGAAGAGAGGAACTGAGAAGTCTGTACAAAAGGCTCCCTGCTCCCTGCATGTATCTGCGGTGGAACATTCCCACTCAGCAGTTCTTACGAGAAATCACTGGTTTTGTCCATGCCGTATTTCATTTTTATAACTCCAAAGGTCACTGCCATAAGAGTACAGATTTACAGTCATCAGCTTGATCTCATTCAGCTGATACACCAAGACATACACTTCGGAGATAATACAAGCGATATAAATAGCAGAATGTTCTTTTGTGAGTCTGTGATCCGAATGAGATGTAGCTGTGAGCAACGGTGTCCGCAGCAACCATTCTGAACCCTCTGAGCATCCATGCAAAGCATTCAGAGAATCTGTGGACTGTCATGGTGTATGAACAGCCTCCTGGCTGCTTTCGCCAATGCACAAAACTGTCAGCAGGCAACACATCACAGACAGAGGCGAGGACATTCAGCAGAGCTGCCTGTTGTCTTCAAAGGATGTCTGCATGCCTGTGTTTGATTGGTGTAAGCTAAACATCAATGGGGTTATATGAAGACAAGAAACATTTTTTCTCTATAATTACCAGTGTAAATAAATAGTTGGCTAAACTATGACCTGCAATAAGTAATGAAAACAAGACAAACAGCTTTTCAAAGAAAACATATTTTTCTAAAAAAAAAAAAAAAAAAAGCAACATCTGATAGAATTTATTTTTTATTTATTTATGTCAAAGATTAATGTCAGCCTCATAAAACTGAGATAAAAAGACTTCCATTCTATTTGGTTGCAATACATAGGCACGTTTAACCTTTTTTATTTATCATCGTTGCTTTACGTAGTCTGCCTATATGTGCTTAATGGTTTTATTTTTTTTTCAGCAACCTTTGAAATGTCGCCTTTTGACCCCAATACAGAAAACCAGAGGCAAGCTGGTGAGAGACAGAGTAATCAGACCTCCAAAGACACAAGCGCGGCGAGAGAGGGATTTCCTCTCTAAGATGATACAGTCATCTGTCATAATAGCTGTCACAATGATATGGTTCAACAGCTCCCATTTCCCCATCTGCTGTGTATGTTTGTGTGTGTGTTCAGTGTGCCTGCAGGAACACACATGTGGGCCTGTCTGTATGTACACAAGCCTGATCTCATGGCAAACACAATAAAGAAAATATACTGGTGTCTTAATTCTAGTGGTGGAAGAAGAACATTATTTTCACCCTTTATTTAAAAAGAATGAAGTAAAGATAATATAAAATAAAGAATATGAGTCTACAGATTAACAGATGATTTGTGAGGGAGATATTTTTTGATCGAGGGACATCTGAGGGGCAGCCTCTCATGGAATCCAGACACTGGTGGAGGTGGTGGATGATGACTCCGAGGCTGCTGACTGCTGTGGCAGATGAGGCTGATGAATCCGTAAAGACTAGGTGGTGATGGGGAGGTAGAGGGCGCACACGATGGCAGCAAGAAAGATCTACGGCAGAGAAGGAACCATATTTAAAATGAGGGGCATTAAAATGATAGGCTGACAGAGAAGGTGTCAAACGCTGTCTCAGCTGGTTCGTTTTTAGCCATCTAAAAAAAAACAACAACAACAAAAAAAAACAGTATTTTTGCCACTTTATCTTGCTGTCAGCTAGTGTATTTTGATTGCAAACTGAATCTGTTATCTCAAAACCACCAGACTCCATTCACAGAAACAGTCATTTTACTTCAGAGAACAAGGGAGTTGCTGATCTACCGCCACCTCAGTTAGCTAGTGTGTGAGGTAAATTGGAGGAAATCTTCTAAATATGGCATCTGCTCAAAACTGATTGTTTTTAGATTGTTAAAATACGTTTTGCTGCAGCCCCCTTCCACAGCAGTACATTGCTTACCTTTTGTGTCAGTAGAGTAGACGCTAGCACAGTACATAGTATAACAAGCACAGCTTAAATAGATAAGTTGGACCACTATATTTACATGTATTTTAAAATTAATCACATACAAGATACAACTCCAGTGAAATGTGATCCCATCAGCTCCTTTAACTTGTGCACTTCCAGATTGTTGCACTACCATGGTTATCCATATAGCAGTGATCCACGACAGGAACAGGACAGCACCTCGTGGTTACAGTCCTTTGCTCTGTCAGATTGCCATATAGAAAAAGAGCCTCCTGGTTGAATGGCGCTGTCCAAGATTTAGACAAGTTTTGGTGAATCAATGGTGTAGTGGTTGGAGCACTCGTCTTCCATGCTGAAGGTCCAGGGTTTTGAATCCTGCTGGGGTCGATGTCAGCAAAAGCATGCAGTCGCAAGAGGTTCCTACCGCTGAATCAAACGGGATCAGATTCCTTAAGGAGGCCTCAGGATAAGATAGTAACTCCAGAATCTGAGCCAAGTCCTCAACGAGGGCATGTCTCAAGCCTGTTGTAGTCAGGAGGTTCCAGACATGAAAAGTGGATTCACAGGATGTTACAGTTTCTGATATGTACAGTATGCCTGTACAATAGGTAGCAGGATGCTAGGCATCTTCTCTATCTCTTTCTTGATGTTTACTGATGTTTACATTTGATAAAAACCCAACCTGGTTAGCCTGCAGAAGTAACAGGAGGAGAGTTCACAGACTGGGTGGTTGATTTTAACATCTCGATGATTGACTGGCAGCCACACACCACCACTGTCCAAAGCCAGCCACAAAAAGTAACACCAATATTTGCAAACTAGAAATAAGAGCATAAATTTAGCCCAAATCTAGCAGAGCTGACAGAGAGGTGACTGAGCTAATTGTAATGGTTTATTATGGTTTTGGGTAGTTGAATCTATAAGAATGCATCATATTTTATAAACGAATTGTATGTTTTGAACATAGAATTTTAATCTCAGTACTAACTTAAAACTATAGCTGTGAAATAATGAAGTAAAAAGTGCATTTCTGTGTCAAAAAGAAATCAAAAACTGGATGTACATTAAGTACAGTACACGAATAAATGTATAAATCAAATGTTTACAGTATGTACGTTAGCTGTGACAATATAACATTAAGATTATCATAACCTTGACTAAACCAACTTTTCATATATGTGAAGTTCTTATTTTTACAGTATATTACAGACAATAACTGTCAGTACCGTCAGACAGTGATTACAATACACAAATTCAATGTGTACATGCATCAATCAGACCCTGAATCCTCCCACGCAGTACAAGTACACCACAGGAGTTCCCATCCTACTGGTTTAAATGCGCTGATGTTCCAACCAAAACGCTGCATTGTGCCACGTGAACCAATAGAGACGGATGGAGTAAATCATGCACGCGAGAGCCAGAAGTGTTTTTCAGTTGACAGTCACTTCATCATTATTCACAAGACGGGCCTTTGTCTGCTTTGTTTTAGTGACCATGTTAAATTAGCTCAAAACAGATGGGTGCTGTCTCGTTGCCAAGCCTTCTCTATGAGAGCTATGTGTGTGTCCTGTGCATGTGTGTATGTGTGTGTGTGTAGGTAAGCGAGACAGGGTTTATTCATGTACTGATCTCCGTCTACGTTTGTGTGCGTGGCTAATTACAGCTAAGACATATGCACAAAACCTGTCTTTCCTCTTTGGCTGTCTAACTGTCCAGCTGTCGTATGTGCAGATGCATGTGTGTGTGAGTGTGTTCTGGTGTGCAGATGTCGTAGGGTTGTTGTCCTGCCAGTAACGAGGGCTTTCTGGGAGCAAAGTGGAGGGGAGGACAGCCAGGGGATTGGCAAGGCCGTGAGGTGCACTCTACAGGGGGTCAAGCGGTGTGTCTCAATGTGCATGTGCGTGCTGTTGGGCTGCAGAGGGTGTTTATGGTATGTTATTTCCATAGTTTGAATTTTCCAAATTTAACATATATGTTCTTTGTCACACAAACGGTTTGTGTATGCGTGTTCCAAACCTGATCTTGGATGATGTCATATGCAGCTGCTGCGTGGCTGACAGACAGTTTCCGCACCACAACATGGGGCCCTATGGTCCGCCTGTCAGGCCGATTGACAGGTGAATGACACCAATGAGAGCCAGCCGTCCCTCCCCCTAGGAGCCAGGCACTGAGTGACAGCCAGTAAGCGGCCAGAAAGAGCGTCTCTGAACCTGAAAGTAATCTCTTTAACTCTCTCTCTTTATTTTTTTTCTTTTTTTTTTTCGGCACTGCTTCTTCGCTCTTTCTCCTTCTTCTTGGCCTCTCCTTCCTCTTCCTCGCCTTGGCTCTTTCTCATCTTCTCAGCCTCTTTTCAAAAAAAGTCACTCTTTCTCTCGTTCTCTGTGGGTATTTTTCTCCTCCACTGAAGGCCTCTGTCTTTTTTCACTGTCTCTCCTCCTCCCCTCTCTTTCTCCCTTTCACTCTGTCTGTCACTGCTCTGTGCTGTTTTCTATCACTGTGTCACTGAGTCTTAAGAAGCAGCTTGACTAGCTCTTAGTTCTGTCTCTCAGTCAAAACTGGGGTGAAAAGTGGTTTAAACTGAGTCAAAATAGGCACAGCGTACTGTGAGAAGGACTTCAGTTTGTGTGTGTTTGTTTAGGAGGAAGTGATCCTTCTGTTACCGCTTATCTTCTGTCCTCACCACCTACACTGTTTCATGAACACACTCCTGAAATACATCATGCTCAATGTAAAGCTGCCCCACCCAAAGTCGGAGGTTTCTTGGCAAACGCAGATTTTACTGGCGCATCAGCTTCTTGGAAACATCACACAGTTAGGTTACTTTGATGCTCAGTTGGCTTTAGGAAATCTTCCAGTGTGTATCTCCACCCCTTACCCTCCGGGCCTCCGCCCTTCACTCCATGCCCCTCTCACCCATCAGACTCACAGTAAGCCCACCCAAGTGCCTTTCAGCCTGGCATTCTGCCCGCGGCCCACACACCCATCTGACCCTATAGCCACAGGCCCATTGCCCCGGCCCCCTTTGCACCCGTTGACCCCTCACCTCTTGACCCACTGTCCCACGCTCCTTCTGGCTCTTTTTGCCACCTCAGCCAACCACCACCCACGCTGGGCCTTCAACCCCTAAAATATACACGAAAAGTTTGGAAAAGTTTGTCTGGTACATGTGGAGTCCATATATGTGTGTGTTTACTTTGTATTTTTGTATATATACATTTGTGTGTGTGTGTGTGTGTGTGTGTGTGTGTGTAAGGAAGGAGGAATGGGTCTCCAGCAGTGTTTAATGAAGTGTGGTGGGATGTCTACCAATAGAGGAAAATCTGCTTCTGTCTCTCTCTCCAGCTTCTCTCTCCTCTTTGCCAACTTCAACTCCCAACCTCTTTATCTCAATATGTTTCTGTCTCATTTGTCCATCACCTCCTTTCAATCCATCTTCATCTGCGTGGCATCTCACTCGCTCAGTCAGTCAATCTCTGCTCCTCGCTTGCGCTGATGGGTCTCCCAGAGAGTCTCTCGCTGTCTGTTTCTGTCCTCTCCTTTGTTGTTTTGCTCGGTGTGCCTTCCCTTTGCCTTGTGAGAAACTCTTAAGGGTCTTTGTTACGAGCTCGAGTCACTTCCATGGTGACCGGCGTTGACTGACAGCTCTTACAGAGGTCTCTTTATCGCAGGGGCCAGGGAAGGCATGAAGGAATGTGTGTGTGTTTGTGCATGTGTATGTAAAATAAGGGGAGTGTGTGTTTGTGGGTGCATTTTTACATCTGAGTATGTACACCACTACATGTGTGAGTGCTTTCTGCTCAGCAGTGTGAGCGTTCATCCTGTCGTGGGTTCATTTTTCTTGTCGAAGGGTTGCCGTGATGTTTATCTCAGTGACACAGACAAATAAACCAGGGCAGAGTCAGTCTGAGCCGGGCAGTCATTGCCGAGCCTTCTACAGTTCTGCAAGTCTGTGTTTGTTTATCCTCATGTTTCCTTTGAACCCCTCCACCCCAAACACAAACTGATATATGTGAACTTATATAACCCGAGAGAAAGAAAGAAACCCAGAAAAGAGTTAAGTGTGACAGAGAGAGGCAGACATGCAGAGAAAGGCTGATTAATTTAAAAAAAAGACACCCAAAACAACCCAAATTCCACCTGATGACCAACTATGGGGTTCATCCAAAGTTGGGTCACCATGGAGCTTTACTAGCAGAGGTTATTTCAGTCCCGCTTCGCTCCCATGCAAAGAGAAAACCCTGCAGGCACTATCTCAGAAATCTGACGAAGTGAAACAGAAGGAAGCTTTTACACGAGTATTTTGTAGTAATTATTTCAATCTTCAAAATGCTCCAAACACTAAAAGACTAGGCTCCGCACTTTATGCACTTTATCTTGGCTGGACTTTTTCTGGAACAGGTCTCATTATTCTCTGTCAGCCGTTAGAGCCAAATATCTGAGGAGTGATTTTAATCAAAACGATAACATCAGTTGCTCTGCGGAATGGAAAACAGAATTGTTGAAATGAAAGGCTATGTTGTAACTACCTTAAGTGGACTGAATGATAACAAGAGGGCAGGACAGGGTGTGGCCAGAGGGTGACCTTTTGACTGACAGGAGCCCCGCGGTTTGACGGACAAACGCGATGGACCTGTGGAGCTCAAGAATGTCAGCTTGACTTTAAACTGAAGACCTGTTTCATTTTCCACATTTCTCCATGTCTGTGCAATGTCTAATGTGTGTCCGTATAACGCGTATCAATCCAAGTCAAACATCAACACCCTGGCAGTCCGAAACTCAAAGCCATACAATAACACAACCCAACGGCATTCTATAGCACCCAGTGAGAGGGCTTGAACTACTGCAAAAACATTAAACATATAAGGAAACCCTAGAAAATACATGGGCATGGCATTTGATATTTTTAAGAACGTTACTCTCGAAATGATCTGGAAGTGGGAATGAAAGCAGTTCTTTGCCTCCACTGACTTGAAGCTTGCAAACCACATTACCAAAATACCCAACTGTCGAAAGAGCGGATTATTTTGTGGTAAATGGCTGACAATCAAAGTGGTCATACGTCTTCAGAAAGCAGCGAGGAAAACCATCTTGAACTGGCGGCACTCTGCCGTTTGGTGGTCATTCATTTCAGTGCTCCACTGTTCCAGTTTTCAGCGGGAACCTCCATAATTTGGAGGCAATGGAGGAGAGAACGTCGATGGGCAAGCGAGCAAAACGGAGACGCAGTCCTGTGTTATTTATATTTTTAGGCTGACTTATCGTGAAGTCTTTTTGAAGTCAGCAGGCATCCTTTGAAACGATCCAGCTCTTTGCCTTGGACAGAGATGGAGTGAGTGACCGCAGCGAAAAAAATGAAAAATAAAAACGATGAGTGTCACGATATCTTGAAAGTGACAGCCGGCTGCCCCATCTCTCTGAGCTATCAATCTCCGGGGCATTCTAATTATCCATAATTGGTCATAATTGCATTTAATTGGCTTTGATTGGCTGTAATTGGGGCGATGGGCTAATCTGATTCAAGATCAGAGGACTGGGGGTCCTGTGTGGTTTGTGAGTGAGTATTCCCTCGCCCCTCTGCTGACCCAAGATGTACACATCAAACGTGTGTTTGTAACACAGCTGATTGCTACCGGTCATTGCCGTGTGATTTGGGAGTAGAACTACGTTGCAAGTTCTTATATATTTTGGTTGCTCTTTACAACTTCCCTATCAATGCTTTGAGTCTGTAAGAATTTAAATTGCAAACTACTTCCTTATGAATATAGATAAATCCCTGCTGGGTATGTGTACGCATCATATGTGTAAGTGCATTCATGCGTCTGAAAACACACACATATACACACGTGAAACGGCCTCAAAGAGAAACTGAGAGGGTGTGAGATGGCAGGAGAGATCATAAGTAAACAGTAATGTAATACAGCACTAATTTGAATCACATTTTCTTGCCCAGAGCCTCTGAATTCCTAATTGTGCATGAAGCTGTCCAGAAGTCATACTGAATTATAATATCTCGGACAGAAAGAGAAAAGTGACTCTGCAGCATTTTGATTTGGTCTGACGAGGGACTTTGAGAGGAGGAGAGGGGAGGGAGGGGATGTGTTTGTATTGGAGAGAAAAATCCCTCCTGCCCTCTTTTTCTTTTTCGCTCTCACTGTCTTTTGTTCCTGATCTCCGTCTACCCGGTGGCTTGACAGGCAGATGGAAGCGATTATACCGTAATAATAAACCATGGGAGGAAACCATGGGAGAGACGGAGAGATGACAGAGAAGAAGGAGGAGGAGGAGAAGGGGAGATCTTTGGGAGTGCTCACGGGCCAGCACACGTGTCGATCGGGCCCACGGATCAGCGCCTGTGCTCATTTCCATCACCTTGACGGCTCAGACCTACATCGCACCACCGGGGAAGAAATCGAGAACGTGGCCTCTCCGCCAAATATATGCAGTTCCTTTCCCAGCGATGTGAGATCTTTGATCACAGCTTGATTAGACTTGATTCGGCGTGCAGATGTTTCACACTTTGAGGCCTTGAAAGATGAACTCACTTTCTTTAAAACAACAAAAGCATTTCTCCCACCATCTTTTTGTTCTCTGTGGCAGGTGCTGTATGGTTTTTTCAGTTTTGTGCTGCGGTCGGGCTCTGACAGTAGCCCTGTCTCTCGCTCTGTCTCCCCTCAGTCACAGTGTGTTTAACATCTGCCCTGTAGGCCTGTACCTCTCAAACCCTTTCAGCACCCATCGCTGCTCGCTCAGTGTTGCAGCGCCATGGTGCTCTGTAGTTGCACCAAAAACAGCCCTTATTAGCTGCAATTAAAGTGCCACTGTTGTTCAGTGTGGCATCACCATCAGACAGAAACCAGTGCTTGTATACGACAACCTATCAGACATCACACAGAGAGCAGGGGACTGGGGAAATGTCAAACTGTGACCGCAGGACAGATCTAGCAAAGACATCGAGCACCTGTATGAAAAAAAGGTGAAAAATGTTGGCATCAAATGGTGAAAAAGTGTTTGTTGAAAATAGAAGTGATTGGAGCTTGGGGGGACAGAGGTTGAGTGGGTTAATGTGTAGAGTGTGCTTACGCATGAATGTCAGCATAAGTGTGTGTATGTGTACGCGTCAGGGGCAGCTGGTCTGCGGATGAGGGAGAGAGCCGTCATCCAGAGGCAACCTCCCCCTCCCCTTCACCTCTCACCTCTAACCTCTCACCCCTCACCCTAACAGCAGCATAATACGTCTGTTGAAGGATCAGGGTAGGCAAGGTTGCTTTCTGCTCACATCAGCATCCTCTCTGTCCTCCAAATTGCCTTTGAAAGCACTTAGTGCCATGGGGGGGTGGTATACCTTGTTTTGTTCTGTTTTCTGTGGTTGCAGTATTTGCATGGCAGAGACACACTGCGTGACTACATGAAGAAGCTGTTGTGTAATCATACTGAGAGCCTTAAGGTGTGGTCAGAGTGAAAAGAAAGTCAGTTTTAGAGGTGGTGCGATGATGTACACGATGTTATTGGAAAAACTGAGAGTAGATTCAAACAAGCCAGAGTATCCTCATACAGTAGTGCGTATGATATCTAATGAATTATTGCCCCACAAATCACATTACGTACATAACACAAAGTCACGTAGGTCAGGTTTAGGAGAAGAAACATGGTTGAGCGTTGCCAGGTTATATACTGAACATAAAGTTACATACTTAACGTAAAATGACTTACTAAACCCCCATTTCCATCAAACATTTTTGGTATGGTACCTTTGGAACCAAAAGTAAACCTTCAGACCTGGTACCTAGACCACAGCGTTTCCACTGCAAACAGTACCTTTAAATGTGGGCGGGGTTATTGTCACTCACCGCTTCATCCAGTACTCACAGTATTTCCTCATTAGTGGTGACACAGATGGAAGTCTGCGCCTCGTTTATCGTCCACAGAGCAGCCACAGAAAGGCTGCACGCCGACATTTTCAGAACAAAATAAAACAGGCTGCAGTGAGAGTCTCTCTCCATGGTTCTGTACATTTAGTCCTTCTCTGGCAAGCTCGGGGGTTTAGTGTTGCCGGAGTCCACAGGAACTACGTTCCGCAATGCTTTTTTTTTTCTCAAAGTGAGGATTAGAATATATATATATTGCGGTTCACATAACCCAGCTGAAATTAATTTATGTAAACACTTAAGGATCCACTCATTGCTAAAAGTGTATGTCATATAAAAACTAAGGGAATGCAGTGTTCGTACATATATCTACAAAAGGTAATGCACCACAATTCATATTTAACCCATGTAATCATGAGCCAGTAATTTGTTTATAACTCTTGTAATCAGGACGGCTGTGATCATGTGACCAATGTGCTGACAGGAGGAAAGAAGGAAGTAGTCCAAGTAAGGAGGCAGGCTGGGCTTGTGGATGGGTCACAAAACACAGGACTTTCACCCAGGAGACCAGTGTTTTATTTAACTTTTATTTAACCAGGCAAGTCATTAAGAACAAATTCTTATTTACAATGGCAGCCTGGCAAAAGGCAAGAGCCTCTTGCACCATGTGAAACCAAGTATGAGTTATTTTAAGGTATGTCTTCAAAATACGTAACTTTTTCTAAACCTAACCTAAGTCACTTTACTTGCCTAAACCTACAGATCATCCATGTTTCTTCGACTAAACCTTACCTGTGTTACTGCTCCAGGTGTTTCACTCAATATCGCTTCACACTGGATTCAGAATTAACCCAGCTCCACTATAATCATTCACCACTCTCTCATAAAAAAAGAAAATCACTGCATCGTATCTTAATTTTACTTTATACACTAGTCTATACATAGATGCGTTCTGGGTCAGGCATGCTTTGAACTCATTGTGTGAGCAATAGTGGAGTGAAACTGGGGAGGGTGGCGTAGGAGATAAGGCGATGCTCCAACTTCTTAAAAAATCTGCACTCCATCCAAAATCCCTCTGCTTGGGGTCCCCACTCAATCACACTCCTCTCACATGCTCTTGTTTGTATGACATGTTCTCTGGCTTCATCTGAAGGCAAAGGTTCAAAGCTAGTTAGGTTTATACATTCAAAGTCAAAGGTGCCTTAACCTGCCATCCTAGAGCTGACACTTTTGTACAGTCTTGTCTAAGGCATCCACAGCATTGCACTTGCTTGTACATACAAATACTTATACAACTAATTGTGTGAAGAATGAAAAAGTTCAAATTCTGCCTGTTTCACCTCTGTGCACCTGGCTAATCGCTGTGTGAAGTAGGCCTGATAGTAAAATTGTCCGTTTCTGAAAGGCGCAAATATTGTCAGAAGAAGGTTGCTGTTTAACAATTTGAGAAGCTGACTCCTGACTGGTAGCCAAAGGACTGATATTTGGTGATAAAAGAATCGGAAGGCTCATTGTTACTTCGAACTGAACACACCAGTTTGTTGAAATTTAGCGGGACAAAATGTGTCACCACTGACAATCATAAAAACCGACATCCGTGCTTTTATCCCATTTCACCCATCTGCTTTGTCTCCCAGGTCCAAGGAGTCACTGCAGTCATCACAGTAAAACAACCATGATTTCACCCAATATTCCTGTCATGTTTCAACAGGCTGTTTATTAAAAACCCTCAGCCTGCCAGCAACCGCACTGCACACTCTCAGCCACGGCGCCCAGAAACACTCTTTCACATCACAACCGTCGCCTCCAATCTCTGTCTTTTCCCCTCTTTTCATGCTACAGCTCTTATTTTCCTTCCTCCTGTCCCAGTGGTGGTTTCCTAAGTATGACATCATCACTCAGCGCCTGAGTGAGGGCTCGATGACCCATGGTGCACTTCAGATGCAACTCGAGTTTGACTTGTTAAAAAAAAAAAAGAACATTCCGTAGAAAATTTTATGCAGGGGTGTTGAGTCATGGACTGTAACCGGTGTGTATTTCTGTCACACCCATCAGCAAGATGCCAATCACTGAGCTCAAAACAAACACAGAAGACCACACCTCCTATTCAGGACAGGATTCTACAATAGCTGGATTTAGGAATGACTTAGGATGGGAATGGCGGTTTTCCTTTTCCTCAGATGAATAGATGTCTGATTGGCACTGAGGGCACAGCCAGGCCAGCTGTGCAGTATCAGGCCGGCACTTCCTGGAACAGGGTTTCCTTGGGCCTCAACTCTGATTAAAGAACAGGAGGACGAGGGACACCTGAAAGAAACGACGGCTAATCAGACAGGAGACATGCACACACACAAGCACGTTCACACAGAGGAAAAGTTCGCATGTCCATACACGCTGACAACACTGGGAAAGAAACTTGTCATCAGTAGAAACATACATCACACAAGCATACAGCCTTTAATCAAGATGGGTACTTCTCTTGCCAAATGTTTGTCAAATAATGGTGTGTGTGTGTGTGTGTGGGTGTGTGTGTGTGACTGTTCAGCTGAACTTGATTTCCCAATGCCTGCTGCTCCGGATACCACAAAAACACCCCGCTGCCTCCATTGTCTGCCTCCCAAGGAATTCCCAACCTCTCCCACTGCTTGATTAGCAGCTCACCAGATCGCGTGATCCACGCTCGACTGTCAGACTCTCCCCATGTCGAGAAAAACACATGTTGTAACGATACAACATCCGAATTACAGAACCATGGAGCCACATGTCCTCCAATTTTTTCCTCCAACATGTGCAGAGCTACATGGGAAAAATCCAGAGTTTAAAGAACATGCCGAGGTAGAAAATTACGCAGAATGGTTTTGCATTTGCACAATCACAGTAATGCATGAATGGGCACGGGCCCCCTCGCACATACCATAGACACATGCCCACATGTGCGCATAGACACTACGTCAGTTAATGAAGCTGTTGTTTATTGATTTCCTAGCAACTGTGTGTCTATTTTGATGTGATCGTTTTTGTGCCTCAGCGGGATACCGCTGGATTAGGACGATGGAAAAGTTCAGCTTTGGACCATGTCTGTGCTGCGCTCTGCAATTTCTCCACATTTGCCCATTCTGAAGGCTTTTCTTCGTCATCTCTAATTGCGATTTACACCTCTTCCTTTCAACTCTCCATCGTTTCATCCAACCATCTGGTGCCCCTTCCCCACTGAGCTGAGTTCGCTACTAACAACCCACAGCTGGGCTCCCACACACACATCCATTTATTCTAAAGTTAGTAGAAATGGCCAGCAGCAAGTGATCCCCAAGTCTATCTCTCAAATGCCAAGTGTAAAAGACAGCATGGCCTGAGGCTTGGGGTGGCACTGGGTAATGTTGTCCCAGCGTTACTTAGGGCTTGTCGGGGGTTGATTGCTGGCAGATGCTGTTTGTGTAATGGCAGAAGGTCACAGTGGGGTAAACCAGGGGCGACAGGAGCGCTGCAGATCTGCAGAAAATACAACGGACGTTGTTGTAGCCATGTCCAGGATGAGAGGAGAACATAGAGCAGGTCTCTTCGGTCGTGAGCTGAGATCCGAACCCTGGTTCCTTCTCCTGTCAGGACCCAGGGCCTGGACACTGTCAGCCACCGGAGGCACACACACACATACACACAGAGAGTATTTCAGCTGACTGAGTCCTTGTTGGAGCCCTTTCACACCTCTTAGAGCCGTTTCCCCAGATCCAAATCTAACATGTCATGAGGCCAGAGGATTAATTGTTAATCTTAACAGCCGTCATTATCTGGGATAATTCGAAATTCCTTCATTCTCGCCTTGCCAGCACATGTGGCCTGTCCGTTTGACTGCTGAGGAGATCCAGAACACTTTGTTTCTCCCCAAACTTTACCCTTTTTCTTTCACTCTCATTTTTTTCCCCTTTCTTTTTGTCTCTCTTTAGGACTCTGTCTCCCTCCTCTCGCTTCCTGGAGCTAATTTTCAGAATGATTTCATGGCCGCAGAATGTCCTAATTGCGGAGAGCTGGTCTCCTTCGCTGCGGGGCTACTTTTTTAGGCCTGGTATTTCAGTGTGTATGTGTTTGCACATGTGTGTGTGTGTGTGTGTGTGTGTGTGTGTGTGTGTGTCTGTGTGTGTGTCTGCAAAAAAGGAGGGAAACTAGGTTTTGGGGTGGGTAGGGGAGTTTTAAGGCTGGGGTACCTGTCATTTTGATGGACGTCTGAGGGACCTGACTGCCCTTGCGCCCCTGACCTCCTTCTCCAGCCCTCCACTGCGCTAACATCTCACTCTGTCAGACAGTTAAACCCAGGTGGGGGGACAAGATGTGTGTGAAAGTGTGTGTATGCACCAAATGGCAACATAGAACAGGGGCTTCTTCACAGAGAGACCCCAAAAGGACGGAATAACACACTTCAACTTTGCTCATAATGTCTCAGACAGCACCATAAAGTAACAGAGGCCTCTTTGTGCATGTTTTGCACAGTATTCTGAAATCCCACCTGATAAAATCAAAGAAGAAGAATTCCCATTATCATCTCCTGTTTGTAATTATGTCATTTGGAGGCAAGTCTCTGCATTCGGCTCACTTTTTCCCATCGCTCAGTTTGAAGGTAATGAGTTTTGTCTCATGGCTTATGCAATAGCGTATGTGTGTGTTCATACGCATTTGTTCACGTGTGTGTTCTCTGTGTTACACGCCATTATTTACACGCGCTCTTTCTAATTTCACACTTCACACGCTTTCTGTCATCGGCTGGAAATAGAAAAATGAAAAAACAGGCGGCAGCGGTTGATGAAAGTGAAATTGAAAAATGAAAAGAAGTCAGGTCGCTGGGAAAGAGGGAGCGCTGTCGATGGTTTAGCCCTCGGACGCGTGATGGAAACCAATCACCGTGGAAACAGCACGAATCAGCAGACCGCATCGTAACCCTCGCAAACACACACGCATAGATGCACACACACATAGGCACGGTAACCTCAGTATTGCTTTTGCCTGAGATCTGTACTGTTAAATGAACACGATGGGTTTCCCCAGCTGCACCGAGCTTCCATTAAACACACACAGTCAGTCTGATACACAAGCACGCACAAACATGAAACCAACACACCGCAGCAACCACTCCACTGTGCATCAGTTTTCCATGTACCTCCCTGTGCGCTATTCTTTGGCTGTCTTTTCTCTTTCTCAACCTCAAATCTGCTCAAGTTATTCTCCCATTTTTGCCCTTCCTCCTCCTTCTTACCCAACATTTCCCTGTCAGATGGTTGTGGCAGGGACTAGCAGCCTAGCGGTGGGGGTCCTGTGGTGAAGGGAGTGAGAGTGGGGGGGTTGGCTGTCCATGTCTGTGCCTGACAGGAGCGGGGCTGCCTTTACACTGTCCAAACGGGCCGAGCCGTCACTCCTGATTAGCCCTCGTGCTGCACAGAGCCAGGGAGTCGGGGGTCTCTGGAAGCCATTACTCAGCCTGTGAGTGAGTACCCTGTCCCCTCCTCTCACCCTTCCAACCTTCCCTCCAGCCCCCCACCACCACCCGCCCCTCTGGCTCAACTTAATCACTCACAGCTGAGGAGAGCTTGAGGAGGAGGAGGAGGAGGGGGGAGAAGAAGCAGAAGTAGTAGGAGAGCAAAGGGGTGGAGTCACGGCTCAATCAGCAACAAGTGCGATTGATTCCTTTTGCAGTGCATGACTTTTCATTCCCGTCAGTAAGAGAACACACACACGCTGACAAACACACACTCAAATTCTCACAACAGGCCCATTTGCCCCCCGACGGTGAGCTGCCATGTTCTGTGAGAGGAAAGTCTGCCTCACAGGAACAGGAAATGAAGGAGCAGACACATACACAGGCTGCCTTGTGTCACCGTGGGTACCAACCGACACACACACTCACAGTGGCCTACGTCCACCCTCAGCTGGAGCTTGTTAAAATCGAGACTGCCGGGCCAGCTTGTCTTTGTCAGAACTCTGATGTCACATACAAGCTGATGGCTGGGACATTTTTATGTGTGTGTGTGTGTGTGTGTGTGTGTGTGTGTGCGTCTGCAGACTGGCATTGAGGCCAAAGGATGCTGAGCGAAGGTGACACGCTGACCCCAGGCCTCCGTGTTTTCCCACAATCCCTCTCTTCCGTTAGCAGCTACTCATGATGGCTGCTGGGTGGGCACAAGTCAGAGCGAGAAACCTAAGCCTTCATCAAACGCACAGTAATCAGCCACACGAGCACAAACTAATTCACAGTTAATATGGATCAGCGCAAAGATCAAACGGCCAATAGCTGTCTGGCAGTGGCATGCCAGAATTACAGAGGGAAGTTTATATTTGGCGATGTTTGGGCTGGAAGTGCTTTCGGAGCTCTTGTGTGGTAAAAGAAGACAGTCTTACTCAGAAAAATGACAGAATCAGTTGCTCAAAAGTATGAAGGCCCTCGAGCAGACATAGAAATTATTACTCCTCTTCATCAGGAGGGAAGGAGGATGTAGCGTCTGCCGAAGGAGGAGGTCAGGGTGGATGGATGGGACAACAAAACATCAGACCCCTATTCCTCCCGTGTTTTCTACCAACAGTCAACTTTGGTTTTGTTTAACTATGACTGCACTCATTACCTAACCCAACAATTGGTGTTTACTGTCAGCCCAACAGCAAAGGTCCTCTTACTTTAAGGAAGTAGTCATTTTAACCTGAACCACTATCTTTTCCACAACCTAACCAAGTCACTTCTGTAGCCACTTGTGTTGGAGGACTTATTTGGTAAAAGGCACTGAAAGGTGGATAAAAGTCTGCTTTGATTTAGAAACACCCAAGAGCAGTGCTTGGAGTGGGTTGGTACTCAACGGTATGCACTACCAGCTCTTCTACACTTGGCACTGGCACCTCTCAAAAGCAGCAGGTACTCTTTTCTGCCATCTCAATATCAGGTTCTTGGGGCGGTTCATAATGCCCCTAAATAAACTGCATTACCCAGGGGTCACTATGTGCATGGATGGATTACTGAACAAGCCCAGCAGGCACCGAGAAGAGATTCAAAAGTACCACGGAGACACAGACCGACCACAAAGAAGTGCAAAGGAACTGTAAAGAGATACAAAATACTACAAAAATGAGCAAAACAACCACAAAGATACAAAATGAACTCGAGAGGACACAAAAAAAACAAACAAAAAAGACATAACGACTGAAGACCCCAGTGTCCCATAATCTGCCCATGACTACGTGGCTCACCTGTCGGCGTTCAGGCAGCTGGTCTAGTAATATTACGCTACAATAATGTTGGCCTCCTCCAAAAGGGGAACACAAAGAGAACACGTACAGAGTCAGAGGAACTTCAAAAGTCAAATCCTACGTTACCACATGCAGGCTGGGAGCAGTAAGCTAACATGAGTGCCACTCAAAGCAGCGGAGAGCCTGTTGATGTAACGTTAGCATCTGTAAAACCACCACGGCCACCACTAGTGATTAGAAGAGCAGTGCTTGTAAGCAGCCCAGTACGTGTCGTTCACATGGTGCCACTTGAAAACTGACGTGAAACAACTCGCAGATTGATACGGCCCCACCGATACACATGCCATCGTGTAAATAAGGGGAGCACTGGCACTTATATTTTTCCACTTAAAGCACTGCCCCACAGAAACGAGGGATGGAGGAATTGTGGCTCAGGAGCTGAAAAGGAAGACCAGTGTGATGATGGATCACATTTCCCGTTCGCCTCCACCTCTCATCCTCTGTCTTCTGCTGTCCCTTTCCTTTCATCTTTCAAGTGCCGCACCCAGGTGCAGAGAAGAAGATGCATTTAACTCTGTGTGTGTGTGTGTGTGTGTGTGTGTGTGTGTGTGTGTGTGTGTGTGTGTGTGTGTGTGTGAGGGAGAGAGACAGTGAGACACCCACAGAGAGGCAGAGAGGTGAATGAAAACATTCCTCACCTGTCGGCGGAGGAGCACGGTTCAGCTGACAGCTTATAAAGTGTGACCGCGGATCAGTTTGTTGCTCTTTGGGGTAATGGTTCAGCAGTCAAAGAACTGCGAGCCATAAACCTCAGAAAGGGAGGCACCAGGGGAACAAGGAAGATTGAAGGAGAAGGCGGAGGGGGCCCGGCGAAGGCGGGGGTGGTTACAGAGATAGAGGAGCAGATAAAGGAAGATTGTTTATCTTCCAATTCCAATTATTGAAAAACCATAGTTGCATCACCCAGTTTTATGTGTTACACTTCATTATCTTTACTACCTGGCCACGTCGGAATCCATTTAGTTTCAAAATCCATCTGCAATATCCTTGAGAAATCTTTATGAAAACACACATTATCCATTATTGTGAACATGACAGCCCGGCGAATGCTCAGCCCCTGAGTCACTTTTACACTTAAACCACAATAATGGGAGTCTGTTATATTCGCCGCTTCCACAGCTACATTTCTCACGATGCAGAAAATCAACTTAAAGGTTATATATTGTTACAAATTGAAAATAATAAAATTCCCCTCCTCTTGTCTCTCTCTAGGGGGTTACCGGGCAGACAGGGTCCCTGGCTGCCGTGTGACTCGCTGGCCAATTAGTGCAGAATTTGAGCGTTGTAACGAGCCTGGGGGGAATAAGGGGAGTTTGATTACGACACCTAAACCTTCCTGTCGCCCCCAGCCAGCACCCCAAATGTCTCACTGACAGCCAAGTCACAGCTGGGGACAGCAACGTAAAATACTACAGCCCACACAACCCTCTCTGTTCAGTACAATTTGTGAATGAGCAGTCAATGGTGTGAAAACGGGGGGTACAGCTTTTCAAAATTTTTTCAGCCATTGTTTGCATTTATTACAGTACTACAGCGACTAATTTATCTTTCAGAACAAGAGGCTTATTGAGGGAGCTACAGACAGAGAGTGGGAGAGAGAGAAATATACAAAGCATAAGTGCCTGGTTTTTCCTACGTGCCTGTTCGTGCTCAGGGTTTCATTTGGAATGCATGGCGTAAAAACCATAATAAACGGTGGGATTGAATCATTCAACAGCACTGATTTGCTTGGCCAAACGCAGGCTTGGAGTTTATTTGTCTCTGTTGTAGTGAATCAGAGGCAAGGAGAGGACTGGATTCAGTCATCCCTGTTAGCAAAATGATTCAAACAAACACACGGCTCCCACTATTTGGGGATCTTTGTAAACAACATTGTAAAAGTTGAGTGGGTTGGCACTTCATCTCTGTGGGTGATTCGTGATTTTCTACCGACATGACATGTTTCATGAGGTCTGGATTTGATTCAACAGAACTCACTGATCAGACCACAGAAGTAAGATGGAAAAGAATAGGCTAGCACTTCTTGTCAAATGAAATTCTGGACTAAAAGTAGGGCGTCCCAGCTTTTTAAAGTTTATCCACTAATAGCTCACACACACCACGTGAATTTGTCCCCTGGACGCGGCCCAAACTCCTGCAAACTCCAGGAAAAGATCCCTTGGATCATCTGGGAACGCTGTGCCCTCGAAACGACTCGACCTGGCCACCTCGGATGTCATCATGTTCCACCATAACCCTGATGTGATACCGGCACCAAAGGATTCTGTTGATGCCAATATTATCCTCAATGTCAGCTCGGATCTGCCGTCAGCCTTCTCCTAATGCGCAGTGACGGGAGCCCCGCTGTGAGGACCCCACTCTGTCTTCTGATCGGGCAGCCAGATGGACAGCTCAGCAGCAGGGGGGGACCTGATATCAGTGTCAGCAATCAGATCTCACCCTCTGAGAGCTTGTTTATGTGTGTGTGTGTCTGTGCGTGTGTGTGGGGGAGAGAGAGAAAGCGCACAGTGCCAAGTGATTGTTGGGAGCATATGTGCTGACGGCGGCCAGAGTGTGTGTTGAAATGAAGATTAATGAATAAGAGACCTGAATGTGTGTGTGTGGACGAGACTGAAGGGTCAGCGGACGCATGTCAGAGAGTGCACAAACTGGAGCTTGTGTTTACCTACAGTATGTATGTGTGTGTGTGTGTGTGTGTGTGTGTGTGTGTTGGTTTCTAAGTGTGTGTGTGCCAGTTTACACTGTATCATTTAGGTTTTCAACACTTCTTGTCCCACAGCTGTGAGGTGCAGAGTGACATGAGAGAAATTCACAAAGCTTCACTGTAATCACACGATTCAACAAGTCCGAAGCTTCTACTTCTCGTCTGGGTGTGGTGTGTGTGTGTGTGTGTTTGTCTGTTCTGTGTGTGAAAAGAAAAGAAAAGAAAAGGACAGGGATGATTATTTGCATGTGTACATTTGTAACAATTTTAACATCAAACTCACTGACTGACAAGTGAAAAGTCCAGGCTGCTCCACATCTATCAACATGCAGACAGAAAAAATATGTTTCTCTGTCTTCAGATTAAAAATGATCACTGTAGCTTTAACTGTGATGCACACGTTGCAAAGAATGAATCAGTCCCTGCATCAAAAGAAAATTACAGCTAAGCTGGTTTTATATCTTTGGCAGATGTTGTTCTATGCAAACGGTAAATCATAATAATGCTGAGAAACCCTGAAGGAAGCAAAATGCTGCTCTTCAGAGCCAAGGAGCATAAACAATGTGTGTGTAGTAAAACTTTATCTCTCCCACAAAAGTTTTGGTGGGACAGAAGTGGAGTTTGTTTCATTTAATAGGACACAATAACAAATAAGACCATAATATGTTTGGATATGATACCATGAAACATTTTCATGATCTCTGACCTTTACGGTGCATTTATTGCATCTGCTGTTTTTTAAGAAGATTTAATGGATTACAGTGATTCTATTTTACTGTAGCTACTGTATTTTGTAGCACATTTACCACATAAGTGCTTCACTGGGACATTTTTTACATGCATGTGCCACAAAAATCAACTTTCCAAAAGTTCAAGGCTCATTCATGTGGTTCAAGAGTCATAATAGGAGAGACAATTTGCAAAATAAGATGTGTATCAATGGCTAATCTGCCTTTTCAAATATTTACCTCATATATTTTATACCAATAACACATCCTGAAAGTTGTAAGCTGATGATCACATTTTGCAAATGTCACTGCTTCACATTTTGTGTCACTGCAGCCAAGATAGAAGGGACGACTCACTTCCATTTCTTTCAAAAGAATAGTTTGGCATTTTGAGAAATAATCTTATTAGCTTTATTAGCCAAGAGTTTCACAAGAGGATCGATACCACTCTCAGGTCTGTCCCGTCACTATGAAGCTGGAGCAAGCAGCCAGTTAACACATTATACTGTATCTTTGTTTAATCTGTACAAAAACCAGAGTGCAAAAATGTCAGTTAAGCATTTTGCCAGGGTACATGTGCAGGACTATCTCTAAGCTTATTTCCCAAAATGCCAAACTGTTCCCACAGTGTCTTGATCACTATATGTCCAATTTCAGTCTTCCTTTTCAAAATAAAACCTTAAAGCAATAGCTAAAGCCCTCTGCACTTACATAGTTTTATATTTGACGCAAGGGACTAAGAGAGTCCCACCACAGATACCTATGGAATAGGTTTTATTACTAGTTCAGTGTTGGTTGATGTTTTTTTTAGTGTGTTCATGTTGTCTTCACTGTTAATGAACTCTACCATACCGAAAACTTGCAGCACAGGCTAACAGTTTACTGCACAGTTCTTGCAGTCCTCACTATAGGCACAGTTTGAACCTAAAAGTTGGGGGTTCACAAAAAAAACTAGAGGAAATGTGATGCGAACAACAGAGACTTTGTGCTTTGTTTACACGAAAATTAATAATTAGGATACCTGTTGCATTTTCATATCCTGAGTGGTGATGGAATATTGTGAGAATTACCATAGAAACTGAACCTGCACAAACCAAAAAACCAAACAGTAAACCACATACAGATCCTGGCCTTTAGCGTTACCTGTGGAGATGAGCCTTTCGTTTGTAAATTCGAAGTGCTGGTGGAAAATACGGTTTGGTTATTCAGAGTACCACACTCTCAGAGATGCTGAGCAAACTATTAGCACACTGTCTGAGGAGATGGAGCAGCAGAGCACCAAGTGCAGTGAATGTACTCAACTTAACCGTTAACTTTAATTCATATAGAATATAGAATGGTCTATTCCTTCAAACAACAGTGCTCTTATATTAGTGTCAAGTGTCAGATTGGATTTACAAATGCACCCATGCCACCAGCTAAGAGAGGCAGGGGCTGTCTGACCTAGTGCAGGAATTAAATTCACTTTTACATGCAAATAAAAAGACCAGAAAAAGTTATCTTGTTGTTTGTTAATCTGTCAAGAAGAAGACACAACAAAGTTGATATTATTAATTTATTATCTCATTCATTAATTGATTTTCTGTCACTGCTTATCCTGTTTGGGGTAACAGGGGGGCTGGAGCCTATCCCAGCTGACACTGGGCAAGAGGCGGGGTACACCCTGGACAGGTCGCCAGACTATCACAGGGCTGACACATAGCGACAGACAACCATTCACACTCACATTCACACCTATGGGCAATTTAGAGTCACCAATTAACCTGCATGTCTTTGGACTGTGGGAGGAGTACCAGGAGAAAAGCCACGCTGACACAGGGAGAACATGCAAACTCCGACAATGCCACAGTAACCACTGCACCATCGTGCCACCTATTAAATATGAAATATGGATAATATTTAAATACCCACGTGCATTTTTGGGGGGCTAAACAGCCACCACGGTGCCCCCTACAATGCAAACTACATCTGTAGTCTCCACCTGGAGCTCCACTATAGTCCATAATGTTTTGTTACATAGCTAAATATTAAGCTTTAAATCCTGCTTTAGGGATAAACTGTCCATTAATCCCAACTAAGATATGCTAACGCAGAAATAAAAGCAGGATGCCAGTGCAGAAAGTAATGTGTGAAATCAGATTTTATGCATTTACAGTTTAAAATCACTCCTGACATTTGATACTCATCTCTGTTCATCAAATGACATATGTGTTTAGAACCTCTGCTTGTTTTCTGTTTTGCTAACTAGTGTGCACTACACAATGGTAAGTGGTAATATTGGAGTAATCCAGGCATACATGTTTGAACTGGAAACTGATTACGAAGAAGAAGAAGAAGCTCTGACAAGTTGAAGTGAAAGTGAAACTTCACTTGCACGCCTGGCCTCTCCTCTGATATCCCTCATTTCACTGTGGCACTTTGAAAGCCTTCCCTCTCATGATGACAGGATTGGTTCGTTGGGTTTGTGATGTAACAAACCCTGGAAGTCAGAATCTGTGTTTTTGAGTCATTGGTACCCTGCGCTTCTTATTTTGCCCATGATTGCAGCATATAAAAGACATCAAATGGACATGTTAACAAGGGTAACAAACTTGAGTTTCATTAGAGGGAGTCATCTACTCATAGACATGTCTCTAATTATATATGTGAGTAGATGTTTTGGGGATATAAAATTTAATGATTATAAGTGTTGACAGTTACAAGCCAAAATGAAGTACTGCTTTATGCCTGTGTCGTGTGCTGGATCCACAATAAATATGCCCTACGACTGATTAATATCACAGCCTCTACAAGACAGTTTGTCTCAAGTGACAAAAGACAGTAAAGCGAGACAACAGCAACAACAAATGGGCAACACCGGGGACATAAATAGCAAGACGTCAACACTCACAGCAAGGCACTGACAAAAGCCTTATGAGGGTTGGAGGCACGCAACATAATTATGAAGTACAGATGTATTAGTCAAACGTCCCCACCCCTCCTTTCAATCTCCTGTGTGTGTGTGTGTGTGTGTGTGTGTGTGTGTGTGTGTGTGTGTGTGTGTGTGTGTGTGTGTGTGTGTGATGGGAAGTGTGTTTCTCTGAGAGCTCTCCGTTTGCACTCTCTCGTCCTGCCTTTCAGCCACAGCATTGATAGATGTGACGGGGCGAGGCAGGGAGTGAGGGGATCTACCCTTTTCAGCATCAGATGGCTCTATTGAGAAGAGTCAGGGGAATGCCAGCACCCCCCCATCCCATTCCTCCTTTCTACCCATCCAGTCAAGCAGAAGAAATCGGAAGTCCACTCTCCGACAGAGAGCCAGGACTAGTTTAGATGCTGGTTCGCACTTACTTTGGAAGCTGTCAACACTTCAGGCTACAGCCATAAAAAATGTGTGCAAATAAATCAGCAGTATTAGTCAAATTTGGTGGTCATTGTTTTCATCACTCACTAGCTAAACACGATGTCTTCTTTCCGCTGTTACCTTAGAGCTCATCTATCTGTGGCTTTCATTTTTCTTTCTTTCACTTTGCGTCTCTATTCATCTGTCTGCCCTTCCATCTATCTGTCAATCCATCCATTTATCCGGCAGCATCTGTCATTTGTCTTGTCACTTAAATCATCCGTCCATTAGGCCATCCGTCTTTCAAGCCACGCACTCGTCTACTTTTCAGTACGTCCCTTATTCATTCATCTGTCCATCCTGTCTTTTGTGCACGGTGACGTTGTTGTGGCTGCCGCTGTGATCTCGACTTCTTTCTGCCCGAGTTATGGTGACAGATTTGTCGTAGAAAATGACTCAACCGCCACATGCTTTTACACAAGGCCAAACACACCTGTGCACCTCCCAACATGCAGATACACACAGAAGCATGCTGTTTCCCATGACCTTATGTGCCTGTTGTTTTCACCTTACATGCCAGGTGAGCTGTCGCTCTTGAACGAGACACACTGGAGGATTTCAGTGCGAGGTAAACAGGTTGTGTAACTTCTGTGAAATGAATTGTGAACTGGGTGAGCTAAATGAATAGGGAGGATGAATTTGCTATGTGTGTGTGAGAGAGTTAGTGTGGGTGTGGGTGTGTGTGTGTGTGAGAGGGAGAGAGTGTGTGAGTGTATGCATGGGTTTGACAGGGGGTTAGAAGCCAGGGGCCCTCTCTCGGTGTCTCTCTTTAGCGAGTGAGTGAAATACAGGCCTGGTTGTCAAGGTGACAAGCCCTGACAGCACACTCCGACAAAACCGTCAACAGCTTTTCACCAAGGAAATACACACACACAAAAACATAGAGATCTCCCTCTCTTTTTTACAACTCCTTCCACGCTGTATTACATTTTCCAGAAAGTCTTTTCCTGCAAATTTCTTTCCCCCCTGCCTCTGACAGCGAGTTCATACTTGGCAGCAGCTCCTTGCACACACAGATCGCCTTCCCTCATGCTCAGGCAAGTTTGCACCAATTAATGGTGTATTTAGATTTAGCCTGTGCAAAGAAGGCTGCAGTTTTGCAATTCATCCAGGTGAGGGCCAGGTGCTGAGAGATGAGAGAGCTAAATGAGAAATCATACAGCAAAGGCAGGTGAAGAAATGAGAGGTAGGGTGGAGGAAAACAGAAATTGGGGAGTGACAGAAGGTAATTTATTATTATAATGTTTTGCCTTTCAGTCATTTGTACATACCCATCCCAGTCTGCTCGACCATAAGTCAGTCACTCTCCTCGTATCAGTGCTCTTTATCTTCTAGTTTCCTTGGTTTGTCTGTTTGTTTGACAGCTGGGAGGTCTGCCACCATGCAGTACCTGTCAAAGCCTGTCACAAACCTCTTTCTGCCCTGCGGGTACACACACACCGAAACAGAAGGCGTGAGAGGGAGAGACTGTCTTTGAATGATTGTATGTAAACATATGATAAACTGCTCGGAAACCATCATCTAAACTAGTGTAAAACTCTGAATTCTCTGTGGAAACCATGACATTGTAAGCAATAGTTGATTTTCAGTGTGTCCAAAGAGCACACTTTTTAAATACATTCTGCAAATTCAATCTGTTAGCCAGCAGATTGTCAACTGTCATCACAATGGCTGAACAAAGTAGCTTGCTGGATTTAGCTTTCCCGACTTGAGGAGTTTATTGTAGACCCGTAGGTGGGTTTCTACTGGTTACGTTGGAAAGGTTCTCCTCGAATACTTCCACGTGAACCCATCTTCACTTTCACGAGCAGAAATGAAATTCCAGACTCATTGGCAGTAAGGACGCTCGATGTAAATCACCCGCACATGATTTGGAACACAGATGTTGCTTCTTCAGATGAGACATGACTTTTCGGATCACCACCAAATACACACGGCACATATTTGGCTCAAATGACTGTTAAGGGAGGAATTATCAACATGGTTGTTGTGGCTGTTAAAATGATGTATAGCACCCGTATTGATTACACTTATTTATTTATTTAACCTTTAACCGGGTAAGTTCCATTGAGATTGGAAACATTTTTTGTAGAGGAGACCCTGCTAAAGTCTGACAAGCTCAGACATCCAATAAAATAATACTAACAGATGATACTAAAATGTGACTTAAAGTAAACAAAGAACGGAAACATTTAGTAGAGTAGACATACAGACAGCAGACTCATGTCTAACGATCTGAGATAATGTAAATGAAGTCTGTATAATAAGCATAGACAAAAAAAAAGTGGACGTAGCCACTGTGACATCACCAATTGGTTTTTAAGCTTCAAAGCCTCAAGTTTGACATTTTGGCCTTCACCATCTTGGTTTTTTGGAGCCAGAAGTGACCATATTTGGACAAGAGGGTGGAATTGGAGAGGAGATGGGAGTTTCCTGACAGAGAACCCAAGAATACTGTTGTGGTAGCGACTTGACAATCATGAGGTAGCCATGCCCTGAAGCATAAAATTGCTTTATCATCTATTTTACTCTAAATTGGACCACAATTTAAAAAATAAACATCATGCTGTATTGAAGGAGACTTGAAACTAGCGACTGAGACCATAAACTCATAAAGAAAATGTTTACAGAGGTAATAATTCAAGTGAGAAGTAGGGTCATTTCTTTAAAAACTTCTCCTCAGACTTGGTGGAGTCGCCCCCTGCTGGCCATTAGACAGAATGCAGATTTAAGGCATTGGCTTCACTTTTCAGATGGATGGTAATAAATTATCTAAAGCCCTTTTTAAATAGGAATTGTGCAAATTTGCAGGAAAGCCCAATCAGTCTTCTTTCAGCATTGGCAGTATAAAAACAAAATGGGGGAGTGCAGCGAAATGCCGCCTGCCTACTTTTGCTCATACAGAATGTGCCATTTTCGGGGCAATGGGGCGCGTGAGCAAGTAACAAAATGTGTAGCTCAGTGTATGACATAAATAGTAACATGGGAGGAAAGCCGTGGCTGGTCAGTCCTTTGGCAATTCTCTCATAAGTTAGCCCGTCCTTCACCATCCCCGTCATTTGACGGTTAATGGCCTCTTCGTTTACGAGGGCAAGGAAGGCGCGCAATTCCTTGTCTCTCCAGTTGCTCATCTTTACAGTGTCTTTCAGGTTTGCATTTCCTTCTTGCTACTAGGTGCTCACTAATTCCTGCTATCAGCTGTTTCCTGTTAGTCCACCTCCAGTGGGTCGCACGTGCTGCATAATCAACAGCTCGTCCCAGAAGTCATCAACAGCCCCTCCTGTGGCGGAAGGGCGCCTCATTCTCTTTAAACCAAAAAGGTTCCGCCAATATGTTTACCCCTACGAGGCAGAAAATTGGGCACCTCGGATCAACTCACCAATCCGGCTCTGTGTGTCTAAATGCTTGCAGTGTGCCGGCAAAATGGCCCAACATTTGCCGAAAATCTGGCAGTGTAAAAGGGGCTTATGATATAAAAAATGTGTGCAGGATGAAATGGCTTTGTAAAAGAAAATATACCAATGGCTCAGTCAACAGAGATGGTCAGCAAATCACCAAGAACTTGTGGGTGAACTTGAAGGCTCTATTAAATTCAATTACACCTGCAACATCAACCATCTGAACCTTCCACCGTGTCATTGTATTCATGCAACTGTAAGTGTTAGCGATCTGTAAGTGTTTGCTTATTCTACTGCTGCCCTTATCGTCTGTCCCTGTGGGTGCACACCAGCAAAATATTGGAAAATGAAGTGCTTCACTGAGCTGCACTCTGCTTCATCACATCATGCTAGCCCAGATGTGAGGCAGATGCTGAATCATATACAATGCAGATAAATTATAATACGACAAGCTCAATCCTCAGAATATACTGTATACAAACAAATCTTTTGCAAGCAGAATAATTTATCGCATCATAAACACTGAAGACATAAAGATTAACTACCAGCTGTGACTGTAGAAACTCTATTTCATGTTTCTTTGTATGAATATTCTATTTTTAAACTATAAAAGCTTGTTTGCCAAAGTATTTGTCAGCTTTCACAGTTCCTGTGCTCAACTTGAACCTCTAACCACTTAAAGGCCACCTCAGCCCTCAGGGGTGAGCTGTGTTGGCCTTTGGGAACTGGCTGACTGAGAGACTCGTTCATTAATCTGAGGCCTCTGACAACTGTCTGTCAGCAGCTGAGGGGAATTTCCACACCTTCTCCGACTGGTTGTGTTTGAGAACAAAACCGATCATTAGAGCCAGGCATAAATTTTGAGCTGGGATCTCTCATCAGTGGCTCGCTTGACGTTGCGCGTCTCTGAACTAATTCAGGTGTTTTCCTTTGAGCTGTGTGCTTGTAAATTTAAGGCAGACAGATACAGTGTTGCATGCATTCAAAGTCACACCTATGAGAGTGAACAATTCTCACTAAATCACTTCATACACAGGCCGAAAACATTTGTTAACGTGTCGGCACAATCCACCGAGTGCGAAGAGTCAGTGGCAGCCAGATTTGAGAGGATTGAAAATGATGATGTTGACATAAAAGTATTTGTGAAGAGTGAATGCTGACATGTTTTTCATTACGTCTGATACAGTCAGATAATCTCTGTGGATGTGTTGACCTGCAAGTTTAACTAGGGCGTCTTGGTGTGCGAAAATGATAAGAATCTGAAACACCTTTTTTGGAAACATGCTATAATTCTTTTATCGGGGCAGATCAACACACTGTAAACACAACATTAACGCAGTATCATCTCATAATGTTGATATAGTTAACAAAACAGCTGCATATTGAGCCTACACATTGAGGACATTCACATGTACATTTACTAGGAGTTGTATGTTTGTCCACCTGATGAATCTGAGTCCAATATTCACAATGTTCCCCACCAACTCCTTAGGGAAATATCTGTCTCTTCAGCTACTAAACGCTCCGCTGTGTTCACCAGCGACTCGCTTTCTCGCTGACTAAAGCTGTCTGCTGCTGCTGCTGTAAATCACAATAATAAAAGTGGCAAGGTCGGACCAAAACATGTAAGTGAAGTTACAGGCTGCGAAACCAAAACAATGAGCTGAAAGACACTAAAATAAGAGCACAGGTTTGCATATGGACATGCATTTTGGGAGGACAGAATTTTCGCTATTAGTAAACTTGTTCCCATTATCCTCGTTCCAACAGTTATGTGCACGAAAATATGGGACAAATCAGGCCTCATCTTGATTCAGGAAGGGACAGTGCAATATATTTTTCAATACAGGATGATCACTTATCATGGCTGATCAAAAGTGTTTTAGGTTACATTCGGAATTCCACCTAGGATGCCTCATTCACACAGTCCTAAAATGAGCTTCTGTGTCTGTCAGACGGTCTGAAGGGGATCAGCAAAAGGCACAGCAGACTATAGGGCAGGTCAGGATTTTTTCTTAAAACATGACTTTATTGTCATTAATCTACAAGTGTATTTTCTGAATATTACAATTTATATCTCAAAATATTATGACATTTTTCTAGACGTCTCAGAGAACACAGATATGTGGGGTATGTTTTGAATGTGCAGACAGTTTTGAACATGAGCAGATATATATGAGCTATTAAAGTCCACAGTTTATAAAAGAATTAAAATGAACTGATTTATCACTGTGGTGAATCAGTGCCAAACACAAGACGCAAAAGAGGACTGAAGAGTAAATGATGGCCACAGGTGTGTTGACTCATCTGGAATAACATTAGGTTAGAAAAGTTGACCTACAGGAGAATAAATCTTTGAAAGCAATACAAAATGTCTGAGAACATCACTGCATTATGTTTGATTATAGCCTATTCTATTTTTAGATTTTGGTTGTCACCTATTACCTGAATTTTGTGTTTTTCTTTAGATGAATAAAGACATTTCCACCATACATCCTCTCCAGTATGCAGGGAATGTAGTGCCTGGTGCTCAAAATGTTGCAGTTGAGGACCCTCATACGTCCTACTTCATATGTGTCCCCACCAAAGTTGAAATGACATCTACACCCTTCTTGAGAGGAACTGCTGCAACAGGTGGGTTCATCACAGTGGGTTTCTCCTTTCACATTACATACAAGTTTAAAGGTGCTGTTTATATCTATGATTCAGAGTTTGGGCTGGGGTTGCCTGCACATGGCTCTCAACATGGAAGTGGCTAAGCAAGAGGCTAGCTGCCACAGTGCTGACAGAGCTTGTGGTGTTAAAGGACAACTTCGGTATTTTTCAACCTGGGCTCTATTTCCCCATGTGTATGTGTGCATATGATTCATGGGTACAACTCGTTCTAAAATTGGTTCAGTATTGAGCCGCGAAACAAGCTAAAATGGTAATGGGGGCAAATGCGTCCCGTATAAAAGTGCTCGCCACTGACCGGTTCAGATCGCCAGTGCTATCTCTGTAAATAGCATATGGTAGCGGCCCTGGGGCAGTGGTGAGTGTGAATGAGTGGAGTCAGCTGTCAGTCAGTCAGCAGAAAGGTAAGTTGTCCCCGCTTGGTAATGTAAATGAGTATGTGTGTGTGAAGTGTGCTATCTCTGTAAATAGCATGCTAGCCTTTCCCTTACCTCTGGGCTGTGTGATGTCACGAGCTTTGCTCCACTGTGTCTGTAGCTCTCTTTACTCGTGGGACAGCTGTTTTCTTGAGGAAGAGGTGTTTCAGGATTGGATGTCTTCTCTTCTTCGGCTGGCAGTAGTCATCTTGGGAGAAGTGAGCACTGCAGACCTGATGGTCTGCAAGGCGCAGTGTCTAGAGAGGAGTGTTAGCATCCATTTGTAGCACAACTAGCCACAACTTCAGCATCTCGCCGTCCGACAAAGGCAGCGTATGAAAGCTGTACGGGGTGTTGCGCAACATCCTGTTCTTGCGTTCGGGAAAAAGGGCCGTTTATTTGAGCACTCCAAAACCTCCGGTAACACTCCAGGGGGTAGCACGTAAAAGACTCCGTCCTCTGACTCTTCTAGCGTAACACACGCTTCACACACACATACTTATTTACATTACCAAGCGGGGACAACTTACGCCTTTCTGCTCCAACACTGACTGACAGCTGACTCCATTCATTCACACTCACCACTGCCCCAGGGCCGCTACCATATGCTATTTACAGAGATAGCACTGGCTTTCTGAATCGATCAGTGGCGAAAAGTAAGCACTTATATACGAGACACATTTGCCCCCATTACCGTTTTAGCTCGTTTCGCAGCTCAATACTGAACCAACTTTAGAACGAATGGTACCCATGAATCATAAGCACACATACACATGGGGAAATAGAGCACAGGTTGAAAAATACCGAAGTTGTCCTTTAACCTTGGGAGAAACTGGGGGCTGGGGGCTGGGGGCTGGGTGCTATGCTTCCGCAATGTTTCTGTTCCACCACTGTGGGTCGAGATGGCGTTTTAAGTGATAACCACAGTATGAGCGCAGTGTAGACCAGTAGTGATTAGCTAGCCAATGTGACACAACACAGGGGGTCACATGCACTAACACGTATGCACAGCTGGGCCGCCTACTACAACAAAGAACAGATAAGCTCGGATAACAACACAGATATGACTTCATTCTCTTCTCATTCTCTGCTTACCCTTGCTGCTGTATTAATGTCACATACAGCCCCTTTAAGGAAAGCTTAACGGACTGTTACAGAAATTAACATGCAAAACAAAATAGACCAAAAAAAAGTGATCAGCAATTCCTTTTCTGTGAAACTAAGGCTACCCACACACAAACTTTTAACATATCCCAACCCTGGCCTGCTTTGATCTTAAACTAAAGGCTTAAAGCTCAGCAGAGGCTCTGTGAGTAATGAGTGGAAGATATGATGTGTAGATGGAAAAAATAAACCTTGTTTGATGCTGGTGGATGAATCGTAAGTGTCATCATGGATTGCATGACTGCACGTTTATAATGTGCATGTGTGGCACGCACTGTACACATATAGTATATCTGCCTGCGTGTGTCGGTGCAGGTTTGTTTCCTTGTGGGTTCAGTGCCTCCAGTTGCACATCCCAAACTTAGATTCTTGAGATGCTTCTTCGTACTGGCTGCATTGCTGTCATGCTGGTGGCGTGACATGATTTCACGGCATAAATATTCAACGTTCCAAAGTACACACTGGTCATAGATACAGAGAGAGATTGCCGATCTTGTACCACACTTCTGAGTTCAAACAACAACAGGTTAAGTTAGCGAGGCAGTCACAGACAAGATGAAACTAAAGTCAAAGCCTTTGGCTCTCAGTGTCTTTGTTTCATTTTCCACTGTGTGATGAATGACCACTGTTGTGTTGTGCTGTGTGTGCATCTGTGCCTGCGTGCTGTATGTATAGATGCTTTGCGTGCATCCATTCTCCCTTTCCACCGTCCTCTCCCCCGCTGTTGTAACAGTTGCTCTCCTCTCACCATTGTTTCTCAGAAAAGCACCACACGTGTTTTCATTCCCAGTGTAGGAGGCTTGCACAGCCTCACGCGCCTCATTCAGTCACCACCTCTATTGTGTCAGCTCATGTCGAGAAGTGGATCATCTTCGTTCATATTTTGATACCCCGATTCTAATATTATGCTGATTTCTGTCTACCATCCTGCTGTATTATGG
This sequence comes from Epinephelus fuscoguttatus, assembly GCF_011397635.1. NCBI lineage: Eukaryota > Metazoa > Chordata > Actinopteri > Perciformes > Serranidae > Epinephelus > Epinephelus fuscoguttatus. Next base: position 27,793,011 of record NC_064768.1, read on the forward strand.
GACCTGTGGGGGTCCTGGAGGTACAGGGGGTCCCCTCTCCCACTCACTCTCACCAAGAGCAGATGGCCCTGGCTGGGCTGAGCAGCGTGAATGAGCCCCTATTGTCTCTGGATGTAGCGTAGCCTCCTAGCCCAGATGGCATTTGCACCTTTTGTGTCTATGCTGACTTTCTGCAGAGTGAGACAGTGAATGCTGTCTACTCCAGTGGGTGGTAGCCCTCTGCTCGCTTTCATTAGCTCCTCTCTCTCCGTCTCTTTGTCTCTCACTCTCTTGTTTCTCAGTGTGCCGATTCAGTTCACTTCGAATGGGCTTTATGGGCATGGAGGTTTGAAAACACTGTTGCCAGAGCAAAATAAACATATAAACCTATGTTGACAGAACAGCCCAATGTACACCCATATGTGTCCAAAAGTATGTGGACACTAAAACCAAGAAAATGGATGGAGCCTGGGTTAGGCTTTCCACACATTGTTGGAACCTGGTTGCAGCGACTTGCTCTCTTTTAGCCACGAGAACATTAGTAAAGGTGGAAAGAGCTGGACTTCCAGTTCACCCCAAAGCTGTTAAATGAGGTATTATTTCAGGGCTATACATGCTAATCTTGGAAAGCAAGTTTTTTGTGATCCTGAAGCTGTGGCACAAGGGCATTGTGACGTTGAAACAGGAAAGTGTCCTCTCCAAACTATTGGCACTCAGCTGCCAACATATATGAGATAATCATATGCTTTACCATAACAATTTCCCTTAATTGGTACTAAAGAGCGGAGCCGTAAACTGCGTCAATTCACCATTGATAATTCTGTTTTGGTCTATTTTTACACCTGTTTTCTTTATTAAACAGAAAAATACAACCATACACCAATCCAAGTTTCTTTCTTTCACTACTAACACTAATTGCCTTGTTAACTCATCGTAAAACACACTTCATTCACACTTGACATAAAAAAAAAACCCTTACCAAAACCGTCTTTTTTTGTCATCTCATTAGTTTGTCCAGTGTTAAAAAAAATCACTAGCTCTGGTCTGGTCTAAATAAACCCTTAATCCCCCACGTTAGATGTAAAAATATGTTGATTGCCAGACTGTTTGTGGCGCAAGAAACGGATTGCATATTTGAAAACATACAACTCCACTGCTTGTTTGGTCATTCCAACAAAACCTCACCTCACCTCAGTTAGCGGGCGACTTGCTGCAAGTCACTTTGTTTATCCACAAGTTTATATGGAAGTTAGCTTCCGGCACTGGTTGCAATAGCACTGTTACACATAAAATGGCTGCTGCTCTGACCATCCTGATACATTGATTTGAATGGGAAAGTAGGTTTTACTCTAATTCTGTTTCTATATTCCAGACCAAACCATGAAAAACAGCCTCAGGCTAAAAGTACACAAAAGTATGTGGACAGAGGTGACCACATGGTTTTAGACATATTTATGTACATATCAGGTTACCTGTTGGCTGGTAAGTAACTAGACTGCAGTACAGATAATCCAAGCACTGGTCCTATTTTATTTCATGTTTAATTTATATTTGTTGTATTTGTTGCTGTTTTTGACAACTTTAAACACTCTAATAACCAAATGCAAGAGATTCTTATGAAAAATGCATGTTTGTTGCATCAAAATTTACTGTAGCTGTCAACAAATCCTCAAACCCATACATCCATATAGGTTGTTTGTTCCTACCCCCTACTATAACCCAGAGGAGCGTTTCTAAAATAAGCGCCCCACCCAGTGGTGGAAGACTTAAACAAAAATGACATATATGACCATTAACAGTTGCAGTTTTAAAAACGTGGTTAATGTTGTGAAACGGTCACAGTTTGGTTAGGCTAAGGCACCAAAACAACTTGGTTATGTTAGTTAACTTACATAAATAACTCAGCATTAACTTTTGGTTTCACACAGGACACAAACAGCAGTCTCCTGGGTCCAAGTCCTGTCTTTGTTTGAATGGTCCATCCACTCAAACTTCCTCCCTACACAGACTTTGTTGCTCTTTATACTGCGTCACCTGACTTCCTCCTTTGCTATATCGGCTGTAAAAGTTGCTTTTGCCAGTGATTTATGGGATTGTTTTTTAGGGGGGAGGACAGTCATGACTTTTTCCATCATTATAACATCAAAGTTCGTTCTTAAACTTGAGAAATAGTAGTTTTACAAAACAACTATGGTCCACTTACCAGCCTTTCTGGAGCTTTCAACCGTAACACAATAGTTTTTTTCAACTGTCATGGGGATTCATCTGTTGACATGTGAGCTCAGTGCCTGTTATGATTTCAACCAAGTTTTTCTTTTTTTTTTTTTTTTTTTTACAAATAGTCCCACTGATTGAGACCATCTGACGCAGCTGAAAGCTCAAGAAAAATCTATTAAGTGCACCTTGAGTCAGGGTTGTTTTGTCCAAATAATCACATAGCTCGCAGTAATGCAGAGGGACATTAAAAGTGGGCAAACCAAGAAATGTGGTTAATGACCATCATGGGGCAAAGACTTTTATACTCATTATGATGTGACTTCATTGCTCTGTCTGTTAATAAAACCTACACTGTCTCCAAATCTAAGTAATGTCAGACCATGTTATTTATTTGTTACTTCATTAGTAGTTGCTAATAAGGTCCTCCTTCTGTGTGAGTATGTGCATTTTGTGCCGCCCCAAACATGCTGTTTTGTTTAAGAGGTTTTGTGGAATTCGGTATTTGTGGTGGTGGTTGCTTGTTATGATGTTTAAGGCTGCACTTTTTCCCATGCTCAGGCTTAATTTCTAAAACCACACACACACACACACACACACACACGTATCTCTTGCTCGCTGGTTTGGCTGCACCTATTCTGAGAGCATAGAGGATGATTTAGATGGTGAAGGCTCTGGAAGATTATAGTGGTGATGATCTGACTATGTAGGTATCTGACGGCTGAGGGAGACAGAGATGCCATTCAAAATGTGCGACATGCGTGTGTGTGTTTGTGTGTCTGTGTGTGTGCTCCCTCTTGTTTCATCCTCACCGAGCCGCAAAAAGTCACATCAGTGCACCACCTCGCTGCTCTGCTCATTTCCATGTAACAGCTAATTTACTGCTCAGATCAAGTCAGATGTCTAATGAATCTACACATCTCTGCTAACAGAGACCTTGGATGACCCCTCTCCTCCTTACAAACACACACACGCACACACACACAAATCACAGTTAGCGTGTGCCTGCCTTGTCATGGGGAGGCATCATATGCTCCTTCGTGCCCTCAGGGGCCTCCACAGCACAATGCCAGGCTTCAGAGCATTGGCTAAATCCCCATCAGAGACAGTCAGGCTGACTGTCTGGCAGGCTGGCACCTCAGCAGACTGTATTTACAGAAACCTCTGGAAGAAAAGGATCTGATTACCACGAGGAATATATACAACGCATCAGTCAGCAGGGAGGCAGGGAGGGAGAGAGACAACGAGTGACAGAAAGAGAGAGAAAGTGGAGTATGGTTCAGTGCGGTGGTTTTATTGGTGCTCTGAAATCTTTACACACACACAAATGCATGCATTCAAGCACACACACACGTGGACACACACACTGGGTTTTTCTGGCAGGGGATGTGGGTCCAGAGAGCAGTTTGGTGTTTCAGTTTCAATCTTCTCCTCAGCCCAGATCAAGTACACCAGCCGGCAACTAAAGATGATGTCACTATCCCACAGCTGTCCCTACCACTCAGTGCTGCACTACACTGTGCATGTGCATGTGTGTGTGTGTGTGTGTGTGTGTGTGTGTGTGTGTGTGTGTGTGTGTGTGCGCGTGTGAAAAGCTCTGCTGAGGTCAAATTGGACTCTCTCCCTGTCTCCCTCTCTTTAATTCTGTCTTCTTTCAAAACTCTGGGGATCCTACCAACCGTGCTGAAAGCCATGGTACGGATCAAGTTCCCTCTGTGTGTATCAGAGACACACACGCACACATACACACACATACACACGCACTTTCTGTATACTCCAATTCTAGCTGCCGGGAATGGCATGGGGGGAAGAGTGGGAAAGGGAGGGGAAATGAGGGGAAAGTGGGGATGCTTTTACAGCAGAACCATCACAAACCATCAGAGGATAACAGTATTTTATTCACACATAACTGGCCACACACACACACACATTGTATACTGAGCTTGTGCATATGTGGAAATAGAGAGAAACTCAATATGGACAGTAGCTATTGCACTTGAGTGCTGTACTCACTCATTGTGTTTTGTCAAACAGAATTCTGTTTCAAAGCTGTTTCCCCTCATAGAGAGGTGGCTAAATGATTGCCAATATTATCATATGATAAATTATATAATGAGAAATGAACAACTACAAGAATTAAAGGAATTTTTTTCTACATTTGTATATCAGCAGTATTTAAAAAAAACCCAACAACAACAAAAACGTTTAAATCATTGTGTTCTTTAATATCATCAAATATTAGATCAGGAAAAATATTCAGTACTCAGGTTTCTGTGGGTTCCATTTATGAGCAAAGCATTCAGACAGCTTAGAAACTGCTGCACGATAAAGAAGGCAAATCAAAAATACTTAGGATCAATTACATGTTTGGTTCTGATGTCAAATCTACAAATCAATTAGATGCATACTTTTTAATATGCATGTACTTTCTTTAGGACTCAGCTTGCTTTGCCCAGGGGCCACTTTAAAAAAAAGCATACATAACATTTATCAGTATATAAAAATAAATGCATATAATGTAATAAATGAACCTTTTAACGTTTGCTGTCCTCACTCACCTTTGCTAAGAGGCAAATCCAGTCACAGTAGCCCGGCACAGGTCATGTGTATGCAGTGGCGTTTTTAGGATTTGAGTTCACACGGGGCTCAGCCCTGTCGGGGGTCCAGGAAATCCTCCCCTGACACTTTTTTTTTTTCAGAAACACCCTCTATTTTCATACTTTTTATGCACTCTAGCTTCATTTATACATTCAAAGTACAATAAAAAAAATCCCAGTGTGAAATTAGTTTATTATTACTGTAAATTGGAAAATGGTTGGCAGGCCACCCCGCAACCTGTCGTGGTCCAGATTTGAACCACAGGAAGTAAGATGATATGACTGCTATGGAACAAGGTTTTGATAACAAATGGAAAAACACCCCTTTAACCAACCAGATGAGCTCTTTCAATGCAGACATTTTTATTGAAGCCAATCAGATACACCAAATTTCCTCTTAGCCCTGTGGGCAGATTTTATGATCTGAATGTTTCAAAAACCACTGCATCAATTGTTACAGATAGCATTAAAATGTATTTTTAGTACAGTTGCTTTAATTCTTAAAGCTCAAGTATTTTCATGATATACAGTGTTTTTTTTAATAAAAAGTGACACAGATTCAGAAAAATAAAGCTCCACATGCACTGTGTACATGTAACAGCACACTTAATATAGCACAACAACTGTACGCTCTTAATTCATGGAGGTTAACGCACCAGAGGTTGAAAGCTTCCTGGAAGTGAAACATGAGTGCTCATACTGTAACTGAATGCAGCTAAGTGCATGCACTTCAGGACGGGGACTGACACAGTTTTCTGAATGGAGGACTTTTAGAGGGCTGCTGTGTTTAACTGCTTTGATTTAATTAAGGGTTTTGTGTGATTTTCCCACCACTACGACGTCAGTACATACAGTATGTCCACATGCACGCTGGCATTACTTGAGTTGAATAATACAAAAACAAATTTGGCATTAGTTGAAATGACAACAGTCTTATTTAGTTTTATTTGATGAACTAACCAAAGCGTATCATGTTCAAACAAGAGATGTTTTTCCCCACATCCTATTTGTGTGATGACCACATTTGCTTATAATAAAGTTTCATATTTTAATCAAAGGCTGTTATTATTTGAGAACTGTCCCCTTGCACTCCCATTTAAAACTGCAAAACAGCAAAAAGACCCACCATGAAATGATCAAAGTAGCTATGGGTAAGAAAAGAAATATTTATTTGATCAAGGTCTGGTATTTTTTCCTCTCATGTTTTTGCTGAGCCTCCTCCCCATCTAACACGCAACATAAAGTGAGCAGTGAACGAATCAAGGCAGCACATGCTTCCTGTCTCAACTTAGTGTATGAAAGTTTTGTATTTAATCAGCGATAATGTGGAGCAGTCCCATCTCCATAATTATGCTTAGAGAGAATCCTTCAATTCTATTTTTACTTCAGCCTGGCTTTTTTTCACAGTTTACAAGACTGAAAATATCTTAAGAGTAAAACTGATCTGATTTTTTGTGCTCAAAAATTTAGTGTTCCCTTCTCCCACTCTCTCCCTGCTTTGCTTTAGGCGCTGTGCAGGGTTCAGCTGCACGGTGGAGAGAGGTTAGAGGTCACGGTGTAGATCTCCGTGTGGGTGTCTGCAATGACTTTTGACCTCCTCTGACCTGCTGAACAGCAGCCAAACTGGCCTTCCAACTGGGAACAGAGAGAGAGCCCAGAGGTCAGGAGAAACACTGAGAGAAGGAGTGTTTTCTCAGCCTCTGTCTCTGCTCACAACTTTATTTTCTGCTTCTTATTTCTTCCTCACTTTATCCTCCCATTGCTGTTACTGCTTAATGTGCAAAAACTAAGCCCTTATTTTAGCAATAAGAGTGAAGAAAAATATGCTTATTTTCTTATTGACAAGAGTGTCTGTGGGATTTATGCACCATGGTTTTAAGAGGCTCCCAGGGCCGAAGGATCATGAAACTCAGTCAACAGATAAATGGCCATGTAAACATTTAAATCAAGTAGGGGGGAGAAAAACAACAACGCAGCAGGGACTTGTTTTCTTTCACCTAAAATGTAGGAATTTGTCATTTTACCTGCCATTTTCGTCTCTACTCATCCAGCGCCATGTTAATCTGTTATTACCAGACAACCTGTATCAAATTGTCTTCCATATTTTACAAATTTCCATGCGCTTCTTTGCACATATCACATTTTCTCACCTATTTCTTTCATCATTCTATTTTTGCTTCTTTATTACCGCAGCTCAATCACTCACTTTCTTCATCATCTACGTGTTATTTATCTCTCTACACTTCAACGGAGCTTTAGCATTTATGTTTGGGAAAAGGAATATATCTTATAATAAAAACACAAGACAAAATGCTATGGCAGATTTTTTTTTTCACCCAAGCCTACACTTCTCACACACATGCACACACACCCCTCTCCCAGGGCCCCTTTTCCTCCCCTCATCCTTCCCATTCTCCACCTCCTCTCTCTCATCAAGGGTCATTTGCTCAGTTTCCTGCCTGCCTCTCCTGGCTTTTCCTCTCCATCTCTGATTGGTGAATTTCCGCATGTCTCTGATTGGTCAGTACGTTCAGCGCCTCCCCTTGTTAACAATTATGAAAACCCCTCCCCCTTTTTAGGGGCACTCCTTCTTTCTCTTGGGGCGGCCTCCTCTTCTGACTCCCCGCCTCTTCTTAAATGCGCCTCCTCCTCTGCAGACCAAGAAGATGGGTGTCAGAGCGCCTCCTGGTGGACGACGTGTTTTACACTGTGCACTTTAATGTTTAAAGTCTCACACTATTCTGCAGTCAATACAACAAAAGGTTAATTTCCTTAACAAAAGAACTAAAACTAACCTGCCTGCCTAACAGAAAAAACATAGTTTCACAAACAGAAATCGACAGGAGGCTCTGAAAAACTAATCTATAAACTCTGGAGGTGATCATCCAAACTTAGAGTGCCATCTAGTGGTTTTATGTGTGAACTGTGACAGAAATCAGAGGGAATACACTATTTTAAATAAACAATGGGTAAATCATACAAACAATCTGATTCTTGTTTGTATTTAATGAACAAAAGTAGCATTGATTTAAAACTGAAAATGTGAATGAATCAAGACCTTATTGTGCCAGATTTAATAATGACTCAAGGCCTTTATTGCATTAGCAAAAGTACATTTTAAGCCAAACTGGCTTGTTATGTGATGCAGAGGTATCTCTGGCTCTTTATTCCCAACAAAGAGTGAGTTCAGGCTACAAATGTACTTTTCAATTAATACAGTAAAAAAAGAAAAGAGATACATGATTGTTTCAGGTGGCAAAAACCACAATCAAAATTGTTGGACTTATTATTTTATTTTATTTTGTTTAATTTAATTCATTTTATTTTGTTTTATTTTATTTCATTTTATTTGCACAATGACTAAAACTGACTAAATTTATTTATTTATTTATTTATCCTTTATTTAGCCATGAAGATCCCATTGAGATATATGATCTATTCCTGTGGGGTGTCCTGGTCAAGATGGTGGCACAACCAACATAAAACACATACAATATATAAAAGCAACACAAGGTAAAATAGTAAAAGAAAAGGGGTTTACAGGCCATACCAGTGACATCCATACAAACTTCACCTACGTCAAGGATTAAATAAAGCAGCAATATATGTTTCCTTCAGGTCTGTTTTTAATAGACTTTTAAAAGTATTCAAGAAAGGGAGTGCTTCCAAATTAACATTTTGGAGCTCATTCCATCCCACAGGAGAAAAGGCATCACTGGTTGCAAATCTATGTCATGTGAAATCATATTATATTAACTTAGAGTCAAGAAATATGTGCATATTTCTAATGTCTGCATGCAAAACTGTGCAAAGGCACAGGCAAACTAAGCAGCTGCTCAAGGACCCCAGGTGCCATGTAGGGGGCCCCAAATCAGCACATTAGTATTTGCTGATGTGAGGTGAAAAGTTTTGTTTTGTTTTCAAAATAGTCGCTTTTTAGGAGCTAAGAAAAATATTATTCAAAGACATGAAAATGCCACCAAATTGGAAATCCTACTAACAAGTGCTGTCACAAAGGAATACAGTTTAATGTATCCAAAACCTGATACATTTCAGTGACACATCACTGCACCTCTTGACATCTTTCTTCACTACGATGAACATGGATATTGTAGTTTGTTTTGAGACACATAGACTGTCGTGATGCCATAAATACTTACAATGGTAACAAATCCACAGCTGAAAATAGTCCCCAGTGAATGCAATATTTGCTTCTGTTTTAGTAATTTTTGCTTTAAACTACAGTGTCCAGCTTTTAATCAAATATTTAGCCTTTTTTAAAAATGTAATTATATATTTCTGACCCACTGTTCATGCCTTTAGTAGTAATCAAGTATGTCGGGACTGAGAGTCTCTAACAGAGTGTGTAAGTTTGAAAGTTTTGACAAACACACTAACACATTGTGGGTTTTGTTCTTTTCTTGGCACTTGTTGACTTGTTGAAAAATAGAATATTACCAGCCTTGTCCTGTTTTTATACTTTTTCACTAGCTGTCATAAGAAGGAAACTAATCAGGATAATTTATTGTCTTTTCCTGACATCCTTTCAGTGGGGTTGGGGCGGTGGGTAGGTGGTTGTCAAATTCTGCTTACGGCTCCCAAAAAAAGCTCAGGCCTCTGCATGTGTAGCAGGTTAAATACTTTAACATAAAACTTTCTGTCTTTCTGAGGAAATAATGGTACCGTATGTACACTTCCTGTCCCCTGAACCTCTGTCACGTCTTTCATTGGATGTGGTCATGGGCAAGAGAGACATGAATCACTCCTTATCCGCCACAATCACAACACAACACAGTTACACCAGCCACACATACAGTGGTATGAGCCTATGTGTCTGTCTGCCCGGCGTCAGCATGTCTTCCCATACATCATAATGCAGTGATCCCACAGAAATGGATTTGACCATTGATAAAACTATAACCCATCACAAGGGCTTGATGAATGTGTCTCCTCGCTGAGTGTACGGACATGTAAAGTGTTGTGATGATGACCCGGCTGATGTCTAAGTGAGGCGGAAGATAAAACTCAACATAAATCAGCTCAGCAGGGGGATAACAGCACATTCCCACAAATCATCCCCGGGAATCCGAGGGTGTCCCAGTCCTGGAGAGGAATTCTGGGAAGGCTGCCAGATCCAAGAGAGAGAGAGAGAGAGAGAGACAGGCGAGGATCAGCGGAGTCATTACAGCCTGTTTCATTCTGCTTCCTGTTTCCGTCTCTTCTTTGGGTCTATCTGTTTTTATCTTCACTTCTTCACGTCTCTCTCTATGTATTCTTGGTTAGTTTTTGATGAACATTTCAGGAAATTCTACATCTCAATCAACTAACATGAATCATGGGTGCAAAATAAGTCAAAAGCATGTTATATATGTGGAGGTTCAAGGTGTGTTAAATTAAACCTGCAGGGCAGTATTTCTATCAAAGCAGCAGCGTCTGTTTTCAAGCAAGTGGACAGCATGTAGAGGCAGAGAAGAGGGGAGGGAGAGGAGGCCTGAAAGCACGAAAATGGAAAGATGAAAAGGCCGCCGGGGTGGCGAGGGATGCACATTAAAAACATTAAGAAGAGAGAATTACAGTGGCGGAGAACAAGGTCTTTGAGGGAGTGCTCAGAGAGCTCTGCGAAAGAACAAAGGGAGAGCTTGAGGTATAGGGAAGCCCTCTGCGGATAAGACTCTGGATAAGTGTTGGAGACAGGATCGTAAATCCCAAACCCCATAGTCTGCAGGCTGGGGCCAGGGTCAGGGAGGGAGAGCACAACGAGAAGGGCTGGAGAGAGGTGGGAGGTAAATGATAATACAGAAAGATAGACAGAAACCGTAGCCATAAAAAACATCTTAAGGTTGATACTGAATCACTTAAACCAGATGAGGGTGGGATACTTTTCCGTTGAGATGCTTCAAACCGTCATGTTAAAGGTGGACCTGGACATGGCAACATAGCAAATGGAAACAATGTCAGGGTCATGATGCATGGTTCAAATTAAAGTTCCCCGCAGGTTGTTATTATCAACCTGTGTCTTCCAGCAGGCGTTCTTCACATTCTGTCTGCTTGAGATGCAAACACATTTCCAGTGAGTCATTTGTGCATGTACATACACCCTCAACACGTTCAGAAACAGGAATGAAGAGTGTGTCGCCCCCACTCCTGTGTTGCAAATACTTGTCAAAGCTGAATTGCCCAGCAATCGCTAGATAAATAGGTTTTAATAGATGAACAGCAGTTCTAACAAAAAGAGAAGAGGAAAATTCCTTCTGTCATTAGGTTCCTCTGAGGTTTGCGTCAAAATAAAACCAATAACACATAACTGCAAGACAGGATATGAGCCAATGTGAGTACCTTTTGAAGAGTATTTAAAGTCTTCTGTGGCTCTGCAGGAACTTGGTCAAGTCTGGTCAAGACAACCCCAATGATGTCATCAGGTTTATTTAGGGTTTGGCTCGGACTTTTTTGGAATGTATAATAAAAAGCCAGTTGATGTAGGTGTTTATGGAGGGTCTGATAAAAAAAAAGCTACGGAGTGTATTCAGTGGAGGTTGACCCTAATAAGGACAACCCAATCACCAGAGTAAACGTTGGTGTTGTATATTTCTGCAAACCACCGTTTCGTTGTATTTGTACGTTTCATATGGAGCGGATATATTGAAACTCTAAGGTGGTAAATGTGTGGTTAGGTTTAGGCACAAATCCCACTTGGTTAGGGTTAGGAAAGATCATGTTTTGGCTTACTCCACTACAAACATGGCTGTGAATGTCCTGTCTCAAACATTGGTCTGCTGCTGTCTGCTCTCTTGCCCAGGTGTCACGCTGTCTACCATCCCCTTATTCTCCCAGTGAGAAGCCTATCTATTTGTAGAAGCTTATCGACACGTAATTTGAATTTTGTTGTACGTATGAACGTATACGTACGTACAAATGTAACATATCTGTGGTTTGCGAGAAACCTTACAATGCCAACATTTTATTCTGGAGACTGAGCTAAGTAGGAACTGAGTGTCAGGATACCTCGACCTCTGCTGCATTGCTTATGACCTTTCTATTTTCATCTGCCTTTCTCCCGAATTTATGTTGGTACAATGCCAAATCAAGTAACTACCGCTTAAAGTTTTTACTCTACATGTTTAAAAGAGGAGGCACTAGTGCACCAAAAAGGCAGCTAAGAATTTACTCCTGTTTGAGACAGAGCGCAGCTGTTTTATGAAATTCCTAAGCCCGGCCCCAGGCTGGGGTTGGAAAGTATAGAGAGATGGACTAATTAACAGCCAACGTCACAACAGCTGGTATTGTAAGTCTGTATGTGTATCATCACGGCAAAACGTTGACCTTGAGACAAATACTGTAGCAGGAACTACCACAGAAGCTGTTGAGAACTTTAGTAGATGTTTATACGTCTCTCTGTGGACAGATTTTTAGAAACACGATGATGTAGCGATCATGCAAGATGCATTCACAGAACTTTACAGGTGTGTAGCTGAAATTAAAATGAAGGTCAAATTCGAAAGATGAGCGTAGTCCAAGCAAGGGTGGCGGGAAGTAGCAGGGTCGGAAATGGCGAAGGGGAAATTGCCCCTTCTTTACACCCCTGGCCAAAATTTGCTTTAAATGGACAGTGAGTAGCATTTTCAGTTGTTTTTGGCAAAAATTGATGTCTGCATTCATAAATATGTCATCATTGATGTACTATTCCCTCCACCAATAATCTGACTTATTCTTGTAAAAGGAGAATTTCGGAGTCATGTGAGGAGAGGGATGAGGTGTGTGAAGTTGGGCGACTTGTGTTGCGTGTGTCTGTAGGAGCCTGAATGAATACTCCATGAAGTACCGGATGACGTGGTTTCATCAATGTTATCATAGCTTTTTGATACACAGCGGCTACCGCTGTTGCAATTACGCATTTGAAACAGTGAGGCGCTAGAGTGCGCTATCCGTTTGAATGCAATATATGATTTCAACATTAGATAGGAGAAATTCCTACACACTGTGGCTTTAAGTCATGGATAGCTGTAGTGCAGCTAAAGTGATTCCACTGCATAATGGTCTCTAGTTTATTGTTAGTTTTTGGTCTTTTCTTGGGATTTGTTTTAACAAAATTATGCACTGATCAGCCTCAACATTAAAAACTCTTACAGGTGAAGAAAATAATATTCATCATCTCATTACAATGCAACATTCTGCTGGGAAACCTTGGGTACTGGCATTCATGTGGATGCCACTTGACACGCACACACTCAAACACTCTTTACAGACCAAGTAGCCCCCCTCGTGGCAACAGCACACCCCAGTGGTAGTTTTCTCTCAGCAGGACAAAGCACCATGCTACACCACAAAAACTGCTCAGGAATGGCCTGAGGAACATTAAAAACAGCTCAAGGCATCGACTCAGCCTTCATATTCCCCAGATCCCAGTCCAATCAAGCATCCATGGAGCGTGCCAATACCCCACCTCACAACCCACAGGATTCAAAGGGTTCACCACCAGCACCCTGGTGCCAGACACCACAAAACACCCCCAGAGGTTCTGTGTCCATGCCTCGACAGGTTAGAGGCCCCGACTTAGGTCTGACCTGTGGAAGCAAGACCTCTGGGGTATTGATACATCCCATAGATGCTTGCTGATTGGATTGGGATCTGAGGAATCTGGAGGCCCGGTAGATGCCTTGAGGTCTTAACAATGTTCCTCAGGCCATTCCTGAGCCGGCTTTGAGGTGTGATGAGGCACATTGTCCTGCTGAGGGGGCCGTTGCAATGAGATGGGTGTGCTTGGTCTGTAATGATGTTTGGGTGGGTTGTGCATGTTGAGTGGCATCCACATAAATGCCAGTAAACAATGTTTCCCGCCAGATGAAGATGATCATCTTCAAAGATGATGGAAGGTATTCTTTTCATCTGTCAGTAGTTTTAATGTTGTGGCTGATAAGTGTAGAATATTGACATCTCCGTCCTCTGTGTAGTGTGTCTTATGGGTCATTAGGGGGAAAAACACTGGATCCTGCACTTCCCATAATGCACTTAGTTTCTCTTCTTTGTTTAGTACAGGCCAGAGCATAATACCAAGCCTTTGACCAGTAATCTTCAGTGTTCCTCTTCCTATTGCAGCTAATATATATGCAGCTCTTCATTAATTGATGTGTAATTGATGTGCACATTGTTTTCAGTGAAGCTTGCTACATAAGATTTTTTTTTCCTAATTGGAATTGCTGGCTTGGAAATAATTAGCAAAGCCTACAGTAAAGAAAAAATACAGCCTGGTTAGAACTGGACAATACAAGGTATATCACAAGTACTGAATGTGAATAGTGCTGCTGTCAGTATTTCCACTGAATGCCTGTTTTGAATTGCCAATTAGGCCACATGTCTTTTCAGATGTGTTCTTCAGAGCTGGATGATTATTGAGACAGGAATTTGCTCAGTATAAATGAGAGGCAGAAGATATGTGTGTATGTGTCCGTTTCATGTGTGTGTGTGTGTGTGTGTGTGTGTGTGTGTGTGTCTTTATCACATGCGACAGGTGACGTATGTTTTCAGGGGTCTTTAATAACAGAGTGGTTGGCAGGAAATAAGACACGTGTCCTGGTGCTGTCCTGCAAGAACAGATCTCCTGCTGTTAACATGTTGACCACGGTGTTTCTGTCAGCGCTCCTGATGCTGGGAGGTCTCGGAGGGGTAGCAGCATTCAACCGGCAGGTCCATGGGAAATCAATCCACAGTGATAAAACTTTGCCGGGCAGCAATGATGGAACACACACCGTGAGAACACAGCCATACCAACAGGTAAGATCTATTTCAATTAGCAGAACAGAGATGCTTATTCCATCCACGTTATTAGGTTTTCCAGCTTAAAAGATTAGTCGATTCATTAATTGCTGATCGACAACTGGTTCATCTTTGAGACAAAAATCAAAACTATCTCTGATTCCTTTTCTTTTTTCAGGATTTAATGTTGTCGTATATGATAGTAAACTGAGTATTTTGGGTATTTGGGGGCTGCTGGTTGGATACAACTGTATTTTTACGACACATACCAGTGGATCTGCTATATCACATTTACCCATTTTTGTTTTACATTATAGCAAAGCAATAGTTAATGCATTATTGCTTTCATAACACCATTTGCAAATGGACTTAAATTACTGACAATAGACACATTTAGTCAAATAAAACCTTTTTACTGGAGGGTATTTTGATGGTGTTTGCCCTTAAATATGTATGAAATAACATAAAATGATGTGCCCTCACTTAGAAAGGAAAATTAGTAATAAAAACTAGGCTGCAACTAAGAATTATTTTGAATATTGAATAATCTTTTGACTATTCTCTCAAATAACTAAGGTCTAACTTAAGGTCAGCTTAAGCTGACTGATTTAATTTGCTTGCTTTGTGCAGTTTACTTCTAAGATATTGCTACCATCGTCATTTACTATTATAAATTTCAATGAGAAGCAACAAATACTCACATCTGAACCAGCAAATGTTTGGAAATTTTGATTAAAAGAAAAAGATTAACTGATTATAAAACTAGTTGAATAATTTTCTGTTGGTTCACTAATTAATGAACTGACAAATATTCGTATATGAGACCTATCTGGACCTCACCATGTTTTTGTTCGCAGACAAAAAATGAAATCAGCAGGAGTTTGGATCTTGAGAGCTTCAGCGTACACGTGACCCCCACCACCAGCAAAATCAGCCTCCCGTCCATCATCAGGCTCTTCCCGCCTACTGCCAAACCTTTCCAACTGCACGCCAACATGCCGATGCGCTTCGGGAGGGAGAGTGTTCCTGGTGATGACAGTGCCCCAAACTCGACCCCCAACATGCCCCAGAGGTTTGGGCGATCATGGGAAATGTGTGCCAAGTGCCTCAATGTTCGAGAAGCACAGAACCCAATATTGCCGCAGAGATTGGGGAGAAGAAGTCCATACTGGAGCCTCTTTAGGACTCTGGACAATACTTGGTTGTTAAACACTGGTTTACACTGGTAGGCAACTCTTGTCCATAATGACTGACATTCATATTTAATTCAAAAGAGGATGCCATAACGCTTTGGTTTGCACATATATCTGTATAGATGTTTTACATCACCATACAGTTAGACAAATTCACTTATCACCTCCCTCATCATACTTTAGGTGACAGATCACCAGCTGTTATTCATTTAATTCCAGTTTAGTTTAACATCCTCACACACCTATCAGTTGTGCTTGTTTTGAATAACAAACTATGTATGCTCTTCCCACAGGGCTGAAGATTTTGACTTTACAACCAGCTCCGAAGAGGTGGAGATGCAAGAAAAGAGCTTTAAAGGATGAAAGAGGATGAGAAAGGCCAACACATAGGTCTTATAACATGTAAATATCAGCATACCCTGTTTTTACTGTGAAGACAAACGTTAAATGTTAAAATGTCCAAGAATAAATAAGGTGAAGTATTTTAAATTTATTGTCACTTTTAAATAAATAAAGTTGTTATTATTGTGACAGAAAACCTGTTAAACTATAATATTAAAAGTTTCAAGTGGTCGTTCTGGTTTTCTTTTGCTCTGTTATTGAGTCTTTAGACTTATTTTTAATCTAAAGATATTTGCCTCATATTGATGGACAAATGAGTTTTGCATCTAACAAAGCTGCCATAAAGAAAGCAGGGAAGGTCATTACAATCATTGACCACTAGAGGGAGACAAACACCATGGAGGATTACCACCAGTGTTCCCAA
Organism: Epinephelus fuscoguttatus; assembly: GCF_011397635.1. NCBI lineage: Eukaryota > Metazoa > Chordata > Actinopteri > Perciformes > Serranidae > Epinephelus > Epinephelus fuscoguttatus. The sequence goes on from NC_064768.1 coordinate 27,809,510, forward strand.
ACCATCACAGTTACAAATCACAGACTCTTCAAATGTCCTGTTGAATAACACTGTTAGCACTCATCTGGCCAACATGCTGTGGTGCTGTTTTGAATCCTTGCTCTTACATTGACAAAATAATCAGCACTCATAGACTCTTTCAAGGGCAGACACTTGTCAGGACTAGAAAAGCCCTGGTGTTTGTCAAATTAATAACATTAATTATGGCTGCATTCCTTTTAGGTGTGTCAGTTCTAGGGCCCTGGGTCACTAGTATGGATTACTTAGATACCTAAATGGAACGGAGGCATCAGAAATGATAGTAACTGGTTTAAAGAGAAAAAGATCTACAAGCCTTTTTTACAGCAGACATTTTGACTTGATATTACACAGGTGTTGCTGATCACATTAAAGGGGAATTTGGGTATTTTCAAACCTAGATCACATGCTTTTGTGTCCAAGTGACTAATGCGAACAAACATTTTTTAAATTGGTCCATATTGAGAGCAAGTGATGCAGCTGGCAGCCACATAACGGGCTGCCAACTGCAAGTTCAGTCAATAAGTGTGAACATGAGTTACTGAGAAGTGCATCTCAGACCTTTTCAGAGATTCAGTACTCCAGTTTTTGGATTTGGGAGAGTTGTTTATGTTTACTAATATTTTTGGACTGCCTTAGACCAGAGGAATAACACGTATGAGTTTTGGGTGTAGTTCCCCTTTAACAATACGACTCTGCTGACAGTGTGAGAGTGAGCCAGCATGCACAACACCAGGAGCCTGAAACCAAAGCAGCTAACTGGAATTCACCTGTGATGCATTTCATTATTCAGAGCTGAAATTTTACTACTGTGACATATTTTCTAAAAGGAGCTATTCAAACATCCAGCTACCTCAGATGCAGGTGCGTTAGAAAGTATCACTTGAGTGTTGAGAAAAGATGATCCAGCGCACTGCTGTTGTTCACCATCAGTTTGTAGGTTATACTAACGTTTCGGTCCCTCTGGACCTTCATCAAGGCCTAAATGTTGGTATAACCAATATACTGTAATGCTGAGCAGGAACAGTGCACAGGATCTTTTCTCTGTGTCACTGTGATATTTTTTGAAGAACAGAAGAATTTTACACAATGTTGGATATCTGGGACACACTAATATCCTGTTTTTTTTAAGCCACGTGTCATGTGCAAGGCGAGAAATACTTACTGCCTGGCAACATACAAAAAATGTTCTTGGACAGGTGAGGGGTAGAACTTAAGAGGTAGATTAAATCTCGTACCACTTTGTGGGGTGATTCTGTGGAACGCACTGGGTGAAGAAATCAAACAAAGTAAAGATATCTGAAGTCTAAAAAGAGGTACAAAGACAATATTTTCACAAGGTACAGAAATGATTGGAGGAAATGTAAAGCACACTCAGTGTGATACTGTTGTCGGTATTCTCAGTTCGTATCTTTGTATTTGTTTTATACACGGGTAATATTGGCTCTCAGGTATAAAGGAGTGCAGTGGTGTAAATGTGCGGTTGATCGATTGTGAGGACAGTGTATTTATGTCATAGTTTGATTAGTGATGGATTAGTATAGTTTGGGATTGGGGGTAAAACTGAACAAGTATTTTTGCTTCTTTCTACACCTTTTTGGACATGAAATATTAATTTATGTTTCTCATTGTCTGTTCATGGTTCATTGTTTGTCTCTGTTTTGTAGGAGCTTTTTTGCTACTATCCATCCATCCATTTTCATAACCGCTTGAGGGTCGCGGGGGGGCTGGAGTCTATCCCAGCTGACATTGGGCGAGAGGCAGGGTACACCCTGGACAGGTCACCAGACTATCACAGGGCTGACACATAGAGACAGACAACCATTCACACTCACTTTCACACCTATGGACAATTTAGGGTCGCCAATTAATCTGCATGTCTGTGAACTGTGGGAGGAAGCTGGAGTACCCAGGGAAAACCCATGCTGACACGGGGAGAACACGCAAACTCCGAAGCCTCTTGCTGTGAGGCGACAGTGCTAACCACCACACCACCGCGCTGCCTCTATGAACTTCAACAGCAATATAGAAATTCTGAAATTCAATTATGGCTTTTGGTTTTGGTGTGCCACCTCAAGATCTCAAGTGGCCCCATCTGACCCTCAGATTTCTAGGGGCGCCACTGCTGTGGTTGTGCATCCACAACAAAAGGGGAGGGGACATAGGGACTATGTTGGTGGTCCCTGTTTATGGGTCCACTCAGGTGTCTCCAGCATGTCAGAGCACTGTTTGCCTGAGCTTGAAGGTGTCCTTGGAGAAACTTGTTCTGCAACTTCAATCATTTAATAACGCAGGAGCACATGACTGTGACATAATCCCAACAACGCCCCAAAGTCAAAGTGACACATTCTGACTTGCATAAAAAACATCTTATTTACTATCACCTCCAGCAGCTGATGCATTCCCATACATCGTGAACATACCTCACCTTGATGGGTGTGACCCACATACTGCAGCTGAGTCGTCTTCACTGAGTTGCGCAACGTCTTTTTATCACAGCTTATCCAACCCTCGCACCAACAGCCACTCCCTGCTTAAATTTTAAAGCTTTTGAATAGAGGTTCAAATCCGGTCGTGTCCGTGATACGATCAGTTTACAGCAGGAAGCGGCTCGGAAACTTTCAGCTTACAAACAACAGGGAAAAAGCAAAGAAGTCTGACTTTGTAAAGCGGAGGAAAGTTTTACCTGGAGGTGATCAACAACACGAGCCCGACAGGTAGGGTTTGTCTTTTGGTTGTTTTCAGTGTCTACCTCAGGCGGAAGACATGTTACCATCGCGACGTAGTGTGTGTCTAATCTGTTGTGCTTATAGACTTCACTGTTTTATCATGCAGGTTTATGTTTCAGTAGTTAAAGTAGGAAAACTTTATTATTATTGGTGACAGCGATTGTTTTCATCCAAGCGAGTACACAAACAGTTGTACAGTTTCCTCTTTACATCTGTTTTTGTAACCCCCCTAAGTTCTCCCTACACATTAACTCATGTTTCATGACTTTTAAAACAACAATCCGGAAGTGTGAGAGTACCTTTTACCCATGCACCCTGGGCTACACTGTGCCCAAAACACTTTCAGACCATGTGTTCATTCCACTTTCACATTTTGTTTCAGTGTTTTTCCACTCACTCCTGCAGTTTCGTAGCCTATGACTGACTGTAACACCCATTGATTGTAGTCATTTCCTCTTCTCCCAGCAGCTGGTCATGGGGGACATCGCAAAAGGGAAAAAGATTTTTGTCCAGAAATGTTCCCAGTGTCACACAGTGGAAGAGAAGGGACGGCACAAGACAGGACCCAATCTGTGGGGTCTGTTTGGGAGGAAGACAGGACAGGCACCTGGTTTCAACTACACACAGGCCAACGTCGATAAAGGTATGGCTCGTAAAGAAAAAGCTGGAGAGAAATGATCTAATGACTGACAGATCGGTCGACTTATAGTCAACTGACCTTTCACATAAAAAGCAAACTGTTCAAGATGCAACTGAAGTAACAGGGAAATTAGAAACACAAGAGAGCACACGTGCAGCCTGGATGTATTCTCTCGTTTGTCCTGCATTAATATGAAGGAGATGGCATCATCAGTTCATGCTACAGGAAAATTGATAATAAATATGATTACTTCTGAATCCAGTCAACAGGTAGAGTCTCGTTGACATTTAGGAGTCGAGCACCAATAGGAAGCACAACTGCTTTAGAGACAAAAGCAGCACACGAGAGCAATATTTTAATTGTAATCAGGAGAGACTCGTGTGAAAAAAGACTTAAAGGGTACTTGTTTCCATTGTTCCCAGAGAGAAGACGCTGACTTTTTCTGTGGTACCTCCAAGTGTTTCTAGTTTCAAGTTTCTAAATTTTTTAGAAAGATGCTGGTGTCCTCACTGTCGCTCCTTTACTGTTTATCCCGAGCTGTATGATGTCAGACAGAAACTATCACTGTGCCATATTATCCAAAATCTAGTCTCATATCATGATATCGATATAGATCGTTTTGCAAATCATTTTTGACATATATTCAATGGAATACAGTACAAAGACAAAATATTTAATGTTCAAACTCAATCAATCAATTTTATATATAAAGCCCAATATCACAAATCACAATTTGCCTCACAGGGCTTTACAGCATACGGCATCGCTCTGTCCTTAGGACCCTCGCAGCGGATGAGGAAAAACTCCCCAAAAAAAACTTTTACAGGGAAAAAATGGTAGAAACCTCAGGAAGAGCAACTGAGGAGGGATCCCTCTTCCAGGACGGACAGACGTGCAACAGATATAGATATCGTACAGAACAGATCAGCATAATAATAACAGTAATCCATATGACACAATGAGACAGAAAGAGAGACAGAGACAGAAAGAGATGCAGGACAGACGTTAATAATAAAAGCTTACAACAACATTAATTAAAGCAATAATATTATAATTACAGTTACAGCTATTGTGGTGCAATATGTTGAAAGTATATATTAATATGTGATAGTATAGAAGTAGAAGTATGACTAAAGACAGCAGCAGCAGGAGGCATCTGGCAGGACCACGGCAGCAGCACAACCACACACGTCACACTATCCAGGCACCGCTGCGATATAAGTTAACCTGCGAGACAGTGGAGCACAAAGGCTCCGGAGAAGAAGCCGAGTTAGTGACATGTAGTATGGCTGAGTTAGTGACATGCAGTAACAGGACATGAGTGTTAGCAAAGGAGAGAGAGAAGGAGAGAAGGTGCTCGGTGTATTATACGGTGTACTGACGAACTTTATTGGTTTTTTGTAAAATGTACACTCAGTCTAAATTTGATGCCTGCAACATGTTCCAAAAAAGTTGGGATGGGAGCAACAAAAGACTGGAGAAGTTGTTGAATGCTAAAAAACACCTGCTTGGATCATTCCACAGGTAAACAGGATAACTGGTAACAAAGGGGCATCCTCGAAAAACTCAGTTGTTCAACTCTCTGAAAAAACGTGTGGGAAAATAGTCCAGCAGTCTAAGAACAACATTCCTCGATGCACAACTGCGAAGAATTTATGGATTTCACCGTCTACAATCCATAATATCATCAAAAGATTCCAAGAATCAGCAGAAATCTCTGCATGTAAGGGGCAAGGCTGAAAACCAACACTGAATGGCGGTGACCTTTGAACCCTCGGCCTGTACTTCATTAAACCAACATGATTGTATTAAGGATATTATTACATGGGCTCATGATCACACATTCTGTACGTGTTAAAGCACCTTGGCTTAGTAGTACAAGAGTGCAGGTACTAGACCTGCCTGCCTGCAGTCCAGACCTGTCTCCCACTGAACATGTGTGGCACATTATGAAGCACAAAATGCAGACCCTGTTGACACTGTTGAGCAGCTAAAGTCACATGTTTCACATTCAAAGCATCAACAATTAGTGTCCTCAGTTTCCAAATGCTTACTGAGTGTTGTTAACATGTTGTGAACATACTCCACGGCCAACTTTTTTGGGAACTTGTTGCAGGCATCAATTTCAAAATGAGAGTATATTTATAAAAAATAATGACATTTATTAGTTTGACCAATAAATATCTTGCCCTTGGATTGTATTCAGTTGAATACAGGTCAAGAGAGATTTACAAATCCTCGCTTTCTGTTTTTATTTACACTTAACACTGACCTTGATCGATAGATCTGACGCTGAAATGTCAGCAGAGACAGGAACCGTTTTAAAATTTCACAGCGACAAGATGATTGGCTCACAGGTTGTGGCAAAATCTGATTGGTGTAACTGCAGGAGCAAACGCCCTCAGTCAGCTGATCGAGTTGGACAGGAAAGTGGGAGATAGAGAGGGAGTAAATAGATAGAGTAGGCATGAAAATGTCTTCCTGTTTGGACTTCCACTCAGCGTCACTGCAGCAGGTCTGAACAAGCAGGACTGTGAGATTTCACGTCTGACTAAAACCGAAACACAGTCATCAGATGGGTGAAGATGCAGATTTGTAACGTACTTATAGAATAAGATACTGTTTATGAAAACATATTGTACACTGTTGCATGTGTTTGATGTGTATGTGTTTTTTTAGGTATCATATGGGATGAGGAAACCCTGAACACGTACCTTACAAACCCTAAGAAGTACATTCCTGGCACCAAGATGATCTTTGCTGGGATCAAAAAGAAAAAGGAAAGACTGGATCTTATAGCCTATTTGAAGGATGCCACCTCCTAATGTACTGACATCACACAGCACCCACATGCAGCTGTGGACAGACACTGTACATTCACGGGAAAAAACTGAGTGTGCTCTTTGTTTTAAAGTTCATAATATACAATAGTTTTTAAAATTTCCATGAGTACATATTGTTACATTACAGCACTGCTGCCACACTGGTTTTGTGTGTGGGAGACTGTTTTTAATTATCACATGAGTCAGGCTTCGTGCAACTCGTGGGTTTTCCAGATTGTTCTCAGTCAAGGCTTCTTAAAGAGGCAGCCTTCCTTCGGGATTTTCTAAAAACAGAGTTGTTTACCTTGAAACATTTACAACAGCTCGCACAGGAACTACACTCTTTGCATTTTTGCCTCTTACTGCACTTCTGATTGCTGCTTTTTCAGATTTATTTTTCTATTATATTATAACTTGTTAAGTATCTTTCTGTTTATATGTTGGGGCTTTTTTCTACAGTCTTAAAATGAGTAGACGTTAAAAAACAAGTGTTTGTCTTAAATGGTGCTGGACTGTCTGGTTTTCTTTTTAAAGCCAGTGGGTGGGGCGACGTTAAATGTTATAAAGCTGCACTTTAAAATGTTTCACATTTCTATGTTTTCTAAATGAACTTGTGTATTTGACTTCAGAGCAGATTTGTCAGATTTACAGTAAATCAGACATTTTTTTATGATTTTATTTGATTTTTTTTGACAAAGTAATACTTACAGTTCTTCAACTTGGCCTAAAATCACATATTGAAAAATGCCAATCCCATTTTTTTTAACATTTATATTATATTCTTTACACTGAGTTACTGTTTTGTACCCTGCTGTCACTTTTCTAGACAATACCTTGACCTTGACTTGAGAAAACGGATGTGGCAATAAAATATTTCTGCTTCAGTGAATTATCTGAGTGGTCCCTTCTTTCCATGTGATACTTTATTGTTTCCTTCCACACTGAAATGACATACTCAGTTAATATTGTACAAATTGTGTAGATGTATTTAGGTAGTTATTTACTCATTTAGTTGGGCACATTATTGTCTGTCATGTGTTTGACTTAACCTCATAGTATTGACACAGTATGGTAAAGAGGCGTTAACATCAACAACATGATTAAACAAGAAATAAAGGTGAACTAAGGTAATGTGACACACCTTTTTTGATGTATGGCCCAGTAGACTTACAAAATAACTGTTAACTCCCTCCAGTGATGTTTCTTTAAATCATCTTAGGCCTTTTTATCCTTTTAATGTTGAAATGAAACGTTAAAACACAATATTAGAAGCTACACAACCTCACTCACACTCAGGCAGCATGTTAAGGTTATGTGGGACAGCCTCTTTGGTAAAGTGGGATAGTTGTTCTTAGATTAAAAGATCAGGTTTCTTTGCTGCTTAGTCGATGGAAACACTTTTTTAAACAGGAAACAACCATGTAATTCAATGTAGCAGGAGGAGCTGTTTGTAAATGTTTTACTTTTGGCACTACAGGCCATTTCAGTTTGATGAAAGTAATACAATTACAACACAATAATGACATGCAACTTGCCGATGATAATAAGTTTGAACAACATTTCATTCTGGTCCTGTCAACATGTCAGTCATGTAATCAGAATAATAAAAAAAATTAACAGGATGAAGTGGCCTAAAATATATTCATTGCAATTACATAGCCTGTCAGTCACTCTTGTCAAAAAGTAACGATTTTATGTTTCCATTTTTATCACCATTAACCACAATCATGTAATCAGGGGTCAAGACATTCACCCATTAATAGATATGGTAGTTTCAAAGCATAAATAAAGCATAAAATGGTGTCCCATTTTACATTAACAACGCTGTCCCAGTTTAGCTCACATTTCTTGTGAGTTTGTGTGATTCAACCAGTGGTTAAACCACTCCATTATGATCCACTACAGGTTGTTACCTTATTGACTTCTATTGACAGCCCCATCATTGAGAAGTATAATGTCATATGCTGCTTAACTGACCACGTGCTCACACCATGGATGTATTAGGAGACCTGGTTACAGCAAAGTTAATTCCTATCAAAGTTACTCAGTGGTGCATGAAGCCAAAATGGTTCAAATACTGGATATAAAGTTACCTGGATGATCAGCACTGCTTCAGCATTGTGCGGCCCATAGAGCAGGAGCAGTTTAGCGCTCTACTAACATGAATGGGGATAAAATGATTTAATCTTGTGGCTCTTCTAGACTTTACAAATGTTATCAGACTGAATGGATCAAAGCCTGATAATGAAACGATTCATTTTGGGTTGTGACACTCAAAAAATGTATCCACTGATTTACGGACATCTCTTTAGTCAGTGGACAAAAGTCGTATTGGGCTGCAGGACACGTGACAGACCCCAGAAACTGCAGTACCACAGTTTGGCCACCATGAAAATTCACTTCAAAGCCCAGCGCACTTCCTGGGGGCCTGACTCACACTCATGGATGTATAAAGACACCTGGACACAGCATTAAAGGCAGGACCCCTTTCATTCCTCTGAAAGCTGCTTAGTTACACATGACGCTGTTTCCGTGGCATGAAATTATCAGAATGATTGGTGCATCACTGGGCCCACAGAGCAAGTGTGCTAGCCAAGCAGCCAACTTCCGCTGGCCTAATGGCTGACTTCCTGTTTAGCCCTCTGCTAACTTGAATGAGGATAAAATAATTAAGTCTTGCAACTCTTTTAGCCTTTTGAAATGTTATCAAAATAAATTAATTAAATGTTGATGGTGGAAAGAGTCATCAGAACACTCAAAAAACTGTATCCACTGATTGACAGATGTCTCTTTCCTAATGTAAGTCTATGGGAAAAATCTTTTTGAGCTCAATGGCATCACGTGACAGACCCAGAATATTGCAGTAAGATCAGTTTGGGTGACTGGCTGTTGATTTTGCACATTTCAAATCATTACAATAAGTAACTGTCCCACTTAACCTGATGTCCCATCTTACCTCAACTCACCCTACAGTTATAAATAAATAAAGTACAGAAAGCACTCATTTTAGTCATCTATACATTTTTTAATAGTTTCACCTTAGTTGTCAGTCATAAGTATGTCAGAAAGTGTCAAAAATGGAGAGTGAAGTTATGTAAGAATATGGGGTATTGATTTTACCATTATTTATTCCATGAGCTAGATAATCCAGCAGATGGCGCCATTTAACATGTGAAGAGACCATCAACACCACTGTGGACATGAAACGTGCCAAACGGGTGTAAGCATGCCGACGTAAAATGTTAGTGCCATTCCAGCCATCCAGTCAGCTGCACTCAGGTCGATCCAGAAGACACCACAGTTAATGGGACAGTGTCCAGACCCGCTGGGACCAGAGCTGCCACCGCTGTGTTGGCTCCACTCAGTGGCATCTGCCGGGCATTTAGCGCCGGGAGGAAAAAACAAAGGTCCTCCCTCCTCAACTGTGTTGTTATTGACCGGCGGGGGAAAAAGAAGCGGGTCGATAAGTGGATCAGATTTATTAGCGGTCCAGATTGGCCACAGCACGCCAAATGCCAAGAGGAGCCACAGTCTGTGGGACGGCTGCATTTCATTTGGGTTAGAGGAGCGCCAGACAGCGTGTCTACAAGTGCGGCGCAATTTCAAGTGGAAGGTAAGGTGGATCTTGTGCATTAAAAGCCATGGATGTGAATGACATTCCATTTAACGCTACTGGATCATCACAGCATTAAGGCATCCTGCAGATTTCTTTAGATAATATAGGGGCTGATACTGAGCCATAGTAACGAAGCTATGGATTAGTGATTGAACCCGGTGCATCATATTTTCTGCACGTGGTTGAACACGGGATTATAATTTTTTATTTTTTTTTTTTCATGTCATCTAACATCTTCTTGCATCCACTAACAGATGAATATGATCATACTGGACATGTTTGTGTGAATGGACCTGTAACCCATGTGTAAGCCTACCACTGTTATTTACTATGACTTCTGTCATAAAGTGTCAGAAGTTATAATAAACCTGAGTGACAGCCCACTCCCCCCCAGCCCCTGTCTAATTCTGGCACAGGGCTGAGAAGGTTGTTGGCATGGCTGGAATTACAGCGGTGGCTGCATCTGCTGCAGTGTGGAGCTGCAACAAGTTTATTTATTATGCTACGAGGAAAGAGAGAGGACTCAGGTTAAGGGGGCGATCAAATAGTGACACCCTCTAGAGGGGAGTAAGGAAAAGTGGCAGCTGCCAGTAACTGCATTAAGCTCAGCAGAAATAGAGTGTGTGTAGCCAGTGTGTGTGTGTGTGTGTGTGTGTGTGTGTGTTTTACAGCTTGTGTTTTGCGCTTTAGGGAAGGTAAACCGTCAGGATGGATCTGGTCCAGCTTGCAGTGTCCATCCACATTCTTCTGTGTCCTGCATGGGCACGTCACTCTTACATGGACAGCATCCTCTCAGCCCGCTCTGGTAAGTCGTGTGAGTGTAAGACTGACCATCACATAACAGTAGGGCTGGGTATCGGTACTTGATGCTTTTGAAGCATCGACTGAAATAACTCAGTACCGAGTAGTATCGAATCGTCTCCTGCCAAACAATACCTGTATTCAGTCCTTTTCGTGCTGGAGGTCTGATCTCAGACCATCCCGACTCCCTGCCAGATCAGCAAACTTTCTGTTGCTGCCGTCTGCAGAGCTGCTCTCCTCTTGGCAACCGTCAGTTCAGTGTCTAGTGCTTAGCACAAGCTAACATCCAACACCAAGCCAATAGGTGTATGTCATATAAAAACGTAAGTGATGGTCAAAGTAGTAAGTAAAATAGTGAAATTTAAGGTTACATGTGCCTCAAAACCAGCCACAACTCCGCCCTGCACAGAGTGACCGTCTTCTATTGACCAATCAACAGACTGCAGTGTTCACAGCTCCACCTTTTGGTACCAGATCTGTGTGCTAGGTACCCCAACAGACTGATGACCAAAAGTGGGGATGGTACAGAATGGTTCCATTGGTACCATCCACAACTTTTCACAATGGAAATGGGAAAAAGCCCCCTTAAGGGTTCTGGTATTGATAATGATGTTGTAGTTTTTTTAAACGATACCCAGGTCTACATAACAAAAGGAACACATGTTGCACGTACATTTTACAACCGTGCTTCATCAGGGTGGACTGTCTTTCTGTCAGCTCTCAGGTTTCTGGATGAGCCATTGACCTTTGACCCCTGTTGTCTCATGTCACCACCGCCGCCGCCGCTCTTTCCTCCGCCACCTCAGCTGTGGAAGCGGGGCAGCCCTGTAGGTGTTCACAAACACACCCACACGCAGCATGCTTACATAAAAACACCTCATTTACACAAATGTATGCTCACATCAGGCCACTGATTGAAACCTCTTGTATTCTGTGTATGTTTATTGAAGGATGGTGATGGTCTCTTGGAGCCAAGTGCTCCTGGAAGAGAGGTGCAGCAAAAACAAAAACCTGTGATACCTGGGTGTTTGCCAGGACCTCCCGGGCCTCCAGGACCCCAGGGCCCAGAGGTAAGGCCCTTTTTCAAAATACTACACAGCATTGAAACCTCACATCAGGGGTGGCACCACTGTTTAGTCATATTAAATCAAAGAGCATCCATACTGCAGCCAGCCTGCTGTAGCCATTTAAAGACAGTAGATGGGAATTTTGTTAAATGGAAATGAAACAAAATGACCTTTATGGTATGATTGATTTTTCCACAAATGTCCCATGCTCTATTAGAATATGGAGCTGGATATAAATTTGGTGTCATTTTTTCAGGGTCACGGTGGATTACCTGGAATAAGAGGACCAAAAGGGGAGAAGGTGTGTGTTCCTAGTTTTCTGTTTTTATAGGTATTGAAATATGTCTGTAATGTATTTTGCTGTGTGTGTCCTTGTATTCCTCTCTGCTATAATGAATGCTATGTCTCATCTCCCCTCATTTGTCCTCCTCCAGGGAGAAATTGGACGTCCGGGGTCAAAGGTGAGCCGCTCTTCCCCTCCTGCATGTCGCGTTCTCTCGCTCATCTCTCTCTGGTCCATCTCGCATGTCCTTGGAATAATGAGATGTGGATTTCTCTCTCTGTTGTCCCCTCTACGCATCCTCAATCTCTGTGATGTGATTTGTCTATTGATGTGCTCAGAATATCCTCTGCAGCTGCTATGGGTCATGCGACATTAGTCCCAGTAGCCGCGCTAACCACACAGCAAAGCTTGATCACATCTTTAGACGTCTACTGTTATCCTTCCACTCCTCACCTCTCTGTCATCCCCCTCTTCTCCCCTTTTCCTCTGCTTATTCCTTCTTTCTCCTCCTTTCCTTGGCCTGGCTCCATTAGCCCTCGTACTGGACTCCAGTCCTGCTGATCCAGCCTCTCCAGCACTCCACTTCTGCACTTTAATCTCCCTAAGTGCTTTTGCTCCCCGCGATAAATCACTCCACACAGCAGCAGGTCCATGGTGTCTCTACAGGCTGCTGTTTTAATGGCAGGCAGCTAAATGAGGGCACACTGCTAGCATGGCACCAGCTCTGGGATACTGTTCCAGGTGTCACAGAGATGCAAAGCTGTTGTGTAATACATTTGGCTCTCCTGCTTGCAAAGAACTGGCGATAGGGCAAGATCGATTAAGCCTTTATTCCTGTCCACTACTTAGCAAATCTCAGTGGCATCGTTAAACCTTTGCATGCAAGGTTTTGTCCTTTGTCATGTCTGATTAGGGGTTCATAGTTCATAGTCAGTTTGACATGCTTATTTGTTTCTAATCCTTATCTAACCTGATTAGTCTTAAAAAAAAATCTGTAGCTCTTTTTCAGGAGAAACAGGAATGAAAGAAGCATCCTGGCGAACATATAAAGTTGCAGATTGTCAGCATATATAACAAAGTACAAAAGCAGAGCACAAAAGAAGAAATTGATCAAAATATAAAAGGAAGCCCAGACATTTTGGAAATTAATTTGCTTTCTTCCCAAGAGTCAGATAAAAAGACCAGGAGAAAGCAGGCACCAGCGGAGATTCCAGAAAGTCAATATAAGAAATAGGCAGGCACATTAACCCCAATGTAAAACCCCAACTTGTCATTTTTACGCTTCAGTTTTGTATGGATTAAACAAGATATAAAGTGTTAATGAATGAGCTTTAAAGGTGCTGGTAGGCTGATTTTTGTTACATTTGGACAAAACCAGGCCAGCTTATTAACCTGTTTGGAGAACTTATGCCAAACATACCTAATGTAACCAGCTGCTGGCAGTCGCTTCATATACTCCATATAGACCCAAGAGTCTCGTCTAACTCTTGGCAAGAAAGTGAATAATCCTGTTGAACTAATGTATTAAATGAAAATGCAAGTTAGATTTTATTTAAGAGAACAAGGTTAAAACATCCTGCTATTTTGGTTCAGACTGTAAGAAACTGAGTCTGTCACAAAATCCTTTATGCAATTAAAAGGTAGAGACTTTTTTAGCTTCCCTTCTTTTTTTTGCAAAAGGGAGCAGAAAATGAAGCAATAGTTTCAATAAGTGCTGGCACTGATTGTGTTTGTGTTTCTGTAGGGTCGCACAGGAGCTCCAGGCCTCCCAGGGAAACCAGGACTCCAAGGATGGCCTGGTCCTGAGGGACCCAAGGTAGGTCTCATGGTAATCTCTGTAAACACATAACTGCATATGTATACAGAATCTGGAGGCAAGATTTTGGTATCAGAAGTATTTTGGTTTGTGTTTGTAGTCCATTTGTGGTCCAAATAGTGCTGACCAGATGGGCTTTGGTTGCATGTAGGTTCACAGTCCATGAGGGACAGTTTCTCTTTTTACTAGCTTTTTTCATCTGCAGTCATGTGCAGATATCTGCTTGTAGAGATTAGCCGAAATGTTTGACCTGTCTCAAGTTGCTAATCAAAGTGTAAACAAGTGGCACCTAGAAGAGGAAGTCTTGGACTTGATATCGATAGGCTACATCTGAACTCTCGAAATATTGGTTGTTATCCCCACCATCAGATGATAGCTGATAGGCACTGACTGGTCTCATGGTATCACTGCGGGCACTACCACACTTTCGAGTACTCCTCACTGGTGCAACATGGCACATTAAAGAATACTTGAGAGTTCACATAAATTTATATGACACACCACTATTAAAATACGAACCAACAAGTATGTGTGGGTTTTTTAGGGTGAGAAAGGGGACCCAGGACTCATGGGATTACCAGGACTGAGGGGACCACCAGGATTAAAGGTTAGTCACATCTTTACATCATACACATGATTTTGTATGTTTAGAAAGAAAAATAATCTTGTTTAGTCTATCATTGACTATTCCTTGTGTATCTTTTCAGGGTTTGCCTGGTTACAAAGGAGAAAGGGTAAATTCAGAGTCATATTTCACACTACATATTTGTCACTAAAAGATTATTAGATGTTTCATTTATGTCTCTCTGTTCTTTTTAAAGGGGATATATGGTGACCCTGGAGCGCCAGGACCAAAAGGGGATAAAGTAAGTAGAGAACTGTCACTTTCTTTTATTGCATAACGTTAATGTGTTTTGATGGGATTTCTCAATTTGATTTTGAATTATTGCTGAATAAAAAGGTCTTTGCCAAACAAACGTTTATGATACTTACGTAAGTGTAAATGCATCAGAATCAGTGGAAGTAAAAAGCTAACGTTAGGCTATAAAGGAACTACACCACGGTCACATGACTTTAATGATGACGAGGCTGTAATTCCGTGTTCAGCTTGATAACGTTCTATAGCCTCATTTAGCCACTTGTTAGCAACCGCCTTTTTAAAGACACAACAAAGCTTCAAAATTCACCAGTGGGGTATTTACTGATGTATTTTATGTCACAGAATAAAACAATAAAGTCTCTGAAGCTTATGTTAACCACAGACCTTATTTCAGGCATCTGATCAAAAACCCAATAAAAAAAACCCATTGACTTTGACATGAGGGAACTGGGAGTGCTAAAATGCTAACTCATTTCCAGGTTTTAGGACTCATTCCTGGTGCACTCCATGGACTTAATCTTTTATGGAGTGAAAAACTCTACAACAGTTCGCTCTATAATTAGTAAGAATCCAAAGTGGCTCATGAGTTGAGACTCGTGCAAGCTCTCTTGAGCCCTCTATCTCAGCGACAGATTAAATAAACATTAAACATGTTATGTCTGCTCTGCTGAGTTAATTCCTTTTTTTTACATCAAACTCTCATTTTGTCTTTATTTAGGGTTCCATTGGTTTGCCTGGGATGCTTGGACAGAAGGTAAGGATGATTCAACAATGAGGACAGTGAAGGATCTGATTTAAACTGACTATTCCCCAAATCCTTGCCCAGGGTGAGCAGGGACCAAAGGGAGAGCCGGGAGTCGCGGGAAAAAGAGGCCCTACTGGACGGCCTGGGAAGCGAGGCAAACAGGTGAGGAAAGACGAGGAAGCATAGCGCACATCCTGACAATATTCCTTAACCCTGGTGTGGTGTGCTAACACTCTGCTCTTTCTCAGTCTGTGACCTGAGGGCTACGTGCTCTCACCGACTAATTCAGTCACTCAACTTTTACTTCCATCTCTAAGTATAGACTTTCATAAGGGCTGTGGGGACTTTGCCATCTTAGATCTTCTTAGCCTACACACTTAAAGTATATATGCACACACACACACACACACACACACACACACACACACACACACACACACATCCATGCATATATGTTTACCCCATAAACTAGATTAGCACAGCTATGCACAAGTGGCAGTGGCGTGTAGGTCACCTTCAGTGTGTGTGTGTGTGTGTGTGTGTGTGTATTTTCTAATATTGGGATGTTGCCTGGTTTGCACAGGGCATGAAGGGCCATGGTGGAACCCCAGGAGCCATGGGCCCCCAAGGACCCCCTGGTCCAAACGGCCATCCAGGGCCACCTGGACCACCTGCGTCAGGTACAGTAACTTACACACACACAATCAGCCTCCAATAGTATAGTTTAGGCATGTTTGTGTTAAACCCTTAACTTCTTGTCATACATTTTTTGCAGGTCTCTATCTAGTGGGTGAAAAGGGAGAGAAGGGTCCTCCAGGTCCACCAGGTCGCTGTGACTGTGACTCCACTCTTGGTGTGAATAATGCTCCTTTTGGAAGCTACACTCAACGGGGCGGCCTCAGCAGAGTCCCTGCAGTAAGACCCAACTCAACGGCTAGCTTTCAATATTACGATCCAAACTAAATCCTTGTTTATACTGAATCAGTTATACCAGAGGTGTGACCAAGTCATTGTTTTGCAAGTCACAAGTCAAGTGCCAAGTCCTACACTTTGATTTTCGACTCCCAAACATGCCTTGTGCTCTTCACCAAATGTAATGCCTTTTTAACAACAGACTAATAACATTAGCTTAGCATTAGCTCGCTATTAGCCTTGACTTTCCACTCTTTGTGCAGCTTGAAGTTTAGAACGAAGTTGGAAGTTGTTGCGTCCCTGTCTGTAATTTTCAAGCCCCATATTTTGCATACAGTATTTTGTTTTTTTGTTGACCACCGAATAGTTTTTGCATACATATAATATTATCTTTGGCATCATTTTTGTCATCTGGTGTTCAGTAACGTGACATTAGTTCTTCATAGTTCTTTCCTGCAACTTGATGCTGTCGGATCGATTCAAACAAATGGATCCGTGGAATTAAGTGCTGACTGGGAATGAATAGCGTTAATGTTAGTGGATTCAGAAAATGAATGGAATGAACTGACTCTTGGCACACTTTTTTATAAAACAGAATTTTTCATCTTTGGGCTTTTGGGGGAAAGGTATTAAGTATTCTCAAGTCAAAAGGCTCAAGTCCAAGTGAAGTCATGAGTCACTGGTGTTAAAGTCCTAGTCAAGTTGCAGGTCTTTTTTATTTTTGTCAAACTCATGACTCGAGTCTGACTGGAGTCCAAGTCATGTGACTCAAATCCACACCTCTGATTACTACTCATCTGCTTTGACTTTATCCTGTATGTATCTGTGCAGATATTTGTGGTAAAGAGTGAGGAGGAGATGGACAATCTACGTCTAGACAACGCAATAGCATTCAGGAAGGATCAGAGGATGCTCTACTTCAAAGATAAAGACGGATGGAAGCCCATACAGGTAACAACTATTAGAGTATATAGCATACGTATTTCAAACTAGCCACATTGAGCACATATATGTAATTGATCATTTCAGGCTCACATGTTTGCATCTGAGCTTAAACTGGGTAGCATTTGAGCATAGAAGTTTATTTTTGACCTCAGAAACAGTAGTTTGATTACAGATATTAAAAGATAGCAATTCAAGGTCCGCTAACTAGCTCAGTGGCTTTACCACAGTCTTCCTCAGTGGATCGAGTTTGCACTTTTGTTACAAAGATGGCTTGGTTTGTACATCTGGACACAGACCCTTGTAAAGCCAACGTCATCAAAAATATGTGTGAGCATGTTGGCAGCGGAAGTAGCATTTTGCCCCAGCCATCCAGATGAGTTAGCAAGCTTTAAACACTGAATTGAAACTGTTACCAGTTTGTCGCATGTGTCGGGTATGCGTTGTCAGAATCAATATTCCAACCCAGTTTTAGCCTAAATGTCTTACTATCAAAGCCAAGATTTCTCCTTGCCTGAAATGTTAAGTTAGCATTTTTTAATTTTGTTTTTACAACCTGTCCAGCCCTTCCAGCCGTTCCAATCCACAGAGAAAGTCCCAGACAGAGTTGGTGCGTGTGGGGATGGAAAGGTGCAAGCCCAGCACGGAGAGGAGTGTGATGATGGAAACCAGATTGTCACCGATGCTTGTCTCAGTGAGTTACGTGCATGTTTTGCTCAGCTGAACACATGGACACTCTCAGTAATGTAGAAGGAGAGAAAAAACACAACAGAGTGATGATCTACAGTGATTGTAATACCGCTCCTTTTATGTAATGTAATACAGCGTAACAAGAATTAAGATTTTAAAAAAGCATTATTTTAGTACAAAAAAATGCAACTATTCCTCAAATATGAAGGTTAGGCACAAACACATCCATGCTGTCGAACACCCACCTGCTCATGAGATGCCCTGCAGAGCTACAATGCACCGCAGAGTCTGAACCCACATGACAGAGGATAAAAGCAGTAAGCACTGTGAAACCTTTCCTTGATCTTTCATTAATCTCACCCTCTCTTTTCCTGCCATCCTCTCACTTCTCTCTTCTCCTCTGTTCAATTAAATTAGCAGAAATGCTGTATTGGCATCACTGAAACACACACACGGGTGCCAAAGCAATCAGTAACGTTTTCTCTCTCTCCCTCCCCTTTCCCTCCTCTCTCCTAACTCTGCCACTGCGCTCTCGCCATCTCTTTTCCTGTCATCACTTCAGACTGTAAGTGGGCCTACTGTGGAGATGGCTACCGACATGAAGGCATTGAGGAGTGTGATGGAAAGGACTTTGGTTATCAGACCTGCAAATCCTATCTTCCTGGGTATGTTCACTGACAGTGTTCAGTGTGTATACACAAACACATCCATTTATTTGGGTACACCTTGCTACAATAAATCCTCTATGCCAAGTTAGCACCATGCAGTTCCTTTTTAATCAGCGGCACATTTATACTGCACCCATCTAAGGATTGGAAAGGGCACTTTAAAAGGAACTACTGTACTTTTACTTTGAGGTCTCTGAAACCATTCACTGACGATGGTGCATTATCCTGGCGCCAGTTACTGTACAGTGTTTTAGATGCTTAAATGGCCGACTTTGCACAACTTATCACCTTTAATTTCAGTTTTGTTCAAATTTAACAAACAGGATTTTCTTTATACCTTTAGAATTGAGCCAGGCTAGCTGTTTAATCCTTTTCAAGTTTCATGCTAAACTAAGCTAATCCACTCCTGGCTCTACCTCCATACCTAATGTTCCAACATGAGCAAGGTGTACATCTTCTCATCTCACTCTCTAAAGCATAAATGTTGAACTATTCCTTTGATAATGAGCAAAACGGTGGAAATTTGGAGGTGAACTGCATAACCTGAAAGAACTGAGTGTAAATGCAAGTATACACTTGGCACTATCGGCTGCACTTGTTAAAAATCATTTTCCGTGTCTTCTTCAGGTCCTTTGGGCAGCTCAGATGCACCGACTCCTGCCTCATTGATTCCACTGGTTGCAAGTATTTCACCTGAGCTGGGGAATAAAAAAGGGCTAGATTGCCACTTTGCAGTTCCCTCTGTCTGCTCATGGGGATTATACTTCAGATTTCTACTGAAGTCTCACCCTTAAAAAAATAACTGATGGACTGAGAGAGAGAGTACTGAAGGGAAGCTCTTGTGCCTGCTCAGAACCATGAACCGTCATGGCAGCAAGCTTTGAATGGACCGTCTCCCTCGGAGGTTTAATTCTTTTAACGGCCTCAGGGAGCAGCTTCCCGTTACTGTCACTCCATCGGCTGCAGCACTGTTATGGACACCGGTGATGGCGGAGAACATTCTCATGAATTAATGATTGTATCATATAAAATAGTTTCAATGTGTATGACTTGCTGACTGTTGATGCAAAAATAAACTGTATTCTGAACTTCTTTTGTAATAAGAGAGAGAAAAAAGAGCATTTTCCAGAAGAGGAAATTATATTATTAATACTATATATACTGTAGTACACAAATCAGGGGTGTGTAAATGTGTTTATTCATGTGCAATGTATTATGAAACATGTATTTATGAAGTGCAATGCTGTTATATTGCATGTAAATGTGTACCAGTGCCCTGCAGACTGCTATAACCAGTGCTGTTAATGTACTAGCCAAAGTATGCCCCCTTTAAAGTGAATGTTAAGATCCCTGACAGGAGGAAGAAGAATGTCACACTGCAACAACAGCGAGAAAATAACTGTGATTATTGCAGCAGCATGAAAAAACCCATGACTCCAAAATGTTTTCAGTGAAAAGTGATTAGTGGATAATCTGCCTGCATGATTGTTAAATTCATAAAACACTGTACAACAATAAAGATTAGGCCAACACTTAAAGGAGTCCTGAAGAGGTGGAGTGTCTGTGGGCGGGGTTTTGTGTGGGAAAGCAACCAATCAGAAAAAGACTTCCTGCAACAACGTATGATGAAACGTCACTGCCACGTAGAGGACCAGCTGCATGCACAGTTGTTCTGTTTTTCAAACATTTTAGTTCATCTCTTGTATCCTGTTGCTTCTTCAGAGGGTCTGAGTGTTGCAGCATGCTGCTGACCGTGCTGAGCTGGCTCTGCTCCTCCCTGCTGGTGTCTGTCAGCGGGGGGAAGCTGCCTGAAGCTGAGGTGAACATAGAAGTTATGCACAGACCTTTTCTGTGTCACCGAAAATCAAAGTATGGAGACATCCTGCTCGTGCACCATGAGGGATACTTCGAGAATGGGACCATGTTTCACAACAGGTATGTTTCATGATGGACACGACAGTCCCATAATACTGCTGCTCTTAATTTGAGTTTGAAGCCAAGTAGCTGCTGTGAGGCTGAGAAGTCGTCTAACTGCCTTTAGTGGAGGACATTTGCTGCATCCACTCATTAAGTTTGATATACAGCATAAACTTTCATTCCACATTCCAGGTGCACGCGAGTTTAATCTTCTTGGTGACGCCTCAGCCTATCAGGATCACGTGATAAAACATTTTAAAGGCTCAGTTCAACCAGATTGCAAGAATACATATTTTATTTCTGACCTCTAGTGGTTTGGTTTGTCCTAAAGTTTGGAGACATTCAACCCATAACAATGGCGGTGAAGACAATTATCTGTATCCTTTAAATCCTTTCCGTTAAAGGAATATTTCACCCCCCAAATGACCATTTGTATGTCAATGACTCACCCAATGTTACGTTGAATTCATGAGGCAAACTTTGTTATTCATGCATGTCTCCATGTTGAACAAAGAATCCAAAAACTGAGAAAATTCTTGATGAATTGAAGTCCTCGGGGGCCACGTTTAACATCAGCAAAACTATATCAAAACATCAGTTTACAACCTCTCACACAACTCATGCAGTCTAATCTTTTATGCTCATTACTTCCCAAACTGACAGCCCTCTCCGAAGGGGAACTGAGTGCAAATCAAACTTTTTCCTTGCTCTCTTCAAAGCCAGGCTTCATTGACAAAAACAGTAATTTTACCTCGCTGAACACAGGAGCTGCTGGTCTACAACTGCCTCAATCAGTTAGGTTGTTTGTGTTATAGTGTGACTTTGGTGTTTTAAAGGGTCATTTCGGATTTACCAAAGTCACGCAATATCACAGACAAACTATCAATTGACGTGCTCCAGCAAGATAAATTAGGCCTGCTGTTTTTTTCAAGCATACGACTGGACAAATGAGACTAGATCATACTGCAGGAGCTGAGTTTGTAAACAGATGTTTTGATATAGTTTTGCTGTTAAACAAGGTCGGTTGTGACTTCAAGTCATCAAGAAATTTCTCTCCATTTTCTGAAAGTGCCTTTGAAAGCTGCTGACAGTCATGTTTGTCGGGAATTACGGTAGTGGACACTACAGTATTGATTACTGTAATGCCCTGCTTTCTGGTCTTCCCAAAAAAGTATCTCAGGCCTACAACTTTTACAAAACTCTGCTGCACGTGTGCTGACGAAGACCAGAAGGTGGGCCCACATTACACCGGTTTTAGAATCACTGCATTGGCTCCCTGTGTGTTTCAGGATTGATTTTAAGGTTCTTTTAATGGTTTTTAAATGTCTTAATGGTCTTGGGCCTTCTTATCTTACAGAATTGCTTATACGCTACGAACCCTCGCGGACCCTGAGGTCCTCCGGCACTGGCCTCTTGATCATTCCCAAAGTTAGAACACATGCTCAAGGGGAGGCATCTTTCCACTATTATGGCCCCCGTCTGTGGAATGGCCTGCCGGAGGACCTGAGGGCGGCAGAGAATGTAGTTATTTTTAAAAGCAGACTCAGACCTACCTATTTAATCAGGCTTTTAACTAATATTTTCTCAGTTTTCTGATGTTTTACTGTCATTGACACTTTTACTTAGGTTTTAACATCATTCTTATTTTTTTTTACTGATATTTTAATGTCATTTTTAGTCTTGTATTGAGGTTTTAATGTCACTCTTAGTCTTTTATCGATGTTTTATGTTATGCTTAGTTTTTAACTCCAGTGTTTCCTCAGTGGGGGCCCTCTGCACTGGGGGCTGTGATTGGCCCTGGCTGCGTTGGCGCTGCCTCATGGGTTGCTTCGACTGGGTTGGGGGGGGCTGCGATATTGTTTCCTCACCTGGTTGCTCTGCGCTCTGCCACATGTTTTTATGTCTACATCATGACTGTGTTTGTGGGTGGCTGGGTGGGTGGGTGTGTCTGTGGGGGTGTGGGTGGCTGGGGGGTGGATGGGAGGGGCATTTCTTCTAACCATGTAAAGCACTTTGTGCTACATTTTTTGTATGAAAAGTACTTTATAAGTAAAGATTGATTGATTGTTGGCTTTCATATTTCCTCTTTCAATTCTATTCTCACATTGCTGCAGTGATGTCTAGGTACAGACTCCAGCACACCTTCACATCACTGTTAGGTCAGAGGTCAAACAGGCTTGAAACTTTAACCAGTATGGGCAGTAAAACACTGTTTTTCAAGCATGGTGTTAAGTTTGCTTTAATCATTATGTTTTCATTAGTTTAGAATTAGCCGTTATAGCTAGGCCTACATAGGGAGCAGGTCCTGTTCCACGGAGCCTGTCATGTTGCACAATCATATTTCTACAGAAGCTCAAAACAGACAAACCAAACACACTAGTCAGGGCCTTTGCGTTTTTACGTCAAAGTGAAGGCCACCATAGGTTCTCAGGTTTGGAAAGGTAGAGTTTACCAGATGGTTGCAATCTGCAATGTCACCACTAGATGCCACTAAATCCAACATACTGGTTCTTTAAAGCACCACCAAAAAAAATACAAGCAGCAGATGTCCAAAATACTGTATGTCTCAAAACTTCGACTGACTGGCTGGAAAGACGGGAGTGGTAAGTGAGGAAATATGTGTTGTTTATTGTGATTCGATTGAGAAAATATGTTTCTGTTATTTGGGTGAGCCAAACCTTTAATATCTGAGATTTAACATCAGCAACATGAGAAAATTATCAGTAATAATTCTTGATATTTCTCTCCTTATTCATTTTTCCCCTGGGTGAAATTAATATCAGAACTCACTGACCTGTAATTATAATAATAATAATACAGTAAAAAATGACACATTTCTGTCAGGAAACAGTCCCATAAAATCACAGGGTGGAATTTTAAGCCTGAACAACATTTAACTTTAAACATTTTCTAGTGCTGCGAAGTTGAAATAATTTAAAATAATAATTACAAATTATTTACAATGCGTAGTTTTGAAATTATAGCCAGAGAACACCCAGTAGCAAAGGGGTGTTAACTCTTAATTTCCACCAGGACTACCTGTACCCTCTGTAGGGGTCACACCTCCTCACAGTCTGCCCTTTTTCAGCCCTTTAACATTCCACTCTGTGTCTGTGTCTGTCCACCAGTCGAGCCGAAGGTGACAGGCAGCCAATGTGGTTCACACTGGGCATCAAAGAAGTAATCAAAGGCTGGGATAAAGGCCTGCAGGACATGTGCTCTGGAGAGAAGAGGAGACTTGTCGTACCTCCAGCTCTGGCCTATGGGAAGGAAGGAAGCGGTAATGTGGCTTTGTCTGTATGCATGCGAGTTTCACTGCATGATGCTATGTATTTATAAAGAGAATGTGTATTGTCCTATATGCATGTGTGTATATTATATTTGTCTGTCTTGTTTTGAATGGCTCTCTAGGACTCCCGTACTGAATGAAGGTTTCATTCAGCAGTATTAGTCCACTTTTTCTGGAGCATGTGAACAATACTATGCTTTGTCCTGGTAAGCACACACCACTCTAATAATATCTATCTCTTCTGTGCATCACTAACCTTTGCCATGACAACAACAACCTGAACGACTCGATCTGACTAATAATACAACCTGAGTTTGTCTCTCATTAACACTTTCAGCATGTTTTTGAACTTGTTTACTCACAATTTAACTGACAATGTCTTATTGCATTCATGCACAAAGGTAACAATATCGCAGCACTAACCAAGCATGCTTACAGAAACCTCAGGTAATGATAGCCAGACTCAGTTTTAGCTGACCTCTTGCCCTGTGCTGTTGCCTGATCAGGTAAGATCCCACCTGAAAGCACACTGACCTTTGTCATCGAGGTGCTTGAGATCAGAAATGGACCGAGGTCACATGAATCCTTCCAGGAGATGGATCTCAACGATGACTGGAGGCTCTCCAGGCAGGAGGTACGCACAAGGATCTCAAATACTTGACTTGAAGTAGATGAATTAGCTACCACCCTCTCTGATACACCAATCAACAACCTTTTTGATGTATGACCTTGTAGAGCGAACCAATGGCAATGGTTCACTTCTTAGACTGTGTTATGTCAACAGTTTTTAGAGTCTAACAGAGGTAAAGGTCTCTTATTTCCTTTCTAACTGGTTGATCACCTCAAGACCCCTCAGATTTACCACTACTATAAATAAGTCAGTGCGTGTGGCCCTTCACCAACTAGAAAGAAAGGTTAAACAAATTAAATTTGCTGTTTTTATTTTCCCATTTTTTTGTGTCCGAGTGACATATGGGAACAGTAATTTTTGAAACTGGTCCAGTATTGAGCAGGACCACTGTAGATGACAATGGAGGAGCAGGCGGCAGTGTAACCATTGGGGCATGTTTGCACTGTCCGCATACGTGCAGCAAAGGTGTGAAGTGTCTGAAAACATCTTGGAAAGGATCCTTACAGATATAGACATTTTTGTTGAAGAGTAAGGGCCCTTAAAATAACCAGAAACAGCCCTGAACTCCCTATCAGCAGTCCCACCAGACTCAATTAACAAAAAAAACAGTAATCATATGATCGCAAAAACACTTCAATCAAAGTCAACAGAAACAAAATAAAACTCACAAAAACCATCTTAGTTTGTCTTTCCATTGTTCCAACAATCACCAACTCTGGACTGGTTGAAATAAATCCTTAATTAACCCAGTATGATGTGAAATATACTGGCTTTATACACGCTTAAATTAAGGTTTATTTAAATAGAGTCTGGTGGGTTTGCTGATGGAGATTTCAGTGCTGTTTCTGGTTAAACCAAAATGATCTTATTCTTAAAGGTCAGAAATAAGATAAAGAAGCAAATTAAAATTTAATTAAAATTAAAAAGAAAATACAAGTACCGTGCAGGTGTATTGTACAGTACATACTCAGTATGTTTATATATTATATAAACATCATTTATACATGAATTTGGACCAAACTGTCGTTGAAAAGAGTCGTACTGCCAATTTGATAATTGCATATCTTTTTTATCTAGTTTACCAAATGCAACGACAGCAGTATCTGATTTTAGATTTTATTAATTCTGTATTGTAACGAGATCACTGGAGTCAGATGTGTTTATATGTCTCCACACAGTACACAAGAGCTTTAGTTTTTTTCCTCTCATTAATCGTCCTGCTCTTATTTGATCTACCAGGTGAAGGAGTATCTGAGGAAAGAGTTTGAGCGTCATGGCTACCCACCCAACGACACTCTACATGAGAACATGGTGAAGGACATCTTTGCCAAAGAGGATAAGAACAAAGATGGCTTCATATCTTCACGAGAGTTTACTTACAAACACGATGAACTTTAAATTCTCTCCCATTCCCACAAACCACTCGCTCATCCAGTGTTCATTGATTTGTATTGGAAATACTTTGGTGCAGAGTTTTATTTTCGGCATACAAGTATTTCACTTTTATAGAAGCATTGTGTTTGTCTGGTGTGTGACATGCTAACTCCTCCTGTGTGTGAAGCTGTGCAGTGA
Source organism: Epinephelus fuscoguttatus (assembly GCF_011397635.1). Taxonomy (NCBI): domain Eukaryota; kingdom Metazoa; phylum Chordata; class Actinopteri; order Perciformes; family Serranidae; genus Epinephelus; species Epinephelus fuscoguttatus. The sequence goes on from NC_064768.1 coordinate 27,835,548, forward strand.
TCTTTGAGTCCATTCCACTCTGTCTTGCATACTAGCTGCATATATTTTTTTAGAATTCAATTGTTATGCAGTTATCACCAAATGTGTCACAACATATCAGAGGTAATAGACACGGAGTGAACTGTGTGAATTTAGATGTCCAGTGTGTGCGATGTAGGGGGATTTAGTGGAATATAGTGGTGAGGATTGTAGATTGCACCTGAAGGAGCAGAAGTGAACCTTTGCCTTGTTAGAAATCCTTTACCGTTTGTCATCTAGGAGGTTTTTAGGAGCGGAGTTACCCTCAGAGGTCTCATCCTCTCAGAAACAAATGGAATAAAACAGTTTCCTGTTATACATCAGTGTTTTTTCTACCAAGTTAAGCATGTGGCAGATGGCCCACTTGCCACTTTACCATGACCAGCCAGATAAGAGATCTCTTCCTCTCCAAAACAAACAGAATTGGTGATATAAACCAGTAAAAACACTAAGGAAAGCAGTGTTTTTTCCAATGCTGCTTGTTGCGTAGGGGCTGCTAACTACGAACGCCAACCCAAAATTGCATAACCATGAATAGCCCTATCTAGAGCCAGTGTTTGGTTTGTCCATTCTGGGCAACTGTAGAAACATGGAGGTGCAACATAGTGATCTCCGTGGACAAGGACCCGCTCCCTACGTAGGTATAAACGGCTCATTCTTTTCAGGTGATTATACAGCAATGAAAACATACTTATTATATTCCATTCCTGCTAATATATCCCCCAAATCCTACACACTAGATGTTTGTTATGTCACAAAACTGTGAACTTATTTTTCATTTTCTATAAAGCAGTTAAATGGGTATTTTTACAGGACATCAGTGATCAGTGTTTTGTGGCAGACATGTTGACTTGACACAGCAGGAAAAGCAGGTGTAACCAAGAACATACCCGCTTCGTTTCATTTTCTCTTAGTGCTTCCAGTAAGCCAGTATACACAATACTCAGGACCTGGCACTGGCACACCTAAATGGAACGCAGCCAGCATTGATGTTATTGTAGACATGTGTTTGACATGTGAAGACTACTGTGAGAAAAGCACGCACACTGCAGTGTCAGAGCTGAAAAGATGTATTGTTCAGCCCTGTTCTGCAACATACAATGTCATTCTGATTTCTAAAGCACACATTAAAATGTACCCTACTTTTAGCAAATTGCTGGAAGTTGTTTTGAGTTGTTACACACACAAGTCTTCAACCAGAAAATGTTCCCACGGTGCCGACTAGAATCTAGACTGTCAAGTTTCCACAGCGTTGGTGTGCTTTTAATGTAAACATATCAAGACTAAACTCTGTATGCAAATGACTGTTCTGGTTAAGGCAGATTTTTAATGTTCTATTTTACAACCAGTGTGAGGAATAAAGTCAACTTTTTAGAACAAAATACTGTGGTTTATTTGGTGGTCATACCTTGTAATACTTTATACATTGAACCAGCAGGTGGCACTGTCTTCACAGGTGTTAGTATTGGTTAATACAGTGAGAGAGGAAACACTACACCTCATTCATTCATTATCTATTCATAACAGTGTAACTTAGACACATTCCCATAATTTGTAAAATGTTAGTATGTTCTCCTCTACACTTATATGGATGCATTTTAAACATACAAAAATAATTACATAAACACTGGAGAGCACCACTATATGTACTGTACAAGGATTTATGAACCCCCAAGGTTAGCACATTCTGCAGTAAAGTTTGTTTTCACATTGAGTTGTATGAGGTTTACATAGTCTCCTGCTAACAGTGGCTATATAGGTCGCTGAAGAAAGAAAAACAGATCTCGAGAGGATTGTCCTGCTTGAACAAACCATTAAGGGAGAACAATACAAGCACGTAAAGCTACAGTAGGAAAAAAAAAAACTGTCCCATCTCTGCATGTTTGCTGAAACTATCACTATACCCTGACAGTAGTACATGATACAGATACAAAACCAAAACTGAGGTCATTAGGAACACTAGGAGGAGTCAGAGGAACCCTTTTTTTTTAATAGATAATCTCTCTCATATACTACTGTCAGGATATAGTGCCAGTTTCAGCAAATATGACAAAAAATTATGACAAAAGTTACCTACTGAAATTCTTAGGACCTTAGTCTTGCATAAACTTAAAAAAAAAGCTTTACTGTCTTATCTGACTTTAAAAGTGCTACTGTATCAAGGAACAGATCATGACATCAATTTAAGATATTTTGTCCTGTATGTAGATCCTGAAATGCTCACAAACTGTGTCACGAGTCATGATAAATATAGCTGCTGGTAGACACTGTCCCTGGAGAGTGTGTGTGTGTGTGTGTGTGTGTGTAGTCTGTATGTAACTTATGAGTATGAGTAGGGAGAGCCCTCCTCCTCACAAACATTCAAAACATTCCACACTGGAAAAGGTCAGAGGTCACATAGTCAGTATAAGGCGGGACCCTGTTTGACACTCACATATACACGCACACGCACAAATACACTCAACACAAACAACACACACACAGAGCCTGCATCCAAACACGTCCATGGCAGTTATGTTATTGTCATGAGGAGGAGGAGGAGGATTGAGTCTAACTGTCTGATATGTGTGTGTTGGGGGGGCGGTGAAGAACAGGGTGAGGCCTTGACTCATCTTAGGTGTGTCCTAATCCCAGGTGGTTTGGAGTTCACTGTAAGAGAAAGAAAGAGGAGGAAAGCTCAGCAGATGATACTGAAGTGATGGGCATTGTTGAGGAATAAGTCCACTGTGGCGTTACCTCTGTTTTCTTTGCTGGGGTAGATCCGAGGGAAAGGCTTGAATTCTTCCGGAGGGGGGAAGTCCTCTACGGGGTGGAACTGGAACTTGGATTCAAAGTCATCTGCTAAAAGCAGACGTACAGTAAAGATGCAATTAAAGGCTGCCATTTTGTCCCTATTTCAAATACAAGGTGGTTCAAGTTTTACTTCCCCAAATCTGCCTCTTCAAAAATAAACTAATGTCATCTTCTCACCTCTCAAGACACACCAAACCAACACCACAGGGCCCTGACACACAAAGGCAACAGTCGGCCCTCAGTCAATGTTGGGCAATTGGTGAGCATCTGTTGCCCCAGTTTTTATGGTGTGTCCTGCACAGTTGGCCCTTGGAGCCTTTCTTTGATGTCGATTTGATGTGTCTGGCCATAAAGAACTAGTGGCGATGAAGGCTGACTGTTGTGTCGCCTGTGTCTTGGTGAAAAGTTGCCCTTGAACACACCACAAAGACTATATCCAACAGCTAACTCAGGTGTACATTAAGCACCTGCCTGAGAGGAAATAATTCTCCATATCAGCAGGAGGCAGTAGTCTGTATTCGTCATTCAAAAAACGAAACCACAAGACCGACAGGATGGATTCAAGATGCTGGTTAGCAGTTAGCACATTAACAACACAATCCGATGGGGTAAGTATAAATGACAATTATTGTGCTCTAGTCAACAAAAACTCAAACAATTATGAACTGTTTCTGCTCAAGAGCTACATGGCTAGAAAAATAATTTTACCATAAATAACAAGTTTGTTTTGATCTGATAACCTCTCAATGTTTGTCATTTGTTTACTTTCCTCACTTCTGTTTCTGTCCTTATGCACTGAGCTCAACTTCCAATCAGAGTGATTTCTCTCACCGATGAGCTCTGCTGGGTCCCACACCAATTAAATGTGCTGAATTGGCCAAAAATAACAGGTGACAAGGGAGGCCTAGTGCCAATAGTGCAGGACGAACCACAAAAATGAGGGCGACAGATGTTTACCAATAGCCCAACATTTAACCGACAGCCAGCTTGGTGTGTCAGGGCCATAAAAACAGCCCGTCTCTAGTCTCCTTCCCTCTATAGTACTTTCACTTTGATAACCAAATAATCATAGTTAATTACTGTGGTACTATCATAATCAATCAAGAACAAGATAGAATGGCCATAAAATTAAATAACATATAAAAATATATTCCACAAATAATAAAAACTGCTGTGAGAAAATAAAAAAATAGTGTGAAAATATTTAAACTTGAAAAAAAAAGGGATATATAAATTAAATAAATATTAATATATAAATATTAATAAAATGCAGCACTGCTCTCATTTCAAGTCACTCTGGATAATAAAATCCACTAAAGGCCTCAAATGTATTCTAAAATGTCAGAGATGTAATTGTACGACACACTCACCCAGGCTGTGCAGGTGTCCATTCCTGAGACTTGATGGCGGCAGGGGAGGTGGTGGTGGAGGAGGAGGAATGCGGCTGGACAGCTCAGTAGAGGGGGAACGTGTCGGGGGAGCTGGAGGAGGAGCTAGGCGACCCACTCCTGTTGCAATGGGTGACAGAGAGGAGGAGTCAGAGGGGTGTCAGACAGCAATAAAATCTGCTACATTAAAAACACATCCAAATTCAACTAGTTCTTCTGTGATAATAACTGACACAGTGAGATTGTATTCCTATTTTTTCTCTGAGAGAAAAAAAACACTGAAAGAAAGAAACTAAAAGTCACATAACAACCACCCTGTTGGCTTTAATTACCAGCTGCAACAGCTGTCACAGGTTACAACCCCTACTTGTTTGGAAGTTTCAGACAAGTTTCAAACGCACAACTAACAGTTACTACAAATATTTTTACTGGTATAAATATGTTGCTGAGTCATATAGTTACATTCTATATGAACAGTTGTGTATTCCTATTTAGGAGAGGTGTTGGGGCTACTGCATGTCTGTGCCCAGGGGTCCATTATCTCATAATACTCCCCTGCTTGTAAGTTTCCCAAAAACCTCAGGTTGTTAATTACTGTTTAAAGGCCCTGACACACCAAGCCAATAGTTGGTTGTCAGTCAAAGCTGGGCCATTGATGAACATCTGCAGCCCTCGTTGGTGCAATGTGTCCCACAAGCGCTAGTTGGCCTTTGTTCTGCGGATTCATTCATTCTGATTGGCAGTTGAGCTCAGCGCACGAGAAGAGAAACAGAAGAGAGGAACGTAAACAAAGAGCTAAAGTGAAAAGGGAGTGACATTGAAACACACTTGTTATACGAGATAAGATTGTCTTTCTTCAGCCACTGAGTTCTTTAGCAGAAACATTTTATATTGGTTTGCGTTATTGTTCACTGGCACATGAGAAATATGCTTTGTTCTTTCAACACTGGATCATGCAAAACTGGCTAACTAGGATGAAGACATTCTTCCGGTTTCCCTTTTTGAATGACGATTACAGACGACTGCCATCTGCTGGTATGGAGGGATATGTCCTCTTACACAGGCACGGATCATATGTGTTTGATGGCCGTCAGTTTGGGGTGTTCATGTGCAACTTTTTGGCCGACACACAGCGACAAGAGGCGACGCGGCAGGGGGCTCTCGTCGCCGCTAGTTCTCTTAAGAAGGGTTGGGGTGTCTGTGCCTTTAGGATGCCTTCCTCTAACTTGTAAATTAGTTGAAAAAAGAAATCAATTGCCTTGACTAATCGATTCCCCTCATGCTCTTCATCCAATAGAGTCTTTTGTCCCTTTTTTCATAATCATCATTAGTTTCTTGGTTGGCTCCATCTTACCAGTGATGCTTATGGCTGTACATTGTGTCTGAAAATGGGTGAAAATTATCTCCTAAAACCACTGCCTTGTAATAAATTATGACAATAGGGTTTATTTAATCTACCTTATAACAGCTCTCTATTTACCATCAACAGAGAAGTCACTGGTAAGAAAAAAAGAGCTGTTTGGAGAAGCTTGCCTAGAAGGCTTTTTGCCAGAAAGGGATTTCTTAGTTAAGAATTAGGGGGGAAATGATGGTTTGGGTTAAAATAAACAGATGACTTCAAGGTAAACTTCTCCCATGTGCCAAAAAAGACAGATCCCCATCTTGCTGTCCACCTACCTGCACTTCTGGGTACAGCAGGTGGCCGTCTGGTGGGAGCGTTGCAGGGGTACGAGGGAGGCAAAGAACGCATGGTCGGCGAGGGCACTGCAGCCACTTTGGGTGGTGGAGGAGGTAGGGTGGATGGGCAACTGGGGGTGAAAGAAGCCGGGAGGGGTGGGGGAGGAGGTGGAGGAGGAGGTCCCAGTGGGCTGTCTCGCAGGATGGGGAACCTGGAAGGCTCAGAATGGACTGGGGGTGGAGGATAGAAGCACCCTGAGGAGCGGTCCCCTGGAACAGCAGAGGGAGGTTGGAAAGGTGGAGGAGGAGGTGGAGGAGGAGGAGTAGAAGGCTGGGAGATGGTGGTGTGGTAGGAGTGCTGGATGGGGAGCCAGGTGGGCTTTGTGACCTGAGATGGAGGGGGAGGAGGAGGGCAGGAGGGGAGAGGCGGTGGCTTATTAGCTGGCCGGTCCTGGAAGGCTTGGGGTGGGGGAGGCGGGGGGAGGGCAGAGGGTGGAGCCGGTGGAGGTGGGGGGGGAGGGGGAGAGGAGGTAGGGAAAGGAGGTAAGTGTCTGCTGCTGTGCGATGGAGAGGGAGGAGCAGAGGACGAGGGAGTGAGTTGACGATGGACGGAGCTTCGGAGCTCCAACGTCCTGTGAGGTTCGGAGACGCTGCTCGTGTCTGCTGGGGTGGGGGCGTTCCACTGAGGCTTCAGGGAGGCTGAGGAGCTTGACCGTGACACTGAAACACACAGACACAAGAGGTGAGGGAAGGCGTCATTTAAATGGTACATACATATGTAATAATAAATAGATTTAGTAAGTGCAAGACATTTTGCACCAACCTGGAGTCTTGCCTGCTACATCTCTTTGTCCTATAGGCCTGAGAGTGGGGAACCCTCCAGCAAAGAGCCCACCCAAAGAGGGCCCCGCAGGTGCCATCCCTCCTGATGAGCCCTGAGAAGCACCAACACTGCTGGATGCATCTCCAGTGCCTGCCTTGGGCTCTGGGGAACAACACAAATAATTAATAACAATTACATTAGTGCTCATAATATATTCATTACCTGTTCTTTAACAAATTAGTTCATCACACATACGTTTATTGCTTTATGTGGTCCATATGTGCTCAGTGGGTTTTATACTCCTGTGAATTTTACTCTTAATCATAAATGGACAACATGAAGATGCAACAGTTCAAGCAGGGACATGAGTAAATTTTCTCCCCGAGGGCCAACTACACACCTTTTCACACAACAGACCGGTCTGTTTCAGCTGGCCTGGTGCCACACATGACGACGCTACGGTAAGATACTATTTACTGGTGGAGGGAACTGCACATTATAACACGTTATTTGAGCTGTGAACTAAATTATATGACTACACTGTGATGGAACACATAAACGCTGGTGGTTATATTGACATTCACTAATTCATTCCTTCATTTACCATAACCGCTTATCCTGTTTGGGGTCACTGGGGGGGCTGGAGTCTATCCCAGCTGACATTGGGCGAGAGGCGGGGTACACCCTGGACAGGTCACCAGACTATCACAGGGCTGACACAGAGACAGACAACCATTCACACTCACATTGACACCTACGGACAATTTAGAGTCACCAGTTAACCTGCATGTTTTTGGACTGTGGGAGGAAACCGGAGTACCTGGAGAAAACCCACACTGACACGGGGAGAAAAAGCAAACTCTGCTACGATATTTCATTTTAAAGCCATTATCGGCCAATACCGTTGACATGCCAATATTATCCTGCATCCCTAGAATTTATATTAAAAAAGAATGCTAACGCCCTCTATTGTATAGATCTTCATTCATTCATTCATCTTCTAACCGCTTCATCCTCTTGAGGGTCGCGGGGGGGCTGGAGCCTATCCCAGCTGACATTGGGCGAGAGGCAGGGTACACAGGTCGCCAGACTATCGCAGGGCTGACACATAGCTTCACGCTCACATTCACACCTATGGACAATTTAGAGTTACCAATTAACCTAGTCCCCAATCTGCATGTCTTTGGACTGTGGGAGGAAGCCGGAGTGCCCGGAGAGAGCCCACGCTGACACAGGGAGAACATGCAAACTCCGCACAGAAGGGCTCCCACGCCCGGGATCGAACCGGCAACCCTCTTGCTGTGAGGCGAGAGTGCTAACCACCACACCACCGTGCCGCCCTATTGTATAGATGTAAAGACAAAATATATGTATATGTAAAGACAAAAAAAAAAAATCAACAAAATAAACATGTGGTATACCAAAGAACCTTCCAGTCTCTTCTATAAAACAGGTGGTATAGACTACTGTGGATACAATGTATGTCTTCTCTATTGTACACAGTAGTTTCCTACTGTGTCTGCATCCTTATCTGCTGTAAGGCATTCCTTCCTGAAGTCTGCACTTGATGTGTGTGTGTGTGTGTGTGTGTGTGTGTGTGTATATGTGTGTGTCTATTCTCAAATATAGCTCAAAGAGAACTAACACACTCCCAATGAACTACACACACTACCCTCTTCCCTCTTGTTGTTCCCACTCTGTTTTTAATTAATACATCACACACACAGTGGCATCTCAACACACAACTAATTTAAACTCCGTTCCTCTAAGCTCCACTGGGAGAATTACTTGATTTAGTCAACAGATGCATGCAAGCATCATTTAGTGTCTTAACATAGACAGAGTGTGTCCACTGGTAGTATGGTAAGTATGTTGCTCTTACTATCAACGATGGGGGCACTGCGGTCGTTGACCTGTGTGACTTTCTTCAGTCTGGCTCCCTTCTGGATGTCGGCCAGCAGGGCATTCCTTCCACCTCCTCCTCCTCCACCAGACTGGAGCTTAGGAGGCTCCGACGGACACTGTCACACAGAGACAAAACAGAGCCTTTATGCAACAGTGACCAGTGTTTTGCTGTAAATGTGTTCTGTCTTAAGGGTCAGGATACTAATAATACAGACTATTTTGATCATCGATTAATAACGGCTTTTATAGAGCAAACTAGAATTATCAAATCATGGTTGCAGGCCTCCACCAACAAGTCAAGTTGCAGTTTACATTCATGTCTGTCCAGACTCAAATATATCTTGAAGACTTTGAAGGAATTGAATTAAAGGTATTAAGTGCATATTTGTGAAACTGAAGTTATTACTATACTGACATGATTCCAGTGAGAAACATGCTGTCTCCACTTAAAGACTATTTCTACAGAGGAGTACAGAGGACTGATAAGAGAGCTTCATCATGGTGCAACAACAATCACTTGAAGCTCAAAATCTTCAAAACCAATGAGCTTGAACTACACAAGGACCTGGACAGAACACAAAGTTGTAGCCACAACATTTGACACTGCTACAAATTCCAAAACATGGATGTTTCACACACATCTTCAACCCGGCAGCACAGACGATCCGTACAATCAACACAGTTTCAAGGTGAACACCCAAGATTAGTGTCCAAATGTCTCCACTTCTGTTCCTGAGTTATGGCGTTGATTAACGGCCAGAAAAAGTGCTTTTGCAGAACACTGTGATGTCACAGTGTAGCTTAACTTTTTGGATATGAAATGTCATCACTTCATGATTTTACTCTATTACTGTAGGTATCTCTGTTAAATTTTGTCATAATTAACATATGATTTCTTGAGCTATGGCTAAAAGGGTGTTTTGTGAGATCACTGTTAGGGTTAGCTACTGCTCCAGAGATGGTTTTTGGCTCGCTAGGAAACCAACGGAACGGCTGCAGAGCTCTGTTTCCGGCTTCCAGGCCAGGCTAGAATCATCAGTTGCAGCCCTACTAACGGTGTTTTCAAGACTTTTAGGTTTTATTTGATGTCATCTTTCAAAGAAAGAGGTGGGTGAGAAAATAATATGGCACTATCCCCATCCACTCAAACTCACCTCTGCTGACAAAAACAGCAAGAGGGTGCAGTGAAAGCATTCAGCAAAGGGTTAAGAGCGGGAGAAGAGGTAGACGTTAAATGTGAGGGAAGCAGAAAAGGAACGAGAAGGGAGAAGATCAGTTCAGTTCAGTTGTTTTAATGGGTTCATAGAGAGATGAGAAACACTGTGACTTCAGTTTATTGATGTGTTCTGAAGCTGCTAAACTGTGTCTCTGCAGCATGGCCTTGTTTGCTGGCAGCGGCGACTCATTTAACATGAGGACACTGAGCGCCTGATGTGGAAACATAACACTCTGCTGCTACTGAGAGTCTGCTGTCTGCCTTACTCTGCGTGTGTGTGTATTACCTTAATCAATAATGCAAATAACCTACAGGTGATGGTTGATGGTCAGTGAGAAGGACACAAGTGAGTGTTTACAATTGCATGAGAGAGAGTTAGAGAATGACAGTCTTACTTGTGGCAGGGCAGAGCTTGGCGGCGGCGGTGGCGGTGGTGGTGGAGGGGGAGCCAGGGGAGGCGGAGGGGGAGGAGGGGGCACTGGCATGCTGAGGCCTCAGATACCTGCGGAAGGCAATGCAGAAACAAACACAGTCGCCATCCTGTTCATGCACTGCAGCCACTGTCCACAGTCAGAAGCTGCTACTGTGTAAAGGGGCACTTTGGATGACCTCCTACCCTCTTTACTGAACAGGAAGAGCTTTTACCAGTATACAGCGCAAAACAGGAAACAGAGAGCGCTCCATCCTCTCTAGAGAAATCTGACACACACACACACACACACCCCGCCCCTGTCCTCCTCTTCTTCCCACACTGCCCTGTGGCAGGGACTTTAGGAGAGGAACAATGGACAGTGTTGTGTGAAAAGTAATAGACCCCTGCCCCTCAGCCACTCAGTGACCACTCAGTGACCATTGGCCCTCACTGCAGTAAGTGAATGGAAAATACAGTCAGGAAACTTCTCAGGAAAATGTTACAGCATGCTCACTCATTGTTCTTTTTGTACAGGATGTCTTGTGGTTCTATTATCAAGAGGAACTGGTCCGTGTATCACTTTGATAAGTGATAGTGGCCGAGAGCAACTTTCCAGGAACAGCTCGTGCCCGAGATCATATCACCGTCTGTCAATCTCCACATTAATGACAACTCAGCTAGTAAATGATCCACAGCAACAGTCACTGAGACCTCCACATAACTTTCTTGACATCATAAATTCTTCAGGAGCTGTCTTGCATGGCTGAGGAAAACTCAAAACAGACCGACTTTTGTGCACATTAGATTCTCTGTGGAATCTGCACATGCTCCTCCTGAGAAATTTAATAAAACAGAATAGAAACTGTGTTTGTTGAATCTGTATCTGTCCCTCTTGTCTATATATGTGTGTGTGTGTGTGTGTGTGTGTGTGTACAATTCCCGTCTATGCAACTGGCAGCCTGTCCTCCGTTGCTATTTCTATCTCCATATCTGTGTCAAGCAGCCTCTGTGACACTAGTGTAGGACTTTAAAGGGGGCAAAGCTGGACACTGGTTAGCTGAGCTCTAAAAGAACAGGTGGGACACTGAGAGGAAATGCACCTCTCACACCAGCTGTTTTCCTTTGACCTGTCGTACGTCTTGTTCTTCCTGAAGCAAAGAAGATCTAATGACACAAACACACATAAGCAGCTGGAAGTGGCAGCTGCTGCAGATTTAACAAGTGATTTCTACATTTTTCAATGTGAAAGACATGTAAAAAGACAGAGACCTGGAGCGCAAGCTGAGGCTGTCCTAACTGACCTGAGGATACAGCATAGTGCTGAATCTCTATTGTATGAATCAATGAAGCAGGTGTCACTTTAATGTTCTGTTTAGCGTTTTAGAGACAGACTCCAGCTGTAAATCATTGTTGTGTGTTGACATTAATTTCTGTATTTTTTCCGCTTTCAATAAATGTGCAAAAAGTAATATTTTAAAGGGACAGTTCACACCAAAATCCAAACTACATATATTTCCTCTTACCTGTGGTGCTATTTATCAATCTAGATTGTTTTGATGAGCTATTGGCCATAAATGTCTGCCTTCTCTCTTACAAAGTGGGACTGGACGCCTCTCAGTTTGAGGTGCTCAAAGAGCCAAAAAGTACAATTTATCAGTTTGATGTAGGAACTTTTTTTCTTTCTACCAAACTACACCCACTAACCACATCATCAGAAGGAAGAGTGCATCTACTCGTGGACGAAACGCTCAAGCTTGTGCCAGCAGGAGACTCTCCATCCTTCTGTGGGATGATCCAATTTTCGGGTGTAGCTTGGTAATAGGGCTGCAACTAACGATTATTTTCATTGTCGACTAATCTGTCGATTATTTCTTCGACTAGTCGACTAATCATTTTATTGAAAAATGTGTTAAAATGTTAAAAAATGTCGGCCTGTCTCTCCCAAACCCCAAAATATGCCAATATATGAACGTAAGAGGCTCCAATAAGAGTATTTTGGGGTACTTTTATAGTACTTTTCTATGCAAAATGACTCAAACCGATTAGTTGACTACTAAAATAGTCACCAATTATTTTCATAGTTGATTAGTCATCGATTAGTTGACTAATTGTTGCAGCCCTACTTGGTAAAGAAAACAGTTCCTAAATGAAACTGCTCACAGCAAGGTCTGTCAATTATCTTGAGTAACAGGGTCATGATTTCAGCAGACCTCCACAAGCCGAGTGCCATCTAGTTCCATTATATTCAAGAGAGGGCAAACATCTCTATGATCGATATCTCTAATACTTGGCAACTGAAACCAAAACAATCTAGACTGATAAGTAGCACTACAGGTATGAGAAAAAATGTGCATTCTTTAAGTTGGGGGTGAACTGTCCCTTTAAAGGGAAAAAAGGTTGATATTGATTTTTTTTAAACACATACAGCAGTGGATCTGTGGGACTTCAAACAATGAGGAAGTAAAGCCAATGTCTGCAAAACACAGGTGTTAAAACAATCATCCTTATCATCATCTTTCACCATATATTTAACTTTAACTGAGAATGAATGAATCTGTAACTTTTGTGAAACGAATTTACAAGTGATAGCTTTTTGTCCTTTAATATAGAGTGCCTGAATAAAATGCACCTTGAAAACCTATCCACCAAAACAGCAAAGCCTTGACGAGTCAGGTACAGCTGATGCGCCATGCCACTGAAGAGACAGTAACAAACACTCAGCTCATCTTCTGTAAACACTTCTTGTTTTGCACATTTTGATATGAATAAGAAAAACCACCTGTCGCACATTGTGTGCATTAATAATAGACGGCAGTGTTGTCTTACCTTCACGAAATATCCAAAATTCACCTGTTTGTAGAGCAAGCTTCAGTGAGACGGACCACAGCACACTGGCCTCATGGTGCGCTCCCTGTAGCGTTATTTATAGTCCAATGAGGACACCAGTTATTCAGTGTTTGGGCTGCCAGTGACTAAAACTTATGGAGCTTCAAAAAGTTCAAGAAACTTTTCATTTGACTCCAAACTGCAGACGCTGGCTGACGGTGGTCGTGCACAATGGTTCCTTTCTGGGTGTTTATTCCCGTGTGGGCGCACTGCAGGAGGCGACACGGTGCAAGGCCACACCTTACCGCCCCACACTCAGCACGGGACCAATGGGGAGAGAGGGGGGGGGCACTTGGCTCCGTGTCGTCGCTTCAGTTCTTGCTGAAGTTGCCAAGAGACTTTCCCTCACGTTGAATTGCGCATGTGTGGAATAAATAAACATTATGTAGGCATGAGAACCTGTTCAAACTAAGGGGTGAAGAAGTCTGCACCACTGACTTTTCTAAAACATGATCTGACTGGGTGTCGTTTGTTTTTCACCTCAGTATATTTCAGTGCCATTCATTTCTGTTTGCAGCTGTATGGTGGCACATTTTCGCCCCCTCGTGTTAAAAATATGACATTACAAGTCTTTTTTTTTTTTTTCCAAATATGTCCATATCAAATTAATTGTTTCACTTACTGAGTAGCGGCATGGGCGGATTATGAGACAATGAGCCCCTGGGCACAGCTGTGTAAAGGGCCCCATCACCTGTCCTCCACACAAGACACACTTTGTGGGGGTTTTGCCTCTCCTTGTTATTATGGTTGTTCTGGGTCACTTTGTAGCCATTTTGTGACTCTTTGTGGGTGGGTGGGTATGTCTCCTTGTGATTGCTTTGCGTCTTTTTATAGTTTTTTTTTATATTTTTGTGTCTCTGGAATCATTTTGTGACAGATTTTTTTGGTTGTTTTGTGTTCCTTTGTAGTCGTTTCTTTGTATTTCGTTTTTCCTTGTGTCATTTTGCATCTCCTTGTGATTGTTTTGTGTCTATTTGTAGCAATTTGTTTCTCTTTGTAGCCAATTATGTCTCTTTGTAGCCATTTGTGTCTCCTTGTGGTTATTTTGTCTCTCTTTGTAGCCATTTTGCATCTCCCTGTGATTGTTTTGTGTCTGTTTGTAGCAATCTGTGTCTCTTTGTGGTTGTTTTGTGTCTCTTTGTAGCCATTTGTGTCTCTTTGTGATTGGTTTGTGTCTCATAGCCATTTTGTGTCTCTTTGTGATTGTTCTGTCTCTTTGTAGCGATTTTGCATCTCCTTGTCATTGTTTATGTCTCTTTGTAGCCATTTGTGTCCCTTTGTGATTGTTTTGTCTCTCTTTGGAGCCATTTTGTGTTTCCTTGTGATTGTTTTGTGTCTCTCTGTAGCCATTTTGTGCTTTCTTGTGGTTGTTCTGGGACTCGAACCATTTTGCATCTCTTTGTGGTTGTTTTGCCCATTTTTGTAATTATTTTGTGTCTCTTTGTAGTTTCTTGGCATCTCTGTATGTTTTGTTTTTTTAAATGTCTCTTTGTGGTCATTCCAAGTCTCTTTCTGCTTTCGCTACGTGTTAATTTACATTTGACATTTTGAAAGTGATGGGCATGGGGTACCCTGAAACTTTGGGTTTCTGAGTCAGGCAACTGCCTAGGGCACCACCCAGATGGGAGGGGCAATACTCCCCCTTATTATATCTTATAATAATGTTGTATATTTATTTATATTTCAGCTAAGTTATTTGTTTTGATTTCTAGTTAGTTATAATTGTTCTTGTTTGTAATCAATACAATAATCATAAGAAAATTTTTTATTTTTATTTTTATTTTGGTGGTGAAGGGGCGGGGGAAGCTTGCCTAGGGCCAGATGTGCCAGGTCGGGTCCTGCACTTCCATTAACAAAATAACTTTAATGTGTCACATTTAAATATCCGTACGTAATTTCACAGCCATAAATGACGCAGCAGTTACAATCCTGCTACATAAAAACAAATGCTGCAGGCACACATACACACACACACACACACACACACACACACACCTCAAACCTCAGCAGTGACAGAGGAATGCAGTGACACAGGCACACTCCTCCCTTTAAGTGACAGAACAGTATAATTAGAACTGGGTTTGACTTGCACTACAGACACTGCATAAAAAGGACACTAATTCCTTGTAATAGCAATAGCCTTCTTCAGACAATGTGATAATCACACGAGCCTCACTCCTCGCCTCTTCCAGTAAAGCGATGATGAGGAACCAACATGGCCGCCAAGACGAGTGATATTACTTCTCTGTACGTGGTGTCTTTTAGCTCATGTTTTGAAGTGCACATATTCTTCTGTGTTTATGTGACTTTTTTACTAATTCTTACACTGTATATATCTTTTTGTTTTTAGTATGCATTAGTCTGTATACAACAGTTATCCTGTCCAATCACTGTCCAAGTTGAGCCATTGTGATTGAATTGGAATAATGAGGCACACATGCACATACACACGCAGTTATCAGATTTATTTCTCAGATTTTGCCTTCATTTAAGTATCCACAAGTGGTCCACAATACAGTAGCCCTGCAAAGCAAACTACATCTGGATCATACTTCCTTAGCTACATGGCCATATCACATTCACTTGGATGTCATGACATTAGCTTTTTACTTCAGTGTCAGTAGTAGCTTGTTTTGGACCCATTATGTCATAAAACATGCTGGATTTCATCCTTCATACAAAGTGTTTATGCACTTTTACTGGCAAGTGTCACGCATCTGACTAAAAGCTGCTCACAAACATTCCTTAATTTCTTCCACGAACTGATTTTTTTTTTTCCACACAATATAACTATGAAATCATTTTACACCTTCATAAACATCCTTCTAACCAGGCAGAATCAACATTTTTTTTTGTAAAAGCATTTGTAAAAATGTTGCATTATACTTATCCTTCATTATCAAACATATATTATTCTTATTACAGATAATGTAAACACCTTATGAACAATATTTTCCTGGAGCATATCACACTTCATCTTGAGTACTGACTGAAAATTGCATTCTGGGATTGTGTTTTCTTAAAGGTTGTAAGTCATTTTAAGATTTGTCCAATGATGACACTGTCTGTGACTGAGGCAGCGGCACAGTGGGACATTAATACATATTGGGGTATTAAGTGCTTAGAGTTATAGTACTGTATCTCTACTTTTAAGCTTTGATTATGGGATATTGTGGGCAAAAATGGTTCAATAACCATCATAAAGAACAAATATAATCCTTTTCAAGTTGATGATTATTGTTTCTGTGGCCTTCTGGCACAAGTCCATCAACACAGAAGTTCAAATGTCCAATGTTTCATATACAATAAACTTGATTCCAGCAGTATTGGGCTAAAAGTTGAATGCTCGTTGTTATCTTCATCACCATAACCAACACACAGCAGAGCTCTTGGTATGCCTCAAGAGAATGAAGCGTCTTCATTTCTTTGAATCCCTCTCCTTTTCTTCGTGCATCATTTTATGGGGCAGTCTTTGATCGTCTACTCCTCCTCGCGATCCCCGCATGTCCTCTTTCCCTGATGCCACATTATCTGTCTCTTTCTCCTGTGTAGGAAGGGTCTGGCGAATTTTTCCCTTGACCTTAAAGCGACCAGAGCGTGAAATCCTCATGTTCCTGCGACACGTCTGCTCGTTGAAGTACGTCTCCAGGCGGGACTCTTCATTGGTGTCATTGCTGTGGATGCCGGCCTCCTGTTGAGACAGGGCCTGGTCACCGGAGTCTTTTTGCTTCTCTGACCTTGGTGCAAAAGGGTCAAAGTGCGGTGTGGTGTGGGTTGTGCTGGTGTCCTTGGAGCCTCCACTTTTCTTCTTTGGCAGGAATGCCATCCACCATGGGGTCCTTTCTGTCATCTTTAACTGATGGGAGGGAACTGGAACAGAAAACAGAGGCATCAGTAATTCAGCTGTAGTCAAGATCTTCTCCTCTACATCAGTATTATTTTAGATCATGTAATTTCATCTGTGAAATCATCTGTCTACATGCTCTGAACTGACTCCTTATTTAACTTACTCTCTATTTTCTAGTGAAACAGTAAATTATTCCCTTAAAAACGGTGTCATATCTTTGGTTTTGAAAAATATTACTCATCACACTCCACATCTTCGTCCCCACCCTCATAATCATCACAAATCCTATTTTCTGTTTGATTATCATGATTTGCCCTCTCTAAATATAAATGTACCTTACTCTCACCTTTCTGGTAACTATTTCCCACTGTGATGAGACAACTTCTTACCAACTAATCCTAAGAATAACCAGTGTAACCATGTTCACCTTCTCTGTAAAACTGGTTTAATGAGTCTTAAGAACAGAAGAGCAAAGCCAAGCAGTGATTCACAAGTGAACAATGCGAAAAAAAAGCTCTCATGAACACTCACCTGTGCTACAGAAGTGTAGTGTGTGAACACTTAAAACAACCCGAAACAAAGTGTAAATGTGACACTTTTGTTTATGTTGAGATATAAATCCACAGGACAGACCAGTGTCTTCGTCTTCAGTGTTGGAGCACAACTGTGGCAGCAGTCCTTCAAGGGGTCGCAGCAGTATCCATTTTACGCACGGGCCAGGTGTCTTGCCTCCTCACATTTCTCACCCCCAAAACTGTTCATTTTTCTCCTCTTGACCTCGTCAAATATGTCTACTCTTCTTTTTCACTTCTCGAGAATAGCACAAATGAATTGATACATTTATAAGGAGCGGCTTCTCTTACTGAACAAGCAGGTTTCCGCCTCCGAAACTGACATCTCTCTGAGTACCTGTCCTTACTCCTGATTGGATGAACACGCTGGGTCTGTCATGTGATCTCCCGCTCAGGTGAATCCTCTGCGGTGGTAGGTGGGGCTTGTGGTTGCCTGGCAACATACCCCATGGGAGCGTGCGCCTCTTCAGTGACAGATTAAAAAAAAAAGAGCCCTTTGTATCACCTGAACCCAACCCAGGCCAGGGAGCCAAATTATGTTCCAAATTTGGACGCCCAGTAGTTTAAGACACAATGGCTCATAGCTTTTGTGTCATGCACAAGGAAAGGAATGACATAGTGAGATGTGTATTCAATTAATGTTATTAATAGTCATCAACCTAAAGAGGCTGTAGGGCTACTCAGCAGCAAGCAGTCAGGCTGTGTGGTTTAACTGAGGGCCTGTGCTGACATTATTAGGGGGGTGAGCTGCAGGAAGAAGTCAGGAGTCTCCTGAAGTTACATTACTGCACTAGACATGCAATTGTTACTGTTGTAAGCTGACATAACGTGAGGGGAAGCAGTTTGGCCTGGCGCCGGTTTCACCTGCTAGGCTAGGCCTACTTGTCGCACGTGATTCTTCTTGTCCTCACACTGTATTTTTAAGTCTAACTCCGGGGGTCAGTGTCATGTAGTTTTCCTGCTAGTCTGGGTCTGTCAAAATGACACATAACCAAGATGCATACACTAATACATGGCTTCAACACATGCTGCATCACCTACAGCCCAGTATATAGTTACATGCAACCAGACATATAGGCTAGGTGACATGGTTAAAAAGAGACTGTGCCCAGCTGTGATAATAGTTTCTTAATGACACTTTTTACTTAATGTTTTTGAATGTTTTACCAAGGTGACGTTACAAGAGCTAACAGTCCTTACGGGAATACAGGGCATGAGTTCTCACTTTCTCATAAGCTCTTAAAGCTACAGTCACATGCTAATATGTGTGCCAGCTTAAATGGCCATGATGATAATGGCAGTGATGGAAAATACTATACTTAGCTTCACCTGGACCAGTTACGAGAGCAAAATGTTACTTTCACATGAATGCATCAATATTAATAATACAATCATATAATATTTGACGCTCTCATAGATGGTGTTGGATCCATCTATAGGCTACATAGGCAGCTATGTAGGGCGCCAACTAGAGCCCCAACCCCCCAACAAACATCAAACATAGGGGGTAAATGATCCAAAAGACTCAACACTAATGGTCAGTCTGTGGTACCACCTCTAGTGTTGGCAATGCAGCTCATCTTAATGTGTGCATCAGTGATTGATTATCAAAGTGAGACCATGTTGGAGCATTGATGATATGGTGGAGCGGAATGGTGGAAATGCAATACATCGCTCATGCAATAGGGGATAGCAGAGTCACTGGTACATTCCGGCTAGCTAGTACTGCTTTAGCTAGCTAGTACTGCTATTTTATTAGAGTGCAGGGCACTAGAACTGTCATATTTCTGGGGGTGTGCCCGTGCGAGTTTTTCCTCCTTGCCCATCATATTTCATACCTGCTTCTTCTGTGAATAATAAAAAGTGGTTAATTTCAAATACGTTGCTTGCATTATCACCCCCGCTGGCAACGCATGGTATTACACGCATCGCTGCATCGTGTATCAAAAAAATGGACAACACATTTTGAAATGCAAGCACACATCATGGCGGCCAATGCGTCTCGATGCATCCCAATGCATTCGCGTCTCTGTGCCTTTGCGTCGACTATGGAACGAGAGCAAATCAAAAGAAGCTAAAAGAAGATGAAATGGGCCAGGAAGTTGCCCGGGGCGCCAAATGTGCCAGGTCTGGCACTGCTTATAGGGGCCATTTTTCTACACAAGTAGCACTTACATGTAAGGATATTTCGCTGATAATAGTGTACTTTAATTTTAGTTACATTTGCAGTACACGTGCCCTGCAGCTCTTTCTCTGCATGGTCCATTGGAGCTGTCTTCCCGATGAACTAAAAAGCTATACAGGCTTACAACTGATGTATTAGTTACAACCATTTGTGAAGGGGGCTTGATTAGAAAGTAGCCATTTAATCACAGTGTGAGTTTGAATTAGTTTTAAGTGATTTAGTGGTGGTTTGCGTCTTATCATCAAGGTTAAGCCTCATTATAAAACATGATGTAAAGAATTATGCATACAAACCTCTTCAAAAGGGAACATATTCAAGCTACAAAACAAGCTTAAAACACAATTACATGATTACAATATGCAATAGACACGTGCAAAAAATGCTGGAGAGCTCGGACAATTGTTTTAATAATCTTTATTTCATATAATCAGAGCTTCATGTGAGGCTTGAGACACATTTTACATTATTCATTTAAGCCTCTTTTTCAAAACTTATCATTGTGTCAAAGCCAAGTTTCGAAGTGTAGGTTAGGGAAACAGCATCTCCTAGACGTGACGTTATTCTTGAAGCAAGCTATTTTTCTTGGTATGCCTGTGGAATCCCAAATGGTTTCTGTGTGGGTCAGTGCCAACAGGAAAGACCTGGTGTGAGTCTGAGCAGCACATCAGATCGAGACAGAAACAGAAAGAGGAGGGAGGGAATCAGGGAATGCCTTTTGTCTCCCTCCTCCTCCTGCTGTTTCTGTCTGTCTCTCCTTCGGCAGATGGTGGCCCGCCTGCATACTTGGGGACTCCCTCTCCTCTCATCTCCCATCCCGGTCGAAACTCTGCGGAGTCATGTCTTCATTCAGCCACACACAGAATGCTTTCCTTTGTTGTGCTTTATCTTATCACACATTACCAGACATTATAGATGATGCAGATGACCTAACAGAATAATATTTAAGGGCTGACACTAATGATTATTTTCATGATGAGTTAATCTATTGTATCCACTCTGATTCCTATTAATTGCTTGCTAGGTGAAATATCTGGAAATTGCCCATTGCAGTTTTTCATCACCTAAGATGATTGTCCAGCTATGGAAATGAAACTCAAAGATATTTTATTTGATTAGAAAAAAAATGGAACAAATCCTTACGTTTAGGAATGTGGAACCATCTTATTTCTGCATAATAATAATAATAATAATAATAATCATTTTGACACTGCCTTCCCCACTCCCCCATTACCCACATAGGTACAGCTCCTTCTGATCTAAACAACATCATAATCAAAGGATGTTATCTTGTCACATCCACTCTCAGTTTTGGTCTGCTTCCTCAACTCTCTGTCCCGTATCTCCCCATCTGCTTACTCTCTGAAAGTTGATCATTAACTTCAACCAAACCAGATAAAGAAAAACATCCATGCAGGGATCTTTCCGATAAAGCTGCACTATTGCAGTGACATTAGGTTCTCCACCTCTGAGGACAGAGCACGTTTTGAGCATGTTTCAGTTTTGAATGAAGGATTTCCTCAGGGTGAAATCTGAGTTTTTGCCCACTGAGACAGAGAGGCATGTGGAGAATGTGTGTCAAAATCCACATGACACTGCAGAGATATTGAAACAGTGATTGCATAAGGTAATTCCTGTCCACCTGTATCTGTTTATGCCTCTGAGATATTGTCTCCATGACAAACTACATGAATCAACTTTTTTTTGTCTCCCTGACAACTAGCAACACATAAGGACAGAAACTTTCAGTGGCTTTAAAAAAAAAAAAAAAAAAGACCTGCTGTGGACCTGTGGAGTCAATAACAAACATTTCCGGACTGTCAAGTACTGAAGCAAATACTGTTTGTAGCTGGAATTCAAAGATTGTTAGTACACAATTTAATGTCAAAAATGATTTCTAAATCTCAAAGGGGTCTGGTTGTTATATATATATAATTAGCTGAGATTTCAGAGTTCAAAGGCTGAGACAAATCTGCATTGGGAGACACACGAACAAACCAAAGTGACTCACTCAACCATGGATAAATATTTATGTTGACTCACATTCACACGGTTCATATTAGGTGACGTGCGCCCGTCTACACTCGTGTTTTCCTGTGTGATGACGGTGGTGTGCTTGCATCACGCATGTGCCATGTGCGTATGAGTCCAGTAATTCACTGTGACATGACAAACCTGAAAATCTCCGCCATTGTGCAGCACTGTACAACAGGTTGAACCGAGGCGTGCGAACCATGGGAAAGAGAGCAGGAAGGCAGCCAGTTGGACTGGTAGAGTCAGCTAACAAAAACTCCTCAAAGGAAGTGAGTGGCTACTGTATCTGAGGACAGTCACAAGCACAGACATGGTTTACTGGCCTTCTCTAACAGCACCAACACTAAAGTGCTCCTTAAACACTAACTATCTCATAGATAAACAAATGTATACAGTCCAGTCCATAGGTGAGGGTTAGATGGGTAAAAATAGTGAAAGGAATACAGACTAAACAAATATGCAGTCCAGAGCGTTTGGGTGGAGCAGGTCGAGTTTTGTTCCTGTGAAAAATGAGTTTCGATTGTATTGCATTGTGTGCTTGATTTGAGGATTGCATTGTTTGGCCGGTTTTTCCTCTGTGCCTTTTACTTTTGTGTTATTAAACAGTGAGTAAAGCATCTGAAACTCGCATGAACTTCGCCGTAGATGCTAAAGGTGAAACCTTCAGGAATGCAGAAAGGAATGTAACACTTTATAGCCATTTTCTTTGTATTTTTTGGGTGTCTCTCTTAAGTACTTACGGCTTATATAACAGACAAAAACTCAGATATAAGGTTACAGCCATGCACTCACACAGATTTGGTTGACTTAACGGTAGTCTACTTATGAGGACCTGCTACTTATTACAAAACCCTTGACCCATGGATTGATTACTGAGTGGGACCACTGGGCACAGGCCAAGACTCTTGAAATAGGGGTTAAAAGTGGGGATCCTTGGCCACCCTGGCATTCACACGTAAAATTTCACTCAAATTAACATGTATTGACCAGAGAGAGACTCAAAATGACCATAAAGAGATGCGAAAGAGCTGCAAAGTCAAAACTATATAATTGCAAACATCAAGGAGACAGGAAACAACCAAAAAACAGACACAACGTGTTTAGTTTAGTTTAGTTTAGTTTAGATTAGATTAGTTTAGCTTAGTTTATCTTAGCTTGGTTTAGTTAAATTTAGTTTAGCTTAGCTTAGCTTAGCTTAGCTTAGTTTAGCTTAGTTTAGTTTAGTTTAATTTAGCTTAGCTTAGTTTATCTTAGCTTATCTTTAGTTTAGTTTAGATTAGTTTAGCTTAGCTTAGCTTAGCTTAGCTTAGTTTAATTTAGTTTAGTTTAAGGGTGGCAAGGTTGTGTGGCGGTTAGCACTGTTGCCTCACAGCAAGAGGGTTCCTGGTTCAATCCCAGGAAGGAGCCCTTCTATGCGGAGTCTACATGTTTTCCCCGTGTCAGCGTGGGTTCTCTCAGAGTACTCCGGCTTCCTCTCACTGTCCAAAGACAAAAAGGGGATAGGTTAATTGGTGACTCTAAATTGGATGTAGCTGTGAATGGTTGTCTGTCTCTATGGGACAGCCCTGTGATGGTCTGGCGACCTGCCTCTTGCCCAATGTCAGCTGGGATAGGCTCCAGCCCCCCATGACCCTTAAGAGGATAAGCGGTTACGAAAATGGATGGATGAATAGTTTAGTTTAGTTTAGTTTAGCTTAGCTTAGCTTAGCTTAGTTTAGCTTAGCTTAGCTTAGTGTAGTTTAGTCTAGAGGGGACAGGTCATATAAATAAATAGGCCACATATATAAATGCCAGAAGTAGCCAAAAGGTTTTTTTTTTCTTTTCTTTTTTTAATTGTCCCTGGTCAAGGTGTTACGAGAGGTTAATGACCTGAAAGAGACCCCTGTTTGTGTGTGTGTGTGTGTGTGTGTGTGTGTGTGTGTGTGTGTGTGTGTGTGTGGAGAGAGCATTAGAGTTAATTCCCCTTTACACTGCCACTTCAAGGTGGGAATATCACGCCATTATGCTGCCTCACCGTGCTGTATACAGTGTACACTCACAGAGTGGGGGACATGGGAGGTAATGACAGTGCCAAAATAGTGTCTGTATAAACACGACAGGCGGCAGGATGGGACCATGTGCAGAACAGGTATGACTTTTTGATTTTGTGTTATGAGTGCGACTCACTGCTGGAAATTTAAAAAGTAGCAGTTAGCGGCTAACTCAAAGAAGAACTATAGTAGTTGTAAATGTCCGAAAATTGGGAAAATAATAAAATTCTGAAGTTCTTTACCCTCTGAGTAGAGGACAAGATCAGCTGCCATGTAACAGAGATGGTAAATGATTGTTACTGCCATGTTTTGCTGTTGGTATTGTTTATAAAGTGCTGCTGTTTTTTGTGACAATAGAGGCTGATGCTGTTGTATTACATGTCACGGCCGTCATGCCTCTTTTGATTCAGCAATGCCAGGATGCAGTCTATCATCACACACCGGAACAAAATGATGCCGTCATTTGAATCTGTGTAACAATGCAAAGGAAACATAAAGAGGGGACTTTACAGCGGCCCTATAGTGTAATCTCTGGTTAAAAAGGGTTTTAAGAGTCAATGAAAAGGCAAAGACATCTGGGTCACAGGTTACAGCACCACAAAAAGAAGCATAATGACTACAGAAAAACACAAAACAACAACAACAAAGGAAGAAACAAAACCATCACAAAGTCTGCATGTCTTGGTCCTGTATAAGAGAGGTGCTGGGGCCTTTTGTATGTCTGTGCGCAGGGGCCCATTGTCTCCAAATCCACCTATGTCCTGACCGTAACCCACACCATATGACTAATAGGAAACTACCTTACTCTATTGTACCTTCAAACCAAAAGTCCCAAAGCTAAACTGGCCTGTTCAGACTTTACCTTGGAGACTTGCCATTATTGCACTACTATTTTTCAAGTGCTAACATTTCCTTGTAACCTGCATCAGATACTGGGGCCTTGCCATATTTGTGGACTTGTTTAATCCTCTTCATCATCCAAATTCTACCAACAATCCCATTAAATAGTTTTAATATTAGATAAAACATTGTTTTCAATAGATAGGGTGAAAACTTGTGTTCTAATACATAATTGAAGCTATAAAATTTAACTGTAAGCTACAGAAAGTAAAACAAAGTCAGATTGGGTTTGAAGAATGACATTATACCAGCACTTTAAGAGCATCTTAAAAAGTAAGCCTAGAGCTTGAGACTCAATCTGACACTCTAATGCAGTGTTGCATCTTTTACGCAGTATTTACTTGCTTGAGCTACAGTCACAGCAAGTCTAAGTTTAAACTTTGGTCTACGCTTTATCTCCAAAACAAGAAATAGTGAATCAATAGTAAAGCAATGACAAATAAAAAAGTGTGTCAGTGTAGCAGTGAAAATATCTATGCCTTTTTAAAAAAAAAAAAAAAAATCTGACCAAAGTAACGCCCTGGGAAAAGTTCTGGGGTCAAGCAGCTTCTTAAAATCAGCACACTTTCTGTTATTTAACCACCAGATGGAGACAAATCTCATTTATCTGTTTTCATACTTCAGGGCACAATATTGTTTCATCACAGGCTTGGAGATGACTAGTCAAATGAAAAGCTTACATTGGTTGCCAGTGCTGACAAAACCACTTTTTACATATATTTCCATTTTAATATTTCTATTTGATCCCAATGTCCTCACATGAGATGATAATAAAGTCCCAATGTCTTCAAACGAGTAGTTCCTAATTAACAGTTTGTTACTCTTGCTAAAATTGTCCAAATTGTTGCCGTATCGAACTACAAACATTATTAACCATAAGTTAACAAGTTTCAACCATAAAATGTGATCAGATTTTGGATCTTGTCCACTTTTGTGTCAGGATCGGCTGTAGACTGACTTGGCAGAGATGGCTGCCATCTTGTTTTTACATGGATTAGTGTATTGTGCTCTTACTACCACTATGGCACAAAAAAGGTGTCCACAAATGAGGACAACAGGCCTAAGTTAAGTAAAATGATGTATAAGGTCAGTTAAGCCCAAAATGTGACGTCCTCATATGAGGACTCAGGGTCTCAGGAGGATATGCTGTGAAAAGTGGTACATCTTTTTTTAATTACCTACTAAATAAATCAGTGCAAGAATGATTGTGCTCCCCACATTAAGTATAAACTAGGCTTGTACCAACTATACGTGTTTATAAAAAGAATGACAGTCATCTATAATTTGTTTCCTGATGAACTGACACAATTTCAAGCAGCTGTTTCTGCCACCTACTGGTGTAAACATACTTCTGCGACATCCCCAAGTTTCACTGTGCTTGTGTAGAATGTGTGCGTCATTAGTCCATTTATCTGCACAAATAAGTTCAGTACTTCAATCACTTCATTGGCTCCCAGTGCAGCAAAACATCAACTTAAAATTCTATCTCATGACACACATATTTATTAAATGCAACAAATGGGGAAAAGAAATTAAGAATAGAAAAAAAAGTCAACAAAATGTGTAGAAAGCCCTTTATGCTCGGAGTTAATGACATTGTGTTTGCGTCTATGACTTCATCCACCTGGCCAGTTCAGAGAGTCAAAAGAAAAGCTCCTATTTTGTAAAGTTCTGTTTCTCTAGATGATATTTTAACATGATAACCCTTCACAAGTGGCAGCTTAAGTATCAACCTTCAATGACATAAACAGTTGACACCTTTTTAAAGTGTTACAACTAACCCCAATAACAACTAAACTATTTTTTATCTTTATCTATCTCACTCATTTTTTCAGCATGTTATGAGAGTTGGTGAAAGGAAAAACTGATAGGAGTGTGCTTGAGGCAGGGAAAGACAGTAAGGTCTGTCCCCAAAGATTACTCTATCTGCCATGTGACACTGAGAAGATACTGCGAGAATAAATAAATAAATACAACACATCAGAGAAAGAGGATCACACCAGCTGACCTGACACACAGAAGTCAAAAAGTCTTCAGTGAGCAGCAGAACAATGTCTCAACTGGTTGATTGACTTATATTTTGGACTCCACGTGAGGTACTAAGCATCTGACAGGTACAGGTTAGTGAGTTAGACTTCAGTAGGAATTGGTTATTAGTGTATGTATCAGTTTTTTTGTGTATTTTCTGTTATTGTGTAATTCTAAATTCCTCTCTTATTGTTACAACCTACTGCTGTAGTGGGGCAGGTTGTAGTAATGACACTGCTTGCATTCAACATCAGTTAATGAATTCTGGAGATATAGTTGGAGAGGTTGAAAAGGTTGCTATTTGTAGTGGAGACTTAAGGGTATGCTGGGCAAAAATTTGAAAGCTCTAACACAAAAATCCAGTTACAGGTGCTGAGACAAAAAGTGTTCCAACCACCCCTGTCTGCCCTATTTAAGTCCAACTGAAATCATATTTAATCATCCCTGTTTGTAGCTATGAATATTTTTTTTGTGTATAGTTAATTCAGCATCTGAAAGATTATTTTTGTGTATGGAATTTTAGGCACACCTATCTTGAACAATATGGTAGCAAAGTGATGGGTCTGGTCCATGCTGCAATGCGCCGACCGCCCAGAAGAGGGCGCTGCTGAGACACATTGACTACCTGGTTCTGATGTAGCAGAAGAAGACGCCGGCTGCAGTACATCTCAAAGAAGAAGAAGAAGAAGACATCTGTAGTGTCATGTAATTATGACATAACCAAGGTTATCCTGAAGATACTGAAGAGGAATATGAATATCACTTGACATAAACAAAGTTTCATCTTATCTCGGTAAGAAAAGGAGCTCAGCAGCTCGGTCTTTACCGCTTTATTACGTGTCTGTGTCAAATAACAACCAACCGGCATTGCCTAGCTAGCATCTTTAGCTAGCGAGCTAACCACCAGCATGACCAAAGCGGTCACGCCAAACTCCAGTTAAAATACTCACATTAATATCTAGCCTTTTTAGGAACAGTCTGCCTCTTGTTCCTGTTATATTCGACCTTCAGAAGACACCATGGTGTGTGACAGCGAGTATTGTCGGTTATACTGAGGACCTGGGGCACGTTATGTGATGTAACGTCAGTTGGGTGGAATTTACCTGACGTGGTATGTTACAGTTACTAGATTATTCTGTGTCTTTAGAGTGTGGTGTCGTCTCAACCACAGGGGTGACGTTTTACATTTATCAGTTAAACACTAGAAGAAGAAGGTGAATGTATGAAGTGTCATTGCTAACATATGTGATGCTAAGTGACAGCTGGTGCCAGATGTTTTATTTGCTTTTCTCTGGTGTCAGCTCAGGTCGCCATGAGCGTCCCCTGTATCTTTTCCTCCGCTGGCCGAAGCTTCAGCCTGCCGTGTCCCGCCGCGGGTCTCCTCTGCTGCCGGCTGCTGGGCCCCAGCTCCACCATCAGGTCAGTGTCATCACTTAACTGTTCAAATCTGTGACCCATCAGATTCTGATCTGGAGCTGCTGGCCAAAATTGTGACCCTATAATATTCAGATATTAGATACAAATTGAGACTCCTCATCTGACAATATTTGGTCAACACTTCTTCATAAGAAATAATATTCTGGTGTCACAAAATTAGACAGTTCCCAGCAGTCCAGCTTAATGAAATATGTGTGAAATTCAGGTAAAGTGTAACTTTTTTCCTACCTGGATCCTATCATCCCATGTTCTTGTGTCTAAGTGACAAATGGGAACGACATTTTTTATAATTAGTCAAGTATTGAGAGAAAGTGTTACCAGATAAGGCAATTGTTTGTCCATCACAAGTCGATATTTTTGCCACAGGCAGGCTCAGACTGTTATACGTTTTTCGAGTGTCTCTCTACCTTTTGCTTGATCCGGTCTGTTTGTTATTGTGTCAATGAATTGCCTGAGGAGAAATCTCGCTCTGAAATCTCTCTAGACGTATACTCCAGCTCAAATACTGTAGGTAAGGGCAGCCATTAAATTTAAAATAAAAGGGAAAGAGAGATTTCAGACACTTATAACAATCTGAAATGATAAAAAAATTGTTTTGGACAGAGACTGAGTAAGTAGAGATGTAAAAAAGAAGTAACCACTGTAACATCTTCCCTGACTCCATGCATGCAGGAAAAAAAACAAAACAAAGACAGACACTACTTGTCTAATGGCCATTGGAAAAAACAGTCTATCAGCAATTTTAAATGTATTTTTCTGCCTTTAAAAAGCCTGCAGACACACTAATTTTGGTGGAAAAAGGGCAACAGACACAAAAACATGGGGAAAATGGTCCAGGTTGAAAAATACCAAGGGAAACCTTTAAGTATGATTTAAAAAATCCATTTGCAGAAGCAAAGTTCCACAAAATCTCCTCTCAGTTCATAGAATGTGATGGGTCACCAAATTCTGTGACCTATGATAAAAAAAGAATCTGACAAAATATGGTAAAACATTTATGCAATGACAATACAACTTACAACCTGTTTAGATCACAGAGTGGAAAGGGTCACAGATTTTGGCACAACACTGGCTCTGTTTATTGTAATGTGCTGTCCTGGCTACTCAGTTCTGATGATCTGTGAAGACCAACAGCAAAGGAACCAAAATTTGACATTTCTCAGGGAAATATTTGTGTGTGTGCTTTAACATAAAGGGTCACTTACACTTAACACCATGTAGCCACAGATGGTTTTGCCAACATCTCAAACCTTAGCCACATAAAACCAAAACTATCTGTATGGACACAGATAGGTGTGGGTTGTAATATAGGTGAACTGGCCCTTTAAGTTTATTGATGCTTGCTTCAGGGCAAAGTCCACTTTACATGGCTCTTTTGTAGCTTTTCATTTGCAGCGTTAGGAAATATTTGACAAGGCAAATGACAGAAACGGCTTCTTTTTTTCCTAGAAGAAACATGTCCTCCAAAAGGCAAATGGACCATTTAGAGAGAACGGCGAACAACTACAGACAAAATGTAAGTTGATATTTTACAGTTGAATGCATTAATCTTGACTCAGTCGACTGTTTCCATTACCTGTGCCACTTTTTGACAGTCATTGAACAGCCAATCCTAAGATTTTTAACCCACTCCTTAGCTCTACTCTGCTCTGTTCCTGTGTGTGTGTGTGTGTGTGTGTGTGTGTTTGTGTGTACACATTTATTGTGTACTCGCCTGGCTGTATCACAGGCTCTGTATCCAGCTCAAGTATGTGGCATCATAAACGAGTCAGAGACTGTGAAGCGTTTAAGATTAGCTGTCCATCCTGACTTCAGCTTCAAAGCAGGACAGTGGTGAGTAGATACTCGTGTTAACTTTTCATAACTCATTAAACATTTTTTGTCAGGTTAATGAACATTGTCATATTGTGTTGTGACACAAAAGAGGTGATGTTTTAGCTAAACTGCATTGTTG
Source organism: Epinephelus fuscoguttatus (assembly GCF_011397635.1). Lineage (NCBI taxonomy): Eukaryota > Metazoa > Chordata > Actinopteri > Perciformes > Serranidae > Epinephelus > Epinephelus fuscoguttatus. Next base: position 27,865,650 of record NC_064768.1, read on the forward strand.
AGAGGCTCAGCTGTTGAATCAACAGGCTTTGGCTTTGACAGCTAATGCCACATGTTCTTAGGTCGTCTTTAAATTTTAGCTCAGGACGCGATGATTAAAGAGACTCAGAGACGTGAGAAAGCTCCTATGGCTTAGATGCGTTTTTACGTCCCTGTGCTGCTTGGTGACGCTAATCTTGGGTGCCCACCTTAAAAATGTGCTGATTGTACAGATCTTCTGTGATGCCGGGGTAAAAAATTGTGTAAAGCATCCATGTTTTAAAATATGTAGCCTCTTTGCAGCAGCATCCATATTTGAAGCGTTGCCTACTGTCATGGCTACACTTGAGTCTGGACAGACATGGATGTAAGCTGTAACTACAACTTGACTAGTTCATAGAGGCATAACTCCGTGATGGTCTGTGCTTGAGAATACTGTTTTAGGATCCATGGGTGGTTTTAATCGAGGAGCAGCCTGCCACCCTGTGCAATTTAGATGATTGATATGTCTCCTGACAGATGTGGTAGCAGTAGAGCTTCCGTTATTGGTCACGCCAGAAGGTACCTGTCATAGTGGGATACTTGATTCAGTTCTAGAAAGCCAGGGTTACCCCAGTAACCCAACATTTTTTTGGAGAGAACCCCCCAGTCCTTCCCATTGGCCGACTTAATCTCAAAGCAGAAGTTACCATAGTAACACTTTAATCACGAAACAGAAACAAGCACATCCTGCCAAATATGTCCTGGTTACTGCCTGAGTGTGAAACATCCCTCTGGTGTCCATTCACAGTGCCTGCAGTGTTCACAGTCACCACAAGGTGGTGGCATTGTGTGTGATTTGTCCAACAGTTGGGCTGGTGGTTTTCTTTTCTCACAAAACTTTTCCCGTTAACATTAGTCTACAATCCTACATCACAGTCAGCATGTAAGATGACTCAAGAAATATATCACATTAGCAAAAGGAAAGGATCAAAACCTTTGAATTATTAGAGCTCTTTCTCAAATGAGGTTGAGCTCAAGTTTGCTCATAGCTTTGTGAGGGTAAGCTGCTGTTTGCACTGGATTGCATGAACACTTGTAACTCAATCTTGAAAGGTTCTTGAAACACAGTGGCTTCTTTTTGACTGGTGCGTCACATTTGGAAACAGTTTAGTTTTCAAGCTAACTTCAGGTGACTCTTATAATCCTGATAGCATGTTAAGTACTTATTCTAGGAAGACAGACTTTTTCTTTTCTGCGTCTGTCGGTCAGTGTTGCCAATGTTAATTAGTACCCTGCACATGCAGTATATGCACACGAGCCCATACTGTAGGTGGGCGGTGGTGAGATATAAAACCGGCAGCCAGTTGCCCCGCAGCAACTGATAATGAATGTAAATAGATGGAAATCCTTGAGTTTCAGTGTTTCTGAGAAAAAGGACTGTGAAGTTGTTCGTCTCCAGGTGGGAGAGGAGGAGGAGGAGAAGAAGGAGGTGGGCGGAACATATGTGTGCGTCTTCACAGCCGATCCATATTTATGATGCCTCTGAGGGTTTTGGAGTCAGTGTCTCTCTCTAGTGTAACAGTGGGTCATTGTGTTGGTTGGAACATTAGCCCAACTGTGAAGCATTGCTGTTTTCCTCTGGGGGTGCTCTGCTGTGCTTGTTGATGGACAGGTGCGACCACGTTGGGTGTTGGACTGGGACGCTGTACTATGTATAAACTATCAGGCAACTTTCCATCTGGTTTGGTTTTGCTCTGCTTGGTTTCTGAACAGGCTATTGTTTATCGATATAGGGTCAAGTTAACGCATACCAGTATGCATCTCTCCTCTCTCACACTCTGCACCCAACTCATTCACTCACAAGCTCTCCAGCAGCACTAAGAGAAACACAGAGCTGCTCCACTGTTTAATCTGTCTGTTAATTAGTCTACAGTGCGACATCGGTCTTTATATTGCACGTGCGACGCTAAATCAGTATGTGAGATGAATGAAATTACCACAGTAGCACATCTGTAATCCAGTGCTGCATGTGTCAGAGACAGAGCTGCTTGATTGTGTCAAGTGAGCGTTTGTTTGCTGGTTTGTGTGTGAGGTGGATCACAGCACATCACTGTTCTTCGTGGTAGTTGTAGTCTAATGTGTGACACGGAGATAGCGCTTGGATGCAGGCAACAGATGTGTTTAAAAAATGCAGCAACAACACAGACATTTCATTTACAAGATGTGTATAACGCTGACAAAGTATCTCTCGCTCCTTCCCTCCCTCGGCCCCTCTGTTGATGCTATGTGCATAGATTAGATTAATAGGCTAAACAAATAAAGATATTTTAATCATTTGAAGGTTATTAACGGGTTTTAACAACAGAGTCAAGCTGTTTCGGTGTCCGTGTTGAACAGCGGTTCCAGAGACAGTCCTTCAGCTCTGTGCCTGTTGTGCAACGGCACCAACAAAACGTTTTCTTTACAATGGGGCGACAGATAAGCAAGGACGTCAGCTAAGTGGGTGGTCCAGGACACGTTAGTTTACACACTGCTGAAATAATGTGGCCACATGCGGCCCAGGCCCCATTTTGAATGTGGTCTTAACAATCTATCTCAAGACACATAGAGGACGCATTTGGTGCATTCACAGCTGTACTTAAAGTTGTCCACTTGTCATCTGATCACCTAGGATGCATGTTAATACCAGGTGGAAACAGGGCCTAATACATTTAAGTCAATATAATGATGTTGAAACAACACATCCACGGTTAGATTTAGGATCGTCATGGTAAAGTTAAGTAAAACCATCGATACTTCAATACAAACTATCAATACAGTCTTATCAGTTGCCATCCCCGACACTTAAACAATAAATTACTTGACAAATTTATTAATTTATTCATTGTGTTTTGTGGCATTGTGTGTGTGCAGGGTGGATTTTTTCATCCCCGGCGTGGAGAAGGTGGGAGGTTTCTCCATGTGCTCCAGTCCAGGTTTGCTGCAGAGGGAAGGCGTCATTGAACTGGCCGTCAAATACACCAAACACCCCCCAGCACACTGGGTCCACACCATGGTGAGTGCGGCAGAGAAGTGTGATCAAGCATGACATATTATGACATTTCTGGAAATTACAGTGAGTGGTAATTTTCACAGGAAATGACTGAAAGTTACCTGGAAAGATTGCTGCCTGTGAGTTAGAATATTCTAGAAAAGTAAATGTTGGTCATCCCCACGGCTGTGAAATGGTTTGGAAGATTACATTGCGAGTGTATGCATGAGGGAGATGGTGAAAAGAAAAGAGATGCAGAAAGAGAACGAGTGGAGCGATCAGGGTGTTGAGAAATGGTTAGGGTGTTATAGAGTTAGAAAATGGAGACTGCCGCCACATCACGCCACGGGTTCTTCTAAAAGTGAAGCTTGAAAAGGAAAATGGCAAGTCAGATATTTTCAGATTTATTTATTTATTTCCAGCCCTGCAGAAGCATTGGGCGCTTACCCGTACTATAAAGTTAAATTAAAAACCTGTGATACACTCCCAATTGAACGTTAAGTTCATTTAACCACTCGAGTCATAATCTGTTTCATAATTTTCTGTTAGGTGCTGTTAGCCACATAACCCCTGATGTTTTTCAATCATGTGTAATTGCTGTCAAGGGTTCGTTAAAGTGAGTCGGCAAATTTGAAAATTGCCTGTGTGGTAGTTGTGACGCAGAATTGTGATAGTGAGGCTGAAAACTCAAGAGAAGTTGTTGTGTAAGTGTGTGGAGCAGGCCAATGGGGTAATTAAAGGTTGTGTGGACTGTGAATACATAAATAAAGATAGTAAAAATATAAAAAGATTTGTGAAGTTGGTTAAGTCTCTGCTCGCTTCATCATGTTTATTTATTCGATGATATAATGGAAAAAATGTGACATTCTTGGTGCACAGCGTTGTATTTCATGCTCCAAAAGTATCTTTTTTACTAATCCAGTGTGTGCCAGCAGTCGTGCGAATATGAACAATGCTTCCTCCCTACTTACCTTCCCCTTCCATTTCTGTACTGCGTGTTTGTTTGCAGCGTCTGTGTTTGATGATGGGTCCTAATAAATAGCTTTGAGCTACAACGCTTTGTGTAAATAAGTATCAGAAAGCAGTGAGATGTGTTTGAGCATTCTGAGACTTACAGCTCTCTGCTCTGGGATCGTTTGATGATCCATTTGTTTGATATTGCGTTCCGACTCCACTCTGTGAGGCAGGAATAGTGTAGGGACCACAACAGCAGATTAAGAATGTGAGCGTTATTGTGTGTGTGTGTGTGTGCGTGTGTGTGCGTGCGTGCGTGCGTGTGCAAAAGCAGATGAAGGCGTATTTACTGCTCCTTTTGACTTCAAAAGACCTTCTCTGCACAACTTGTGAAATCACTTTCACCCATAGCATAGCTGAGGTTTGCTGTGTGTATGCATGCTGATCTAAAAGTGTCTGCTTCCCGAGGCTCGTCTTCGATGTAGTTAAAGTGATGCTGTATTTTTCATGGTATTTATTTCAAAAGGTGTTTCATCAGCGGAGCAAATAGAAATGTTGGTAACCCAAGTGTCTGAGTTACCCAGCTCAACGCAGTCTGTTGCTAATTCCTTATTACCTCCCTCCCCTCAGTGTACAGTAGGCTCCCAGGTAGCCATGCGTGTCGGCGGGGACTTCTTCTTCGACCCATCGCCTTCTGACCCTTCCGTAGATTTGCTGCTGGTAGCCGGTGGCGTCGGGATCAACCCTCTGTTCTCGATCCTGTTGCACACGACAGATCTGCTGCAGCTCAACCACGCCTCTGGTGGGCGGGACTACAACATAGGCTCTGCCCACCTCTGCTACAGTGCCAAGAACACTCAGGAACTGCTCTTCAAGGTGTGTTCTTGTATTGTTTTTGACTTTTGGAATATATTTATGAGGAATTTTTTGAAACTTTGCTGATTTTTAACCTTGAACAGCTCTGCTGGCTGCACACTCAGCCATGTCCATGTGCATATCTGGGAAATATGGGCAGGTGTGACACAGTGTGTAACGAGAAACTCTGCCTGCCTTCTGTGTTCCCTAGAGCTCCATCATCGAGGCATGTCGGGAGTTCCCTGACAAGTTTTCCTGTGACCTCCACGTCACGCAACAGAGCACAGACGTCGACTCACACCTCCAGCCATTTATCAACTGTAAGTAATGTCCATACACACACACACATACACACACCTACACGCATATTCTTTTCTTTGTTTAGCAGGGATGATGTAGCAGCTGTCACATTCTACCAGAGTCTGTCTTTGTTGATTTATCTCTGTCGTCATATAGAATAGGTTCTATCAAAGCCCCACATGGGAGACAAGAAAGGAATAGGTGCCACACCACTGAGTCTTGGTTAATTGATTGACTCCCCTTGTGTCTTCCCAGGTGGGAGAATCACAGAAGAGGAATTGCGGGCTCATGTGGATCCGCAGAGGACTTTGTGTTTCCTGTGTGGGCCCCCACCCATGATTGAAGCTTTTTCAAAAACCCTTGTGGACTTAGGCCTCCCGAAAGACAGGATCCTTTTCGAGAAGTGGTGGTAGAACCTCTTACCAGTTCCCAGAAACAGCATTGTCCTCCTGGATTGTGCTCCTCTTTGGCTCTTTAAGGGGGGGGGATGTGTGGGGGTGTGGTGAGAATGGAAAGCAACTAAAATATTCCAGTGATAAGGATATTAATATGAGTGCTTGAGGACATCCACCTCCGATCCCCGCTACTGCAACCTGTGTCTGATCTGCGAAAGGCCGCTGGGACCACAAGCAACTGACTCACAAAGACAGCAGAGATGATTTTATTTCTTATAATCTTAAAAAGGAGGACTGAGCAGACTGTAAAATCTCAACTTTACCCAGACATTTTTCAGCTCACTGCCTTTAATGAATATTGCAACAAATCTGCAACTCTGTCTGATGCACACATCATAACGCAGCTGTCACATCTTCACATCTGATCTCATTTACATTCGCTTTTATTTGCTTGATGGAGGTTGTGCTTCAACAAATTAGTAGGTGATGTGCAGCCAATTTTTCACCTAAATATGAAGGTGCTATGACGGTTGCCTATGCAAGCATGTCTTGAAGCAGTAATTTGACATTTCGGAAATGCTTCCTTGCCACAAGGTCACCTATTCGCTAAATATGAAGCTACAGCCAGCAGCTAGATAGCTCAGTCTGGAAACAGCACAGAACTTGGCTTTGTAAAGACGACAAAATCCGCGTGGTGTCGCATTTGTTTCATCCTGACAAAATAAACTTTCATTTTAACATATAAACAATTAGATTTTCCCTCACCAATCACTAGAGACCAATGTATCTGCCTGAATATAACGCCATTTTAAGTCCACACTGATGTGTAGCTATGCCAACATTCTGGTTTTGCTGGGTTTTTAAGACTAGAGCAGAGCAAAGTAAAAACAAAATACGAAGTTGGGCAACACTGAAAAGACAAGCTGATTTTGAACAGGCTCAGTAGCAGTGTCCGTCTTTTTTATAGTGCTTGCCATTACTGTTATTACTCCTCATTGGTTCTGGCGCACAGCTTGACAACAGCATTAGTCCCGCCCATGGCGCTGATTGGCTAGCACTCATAGGTTTGTTTTTTATTTGAATGAAGAAAACGCTTTCATGTCACAATGCCAGACAAATCAGTCAACTCAAATTCAATTGAGTGGGTGGATTCAAAAGGTGTGGACCCAGGCAAAACAGGCAGCTAGCTTTTTGCCCCTTTTTCAAGTCTTTATGCTATGCTAAGCTAACTAGCTGCTGGCTTTAGCTTAAAGGTATGCTATGAAGTTCGGTCTGTTGCTGTCAGTAAACACCCTCGCCCGTGAATTGGAAAGTACAAGGCCAACCCCAGATTCGCTCTCGTTCACCATTTCGCTTGCTATGTTTGCGTTTTTTCTATGCCTGTTGCATACAGTCTGCCATCTGCTCCGACCTCACCTGACACGCCCATAAATGTCTCCATCACAGACAAAGAGAAAATACCGGCAGAGGGCGGAGTCTCTGCAGATGAATACACAGCCACACACTTCTGGTGGGTCATAAAGGATGTTTGAGGTATGACTTCATTATGAGTCTATATATTGTTTTTTTTCCCCAGAAGTTTCTGCATAATATGTCTTTAATATTCAGTGGAAGGAAGTGGTGTTGATCATCTTATGGAACGCTCAGCAAGAAAGTGACACAATTCCCTGAAGGTCTGTTGCTTTCAAGTCCCAAGGATATGGCAATCTGTACTGTTATTTTACACTGCACAAACTTGTGTTAAATACCTCTGCTTAATTTTACTATGTGATCTAAGACGTGTTATACCATGTGTATATATATATATACCTCAGGTAGTTATTTGCAGAACTGCAGATTTTAGAGTTGTTTGACTGAGACACATTGGAGTGATTGTTTTTCCACATTTTACTCACATCGAAACTTCACACCGAGTGTATTTATAGATGGAAAAAAGCTAACACTCTCCCACATACTGGCCAGTGTCCCTGCCTGTTATACTCAATCACACAGTTACATGCCTACACAGTGCCGATCTCACATACGCTTTTACTCAATCACACACATTCACATGCCCATAAACGATTCCCATCCCGGGGTGGAGCGAGTATCCCACGGTGCACTGTAATGGAACCTCCGGGTGGTCTCTGATTGGCTTGGATCACTGAACATCCCTCGGAGATGGTTGGGAGCTTCTCGTCGTCGACTCCCAGCGGGGGTTATGCTGTTGAGACTCATTTTCGAGTTGTTCTTGCGTGTGTTTTTTTTTCCTCATATGAGGAAATGAGTTTATGCTGGTAAAATGAGGAAATAAAGCAAATTGAGTCTATCTGTTTTTAGACACTTTATTGACTTCTGCTTTTATATAAAGACTCACGTCACACTACTTAGACAAGACACAGGTGGTCCGAGAAATAATAAATAGTTGATTTATAATTTACACATTTTTTCAAAGAAGAAACCTTTTGAAGGTCAGTTCTCCCAAATTACAAAAAGCATTTCACCTTGCCTCTCGTATCTAATCAAGCAGACATTTGAATTTGAGATATCCCTCTGACATTTTTGCAACCACCTCATTACAATGGAGGCAACTTGTGATCGTCCCAGCAATGAAAATATGCATTTAAAAAAGTTAAATCGCAACGTCCCTGTTTCTCAACCAACCTCGGTGTAATCAGTTTTCACGGGAAATGATTTCTACTGAAGAAATGGTTCCCAAGAAACTGTCGTGTTTATTTTATGTACGTAATGAGCACCACAAACAAAATCCTGTCTTTCAATCAATCATTCATTTGTCCTGCTGAAGCTTACAACGTACGACATGCATTCGGTTGTGTGTGAGTGTGTGTATCTATCTGTCCACAGCATATCCGTCAAACTATTGGACCAATCAGCCTAATATCTTGTGTGCACATTTATGACTGTATGGTCGACGACATCTCGTGGTTGCTGTGATTTACAACTGTTAAAAAAATCTGTTTAATACTGTCTATGACTGACTCACTCTATGACTCACTCTTCATTTGCACAGCTCGAAACTGATATCCATACAAAAGTTTGAGCTCATTTTGAACTGGAGCATCTGCAGATTAATTTCACTAATTGTTATTTTTACAAGACACTTCCACTGGGGGCAGCTGCTCCAAGGTTTTATTTCGACCTCCGCACTGTGCCACACCACATCAGGAGCATTTTGGAAGAAGAGCGTTTTGTCTGCCTGGTGTTTGATTTTGTTGATTTGGTCATTTTTTCTTGACATTTGTGCTTCTACCTTAAATACGTAGGCTATGTAGTCAAATTTGTATTTATTTTTTGTCTATTTTAATTGTACGTATTGTCATTATTTACTATTTTGTTGTGCTATCGCCTACAGACAAAATTAATACTGTTCAAAGTCCAGTAACAAATGACATGGATCAAAGGTGTCTGACTGTGTTTAAGTTATTTAAAAAGTATCTATTTTTCTCATGCAGAGCCTGTTAGCAGGAAAACTCCATCTGCTCTGTGCAACACGCTGCAGCTCCGTCAAAAATAGAAACGCACAGCAGCGCGTCTGCTGAAATTAAAATAACCGTCGAGGATTTCAAGAATTAATACAAGAATTGGCTGCAAACAGCTCGAGCAGTGTCCTTTTCTAACTGTCCTTTTCCCTTATATCTCAATGCATTGTACTGAGGTGAAGAAATCAGAGAGATGGATATCTCAAAACCTGGCTAAAGAAAACCGAAATTATCTAAATTCAACCAGTGGCAGAATAGTTTTTTTGTTTGTAATTTACATGAACTGACCCTTTAATGTTTGGCCCCAATAAAATGAACTATCTAAAATCTCAGTGCGATGTAGAGCCTGGCCGATACCAACGGAGAATTTTTAAAATTGGATAACTTAGCAACTGGCTGATACTCATTTTTCTACCAAACATTTTTGAAAGAGTCTTTTAAATTCACTGCACTGGATGTAAAAATATTCCCTCGTGAAGAAACTACAGTATGTAACAAGAATATTTCTAAATCTTTGGCTTTTCTGTAATGCAATTTTTTAGTTAATCATTCAAGCCGAAACCATAAATAATATCTGCGATAAGCTAAAAGTGGCTGATGCAGATGTATCGGTCAGGCTCTAATGCAGCTCACTACTTACTGTGTCACTTGTTCTCCCTATTGTTTCTATCTTAAATTATATACTTTACATATAAAAATACAGGTAGCCCAGAGAAATCAGTACTCCCTTTTAAACAATTACAAGAAAGTAGTAAAATACAACAATGAAAATAACACCCACTGTAAGGCTCGGACTGGAGGCTTGCTCTAGGTTGTACTCTATTAGCCTTGTACAGTTTCATTTCATATAAGGATACATCAAATAGCAACACTGACCCAAAGCAGAAAACTGCACAACACTTTCCCATATATGGGAGCTACAACCTCAAAGACTGGCGACAGTGTTAATGCTCTCAGCAGACTGAAGCGAAGGTTTCAGTCCATGATGACAACAGTATGACTGACTACACCTGGGTTGCCAGAGGAACTAAAACTCCAGATCAACAAAACGTAATTCAAAAGGCCTCAGCTCCCCCTCGCCTGCTTTGTGCCCAATGTGTCAACAGACACCGGAAAACAGCTGCTGTTTGATCCGCTCCTCTGTCTTCATCTTCTCCTTGACCCCTCCGTCATCTCTCTGACACACATCTGTCCATCGCACTGACTCTTCCTGCTCGGACAGAGGGATCTTGTCAACGTCGGTTTCCTCTTCCTGTTCCCCCACAGATGCCCTGCTCCCCGACAAGAAGTAGAAGCCCCTTTGATGCCGTGCATCCTCTTCCCTCTCCTCTTCACCTTCGCTCCTTCTGCTGTCCCTGCTCTTCCTCCCCTCTGCCTCCTCTTCCTCCTCTTTTGTGTCTTCTCTCAACCTGTCCATCTCCGTCTCCATCAGAGGGGACCTGTTCTCCCGCTCCTCTTCTGTCTCCTCAGTAGATTTTTTCTTCGCCTTGCTGCGACCCCTGAGGTTCAGCATCTGAAACCAAACAGATGCGTTTGAGACAGTTTTGCGCTTTGTGCCGTGTCTTTTTCTTTCCATCTCTCCAGACACCTGCCAAACCGCAACAAAGCCTCTTTCATTGATGCCTCTTTCCTGTACAGTTTGAGGTCGACACTTTGCCTATTATTAGACTTCTCCGGAACGGTTTTGTATTTGCTGTACATCCCATATTTAGCAACACAACTTTTTAATGGCACCCACTGTGACATAAAGCCACGTATCCTAAAGGCACAACAGACACAAGTGACAGATTTGCTGCGAAGATGGAAGACATAGGGGAACAAACCTTGAAGTCTTTTCTCTTGCGCTGCAAAACGGGTCTCTGAAGAAAGAGGATCTGCTTGGTCGACAAACTCCCATCACTGCGGAAAGAAAAGAGCAGCACTTTTCACTGCTGTTACCTGTTATGTTATAATCTGAGGATCTCGCCGCATGTATTGAAATCCAGATTCTGTGGTTCGCAAAGTGACAGGTTACAAGACAACAGCACATCAGCAACTGTGTTTTTTGTTCGCAGCTCCGGCTGACTTCAAAAGTGGTTTCATGTTGAGATGAGCATAGGTATGATTGTGATTCGTCAGATCTTGAAACCATCTGTCCTGTCAGTCCTGATCCCAAAAAGAGCAGTGACAGGCAGTGTCTTAGACGAAAGACAAATGACTCTTTAATCAACAAAGCAGTAATTAGTCCTTAGGCTGTGTTATTTTAAGTGTTAGAATATATGGGTAGAAAGAAATCGTTTCAACATCACATTTTTTGATCGGTTTATTATTGCCTGAATCCATATAAATTTATCCACAGCAAACTCCCTGCCTGATCAGCAAACTTTCTGTTGCTGCCATTACAGATTAGACTCATCCCGCTGTGAACCTTGGCGCTAGGGCGCTGCTGCAGCTGCTACTGAATATACTGTCCCTTTCTGCCACCAGTTCGTCTCTGCATACTAAAAAATACATCATAATCACACTGGGAGAGAAGCATATCCTCCGAGCCCTAATGAAATAGAAAGTAAACGTAGAGGACAGGTGAGTTTATGGTTGTATTAGTGGTATCTTGGGGTGTAGTTCTGTACCTGTTGGTCTTGACAATTGGTGTGGGTAACACACACATCAGCCTCCATCCATATGGAGCCAGAGACTGGAGCAAGGGGATGTAGTCCGTCTTCACCACAACACCCTGAGCAGGAGAGCGAGACGGAGAATCACTCAGATAAATACAGTGCAAACACACACAGGGAACAAAAACATTACAGCACCCATGCAGGTAAGCAAATTTAAGCTCAGCCACAGGCGCACGCGCTTCTTTCCTTCATCTCCACTCTTATGTAATGTTTGACAGAAAACAGCTTAAGCCTTCAGTCACAAAGGATTTTTCAAAGTGCACAGCTTCACCAGGGTATTAAAAACTCAAAAGACCCACATCAACAACGGTCCACTGCTCAACCACGATAGCATCGTAGGAGGTGCTCGTGGTGTCTTCTGATGAGCTCTGGAAGATGAACACACTATCCACAGATGAAACCCCATTGTCTGGAGAAACAGGACAAATTAGAGACAGGGTCAGATAAACGGAGGAGGATGTATGTGAGTTACAAGCTCATCTCCACTCTCCAATCTCTCACTATTGATCCCCTCTGCTCCCTTTGGCTTAAGCCTACTTATTCCATGGGTGACTGAACAGTGATTTATGGTATAAGCCGTGGACTCATGGCACGTCACTCCATGCATATCATCCATTACCCAGCAGCGGAGCAGAGATCTACAGCCTGAGCTGCTTTCCCTCTTGTCAGGAACTAGTAGAACCAGTGAACAGTGAGGAGGTATGGTGATACAGTAACTTTAAAGCAGCAATAATCAATATCTCCGCAGTCCCCCATGGAGCATTTTAGCTTCTTTCAGCTTATTGTTTTTTTGTTTTTACTGTTTTGGTTCAGTCTTACTGTTCTTATCAACCTGTATCCAGCTGTCGATCAACGACCAAGATTCCATCAGGAGCTATTCTACGAGGACGCAACCATTAATTTTGCCGTGCGACTTGGCACTCATGATCAGACTGAAGTTGCACACTTCATGGTACATTTGGCACTTTATTTGTGATTTTTCATGCTCTAAACTGTTTCAATGTATGACTGAGAGGTGGAAGTTACAGTGGCCGACTGCAGCTTCAGAACAATCCAATTAAAAAACACATCGAACAAAACAAACACAACAACAGAAATGTGCTACATGGTGCATAAAGCCAAAACAAACTTCAGAGGTTTGTGTGTTTTTGGTTTTGCATTGTATTTTCAGCGTCTTTGCTACTTCTGTATTTGTTTTGGCTTTCTGCAGCATGTCTTTTCATTTGATTCCATTGTCGTATTTGTTTTAGATTTTCATTGTGTTTGTGTGTTGGCATCTTTTCTGAAGCTGCAGCACATGTCTCTGAATGGAAATGTTTTGGGCCTTTGTAACGCCTTTGCGCTTGTCACCCACCCTACAAAGTGTTTCAGAAATGACAATCAGCAACAGTTCATTTCTATGGCCGAGAAACATACCGTTATCATCCCCAAGGTGGAAAAACCCGTCAATGAGGTGCGCACCGCTGGTGAAATGCTGAGTCATGTGGTCGAGCCAGTGTGTGTCAACCTCTGTGATTAGCCCTGCTTCCTTTTGTACTTGCAGTGGCACCCTGAGTGAGTAGAACCTCAGAGAGGTGTTCATCTCCCCTGTGTGGTTGTACAAGGCAAACAGCTGCATCCCTACAGGCACACAAGCAGAAAAGAACAATTGGACACCAAACAGAATTTTGAATAATAATGACTAATACCTACAGCTTAAAGCAAGACAGATTTAAGACATATTAATGCCACTTGGAATCAAATTTTACAAATTCTACTGTAAGCAAAATTCAAGAAAAAAGCAACATAAATAAACATCAATTACTTAGAGTTAGGGATTATTTTACTCAAATGTTTGTTATAGCATACATGTGACTTTTTGTTTCAGTGAAAATGTAAGATGATCTACTTAAAATGCTGAAAAAGTTTCTAGAGTGGGACACATAAAAAACAATTAACATATTATATGTTTCTCACATAACTTTGTAATTTATGTTTCCCACTCTGCATGTGGGATTCCACTAGTTTGATTCCCACTCTGTCGAGTTTGAAAAACTTTTCGCATAAAATACACTGAGCCTCTTGTTCATAACCTTGTATCAGTTTCAGCCATGCCACAAAATCTTAAAAGAAAACTTCTTCATGTCGTCCAGGGTGTGAATTTGCGTTTTCTAGGATGTTGAAGGCATGACCCACTCTACTCCCCCTCTAACTGGCAAGTACTCATTGCCTTTGTTAGCTGGATTGGTTAGGTTTAGGCAAAAGGAGTGAGACGGGTTTGGGTGAGGGTAAGAATGTCGGGGTAAACAGAGTATGGCAGATCATACCGTTGCTATCCAAGGAAACTCAAATTCGCTGCCAGTGTATAGAGACAGCTAGCTAGCAGACAGTGCATCCATCCTAGCCAGAAAAAAAATATGAATGTTGTTGATTCCACTGTCCTGATCTAGAAGAGGCATTCTCATATTAAGCAATGCCAGAAAAAAAACAATTCATAAAATCCTACTTTCCATGTCTCAGCATTCTTAAGACTTTTGAAATTTGACATTATCATACCAATAGAGGCCTTATTTTTAGATTAATGAATACAACAATTCTCATCTGTTTTTAAGGATTTGAGGGAACCGTGAATGATAATTTGTCTCATGACCCAACTACAAACAGGAAACTGGTTACTTACTACCCTGCGCTGGTGGTGAAGTTGCATTCTTGTCTTTCTCAGAACCCTTGAGCCGTATATGGTTGTTGTTGTGTGTTGTCACTCTGCTTTGCCCATCTGTGCAGGCAGAGCTGGACTTTCTTTCATGGTCTCGATCCAGTTCTGGAGAGCTGGGCCAGCTCTCAGAGCTTGAACTTTGTCTCTCTCTCTGGTTGGAAAGGTTAAAGTGTTCCTCTGTGGATTCTGTGAGGTCTGGTAGATGGCCCCTCTGGTGTCTGATCATACCTGCAGGTTCTGGAGGGCTGGGACACACCTGGTTCCCCTGGGCTTCTGCTGGGGTTTGATTCGGACCCCACTGAACTGTGTCTGAACTGGGTTTCCTGTGGTGTTGAGGCTGGTTCGCTGATTCTAATGACTCTTTAAGGCTCATCTGTAGGTTCTGGATGTGCTCACTGGACTCATCTTGGTTAAACTCTAAACTTTGGATGGGTTTCCGAGGACTGAAATCCGGTTCTCTTGTCTTGTGCTCATGTGTGTTTCGTTCTACACTTTCATGATCTAACTCGTCAAGTTCAAAGTGGCGATGGTCAGGCTCTGTGTCATTATGACGTGGCTCTGTGGGATCTGTCGGGCTGGTGTTGGCGCTGAAGGGGTGTCGACGTATGGGCGAAGGGCTTGAATGTAAGGAGGACAGCTCTTCAGGGTCCCAATGCCCCAGATAACTGGGACCTCCACCTGGCTGCTGTAGAAAGCCCACAAACATCACCCCTTGTTCTGCTACATCCTGGATCTGCAGGTGTGGCATATGTTCACACAATGAAATCTATTAGGATATATTTTGAGTGATGCATGAATAAAAATGTCATTCACAGCACCACAAATAAATTTGCACGGTCTCTTCTACTACAGTCAGACAAACAAAGCCTCATTTAAACACAAACAAAGGCTGACGTACGCACAGTAGATATTCTGCAAAATAACAACCTACCTAATCATCTGCAAAGATCAAATATTCAAATGACAAAAGGACCTCATTATCTCAACGCATCCGTGTGTGTACGCATGTGACAGCGTGTGTGTTTGTGTGTGTGTGTGTGTGCCGCTCCCTCCCATGGAGCTCTGGTGGTTAATTGTCAGTTGATATTTGGGCTGACAGTTTTAGACAGGCTCAATGGGAGAGAAATCAGATTGCAAACTACCACCAAACAATAATGAGACACATCCTTCCCCATTACCCACTACTTTTGACACTTCACTCATCCATACACACACACACACACATAACATATATTAACAGTCTCTCTATTACCAACCCGACACGCTCGCAATTACAGGAAGTCTCACAGTTTTATCTGATAAGCATGTCCGGAGACAGATTGAGAGTGGGTGGGATAGCGGGTGCTGGAGAAAGAAATATAGAATTTAAAAACTGCACACACACACTAGCCTGTCAGTCTGTCTGCCCGGTACCACTCCTGGGTTCTTATCTCGAACTCTCTCTGGCAGCTTGTGATCTGATTGGTTATTCATGTCACGCTGCCGGAGCCTATCACATTATACACAGTGATGTGCATTTCCATCCAATCAGGTTTCCCTTTGTGCTCGATGGGTGTTCAGATGCAAATCTATTCAATAGAGCACATTTTCATTTCCCATTGTAGGACTGTTGGAGAATTCATGAGACTGAAAGTGAGTTTTACAGCTGATAAATGCCAGTGATGACGCAGTGTTTGGCAGGGTATCTTAGGGTTAAGTCTGTCTCATTATAGTTTACCATACCTTCTGTCACCTTCTATTCATTATACTCCTTCTGTCTCCTAGTTACACGGTGGTGAGCGCTGTCACAGGAGACGCAACTAGTGGGAATCTGGTATGTTTTGCTGATCTATTTTTCAGAGGCAGGGGTTACCATATGGCACAGACAGGCAATAATAGGCAGTTGCCTGTAGCCCTTTGAGCCCTGTGATGTTTCCTTCACTGTCACAGCAGTGTTGCGCCAACATGAGAGGCACACACGAACACAAGTACACAGCATGAACAGGAGGGAGGGGTGGACTCTAAAAAGCATCCACTGATTAACACTACCTATAGCGCTGTCAGTCAAGCAGAGACGAACTGCAGGCAACAGAGGTCGGCTAAGCTCACTTCTTTCTAACTCGGTCACATTAAAACTTGTCGTCTTCAGCGCCAACTGATGCTGACTCAAATGACATTGCGTGACTCAACCAATAAAAAATAGTGTGGAGAACAACTGGCAGTGAACTGGGCTTTTAATGCCACAGCAATCCCACGCCTCATGTTACCTTGTGAGAAAAAAGAGCACTGGTATCAAATCTACAACTGCAAATAACCGAAGCTGAGGTATTGGAATCAGTATTGAGGGGGAAAAGTTGGATCAGTGCATCCCTAGTATTCTGCCACAAATAACAAGTGTTGATTTAAAATGTTTTCGTTGTCTGTTTTGAAACATTCAGTGCATAAACAGTCTTACATATGGACGAGTAGGGTGCAACTCAATGGAATGCACAAGCCGAGTTCAAGCATATGCGCTTGCCTAAGCACACTTCTCTTATCCGTAAGTCCTTGTTAGAGAAGTACTGAGCATATGACTGGATGAATGAGACTTGGATTAAACTGCAGGAGTTGTGTGAGAGTTTGCAAATGTTGCAAATGTTCTGATATAGTTTATCTCTTGTTAAACATCCCCCCCCCCCTTAATTCAATTCATCAAGAATGTTCACTGTTTTTGGATTCTTCGTTTACCGTGGAGTAAGGTTGGGTACTGAAACCCAGTGCCAATGCAGCATCAGTTCCTGTATGACAGGTACCAATCAGACTGAATCATAACATTGCTTTCAGTGCTTTAATTTTGGTACTCGATTATGTGAGGAGTGAGAAGGTCGAAGGGAGAAAGCAAGCAAGCTAGTGTGTGCTGATAACGGTGACAGTGAGGCTGCAGCGACCGGAGTATGAAGTGAAACATAGCAGTGCAATGCGTGTACAATTTGCCAGTTCCCATGTTTTGCTTTCAGGCCAACCCTACCGTGGAGCCATGCGATAAAACAGTTTTCTTTACAAATCTAAGGTGACACTTGGAGAGTAACTGATATACAAATAGTCATTTTGTGGATGAAGTATTCCTTCAAAGCCACAATGCACAAAGATCCAATGTGACCTAACCTTGTAGTTATGATAAAAAATATTTATTCTAAAATTATTTTTACCCCCTAGATATAATTTGTAGAACACTGCTTGCAAAATATTGAACTCACCCTCTTGACGTAGCTCTGGATCACTTCTGGGTCAGCAGCCTGGTGACCTGCCACACACACATCTGTCTCCAGACGGTGTCTTGCCCACCTCAGTTGGCTTTTCTCAGAACTACAGTGTGAGAAATGAAATTATTTAAACAAATATTTTGTAGAAAACATCAATCAGGTGTCATTTAGTTCAGTCCAGTTCTGCTCTTATGAACCAGAGAAATGTCAAATGTTCTCATATGTTACATTACATTTCTTTTAGCTTGGTTTCCTGTCCATTATCACCAGAGTTCCAGCTCCATCACCCAGTAACATTACAGTCTAAATGAGATTCTGGCTGACATGCTCATGTTCACGAGCACTCACTGACCCAGAATGATCACAGCAGAAGCATAATGTCAGTTCTGGTACAGGCTGAATTTTCCATTTAAAGGGAGCACACATTCACCACAATCACAATAGACTCATTAGATAGAAAAAGGGACTGAATTTCCTTCTGCTCCCACTGCAAGACACCATCATAAAAGGAGTATTCAGATACGCCTCTTCAGATTTGGATTGAGGTCAGTGGGAAGGCCGTGGTAATATCTTGTGCTCTGAGGCGTGAGTGACATTCTCAGCTAGATTTGAAACAGTAGATCTGTCAGATTTTTTTTGCTTTCATTTTTAGGGTTTTTGATGAAAGGGGATGGCGGCGATGTGGAGATAAAAGGCGGAGTTACAGGGGACAGAGGGGGGTGAGGAGGACAAAAGAAAAAGGGGGACGGCCATCACTGAAGAAAGCAGATGAAAGGATGGAGAGATGGTTTCTCTCTTTCAGCGCACCGTTCCCCTCTGGCGAGCGCTGATGATGCAATCAGCCGTCTCCACGGTGACAGGTGCCAGGAAGCAGCAGGACCACTTGGCAGGAGGGGCATCAAAGGAGCAGCGCGGCACCTGCCTGTGCACTAGAGTGTATGTGTGTCGGTGTTTGTGCGTGAGTGAGTGTGTATACAATATGCTGTTCCTTGAATTCGCATTACAAAGAGGACACAGTACGCGGCAGGATGCCCAAAACTGTTGGCTAAGCAAAGTAACTCTTTTAATTGCAAAGAGTAAGTGACAACATATGGTTGTCTGAGTGAAAAGCCACAAAGACTGATCCACAGGGGTCTCCGTCCCTGTACAATAGAGACATTTCTTCATCCAAATTATCATAAAGTTCCGTTAGCTAATGTCAAATATGTTGGAGGGAGTGTAGATCATTTGATGTCTTATAGATCACTCATGTTTTGAAAACGTCAGAAAATAATTGTGTTTTAGGAAATGGTACATAAGGTGCAACAACAAATACTATGGTATAAGATCCCTGTGAGTTATATGGTACTTTATCTCTGAAGACATTTTATTACAAAGCAATATTTGGTTCAAATAATTTTAAGAGCAAATAAATAAGACTAAGAGCCACGCTAATGTCAGCATGCAAACACTCACAATGACAGTGCTAACATGCTGCACCTACCGAAAGACTCAATAGCTAATCCACACTCGAGTTACATGTGTCATACCCCATAGCTCCTCCTGGGGTGCACGGGGGTCAGAGACCATTTCCCTGCTTCAGTTTAATAAACACCAAGTACAGCTGAGGTTGCTAGAAACTAGTTAGTAGTCTTTTGACTGGATGATGGCGCTACATGAAAAGTTAAGGGATCACCAAAGTCATAACAATTCAACCTGAGGGGGACATGAACGCATGAATGGTTGATTACTTTGACCTCTTGGAAGCACGAGATGAAAGGTTGGGAGATTACCAAAGACAGTAGGATTCATCCTCTGGAAGCCATGAATATGTGTGTGCTAAACTTTATCACACTGTTGAGATATTCCAGTCTGGAACAAAGGGGTCAATGCCATCCAGAGCCATGCCGCTAGCATAGCTACTGCCATTATGAGGCACTGGGGGAAAATAAGAACCAATAGCTAGAAATTATTGAAGACAGCTACTCAAGGGGATACTTTGCCAATTTTCAACCAGCTTTGTATCATGATATCATCATATTTTTCTCCTAAAATGTCTTCAGAAACAAATTTTAGTGCACTGTTTGGCTGTAATACAAGACTTTATGAACAGCAAGTGGGCACTATACCATTTCCTGTATTGTAAAAATAGAGGCTAAAAATACTGACTCTCAACCGTAAAACTAAGCAGCGCTGATCAAATATAAACCAACAGTTGCTGTGTTGCCTATTTCTTGAGTTTTTCAGAGACATATTTTAGGTTACTGTTTAGCTGTAATTTGAGAAGACTTATGACCAGTCGGCCACTTTATTGTTTCCTGTGTCACAACGGTCAAGATGCATCACATCACCCACCAGAAGGAGCATTTACTGGTCCAGTGTGGCACATTGCATTCTGGTAGTTGTCACTTTTCTTTACCTCTAGAGCAAAAGAGAATGCCACAGCCCCTTTTCACTTTTTTTTCTGGTCATGTAGCACCGATTTCAAAATCATCTGCATCTTTCTACAGAATAGACAGCCCAGTGTCATGAAAAGACCATCCTTCCAGCAGTGAAATAACTAAAATGATAAATATTTTAGGGCAGACTGCTTCTAAGATTGAGAAAATTGACATTATTCAAGACTCAAATTGGAATGGAGCTACAAATGTATCCACCAAAAGGACTTCTCTGCATACATGTACATGGTGTTTGGAGCAGATGTGTCAATAACTTCCACGATAAGACGCTGAGAATAAAGCTCAGCTTGCATGCTGTACAGAGCTGATAGTGGGGAGGTTATGACAATAATGTTCCACTGAATTATGACTGTGAATATTGTAGTTTTTAACAAGAGAATAATTGGGTTACAGAGGAGATACACAGCATGCAGTGTAGTCACACAGTACAGTATATTATCATGTACAGTCAAAAGTGAAAGAACTGGGACAGTGAGCTAAAGTTAGACAATTTTTTTTGTGGCTGACTCATCGGCAATTAATTTTACATCAAGAGAAAAGAGGTGAGGTGCAGAATTTTGCTTGTGGTAATGGGTCTCAATTGGCTTCCATGTCAAAACAATGAAGTTGCAAAAGCTGCTCCCTTCTAAGTACTGTCTAACTCTGGCTGCAAATGAATCATCTCATTTATCTTAATCAATCTGCCACATAAATCCATACAGTCAATCTATTTAAGTGGCACTCCTGCTGAAGACAAGGGTGTGTTTAGTTTGTGTACCTTGGCGTCTCTCGGACCAACACAGCTCGGTGCAGCTGCCGCTGGATGTGTGCATGACGAGGGCCACAAGGATGGACAAACGGATGGACGGCGACCAGGACAAAACCCTGTGCGTAGAGCTCCCTGACCTGAACTGGTAGCTCTCTGACAGAGGAGAGACAAAGCACGGATGACACCGGCACCTCTGGAGGGAGAACGGGTGAGAGGGGATGGAGGAAAAACATGGTTAGACAAGAAGGGGTAATGGGAAATGGTCAACACATGGACATGGCGGGTTGCAGAAGAGGCAGGGGAAATAGTAGAGGAGTGGAGAAAAGCTGGAACAAAGAGAAAGAGGGAGGAAAAAATAAAGGGAAAGAGGAAGAGGGACAAAGGGTGTGAAGAAACAAAGACCGAGCATGTTTCATTATGATAATTCCCCCTGAACAACAACACATGGCATCTTCACGCTAAATCTGAAACTAATTACACCAGAACTATTAGCCTCTGTCCTCACTGTCACCAGCAGTCTGGCTTTTTGGAAAACACACATGCAGACACACACATGCATGCTGGAAACACACACTCATCCATATCACAGGCACAGATTAACACAGTTTTGCCTATACAATCAGGCAGTTGAGTATAGTCAGAAATGCACACACACACATACATCAAAAGGTTGGAAAGACAATGCTATCACATTGCCTGTTGGGCGTGTGGTATTAGCAGCAATCACTAACACAGAGCTGGTTCCCTTATTAACAAACACAATGGGAAGAAAACCCCTTTACTTCAGTGGAAATGGTTAGCGGAGCTTATCGTATGGGAGCAAACTGTCACAGCAAATCCACCAGGGAGAGCGCAATGTTTGTGAGAACCGCCCTCTCAGGGTCGGCGCATTGTAGTAAAGCTCCCTCTCTGTTCACGGGGCTTTTAAGGGAACACGTGCACGTATGGCTGTGTGTTGCTGAATCGCTGAGTGAAGCCAGGTGTGTGTGAGAAAGAGAGAGAGAGAGAGGGGAGCGTGGAAAAAGAGATGAGAGAAGTGAAGAAAAGGGAGACACAGAAAGAGAGAGGCAGTTAGCAGTACCGGAGAGGGAGGGAGAGAGAGCAGAGAGATGAGGCTGTCTGTTTGTGCCTGAATGCTTGTCATCCTTTCCCATTCAATCTCATTTGCATGGGTCTGGAGAAGAGAAAATAACCTGAATAAATTAACTAGACCCACACAAAAACACACACACACACACACATGCACACACAGAGGGAGGAAAAAAAAAAGGATGTGCAAGCCATCTCATTTTCAATTTGTTCTCCATCATCTGGTGTGTTCACACATACACACACACACACACACACGCAAACATACACATGCGAGAGGCTGGCCAGCATGCTAGGATACAAGCATGTGAACACACACTCTCCTGACTCCCATCACAGTTAAAACAATGGGAGAAAAACTCCCTGAGAAAATACGACCATCACATCATCTTGGCATAACTGCTTGGAACCATGAGAGCCTTTCATCAAGCAAACACTTAAACGGGTGTCTGTGGGGACTTATCAAAAGCAGTACAGTGATGATAATAATAATAACAGCTGGAGACTGGGGTGGGGTGGCGGTGGGGGGATAACAACGATCCTTTCACCATAAACAGTCATTAGCTGTCATTAGCTGTGCACGGCTGGCACTCACCCACCGACAAGACGCGGGCAAGGCATCGCAGCTAATTCAGGCAAGGCATACAGAAGTTATTAGAGTGTTATGCAGCGCTTCAGGCTGGGAAGCGACTTCATTTATACTGTCTGCCACAGTGGGATTTCAAGGGAGGCTGCAATTCCGCTCCAGAATGGGAACATGGGAACGGCTCAGGGGCAGAAAAGCCGGGTGGAGTTTTATAGTGCCAGCTAGTAAGGGGCAGGGTTGTGTAGTGTTAGGAGTGTGCAAAAGTGTGTGTGTGTGAGCATGAATCTTTAAAGGAATACTTTACCCCTCTAATGAACATGTGTATATTAATTACTTACCCCGTGTTATGCTGAATTGAAAAACTGTTTCTCTCGCATGCTCCGGTGAACGAAGAATCCAAAAACAGAGAAAATTCAACAACAATGAAACTATATCAAAACATTTGTCTACAAACTCTCATGTAGCTCAGGCAGTATAATTCAAGTCTCATTCATCCAGTCATATGCTCAGTACTTCCCAAACAGACAGCCCTTAACTATGGGAAGCTGGACTTCAAGTGAAACTTATCCGTGCTCTCTTCAAAGCCAGACTCCATTGACAAAAACAGTCATTTTACCTTGCTGAATACGGGAGCTGCTGGTCTACCACTGCCTAATCTCTATAAACAGGTATCTGAATATGTATATATAATCTGTAGGCAACGGTATAACATTCGGGTTTCCTTTTGCAGTCCGTGTAGTATTGACCAATCACATTCAAGTGTCAGGTAAACAGTCTGGGTGGAGAAGCAAAATGCATGGGCCAAAATGCAATCTCTGAACCCACTGGCTTTTGACAATGATCCACCTTTACATTAACCTTTGATTTTAGTATCTGCATTCATATGCAAATATCTGTTTACAGAGATAGGCTGAAATAACTGGTGCATGGAAGAGGAAGTCTTGGTATGAATAACTGGAAGAGAGCACAAGTTTCACTTTGAGTTCACTTCCGAATCTGGAAGGGCTGTCTCTTTGGACAACTGGATAAATGACTTGGATTATACTGCATGAGTTGTGTGATGGTTTGTAAACATGTTTTTATATAGTTTTGCGGTTTAAATGTGGACCCTTTTTGCTTAAATTCATCAAGACGTCTTTGTTTTTGGATTCTTCGTTCACCAGAGGCATGTGAGAAAAACAAGGTTTTCTTCACAAATTCAGTTTAACACGGATGTTTTGATGTAGTGAAGTGTTTTTGTGACTTTGAGGATCAGAGAACAGAGGAAGAAGTGGAAGTGTATGCTTGAGGATATATAATAGATTGGAAACATTTGCATCCATACATGCATGTCTAAAAGGGAGATACAGACATCCAAGTTCAAGGGTGCATTGTTTAACGTACACAAGACGCTGCCAAGCGGCTGTTCCGCTGTTGATCCCCCAGTCTGCTATTTCCATCTCCACCCCGAAGCTTTGACCACATGACAGCCGCCACGTGTCCCAAGCGACGCCTCACTTTTTGACCCTGGATTTCACAAGCTGAATTCAGAGTTATGCGAGTCATCCCCCTTTCTGTAGCCGCTTGAAAGGGCTTATTAATTCCTTGTACAAAATCCTTGAATTTCTGTGTGTGTACTGTAAAGCATATTCTGTGGTGTATGTGTGCCACTGTATCTCAGCGAGTGTGTATGGGCCATCTCTTTTGCCTGTGTGCATGTGTGAATGGGAAAGAAAGAGTTTGCACTAAGCCTGCTAGGTGATGCATGGGGATTACTACTCACAGCCACCCTCAAGGCTTATCCCTGTGCTTGCTGGAGGTTCACGTTTATTTAAATAGCCTTCTAATGACTTGCAGAGGTTTTAGACAAGGATATGTGCCAAAACAGTGACTATAAAATAATCAGCTTCCTGAAGCCAGGAGCTCCCCACTGTTTTCAGAATGCAGCCACGGGGGTTGTGAGAGTTGTTGGTCAGCATCTGAGCTTTGTCAAAATGGGGTCTGAGCTCCTCAGAAGGCCCACTTAAAAGGAAATTTCTGACAATAATGGCTGACAAGTACAGTACAAGCCGGAGAACAAAGTGTGGCACTTAAGGCACATACAGCACCAATGTACATGTTATACTGTGAGCGTGCCGTATTCTCTCCAAGCCCAGTCGCCAGAGGAAAATGTTGGCATTGTACAATTATTTCAACCATGATCCGTTACATTTGTACATTTCTGATTACCTGTGTATGAGCTGACTGGGAGGTGGGGGGGATGGAGGATGGTGTGACACCTAGGCAAGATGGCTGCCAAGCTGCAGACCACTGTGCGAGACCAACAAAGGACAAAACCTGGTGTTTTTTAGTGACACACTGCGGCATTTCCGGCTGCGACTTTGCTCCCAAAACTTTAGCAAGACATCAGCAGCATTTCCAGCAGCAATGTTTCCACCAAAACTGGTTGATTTTTAATGACACATTGCAGCATTTCCAGAGGCAATGGTGTCATCATAACTGGGAGTTTTTTAGCGACACATGGCAGCATTTCCAGCCATGATTGTGGCACCAAAGCTGGGTGTTTTTTGGTGAGACACTGGCAGTATTTCCAGCTATGATTGTGGCACCAAAGCTGGGTGTTTTTTGGTGAGACACTGGCAGTATTTCCAGCTATGATTGTGGCACCAAAGCTGGGTGTTTTTTGGTGAGACACTGGCAGTATTTCCAGCCATGATTGTGGCACCAAAGCTGGGTGTTTTTTGGTGAGACACTGGCAGTATTTCCAGCCATGATTGTGGCACCAAAGCTGGGTGTTTTTTGGTGAGACACTGGCAGTATTTCCAGCCATGATTGTGGCACCAAAGCTGGGTGTTTTTTGGTGAGACACTGGCAGTATTTCCAGCCATGATTGTGGCACCAAAGCTGGGTGTTTTTTGGTGAGACACTGGCAGTATTTCCAGCTATGATTGTGGCACCAAAACTGGGTGTTTTTTTGGTGAGACACCAGTGCACTTCCGGCCGTGCTTTGCGACCGATACTTGGTGTTTATCTTAGCAAGACACTGGCGGCATTTCCAGCAGCAGTTTTGCCACCAAATCTTGTTTTTCCTACAATACTGGTGGCATTTACAGCCGTGATTGGGGCACTAAAACCATGCTTTTGAGCTAAAACATGATCTTCCCTAACCACAACTAGGTAGTTCTTGTGCTTAAACATAACCTCATTTAACCACAGCATTGTTGCAACATAAAGAAACATTAAGTTTCAACATATCTGCTATATACCTGTGGTTTGCAGAAATGTACAATATTTATTTTGGCTATTGGTTTGTATAAGACTGAAAGTGCACAAAGAAATTATCTAGAAAAATGGTTTGAAGTCAGATCAACCATTTCGACAAAAAGAGAGTTTGCCTGGAAAAGTGTGTCAGGCAGCAAAGATCTCGCAAAGTGATGGATTTGTGCTTCGTGCGCTCTCTGAGCCAAATACATCAGATAGGAAAGATGTAGCACATAAGGCAGAGGGAATGTATTAGTCTTTGTCAACAGAGGAAAATATATATCACAGCATCCAGGTGTAGGTTGTGTACACACACAAGCACAGCAGACATACACCTCCAATCAAAATAAACTTGCCCACAGGTATACAGTAGCAAAAAGCCACACAAGCACACATGCCCACACACGCTGCTGAGCATTAGACACATGTTGTAAGTTTTAATGAGCCGAGTGAGTCTCCGTCTCTGCGGGGCGGCAGAAAGTCATCAGCAGAGTTCAGCTCCTCACTGTCTGCTCCAGAGACCAGCGTTAGTCACGCAGCATCACACCTAACTTACTTCCTCACACATCCTCAGATTCTGACTCCCGCTCGCTCGTTCTCACACCTCCTCGCTCTTGAGACACGCCACTTCCCTCCTCGCTCTAGACCCGACTAACGCTCGCTGGTATCTCTCATTTTTTTTATGCACCATTCATTCTCTCACCCTCTGTTCCCTGTTGCACCTCCTTGACTTATTCTGCCTTTCTACTTTGCTTTTTTCCCCCTCTCCACTCTACCTCTTTTCTGTTCATGCTATGCGCTTTCTTATGCTCATTATCTGAGCACAGCCTCAACACAAAGGAGTGTTAAAATGTCACACCTGGCTGTTACATTTCATACTTGACATTCATGGCGACATGTCAAGGTAACCAATCAATGCTAAAATAGGAATAATGAAGATCATGGCACCTATTGTAAAGGTGCATGTCACGGTACAGCAAATTGGTGAGAGTAATAAGACAGTTCTGGAGAATAAGACATTGGTTTGGAGCTGAAATTCACATAAATGCTCCATGTGTGAAATGCAGGCCAAATACCTGAAACACTGAACACATTTTCCCTCATCCTCCCTGTGCTCACCACAGGGTCGCTCTGACCCAGTGTGAGCGAGTCGGGCTTAGTCACACGGAAATATTTCTCAGCTATAGTGCTCCTGCAGTCAGAGCAAAGCTCATAAAACAAAGGCTGACGCTATAATATCAGCAGTACTGTTTCTGGTGAGTTTCATCACTCAGCAGTCAAAGGTCAAGTGACAAACCACGCTGCACTCCTCTTCATTCTCGCTCCTCTTCCAGAGAGCACAACTTAGTTTAATAAACAGCCACCTAGCGTCACATATCTCAGAGTAGTGCCGGCATAGATGTTTGTTTTTCATTACTGTGTAGGAGTCATCAAGTCACGCTGGCAGGGAAATAATATCATTAATGGAAGCCAAATTGAATTAAAGCATGGATTTGACCGTGGGTTTCCTCAATGTCATGGACTGACATACAGATTCCTCTATCTGCCTCCTACACACACACACACACACACACACACACACACACACGGACAAACGCACAAATACAAATAAATCCCTTTGCTGGGAATGAGGTCTCTCAATCTCCACAAACAATCAGATAATCCTTCAGGAATCCTTCACTTCTCTTGGTCTCTCTATCACAAATGGAGAGGGGAGAGAGACGGAGAGAGGCAGGCATACACCCACTCACAACCACACACACACACACACACACACATGTAAACACAATCAATTCACAGTAGCTGTGTTTATCCTAAAATAGAGTATACCCATCTTAAGCAGCTCAGGTGGCGTCAGTGAGTTTACCATATAAATGACCTGCCTGTCGGTTGAAAGATAACACTAACTCTGTTGACTAAAGTGCTATAAAAGTGTTTTGTGTGAGTGTGAATGAGCCGCCATCACTGCTTGTCTGAACAGTGTGTGTGTGTGTGTGTGCGGTCTTTCTGTATCTATGTGTGTGCCGCTGCTGCCTGTGCGATTAGACAATTTATCTGCTCCTGCCTTCAGCAAAGAGAAAGACGAGCAAATCCTCATGTCTATTGTCTGTTTTGGTCACCACCACCATTCCGAGTTGCCAGATCTCTCTCAGCCAACACTACAGCCTAACCAATTTGCCAAATATAATAGGGCTGGCTGAAAATGAAGCCGACTGGCAAACAGACCATTGCCACTTGGCTGTGGTGTTCTGCCTGCTGTCTGTTACAGTGTTGCATTGGAAAGTCCTCTAAAAAATAAAAAGGACTTCAGTGAGCTACTTGCACCTGCTTCAGCTTGTCGGGTGATGGAGTGCACAGAGCAGGCTTGTAGTAACATTAAGCCATAAGGAAAAGGGGGCGATTTTTTTTTTTTTTTTTATCCACTCTATAACACTATCTGTTCCTCCTCCTCGCCTCTCTCTCCCCTCGCTCCGTCCCTCCCTTCTATCTCTTCGCAGTCCACACCAACACAACAGCAGAATTAGTATTTTTAGTAACCAGAT
Source organism: Epinephelus fuscoguttatus (assembly GCF_011397635.1). Classification (NCBI taxonomy): domain Eukaryota; kingdom Metazoa; phylum Chordata; class Actinopteri; order Perciformes; family Serranidae; genus Epinephelus; species Epinephelus fuscoguttatus. Next base: position 27,893,841 of record NC_064768.1, read on the forward strand.
GCCTCTGGAGGATTCTCATCAAACATCCTCAAGATGCCACGAGCATGCACACACACAAACAAACACCCACACATTATCACTATTTTTCATATTCCCAAAACACACACAACTGTGTTATTGTAACACATCAGCTTTAGTGTATTGTCATTGTGTGAGGCAGAGGTGGGGGGGGCGTTGGAGGGCACGGCTACAGCATGCACAATATAGCTGAATCTGAGAATTAGAGAACTCTTTGAACTCCCTGCAACAGGAGCCGCACAAAGACACAACTTCAGCTTATAAGCCACTTTTCGCCCTCAAGATACTTAAAGTATGAAAAAAAAAACCACACACACAGTTCCGCAGAGTTGCTGACCTAAACATTTCATTTTAAATGGTTAAAGTTGGAATAGCAACTGTGGCTATTTTACGAGTGGAACACACATACGCTGTAGCCAGAGTCGAGGATGACGATGCAGAACAGAGTTCAACAGAAAACTTAAGTAAACAAGCGTACCTAAAAACGAACAAGGTAATCGGTATTTCTTTGAATCATGACCAAATGTGAAGACACATTCCTTGGAGCCTGTCCCCCCGCTGCCAGAGTGGAACTGGGACAAATGTGAATCAGATCTGAATGGAGACTGCCTGCTGCATCTGACGGCCAAGATTTGTTTTGTGTCTGAAATCGCCTCCTCTGTCACTCATTCATTTACTGTTTCCTACTGACAAAATTAACACTCAGTGAGGTGCTCTGCTGTGAGTGATTTCAGACACTTATCATCATCACTTTGTCAGCTAAGGAGCAAAGAAAGCACTGCATTGTGGTATTTTTAGCATAAAATGCTATGTATGGTGCCCCCAGAAATTTTTTATAGGGGTGGCCAGATGTGGCGACTAAAAATCTCAGGGTGGCACACCAAAACCAAAAGCCATAACTGAATTTCAGGAATTTGCTCATTCTGTTAAGTTTATAGGCCAGTTGAAAACAATATCAACATGAGCGTTAACAAATTGCATACGGATATAATTTTGGTGTTCTATTTTACAGTTAATTTTACTAATTCTCTGATTTGCATAGACTGCACACTTATACGGATAATATTTTGAGTTTCACAACAATCTTGGCTTAATGTGTTATGTATCTCTGCATACATGTTAAGCCCGGGTCAGACCAAAGACTCATGACGAGACGAGTTGAAACAGTCCACCACTTGCAATGCGTCATTCTGCTTTCTAAAAACTTGCCGGTTCACACCAATGCCACTAGCTGAAACAGTGTATCATCTCTATACAACAACTCTCCGTGCTTATGTTCTGATTTCCAGCTTTTCGGGTTTATTTTGTGGCTGAACATAATTTGTAGCTTCTTAAAATATGAATGAGGATAGTGACAGTGAGATACTGGCTATGGTTGCAGTTGTTGTAGTGATGAGCTGGCAAAAAACAGGAACAAAACGAGCATCAGATGGGCTGTGTTTAAATAAATACACCACAATAATAAAACTAACCAGCGCCAATTAATCAGGCAATGAGAATGTGTGTGTGTTGGGGGGCATAAGCACTGACACTGGCACACCGTGAGCATGGATGTCAAGGGCTCGGCAGCAACAGAGCACCTGCAGCAGCAAGTAAACATGCCATCTGCGGCCATTCTAACTTGACAAGCTTCACTACAAGCCGCCTGGCTGTAGAAACACGTGAACAGCCTTATGTTCTAAAAGAAGCTGCTGGCAATTTGACCAGCTGAGTTGCAGGTGAGCTCATACTGACCAGTTCACACCACTGCAACTTTTCTCTGCAACATTTTAAAACCGTTTTGTCTCGTTGCGAATCATTGGTCTGAACTGGTCTCAAATAGGCTGGCTGTCCTTTTCCTTTAAAAAACAAACATACAGTTTCAGTTTTAAGGAGTACGTTGATTGTAAGGAACAAAACATTTACTGGTGGGTACCCATGGAACCCATTTTCATTCAGATATTTTGAGGTGAGAGTTCAAGGGACCCCTTTGGAAATGGCCATGAAAGTTGTTCCTTTAAGAAAATGTAGCCTAACTTGGGAGAGTTTTTTAGCCCCCTTGACAAGCTACCATGACAATGCTGGTACCAATGGATGCCTTAGGTTGTCTAGTTTTGCTACATAACACATGAAGGTGCCACAGTCTTTTTAAGACACTTATCGGCCTTCAATTATTTTTGTCGGGGGGACCAGTGGGTGGAGCCAGCAATAGTATCAACGAAGCTACGGCCACCTCTGTTCCCCCCTTAGGGCACCACTGTTAACATCAGCCATGTCATCTTCAATCATCTCAGAGATGAAGGGAATAGGATAATGGAATTTAAAGGAAAATCTGACCATGTGACCATAAATAAAACATTTTTCGTGTCTCTGAAAAAAGATACAAAAATATAATGCCCGATTGCCTGATCGCCATCCTTATTTTCTGCGTCTATTATATTTGCTAAAGAAGTGTCACACGAAGAAACAAGTAACACATGAGTATTCCAAGTATGCAAGTGTGGGAGAAGTCAAGTGAAGTCACATGTACATGTCTCTGTGGGTTTCACAAGCCCAACCCAAAAAGGACAAAGGAAAAACTTTGCACATAAATGGGTATATACAACACTGAGTGCTCACAGGAGGACTGCTACACAGAGATGATTGATGGTACATGGATAATTTTGTCCATACCTTCTTTTCCCAACAGGAAATCCAGGAAGTGGTAGGTGTAGGCCACGCCCACTTTAGTCTCCACCTGAGGCCTTCGAAGAGTGGAGTAGATATTGCCGGGGCTTCGCCTCTCCTCTGCCTTCCGCAATTTAGGAAGCCTACAACCCATATCTCTGCGATGGAGGAGAGGAGAGGAGAGGAGAGGAGAGGAGAGGAGAGGAGAGGACATTAAAAAGCATAAAAAAAAGATGGGAGATGAAAGGAGAAAAACAGAGGAGGGTGCTAACAAAGACTCGAGTAGGAGACGTGGAATTGATAGAGTTTCTAAATATACAGAACACATTAGCACTTCCAATAGTGTGTGTGTTATAGTCACACACAAGTATGAATGCTAGTGCTCACGTGCAAGCTCAAGCTGCGGGAAATAATGTGTGTATCTAACGCTCTCTCTCTAACACACACACACACACACACACACACACACACACACACACACACACTGCAATAAAACTGAAATATGAAAGTGTCAGCCATTACCTGCTTGGTGGGCTGTGATACGGGCATCTCCTAATCAAATGGGGCTGATTGGGAGCGACATGTTTGATCAGAACGAATTAAAGCAGAAATGAGACCGATTTCCTGCCCTGTCAAGCAAAGCGACATGAGACTAGATAGACGGGGAGAGGAGAGGAGAGACGTTAAACATGTTTCACTGCTAACCAATTTATATGTTGATCCAAGGGTAGCCTTGAAGCACAAAGAAATCTGTTATTGTAAGAGTTTTTTCAGATTGAGTAAGGACCAGTAGATACCCTCAAGGGTAAGTGATTGGAAACACAATTTGGAGAGAGCTTGAAAAATCCTTTTAAATTTCTCCTCTTCTGAATTTCAACAGGCAATTTAGACCCGAAGATGTCAGCTGCTTAGAACGAAAAACATGAAAAAGTACGGTGGCTTTTGGGACAAATGATTTGGGAATTGGAGGTGTGAGAATGACAAAAGAGAGGACAAGAGAGAGGGGTAAAAGACAAGAGAGGAAAGGGCGTGGTCAAATTTCGTCAAGCTAATCGGATGTGACAGCGTCGGTACCCTCAAACCATCACCACAGTTCCGCTTAATATCCCCGTCTGCTACGGCTTGTAAGAGCCGCACGGTGAGGCGCGCATCTGCATGTTTTTGTGTGTGTGTGTGTGTGTGTATGCATATGTCTTCCCCAGAGGCAGGTCTATATCTGCATCTCTGTATCTGTTTAGGGAGCATGGAGAATGACACAGTAACTCCCATTGGGCCAAGTGCACAGACATTAACTCGGCTAACGATCCTAACAGGCGACATTAAGCCTGGTGCGTGTTAGTGTGTGTGTGTGCACGCTTGGTGACTTACAGCTTTGATTGCACAGTACGTGCATTTCGAAAAGGTTACAAAGTTGCAAAAGGCAACATCCACGATACATTTTCATACCTCATCTGTCTTGAGACAGTGCACTCTGTCATTTTAAATTTTGCAAAGAACAAGCAATTAAGAGTCATTATTCTTTCAATACAACGTGGTCTTTCATAATGAGGACAAACGAGGAGAGACGGAGGGGCGAAGCTTCTGGAGGAGGCAGCAGTGTGTCTCATCTCATTCTTCCCTCTCTTCTTCCTCCCATTATCCTTCTCTCTCCTCTTGACCTGTCTGTTCCCCTCTTAAACTCTTACACCATTAGCTCTTCAATGTGTCATCGCTCAACTTCCTGCTCTTGTCTGACCCATGCCTTAATCACCTCTTTCTCTTCGGCCTCTGCTCCGCTCCTGTCCGCCGTCCTTGATTAGGACAACTCCCTTCTTTCTACTGGTACAATGGCCTTGATGAGTCTCACAGTAAACTAGTTGTTTTTGTCATTCTCTTGTTTTTGTCATCCATCTGTTTACAAGAACTTTCAACCTTCCCCACTTCATTATCAGCGAAACCTGACTTTTACTTTCTCTCCATCTGTTAACTTTTATTTTCTCGGCTTCTCTCCAGTCTTGCTCCTTCAGTCCCTTCCCCAAACTCCTGTCTCTTGATTCTGTCCTTTAATTCATCACCGTTGCACCATTCCCACGTTCCTTGATCACCCCGCGCCGTCCCGCCGGCTAGATTATACGGAGGCCAACATTACTGTCTTTAAGAGAGGGTGGCACACTCACTTTTTTAAGCTAGCGTGCAGGTACTGGTATCTTGTGAAACTAGGCTACCTAAGGCATCAGTGTGAATCAACTATGTCATGGTAGCTTGTCGGAAAGGGGTATAAATGATGCTCCAAATTTAGGCTGAAACAACAGAAATGGCTATTTTCAAAGGGGTCCTTTAAAGTCTCACCTCAAGATAAATTATATGAGGATGCAATTTGTTAACTCTCCATACTAACATAGTTTTCAAGTAGCCTATGTATTTCAACGACATAATTGAATTCCTGAAATTCAGTCATGGCTTTCAGCTTTCGTGTGCCAGCCCCAAGATTTATTAGTGGCCCCATCTGAAGCCCACTGAAAATATTTGGGGGCGCCATTGTCCTCAGTCTTTCCTGTTCTTACAATATAATGTTACATTATGTCCATCCACACTCCCTCCAACCCTCTCCGCCATCCTTCCCTCCGTCCGCCCAGTCCTGTCTGGTGGTTCAATGAGGTCTTACAGCCGAAGTGCTCCCCCGCTGAGCCTCTAAAGTCCCATAAAACTATTACAATGTCTCCAGACAGTCAGGTAACCAGCCAAGTAGGCCCTGGGTTATGACTAAGTTGGATCATGCAGATCCACTCCCAAACACTTTCCCTCCAGGGCTGTGCTTTAATACGCTCTGTCTGCAACAGGGACAAGGGGCAGGTTAATGTGGGGATGTTTAGCAGGCTTCATCCCTCCCTTGTTAGGAAAAAGGGGGTCAAGAGAGAAGGATGGAGAGGAAAGATGCAGTTAAAATATAATAATGATGATTGCTTTTTGACAAGGGGGTGTGAAGAGCAGCATATAGGGAAAGACGGAGATGTCTGTGGGGAGTCATTTGCATCCTTCCATGAGTGAGTCTTTCCTTAGATCCACTTTCTCACCCTATGCCTTAGTATTTTAATACAATTTCTACCCCACTCCAATGCAAATTATCTCAATTTTCAAAACGTCTTTATGCATAATGCATTATGCAGTGCTAAAAAAACATTATAACAATTTGGAATAACTCGCTTACTACTTTGCTAGTGGCAGTTGGTTTTATTGCTCTCAAATAAAACCTGATTGGGTCTAGTCTTGGTCTTGACTAGCCTACAGCTCTACTGTTTGATCCAACATCTCATCATCCTTTTCATTGTGCGCTGAAGGTTCTGTTTCAAAACAAAAGGGCCTCACTCTAACGGATGAACTCTGTCTGTGCGCTTTAGAAACAGATCTCTGTAATTGGACACAACGCAGAATGAAAAACCAAGGTGGTTGTAGCACCGGAGAGACTCCGTTGCCTTCAAGACTCGAGGCCCTTTTTGCAACATATGAGGCCTTCTTCCACTACATGTTGACTTCAAACAGAATCTCTCGCTTGCTCTCGCGCAAACACAGACAGAAAAAGGCCTTGACAGCGAAAAACATCCATTTAACGGGGAGAGACGGGGGAGAGAGACAGATGAAAGAAGTGAAAACCAGAGAATGGAGTGAAGAGGGGAGATAGACAGGGAGTAGCAGAGGGCTTCTCATTAGAGAATCTCTTGTAACTGAGAGTTTTGAAATGACAGCGGATTTACGCGAGAGCATAATCCGTCTGCGCTGTGCCACTGCTCCGCTACCTCCCGTGCCACTGAGGGTGGGGGGTGTCTGCTTTCCAAGAGGCAGCATTCATCTGCTGCAGAGGGAGAGTTACAGACGGGCGCAGGCTCAGGGAAATTTACAGTATACATTGAACTCATCGGGGAGCCTCTCCAGTGGTTAAAATTTTTAGTCTTTTCCTTTTGAACACTTTATGCTGTCCCAGCCATTGTCATTACACACACATTACAACTACAGTATATATGATAAATACAACTACCAATCATAATCCTCTACTGTGCTGGCTAGCTACAGGTAGCAACAGCTGCTATGATGAGAAGTGAGCAATAATAACACTGTTTCTAAATTACCTCAAACATATCTTTGATGTTTCTGTACTGCAGTTGCTTGTTGTTGATCAGCCGCTTTATACACTGATACTGATAAATCTGCAGTAAGCCAATAACTGGCCAATATTCTGTGTGAATTAATGGACTAAGTCGAGTCCCAATATACGATTTTTACCTGCCTGCCACTCACTATTTCCTGTGGTCAGGATATAAGTGTGATAATGCATTTTGAAGCATCCCAATAATTATGGGCTTAAGAGAGAAAATGCCATGCTGCTCTTATATACAAGTCTCCACAACACTGAATTATGATTTATTTTAACAATGGATGCCAATGCAAGTAGTGTGGCATTCAAGAAAAGGTTACATGCGTCTATAAGGACTTGCTTGTCTGACATGGCACTTTTTTCAATATGAACATTTTGTCTTAAATGTTGAGGAGAGACCAGGGGCAGTGCTGGACCTGGCACATTCGTCGCCCTAGGCGTGCCCCACCATCCGATCCGCCACTGACCAGGGATTACAGATGTTTTATTACCTCAGGGTCTTGAGTGCGCTGTCATCAAGAGGCCCAGAATTTCTGGCATCACTGTTGACGGCAGCTACTGCATGGCACCCGAGGAAGAGTGTTAGGTTTGTTTTTGCTGCTTGTAGTATACAGTAGTTGCTGGTTGTGTTTATTTATTTTTTTTCACCTGGTGCACTAAACTGATTTATAGCAAGCATCAGCAAATAAAACTTTCATTACTGGCTTCCAGTCTCCTTTATTATGGGACTTTATGGGCCTGCTAGGAAGCCATAATTCCTACTGCTTGTGCATGCACTGTCTATGCAAGGAATATATTAGTGTGACTCTGTATTAAGTCACTTTTTATAGATGCGTGATTGTTTGACAGCAAAGCTATGTCAATGAAAACAGCCGCATTCTTATTAATACATCATTACTGTTATATTGGATGTGTTTCACTGGATTTTCAAAATTAGAGGTGACAGACTGAGACCTGGGGAGTGGGCTTCCCTCCCACCGGGTTGGCGCTCCACTCTATCCAAGAATGGGGGAAAGGGGAAGGACAGCGAGAGCAGAATGAGACGGGGGAAATAGGGGTTGGCAGCAGAGACAGACAGAAAGAGCGAGGAAGACAGACAGAGCAGCAGACTGGGAGCATGTCAAGTTGCCTGGAGGGAGGTGCGATTCCCGCAAGCAACAAAGTAGTCACCTCAAACAGTGTTTTAATGAGGCTGCATGGGGAGGATAAAAACAAATTATGACATTGATGTATTGGTGTGTCGCGCAGCTCCTTGCACAGCCTATTTCACTCTAAAAAGAACAATTTATTAACAAAGGAAGGCTGTTTGGACCTCGGCATCAATTCACTAAACCCTGAGGTAGCCTCCAAAGATACATAAATCCATCATTTCAAATTTCAGACTGTATTTCTAAGGATAGCTGATTGCTTATAGAACATGACCTGTATAATAAACTGTCACTCACTGCTAATGAGTGCGTTTTCGAGTGCTTCCAAATACCAAGCTATAGGGTGTGCGCCCATACATAGCCATGTAACTAATTGACGCTCCTTGCATTTTGTGGGTGCAGCCTTGCTTGAAATTACATGTTTCTGGTTTTCACTCTTTGGTGCGTTCAACCTCAGGCCCCCCACCCATCACACACACTCACACACACACTAAAAACACGTGGCTGGTGCTGCCCGTGAACGCCGGTAGTTTAGTGAACGGGAAATGATACATGACAGGTCGCTTACGCACCAAATCTTTCACGTTTTGACACTTGCGCGCACACACGCACACTCTTCTCCACTCCACTCCATCCCCCCTCCTCTTCCATCTGCGCTCGACACATCTCCTCCGTCACGCATATCTTGAGTTCACTTCAACCTGTGACAGTGAGCACAGGGCTTATTCATTTCTTTCCGCCACGGATAACAAATGGCACGCAACGCAACACAAATCAAACGGCTGGCTGCGCGTCCACACCGAGAGGATTCCTCACTCTGTCACGAGTGTTTTATTGTGAAAGGTTTCCAAAGACTTCTCTGCGCCTCCTGACCTTTATTTTAGGAGAGCATTTCCGTCTCTAAACATGAACACAACTCCGTTAAAGTTGTTTCCAAACCTGAAAAACCTCACATTAAATAGCGCGTAAATAAAAGGCGCAATAGTAGAGGCAAAAAATGTTATTTGCAATTATTAAATCCACTTCCGGTCACACCTTTAGCCAATAACAGGCTGATAAATGTCAGTAATGAACAACCAAGAGTTACACTCACCAGTCAAGTCGCTCCCAGTCTGTGCGAAGTGTGTGTCGGACTGAAAGCTTCCTCACACTTGAGCCTGTCGATGCGCGTCCCTCCTCTCTTCACTGTCCGTCCCCGTCACTGCTGCAGAAATCACACACACACATCAGGTCAGATGCTGCGATCCAATGGGAACAAAACATGAATCCTCCATTTACAAACTACAACTGTCTGCTGCTGGATCTCACGGGCGGCTCATGATAAACACCGCGTCTGCCTCTCTGTCACCGGCGTGTGTGTGAGGAGGAGGAGGAGGAGGAGGAGAGGGAAGGAGGAGAGGGCGCTTTACGCACACTCTCCTCCCTGTTGTTTCCTCACTCGCTGCTCTCCAGGTTGGAACACTTTGGGAACCAATATGAATCCTTATGTGGGGTTCAACATGAATTAAACTACCCCAGTGATTATGAATTAGTTAGAAAAGTGGGGCTGCAATATACAAAGTACCACAGAGATAAGCTACTTGCAATCTATCTAGATATTCTCCACCCAGTAGTCAGTTTAAAGTTTTTTGCTCACACGTGGATGTGGGTCCTCAAATCAAGATTGGAGGTGTTTGTGTTTTTCAAGGGTCTCCTTTGGTAAATCCATATTTTATAAGAAGCTATCCAGACTTATCCATAATTCAGAGACGTCTGACAGGGGAGTGGGTGGGTGGGGCTGATGGGTGGTCACGGGCTGGACAGAACACCCTGGGGAGCGCAGTCACACCACCAGACTGTGACAAAAACAAAACGCTCTGTGACCAAAAGATGATGGGCTTGTTGCCAGGGAAGACAGGCAATCCAACCCTGACTGAAACACCAGCAGACACAGGACACAGACAGGTTTATGGAGGCTGGGAGCGGCAGTCTGAAAGCCCTGTGCTCCAACATCATCACCGAACGGCCCCCTGAAACTATGCAAGCAGTGTTGGAAATGATGCAAAGAAAGCTAAGAACCTTCACAAGCTTAAATGATAACACAGTTTAACTTTTATTTATTCAGACAAAAACATCCAAACCCTGCAAAACATGAACGCTGACAATAAACCAAACTTAGCAGTGTAGTGCCCAGGCTCTCTGAACAAAATTCTACCACTGCAATAAGCACACAGGACACCCTGAGGTCAATAGCCCTATAAAACTATTGGTTAAGAGGAAAGAAAATGTGATGTGCACCAAATGCGCATCTCCAGCCAAACAAAGCTGCTCTTTTAGTGTATAAATAAACAGAAAACAAATGAAGTGCACCAAGTGAAGAGATTATACATAAAAGAATCATACGATGACAGTAAAATGTGCAAGATCACCTGCGACAAGATTAAAACCAGTACAGCGAACCATGTACAATGAATGTTTTCCCCCCAAAGACACAAAGAGCACCTCACTTTAAATGACACTTAATTTTCAAAGTAAAACGGCTATCCACTTTTTTCCCCTCTAAATATAAGCTGATTGATGAGTGATGGTGGGGGAAAAATGCCATTTGAGAAACACCCAGTCACAGGACGGACAGTTTAGAAACCCAACATAGATGATCGGTGTGCTGTACACGCTCTGTGGAACTCAAAAAGTCTATAATGTGAGAAAAATGCCGTTCATTTACCGTCTCAATCGACACCCAATTAAGAGGAATAGAGCCCAAACTAAATGTGAGGTCTTGAATTTAATGGAATGACCAAGTGCCTGTATACTGTAGTAGAAAAGTTAATGAAATGTCTTCATCAGAGGAGCATCAGACCTGAACTGGAGTTAAAGTAGTATTCAACTCCAAGACATTGTTACAACATATAAATGTACAGAGAGCCCTGGCAGAGGATAAAAGCCCCTATCGAACAAACATTTAAAATAATAAAACACAAGACATAAATAGACAGAAATGGTGAGCTTCAAAGTCTTTTCCATTTTCCTCTCTGGGATAACTGACAAAGAAAAACAAAAAAGAATGAAGAAGTGATGAGCTTGTACGGTGAGGGTGCTCTGCTCTTTCTGTGTAACTGTCACTGCGATCCACGTGGGTTAAAAGTGATTCGACCACACTACAGTGGTCCCGACCAGTCGTGTTTCAAAGTGATTGGGATTAAACTGGTTCAGTTAAAGTGAAGGGCTCCTGCAGTATGGTGTTAAAATGGGTCTCAAAAGAATTGAGGGAAGGAAGGCGGGAGCAGGGTATTCGGGATACAGTGTGAGCGAGCGCTGTGCTTCCAGCCGTCTGGAACATCAAGATGCCATCCTGTCCGAGCTTTGACTCGCTGCAGCCACCGTGGCGTGTATCTAAAGGAGCAGATGACAAAAAAAAAAAAAGAAGAATCACACCCAGTCAGGATTAGTCCTTTTAAAAGCTTTGTTGGTCAGATAAAAACTATTACCTAAAGGATGAGAAGACAGTGAGGACAGAAAATAATGTAACTAATGCTGGGCATGATTACAGGACATCACAGATGAAAGTGGAGCAAAGCGTGAAGCAGTTTTAAAGAAATGGGTGACCATGTGCAATGGAGGGCTAACAGTATTCAGGTTCTTCTTCCAACCACTACATGCAGGGCTTGACATTAAGCTCTGTCTGGGACAAGGGGATTCTTTGGAGGGAAGAGAAATTGGCTTGCTCAATCGGACAGGTTATGTGTCATAAACAACAAACAAATATAGTGCGTCTTCTTGTTATGTGCCGCTCACAGCTCGGTTACTTAATTAACTGGGTGCTTTCAGAATACTGATTTCCAATGAATGCAGGTTTCCCCCACAATACATCCAACTCAGAATGCCTCCTGCCCAATCAGGAGTCAATCCAAGTATTCTTCAGAGCAGGAACTACTAGCAGTCAAGAAAAGTGGTGCCAATTTTCCAGGAAAAAGCACAAAGAAATACTGATGTTACAACTGCACGGTATCAGTAAAAAAAGAGAACAAAAATTGGTCAATGGCTGCAGAGACTTAGAGGAGAAAGGGATAATGTTCTTTGGAGTCTGCCAGGGGCAAATGAGTGACATTAGCCAGCTAGAATTAGCAGCTGTGCAATTCATTCGATAACAATAACGTTAGCTAAGCACCAACCTAGAAAACTGTGACCTGCTCCCACTGAGCCCGTTGCATTGAACCATTGATTCACTTGAGATCAGCTGAGTTACAAGCATAGCTAAGTGGAGAGGTAGGTGAGCTAGCTGGGAGACCATGCGTGGCAGTGATTAACACCCGTTACATAGCTGCCGAGGTGAGTGGCACCATCTGTCGGCAGTTTGGACATGCCTCCCTCAACTCGCTGTCAACTAGGAGAGAGGAGTGCATGGTGCATTTGTTTTTCATTGTTGTAGCCGTTTTTTTATAAATGACTATAAAAGTGTAAATGATCATGGTGTGAATTTATGTGACAGTTTGGGTGCTTTCCACTGTTTGTTCATCTACATTCACAAAAAAAGAGGAAAAAATAAGCATTTTTACTCAGACAGGTGACTTTTGTGCTGGACAAGTGAAAGGTACTTTTTCTTTTTTTTTCGCCTCTAAAGATAATTGTCAATTTCTGTATCATAAAGTAATTGCACTGGTTATTCCTCTATAAGAAAAGGTGTTTTAGCCTGCAGCACCCTGGCCCTCCATAGCACATTGCTAGCTGCTGTATCCCTGATATGACAGCACTTTGTTTGAGTAGTAAGTATACCTGGCAGGGGGGTCAGTAGCTGTGGACTACATCAAATTCATCATAGTCTGGACGCCACAGTCCACACAGTCCTGGAAACATAGAAGAGTGAGTATCACATTAAAAAAGGTTTCTAAGAGCAGTCTGCCAACACGTTTCAAAGACACACAGAGTTGCTATGAACAGGCTCTAATAAATTTGTCAAGTACACAAAAACAACTTCAGGCTATCATTATCAAAACTCATTGTTGATGCACTCAGTCCATTTTTCAGAACATGCACACTGGCCGGACAACACCATCTAGTGGCCTGCATGAACACTGCATATTGTCGACAATTTGTTGCCACAAACTCTACTGAAAAATACACAACACAAACACATTCAACTTAATCCCGTGGGTTTTAAAAGTCTAAATGAATGTTTTCATCCTATTGGCCTCACATGGGTGTTCAGTGAGAAGTGATCTGCATTGCATTGATACTTGATTATACTGACATCTACCGTAGTTACCTGATCGATAGGCTGTGTCCACTGGTCCGCAATCCAGTGAGGTGGAGGGTACTGTGTGTGGGGGGGGGAGAGGGGTCAGTGGTGAAACAGAGGGCAAGAGACAAACTCAGACTCGTTTCTAAAGGCGATGGGGAGGTGTGGAGTGTGGGGAGGGCAGGGACAGGTGGATCTAAGCTAGGCTGATCCCTTCATCTTATATGCAGAAACATGTGTGCAGTGCCTTGGAGACCCTGCACGGGATGATTTTGACTAATTAGTGTGGGTGGGGGTGTGTGTGTGTGTGTGTGTGTGTGTGTACCTGGTAGGCGTGGGCGTTCTGTACATGGTTCATTGGCATAGGTGGGATCATGGCCCCTCCAAAGTTGGAGTAGAAGTACGGCTGGTAAGAGACAAGTATGTTTTTATAGCTCACAGTGATCAGCAGATGTTAAAACACACACTGATCTTGAAACAGACTGAAAGGCTCCAACGTAACGACCTGTTTTTCTTGTAAGTGTCCTTGTAAGGATTGCACTATGACTGCTAATATTTTTGACAGTTGGTATTGCCTGAATAATTCACCAACTTGGATATTATTAGCGATGACATTACTCATGCCATAGCCAACTTTATTTTTTTCTATATCTTTTCTGGTAAATTGAAAAGTAAACTGATCGATCGCTCTCCACCTCCCACCTCTATTCTCGGCTGTGATAATGCGCTTAGTTCCCTTCAGAGAAAATACGGTTCATTTTATACTACAGTGTGTGTGACTGAAAGAAAAGAAAGGCGTGTGTGACAGCATTACTGATGCCGCACACAGTGTGTTTACTTGGCTTGACAACTTTGTTTTTTATCATTAAATCTGCCTGTCTAATGAAATGAGATTCTTGATAGCTCGGCTATGCGCGTGTATGTTACCTGACTGTAGTGGCTGCCTCCACTGATGAATGGCGAAGGTTGTGCCATACCTCTACCCATGGGTGAGCAGCAGGTGTAGCAGAAGTACTGAGTGGGGCTCATCCGGCGGTCTGGGACAACCACATGGGCCCCTAATGAAGAAAAAAAATTAGACGACAGTATTAAACATGTGGTAAGATCATATATTTTCACTGCCAACCAAACAGCCAATGACATTCTTATGAAGTGTATCAGATTACATACGAGAGCTCCTTTCTTTCATGATGGCAGGGCCAAGCCTGAGATTATGGCCCTTAAATCGGATCTGTTGCTATGGCAAAAAACACAAACAGAGGAAATATTAATCAGTTGGAAATTAATAGAAAATAATAGAATGACAGTTCCACAGACAGACACCCACTCACCTTCAAGATTGACTGAATATCAACATCTTCATTGAAGCGCACAAACCCATACCTAGGAGCACAAAATACAACTGAGAATTAAACATAAAACACAAGTCAATACCAATAGCCGTGTAAAATCATGAAAAAAATAAATCAGAGCACAAACCAAGCTAATTAATATTCACAAAAACTAATATGCAAATAAACAACCCCCCAAGTTTACACCCACACACTTTCACACAAGTTTAATGACAAATACTGAAAACATACTCTGTAAGGAAGAAAATTAACGACTCAAAACGATTTCGGATTCATGCTTCATGAACGCTGAAGGTCATATGATTGCAGTGCGATACACAAATGCATAGTAGCTCCTTTTCATTGTCTCTTCTAGCGTCTTAATTGAAAAATAATGGATCAAAAACATAAATTGAAAATGTACTAATAGTAAAAAGATTGTTAAATTTAACACTGTAGCAAAAAGAGTCACCTTAGAGACATTAATAATTAATATAGAAATAATAAGCCAAGACCTCTCTTTCACTGTGATTTAGAAAATGGTCAGCGGGCCATTCAGCACCCTGTCCAGGGCCACAATTGGCCTGTTAGTTGAGTATCACTGCCACAAGGTCTCCAAACAGCAAAACTCACCCTTTGCTGATCCCGGCACGGTCTGTGATCAGTTTTACTTCCTGGACAGTACCATCTCTCCCAAAGATCTCCCGCATATCATTTTCATCCACCTGAAGGTGAAAATTAATTTCAGGTTTAAAAAAAATATAAGATTTTAGTTACAATACTCCATTTGGTACTCTAGAAAAAGGAAAAGCAGCCCTTTTGTTCACACTGTGCAGTTCAAGGACACTAAAACTCTTCCATAAAATTGTGTGTTTTGAATAAAAATCATTAAATTCAGAAGTAATTGCATTGCCAAGGTCCCCCTCTCATAGTTAAACATTT
This sequence comes from Epinephelus fuscoguttatus, assembly GCF_011397635.1. NCBI lineage: Eukaryota > Metazoa > Chordata > Actinopteri > Perciformes > Serranidae > Epinephelus > Epinephelus fuscoguttatus. Next base: position 27,909,270 of record NC_064768.1, read on the forward strand.
AACTGAAAGTTGGATTCAAGTGCTGACCAATTTAAATGTGCTATGGCATGAAGTTTTAATTCAAGGTAAAGTAAAACTTTCAAATGAATTCATCTTTTTTTGTAAATGTGTGGGCAGAAAGCAGGTAGTTAAGCTATTTCACTCAGAGATACACTTGACAGCAGTCTGTTATCCACTGGTGGGTAAAGCCAGATTCCGATAACACACTTACACCAATCCAATGTTTTGTCAAGCTATTGAGGTCTACTTTTGAGTGAGCCAATTAAGATGCAAGGTTTTACACTCAAAACAGTAAATGAAAACGCTAAAGACATGAACCCTAATTAAATCTTAGTTAATTAAGCAGGCACTGAAGAATATGGGGCTGGAAAAGTCAGTTACTCAGTTCCCGTAGATGAACAAAATACATCTGCTCTTACCGTCATGTTAGTCCAACCAACAAAGAGGGTGTTGGGAACCACTTTGCCTCTGGGGGGGATGTAACCATTTGACAACTTCTGGAAAGGTGAAGTCTGGTTGCTGCTCCTGGGATTGTGAATGTCCTTACAATAAAATGTTTGAATTAGTGGCATGACAGGAGAAAACAACAACACAAAACTATTGCAGTCCTATTTTTTCTCAGGGCCAACACTTCAAAAATACTCATGATTAAATAAAAAATTAAACTAATAGATATCACCATGTCACTTCCTTAGCTGATTCCTTACTCAAAGGCAATTATTTTTTGTATTGCAAGTTTTCTGAAATTGAATGTTTAAATATGCAACTGTGTTTAATCTTATTAAATTTTGCATTAATTTACAGAACAGAAGTCTGAACTAAAAAACAGCTAAATAAGTATTTTGGACTTTTCTGTTCACTTGTCTGAAAGACGACATGTTACAGAAGCCCGGAGTGACTCGCTGTAAGCTAACATTGACACGCACATTCCCGGGAATAAACGACGGCTGCAGGATAACATTACTCGGTGGTAAGGTTAGCTTTCACTATCCTAAATGTTACCTCGGTATAACTTAACTTAAATGGACTCCAACAAGCAAATATTGATCTGCCCACCGGTAAGCAGCTACAAAGTAAACGGCATCAACAAAAAAAGTCAGCGGGATTGGCCCAAGTTATCGTTAACCCTAGCCGTTGCTAGCTAACATCAAACGTAGCTAAACCGCTAACCGTGTTAGCCCGTGCTAATGCTAGCCACCAGCAGCTAGAGCGCCATTTTCAGCTCTCAAGTCGAAGATCGCGACTAGCTAGCAACGATGTTAGCGCAGCGGCTAGCTAGCATACTGATCAATAATTCACAAGCCTTCAATTAAACACATGGATTGTTTGATTAGACTTGTAACAGTTTGCACATGAAACTGTAACTGAAACTTACCATGTCTAAAATAATTAAAACTTTATAAGTTGGCCAGATACACTCCAGTGCAACCAGTGGCGTTGCTTTCGCCCGACGACAGCCACCTCACAGCAGCCGAAACCACGCCCACTCCACATGACTAATCTAACATCCGATCATCCTATCAAATCCTGGATATGTAAATTTAATAAAAAAGTCAATTTCAATTGTAAATTAATCACAAAAGCTGCAATGAAAAGCCGCCAGTCATTGTCCCGCACAGGGCTACAGAACTGCTTTACAACTGAAACATTTTTACACTATTTATATTGATTCATTCTGATGCATTCACAAGGATACATCCCCTCACGCTTCCCTCTCACACTTTGGCCCGGCCTGTGAGTCCTGCAGAGCAGCTGGACATCATGTACAGACAAGAGGAGAAGATGAGGGCCGTGCAGGCAGAACCTACTGGGAGAGACCTGGAGGCAAGCATCAATAATGAACATGTCAGTTGCTGATTACTTTTTGAGTCTCCTTTTTCTGACACATTGCTGTTCTTAACTTTTCTCACACAGAGGTATACATACTACTGCACTAAAGGTACCCCCACCAGTGTGAGGGAGCAAGTCAGAGCAGCATGACATCATGCGCCTGCTGCCTCCCAAGCTTTTGATGGTATTAAAGACCTCCGGATTTTGAGGGCAAACCTGGAAGAAGAGGTCAAAGAAGAATATTACTTGGGCCTCAAGAGGAGCACAGGTATTAAACAATAAAGTGTCAGTAAATCTTTAATGGCAGTATTGCTTTATTTAGACATTCTAAGCACACACCAGTGTCACTTAAACACTGATTTTATAGACAGCCACACAGAACATAACCTCAACTTTTTTTATAATGTCTGCTGCTGTCTATATTTCTGTTAGTACACTTTGTTGCATCATTAAACACAAGAAGCAGTGATTCTGTCATTGATTCTTTCATATACCATATGGGTTAGAAAAGCTAGCCACTCTAGTTGGTGCATTAGGTAATTAATATTTTCCTCTGTGAGGAGTTGCCTGCCTCGTTTCATCTGTATTGTCTTCCATGTTGTTTCTTGTCAGTGGACTACATCCTGATGGACCCAGCTGAGCACCAGAGACTGTCTATATCCAGCGTCCCTAAGCCCTTTCCCAGGAGGGTGATCTGTGCGCCAGTGTCCTGGGAAACTAGTAACAAGGAGGCCCGCATGTGGCAAAGCCAACATCTGTTTACTGTCAGTCACATCGTGGTTCTGTTGCAGAATGTCTGGCTAAGCTGATGTAAGTCTGAACATCTTCACTGTCCTTTCTGTTTCAGTATTGTGGCAAAATCTTTATTTTATGTACAGAGGTGCTGTTTTGTGGAATTCATATTTCCAGCATCTTTCATGCTCTCTGTTTACTTAAAAAAACATTATAAAGAAACATTGGTAATTTCCTTATTAGTGTTGATGCTTTGACATCTGGGATAAGAAGTCAATGTTATGTACATAGGCGTAGATTTCAGGAGGGATACATGAAAGTAACACAGCACTTTTGTTTTGAAAAAACGGAAGACATTTACGCCATAAATTGATGCAGAAAACGAACATGCAATGCGGTGCATGAAGGAAATTATGTGTTAGACTCTCAAAATTTTTTGGCGGAGGAGCCCCAGGCCCCCCATTTTATGTGTCTCCCCAAATATTAAAATGATCCTACACCCTTAGTTATTATGTTTTTCTATCTTTTTCTCTTCTTTTTTTCAATCCCGATTTCAATTCAGTTTATCTTGCCTTGAGGTCTTTGTATAAGCTTTTAGCTTCCTATTTCTCCTGCACAAGCTCTTATTTATTTTGGGTTAATGTGTATCGGAGTTTATGTAGGGAAAAAAAATGTTTGATATGTATGTGGGTGTCTTTGCATACATATATCTTTTATGATAATTGATTTTTTGAACGTGCAAACAAAAAGAATGAATAAACAAAATCTTTTTCCAGCTTCTCATCCTTGAGATTTGTTCGACTAGAGGACCTTGTCTCTACGAGCCTCCCCCTCCTGCCATCTGAGTTCGGAGACTTTGTCCAGAGACAGTGCCAAACCACAAGAGATGAACTGGTCCAAAAGTGAGTACTGCCAATTTGCCAGACTGTCTCAAAACAGCCAGTCTTTCAGTGAGACCCTAATGCAATGTTCAAACTTCTTGTAGTGTGTCCTCTCATGCACTTATAGGTTGACAATATGTACACAACCAAGAGAGCTAATCCTGTTGTAGGCACAGTCTCGTGTTACCACCTTGTCCACTTTGTGGGACCCATGTCAGGCTGCTTTTCAGTGGATTGCTTTACACACTGCCCCACTTTAGGATTCCATGGCATCTTTGTTAGCTTGTTAGACCATGTAGCAGCTCTCAAGGCTAGCTGGCATTGTAATTTGTTCATTTCCATGTTCGTAATTTGCACCTGCTTGGATACCACTACGTTGTAGTCTCCCATGCCAGCTATGCGCAATCCAGAGGACATTATGTGTCTCCATGGGGGCCAGGGAATAAATAAAAGATATAATGACTGCAGTAACTAGTGCAGTCATTAGAGCGTTTATTCAGTAGACATCATATTGTAGAAACAGAAAACTGTGCAGAAAGTGCTTCAGGTAGAGGCTGCAGGATGTGGACAAGGAAATACAGGCCTTTATGTTGAAGGGAAAATGGACATAGAGGAGATAAATAACAATGTGGGAAATCTCACTCAAATCACTGCCAACCTGGAGGCTGCTGTTACTGAACTAAAGGTTAAAGATGTTTTGGATGCCATGAATACGCACATGGTTTTCTTTTTGATTTGACAGCTTTGATACCCAAGCAAAACATAGATCTAGTTTCATCCTGAAAGTCATGTTTTAGATGGTAACTGGAAAGTGTTTATACCGCTGTCATCTCTACAGGATATCAACAATGAGCAGACTTTGCTGGAGAAGGAACAGAGCCAGTTTGTGGTGCTTCAAACTCTCATAGCTTACAAACAGCCATATGAACAGCTCTGGACCACAGCACTTAACTTTAAAAGCATATCAGAAGAGTGGGTGAATGGTAGGGGGACTCACACTAGGGACACTACACCCATTTTTAAGTTTCTCACAGCTATCATGTGACTGTATTTTAAAAGCTCAAAATGGCACAAATAACTAATAGCACCCAGCAAGTGCACAAAGAATGCTCAGCTGTTTTCACATTGGTGTACTTCCTTTATCATTTAACCCTTAGGTCCTTGTGGACACCTGGATGCTGAGAAAGTCTCTGATGAGCTGGGTATCATGTGGAGGACCATGCATAAACTGACCAAGTCTTTCTCTTGCCTTCCTGGGCCTTGTCATGTGGCCAGAAACTTTAAAAGAATGATTGACGAGTTCAAGCAGCACATGCACATCCTGAAGACCATCTGCAACCCTGGCGTCAGAGATGGGAGATGGTCAGCTGAATGTTTTTCTTTTATTAGATCTAATAGAAATCCAGTGTCAGATGCACTTTGTGAGGACCAAGTGTACCGCGTCTCCTGTGATCCATGAAGCTAATGTGAATCATTAAAGACACTTTGACACTTTAAAAAGTGACCCCAAGTTATTGGGTGTCAGCAGTGGATGACATCCAAATGCTTCTGGATGATCATATCATTAAGACGCAGACCATCCGAGGTTCAGCATTCATTAAGCCAATAGAAACTGAATGTAAGGTGAGACATGTCACTCTTGGTGCCCTTTAGACTTTAAAAATGTATATGAAACTCAAAGAGCCAACGTACATGACATTAGTTTGTGTGGTTTTGGAAGTCTGTGTGTTCACCGCTGCCAACTAAAGCCGCAAAAGTAACTCTTGTGCTTGCGATAAGAAGTGGCCTGAACAGATGGAAATGCGAGCACAATTTCATGCCAGAACAAGTAACTAAATTGCCTGTTCTGCATAAACACAACCTCAGCTGTGCCACTCTATACACCAGTGGATGTGACTTTGGCACAAAATTACCATAAAAAGCTGGGAACAACCTGTGTGAGGAATGCAGAATAATACACACATTAATCTCCTGAATCCAAATCTGTTTTATGGACTTGCTTTTATATGATTTTGTTTAGACGAATATTTTTGAGTATTTTGTGGGTTTCCTTGTTTCTAATCATTTCGTGAGTATAGAGACACAACAATAGCTTGTTGTTGCTCTAATATGTGTAATTCTCACCATTACTTTCCTACCTAGCAATGGGCAGACAAACTGCTGAGTGTGCAGGACATCCTGGACTCTGTGATAAATTGCCCAGATGCCTGAGGAGGGATGCAAGTTTGCCATTGTGGACAGCTATTGGAAGACCATCCTTGCTGAGATGGTGAGATCCTCGTGAAACACAAAAAACTGAATCGCATGCACTTTGCTACACCTTGGCCTTTGTGTGATTTCACTGGTCCAGGTTAAGGATGCACGTGTTCTGGTGGCTACAGGGCAGCCAAACATGCTGGAACAGCTACAGGACTCCAGTGTTTTTCTGGAAGACATCCAGTAAGGCCTCAGTACTTACCTGGAAAAGAAGAGGTTCATGCGTTAATTTTCAGGGACATTAAAAATGTACTTACCAAGCGGATAACTTTAATATCACTTACATTACAAAACATACAAATGACACACTGACACTCTTTTTAAGGATCTTGTCAAGTGTTTGTTTTGTCTCCCCTCTCCTCTGTTTATCTTCATCATATTCCTAGGTTCTTCTTCATGTCTAATGACAAGCTGCTGGAGATCCTGTCACAGATCAAAGACCCACTGTGTGTGAAGCCCCACCCGAAGAAGTGCTTTGAGGGCATCGCTGAACTGGAGTTCACTGAGGACATGGAGATCGTCGGCGTGATCAGCTATGAGCGGGAGACTGCGACCTTCACAGAAAAGATTTATTCAGCTCAAGCCAAGGTATACAACAGACAAGGTTTTTATATTTACATATCATACCTATAATATAGCCTTATATTTCTGTTTTAGTTGATTCTAATTGGACATTACATGCTGAACATACAGTTTGAGTTGGACTGTTATTGTATGTCTTTTTTCTTCTTCTTTGCTTTAGTTGCCCAGGAAGAAGTGGGTGTTGCAGTGGCTTGCCCTGTCATTTGTGCCTCCTCCATCTTTTGGACTACTTAAGTATCTGAAGCCATCCAGACCAAATCACTGCCTGTCAGTATATCCACTGCTAACCTCCACATAGAAAGAGAACTACTAAAAAACTTACAAAATTATTACAACATAGTCTAACCTGTGGACTGATTTTCCATTCCACCCTATGTGGAGAGGTGCAATGCCCACCCTCTGGTTCTGCATGTCCTGAATTTGCCAAGTGTTTGTAGTCCCGAGAACAACATTTTGTATGATGGGACAACTGCCTCAGCCAATCAAGCTTAAAGGCAAATATATATATTTGCTTTCAAGATTAATTGTTAGTAATCTGCCACCATGGAAATAAGCTCAAGACTAATCCACTTGATCATAACAGACTACAGTCACATTACCTTTGATTCCTGTTCATTTTAGAAAGGCCACTACAAGAAAATGTGTTATTTGGATTATCAAAGGGACAGTGAGTCATAGATGTTAGAGCTACTAGAGTTAGTTGGTTAGCATGCTGAAATTTGCATGTGAGCGTTAGAGTGCTAGCCCACCAACTGCATCCTTAATTTTTTTCCAGGATTGTGCCCATATTGCATAATGAAAGTGAGGCTTACGGGGAACCAATCGTCATATCATATCACATCAATCAACAACATAACAGAGATAGCTAGCATGCTAGCTAGCTAGTTATTGCTTTCTACTTATCAGTTGCTAAAGGATAAAGCACTCATATGATGGCCTGAGGAAATCTTTATGTGACAGAATAAAACAATGATCAACTGAGGTCAACATCCATGTGATGATCTCAAGACAACATCATATAACAGAGATCGCATGCTAGCTAGCTAGTTCATGCTTTCTACTAATCAAATGCTTGATCATTTTAGTTAATAACTTCCCCCACTTCTCATTTAAAAAGGCCACCACATAAAAAGGTGTTCTTGGTTTATCATGCACCTTAGATATGTTCCTCATAAGCCTTACTTTCACTGTCCTTTTGACAATCCACACAAAAACACATTTTCTTGTAGTGGCCTTTCTAAAATGAGCAGGACTGAAAGTTAATGTCTTCTGTTATGATCAAGGAGTTAAGCAGCTAGCACCCTAGCTGGCCAACTGTTAGCTCATCTTTGCAAGCTAGTGTGAGCTTATTTCCATGGTGTCAAAATACTAACAAATAATGTAAAAAGCAAATATATATTTTAGTGTCTGTAGTAGCAGACTAGTGTAAACTAAAGTAACACGCCTCTCTGCACAGTCGTTTTGTATGTATTTTGCAGGGCACTGGCAGCAGGGCTCTCTTTGATGACATCACAAATGTTGCTCGGCTGAGGCAGTTGTTGTCTCAGGGCTATCATAGAAAATGTTTTTCTCAGGACAACAACAACTTGGCAAAATCAGGACGTGCCTCTGGTTCCCCCTGGTTAACACGGTTAGCTCTATCAGGTCTATAAGCTCTGTAAGCAGCCACCTTCATTTTTAAAACTGTGTGCAGACAAATCAAAGGCTCTGAATTCTGCATAGGGCCCCTTTAAATCAAATGACCAAATACTCAGTGTGCTTTATCTGAGTAGTAGTTTAAGTGACTAGTGAAAAAAAAATTCTATCATCATTAGGTTCACTTATTTTGTCATTGTTAAATGTTAATGATAAAACTTGAATGGTTAGTTTGGCTTCTCAGGTTGAGAATTAGATTAAGAGTCTTCATAGATTTGAAATGAAGATTCACAGCCACATACCAACAAAATCTGTTTTCCTCTAACTTAGAAACATGGCTAAATTTAGATCATTTGCAACTCAGCAGGATATAGAGACACTGCTTTTGCTTTCATGCCAAATTGATTGGATTATTTTAATACAAAAGTGTTTTAACCAAAACAGTAGTTGACAGATTGGAAAACACAGCTGCTAGAGTTTTCTATAAAAAAAGATAAAGAGTATGTGTATAATTGCAGAATATACAGTACAGGCCAAAAGTTTGGACACACCTTCTCATTCAATGCGTTTTCTTTATTTTCATGACTATTTACATTGTAGATTCTCACTGAAGGCATCAAAACTATGAATGAACACATGTGGAGTTATGTACTTAACAAAAAAAAGGTGAAATAACTGAAAACATGTTTTATATTCTAGTTTCTTCAAAATAGCCACCCTTTGCTCTGATTACTGCTTTGCACACTCTTGGCATTCTCTCCATGAGCTTCAAGAGGTAGTCACCTGAAATGGTTTCCACTTCACAGGTGTGCCTTATCAGGGTTAATTAGTGGAATTTCTTGCTTTATCAATGGGGTTGGGACCATCAGTTGTGTTGTGCAGAAGTCAGGTTAATACACAGCCGACAGCCCTATTGGACAACTGTTAAAATTCATATTACGGCAAGAACCAATCAGCTAACTAAAGAAAAACGAGTGGCCATCATTATTTTAAGAAATGAAGGTCAGTCAGTCCGGAAAATTGCAAAAACTTTCAATGTGTCCCCAAGTGGAGACGCAAAAACCATCAAGCACTACAACGAAACTGGCACACATGAGGACCGACCCAGGAAAGGAAGACCAAGAGTCACCTCTGCTTCTGAGGATAAGTTCATCCGAGTCACCAGCCTCAGAAATGGCAAGTTAACAGCAGCTCAGATCAGAGACCAGATGAATGCCACACAGAGTTCTAGCAGCAGACCCATCTCTAGAACAACTGTTAAGAGGAGACTGCGAATCAGGCCTTCATGGTCAAATAGCTGCTAGGAAACCACTGCTAAGGAGAGGCAACAAGCAGAAGAGATTTGTTTGGGCCAAGAAACACAAGGAATGGACATTAGACCAGTGGAAATCTGTGCTTTGGTCTGATGAGTCCAAATTTGAGATCTTTGGTTCCAACCGCCGTGTCTTTGTGAGACGCAGAAAAGGTGAACGGATGGATTCCACATGCCTGGTTCCCACTGTGAAGCATGGAGGAGGAGGTGTGATGGTGTGGGGTGTTTTGCTGGTGACACTGTTGGGGATTTATTCAAAATTGAAGGCACACTGAACCAGCATGGCTACCACAGCATCCTGCAGCGACATGCCATCCCATCCGCTTTGCGTTTAGTTGGACGATCATTTATTTTTCAACAGGACAATGACCCCAAACACACCTCCAGGCTGTGTAAGGGCTATTTGACCAAGAAGGAGAGTGATGGAGTGCTGCGGCAGATGACCTGGCCTCCACAGTCACCGGACCTGAACCCAATCGAGATGGTTTGGGGTGAGCTGGACCGCAGAGTGAAGGCAAAGGGGCCAACAAGTGCTAAACACCTCTGGGAACTCCTTCAAGACTGTTGGAAAACCATTTCAGGTGACTACCTCTTGAAGCTCATGGAGAGAATGCCAAGAGTGTGCAAAGCAGTAATCAGAGCAAAGGGTGGCTATTTTGAAGAAACTAGAATATAAAACATGTTTTCAGTTATTTCACCTTTTTTTGTTAAGTACATAACTCCACATGTGTTCATTCATAGTTTTGATGCCTTCAGTGAGAATCTACAATGTAAATAGTCATGAAAATAAAGAAAACGCATTGAATGAGAAGGTGTGTCCAAACTTTTGGCCTGTACTAACTCCAGCCTTGTCTGCATTGCACTGGCTCTATTTTCTATTGCAGAGTCGAATACAAGCACCATCATTTTATATCCTGTCTTGTGCTCTTTCATCCTCTTCTGTAGAAATGTACCATGTAAGCATTATGCCCCTAAAATGCGCCAAATATGATTTGCATGTACACAGAAGGTTTTATTTTTAACCATGGCAGAAAAACACATAGGATTACCTGTTATGTATGCAGGCAATAAGATGACAAACACACCTACACTTGTGCTGTTGTTTCATGAGAATGTTGTGCAGATAATGAATGCAGAGAGAAGCTACTTTACAGCTAACAGCTCCCACTTCAGGTGAATATTTAGGCTGCACAATGTAAATATACGAGTGAGTTACAATCCAGTTCAGTATATTCACATTATTAAATGTATACATAAATACAGATGATGCTGATGCTAACGTCCTGATGATGATGAATATTATATTGTTCTTTATCAGTCCTAATTAGCGTACATATTTGTTTACTTCACAGCTTTACATACTCAAGTTACTTATAATGAGTTTGTGTGTGTGTCGCAGGTGGAGGTGCTCCCTGTGGTGGCTCAGCAAATCCTCTGCATACAACAGGCCATTGCCAAGAATTTGAAGATGCCGGCAGAGCTGAGCTCCCTGACAACCTAAAGGTACAACACTTTAGCACTGTAGTCTTAAACATCCCTCTACAGAGCAGAGTCTGATGATGAAGAGGGAACGGGAAAAGTGTTAAGCATACTGGATGTATACCTGTCAATCTTGTCTTGTCGGCTCTTTTCCGTACTGTGGCTATGATAGTGCCAGACTATGGCCTCGTTGGAGAGGTCTCACTGTACTCCCTGGGCTTTATTGAATCTCACAGGTATGTGTGAATGATGTCCTGGGCAAAATAGTTTTCTCTATTAGACTTAGGTCCTGGTTGGTTCAGTCATCAATCCTGACACATCTCAAATTCCAATGTTACTCATAGTCTGGCCCAGAAGATTGTGGCCACATACCACTTGTGCTCCAAACAGCTGTCTTCCCAACACCACTATGACTACAGTATGCGAGCTGTGAAGTCTGTGCTGACTGCAGCAGGGAATCGAAAGCTGAATTATCCAGAGGAGAATGAAAGTGTGCTGTTGCTTGGAGCACTGATGGACATCAACATGGCCAAGTTTCTAGCACAGGACGTGCCACTGTTTCAGGTGACGCATTTTGTACGAAATTGCACTTAGTGTTTGTTTGTATGCATCAGTTGGTTTACTAGTTATTCAGTTAAATTTTCCCTGTGCTACTCACAGGGTATCATCTCAGGTTTATTCCCTGGAGTGGTCCTTCCAAAACCAGACTATGACATTTAATCAATAATTTATACATAATTATTTTTGTCATTGTGTGTGTGTTAGCATTCCTGTCTCTATTTAGATGAAATTTCTGCCTCAGTGACTAATGGTACACAGATGTCCAGCCAGCAGATAACCATGTGGCTGCAGGGTCTGCTCCTGTTCGCGGTCGTATGGGCTGTGGGTGGGACCATCACTGGGGACAGCTGTAAGAAGGTTGATGTCTTCGACTGCAATCTGATCATGGACATGGACGATGAGCACCCTAGGCCTAAGACATCTTCCCTGAGAGAGGTCACCTAAATGTTTTGACATATATAGTTCCAATAGCAATTATAAATCAGCCTTTTAACATAACCAATGCATGGCAATGGACGCACATAATCCCATACTGTTGGGCTTGAAGTGGTTCATTGAGTGTTTGATGCTCAGCTGCATAGATGATCTAAACATGCCAGCTAAGGAAGTCTACAGAGCCCAACCCCCAATCGAGCTGCTAAGGCAATGGATTGACCATCATCACTGCTATGACAAGAAGGACATCTCCAGACTGAACATAGTGGACATGCTGTTTACGTCTGCAATGGGGCCTCCTGGTGGTGTCATAAATGACATTACAGGTATTTTTGAAATTATTATCTATTTGACATTTGTAGTTTTATTAAAGACAGCAGCAATAAGGTTTTCTGCAGTTGACAAAATGTTTGAAATTCTAGGCCGCTTCACCTGCCACTTGAATATCATCTCAATTGATTGCTTTGATGATGAAACGCTGACCAAGATATTCACTTCCATTACTGACTGGCACTTCAGCAAGGGCTTTGATCCCTCCTTCTTCAGGTAGCTTGTCAAAATTTAAATGTCATACAGACTAAGAATTACATAAATCATCTTTGTCAGAAAGACATAGTATATTTTGTCTTATGCCTAAGGCTTGGCAAGATGTTGATCCAGGCGACCATGGCAGTCTGTGAGGATACTGTGGACAGCTTCCTCCCCACCCCGTCTACGTCCCACTACATCTTCAACCTGTGGGACCTTGCGCGAGTGATACAGGGTGTGCTTCTGGCTCCACATACACACATGCAGGTAAGAGTGGGGACAATAGTGAAATGTTTAAATGTATTGCTCTGTTGGCCACTTCTGACAGGATGGAGACAAACTTACCCGCCTGTGGATCCATGACGTCTGTTGTGTTTTCTATGACGGACTCATTGACAAGGAAGCGCTCCTACCCGAGTCACCCCATCTCTGACCCTGCTGTCTTTGGCAGCTCCAAGAAACAGGTCACTGGGCAGAAGTTCCTGTTTGGTCTTGCCTTCCACAGCAAGTGAACATGCTGTCTGCGGTTATTTTGACTTGACCAGTGGACTTCACTACAAGCTGACTGGCTGTAGAAACAGGCAATGTGCTTTACATTCTCTAACCAGCCGCCGGTGATTTGGCCATCAGGTGACAGCAGCTGGTTTGATTTTTTCTTAGGTCCCAGCTCATGGCATCTATCAGGTACTATCAGACCAATGGTTAATTCCTAATTAAAGGTCCAGTGTGTATGATTTAATGGCATCTAGGGGTGAGGTTGCAGAGCTGAAACTTCTCCCATGTGTGTACTAATGTAGGAGAGCTAGTGTTTGGTTTGTCCATTATGGGCTACTGTAGAACAACATGGTGGACTCCACAGACGAGAACCTGCTCTGTATGTAGATTTAAATGTCTCATTCTAAGATAACAAAAACACAATGATTTTAGTTTCAAAACAAATTATAACATAGTTTTAAATATTATACACCCTCTTTGCTAATAGAAGGCCCTAAATTGTACACACTGGACCTTTAATGCCACGGTGTAAAAACTGCAACACATCATAATCAGTCTTGACATGGCATAAAGCAGCTGTCTTCTTATGTCATTATGGCCAAAGTAACTACAGGCTCGCATTGTAGATAAACACAACGGCAGCAGATTTCACTGATTACCCAGAGGAGGATTAATGGCTTTAATCACGGTGTGTAATATTTGTCTGAAATTAAAGCTTGATCATGTTTGGCCTTGAGGGCACCGTGTTGAAGATCAGTATAATAAGTCAAGTTCTTCTCTCATCATCCTATCTGATAAAGAAATACATTTCTAAAAATGATTTACTTTATTCCAGTCGTATGTTGACTATATTCGCGGTCCTCCAATTTGTGTTGATTCTTGTGTGTTCGGACTTCATAGCAACGCTGACATCACGGAGGATAACCAAGAGATCAATCAGCACTTGTAGAGAGTACTGCTGACTCTGCCCAGGGAGACGGGAGGCGGGGCTAAATATAGTCAGGTTTGCACTGCCTGTTCTCAGAAGTACTCAGACGTTCATTTCACACTCATATGCGTATTCTCCTGAGGAAACACTACACGCAAACTTGTTGTTTTATACTCTATACTACTGTAGGGATTAGTGGATGAGCTTGCAGAGGACATCCTGTTAAGATGTCAGCAGACTTTGACATGCAAATGGTGATGGATAAATGCTCAGTAATATATGAGGAGTCTATGAATACTGTTTTAAGACAGGTAAGAACAACTTGCACTGCTGTGTAATAAACATTCATGTTGGAAACTGATCAGTTTGTGCAGGACACTCAGTTAACACTTGATCACATCTGTCTACCCTCTCCACAGACTCACTCATGTGGTGCGCATCAGCCTGGTAAACATCCTCCAAGCTTGGAGGGGCCAGATTGTTATGTGTGCTGAACTTGAGAATGTTTTCAACAGTATGGTCTCGGGCAAGGTGCCCGCTATGTGGGCAGCCAAGTCGTACCCCTCTCTCAAGCCACTGGGGAGCCATGTGATGGATCTCATAGCCAGGCTGCAGTTCCTACAAGTAAGAATTATGGTTGTCATGAATCATACAGGCCCTAAGATATTTGGAATATGACTTACAAAAAGAATGAAGCACATACTCAGTAGTTCAAGTCCAGGAGCATACATGTAGAGTCAGGAAAATTGATTATGCAGATTGAATGTAAATTTTGATATTCAAAACAAATCTATTACATTCTGATAAAACTAAAGCAACACTCACAGAGAGAATCAATTAAATTGCATTTTTTAAAGTTACCACTACCTATGCACATGCTTGGGTGTCTGTCTCAACAGGTCTGCATAGATAACGGCCCACCTACAGTCTTCTGGCTCTCTGGCTTCTACCTCACCCAGTCATTTCTTACTGGAGTGGCTCAGAATTTTGCCAGGAAGTACACCATCCCCATAGACTACAATGGCTTTGAATTTCAGCCATGTTGTTATTTTGCTAACATAGTAATTGGGGAGTCCCCCCCCCCAAGATCCTCTTTGACTCTTTGCCCATCATTAAGCTTAAACCGAGAGAAATGGCCAAGTTTCACCATGAAAACATCTACATTTGCCCTGTTCAGCACCTGCAGAGGGACATTGTCCACCAGCATATCAAAAATACTGAATGATGTCAACATTCATAGCACTCTCTCAACTCACTGGTCCACCCACCAGTGTGTTCTGATAGCAAACACTAGATGGCAGCAAAGGCAAACCAGTATTCCTCAGGGGTCTAAACTGGTAGCCACATCTGTGTTTGCTTAACCGTCACCGAGGCACAGTCTCATGTACAATCAATATACTGTATGCATTCATGTATATTAATGCAGTGTGCCATCAGGTGCAAGTATGGCTTTATGTGAAGTGCAGCCTTAATTTTGAGAAACAATACCACTAAAGTATTATTGCTCTGAAATAACTAGACCATAATGCTCTGATAATGAAACACTGATGTTTTAACGTGTCTAACCCATCACACTGAAGTGGATTTTGTCCAGATTAAGCCTCAACATTCACTGATCAAAGTCTGGCCGGATGTATGACAACAATTTTCTGTCCTGACCAGCAGATTCATAATTTTAACTATGAAATTCAGCACAGGATTAATGCTGCTCTCTGCACAGAGGCCATACGTTATCACACATGACATTTAATCACCGCTGAGCCTTTTCATGCTGGATCTAATTTGACTAAACTTTTGTGAAAGGAATATGTTGACATTAAAAACCCAGTGGTATAGTTTCATACTCAACCCTATAACTTTAACTCAGATGGCTTGTGAGTGGTGCTGCCCGGCTGGTGCTGTATTAATGTCGACATTGCTGGATTTTCACCGTAGTCAGCACTTGTTGGTTCAAACGTAATTCATATGGCATCTGAATTCAGCTGCCGCGTCGATACCCACCCTAGATTACAGGGCATAAAATACTGCAACATATGCATTATAAAATGCAGCTGATGGAAGCTCCTGTGACAGAGGCTACTAATTTCAGTGGTTTGTTCAGTGGTAGTAGAAGCCATGCTCGTACATCACCTGCATCCCACCTGTAACTAAGGGACACTCCAAAGTTACGACCTTGAAGTTCAGTCTGACTCCAGCTCCAGTTTAGTCCTGTTCTCAAAACACTGTGTCATCCTCTATCTCGTCCCTCCAGGCCTCCTTAAGCTAATGTGTAAATGTCCTCCAGAAGGAGCCCCCTGGAAAGCTAGATGGATCATTTCCCTTTAATGAAAATGAGCAAACCGAACTGCCAAGAGGAGCAAAACACAGACACGTCCTCCAACACTTTATGAGAGTGTTTACTCAGTATTACATTACAGAAAATTCCTCTTCACTTTTCTGAGCAAGGGCACCCTGGTGCACAGTTTTTATTGCAATCACTAAATTATGTTAATGTGGAGCTGATGATGAAATGGAAGAACCTCCTGTCTTTTCAGATAAGGCTCTCCTAAATGATTAACTCTATATGAGACTGTGTTTTATTATTGAGGAATTACACTGCTGGAGGCAACCTTCATCACATAAATCACACAACACGTTGGCTTTGCGTCAGTGAACGTTGCATTGACCTTGATTTGTGTAAGTATTGGTATAACTGTGTGTGTGAACAAGCAAAATCATTTCCGCTATTTAGAGCATGATGTTTGTCCTGCAGAGTCACAGAAACACTGCAGGTCAGGGACTGTGTACAACAGTCTGCCTATAGCACCAGCATGCACTGCTCGCTGTATACGTTCTTACAGAGAAGTGTATTAAGTTCTAGAAATTGCATTTCTGACAAAAAAAGTACCCTTATTTATTATATTTGGCATTTACCCTTGAGGAGGGCATCTTGGCATTCATCCCTGAGCAATGCATCACAAAAATGTCCCCCTGAATCCTTGAGCAGAATCCATGACCTTGATTTCAATTGAATTTTAGAGAGGCAGTTGACAGTGCATTCTACTGTGTGTTTGTGCATGCAAAGGACTGTCTCTAAGGGGCTTACCAGAAAAGAATATTAATTTCAGCGCAAGTCTAAATGGCCAAAAAAAGCCTGACAATAACTTATTTTCTCAAGACATACATATACATTTTTCCCTCGCCAAAAATCAGCCTAAATTTGGGGCGTTATTTAACCCCTTCACAACAAGCTAGCATGACATAGCTGGTACCAATTGATGCTCAGGTTGATTAGTTTCCCTAGATATGACTATTTTTAAGCTAGCTTAAAAATAAGTGTGCCACATCCTTTTAAAGACAGTAATGTCGGCCTCCAGTAATTTTGGCCAGAAAGGGCCAGTGAAGGGACCACCCTTCACCGCCTCCACCCGATGGATAGTTTATTTCTAGAAAAAGCCTGAATACTATCTTTACCAAGATCCCTTTATTAACAGCTTTTTAACATGTTTAATTGCAAACTTTGTGACTAAAACCCTCTATAAATGATTTATTAACACCCATAACTGTAGACTTAATCATGAAACCCCTCTATAAATGACCTATTACCATTTATAACCGTAAACTTTAGCAAGAAATCCCTCTATAAATGATTTATTAACATCCATAACTGTAGACTTAATCATTAAAACCCTTCATTAATAACTTAACATTCATAACTGCAGATTTAATCATTAAAATTCTTGACCTTTATTACTGACTCATTAACATCCATAGACTTACTCATCAAAACCCTTCATTAATGCCTTATTAACATTCATAACTGCAAACCTGACAATTAAAACCTATTTATAACTAAAGACCTTATATTAATGACTTCCTAACATTCAGACTTGAGAGTGTAAAGCCTTTATGAATTGCTTATTAACATCCATAACTGCAGATATTATGATTAAAACCCTTCATTAATCACTTACTAACATTTGTAACTACAGATCTGATGATCACAATCCTTTAATAATTACCTATAGACACCCATAACTGCAGCCTTAATAGAAAGTAGCACAAACAAATAAACAAAAAGCCCCTCTTGGTTGCTGGAGGAACAGAAAAACACAAACCACCCACCCATCTGACAGACTGGTGACAGATGACGGCTTTATTAGCCTGCTGCTGCTGCACTCATAAACCCAGTGGCTGCTGACGATGACTGGAGAGGGACAGAGGGGGGCGGGGGGGCGACAGAAGGAGCCCATGATCTAAATGTTTAAATCATTATGGTGTGCGTTGCTGTGTGGCACAGTGTGAAGAACAGGGTTTAGATTGAGGCGGCGGCGAAGGAGGAGCAGACAGCCTCCGTATAGCATGTGCATTTCCTGAACGCAAGCGCACATCCAGCTACCGCGCAGAGAGGTGTTGATTGTCGGCGGCGGAGGTCTGGAAGGTGCACTGCTGTCGCTCAGCTGTCTCTCCTCCTGTCACCCTGGGGGAGGGAGCGACACAGATAGAGAGAGAAGTTTCCTCCGCTCTTGGCGCACGGTCACACATCGTTCACTTTCACGCGATGGCACGCCTGCATCCGCGTGCAGCGCTGTTGCGTTCGGAGCTCCGCCGTTTCCAGGAGATCTGAGAAATCTCCCCCCTCACCTCTCCACCCCCCCCCCCCCAAAAAAGTGGCACCAATGGCTGATTTTGGAGAGAACAAGAGCGCCGTCGGTCCACCGGTTGCTGGCTGGAAAGCTGCGTCAGGAGGAGCCGGAACGAGCCTGGAGACGCACCGGGGAGAGCCGGTGTCAAACGGAAACTGCAGCGTGTCAGACACCGTCAAGAGGGTCCAAACGGAATCCAGCTGCGAGTCACCGACGTGGGAGAGCGCGGGTTCAGATCCATCCTCCAAAGCAATCCCTCGACGCAGCAGTCTGATCAAGGTAGGCCATCATCTCCATCAGGAGAGCACAGCTCATCTTGCTTTGAAACACAAGAGGAAACACTCACACACTAAAGCATATAGGCAAACTGTTGCAAGTCCAGAGCAGACCTAAAAAAATGAGTAATGATTCCATAGATCATGATAAAGTAGGATATGGTTTCTTGAATTGTGCACAAACACTACAAGCCTGCATGTGTGTAATGCTGGTGCCATGGTATGTAGAAAATGCTATAAAGTCACTATTAAATCACCACTGAGATGACTTCACACACAGCTTTACGCCCGACACTGCTGGATATAATCTACCTGCACATTTTGATAGATGAGTAGAAGTATTTTGTGCACATCCTGTCACATTGAGGATGGCAGCGAGCACCTGTAAATCCCAAGTCTCAATTTAAGACCACACAGAACTCCAAATCAGCACAAAAACATTCAATCTCAGAGCTTTTCAGTCGTGTGTCTGTCAGACACTGTAGGGTCGATATGTGCAGGCCGGGCTTTGTTCTAGCGACAGACTACAGTCAGCAGGCAATGTCACTTATTAGCACTCCATCAGCCAGAGAGGAGGAGGAGGAGGAACTAATAAGCGAAAGCACCTGCTGTAGTCTTTGATTAGAATGAGAAATTGCATTCACTCCGCCTTCGGTGGCTCACAGTTGACTACCCCTGTCCAATTAACCCTACTGCCTACACTGATCTGAGCTCGCGTTTAAGCAGACGTCTGGTTATTTGTATAAAGACGCTGACATGTAAAACATTTAACAGTCTATGTTGGATTTTGACTCATTTAAAGCGCTGTCATATCAAGAGAAATCAGTCAATACATCATGTACTGCTTTTGTCCTTTTATGACTTCGGCCCTCTCAGCATGTGGGAGGTCTTAAATTGATCTCTAGTCGCAGCTTGTCTCCAGAGCTGCTGCCTGCAAAGACATGATTATACAAACATGGCTTCATGATCTGTTTCTGATTGGCTCCCACTGTGCAAGACAGGAAGCCGGCCAGTTGGCCAATTTCCTCGCAAGGTTCATGTTGCAATATTGCTATTAAGTCATGAGCAGTTGGTGATGACACGTAACTTTCTCCCTCCGCGCGCACACACACACACACACACACACACACATAAATGTTTCTCACCTCCTTGCCCACACACAGGCCTGCTCTTGCCTTTCTTCTGTCTGTTACGACAGTGCAGCCAGCCTGACACAGAGGATTTAAAATCACTGTTTGCCTCAGTGAAGTTCTGGCGTCTCATGCCGGGTCAGAAATGGTGTTTGATAAAGTCTTGGCTCTGCATCCAGAACATACCACCTGCAATCCAAAGAGTAGTAATGCAGGACAGCGTGGGGGGAAAACAATGCACGTGCGTCCCGTGTATTGAAGCATGCATTCATGGCATGATTTGACTCATTCATGTTCAGTGGGCACATTTGATGCTGAGAACGTTCAGCGATCAACGAACCGTCCCACACAGCGCTGCATGTACGTTTGTGCTCTCACCATAAACGTGTTTGTGTTATGAATTCTAAACACCTGAGGCTTGAGATAGATGGAGCTCAGGAGTTATGAATCCACCTGTCGGCACAACAGTGTGTTCTGCTCTGCTGTTTCCCAAACTACCCCTGCAGCTAAACCCAGGATTCCACACAATAGGAGTCTGGTATGTGGGCAGATAAACAGGAAACATGACATTCCAGACCGCTTTTCACGGGAGTCATGGGATTCACATCCAGTGTGTTTGTATATGTGTGTGTGTGTGTGTGTGTATGGCTCCCGTTGGCTGCGGCTGAGTTAATGAGAGTACCCTTAATTGTCTTTCATTAGTATGTACTTTGTGCCGTCCGCTGTCCTCTCATTTATTCTGTCTCGCTCTCATGCGCGTGAAGGAGATGCAGAATCAGTTTGCCCACTCAGTTTGTGACTGTTTCAAGTTCATCTTGATGTTGATAACCATCAGGCACTCTCTTTGTCTCTCTCTTAGTTTCAAACACACACACAAGCACACACACACACACACACACACAGACACACACACACACACTTGCACAGACCTGCCTTCTAGTAAAACGGAGCTAGGCACAACAAATATCTGCTTTCCAGCTCCCTCATTACTCATGCCAGCATAAACTATAAGACTCAGAAATACATGGTTGGCATGGTTAAGTGTGTGTGTCTCTCCGTGTGTGTGTGTGTGTGAGAGAGAAAGAGAGTGAGAGTGTGTGTATGCGGGCACATAGCTGTACGATGTAAACTACATATATCCAAAATCTCAGCTTTTCATTAACCACAAAAAGTATTGCGTTGTGATATAATCCAGTGGGTTTTCCTCGAGATATAGAACAAGAACTGCCTCAGCTTTTATAGGAGACTGTAATGCTTCAATTTATCTGAAAACTTAAAGGAATGGTGCAACATTTTGGGATGTACATAAATTTGCTTGCTGATAGCTAGATGAGAAGATTGACTTTATGTTAACCCTAACCCGTCCCACTCCTCTTGTTTGAACCTAACTAATCCAACAAAGACAAGTACTAGCCAGTCACAGGGAGAGTGGAGCGGATCATGCCTTTGCTATCCTTGTAAACACAAATTTGCTTCCCAAAAAGATTAGGGGACCTTCCTGAGGGGCAATTTGTTTTTGTGCGATGATGAAAGAATGACCTGTGCTACTCTGCCTCTGGCTGGTAGTTGTTGCCTTCGTTGGTTGGGTTGGTTAGGTTTAGGCCAGAGGAGTGAGGGTAAGAATATCAGGGTAAGCCAGTCAGAGGCAGAGTAGGGCAGGTCTTAACTTCACCATCATAGAAAAAAACAAAAAAATAGCGCGCCCACCTAGTTACATGAATTTGTCTAACTACATGGACAGTGTGTATTTTCAAAACAATAGGCATTTGTTTTTGGGATAATGAGCTGCTAAACAAATGGACTTTTGATCCAGTGGGCTATTTTTTGGAATAAGGAGTAGTTGGGACAATTGCATGGCACCCAGGAGAAGGTTAGTGTAGCTTAGCACAAAGATTGAAAGCAGGAGGAAACAGCTAGCCTGCCTCTGTCCATAGGTAGCAAATCTGCATGCCAGCCCCCCTACAACTTGTTTGATTTGCACAAAAACAGAAGTGTACAGAGAGCCAGTAGCTGTTTCCCTGTTTCCAGTCTTTATGCAAAGCACACCTTCTGACTCCAGTGCCATATCTAACCAGCACATACAAGAGTGGTATCAATCTTCTCATCTAACTCTCAGCAAATTTCCCAAAATAGTAAATAATTCCCCTAAACTTTCATTCAAATTTTGAGCCATGTTGTTTTTACTGGACAGTGTACGTTTGTGCTTTTGTTCATATATGGTATATCTCTGCCAATGCATATACTTGTGTGCACTTACCCTCATCAGTATTCATGTCTAATGTGTGTCTGTGTGTGTGCATTTTATCTTCATGTGTGTGCTTTATAGACTGAGGGAACAGCATTAGCCAGAGGCGTCAGCAGCACACAGCTGGGGAGGGTAGTTGTTTGAGTCAGAGCAGCACTGAGCACCTCCTGCAGTTCAAATCAACATCTTTAGCCCGCTTTAAACCACTTTAGCTGCCATAAGCATGACCCCCACACAGCACAGGGAGTGGATAAACCTTCTCACTGATTGTAATGGAGCCACAGGACATGCTACTATTCTGAGCTCCTTTGGTGATTGAGTCGCTCCACATACACACTCTACATTCATAATATACATCTAGCCGTGGATGTGTGTGTGCATGGATGTCTGAGTTTTTGCATGTTTGTGAGCCTCCCTTCAAGTCATCACTGAGCCGTGTGATACCCCCACTCGGCCCTTTGATCGTTGATGCCTGACTCAAGGCTCCAACCGCCTGTTTTTGGTTTTAGAGGTACTCTTATCTCCAGTAAATGCATCTCTGACGTTTGTCAGCTGAAATGGTGGTTAGCTCGCTGACATGATGACCTTTTCAAGTCAACCTTTTACTTGTTTCATTCTGTGTGGCGTGTGTGTTTGATTGTGTCTGTGTTTGTGTGTATGTGCACTCGAGCGCACATGGGACTTCAAAGGTTTGAGGCGTAAAAGAGCATCTGCAGCTATACTTGCCACAAGGGCAGGGGCTCATAGGCAGACTGTGCAGATGAGTTACTGTGAATGCTCACCACATTTTCTGTTGAACCGGGTTCCCATACATCGAGCCACAGACAGAACGACTTGACCACATATTGTTTTTCCTGTGCTCTATTTAACCCTAATGTCCTGTCTTCTATTGCAGTCACGCACACGCACAACACCCACACAGAGATATAGATTGTGTGATTATTACACACTCTGTGATCAATTCATAAAGATGTCCCTATTAAGGCAGCAAATAACAAGTAGATTAATAATCATTTACTATGACGGTTATGTTTTGGATTCATTGTTTAGTGTAGATAAAGTTAGATAATGGCAATAAATATCCTTTACAATTTCTCAGAGCTCAAGGTGGTGTCTCAAATCCTTTTTTCTATCTGAACAACAGTCAAAAGCCGGTGCGAATCTGTCATATCATATGTGATTATACAGAAAAGAGAAAAGCAGGAAATCCTTCAAAGGTCCTACATTCTTACTGAACATGCAAGTGCTGTGGCTCTAGGGACGGCCATGTTGGTCTGTGGGTCTATCACTTTGGCTCAGAGTGAAATATCTATCACATTACATGAGGTGTGTGTAGGGGTGTAAAAAATATTGATGCACTTGAGTGTTGCAAAATTATGTTTTGTGATTCTGTATGGATTCTCAAAAAGGCTATAGATTTTTTGATTAGTAGTTTACATGCAAAGACTCATTGCACCGTTAAGTGTAGCCTTTTTTACACAGAGATTTTGCAACAGGGCCGTTACGAAGTCCCTTTATTACGCATCCATTGCTATTTTATATTGAATCAAACAATGATGGCATAATAGCCAAAGAGGCGCAATGTGTGTGACATGTAACAAAACAGCGCTGGCCTTTAGTGTAACATATAACAAACGTGTAGGTCCACGCTTTCTGAACAGTAACAATGGCAGAACATGGCAATAACAGTTACTGTCCCTTTTATGTGGCAGTTGATCTCGCCTTCTGCTCAGAGGGTGAAGAGCTCCCTGATCTCATTGTCTCCCCCAGTGTGCAGACATTTTCAGCTGCTGTTCTTTTTTGGAGTCAGCTGCTAACTCCTGCTAGCTACTTTTCAAATCCCCCCACATAACACGTCGTCAAAACATCACACCCGTCCCGTACATGGTCCCTTTCTGCTGGCTTGTCCCTGATGTTGATTTGGCGCTGTTACTACCTCCGCTACTGGCCTATAGGTGTGACAACTCTGTCCCCCAATTCTATGGTTGTACCTTGTAAAAGGAACAGCTGGGGGGAATAATGATGTGACATTTCCATCTTGAACAGGCAGTGTAAAAGGGGCATGCTTGTGGTGTTTAAACCCCTGACTGCTAGATCCTTCTGTGTTGTTATCTATCCATCCATTTCCATCCATTTTCATCCACTTATCCGGGGCCAGGTCGCAGGGGCAGTAGGCCAAGCAAAGCAGCCCAGATGTCCCTCTCCCCAGCAACACTTTCCAGCTCCTCCTGGGGGACCCCACGGTGTTCCCAGGCCAGATGAAATATGTAATCCCTCCAGCGTGTTCTGGGTCTGCCCAGGGGCCTCCTACTAGTGGGACGTGCCCAAAACACCTCCAGTGGGAGGCATCCTGATCAGATGCCTGAACCACCTCATCTCACCCATCTCATCTCTACTCTGAGCTCCCTCTGGATGTCCAAGCTCCTTACCCTATCTCTCAGGCTGAGCCCAACCACCCTAGGGACTAAACTAATTTCAGCTGCTTGTATCCACGATCTCATTCTTTTCAGTCACTACCCAGAGCTCATGACCATAGGTGAGGGTTGGGACGTAGATGGACCAGTAAATTGAAAGCTTCGCCTTCTGGCTCAGCTTCCTCTTCACCACAACAGTCTGGTGCAGTGCCCGCATCACTGCAGATGCTGCACCAGCTGCACCAAACCACCGATTCATCTCACTCTCCATTCTACCTTCTCTTGTGAAAAAGACCCTGAGATACTTGAACTCTCTTGCTTGAGGTAATAACTCTCCCCCAACTCATAGGGGGCAATCCACCGGTTTTCGGCAGAGAACCATGGCCTCAGATTTTGAGGTGCCGACTCTCATCCTGATCGCTTCACACTCGGCTGCAAATCACCCCAGTGCATGCTGGAGGTCACGGTGTGATGAAGCCAACAGAACCACATCATCTGTGAAAGGCAGAGATGCAATTCTGAGGTCTCTAAACCAATATATCACCATATATTGAATTGTAACCCCTATATCATAACTCCTGTCGTATGTCCAATACATGGCCCTGGAGTAGTGTCTCTTCCAGTGGTCCATTATTTAATACATGTAGGCACTGAACCCGAGAATAAAACAGTGGCTGTGTTGTCATCCATTATTTTAGTTTGTATGTAGCCTGATTAATCCCCATTTAGGTTAGTTTCTTCAGTAAGATTTAACTGGTACAGAGCATGAAGCATCTGTACTGTTGCTATGGTTACTTGCAGTGTAATAGCCCCGTGCAGTGATTCAGAGTGATGGGTTAGTGGTTGATTGGAGCTATGTTTTCATATACAGTTTTAATGGACATCTGCCAGCCAGTCCAAATCAATTATTCCACAGCCATGTGGTGATACTAACAATATCAACGTAACAAGCTGGTGGCTGCCGGCACCTAATGGCTCTCAAACACAAGTAAACCTCTCAACAGATCTCCCCATGTTTCCACTACATGAAATAAATCTCGTGGAGTCCCTTATTTTGAAGGCCTCTCTTTCACGTTCCATACATCATCTCACCATTCCCAGTAAATCGCCTCCTAACCCCCGCTCCAGGGTGAGAGGGACTGGAATAAACTGTGTCATTAATCATCCATCACCTGCCGTCAAACACACAAGGCCACAGGGAAGACAGTCCTGCCTCCAAACCAATTTTCACTCCTCTCTGGTGTATTCTCGCTCACGTCACAACCGTCTCTCCTCCTCTGTTTTTCTTAATTGTTGGATCAAAGACAATGCCCACGAATGACCTACATCTTCATTTTGCTGACTATGAGATGCTGTAATTAGTGATAAAAGCTTGTTGCGTCCATATAAACGTACGCTGTCATACATCATATCATGCATGAATGTAAGCTCGCTAATGAAGGCCATGCTGGTGCCTAAAGGCAAATATCCTGTGCAGAGGCTCTGTGACTGCACGCATTTAAGATGCACAGTAATCTGTTAAAGAGCTTCTTGATTTATTTCTCTCCGTCCGTCCTTTCCCCATCTTTTTTTTTCCTCTTGTTAATCCATGTACTTTTCTAAAGTTTCAACTTTCTGTGATGTCTCTCTGTCATCTTGCAGATCCTTCCCCTGATAACTGCATCTAATCTGCTCTGCCACACTGTCTCCCACATTTCTCTCGCCCTTCATCCGTCCATCTGTCCCTACAGTTCAATCAGACTCGATGTCCTTCCAGGAACATCAGTAATCTCATAGCAGTGTGTATTCTCCAAATTTATTCACAGTAATCTTTTTGTATTTCTGTCAGATACAAACTGGCAGATGAAAAAACGTATTCTAAATACTATTTTTCTTTTTTAAACACAGCTGTTTACATGATGCATAGTGATGATGTAATGCATCTATTTGTGGCTGTGTAAGATTATTAATAATGTGAAGATGGGGACACAAAGTAATTTTGTTTTAGCTGTCTACGTAAATTCATATATTGATGTAATCATGTCTTGCAATGTATTTCATAGACAAAACTGAGGTATCACTTATGTGTCTAGGAGTGTGGAGTGGCCAAGTAATGCTGACTCATGTTTTCGCCTGCTCTCTATCACTGTCCCTTTTGGGTTTTTGTTTGTTTGTTTGCTTTTGAGTAAAAAAAATTTTTTTGGCTTTGCTGGTCCTGCCCCAACCTAGGGAAATGTAAACATGGACTCTTCCTGTCTGCGTGCCGAAAAAAGTTTCATCTGATTTTGCAGGAAATCTGACCTAGGGACTGGCATTAAAGGTATACTATGCAGGTTTTTACTAGAAAGCAATATATAGACTCATACACAAGTAAATCCCTCTCAATCATCACTTATGACACGCTAGAAGTGTGTGTTATTTCTGCAGCGACTCTGCCCTCTGCCTGTATTTTCTTATTTTCTCCTTATTTTCTGTGTTCAGGTCATTAATGGTCGGAGCTTTATAAAAAGTAATGAACACGTGCTAGACCGTGAGCAGCAAGCATCCAAGAAACACAGCATCGAAAAATAACGTAAGCCGAAATGGAAATCATGAATGAATCTGGGGCTGGCTTTTAATTTCGCTTTCGCTGAAGAGCGTGTTTACGGACAGTAAGTGACAATCCTGCACAATTTGTCTTTAAGAGTAAGTATATAGATATAGATAATTCGAGCTGATGGTCTCGTTTGGCATCAGTATGAAACTGAGACTGTTTGAAACTGTTTGAGACTATTGAAAATTAGGAAATAAAAAGGATGAATGAAAGTTTATCTCTTGCTGGGTTTGAATATTGTCAAACCTAAATAGGGGCTTCTGTGTCAGTACAGTGACACCCACCCTTACTATGTTACTGTATCAAGAATCCTTTCTTTCTTTCTTTCTCTGTCCTCTGTGCTGTCACTGCACTCAGCTCTCAGTGGAGCCACAGGAAGCTCTCTGTGATGAGCTGACAGGCGGCTTCCTGTTTTGAAGCGTAGTGGTGGTTTTGGAGACTCATCTTCCTCTCTGTCAGAAAAACAAAATGGGGCTTTTGTGACGGCGACATATAGTACATTCTGACAGAGATTAAAGTAAAATGGAAAATTTTATCAGTGAGGCTGAACTTGGTTGTTTGTTTGGCTGTGTGTGTTTGTGTGTGTGTGTGTGTGTGTGTGTGTGTGTGTGTGTGTGTGGTTTGAGTGTGTGCCTTTTGTGTATAGAAAAATCAATACATTTACCGTTGTATTTTATTCATGTGTTTATCTACTTGCGGGTTAATCGGTGGCCTCTCATTTTATCTTGTCAGGACAATTCATTCAGAGTCTTCAGTGACGTCAGCGTTGTTTGGTCGTGTCTGTCTCACTATCAGTAATTTATGTCGTTGAACGTGCAGGACAGCCTCCGCACATGAGATAATTGAATCCCAACTGTTAAACAGGCCACTGGGAGAATCCTGGTGTTTCCCCCGCTGCAAACACAGCCTGTGACAGGCACATACTGTCCATTCTTTGTTTATTATTCCGGGGTGATGTGTTTGTTAGTGGTCACAAGGTGTATGTATGTCCATGGAGACCAGGTTATTTATATGGAGTTTTCTCACTGGGTAATGTGCACTGTGATTGGCCACACGGGGACCATTACCACAAATGTCACACACACACACACACACACACACAGGAAGAGATATAGATTGAGACCAGCATTAATCTCCGGTGCCTGTCACTGTGCTGCATGAAAGGAAGGAGGGAGTGTGACTGATTAGGGTGGCACTGTGCGCTCCTGTGTGAGGGTGCACGTGTCTGTATTTGTGAGTTTAGTCAATAAGTGTTGGCTCTGCGTCTCGTTCTGCGTCACTTCGGGAATTTCCCATAAGCTTTCAGATTCAAATTCAGTGCTGTTTTCAGTAAATGTAAATAAATGCTGGTGGTGGGCTGGGGTTGTATTAAAATCTTTCTATGTGAGGTTAAATTTAGGGGTGTTTTTGAAGCACTCCAAAGGGGGCAGCTTTTTAATGAGACCACAAAATCACTTAAATCCAAGTCAGTGTTTTATTTTGTTAATGGATTTCCTGCCACCTTTTATCTTTTTAGGGCCTAAAATTGACTGCCAGAGCTCTTCCTTTTTGCTGTCTTTCAGAGTAAGATTAAAAAAAAGGGGGGGGGGGTCTTGCAGGAGAGACTTATGTCTCTCTGTCCACACCCCTTCTCACTCCCTCTATCATACCCCAAGGCACCGGGAATATTTTTAGAGCGCTGCTGCCTCTCTCCCTCGCCATGCCGGCTCAAAAAAACTTGGCGCCATTGGAAACACTTCTCCGTCCTAATGAGGCGACTCTATGAGGATTTGTGATGGTTAGACGCCCTCCCTTCCCTCTAAGGGGAACCTTTTCATCCTCTGTGAATTGTGCTTCCCCCTCTCTCACGTGTTCATTCATATTCTTTAGATGAAACATGGCTCATGATCTTTTTTCCTATCTCTTTCTTTCTCTTATCTCTCTTTGCCTTTCATATCCCCCAGATTTCTTTCATATGAAGGGTTCCCTTCTCTCCTCGCTTATAAAAGATCCAAGTGCTCTTGAGGCTCACATGAACTCTTATTTGAATGAAATCAGAGATATGCTGATGAGTAGATGTTAATCAGCCTCTGATCAGTGTTCACAGATGTTCATTGTGAATATGAAAATGTTGATCCGTGTACTGGTGATCAAATTGAACTTCATAAATACAACAGTTGAGCTTTATGTATTTGTCAATGTCCGAGCAATGGGCAGCAGGATTTGAGCTACCATTGAGGATTAGATGTGCACTATATTTGTATTTTTCTAAAATTTGCATTGTTTTATTGATTATTTATTTCAAAAGCAAATCAATTTTCTGAAAGAAATCAGAATTTTACCATGGACCAGTGACACATAAATTACAGCCTGCAGGACAAATCTGGTCCGCCACAGGACTATCTAATTCACAATGAAAATAAACTGATTCAAACTGGGGATGTTTTTCTTTGAATGTAAAAAAAAAAAAAAAAAAAAGGTGCCAGAGTGCATAAAAAATAATCAAAATTGAGCTTGTCTATTAAAAAAGACAGAGGTTCGGGCCCGAGTGTCCTCAAATCCTAGAAACAGCCCTGTGTGCACCTGAGCTGTGGGGACATTTTCAAGATGAAACAATGAATTGATTAATTGGAAAGATAATTGGCAGATTAATCAGTAATGAAAGTAATTATTAGCAGCCAGAGGTGTGGACTCGAGTTAGATGACTTGGACTTGAGTCAGACTTGAGTTACAAATTTGATGACTTTAGACTCTGCTTGACAAAATCAAAAAAAGACTTGCAACTCAAGTTGGACTTAAACAGCAGTGACTCGTAACTTCACTTGGACTTGAGCCTTTTGGTTTGAAAATAATTGATACTGTACCCTGACCCCAAAGATTAAAAAGCATATGTGAAAAGTGCGCCACGAATGAATTCATTTCCATTTATTTATTTATTTATTTCCTGAATCAACTATTCACTCCCAGCAAGTCGACACTTAATTTTTTTAATTTTAATTTTTAATTTTTTGAACTAATCCGACAGCTTCCAATCAAGCTACAGGAGGGAACCATAAACTAACATTACATTACTTACTAATTGAAAAAAATGATAACAAAGATAAGTTTGTTTGCATACAAAAACAATATGGTGGTCACCAAGAAAAGGAATGTGTGCCAAAAGTGCGGGTTGAAACTCCCACAACATGTTTCAACAAATAAATTAAAATTTAAAAGAATATTCATAATTATTGTAAATCGAATATGTTATTACTTGTTTGTTAAAGTGGCATTACATTTATCGAAGCGTGCAATATGACTTGGGACTTGTCAGTCTTGACTTGGGCATTAAATTCAGACTTGTGTGCAAAAACTTGCAGCCCTAATGCATCTATATGTCATGATATTTTGTATTTTCATAAAGAAAATCAGAATCTCACCAGAGTGTGTGCAGTAGAATGACATTTTGATATTTACATTCTATTTTCTTTATTACATTTGTGTTTAAGATTTGCTCACCTGCTTATGATATATACAGTACATTAGTATATGGAGTATGTGATCATCTTCAATCACTCTATTTAGGATTGAATCACCTGCAATTACGACATCCGGCTTATCCTGCCTTAGATTAGCTTCAATTAAACCTTTAATTGGATTTCATGTGGACTCTAATACAGCCATAATTGAATAACTTTGCCCACATATATGCTCTTATCTGTTAGTGTAAGGTTCTCTGTGGGGGTGACATCTGATCGGTCAATAAATCAGATGGATGAGCTGCGATGGTGAGCTCAGATAAACTGATTGGGTCTGCCAGCGTCGTCGCGGTGGGGCAGAATTAGAATGCTGCTGCCTGCTGCCTCTGTCTAGTCAGGTATGATTAATGGTGTAATAGTGAAGGGCAAGGGCAAGCAAAGGCTTTTAGCATCAGGAAAAACAATAACAGATTGGAAGGAGGAGGCTCTGTGTAGTAGGCCAAATAATCTGTGTTTATATATGGTTATATAAGATGACATGCCTTTTAATCCGCTGAGATCCATTCTGGATGGAAAAAAATGTTTGTCCTGCCTAAGCAAAGAATACTCTTCAGAGGGATAACTGACTGTCTGTCTATTTTTTTCAACTCATTTGTCTTCTCCTTATTGCACCCCCCCCCCCCCCCCAATCTCTCTCTGTATCTGCGCCGTCCTTTCATCCTTCCTTCCCTCCCTCCTCATAAGGATGGGTCACGTGCCGGTCGGGAGAGGAAGAAGACAGTGTCCTTCAGCAGCAGCCTATCAGAGAAGAAGATCAGCAGTGCTGCAGACTGTATCCACTCCATGGTGGGTCAGCCACAGTGTAACCCTTTACATAGACTATGCATTTTGCACATCTGCATTAAATATTTAATGTTAAGCGCATGCATCAAGGGTTTCTGGTATATCGCAGGGTTTTGAGCCTGTCAGACACTCAACAGAGCTTGTTCAGAGGGCTAATGGAGTGATCTCTATACTGAAAGTCAATTGGTTAAAGCTTCATCCATATCTCGCTTGCAGGTTGAGGGGAGTGAGCTGAAGAAAATCCGAACCAACTCACGTGTTTACCTGCGTTACTACCTGTTGGATGCAGGCCTTCAGGCTCTATGCTGGGAGCCGTCCAAGAAGGAGTCAGACAAGGCCCGCATTTCTCTGGACTGCATTCGAGAGGTCAGTGTCCAGAGAAAAAGCTTTATGGATCAATCCTAGCTCACTTTATGAGTGACCTTACTGATTCTTCTAGACTCAGGCAAAGGAAATAGCCTGGACCATATGGAAGATGACAGTTGATTTGTTTTCGTTGTATCTGATGGGGGTTTTTCCATGTCTCACATTCTAGGTGCGGACAGGTCGTAACACAGAAACCTTCCGCACCAGCGGCGTTTATGAGCAGATTTCAGAGGACTGTGCGTTCTCCATCATCTATGGAGAGATGTATGAAAGCTTGGACCTGGTGGCCAACTCTGCTGAAGTGGCTAACATTTGGGTGACTGGCCTGAGGTATGGCACAATAAACAACCAGTAGTGGTCTATGGATCAGTGTGTAGGATTTAGTGGCATCTAGCAGTGTGGATTGCAGATTGCAACCAAGTGAAACTTCTCCTATTTGCCAAGCAATAACCCCAGGTTAGGATTCCTTCAGTGGTCATGTTTCAGGAGGTTTTTCCCAGGAGCTGAATTATCTGCAGAGGTCTCTTCCTCCCCAAAACAAATGGGCCTGGTGTTTAAAACCAGTGAAAAAAAATACAAAATAAAGCAGTTTCACATTAATAAAATCAGTGTTTTTCATAAACTGTTTGACTCATTGTGGAGAGTCTTCTAACTGCAGTGGCTGACATGAAAATGCAAATAACCCTATGTAGAGCCAGTGTTTGGTTCGTCTTTTCTGGGCTACTGTAGAATAATGGCCGACTCCGCGGACAAGGACCCTTTCCCTATGTATATTATATTCCATTTCTGCCAATATATCCCCCTAAATCCTACACACTGGACCTCGAACTAATTAAATCAAATGAATGAGAAGGATGCTATTTCACATAGGTTGAGCATTTGTCAGTTTTATTCACATAGCCCAAAATTACAGCTCATAGATTTGCCAAAAGAATTCAACAGGGCTCACTCCCTATTACTGTCGTTCTTTAAAAGCACTAATGCTCATACTCATGTTGTTCTTGTGTGTTTTGAACATATATCTGTGTTCTGACTGCCATGAAGATAAGGAGATATGGATTAAAATTCAATCTGTGGTTGAACTAATGTTTGTACATATGGGGTAGGCTAGGCTAATCTAGCTAATTTAGTTGGGACTTTAATGTCAGTCAAACAGGAATTATCTTGTGTCTTAAAGCCAAAACACACCACCGCCAAACACTGCACGTCAAAAAGGTCACTCCTGTTATTTTCTATGTATAACCCCACATGGACTAGGCATTGCAGAACTCCACCTCTCACTCCCTGCCTATACTTCCTGTTCCTTGCTGTGTGTCAGAGAATGGATAAGGAGAGACTAGCTGTTGAGGTTGACAAGTATCCCAAGCTATACGACCCACAATCCCATCATTATAAGACAATGGCGAAAAAAGATATTGCCCGGCGAGCCATAGTTTTGGAGATTGGCTCCTCAGGGGAGAAATCATGTTTAATTAATAGGTGTCCACACATGATTTTTAAGTTAATGCAGAGGTGGAAGAAGTACAGATCTTTCAGTATAAGTAGTAATAACTTGGTGTGGTCCTCTGTTGACATGCTGCAGTGCAGCGCTTCCTATTTGACATCCGGCACTTGAAATGCGGCACATGACATGTGTGTAATGACATTCCAAGGTGCTGCGGTGGCAGTGTTGCTTTCAGCTTTAGGCTCTGCTTTTTTCTCCTGTATTGATTGCATTGTGGTGAATAGTGAGATCTTGGATGATTTCTTTGTCGAGTCCTTTGAGAAGTGCTTGTACTGAAGGGCTATGACAGTAAATGTGATTTGGCTTTAAACTGATTTTACTGCTGCAGTGGTTGTATTGTATATAAGTGTCACCAAAATACTTGAGATAATAATGCATATGTTTTTTAATGCAGGGAAATATTTTGTCGATCTTCTTCCAGGTATCTGATGCAGTATGGGAAACATGCCCTGGACATGCTCGCCAGCAGTCAGGACAGCCTTCGTCTTGGCTGGCT
This sequence comes from Epinephelus fuscoguttatus, assembly GCF_011397635.1. Taxonomy (NCBI): domain Eukaryota; kingdom Metazoa; phylum Chordata; class Actinopteri; order Perciformes; family Serranidae; genus Epinephelus; species Epinephelus fuscoguttatus. The sequence continues at coordinate 27,942,831 of NC_064768.1, forward strand.
GGAGAAGTTGTTCTCCTCTGCTGCTGATTCGGGAAGACAGGGAGATATGGAGGAAGGGATCTGCTTGCAGTCAGCTGTTAGGTTGATACAGAGCGTGAACCCTGGGGTGGGCAGCAGCAAAGTGGAGCACAGGTTTAAAGAGCTTCAAAGAGGTAGGGAGAAGATGTGTGGGCTTACTCTAGATAATGAATCAGGAGTGAAAGATCACGGTGAAAACAAAAGACTAATCGCAAGAAATGAGCAAGTCACCAAGCAGGAGTTCATCGAGGTCTTCCATGACTTTTGCACACGTCCGGAGATCTACTTTCTGTTGGTGCAGTTCTCTAGCAACAAGGAGTTCCTGGACACCAAAGACCTGATGAGGTTCCTCGAGGCTGAGCAAGGCATGGCTCAGGTGGGTAACACAAATTAATCAGGCATACAGATAGAAAACGAGATAGGTGTACATTCACAAATGCACCCTCAGCCTTCCCGTACTGTCATTACAACCATGTCCAAATTCTCCTTCTTCTCTGTTCCATTTTCTCACTCTCTCCTGCAGGTGAGCGAGGAGACCAGCCTGAAGCTCATCCAGTCCCATGAGCCATCAGAGGAGGGCCGGCAGCAAGGATACCTGTCACTAGACGGCTTCACCAGCTACCTCACCTCAGCAGAGTGCCACCTCTTTGACAGGGAGCACGACACTGTGTGCCAGGACATGTCTCAGCCTTTGTCTCACTACTACATCAACTCCTCCCACAACACCTACCTCATCGAGGACCAGTTTCGAGGTCCATCTGACATCTCTGGCTACATCCGTGCCCTTAAAATGGGTTGTAGATGTGTGGAGGTGGACGTCTGGGATGGCCCTGATGAGGAGCCGGTGGTGTGTACTGGACACACCCTCTCACCACCACTGTCCCTGCGTTGTGTGCTAGAAGCAATTGGAAAGTTTGCTTTTGTGGCCTCGCAGTACCCATTAATTGTATGTGTTGAGAACCACTGTTCACCTCAACAACAGAGAGTGATGTGGCAACATCTTGTGAGGATACTAGGAGATAAGTTATACACAAAACCCCCACATGAAGGGGAGTCATACCTACCATCGCCGCATGCCCTAAGGCATCGAATCCTGTTAAAGGGTAAGAAGTTGGGGCCAGGTCCTGATGGGGAGGATGGGGAGGTAAGTGAGGAGGATGAAGGGGCAGAGATGTGTCAAAGGATGAAAGCAGCTAACAGTGGAGGAGCAGGAAATGAGAAGGACGTGGTGCAGAAAAGTGTCTCTTTCACAGTTGTCACTCAGTGTAATCCTCTTCATCTTCTTCCCAAACGTTTCCAACTCTTGAAGGAGCTCTCTGATCTGGTAACTCTTTGCCGCTCAGTCCGCTTCATTGACTTCCCAACTTCATCCAAATGCCAGAAGCCTTGGGAATTGTGTTCCTTACATGAGTCACAGGCCGTGCGTCTCGCTGGCGAGAGCCCTGGCGACTTTGTCAATCACAACAAGCATTTCCTGTCACGGGTATACCCCAGCCCCATGCGTATTGACTCAAGCAACATGAACCCTCAGGACCTGTGGAAGTGCGGTTGCCAGATTGTGTCTATGAATTTTCAGACAGCAGGACTGATGATGGACCTGAACACGGCCTGGTTCAGACAGAATGGGAGCTGTGGTTATGTTCTGCGGCCAGCCATCATGCGGCAGGAGGTGTCTTATTTCAGTGCCGATACCAGGGACACGGTGCCTGGGGTGTCTCCACAGCTGCTGCATGTGAAGGTGTGGTAGAATAATGTGTAGACCCCAAGATACGTGAAAGTTGTATTAAACTGGAATAATCCTCTAAACTCTCTTATGTTCTGCAATCCATTAAGTGACAAACCTTTGTGTTGATCCCTCTCCTAGGTGATAAGCGGCCAGAACCTACCCAAGCCGAGGGGCTCGGGGGCCAAAGGGGACGTGGTGGACCCCTATGTGTATGTCGAGATCCACGGCATCCCAGCTGACTGCACTGAGCGCCGCACCAGGACGGTGACACAGAACGGGGACAATCCCGTCTTCGATGAGAGCTTTGAGTTCCAGATCAACCTGCCGGAGCTCGCAATGGTTCGCTTTGTGGTGCTGGATGACGACTTCATAGGGGATGAGTTCATAGGTTGGTGTCAGGGTCAGAAGGGTGACTGTCAATGGACTCAAGCAGTTCCTGTTATTGTCATATTTCTTTGGAATACTTTGAAATGAACTGCGATCTCCCTGCTACCACAGGTCAGTACACCATCCCTCTGGAGTGTCTTCAACCAGGCTACCGACACGTACCGCTCCAGTCTCTGACAGGGGAGGAGCTTCCCCATGCCAAGCTGTTTGTCCATGTGGCCCTGACCAATCGCAGAGGAGGGGGAAAGCCTCACAAAAGGGGACTGTCTGTGAGGAAGGCCCGCAAGGGGAGGGACTACACAGCTCTGAGGGACTTGGGGGTCCGAGCTGTGGATGAGGTTTTCAAGATGGCTGCTCCTCCGCTAAGAGAAGCCACTGACCTGAGGGAAAACATGCAGGTGAGGGGCAGTGCCACTAAATATTTAGCTTGTTGGTCGGACAGCAAACACGACTCGGTCAGAACCTAGTGAATGGCTAGATCTTGTATGAAACGATAAAGTGCTTTTAATGTGAAACAGGAAGTGGTGGCATTCACTCAGTCACAGACTTTGATAAAAAAAAATTAAAACAAGACCAATATACTTTTTACACACTCACACACCAGAAGAACCTGTTTTTTTCTGGAGCTGTAACTACTGATCATTTAACACAAGCTCTGGTCGGTGATGTCTCGCCATGACTGGTGGAGGCTGTGCAGCCATCGAACACTATCACAGCCAAGTTTTGCCAATAGTGATGCTTTGTAAAATGTCTTATGAGTGCAGATTAATCATCTGAACCAACTAATTTGTCTACCTACCTCTAGTTATGGGTTGTTACTAAGATGGTGACACTTGTTTCACTCTCTCCTCATAATGGTCGTGGCACCCATGTAGACATTGTAACGTGTTATATTCAGTAACAGTACTTGTGTGTCATACAGACATGGCTCTTCCTCAGACAAACTGATGAGGTGCTCTTCTCCATGCTCCATCGGAAAACTGCCATTTCAGCTGCTAGTTACTAGCTAGCTTGCTAACCATGCTTTTATTCTAATGTTACAGTGGTTACTGAAAATCAGACAAACAAATTGTCACTCATCTGATTATAGCAATGTACTTTCCTACGCTGTGACAATAGTGTGTGGATTTTACTTGAATTTTACTCATGTAGCGGCTGGCTAGCTAGCTTGCTAATTCCATCATGCTATCAGGCTACACTGTGTTTATAAGGCCGGCCTCGCACGTGCGTTTCAACCAAAAATGTGAAGATGTCATGTTGGACTGGAAGATTTAATCGTTTTCTTTTTTTTTTTTTAAATACATTTTTTGCTTTATTTGTGTTCATTGTAACTACATGTGGAGTAACGTGGTTATTTTATGTCTCTTGATTGTTGGCTTTATCTTGGGAGTTTTGAAATTAAACAGTGATGATTATATATGCAACTGAAAAGAAAGAGGTGAAGGACTGGAGCTCGTGACGCATTTTCTGCCATTGTTAAAAGCTGATCTAACCTTTATGTGCCAGGCAGCAATTTGGTCTGTGGGTGCTTGAATCACCCTGGGGGAATAAAAACAGTAATTATACGGTATGTTCCATCGGTGTGGTGAGACTGTTGGCACTCATGTCTCTTGATTTCTTCCATCCCAACCGGAGCTGCTACAACAGCACCGCTGCAGGAGGGAACTGCAGGGGAGCAAATCAATAGTCGAAGGAAAAGACAAATAGCTCTGTTGCAGGAGTGGTTTTTGATTACCTGTTTGTGTGTGTGTGTGTGTGTTTGTGTGCATAAGAGACAGTGAAAGCAAATCATGTGGAAGACAAAGTGGAGAAGAGATTTCACAGATTTTCTGTTTATATTATTTTGATTTCATTCTGTGTCTGTGTCTGGTTTTTCCATCAGTTAGGAAATAAGAGAGATTGTGAAAGGCTTTTTTATGTTTTCAAATTTTCAGATGTTTGTTTGTCCTCTTCTTCTCGTAAACAGAACTCTGTAGCACTGTTCAGGGAGCTGTGTGGGGTGTCGGCGGTGGCTAACCTCATGCAGTGTGTCCTAGCTCTGGGCTCCAGGGTGTCAGGACCAGACGGGGCACCTTTACTACTGTTTGACCTCCGGGACCACTACCCCACACTGGAGCCTCAGGGCCCCCTGCCTGATGTCCTTCGCCGGGTCGTCTCTACTTATGAAATGGTGAGGAAGGAAGAGAGTTAATATGCTTGTGGCTTTCCATCGTATGAAGGAACATCTCTGAAATACATCATAAGGAAGGAAAGACCAAACAAAAGCAGCAAAGATCACAAATCAGTGAACCACCTCCCATCTCCTGTCTACTCGACCTAACAATGAACCCCCCCACCCTCCCACCCTTGCAGACAAAAGCTTCCTTTCTAACCGATATGTTCACAAAGCGGGCACTCATTGTTATGTAGCAGACAACATTCCCATTTTTTTCCTAGCTTTAACAAGGCTTGTAAACACATCGGCGACATCCTCACCTTGGCCTGAATCCACTGCGTGTTTCCACCCAAATAAACTGAGGACTTTTCATCGACCGAGGAGAAAGTTATTTAACAGACTTTATTCATTTAATGATGTCTAAAAATAAACCCAGCCTCCCCCGTGGAAATGAATACAAAGAGAGAAAGAGGGAGAGAGAGAAAAAAAGAGGGCAGAGCGGTCAATTGGTCTGTTAGTGGACTCATCAAATGGTCAATACAGCGGGATGAATCAGTTTGTTTGGGTGGGTTCAGGTTGCTCGACTGCAAGGATACAATGTCAGGCTTCCTTACTTTCATATATTACTTTCAACATATTTTCCCTTAGTCTCCATTTTTCAGCCTCCTCTTCATCCCTTCTTTTACCTTCCGAGGTCCCACCTCCTCTATTTATGCCTCCGTGCCAATGATAGCATGTGGCCGGAGGCATTATGTTTTAGGGTTGTCGGCCCGTCCGTCTGTCTTTCTGTCCCATTCTTGTGAACATGATGTCTCAAGAACATCTTCGGGCAATTTCTTGAAATTTGGCACGACTGTCCACTTATCTTAACAAAAAGTGATAAATTTTGGTGGTTAACGGCCAAGGTCATGGTCACTGTGATCTTGTCTGTCTCATTCTCATGAGCGCGATATCTCAAGAAACCCTTGAGGGAAGTTCTTCAAATTTCTTACAAACATACTTTGAATCAAGGATGAACTAGTGCGAATTTTGTGGTCAAGGGTCAAGGTCACTGTGACCTCATCCATTGCATTCTCATTAACACAATATCTCAAGAACGCCTTGAGGGAATTTCCTCATATTCAGCTCAAAGGTCCACTTGGACTCAAGAATGAAGTGATGAGAATTTGGTGGTTGAAGGACAAAGGTCAAGGGTACTGTATGGTCATTGAACATGTTTTTGGCCTTAACTCAAGAATTCAAGTAGGTAAAAAGTCAGCTTCACTGTGACATCGTATTGTTCTGCAAAAACACTTTTCTGGCCATTACTCAACGTCACATCTCGGGAACAGAAGGGGAAACATTTGGTCAGGTGTCCATCTTGAAACTGTGCTGATTGTATAGATTTTCTCTGCTGCCGGGGGGAAGATGTGTGTGAAGTATCCATGTTCTCACAGACATGGATGTAAACTGTATCTGCAACTTGAGGGGTTTGCAGAGGCCTACAACTGCAATTCTAGTTTTCCTTCTGGGTCCTCTTGGACTATGGACAACCACCTGTATGTGGTTTCAGTGCAGCTGTGTCTCAGGATTCTAGCCTGCCCTGTCATGTTAAAGTGTTGCAGGGGTAAGGAACAGTACACCCCCTTTTATCACTATCTGTCTGGCCGCTGGCTCTTTTTAAATTGATATTTGCTCAAAGTGCACTTGTTCATGTTTCATATTGGATATTCCCCAGGAGTCTCTTGGGTTTGGATGATGGACAGTCAGTATGAATTGCCAATTTAGAGATACTGTCCAGAGAGCATATGTGGTGTGTGTGAGTGTGTGTGGGTGAGGGAGGTTTTTGTAGCCAGGAACAGGCTATAGTGAAGACAAATGGATCTGTTTCTGGTCTTATTAAGTTATGATTAAGGTTTTAGCGTATAAACAGTGACACTTTAATTTAACCAGGGTTGTTTGTCACTGCTCTGCAACTAGCATCTGCGTAGACCTGTGGCTGTCTATTTGTGCATTAGCGTGTAAATAAGAATGTGTGTTTGTGTGCGTGTGTATGTTTAGCCACTTCTGTTTCCAGCCAAGCAGATCAGAGTTGAAAAAGCTTGCTGAATACCATTAGCATAGATTTGAATGTCGTTCGCCTAAATGGATTCCACACCTCAATCCTGATGCCTGAAGGGAGAGTCGGAGAACAGGGACAGGAAGTGCGGATGAGAGTGTGTCTGTGTGTGTCTTACTGAATTGGATCTGGCCAAATTTATGTACTGTAGTTAATCCCTTATTTGTGGAACAGTGTTTTTTTTTCCCCACAGAGGGGTCACGTCCCAGTCAGGGCTTGTGAGAGGAAGTGCCGAATTAATCAGGCTAAAGAGACTCATGTCATTCCTCTGTGTGTGTGTGTGTGTGTGTGTGTGTTTGTGCGTGTGGTCATTACTTTGAAGGAGCTGTCACATTAGTCTCTGTGGGTGTCTTTACGTGCATGTCTATATATATGTCTACTGTGCACTGTGATAAAACAGCCTACAGTGTGAACCTTAATTGGCTAGTTCAGTAATTTTAACAACCGCCAACATATGCAAAAACTTCACGTGTGTTTCATTTCATCATAAATATTCACCTCCCGTGTGATTTGCACCCATTTAATGTGGAGTAAATTGTGTTCTTTTACAGCAGACCATAAAACAGCCTGTATATGTGCTTAAATGTGTGATTTACACACAAAAACAAGATGGGAAAGAGGTTTATGGTGCACTACAACTGTGTGTGTATGTGTGTGTATTTCACACTAATATATGTTCCCCTGTCTGCAGATGGTCCAGGCGAGCAGAGCGGTGATGGAGCTCTCTGATGGAATCGCCGACAGGATCCTGCATATACAGACAATGGGTGTGTAGGTGTGTGTGTGTGTGGGTGTGCTTGTGTTGGTGTGTATATGACATGCTGCTACGTAGAGCGTGTGTTACGATGTGTGTGTGTAGAGACCAGGCAGTGCCTATGTTCCCAGTCCGCTCATGACAACTCCCACACAGCCTCTTAACCACTGCTGTTATCCACACTGCAGTGGCTGCTTTTGTCATTAATGTAGCGCCCTTCCTTTTTATTTCCTTTCCGCCCCTCTCCTCTTCCTTTCCTTTTTGTGTTTCCTTCCTAGTTTTCTTCACTTTCCTTTTCTTTCCTCTAATGCTCTCTTCTCTTGCTGTATCCTCTTTCTTTTCCTCTCATTCCCTTTCCTCTTATTTCCTTTCCCTTCTTTTCCTCTCCTCTCCTCTACTTTCCTTTCCTTTTCTTTCCTCTCCTCTCCCATTCCTTTTTGTGTTTCCTTCCTAGTTTCTTCACTTTCCTTTTCTTTCCTCTTATGCTCTCTTCTCTCTGTATCCTATTTATTTTCCTTTCCTTTCCTTTCCTTTCCTTTCCTTTCCTTTCCTTTCCTTTCCTTTCCTTTCCCCTCCTCTACTTTCCTCTCCTCTCCTCTCCTTGTATCACATTTCCTTTTCTTTCAATCTCTTTCTTTTCCTTTTCCTTTCTTTTTCCCTTTCTTTTCCACTCCCACTCTCCTATTACCCAATTTCCTTTTTGCTCATGCTATTCTCTCCTTTCTTTTTAGTCCTCACGTCTTTGTGTCCTCTTTCCTTTTTCATTTCCTTTCACCTCTCTTCCCTTCTCTCCTCCCCTTTTCTTGTATCACTCTTCCTTTCCTTTAACCTTTCTTTTCCGCTCCCACTCCCACTCTCCTATTATCTAATTTCCTTTTTGCTTATGCTAATTTTCTCCTTTCTTTTTAGCCCATTTTCATTTATTTCTTCTCCTTCTATCCCCTTTCCTTTCCTTTCCTTTCCTTTCCTTTCCTTTCCTTTCCTTTCCTTTTCTTCTCCTTTCCTTTCCCCTCATTCTCTTTACTCGTCTTTGTATCTTCTTTCCTTTTTCTTTCCTGTTATCTGTAACATTTTTCCTCTCCTCTCCTTGTATCATCTCCCCTTTCCTCAATCTTCTATCCTGTCATTTCCTCTTGTGCTCTGTCCTCTCCTCCCTTTTTATCCCCTTTTCATTTATTTCCTTTCTTTCCCTTCCTATCCTCCCATCTCCTCTCATTCCTTTTCTTTCCTCTCATGCACTGTCCTCTCCTCTCCCACCATATTTTTCCCTAACCCATCCTCTGCAGACATCTGCCTAATCAACAGTGTCACACGAGGTTAAATGAGTCTTTTTACTGGCTCAGTTCATCTGTATGTTTTGGATGGAGGGGATTTAAATTGGCCGTGGTCCTGCCATCGATCACCCTTCGGTCTATTAAGTGAAGGGCACCATATCTGACTGGGTTATATCATTTCTGTAATCTTTGGCAGAGGTTTGTTTACTTCAGCAGGGCCCCCCTGGGTCATCTGACATTAGTCAGCCAGACTGTCGTCAGAGTGGCAATAAACAACCAACAAACACACCAACACACACATTTTACCCGCATCCCCTCCTTCACCCCGATTCAGTCTTCAGCTGTCACCCAGGAGACACAGTGACTGACATTTGGAGGTGTTAACCACTGGCTTGGAGAGAAAAAATAAACACATTAACGTTATTTATAAGATTCTCTGGTTGCTGGCTTTTAAAAAGCTGCATTTACAGACGTCATGGATTTAAAAAAAAAAAAAAAAAAAGACTATTAGGACATATATTTTAAGCATCTTTGGGTTTCATGAGTTTTGTGGGTTGAAATACGGTCAGCTTTTAAATATCGCCCTTGAGAGAAGCATGAATAGTAAAGAGGAGACAAAGGAAAAATTAAGGTGAACCTGAGGTGAATTGATATTTCGAGAGGAACATGATGGTTCAGTCGGGGCTATTGTGGAGACAGAGAGTGCGCTTGACGGAGATGAATGTTGTTTACAAATTTGCACTCTGCTCCACTTTGCTCCCAGACAACTCATCCCATTCTGCACTGAACTTTATTTTAGGTTTTCCAGAGCCAGTGCGTTGCTCGCTGATCAAATAATCTGTGACATATTCATCTGTTTTGTAGCTCGGACTGCAGTGGTGGCTGACCGCTGCTGAGATACCATCAAAAACCATCTTACATTGTATCATATACTTTTATTTCACATGTGATCACTTGTAGTATTAATAGAGTGAGATTAAATGTGAGATAGTGTAGTCCAGTGCCAGAACGTTCTTCTGATAAAGAACTGCTGCAGAGCCCGAGGCCTGATCTAACGAACAAAGCTCTTCCTGTGTGCACAGAGGAAAGATGGCAATCAGGTGATCCCAAGGCGTAGGTCCTCCTCTAAGTCTTAGATGAGGGGGTGGGCAGCGAGGAGGCATAAGCAGGTCACTCAGAGGAAGCCATGGGTTGGCTTGTGGCAGAGATGGATGTCTGAAAGTTACATCAGAGCAGAGGGTTGAAACGGAGAGGAAGAAAAAGCTGTGGGAAGATGGCAGAGAAAGATAGCTGGAGGCAACGCTGGGGGGAGGACAAGAACACCAAGGGAGAAGAGTCAGTGAATCTACCTTGGTATTAGGATGTGTTGGTGTGTAGAGGTGTGGGTTCATCCAATTAAAAAAACACTTATTTGCTCACTTTCTCTTTGTGGTACAGCCATGCAGATAGTTCTGGTTTTATTTGTCCACGTTTTGATATATCTGTCTCTTTATCACTTAAAAGAAAGAAAACATTTTCTCTCACGCCTCCGGTGAAGGAAGAATCCAAAAATGTTAAAGTTCTTGATAAATTGAAATGCATGGGGTCGAGATTTAACAACGGCAAAACTATCAAAACATCCATTTACAAACCCCTATGCAACTCGTGCAGCATAATCCATGTCTCATTTATCCAGTGGTATGCTCAGTACTTCCCAAACAGATGGCCATTTTGACGGGGAACTGATCTAAAAGTGAAAATTATCCATGCTCTCTTCAAAGCCAGACTCCACTGACAAAAACAGTAATTTTATATGCTGAGCATGGGAGCTGCTGGTCTGCCACTGCCTCCATCAGTTTGTTGCGTGACTTTGGTGTTCTAAAGGATTAGTTTGGATCCAGCAAAGTCACACAATAACACAAACAAACTACCACTCTAGGCAGCAGTGGATCAGCAGGTCTCGGTTCAGCAAGGTAAAAATTACTGTTTGTGTCAATGGAGTCCAGCACTGAGAGCATATATAAGTATCACTTTTACTTCAGTTCCAGATCAAAACGGGCCGTCTGTTTAGGAAGCACTGAGCATATGACTGGATAAATGAGACTTGGATTATGCAAGAGGTGTGTGAAAGTTTCTTAACAGATGCTATTACTATACTTGCCCTCTTGTGACTTCAGTTCATCAAGAACTTTCTCTGTTTTCAGAGTCTTCATTTTGGGTGGAGTCATGTAAAAGAAAAACAAAGTTTCCTTCTATTCAACGCCACATGCAGTAACTGATATACAAATGGTCATTTGGGGGGTTGACGTATTCCTTTAACACCAGGCTGAAAGACTGTGTTTTGCTGTCGTCGCTAGTCTCTACATGCAGCAACCACACCCATCAGTGATGTCACAGCACTCGGTTTAACCACTGCATTAAGCTGAGAAGGTAAACCACTGGAAGTCAGATGACAAACAATGTTTCATGAGGGGGTCAAAGTTGCTCTCAGTCATGTGTCTTTCCACGGACAATACCCTCATCACTCTGTATAATTCATACAACACACCGTGGCTGTATTTCTTTGCTAGAAAGTAGCTCCAGTGAAAGCAGTTCATATTCAGGTCAGTGGTTCATCCAGAGAAGTTCCTGGAAAAAGATGCTCCTGGGCAAGTCAAATCAGTCCCACTAGAGGTACGTGATGACACCCAACCAATACTCGATTTGTGAGGCCAATATTGATACGTGAAAGTTAATTTTTTAAAATATGTAAATGACCAATGCACATTGTCCCATAAAAATTGGCTACTAAAAAATGGTGACCAAGTTATGTACTGAAATGGGTGTGTTACAGTTGAAAATACATTTGAAATGCCAGCGCTGACTATTTTGAAATCCCCTCACATAAAGTGGGAGTGATAAACGAAAATGTGAATAAACATAATGGATGAACATGCTTCCATACAGAGCGCGAGGAGTCATTGAATGGTTTGATGATCAAGAGAATGATGTGAGTCATACGCTATGGCCTTCACACCCACCTGCTTTTAATCTGCTCTCCACCACTGTCATCTAAACACCAAATAAGGGGATATCCTTTGAAAGAAGGATCTCTTTATCTTGTATTGCTGGTGAACAGAACCTTTAAGATCATGACTGGGCAGCTGCTTGGGCCCTGACCTCCCATCTAGATATATATAGATTTCACACCTCATGAGATGTGAATAAATATATATGCCTGGTTGTGTCTTAATGACATCAGGCTGGATGTCAGATCCTTAGGTTGTCTTTTCCCCACCACAACTGCTCAGAGGACAGGAAGTGAAGGTGATGCACTTCCTGCTACGTCTTTTTCTGCCAGCCCTTAAGGTTGTTTTGGCCTCTGGATCAGGACCCATTTCTGTGTGTGTGTGTGTGTGTGTGTGTGTGTGTGTGTGTGTGTGTGTGTGTGTGTGTGTGTGTGTGTGTTTGTGTCCCAGTATTGGCTTGGAAATAATGTTCCCTCCATTGGCTTCACTTGGTTTCACAGGGAAATAGACACACACACATTACAGTGGCACGTAGGCTTCGAGTTGCCTAGCAACCAGGCAGTAAAGGTTATTATTCAGGCAACTTCTGTAGGTGTGTGTGTGTGAACATGGAGCAGCGACAGCGTATGTGAGTGCAGGTGTGTGTCCGTGTTTGCAGACGTTTAGTGACAGAGACAGGGATTATGTGTGAGGAATTGTTAAATTATACTCGCATCCAATCTGTTTACTCTTTTCTCAGTGTGTGTGTATGTGTGTTTGTGTGGTCCAGAGCTTGGTGCGTCTAATGTCTGGGCTCTCGTTGATGGCTCACAGTGATGTGTGCCCCGTGTTAACCCACTTCCGGGTTTCCATGGTAACAGTGGGACAGTGGCCCGGGGCGGTCAGAGGAAGCCAGACACACAACACAACTCATTGCACATACTCTAACTAGCCGGCGGCCTGACTTCTATGACGCTCTCTCTCTTTCTCTGTATCCTTCTTCATCTGTCTCTCAGATTTTCCATCCACGTCCCATCATTCCTTTGCATAAGCTCATCCTTTGTTTCCGCTACTCTCTCTGTGAAATCTGATGCTTACATTGTGCTTCAATAAGTAGAGATTAATTAGAAGTGTATAACAATTAATTGAGGGCAGCAGTGTAGAAAGACTAGCGATTAGGCCCCACTGAAGTGAAGCATCTTCATTAAGCACAGGCCCATGTGAAGACAGGAGATAGCACAGGACTCCCCAGAGTCTGGAAGCTGGTGTTGGTGGAGTAAAACCTGCAGGTGGATGATGGAAACTCGCAGACAGATTGGTTTGGCAGAGAGAACACTGATCAGAAACGATGATATCAACATTTGTGAATCAAAGGCAAAAGACGAGAGAAAAGATTTCCCTGCAAGTGTGTGTCCTGCAGTGTTTGGAAGCCAGAGAGCATAGCCATACTTCTGAACACTGGACTAGGCACACAGCATTGCATTTTGACATTCAGAATATTATTCAGCGGTCATGAATATTGACTCGTCTATTTTTGTGAACAATGTTTACTGATCATAGACACACTGCGAGAGACCAGCAAATGACAACATTGCTCTACTTCAGTTTGTTCGACAAAGTACACAAGCCATCATCAGCCTGTGTTCACAAACGTGACTCATTGTAGTTACAGATTTCTTAGGGGGCAATATTTATTTTTTTCTGATTTCAGAGTGTACACAAAACATGGGGCTGGTCAAAAGTGTGGTAGGAATGAACGTTTGAGTGACGCACTTTCTTAGGTCCATTAGGAATGTTCACTATTGTGTAACGTGTGGTGGTGGTGATGGTTTGTCAGTGTGTGTGGTGTGTGGGCTTCGGTACCTGACGGAGATGAGGCCAGTGCGCTCTAAGGTTTAACTGATGAGTACACAGAAAACAAAATCATCCCTCATCCCTGTGTCCCTGTTCAATTACAGCTACTCTCATGGATACACTGTTGTTAGGTAACTACAGTAGCTTTATTTAAACTGGGGCAAGAAACCCCATCACACCTTTAAAGTTAAATTATATGTGGTCAAATTAGCACAGCATAATATGAAAATGGTGTATCATTGCAGACACAGGTCTGTGGTGGAACGGGAGGCTATACTGCTAAAAGTCACTGCATCAATGGATTGTTCCCCTGAAATCAGAAATAACTCAGGCTATGCCAACTGTATTTGAATATTTCATTATTCATTATTTCATCATAACTTGTGAATTACATAATACAGGAAGCAAATGATAAGACAACAGAGCAGTGGCGCCACCCTGATACAATCATAGGCCCTCCAGCAAAAATAATTTTGGTGTGTTATGTGTTTGGTGTTTTTGAACTTGACTAGGCTTGTTCCTAGTAAATGTTACTTGCAATCAATGAACTCCTTTTATTTAGATATTTTTATTTGTCTGAAAGGAAAAAGAACAATGAACCACCTAACACATGTATGTACAGATGTAGCAGTACGAGGGCTGTACTCGACTCAGCATTAGGTCAGTGGAATCAGATTCAGCTGTTTAATTCAAATATTCCATGATTTGTTTTTTTCCATATAAAATGGACTCAGTGGGTCATACAGTGTTACAACATTATTTGCCAACACTAAATAACCAATAAAAGCCAGAGACTGTGTCGTATTACGTATCTATGAGCTGCAAATTGACCACTATCTGAACGTCCAAAAGAGTTCAGATAGTGTTGTTTCAGAGGCTTTTGGTGCAAAGCCTCTCTTCCTCCAGGCCGTTCCAGGCTGCTTGACTTGAAGCAATCTCAGTCAACTGAGAGGTCTCCAACTGACGACTTTCAAGGGGCAACCCGAAGCGGAGCATCAGATAATTAGTAATATTCAACTGTAAAATAAGAAACCAAAGTATATCAGTGTGTGATTCCTTGACTGCCATACTGACCAGCTCCTCCACGATGTTGTGATTGCAACCATTAATGCAAATTTAGCCAATCCCTGTGAATTCAGCGTATCAGTCAGCCGCTCCTTGCTTAAAGGGTGTAAGGACAAAGTAAAGCTTTTTGAGGGTTGGTGTGAGTTAGTTGGGATTGTATTATGACATGGTCCGATGTTGGTTGCTGCTGTTGTGTTAGCTCGTGCTAACCATATAGAGAGCAGGAGGAGAGCGACTCATGCTTCGTATGACTACAACAGCTGATTGTTGGCAATGATTGTCAGTGATCAGCTGTTGGAAACATGGAATGCTCACAATAATCATCTCTGGATCTAGAACAGCATCGCAACTATTTTTGCATTTTTTTTTTACCCACAATTGCATTGCCAAAAAAAATGAGTATAAACGTCCCAACATGCATCACAAACTTTTTGAAAAGCTGCCGTGAAATCAGACATTTCAGTCCCCAACAAGGGGCAAAATCCTGGAAAGACTGATTTTGTTTTTAACTAGACATGTACCTCAGCACCATGATAGTATTTCTGAAATTTCGTCATGGCTTTTGGCTTCGGTGTGCCACCCTAAGATTTTCATTGGCCCCATCTTGCCACCCCATGAAAAATTTCTGGGTTTTCTACTTTAGCTTAGTGTTGCTATGAATCAAATGCTAAAAGCATGCCAATATGCTCACAATAACTCTTGTACCGTTGGCACTAGAGGGACAATCAGAGGGTTATCAAAGTGAGCAGGGTTCATCCTCTGGAGATCATAAATATTGCAACAACATTTCATGGTAATCCATCCAATAGCTGAGATGTTTCAGTCTGCACAGTGATAGACTGAGTGACTGACCTTGCCATTCATTAAGCTACACTGCTAGCATGGCTGTCAATAAAAATACTGTTTTGGATGGTACTTGCATACAATTACATCTACACAAGACAGCATGGATGATTTTGTTATCTGTGTTGAGACAAGTTTGCCAAGGTATGATTAAGTACAAAACATCGTTCGCTAACCTGCTACGGTTGTGTGTATTTTCGGCTCTAGCCATGGAGTTTCATGAGAAGCTGCAGAGTCTGGCAGCGAAGGAGGGGCTGAGGGGTCGCAAGGTCAGTCGGGCGCTGGAGAGTTTCAGCTGGAACATCACCATCCTTAAGGTCAGCAACACACACTCACTCATACACTCACAAAAACCCAAACAGCCCCAGGAGAAGACCATTAGAACATGTTTTGGCCTCTAGCTAGTTGCTCATCTTTTTCAACCTCCCTCCCTCCCTCCACTTCTACCCTCTGTCCTCATCTCTCCTTGCCGCCCTCTACTTCCTCGTGTCTCTCCTGATTTCCCCTGTTTTCTCTCTCAGGGTCAGGCTGACCTGCTGAAGCATGTCAAGGCTGAAGTCCAGGAGAACATGAAGCAGGTCCATGACGCTGCTTTGACTGGAAACCTCACCAAAGAGAGTCTAGGGATAAGAAGGGTCCGCTCTCAAACACGACGAGGCCAGGATGACAAACCCAATACGAGTGCTAGAGGACCCTCAGCATAGCAAGCAAATGAAAGAGGACATGACCAAATTGCCATCGTAGCTGCTGTGACAAACCCTTTCCATGTTATTAAAAGTTCCAAGGTTTTACTCCGCCTTAGTGTCAGACTTTCATAATGCTATGGGAGAGCTATAGCGAGTACTGTGTTTTTAAAAGAGAAGAACAGAAGAGTTGATGAATGTAAAAGTCTTCAAAATGCAGCCATTGTCCACCCACCTCTCGTGGATGACACTTGAGAGCCGCCAAAGTGCAGGAGCGCTGCTGAGAGGAGACAGGATAAATGACACCGGGGGGATGAATGTAGTTAGATGTGAAGCCAAGGTTGAGTTGTTTGTGCTGCATTAAACTGTAAATACAACAAATGTCTATCAACCTCTCCTTATGTGCAATGTGTCCGGAAGAGGGAGGAAAAAAATTGTCATTTTTCTAGCACAGTGTGCGATGACTCAAAGCTCAGCCAAAAGACGTTTCAGATCTTTTGAAAACTTTTTGAAAAACTGCCACCTCCACATGTTAGCGGCTTGTGCTTTACGCTATCGTCTAGCAATATCGAGCAAGGATTCAGACACAGATCACACGTTCTTGATTATAGAAATGGGAGATTAGCAGGAATCTGTGGATGTTTATGGTATTGTAAGATTATATCTCTTGGACCAGTGCAGCCCCTTTATATCACTCTTCACCTTATCTCCATTAAAGGGACAGTTCACCCTCAAATCAGAAAACCTGCAGTGCTATTTGTCAATCTAGATTGCTCTGGTGTGAGTTGCCGATTGTTGGAGATATCAGCCGTAGAGACGTCTGCCTTCTCTCCAGTATAATGGAACTAGATGGCACTTGGCTTGTCGTGCTCAAAGGGCCTCAAAAATACATCCAACTCAGCAGCAATGTCTCTTTCCAGAAGTTACCCAAGATAATCCACAGACCTAACTACACCAGCCGACTGTATTGCAGCCGACTGCGCAGAAGGTAGAGTGCATCTACTCATGAATAAAAGGCCTCTGCTCGTGACAGTGCGAGATGAAAACATTAATGGTGTCCTCCTTGGCTGAGCTGTAATGTTAGTTAGCTCAATGGTGCTAGGCGAGCTAGCAGTAGATAGCTTCCTTCTGCGCAGTGGCACAGTTAACAGGTGTAGTTTGTCAGACAAAAAGGAAGGTAACCAGGTCATGATTTCTGGAGAGACGTTGCTTTTGAGTTTTTCAAATGCATTTTTAGGCGCTTTGAGCACAGCAAGCCGAGTGCCATCTAGTTCTATTACACTGAAGAATAGGCAGACATCTACAATGGCTGATTTCTCCAACAATCAGCGACTTACACCAAAACAATGTAGAATAATAAACAGCACTACAGGTAAGAGGAAAAATATGTTAATTTCATGTTGGGGTGAACTGTCCCTTTAAGCATTTGTAGGTCCTGGATTACTACTTTTCATCCAATCACCTCAAGGTCCTTTGTCTTGCCACGAAACCCCTACTTTACCCTCTAAATATTGTCATCTCACATACAGTATTCTATATTTTTGTATTTTCCTGAAGCCCTTGTGCTGATTACACCACCGTTACCCATCACAACGATCAACTCCAGACCTGTAAATGTCTGCCTCTAGGGAACAAATACTGTTATGTTAAAAGTGCTTACTTTGTGTGCAAAACACTGTACAGTATTTTACTATGTAATTCCAATCCTTTTGCTGTAAAGAATATTTTACATAAGTTATTGATCCTGAATGAAACATTCCAGTTATCAGTGCAGTGGATGAGGTTCGACCTGTTCGGCTCTGTAAAAGGTTGCAGTTCATGATTACCTTTCTTCACAGTCGGGATGGAAATAAACTAGTTTTTAAATTACTGATGGCTGCGTGTCTGTTACTGCTTTGTCTCTGATGAGCATCCATTCATACTGACACAAGAAGCCACAGTTGGGGAACAGACCTATGGTGTGGATAAAAGCCTCTAATCAGCCCCCATTTAAAGCTTCACTGCCCATCAGGGTTTAGGGATCCTAGTTTAAATCAAATCAGAATTTATGTATGTATGTTAGACTGAACATAGATTTCTTAAACTTTTGAGAAAACAACCTCAGCATAGTCAGTTTTGTGGCTGTTCTGAGGCTTTAAATCGTATCATGTGATCTTCATCAGCAGATGGAGCTTGCTGAGTAGTTGGGGCAGCAGCTCTCCCTTCTGTCCTGGCTTTCCATGTTTTTCAGGGAGTCCCACAGGGCCTTGAAGTCCAGGTGGTCCTAGTTATCCTATGAAGGCCACACTAGCAGTTCATTGCTTTGGTCCAGACTGAAATATCTCAGCAACTATCAGATGGATTGACATGAAATTTAGTGCAGCCATTCATGGTCCACAGAGGAGCAACCTTCCTTTCTTCTAGCGCCACTATGAGGTTCACATTTGAATGCCACTGCAACAATTTCCTCAAAATTTGCTACAGAAATGTATCTTCCCCTCACAATGAGTTATAATGACTTCCTCTAGTGCCATCATCGGGGCAAAATGTCAGTTCATCCTCAGTTCAGTTCCTTGGTTTATGACTTAACATCTGCAACTAATGACAGTCCCAGCAGCCTCAAGCCTTTTGGTTTAGTGCTAATTAGCTAGCATGCTAACTACAGGAGCTTACTGTGCCTTGGTACAGGCTCACAGAATAGTCGGCATGGCTGTAGACATTTTTTATAACAACTGGCAAACGTCCTCTGCTGATGAAGACCAGGACTGTTTTCTAAAATGCTATTTCCAAGGTCAAAAGTGAAATTTGAACCTCAGTACCTTCAGTATTTTTTTTTTTTTGACAATGGTATTATCTCTGAAAAATGTAATGTACAGCACCAACAGTTAGTCCTGACACTCACACAAAACACTCACAGAAGTCTACATCAGCATCTCAAAAGCATGAACAGCATTCCCAAACAGGCACAATAACTTCAGTGTGTAGCAAGAGCGATGTAGTTTTATTGGTCTTGAGTTAATTATGCTGAATGGGCAGCTAGAGGGACATTCTTTGTGTGCGCTGCTATGCATGATTTCCACAGGACACAAGAACTCAGTTGTAATGTGAGAAATGAAAATAATCACAATAAAATGTCCACATTGGAATCAATTAAAAACAAAAGGGGGAACAAAATTACTCCATAATTTAATAATTTTCATCCAGTAAACTAAACTAAGGGTTAAAAATATTTTCTTAAAAACAATAACAAGAATGCTAACAAAGAGTAAAGATCACAGAGTCAGGTTTTGTTTGGTTGAGAGAAGAATAACGGTCAGAGGCACTGGTTTATGAGGGTGAGAAAGCTGCCTTCTGTAACTGGCAGGAGGACGTCATGCGTCTTTCCATTGAGTATCAGAGAAGAGAGCTTCCTCTGTAAGGACATAGACATACAGACACAACACAAGCAGAGGTATGGCCAGATCTCCACATTCAGAAGAATCAAGAGTATCACACTCCTGATCATTACAGTAAGTCCAAGAGGAGGGAATCCTCCCCTAGAAAGAAATAGCAGTTTGAGGTCCAACTCTTCAGAGTAATCATGTAGTGACAGGGTAAGCAGTTCAATGGCACCCTCTCTCTGTAGAGCAGAGTGCTACAATTAAATATCATGAGTGACGGGGACACAACGTAATGAGGAGACAGGCATTAGGGTAAATGAGAGAGCCTACAGCATCAGCTTAGACAGGACTGAGGTGGCACAGATGACAGGTAAAGAGACAGAGTATAAGGTATTTGTGACTGGAAGTGTCACAGTCCACATGTGCAATTTTTTTTTTAGCTGACAGCAGCTCTGGCGGTGCGCCACCAAAAACTGCAGATTCCACCCTCTGATCCTAAGTCAGTTTATTTTTTATCACATCCTCGGTATGGGATGCGATAAAGGTATAAGAGGAGGAGAAGGAGGGGCGATTTGCTCGTTCACAGGTCATTCGGGTTGACGATGGTGAAGTCAGAGTCCTTGCTGTGGGTGGAGCCCTCGTCTGGACTGGAGGAGCCCGAGGTGATGCCGGCCATCAGGGGGTCGCTGAAGGTTCCTGCCGCGCCCTCAGGCTCCATTCGCACCAAGCCGCGCCCTCGCCTGATCGGTGGGGTGCGCTCGGCTGCAGCTCTTCCTCCTCCTCCTCCTCCTTCAGCAGCCGGCAGGTCTCCGTCCTGGCACACGAGGATGTAGTCATCCCAGTTCTTGCCCTCAGAGCCGAGTGAAGACGCCACCTGTACACAAGAGAAGGTGGGGGTCATATCTTTTTCTTGTGTAAGCAAAGATTCTGTACTCCTACTTTAAAATGACTTACCCTGCCTGATGGGATAGTTTGGATCTTTGGAAGTGGCGTTGTATGAGCCACCTGAAAACAAATGACTATCAGTATAAGTGTACGCCGTTTTTAGAATAGTTTTGCTGATGTCAGACAGCACTTTCCAACAGGCAACTGAACTGAAACTCATCTATGTTATGCTCAAAGCCACCAGACTCCTTTGAGGAAAACAGTAATTTTACATCGCAGAACACAGGAGCTGCTGGTCTACCACTGCCTCCATTGGTTAGTTTGTTTGTGTTACTGTAGGACTTTACTGAATCCAAACTAACTCTTAAAAAGACCAAAGTCATGCAATAACACAAACAAACTAACCAATCAAGTTAGCGGTAGACCAGCAACTCTTGTGTTCAGCAAGGTGAAATTACTATTTTTGTCAATGGAGTTTGGCATTAAAGAGAGCATAGATTCATTTCAGTTTTAGCTCAATTCCCAGACAGAAAAGGCTGTCTGATGTCAAGGTGAAGCAGTGAAAATATTCTAAATATACTGTACACTTAAACTGATGTTGATTTTTTTAGATGGGCCTTTTATTTCTAAGTGGCTTGAATATGTTTTGCTGCTGCCCCCGTCCACAATAGTGCATTGATTAGCTTCTGAGGCAGTACTCTTGTCTGCTTCTCCAAAATGTGGGCGCGTCATACCTCATACAACCACACTTAATACAAACTATCCCTTTAATCAGTGCAGTGAGTGGGAGTAGAAGGTGTGTACAAAAACCAAGACTGTAAAACCCCTTTTGCTGCTTGTTTGGCCCCAAAGCTCGATGTATTCAAATGCAGCAAACCTCAGACTTCAGGGGAAAATGTGTATTTTCATTATACAGTTGCTGTATAATGCAGCATAATTCTGGATTTGATTCATTCCTAATGGGATAGCTTTAGCGGCCTAATCCTGCAAATACTACAATTTGGGTAAAAATTGGATCATTTTTGGATACAGGGTACAGTTTGTGGGCATGGAAATGATCGGATTTAAAGACACTGAACACTGGATCAAAAGGTCAAACCATAAAACCAAACAACTGAGAAATAATCCCATCAGAGATGAGTGTTGTAGTTAATACCGATACAGGTGCAGAGCTCTAATTCCAGCAGCCTAAAGAGGACTGATGGACAATTTACCTGTTGCTCAGGTGGGGTCATCGCCTGCTCCTCCTCTTCCTCCTTCTCATCAGTGCTGACACTCCCGTCCATATCGGAGTCCCGGATCCGCCTGCTGCTTCCTTCTTGCTGGTGGTCACCTTGGTGACTGTTGGCGCTCAGAGCAGTTTCAGCAACCGCTGTGGAGGTGTAGTGATCATCAGCGATGGAGATCTCCTCATTCTCCTCGGCCTCCAGCTGGCTTTGGTTGAAACGCAGTGCCCCCTTGAGGATGTCTTTGATCTGAAAGGATCCGGGACATCACGTCAGTGTTAGACACAAACAGTGAAAACACACACATGTAAACAGAATATAATTACAAAAACACATCACAAACCTAATGTGCACTTGCTCTGACTCACTTGTTTTAGTCCAGCTAGTGACACCAGGACCTCATCCTCTTTCTCCAGGTTTTCTTGGAGAATCACTTCCTGGATTTTACCTGAGGAGACACAATAAGCCATCACTCACTGAGCTACACAACCTGCCACAACATTCCCGAAGCAGCACTAATGAATTATGAATGAATAACTGTAACAAATAGGAGCCGCATGTTTTGATACAGAGAGCTGTGTCCCAAAAATCCCCTAATTGCCACCTAGTGTACTATATTCTCTCAAAGCAGTGCAGTGCTCATAGCATGTCAACTAATTTCTTCCTTAAAAATAATGTGCTCCAGAACCACGGACAGAAACACCAAAATAGATCAATAAATATCTATAAAAGCACAAAAGAAAACAATAAAAAACAAAAGTAATCTCTCTCGATCATCACTTGTGATGCACTAGAACTGTGTGGTGGTGTCGACACCCTGCCCTCCGCCTATATATTTCTCTAATTTTGCTGTGGTCGGCACATTTCTGGGCACTTAAACGCCAATCACTAACAGCGCCCAGGTGAGATCATGACTTTATAAAAAGGTAGTGACCAAGTGTAGCAGCACACATCCAAGAGGACGCCACGAAAATCCTGGATACACAACTAAAAAAAATGCAACTACAGGCAAAATGCCAACAGGACAAAGATTGTTCCAAAAACAGAGTAAATCTGGGGCTGACTTTCACTCTCATTTTCGCTGAGGAGCACTGAAGGAGACAATAAAGAGCGATTTGAACAAATGTTTTAGATGGTAAAAAAAGAACGTGGGGCTTTGACCATCTGTTGATCGTGTACATTTCTAGTTGCTGTACTCACAGATGTGAGTGTTCATCATCTTGGCACAGTATTTGCTCATAGCCTCAAGGTCATTGATCTGGCCCTGAAGGAATGACACCTGGGCCTCCAGGTCCTCGTCCTGTTGATAACACACACACACACACACACACACACACACACACACACACACACACACACACAGGTCAGAAAGAGGCAATAACAGCAAGGGGGGACAAAAGAAGCTTGGTAAAGAGAGCGACAAGAAACCCACAAAGGAGGAGGGATTGGGGTTGAAACTGCGAGAGAGACATGCAGACAGTCTGTCAGCAGGTGGAACAGCTCACCGACTCTTTCTTGCCCATGGTCTTGCTGTGGGAGCGAGAGCGAGTGATGTTGAAGAAAGACTCCTTCTTGGTGGCGGAGAGAGGTGGAGATGAAGTGCTGACATCGCTCCCTCGGGAGGGGGGAAGAGGCGGGGAGGCGGTGGATTGAGCTCGTCCACCGGAAAGGCTTTCTATGCTGGGAGAGGAGCTGACCGTCCTAGAGCTTTGGCCTGAGGACGGGACAGAAGGATGGCGGACAGAAGACAAAATATTAACACAACAGGAATGTGCACAACTTATGTTACATCTTAGAATCTTACATATTTTTACGACACCATAATACTGCTCAGGCATGGACGTTCATTCCCGACCTTGAGATCGGTATGTCTCATAAAGAATTTAAGCTCAACCCTAACCCACCAATTAGCTCTCGTGGTCCTCCACTGATGGAGATAATGAGATGCGGTTAAAACCTTGAAAAAATGACTAAGTGGACTCTGGCTTAACATGTTTTATTTTATCACATAATACTGCTGTTTAGGAGGTTTAAAAGAAGATGCACAATAAAAGTTAAGTAAAAATAATGAGACATTCTGGGTCTTTAATACCTAAATTAAGTAGTAGTAAAAGGGTACAACAAGAATATGAAGCCTTGAGCATGCAAGAACTGGAATAATTATAGACTTTTATATTATAATCAAGAAATTGTTAAATATAAAAAAGCAGGAATAAATGAATTATTACATTTGCAATTAAATGATGCATTAATAATTGAATTTTAAAATAGAATAATTAAGTAATTTAACTTTTTAAATGTACTTTTTGAAACTACATTTACACTTTGTTTTTCTCAGTCTCCTGCTTTCACATGTGCCATTTTGGTTTTATGATCGCTTTAATTAAAAGCAAACAAACAAACAAGCAAAAAAATCAGTTTTAAATTTAAATCTATGTAAGCAGAGCATCAACAGGAGCTCTGATTGGCCAGATGTTTTATGTTGGCGGACGTCATTGTTTTGAGTTAAACCAGCTGTCTGGTTGAGTTAAACCAAACAGCTACTGTCGCTGTTCTGTGAATGATGCCTATTAATTAATCATTTAAATGCAAATTTATTTTATACATTTATTATTATTATTATTATTTTTAACATTCATCTACTGTTTCTGATTGGAAATTATTCAAAGGCTCCACAGAAGAACGACAAAAGGGAGCCATGTTTCTTTGCATTTGTCTTCGCAAGGACAAAGAAAACAGGCAAACTTGCAAACACATGACACACAGGAACATTTACAGAAAAAAAAGAGCACACAGACACACACACATGACAAGCACATGGTCAAAGCAATGCTGACAGCAGATGCCACAATCCATCCATGACATTCATGCCATCACTTTGATTTTTCCCTGATGTGGCAAGCTGTGATCTCCCTCTGCTGGACACAATCTGCTACTACATGCTCTGGACACTGATGTCCGTCTACTGTAAAGTGAACCTCACCAGCTGCTAATCAAGCAGCAGGAAGAGTGACTGTCAAACTACGTGTGCAGACATGCAACGGCAGCAACACAAGCACGGACGAACAGCGGGGCATGTCACACAAGCGGTTGCCATGGTAGCAGTTACCTTGTGTGTCAGTGTGAGTCTGGGCTGGGAGAGCGACCTGAGACACTCCACCTGAAACTACATCTAACAGACAGGAGAGTCATAGCTGACGCTGCCACACCCACACCAACCAATGAAAATCTGCACTAGTGTTAATCTGCACATGCAGCTGATTCACCTGTTACAGTACAGCCAGCACAAATGCAAGTGTGTGTGTGCGCTCTGCTGCTCACCTTTGCTGAGGTGGACAGGCATGCTCTCGGACTTGAGCAGGCGGTAGTGCTGAGTCTGGGTGTGGCTCTGGGTCTGGAGTGGGGCGGGGCCTGGTGGGGGCTCAGCTAGAGGGTGAGGCAGGGTGGGCGCTGGCGCCGATGCAGGGGAGGTTGAGGAGGACGAGGAGGAGGAGGAGTGTACCTCGCTGTTGATTGGTGAGATACCGCCGGACCCACTCGATATTGCCGGCGCGATGAGCTTCCTGCCGAAGCTCAGCAGGCTGCTGGAGACCTTGTTGATGTTGAGGGGGGCTGTTTTTGTAGAACCAGAACTGGAAAGACAAAAAGTGCATTAGGGTGAGAGAGGAAAATCAAAATACCTGTGGTATTGCAAGTTTAAGACCTTTATCTACAAATAAATAGTTGTCGCTGCCTTCCTTTTCCAAACCACACTTCAAGTGTTCAGATTTTTTTCCTGCCTTCCAGGCACGATTTCCATTTTATGTCTGTAAAGGATAACGCTCAACTTGCAGAGACTTGAAAACTGTGTGAATCATTTCCATCACAATGAACAATTCAAGCACCTACACTTTTTTGGGTAAAGTTGTATCGCAACGAAATTGCAAGCGCATGCCATTAACAGTGCATTAATAGGCTCTTCTTCTTGGCACTCTCAAGTTGTGAGTGTCAGAACACTGTGTTCTTGAACAAGACAAGTTTCAAAGCAGCTCCTGCTTTCTGTACACAACAACTTTGACTTAAAAAATAAAGACCTCAGTGTTCACTATGGTGATCTCGTGCAAATTCAGCGATGAAGTGGAAGTCAGTTTAAAATTGGGTGGTAAGAAATGGTGTGTTTTTTCATCAACAAAGTAATGAATGTTAAAATCTGCTGTGGATTCAAGAAAAGAAGCCACCTCCGTTCTCTGAAGGATGAAACACAAAACTTTTTACAACCACTTTAACGTTGGGAAGGGAATGAGTGTTTCAAACCCCAAGTGAAGCTTGGAAGTATTTTCAGATAAAAGTGGATGATTTAAAAAGATACACTGACTTCTGATCTTTGAGAGAGGAACAGTTGTGTGTGTTTTACCGTGACTTGTTCATCAGGTCGGCTCCCCTTGTTTTGTAGTAATCCAGATTCTGCTGAAACTGGTAGTTGACGGGACGTGGATAGTTCTACAAGAAGACGGAGAGAACAAAAACATTTTTTGTCTGTTGTGCGTGATAACTGAAGTCAACACGTAAACATAAAAGTGGTGCATTTCCGACACCGTGCGTGCATGCATGACTACGTAAACAAGCAAATTCGTGTGCCTTCGTCTTTCTGAGTCAGTACATATGAGCAAGAGCCTCTTTCCAGCGACCCCACTCACCCTCCTGTCATTAGGGATGATGCCCCACAGGTGTAACCGTGATGTCGACGTGCAGTGACACGGCCGTTCACCTGGGGGAAACGCTGTCACGTTGCATCAGCACCTTCCTGGATATTCATCCCAGGAGAGTCGTGGACGGGAGTGTGGCGAGTTGTTGTGTTTGAGTGCATGGGTCAGTAAATTTAGAGGAGGAATGAAAGATACCGGGACAGTGAGGCGTTACCCAAGGTCAAAGAACCGGCGATGACAGATTTAACATCCATACATCAACAGCTGGTTTTCATATAAACGTGTGATCCTGCTGTGTATGAGGAGGTGTAACAGGGAGTGATAAAAGATTAGGTGTGTGTGTTGTTACTAGGATGAGAGAGCAACAATGAAACAAGTGTGTGTGACAGTAAGAATATGCTGTCGGCTGCTATTTCCAGAACACATATTTTTGCACTTGAGCATATTTTCTCATTAACCAAGGTACCATAAGTTCTCAAGGTGTCGACACCTAGTCTTGTTTTCACTCTAACAGTCTTGCAGTCACAACGGTCTAACGTTGCAAATAATAATTACACCATCGTTATAGGAAGCAGCTACTATAATTAGGCAACAACATTTCTTCATGTTCAGACTTGCGATTTTCTCACATGGGCCACATCACGGCTTGTGGCTCTACTGAAAAACATACCTGTGCACAAAATGGGAAGTGGCATCTAACTGAAATCCAAAAAAGCAGATTTATACAGCTATAACAAAACTGGATAAGACATGAGGATTTTGAAATTGAAGCCACTTAATAAGAATATGTAACTTATGGCAAGATGTAATCCTTCGAGTTGGCCTGATGCAGCCCTACAATAGTGTAATCATTTTGTCAGCTATGATTTTATTTCGTCTTAATCCTGTGTCGAATGTCTTTAGTTAGTCTCTATCATATTTAGTCAGCGTCATCCTGTGTTTTTGAGCCAAGTTTTAGTTGACCGAAAGTCAGCTTTTAGTCTCATTTTGGGTTTCTCTTGACATCAGATTATATTAAACAGTTCAGTGAATGTAGCCCAGCCAATCACCTCTTTTCATTCTCCTAATCCCTGTTGTTGTCACGGTTAACTTTAACTTATGTCAGTTACAAGTGCCAGAAGGTTCTTCAAAGTCCCCCTGACTGTGCTCATTGTGCGCTGCCATTGTAGTCCTGCACAGGAATCTGAACTGCAGCACTGAGGGAAAAAAAGGTTAATTTTTAGTTAGTAAAGTTGCTTTTTTAAACTACATTTCAGTCTTGTTTTTTTTTTCATCAACAATATTGCCTGTTGATATAGTCAAAGTTAGTGTGTAATGATGCTGGTGCCGCCTCGTCATCGACTCTTAGTCACGGAAAAAAAGGTCACTGACTAAAACATTTTTAGTCAGCTTGCGTTAATGAAATTAGCACTGATTAGATATGAGGATTTTAAAAATGAAGGCTCTGAACTGTATATGTAATTTGTGGCAAGATGTGATCCTTCAAGCTGGCTTGATTCAGCTCTATGTTACGCAAACCTTGAGTCAAAAGAAACGTATCCTTTGTACCTTCAGTCTTTTTTATGTCCAAAACAAGGTCACTATCTAATAAATTCCAGCCCCAATTATTTCAGGGTCACACAATGTTGACAGACAAGCTCTACAACAAGGATGTAAAGGGATCTATATTTTGAGGACTTGAAAAAACAGGGGCTTAATGATTGGTCTATATACCAGTGTACCTGGGGAGAACTTTTTTTTCCTCGTGAGCTGTGTTGTGCTGTTTCGAAGTCATCTTGCAGAATGTGTTACTTCATATTTTCTGGTCAGTGTGTGCTTTCTATTTGTAAGTCATTATGGGTAAGATACTCAAACAGTACTAGTCCCAACTTTAATCTCTAATATTTTTTATATGTTGCAGGTTTAATAAGATTAAAAAAAATAAAAGCTTTATTACCATGTATACAGCACACGGTATATAGAGGCCTCGTCATTGCAAGTAAATATAAAAAATATACATATATATCTATGCAAATTCCTCTTTTTTATTAACTGGACTGCACCTGTGCTTTATGTATTTCCAGTAAGTGAAGCACCATTGAAGTGTGAGGAACTGAAATATTTGCGGCCGATCTTCAGTGAGCTTTTTATATTTTCAAACCTCAGCATGTTCTTTCACAGTGCAATGAGACTTTTTGACCTTCACTACACAACTGTTGTTTGAGGATTTCGGTCCAGTGTTTTAAGTGTGGGTTAAGTGTTTCACTTCTGCAAATCTTCTCCTACTGCAACTCTGCAGTAAACCGGAGAAATCATTCTGTTAACATAGTGTCTCCTCTGCTGTAAGAACCGAAGAGTAAAGAAAAAGCAGGCACATTCAGCCAGAAATTCAAGCTCCGGGATTTTTTCCCCCTCATTTCATTTTATGCGTAACATTTTATGTGTAGCAATCCTTTCTCTTCCACATTTGAACTTGTGACAGGTCAGGCATAATCAAAGTGTGAGATATACCACAATGGGACTTTCAGGGAAACTGAAGAGTAACACAAAACACTACCACGAAACCACATTAGCTGTACACAGATGTACAATAATTTTCAAATTAATTATGCTCGTGCGGTTGTTTGCTTACTTTGGGATCTCGGAGGAAAAGAGCCTTTTGCAGCAGGGAGTTGATGTCTCCTAATGGAGGGTAGTGCATTAACAGGCCCAGGCAGGTCTGAAAGTTACTGGCAATGACTGAAACAGACAGAGCAACAATTGCAGTGTTAGTGATGCTGTGATACAACCGCAGAATTCATCCAAATATAGTATGTTATTGCATTTGCACGGTTTCAAATTTTGACAAATTTCAAAATTAGCCAGAATTAATATTAATGTGTTAAGAGAATGCATCTGACTTCATAAAACATACTGTATATGCTTTCACAAATAATCTCAAATGGAGGAAATACTGCAGCACAACGCTGCTACACCATGAAACTTGGCAAGCACTGAGCGACCAGTCCTACCCACAGCTGCACTACACTTCATCCAGCACACAATCGAGTGTGTCAAAAGTGATTTTCTCTAAGTGTTCCCATCTATCCTCGCATTTCTTCTACCTTTAGGGTACCCTTCAGAGAAGCACCTCCGTGATGAACAGCTTCCTCTTTGTTCCAAGGACACTTAGAAAAGTTGTAACAGCGCTACAACACTGCTGATCAACTATCAAAATATCGTTTGTCTTTAATGTTTGCGATGTATAGCTCTGTATTTCAGTTTTAAAGACACTTAAGCAGGGATGATGTTTGCCAGCAATAGAGCCTAAAGCCCCATCCTGCCTGTGTGCATGGCAGCAAACATCTATGGTATTCTATTTAAAGCAATATGACTCCATCTGATTAAATGAAGTGGAGTAAATCACATTCTTCCACTTAAGTGTTTCTTATGAAGTGACATGCTACAAAGACAACACGTGGCGTTATTGGATTATTTCAGTAATAAATGGAGCGTACGAGCATCTCGGATGTAGAGCAGCATGGCAACAAAGACGTAGTCCACCAGGTCCAGAGTGATGCTGTCAGCAAACAGGGCGTCCCACACCACCAGCAGGTCCTGGAGCGGGAACTCGCGGCCGAACAGCAGACGTACCCACCGGCTGTAGAGCAGACAGAGAGACAGGGTAAATGTATTTGTGTACAGCTGAGAGTCGAAGCATCAGACGCACTATATTAATGGTGTAAATACTGACATGCCGTAGATTTGAGGGGCGATCTCCAGCCGGTTGAGGTGCATGTGCAGTTCAATGTCATGCTTCTTCACCAGCTGGTCCTGGATGCGGTTGACTTTGGTGACTATGGCAACAGATGGCCCAGAGTCCTGGGGCCGTGCGAACGGGATGCTGGTCAGCATCTCTTCCTTACCCTGGGACAGCAGATCATTATGTAATTAGCATATCATTATGTAAACATTCATTAGCAGCATCTGTGTCCAACATTTAGTGGTTATGTTATGTTATCTTCTCTCTAGAAGGCATAGAGTTGTCTCAGTTTGAACAAAAATATATTTTAAGTGAATGTGCAGTTTGTTCTACTTAGATATTGAAACATTCATTTGAGTTATAATCTATGACTTTTTAAAATCACATCCAAACTTTGATACCACACATGGTCAGCTGTTTTCAGTAATAACCACTCAATCTTTTTACATTCTATAATGACCTTACGGTTTAGTAGTTTAGATTGTAAGTGGCGGAGTCCGCCATTCTGATGCTGGATTCAAATTGCCTACCTAAGCATGAAGGATTCACAGGAAGTCATTATTTACCGTTATCTGAGCGGTATTAGACTGCTAATGTAATCCCAGCTATTCCTACTGCTGCTGCTGGTTCAATTTGAAAGCATCCAATTGGGAAAACATGGGACCGCCAGGAAAGGCACGAATTTGTAAATGCAGTTATGTATCAAAAAATGCATTTACAAAGCCAAGTAATGGGCATTTCTGTCATTTTTTTGACAGTGAATCAGTTTTAAATATGGAAGGAACAATGAAACCAGAGGCAGCAGTCACAGTGAGCTGTTACACTCCTTCCTGTGCACTGCTGTTGTGTGGAAAACTATTTGCATCATGCGACTCATCAAACCAGATCATAGTTGCAATTATTTTCTTCATAACTTCTTCATAAGTACATCAAGTGTTTGTTTGGCTGCACTGTAAACAGATATGCCAAAAGCTCCTCTGTTGTATTTTTGACAAAGTAGCTGCTTAAGGTGCGTTTGCTGAAGCTGGACATCGCACTTGCCAGTTCCCCGGTAACTAAGGGTATCGTCACATCAACCAGGACTGAAATCTTGAGGATTATGACTTAAGGTGTTAATAGCCTTCTGTCAGCATGTATAATGTCATGTCTTCTGTGCAGTCATTATGGTGCAATCAGCTGATATTGTGTAACACCACTCTCAATCAATTATTGTAATTACGATGTCAAAAGCAGTCCTTCAGATTAAACTGACCTTCCTCACTTCCCTCTCAAAGCTGGAGAACCACGGCTCTGCTGTCTCCATCAGCTGCGAGAACAAGGCACTACAGACAGAGGTAGGTGTGTGGGTGTGTGTGTGTGTGTGTGTGTGTGTGTGTGGAGGGGAGACAGAGAAAGGAAGGGAAATAATGAGCAAACAAAGAAAGGACATGTCGTGAGATGGAAACACACATGTAAACCAACCCCAGTTATTTGAAAACTAATGAAATTTCTGAATATGAACACTTGTTATTGGTCCAATATTAGGAGCGTACTCACTAGGCATCGTGCTCAAGGTACGCTGGGTTCAACAAACACTTCATCTCCTCACTGTGGAAAAAGAAACACTGATCTTTCCCCAAATAGATACAGAAATATTTCTGGCTTCTGACTAGAGCAATAGCTACTGAAGCACAGACAGGTGGAGGGTGCACTTTCACAGCTATGAGAAACTGACCTGGGGCTGGCCGTCTCGCTGGCGTGCTGGAAGGCTTGATGGTCACAGTGCAGCACAAACACTATGGGAGCCAACAGCTCGTGCATCCCCTGCGGACAGAGGAGAAGGGAGCATAAGACGTAAAGGGCAGGGGAGAGAGAAATGATGGTTCATTTGTGGTCAGTCTTTCTTTAATAGTGATGCACGAGGTTTCTAATCTGTGATGACAGGTTTAATTTAGATATTGTTAGCCACTGCCCAGCCGTGTGTCACTTCCAGTTTGCAAAAGAGATGCTGTACTGGCCGTCTATTCATTCGCTGGCACCTGTTACAGACACTGATAATGATTAGGTTACAAAGGCATTTTATTCTTTTGTCTGAGCTCACTGGGCACTGAGAAGCCCACACACGTGCACTCACACGCACAGATATGCCTAGATTATCAACACAATGGCTCCGTAAAAAAAAAACCCCAATCAGAGACATGAATGTTCAAGAACCTTTAAGAGAAAACAAAGATGTTGGACTTTAACTTTTAAGCTCTGCGAATGAACTGCTGGTACAATGTGTCAGTCCTACTGTACCTGTTTATACAGTAACTGTTCGTTCTCTCTGGCGTAACAGAAGAGAATGTCCGTCAGCTTGGTCCTCACATCATCATCCTGGAAATAACGGATCTCTGGGAACCTTAAGAAAATAGAATGAGAAAAAAGGAGCTGTTAACTTCCCGGTGGTGCCAGAAAGCTGGTGTTCAGTATAAACTAGAATTACCACCTCAGAGTTGGATGCCTCGACGCACCAGTCAAGCTGCACTTACAATTCACATGCATGTCTGTGAAAACATGGACGCTTCACACACAGCTTCCCTCTGGCAGCACAGAAAATCTATTTCAAGTTTCAAGGTGGGCACCCAGGATTGGTGTCACCAATTCAGCATCTGACCAAATGTCATCTCTTCTGTTCCTGAGGTTTGACGCTGAGTAAAGGCCAGAAAAGTTAACCTTTGACCTTGTGGATAAAAAATGTCATCAAGTCATCATTTGTGTGAAATTCTGTCCTTATATAGCAAAATAATTCTTGGGTTATGACCAAAAAGTAACATCAGCGATCTTGACCTCTGACCACCAAAATATAATCAGTTCAGTTGAGTCCAAGTAAATGGTTGTGCCAAATTTGAAGAAATTCCCTCAGGGTGTTTGTGAGAGAATAAGACAGATGCAAGATTACAGTGATCTTGACCTTTGACCACCAAAATGTAATCAGATAATCGCTGAGAGCAAGTGAACGTTTGTCCCAAATTTGAAGAAATTCCTCAAGGTGTTCATAAGATATTGTGTTCACAAGAACAAAACAGACAAAGTCACAGTGACCTTGACCTTTGACCACTATTCAGTTCATTGTTGAGATCTTGAGATATCATGTTCACATATGACGCGGACAGACGGACAACACAAAACCTATCGCCGGCGTGGAGGCATAAAAAAGGGGGTTGTTAACCTCACGTCGATGCCAGAGAGCTAGTGTCAGGTAAACAAAACTTCATTAAACTCATAAAAAAATGACAGAATGATAGTGATACTGACGTTCTCATCACATCCTGCTTGATCATCCCCTTCAGCTCTTTATCCTGGAAGAACTTGTTCCACAGGCTCTGGACAGGACAGGGAAAAATTAAACATAGGCATAAAAACATGATTCAGAAACTTGTAATTATTAGGGACGGTGACCATACTGTGAGTGACTGGATAAAACAATTAAAAGAGGATAAATAAATAAATCTGCAGCTGTTCAAAGCAAAAACGTATCCAACTCTAACCATGATTGATGAATAAATGACTGACATGCTATTTACAGAGGTGACCAGACCCTGGTAGCTACTTACAAAGTTATGACTTTATTCTTGACATATGCTGCATTGTATCCTTAGCTGCAGACAGTTTTTCATGTTCAGCTAACCTGCTGTGTACTAAATAAAATACTTGCACTAACAATTAATTTGAATGAATCAACTTGAAGTGCATCAATTGAATGCTGTCTCTATTTTCTCTGTAATTAGCACCAAATTACATATTTTTCTTTCCAGGATATGTCCTAGGAACTTTTCTAGATTGGCAAAAACAGCTCTTGTTTACGCTCTGTTATTATCAGATGGCTTCCTGAGTGCATCACAACAAAACATCTGAAACTACAAAGTGGTAAAGCAGCAGGCAAATTAATTGGGAGGTGAAAAATAAATGGGAGGGGGGAAAAAAAACTAAATTAGTTTTTGAGTATTTTTAAACACTTTATTAATTGGCTAATCCAACATCAATTCAGTGGCTTCATAATTACTTTAAAAAACCTGTCAATGAATCAACATTAATGAATCGCTATGAAATTATTGCAGCAACAAAGTCTGGATTTGCATGCAAATATGAAACATCTGATACACAGAGACACACACTCACCCCTTCATCCTGGGACAGCGGGTTGTTGACCACCAGGTCCTGCTGGCCGGCAGCCTTGCGAGGGTTTGTAATGTGCTGGGAAGACAAAAACATCACATAGATGTCAATAACAGCCAATAACAGATCAGTGATCAGTTAATTCCTTAATAGGGCTGCACTGAGAGAGATGCATAACCATGCTGTGACCCCAGTTTGCACAACTATAGCTGCACATACTGTAGGCAGTTATGAGCTCTACATTGTTTTAAATGTGGCTGGAGGCAGAAACTGTGAGAGGTTATTTAAAATAATTAAAAATGAAATGAATAGAATGCAATAAATACTTGATTTTCAATGCCATATAATGCTGTACCAAATGTCTTTTATTTATTTTTAACAATTGAAGCTGAGGTTTTCAAATGAAGCTTGAATGTCTGCCGTCATATTTTATGGCCTCATCATCCTAAAAATGAAATGAAATTAAATGAAATCATCTTTCTTTAATGAGTATTATGTGTCAGTTGCGTCAGCATAAACAGTGCCTCGAAAATACAGGTGCGTACCTCCCTTTGTACGCCACGAGTGTGAGAGCGAACACTTTTTTGCCCTCACTGAAAATGTTTTTGAAAGACTTAATGCCAACGAATATGGATTGAAGAGGAATATTTCATTAGCTAAAAACATTTTGTGAATTTTGGAAATTATTACATCCATTTCTTTTCAATATGTTTAAACTTTTGCTCTGGAGTTATTGGAAATGTTTGAATCACACAAGTTAATAAGGAAATCCTACACAGCCATCACTGGAATCTAATTCTACAAACAGTACTATTAATATTAGTGTAGCTTATTCTCTATCTGCAACTGTGCAGAGATACTGGATTTAAACAGAATGAATAACCATGCCAAAAAAAGAAGCTGTGCAGCATTTGAGTGCTGATTCAGAGTTGAAATGTCAGCGTTATGAAACTTCAAACTATTCGGTATTGCCCAAATTGCTGCAAAGCTACTGCAGCTTTGAGTGTCTGTAGAAGCATTCTCATGATGCTGAGGCAAACGGCCACACAGAGGCGCTCTCACCGTCTCTTTGATCTTCTCATACTGGCCTCGCAGCTCCTTGGTCTTGTTGATCCACTGGCCCTTATCTTCTGGCAGAGCCTCCAGGTACAACTACAGACAGCCAGCACACAGGTTAGTGAACGCTACCTCAATATTTACCCTCTTAGAAGTCATAAACATGCAGACACTTTCAAAAACTAAACTCAAGGCTGCTTTTTTCCACCAAAGACGGACTGCAAGCTGCCAGAACTGCTGTCTTTTCTGCGGCAGGGAAATTGCCAAAGCCCCTTTAATCAAACTCGATAGGACTGCTTGATCCATTTGGCAGTTACCTTCCAGCATACGCTCCGAAAGCGGCTGCTCCTCAGCCGCCCGTTGATGCCTGCCTGCCGGATCCTGGCCAGGTAATTACTGTTGAGGAACAAGTCGTCCCATTCTTTCCTGTGCAGGGGAGGGGAGGTAGAGGACGGGGAGATTTATGAGCTTCTCAACCCAAATTGGGCACGGTGTTCCATCTAATGTGTCATCCAGCAGTAAACCAGGAGGCTGGAGCAGTGAGCTGGGCCAAAAGTTTATGGTGCACCCGCACAAGAAAATACTGGAAACACTCACCTGTATGAGAGGAAGGTTGACTGGGACTGTGAGTAAGTGCTGCTGTCAAGTGATCCTCCTGTTAAAGCAGACACACACGCATCCACAAGGGGGAGATGTGAACAACCAGAGCAAAGATATAACACTAGAAATCAATCTTTTTTAAAGCTTAATAATCAAAAACATAACATCTGACAACTACCATAATAACGATCTGGCCTATTTACTGCTTCCAAGTGACCCAGCAGTTATTTTTGGGGCTTCTATCTCATGCCATGTGGTGGAGCAAAAAGGGCCAGAAGCAGGGAAAGTGGGAAAGAGTAAAGCACCATAGTCTTCTTTGTCTTTATTGGCAGTAATAAGTCTAATTTGGCCTGCAGGTGAACATGCATTCAAGTCGGAGAGCTGTCTATCAACATTAGTTACAGGAGTAGATCATTCCACAGGGACACTCAGCATGAATATTCATCAATTCCACAACATGCCAGCCCCCAACATCTTCTCCCTCTCGCACGTAAACATAAAAACACAAAAACACCCTCAGCCCCGGGGGCGTCGCCTGCCACGTCTGTGACTCACACCTCACAGTGTAGGCTCCAATTTTATTTTTTTTATCATCTCTTTCTATGTAGAATTGCAAGCTATGGTGAGTCTCTTCTACTCTATTCTTTGTCTACTCGTCAGAGCCTTTGTCAGAGCATTATACAGTCTCGACAAGACCGACACACCGGTATCTTTTGAGTCTAGGCACCAACATGTCTTTGCCAAGTTTGAATCCCAGTTAAGCCAGAGAGTTGACGTACTGCTGCGGTTCTTGTTGAAATTATTGAGCGGGTCGAAGCCTGTCTCCTGCTGCTCGTCTGTCTGGAGTGGGTGGCGGGTTTCGAAATTGGGGTGCTGCATGACCGCGACCCAGCCGGACCTGGAGAAAGTAACAGGAGAAACCAGTAAAAAACAAAGAAAATAAAAACATAGTTAAATCACAGGCTAGTACAACAGAACAGCTAGAGACTACAAAAAATACAAACCAAACTTTGGGTAGCTTCTGTCATATTATGCATGACTTTTGAACTCAGAAAACTCCAAATGATAAAGCAAGCTTCCCACTAAACTGACAACACCTTCTGATAGGGAGACTGACCTTTGACCACAGCATGTGCTGACTGGTTTCTCTGCTTAAGTCTTCTTGAGCTGGAGTGTTATTCTGACCCTGACCTCTTCATGACGGGTTGCATGCAAAATCTATTTACTGCAATCACTGAAGTCCCCCTGCTGCTAACATTAAACACAGCTGAACTGTTTTAATCTCTGGACTTACTGTCACAGCCTCGTGATTCTCCTCAGCCAAGACTCCAAAGAAAAGGATGACTCTGCAAGAAGAAGAAGAAGAAACAGTAATGATGAAAATAAACACCTTCAGCAAACAGGGACATAAAAAAGCAGTGTTTAAAGGAGCGACAAATGATTTGGTGTCATAAAATTCATGTGTATTGCTCATTGTGTTGACCAAAACAAACACAAGTTGCTGTTTATTCACCTCTTCTATTTAACACAACTTTGTTGCCTGAAATAAAACACTGACACTGATTGCTGTCAGTGAGGAATCACTTAAATTAACACGAAGCACTTGAGCTGCCTGATGCCCTGCCATGCTCGCTGTGATATATTAAACATAAGCGGTAATGCTAATGAGGTCATTAAGTAGGCAAATTAATGCCTTCATTTCATATTTTGATGTCAACAGACTGGTTGTCACATAACCCGCAGACGGTATTAACGGCAAAGATATTAAGGGGCTATTACGGTTTCAAGGAATTTGTTGTTGCTCATAAAATGAAAATGAAAAAATGTAATCAGATTGTCTTTTACAGGGGGACGCTGTGATGTGGGTGTAAAGTTTCTGTTATATGTTGGGTTTAAGGGCACACAATGTACATGCTTACACAGCATTGTATGGTGTCATTATCTATTGGAAAAAAAAAAAAATCACTATGTCAGACATATCTACTACTACAGTACAGCATGAATGAACAAGCAACAACACGTGGGGAAGAGTTACGCAAAAAACATTTATTAATCTTTATTAGAGCTGCAATGGCCAGTTGCTGTCCATTATTATAAATTAACTAATGGACTAATGTTTGGCTTATTTGCTGGAAACAGCATTTCAAAAGTCAGGTTCTGGTGCTATTATTTGTCTTACATATTAATGGTTTACTGAATATTTTTTGGGCAGATAAAACAAGACATTTGAAGACATCACTTTGGGATCTATTATAACAAGCACTTTATAACATTTTCTGACATTTTATAAGCAAATATTCTATCAACTAATCAGGAAAGTAATCAACAGATTGATCAATATTGAAAACATGTTAGTTGCAGTTCTAATATTTATATTAATGAGCGGTAGGGCTCGACAATTAACAGAATTTATTGAAAAAAAAAACATAGCCTAGTTATGAAACTTTAACAGATCTAAAGTTGCTCATATAGTCAGTTTTCAAAGTAGTCTGAATCACAGCAGCAAGAAACATGTGCACTCATGTACAAGTAAACAGTTAGCCTGCAACAACTCTGACGATCAGTTAACTGATTAAATCGCTTCTCAAGCAAAACAGCAAAATAATCTTTAGTTCCTGCTTCTCAAATGTTCGATTCTTGTATCTGTGAGTATCTTTGGGGTTTAGACTGTTGATCAGACAAAGCAAGACATATAAAAACACCACCCTTGCGCTTTAATTAACAAAACAACCAATTAATCAATACAATAAAAGGCAGATTAAAGAATAACAGTCACATCAGACACGATGCATCGTGAGCGGTAAATGTGACAATTTATATTGATTTAAAAATCAGGTAAACCCAGAGCCAACGTGTCTCCGCCAACTATCAAAGCTATGAGAAAAGTTTAACTTTCTCTGTGAGACATCACTATCTAGGTTAAACAATTCTCCCTCCATTCTTTATCCAGCTTGGGGATTATTCCACGTTTATGAATATGGTTAGCCTAATACACAGGCCTACAGAATAGCACGCTTCCACAGAGCATTATGTTCCTTTTCGCTTTATTAATTGTGGAAATAACACAACAAAAGGCATCTCTTAAACCTATTAACCATGTGAATGGGACACAGCTCGATAAATCAGCTACACGCGCCATCAAAATAGAAATAATTTTATATGCATAATGTATGTGCCTGTTTTCTTAGGAAACATCTGTTCCCCTCAAAGACTAATGCTCTCCTTAAGTCTGAGGGGTTTTTCTCCCTTCCCTCATAAAAAGGATATTATCCCATTAAATAATCGTAACTAATCCACAACTATAGGGAAAGACAGAGGAACGTTGTGAATAGGTATCTCCAATAATAGCCTGTTTTCTTAGTTTTACTTTAAAAGACTGGCATGAAAGATTTATCAAACTCTCTTGAGCGACTACAAATATATCAGCAGTCACCTCGCGCAGAATATCAATTCATATTATCCCTGTCTGACAAAAATTTGCATTGCACAAAGTGTCAAAAGATATTTTGAGGACCGTTTTTCCCTACAGGCCTGCAAACGCATCCAGCGCTTTGTCCCTACTTTCCAAAAATAAAAAGTCATTCTAAACTTTCTAAAGAGGCCTTCTCAGATCTCTCACTGCTCACCGTGCTTTGAGGAGGCACGTCTTGTGTGTGCGAGCCTTTGTGAGTGAATGAAAGCCGATGCGGGCAAAAGACCCGAGGCCTCGCCGTGTTGGCACAGTCTCGCCTGAAGCAGGTCTTCTCTTAGCCTTCTGCTGCCTTCATTACTTCCTCCCGGAGTCGAACGTAAAACGACATCCTAACTTTGCCACATAATAATCAAGGCAAATTAGCTTCTGCATAATTTAACCCACAGCACCTGGAGACACTTCAATAATTCAAAACACGAATCTTTCATGAAATAATCAAATCAATACATAATGAAATGCATAAATAAATCAACAGGCAAATAACACTGCGTCCATCTGTTCAGAGGTAGAAGATGTGTTCCTGGGATTTACAACAACAGCCCGTGAAGCTAAATCCAAACTGTAGCTACATTATCTTGTTACAAACATTAAGATTTCTCAACCACTTTCTTTTTCAAAGCTATCGCCTCGAGCGTGATTTCAAAGGAGGAACACTGATGTTTTGGATTGTGTAAAGCACACTGGATGCACACCAAAGTCAAGCCAGAGAGCCTCGCTCTGAACTCCTTCCTTCAGTGCTCCTAAAGTACATTTCACTTCCCTTTACTTTGAAACACATTCAGTCTGAAAGCAACCACAACTATATTTGAGCCCAAAACTTTCGGTCACTGTTTTCACACTTGATGGACTGTGACGAGGGCGTATCACATTCTTTTGGGTCATGAGAATATTTCAGAGGAGCACATCAGCTACACAGCATGGGGGGATTCACCTTACAGCAGCAGCCAAGCTGACAAATTCACTTCAGCTCCTCTTCAAAATGCAGAGGCAGGTTTTGTTCAACCACATGCTTAGAGATCCCACGTTCAAGCCGAGCTGACACAAAGAAAAGCCTCAGCCCGCTCCGAGCTTATTGGCCTAAAGGCACAAAGGCTAAACTATTCTGAAACTAAACCCAGATTAAATTGTATTAAATGTTTTGCTGAAGTGCCTGCAGAATTTCCATTTAGAGACATCTGACTACAACTGTAACTCCACTGAAATGAACAGGCTGCAGCTTTGTTTTCAGCTCAGGAAAATACTTGAAAATGACCATTAGGTGTAACTAATAAGTCCACTAGTCGTCACTAAACTGAACCATTGTCAGAGCTGCCTCATGTAAAACAGATTCAGAAAGAGAATCAGTACGTGGGCTCTTCAGAGGATGAATATTCAAACAGGATTCTGCAATGAGAGAAGCTGTCACTGGCAGCTACGGTCGGAGCAGCAGATCGCACTTTAGTCAAAGTGAAACAACACCCCAGCTAAACAAACTCACATGCCTCTACTTCAAGCACACAACAAGAGCCCCGGAGCGTTCACAGTCACATGCTTTGCAAGACGCTGGGAACATGCTTGAGACCTTAACCTTGGCAAAATACCATAAACTTGCTGGGACTTGATTCGATTACCAAATGCACGTTAAGAGATTAAACCTGACAGATATTTGTCTGGATACAAAAACTAGAGCAGGGGTCCCAGACCTCCACGTGGAGTCACAAGATAAATCTAAAGGCTCGTAAGATGATCGAAAAGGTTATTTTAGTCTTTAAACCTTTTTCTTGTGAATTGCTGGATGATTTTACCTCTTCAGGCTTCTAAAAAAATCATTAGAGTTGCACACACCTCACTGATTATGCAATGGGTGCTGAGCTCTCATAAGTACACGTTGTTATATTTCAATAGGTCATGAGCCAAAAAGGTTGGAAATCACTGCACTTGAGGAAGACCTGCTGTGCAAAAGAAGAAGCGAAAGACATTTAATCATGCAGAACACTTATTTGCATTAACAGACTGTGACGTTCAGCAAGTATCAAAACACGTCCCCACCACACAACCTATATTCTCTGAACTAGTCAACGCAGACATATGTACAGTAGGAGAGGTCAGCTATCATCTCACAACAGGGAGGTTAACTTCAGTTGTGCACAGCTCTTAATTTCTGCCTGAAGTCAAGACGCTTTTTCCTTGTAACCCAAATAGCCTGCATACACCCAGGCTGCAGTATCCTAAGCACACATACTTGTACTGAACTGGTTCCTGTTAGCGTGGAGAGCTGTGTGAAACCGCATTAACCCATGCAGGCAGGCAGTACTAGCGGTTACCAAACCTCTGCACTGCCTTGAACCCATCACTAAATCTGTCAGGCAGGGTGGGCCAGCCCGAGGAAATAGGTTAAAGGCACACTACAGTAGCAACTTAGTCATTAAAATGGAACAGTTTTAAACAATGTTGACGCCATAAATAACAGCCAGCAGTGACAATGAGTGTATAATAAGAAGTAAAACACATACAGTGTCCGTCTTTCGTACACAACGGGTGGTGACAATCGGGATTATCGATGCGGGCAGGGCAAAACGCCAAACAGCTAAGCTAGCTTGCGGCTAACATTGCTAACTGAAGGCTAAGCTAGCTAAATAAACGCACCATGATACAACTGTAGTCGTCAGCGTTCACTGAACATGAATACATAAGACACAAACAGGTCAGTTAATGTAACATTAGCTGGCAGTTAGCAAGTTGTAACCGACCCGATGCACGGGCCTGTCTTCACTTCCGACACACAGCTGCTGCAGGAAGACACGAGACAAACTTGTAGCACACTCTCACACGCGCACACACAGGCTAATATAAGTGTACGTAATGCCACAGAGTCATCCATAACCCGCCGTGGGCTCTCAGTGTGTGTCAGGTACCTGTTCAGATCACGCAGGACTCCTCATTCTGCTGTATCGGACTCTGTGCTGATTTGTAAACAGTAGCGGGTCAGGCGGATGTGCTGAACGTCAGCTGACTGGTCATGTGACCACGCAGCTCTGGCTCGTGCTCTCCAGGCTTTGGTTTACTTAACTGCAGATAACATCATAAACAGCAAAAATGTGGCTTTTGCGCGGACAGAAATTAAATATCCAAGTAGTAAATGGTGAGTATAACACACACTGATGCTTTAAATCGAATAATAATAAAAAACTTTTGGGTTGCCAGGTTGTGAGAACTTTCTATGGCAGGTGTGTCCTCCTCCTCCAGCAGGACACTTGCTAATAATGTTAATCAGTCACTAATGAAATTTCATAGAATAACCTAAGTCTGCAGTTAGCCTCTATGTTAATTGGTCGTTAATAAATAAATTTTGTCTTCCATTAGGTCAGAGGTCAAACAGCATTGGAGGAGTTTACGTGAGGAACCAAAGAAAAGACAAAATGGAAGAAGCATTGTGGTACTATAGAGATGCCCTGGCCTACAACTCATACTCCAGATGTAAGGAAACATTCTTGTTTGGTACAGACCCCATCAAATATCACACCATCCTAATTTTTATTTTTATTTTTCAGTGAAAATGAAATGCAAAAATTGCTCATTTCGCAGTTAGAATATCTGTCAAAAAAATTACTAGTTAAAGACTGTCCATCCAATCTTTTCCGCAGGGGGGCTGGAGCCTATCCCAGCTGACACAGGGCAAGAGGCAGGGTCCACCCTGGACAGATCACCAGACTATCACAGGGCTGACACATAGAGACAAACAACCATTCACACTCACATTCACACCTACGGACAATTTAGAGTCACCAGTTAACCTGCATGTCTTTGGACTTTGGGAGGAAGCTGGAGTACCTGGAGAAAACCCACGCTGACATGGGGAGAACATGCAAACTCTGCACAGAGGGGCTCCCTCCTGGGATCAAACCAGAAACCTTTTTGCTGTGAGACAACCGTGCTAACCACCACACCACCGTGCCGCCCTACTTAAAGGCCAACCATTGACATTTTTTTTATACAGCGTGGCAACCCCAATGTGTTCTTATTAATCCTTATACTGATCTATGAAATATAAAGCCCACTACTTTCAGTAAAGCTTCAGTATAGTTATGGCA
The DNA here is from genome assembly GCF_011397635.1 of Epinephelus fuscoguttatus. Lineage (NCBI taxonomy): Eukaryota > Metazoa > Chordata > Actinopteri > Perciformes > Serranidae > Epinephelus > Epinephelus fuscoguttatus. The sequence goes on from NC_064768.1 coordinate 27,985,865, forward strand.
ATTTGAACTGTCAGCGTTGGCCTGGTCTGAAACACACACAGTTTTAGTAATTAATATGCTTATTCATAACTAAAGCCAGGGTGACACGGTGGTGTGGTGGTTATTGTCGCCTCACAGCAAGATTCCAGGAGGGAGCCCTTCCGTGTGGCGTTTTCATGTTCTCCCCATTTCAGCATTGGTTTTCTCCGGGTACTCCTCCCACAGTCGTAGGAGGCCGTAGGTGTGAATGTGAGTGTGAATGGTTGTCTGTCTCTATGTGTCAGCCCTGTGATAGTCTGGTAACCTGTCCAGGGTGTACCCTGCCTTTCGCCCAATGTCAGCTGGGATAGGCTCCAGCCCCCCTGCGAGCAGCTACGAAAATGGATGGATGGATAACTAAAGCCCTTGTTATAACCCTACACTTGTCCTTTCCACGGTCCCCTCTGAGCCAAATGTCAATCCCAGTAGACAGGTTTAGAAACTACTAATGAAATGACCTCAAAGATATCCAACGTCTTTAGACTGCAGAGATAAAATTGCAAAGGTGATTGCAAGTTTAATTTCACATGTATCGGCACATGGGAAGCTTTCAGGCAGGGACCTACTTCCCCTTAAATTAATATGTAGGAAATAGTAGGTTGACATTTCTGTGCTTCACCTGCTGGCCTGTTGGTGTCTGAATTCAGCTCTGCAAAGTTGTGCTCCCATTCGCTCTGCCTCCCTGAAGGGTCCTTCAGGGAGGCAGAGCGATATATATATAGGTATATATAGGTAGATAGATAGACAGCAACAAATTTTAGTGTGGTATCAAAACAATATGGGTGGTAACTGTGAATAATAAAAATCAAAGAAAGAAAGCTGCGTTAACAGAACGCACAGTTGTTGTACATCATACCACCTAGGAGAAATTAAACAGATTGAAGAGGCTACATGAGGGTTAATTAAGACAGTTTTATGGAGACTTAATTGCAGAAATTTCTGCGGTCAGACAAGTCAAGTTTATCTGTAGAGTGCTTTCATCAGACGCCTTCATCACAAAGTGCCTCCCACAAACCAAACCAAAGCTGCAGGATGGTCATGATACAAGAAAAGGCAGGAGTCCATGTGAAAATATATACAGGTGGTGACATTCAATAGCACTAACGAGTCCAGTGTGTGCATTTGTAGTGGTGTGTGTGTGTGTGTGTGTGTGTGTGGTGTGTGTGTGTGTTTGTGTGGTGGTGGGTTAACACAAAGCAGTCATAATGACCATCATAGCCATTACCATCATCATCATCACAGGCATGGCATTTCCAGAGCGCCATTATCATCATTATTATAGCTAATATTGCTGATGATGAGGCTTTCATGGCCTCTTGTTGGCCCTGACTTAGGTATCGTCATGGAAACAGACGACAGAAAAAGAGCATAGCTTTATTGAATTACTCTATGAAGCTATTCTGACCAAATGGGGCTTGAATGTTGCACTGTCGGAGTATAGTGGGGGAGCGGCAACGTGAAGAGTCCCGAGGAGAGACAGATGAGAGTCAGGGGCAGAGAGGGAGGCAGAAACATGGAGAGAAATAGCCGTTGAGATGGATAAAATAAAAGAGGAATAAAAAAAGAGACTGAAACAGCACTGAAGGGCCATGTGATTGTACAGAGACACAGTTCCACTGGTACAGAGAGCCCTGGTGATCAGCACAGTAGAACGCTATCTGACGGCTGGAAACAATGACAGCAATTCACCAACAAAGACACAGTCATATAAGAGGAAATCACCACGTCTCTAACACCAGCACAGACAGTGGACATCAGAACCGTTGATTTAATCTTTAATGGGTCTTTCACAGCAGGCCTCTGTGCGTCTAAAAATAGCAGTCTGATAAATGAGCTTCATCTCTTATTTACTTGTTTCTGGCACGATAAATCTCACACACTGTCCTCAAATTCTATTCTATACATTGCAAACACATCCCAAATAAATATTGACAAAGTCCAAACTGTCATCTGCTGATATATCTGCTGCTTAGGAGGAAAACAACCATCTTTATTTGTGTCAGAATCATGATGCCTTCCCCGCTACGTCTGTGTGGTTCCACAGATTCTCTCACATGATGTTTATGATCTGGGTTTCCTGGTGAGAAACATCATGTGTTGCTGTTTGGGTAAAAAAAGTTTTATCATCCAGGCTTCTGGACTCTCATAAAACACACATTTTTATTACTCTCCCTCAGATTGTTTATAAAATTAAAAAGAAAAATCCAGCTTTAAGATCAGATGCTTACAACAGATAATGAACATATAGTACAATTATGAATGACTCTTTTTTTTTTGTTTTTACAAATGACAGCGCTATCATTTAATTTCAACATTTCAACATTTCATGTACACGCTACATGGCTTCAGCCTTATATTTCTAGCCCACAATCTCCCTTTCATCAACATTAAACATTGTGCACATTTTGTGCTCTGCTACAGTATGTAAATCAGTACAATATGACAACCACAAGATGTGTAAACATAACACTCACACCAAAATAACACAGCTATTTTGGGAGAGAGATTTACAGATTCATGCATCAATAGAAACACTGAATGTAAACTATGATGTGTTCAGGAGATCTCAACAAAACTGTAAAAGTTAAGAAACTGGAAAAAAAAAATTGACTCATTTGCAGGAGAGGCATCTTAAATGCCCACACGTTGATCAGTTTGGTAACTTATCCATTGATTCATGTGTTGATTTATTACATACTGCTGTAAAAAAAAAAATGCAAAGGATGCCCTGTCATTTATGAAAGGGTTATTCTTAATGCTATATATCATTTACAAATTCTTTTAAGACAGAATGAGGACACTTGATATTTATTACATTGTGACAAACCTGAACAAGAGCAATGTAAGATATAGCAGTGTAACCCGGTCTCACTCCCAATTCGTCAAATGGTGACCCTTCGTCAGCAGCCCTCAGAGTCAGATACCGACACACGGAGGCAGCCTTTAGCAGCGGAACGATGTCAGAAGCACCTAGTGGCAGCTTTTTAATGCTCCAAGCAAAGAGTAAGAAAGTTGGCAAAGGGCGGTCAAAGAAACTTCAAGCTTTCACCTGGGAGTCCGCTGTTTGTTACCCGTGTGAAACTAAGAGTCAGTTGAGTTATTTTTATAACAAAGTAGTGTGCGGTTATGTGTAGCCTACTATGCTAGTGAGGTATGTCATGTGACGTGACATTATGTTCGTAACAAACACACTTATTTTAAGCCAAACCAGGATTTTTCTTTAACTTAACCACATGCTTTTGTTGCCTAAAGCTAAGGAGGTTAACCTAAAAACGAAGTGCAAGTGTAGTCGAAGTTTATTTTAAAAAGAGACTGCATGCATTTAACAAGCAGAAACTGTACATTACCTGTAAGTATTTTTTGAAAAGACACTATGCACGTGACATGAACATCCGAAACGGACTAGTGTCATAGTTTGACAGGGCTATTGACCAAGCGTCTGTATTTGACTAGTTAGGAGTGAGATTGAGTTATGAAATCTGAACCAAAACACAAAGCACTATTAAAAAAAACCCATAGAAAAACAAAACCAATGAAGATACATATCATTAAAAAAAACAGATTGGCAGTGCCACTTTCTACAAGGCATTTCTGGCATGGACATTTCTCACAACTCATTTTTTAACAGTGATATGTAATCTGAGGCTCTTTGTATTGGGTCCCATTCACCCAGACACATATATCGACACAGACACAATGTGTTATCCGCGCTTAATAGTCACAGTTACTCTCTGTCTCAAGTGCAGTAAGGATGCTCAACTCTCAGGAGGGCTCTCTAAGCTTAGGTGTACTGTCAGGGTATGAACACCAGCATCCTTTTAAGCTGTGGTATCAACATGTACAATAAGTCAGCGTTTAGTCTTTCCACAGCATTTCTGGACACACACATTTATTACGCTCCAGTACCCAAACGCTGTGAGTCAGTGCTCATATGGATTTGGGTTCGATTTAGCTCTCCTGCTCCTCTTTCATAGCGTTAATAGTTTGAGTGCCAACATCCGATTCTTTCAAAACAGTGATCTCGCTCGCTTCACTTCTCCCTGTTTGCTTCTCCTCCTCCACCTCCTTTTGCTCAGTTTCAGTCCTTCCATCACCTTCCTCCTCTTGTGCCTCTGCAGTTATGTCTTTCAGGGAGAGGTTTGTGTGGCCGTGCTGGTCGTCTCGACTCTGTTTTGGGCTCTGGCTCTCGTGTTGATGCCGGTCGTGGTCCTGGCTGTTGAAGAATCTTCGGATGGTGTGCTTGGGCAGGCCCAGCTGAGCCGACAGGGTGTGGATGGCCTCCTCGTCTGGGTTGAGGCCCACGTCCTGAATGAAGCTCTGCAAGATTCCCAGTGCTTCGTGGGACACTCTTAACCCCTCACCTTGGACCTCATTATCTGCCTCTGGACAAACCCCAGCCCTGCCTGGATCCTCATCCTTCACGCCTGGCCACTTCATCATGAGCTTTTCCTTCTCCTCTTTGCCATCTCCAATGATCTCATTAATCCCTTCCTCACCCACATTTCCATCCCTCACCTGCTCCTTGCTTTCTGTACTATTCTCCCTCAACCTGCCAGTGCAACCCCAGTCACCTCCCAAAGTGCTCCTCTCTCCCCGCCCCCCCTCAACCCAGTCCTTACTGTCCCCTCTCTCACCATTGCTACTGCCTCGGCCCTGCACACACACTCTCACATGCCCCCAGTTGCCCCCAGCCTCGGACTCGGCCGGTGATGCAGCACACGGTTGCCGTGGAGACAGGTGAGGTCCTGCCTCGGGCTGCAGGGGTTGATGGGGTTGAAGATGGTGTTGCTGTGGCAGAGGAGAGTTGCGTTGGTACTGATGAGAGAAAAAGAGAAAGTAAAGTAAAAAGCATTGCTTGGTTATTTGGATTTAATATTTTCTAATTTCCATTGTGTTAATGTGAATATCATTGTGTTTAATTTTAATGGTAGATGATTAGGGAAGGGAAATGATAAGATTTTACTGATACAAATGCCATTATTGATTCTGCTTAACAGTCAAAATCTTAACTGATTCCCTCATTGATTCCTGATCAGTTTTCTGTGTGGGGAAAAAAATAAGTCTACACAGATTTTCATTATCAACACAACTGTTTTATTATCGCAAAGTCTGAAACACAGGAACAGTCTGTCTGAAGTTAGGTAATATTTGCACAGCATTCATTTTCATTTATGTTTTCTTAGTCAAAGGAAAAAATCTGCCAAGCCTTCCTGCTGATGTTTTTATAACATAGGATATTTATCCTTGGCGATGGACATCCTGCACAGTTGGGAAGAAGTGGCACTCGGGCGTAAAGTGTCAGATACATGGCGTTCTTTGAAAGCTCATGTTGCGTATGTTTCAGCATATTGCTAGTGTTTCCATCCTTCACTGAAATGATCATATTACAGACATTACAAGCAGCACTGTTGTCATCTATCTTCATCGAATGACGCCACGCTTTGAACTGGTTCTTTCTCTCTGCCATGACTTCTTCTTGTTGTAAGTTTCAAGCAACATAGAAGCATGGCGTCATTGTGTTGCAGTGCACAACTGTGAGAAAAGCATGCCGGCATTGATAAAAGGCATTGATAAGTATACTTCCAATGGATCAGACAGTTCATATGATCCCGATTCCCCTCTCTATAGATGGTGTGAAGTGAAGTCAGCATGATTGAATTGGTCTATTTAAAACTGTACGAGTAATACGATGGTCTGCAATGCAACCATCATCACCAGGGTTCCTGTCCACAGAACTGATCAGTACATATGAAATCTGCATGCGACATACTGCACAAACAGATGGATGCACAACCATTTTTGACAGTAACTGTGCCATAATCAAGCCATCTATAGATGCACAAGCTGTAGAAGGGAACGAAAAATATCTAATCAGTCTCACTGATCGCTGCTGAACGTGGTAATCATCTCTTTTTTTGACATTTTTGGCATTTAGCTGCTGTTACTGTGCTGCTTTTCTATCACAAACCCTAGAGATCTACTGTAAAAAATGATGTATTCTCTTTCAAATTTCTGGTAAAAAATTATATTAAACTTTTTATAAATGATTTCTCTTAAATCTGTGTTTAAAGCGCTTTATGAAAAAGAAAGTCAGGTCACCTTAAGCCCCCAGTGATAAGGACAACAGCTCCTCTAAAAAAAAAATGATTGAAAGGTTAGAATAATTTATCTGCTAGCCTACTGCTCATGTTTTTTCATTTATACCAAGCTGCTGTTTCTGTAGCTGACAAGCCAGATCTACCAGAGACAGAGTGTTTAGAACAGCAGTCTGCATGTAACGATGTCGCGTTTATCTTGTTTTTGCAGTCTCACCAGTGTATTGTCATTGCCGAGCAGTGTCAGCCTGTCAGCGCAGTGCTGCTGTGCCGTCGTGTTGCAGCTTTCCTGTTCGTAGATGGCATCTCGCTCAGTCTGGGACAGGCTGAGGAAGCGGCGGATCATGCACAGATTCTCCCACAGGGTCCGGTTCTCTGGGTTGGGATCCTCCTTCCAACGCAGCAGCTCACACAGCCAGCCCTGCAAGGAAAGGTAACACTGTAAGTCTTGTAGCACACTGTTATGTAAAGCTGCAACAATTAATCAATTAACTGATTAGCTGTCAACTATTAAATTAATCACCAACTAATAATCAGTTAATTGGTTTGAAACATTTTTAGGAAATAAAAAATCAAACTTAACTGACTCTAGCTTCTTAGATGTGAATATTTTCTGGTTTATTACTCCTCTGTGACAGTGAACTGAATATCTTTGGGGTTGTGGACAAAACATTTAAACGCTGAACATTTTTCAACATTTTCTGACATTTTACAGACCAAACAACTAATCGGTTAATCAAAAAAATAATAGACGGTGAAAATAATCGTTAGTTACAGCCCTGCTATAATGTAGTTGTAAGCAGATATGAGGACATATAAGGTATCCGTAGATAGAACAGGTAACCATAATTGGTAGCGCTGCACAATTGCGTAAATGACCCACCCTTTTAAGACAGGTACAACATGCTGCTGTTGTTCCTCACAGAATTGAAGGGCCCAAATTGCTTAGAGTACTCAATGCATCTAAAGTCCTGTAGATAAACTGAGGGGATAAAAACACTCCCTCAAAATGTGTCGTGATGGTTTCTTCCTCTGGACATCTTCATAGTGACTGTTAAGGCTATTCCTCCAGTTGTGTTTTTAGGAGTTACTGACATGATGAAAGTTAATGACAGCGACTTCATGCAGAGGCTCTGGCATAGGGGCCCCCTGAGCCCTTGGGCCCCTGGGGCTGGGCCTGGTAGGTCTGTTTGGTAATACACCCATGCTTTTAAGAGAAAAAAAGGCATTTATAAGATTCTTGGGCACTAAGTAAAAAGGAAAAAAGGAAATTTATATTACTCCTTAAGCATATTTATGCAGCATTGTTTAAAATAGAATAATTTGATATACACTGTATGGTGATAAGGCTCTGGTGTAAGGCTAACATGCAGTGGGACATCAAAAATTGTCATGGCAACATCATGTAAATTTATATGATGAGTATTGATTCATGTCACCCCCACACACCCACTCTTCCATTCCTTTTGTGATTCATTAGAATTTAGGAAGATATAAGTGGTAATAACTGCCATGTTGAGGTTTGAATTCAGAAACAAACAGCCTTCCCTCAGTCTATAAACTATAAAGTCACAATAATTGATTCAAAAATAGTTTCTCGTTGTAAAGCAAAGCCGAAAGATGATAGAGAGATTTTCTTATTAACTAGAATTTCGTTTCTGTATCACGAGGGAGCAAACTTGTGAGTGGCAGATTGAGGAACGTAAAGCCAAGCTAGTTTCAGATTCATGAACTGGAGCATGATTACGTTTGCAGGCAGGCTGATCCTCACACACACACACACAGACTCACACAAACACACCAGCACGCAGCCACACACACACATGCGCATACACCTGGCTGTAGCCCAAGTCTAGCACACAATACCATCCAGATGCACAGTGCAGATAGAACAGAGAGATCCAGCATGGTTCTGCCTGCCAAACAGCCGGGTGATACAGAGAGAGAGGGAGCGTGAGAGAGGAAGAGAGAGGGAGAAAGAGAGAGGTAAAGAGAACATAGAGAAAGTGAAGTTGAAAGGGAGGCCAGCGAAGAGATAGGAAAAGAACCTCAGGGGTTTTGGACCACCTGTCTGTACTGGCATGACCGCTGACTGACCTCCAAACATCTTCATGATGAGTAGAGAGAAGGGAGAGAGAGAGAAAGTAGGAAAGAAAGAAAGAAAGAAAGAAAGAAAGAAAGAAAGAAAGAAAGAAAGAAAGAAAGAAAATAAAACAGGAGAATGGAAGAAAGAGAATGGAAGAAAAAAAGTGGAAGAGTGCGAGAGGAAGAGAAAACGAGACAGCTGAAATCCCCCCATTCCATGAAGGGAAATTATCCTCAAAACAAAAGGCAATAACAAGCTTATGGAGCCGCCATAAAAATGAGAACAATAAACACTCAAATCATGCCGGTGTGTGTGTGTGTGTGTGTGTGTATTAGTGCATTTGTGTGTGCCCGTGTTTGTGGGATTGCGTGTGCATGCATGTGCTTTTACAGTATGTCTGTGTGCACAAATAAGCAGTGTGCATATGTGTGTGCCCGTGTTTTTGTAGGGCGACAATTAGAGTGATAATTTAGGACACAATAGCAGTCTGATGCACCGATGATAGTCCTCTGCAGAGTACAGCTGCTGGGTTGATTATCTGGGTTTCCTCCACACACACACACACACACACTAGTCATCCCTGCTTTAACTGAGAAGAGAGATCCATCTTGAAGGCTAAATTTGAACAATTGGGCAATAGACGCAATTGGGTGCAATATGTGTGTGTGTTTAAGATTGGACAGCTTCATCAGACCAGCGAGCAAGTCGAATACCTGACTCTTGGAGGCGGCCACCTTTGCAAACAGAGCCTGCGACACCTTGGCTCTCTTCATCTCGTGCTGTATCTCCTCGTAGATAGAGGCGCTGACGTTGAGAACACAACTGTCCGTCCTCAGCCCTCTGTCTCCTGTAACTGGGGACAGTCGTGCCTAAAAGGAGGCAAACAAGAGGATAGAAAGACAAGCAAGCCACAGTGAGCATCAAAGTAATGGGCATTTGCAGTGAATTGAGATGAACCCAGCACAGAGCGAAGACTATTCCGGCTCGTCCAGACACTTTATAGTACTTGGAAATGGGAAGCTGCTGTTATTATGCAGCCCTAGGGGTTCCTATACAACAAGTGGGACAGTACATATCACGATACAGGGGATACAATTGAATATATTGCAAAGCAAGGCGATATATTGCTTTTTTTAATCTTATTTTAGTAAAACTGTTAAAAAGAACACACCACCATATGCATAAAAAACTACATATTTGCATTTGTATTTTATCACAGTCCCTTTAAAATCCAACACTAGAGCACTACTTTTTGTGCAATCCAAGCAAAGTGATTAATATTTGCCTATATTAGTAAAAAAAGAAAGAAAGAAGAAAATGCTTTTGAGAATCAGCACAGTATCACAAAAACTAATATTTTGATACTCAAGTCTGTCGGTATTTTCTCACACCCACTGCATGAACCAATGTACACGATACACCCTTGAAGTGAAGCCCCTCCCTGGGAGGAGAAGCAGCTGGTAACTTTCATGTATATTAGAGGAAACATGTGGCTGGTGACTCCCTCAGCGGGGTGTAGTGCTCAGGGAGCTGCCCATACCAGATTAGGTGGGAAAAAATCAGTAGAGATGAAGTGATGAAAAAGAAACTATGAGGAAGGACTCATTAAAACATGACCAGAGAGGAGAGTGGTGAGGTCAGTCTGATGCTTATATCATCTCTCCTGCACTGCTGTATTGAAAAATGGATAGCAGTAAAGAAAACAATCCATGTAATATTTCTTTTTAGGCATCTGTTAGCAGGCAATCCCTTCATACTTTACTATTTCGATTTGCTAAAACAAGAAGGTCTGCAGCCATGCTAGCTGCTCTGTGAAGCTGTACTTGGACACGGCGACAATGACAATGCTAACATGCTTATAATTAGTTGGGATGTTTATACCATGTTCACCACCTTAGTTTAGCCTGTTAGCATGATTATATTGGTTAATTAGCACTAAGGACAAAGTTGAGACTAGTGGTGATGTCATTATTTTGGGGGGTATTTGGTCAAAAACGAAAGTACAGCTCGACTTAATGGTAGCATAAACAACTTAGGGATCACCTACTATACAATGAAACATACTGAGGGGCGTCCATACCAAATGCCTTGGCAATCTATCTGTAGTTGTTAAGACAGTTCACTTAAAACCACACACATCTCCCTTATTGTGCTTTCAGAGAAAAGGTCAGAGGTCAGTACGCTTTTACAACTTCAGCACATTCACGCGTCCCTCTGATATATGTGAAATATTGTCTTTCATATCACTCGACGTATCCCATATATCAGTGCTGTTTCATGGGTAGAAACACATCAGTCAAAACATTTCACAGCAGCTTTGTGACACTGATTTTTGATTTCATCTCTCTGCTGACTGACCTGTGTGGATCTTGGTGGCGTGTTATTGCAGCTTGGGGTGAAACCAGTCAGGCTTCTGTCTTTCTCCTCCAGGTAGATGCGCTCCCTCTCGGCCTCGGGCAGCTGCAGGAAGCTGTACATGGCCCGCAGGTTGACCAGCAGAGACTGAGAGGCGTGTTTAGGGTCCTCCTCCTTCCGCAGAATCTCCGACAGCAGGCCCTGGTGAAGTCAGACATAAACACAAATTGATACTCATTGATTTGTATAAGCAAATGAAACATGCATGTAATGTCAGATTCATTCAGACGTATTGTGCAGATTTGCTTCAGATCACTATTCTGGGGAGTGTCTGTTGTCCGTAGAGATGTCTGCCTTCTCTCCACTATAATGCAACTAGATGGCACAAAAAAATGCAATGTCTCTTTTCAGAAATCATGACCCGGTTAGTCAAGATAATCCACAGACCTTGTTGTGAGCAGTTTCATAGGAGCTATTTTCTTTCTACTGAACTACACCCGGCAACTGTATCACCGCGCAGAAGGAAGCATGCATCTACTGCCAGCACATCTTGTTACGTTATATTAAAGAGAAGGCAGGCGGCCGATAAATCCAAAACTTGCAACTCACACCATAACAATCTAGACTGATAAGTTGCACTACAGGTAAGAGGAGAAATATGTATTTTTGATTTTGGGTTGAGCTGCCCCTTTAAGGGTGTAGTTAAGCCTTTGAGCATCAAATCATCTGTGCATTCATATAAAATATCCTAAAAGAAATAGTTTCACTTGATTTTTACATTAAAATGGCTAATATAAAGTTTCTTATACGCCTGAAGGAATTTTGAAAAGCTCCTCATATCCATCTCTGGATCTCATTCAATGAGGCACCTTATCAAGTTCCTGCGGTTTAGTGTTGCACAGCTATAGATGATACGGAGCCAGTTCTCAGCCTGTGCTAAGCGTGCTACTCGCCTGTAGAGCTAGCATTATTCTGGGTGTATCTGTGTATGCAGGAAAGCCTTCAAACATCACATGCAGATTGTAGGGCTTCCGTCCTGAAAGGAAATCAGATTTCACGCTGGCTGTAGAATGGAAAGAGAGGAAATAGCCTTCTTATTCAAATCATGGATCATCTTTGGATCCACCCAGCAAACCCCTCCTTCCAAATAGATGAAGGCTTTTACATGAATCGCCAAGTGACAAATGCTCCCCTCACTTCTATATGGCATCTTGGCACCATGCCCGACTTGTATGGCTGGCACCGAAGCACCTTGGACTTGGCAATGGGGAAACATGGGGGTGGATAATAACTCGCTCTGCTTATTGTGATGAAAATGATAATGATGGTAATAATAATAATAACAATGGGCTTAGCCTGTCCTCTGAGCCCCATTTCTGTGGGTGTGGTGGTGAATGTAAGATGATAGACACGGATAACGTGGCATTTTAGTGTTAGAGGCGATGGCAGATGGAGATTTGGATAGGAAATGAGGACGACCAGTGGAAGCAAAAAAGGGGAAGATTAAAAAAAAAGATGGATTGACAATCAGAGGTGGAGATTAAACAGATAGAAGGTGCTGCTGGAGTGAAAGGTCGAGGGACAGTAAAACAGAAGAAGAGGTAGAGAGGGAGACAGCTTCTCTCCAAGGGGTTGTGATTAGTTGGCCCAGCAGCTGCTTCAGTGCTGGCACCAGCTTTGTGCTGCAGAGGGTTGGCACAAACACACACACAAATACACACACATACACACGTGCATGGGGGGGAGGGGGGCACTGCGGCAAAGGCCATGCCAGTGTGCCAACCATCAAACACACATACACACAAAACACACTTACCTACAACCACAACACTAGAGAACTCTTCCAAAAGATAATCACCAGCAAACAGTAGCAACCTCTCATGAATTTCAACACCTTTCATGCACATCACAGCCAGTCTCTCCGTACCTGCGTCCTATTAAAGGCCACCCGCGCAAAGATGGCTTGGGAGATGCCTGCTCTCTTTAGTTCCTCCCTCACACAGTGGTAGATGTCATTTGGCACGTCTGTTGGCCCCACAAAAGACCCAGCCGATGTCTGTGTTTGCGGCCCGGCCACAGGGCCTCCCCCTGGGCCACACTGTCCCTGCTGCGGGCCTTGGGAATCAGCAGCTTTCGAGAAGACCTTGGCAGAAGGAGGTCTCCCTACAGGCGGGTGGTTGAGATACTGCTGCGGGGATGGTGAGAGACCCTGGCCTGCTAGCATGCGGCTAACAGCGTATTGCTGGTTGAGGAACTGGGCCATCACCAGCTGCTGGTTGACCATTTGAGAGCTGAGAGGCTGGGTTACCAACCCGGGAGGGCGCAGGCCGAGCGGGGGACGGCCACATATGTTGGCTACTTCTCCATGAGAGAAGAAAAGGGTGGAGCTTTGATCAGGCGGGCTACTTTTGATTGGCTGCTGGGTGAGGGTGATATGTGTGGACGGGTCAGAGAAGCTGTCAATCTCTGGGGTAGGAAGAAGAAAGCAAAGACAGATTTGTAATTATTGACACACTGAATATTAACAATGGGTCTCATGCAGGAAGCAATATCTGAACAAATGTTCTCTTATTTCTGTTTATATCCACTATTTGTTCTTATTTTGTCAGGACAAATTGATTTCTGGCATTCACCAATGTTCTCTTATTTTTTGCTCCTTTCTTAGCTAGGAGGAAATTTTAAGAGTGGTCAAGAGCACATTACCTCACAAGAGAAAATTTTCACAGCCCACATATTGTTTGTCCAATGCAAGGAAACACAAGTTTTAAATTTGAGAAACATAAAAACGCCTTATAACTTAATATAATATACAAAATCATTCAAATCAAATCTGTGGGATAAAGAAATACTAGCATACTTGGTCAATTGATCCCAGTTACTTTAATTTCAGTTACTGTGTGTCCCTCTGCTGACCAGTGCTGGAACGTAACAAAGTACTGTACTTGACACACAAATTTACACACTTTTACTTTACGTGAGTATTTTAATCTCATGCACTTCACTTCTCCACTACACGTCAGAGGGAAATACTGTACCTTTCGCTCAGCTACAATTATTTGATAACTTTAGTAACTGGTTGCTTTGTAAATAAAGATTTTTACCAACAAAGCATATGAACATATACAAGTGAGCTGAAACGATGCATCGATTCATTAGAAAATTAACTGGCAACTATTTTCCTCATATATTAGGACTTGCTGCTTTTCCTTTGATTTATTAAATTATTTTGATTTATTAAATTAATTTATTTTTTTCTACATTGAGTACTTTTATTTTTAATAATTACAATACATTTCCGGATTTTACTTACATGCAATCATAACACTGTCAGTCCAGGGCTTTTACTAGTAACAGAATATTTTTACAGTGTGATATTACTAGTTTGACTTAAGTAAAGGAAATGAGTGTTTCCTCTACAGCTGCTGCCGACACTGCATTTACAGCATTACAAATGTTTTGCCACAGCTGAGTTCTTAAGACTCTGAACAGTCTGAAAAATCACATTTACCTTGTTTAAGTTTATTTTACCAGTATTGCAGAAGCTCTTTGTCTTCTTACAGACTTTTTTGGCGGCATATCTCCAATTCTTGGGCTTGTGCCAGAGTGTTTGCACACAGCACAACACCTGCCGTTACATAGTGTTTAGGGGTGTTAGCTATGTTAATGGGTTAGTTATGATCAAGTGGGATTCATCATTGAGCACACCTGGGTCATAGCAGATTTGGGTGGTTAAGGACGTTTGGTGCATCTGGAGCTGAATTTAGAGAAAATATAAATGAAATCTAATAGAATGACGCAGCACGAGGCCCAATGTGTCCCAAATACATACTAGACACTAATTCCAAGCAGGTTTTAAGTATGCCGTGTGTTCACACTGGAAAATGAAGTACTCTCAAACCAGACAGCATGCATATTAAATACAGTTGATTTTTGAGTGTGCTGCAGATGAACACTATTTTCCCACAATGCAATGCACAAATTAAACAGAGAGGCTTTTCACAGCTGGAAATTTTTAAATGAATTGTGGGTGGTAGTGAGATACCTCCAGAAACATCATGACGTCTGACGTCGTATGTGTAATTTCCTGTTAATGTGAAATGGTTAGTCTAAGTGCTGAAACAGTATATTAATATGTGGCATATACTGTATAGAGCGAGTATGGATTTGGGACATGCTGTAATACTTATGAGACACACTTATTGTTTGCAGGCTTGATTGAAATCCTCTCACCCTTGAAGCATTTGGTCTTCTTGAAGTGCTTGTACCATCGACCAAACTCGTGACACTTGGCAGCTGAGACATTTGCATAGTAAGTGCTATTTACAATAGATGATATCATACTCTGAAACAGAGGGGAAAAGACAATAGAAATTCATTACATTTTCCGAGCTCCTGCTATGGGCGGCCTGGGTGTCTCAGCTGTTCACACATCTGATATTAATGAACTCAGATCTGTGTTATTAAAAAGACCCCCAGGTAAATAGGATAATAAAGACAGATGAGTGTGTCAGTGTGTGAGCTCTGCACGGGCGTGTATGTAGAGCATGCATGTGTGTGTGCATGCAATAAGACAAAACACTAGAGGTCATCAGAGACTATGCCTCTCTGTCTCACTCTCTCACTCACTAACACCCACAAACACACACACACACACAGTTTTTCCCCAAAGACCGTCATGTGCAATCTTTACATCTGATTACACCTTTCATCTTCTCATATTTATTTTAATCTGCTCCTTGCAAACAAGAGAGGGGGTAAAAGGAGTGATAGGAGAGAGGGAGAGAGATGGGGGAGGGAGGATTGAGTATCAGATGTGCAGAGAAGGAAGGAATCTGAAGGAGAGAGAGATAGTAGGCAATTTCTCTTTATCAAACTGTAGATGTCCTACGCACCCTCAGGCAAAATAACAGATAGACTAAGTTGATAATTATGAATATTTATAAAAAAGGCCTTCCCCAAATACTGCATGATTAATGTAAAATTATTTCTGCAGTTGTGTCTGTATTTGCCTGATTAAACGATCAAGATCTTAAAACCAGATTTGAATGTTATTGCTGAATCAGTCAAGAGTGCGGGAAGAAAAAGCTAAATACCAACGAGGAAGAATGATGGGGAAATAGAGTGAGTGAGAGTAAGACGGTGGGTGAGGCCGACACACAGACAGACAGAGAGAGTGACATGCAGACAGGTTGGCAGTGGAAAGAATCAAGATAGGCAGCAGCCCTGGCAGGAAGGCTTTTTAAGAGATAGCCATCTCTCTTTATCTGTTTCTCTCGCGCGCTCTGCGCCCATACCTTATCTACCTCTGCATCTGGACTTCCTGTCTGACTATTGGACCACACGCTTACTCTGCCTCATGCGTCAAAGTAGGCAAAAACACACACACACACATTTGCAGGCTATGGAAGGGCAAAGGCAGTACATGCACACATTGAACTTCAGTCTAGTCAGTGTCTTCTGTACCTGGGACAGGGGGCACTCCTTGGCCAGGGAGCTCTGGTTCATGTCCTTGAGGAGCTCCTTCAGAGCGTTTCTCACCGTGGAGTGACTCCACTGCTCAGGTGGCAAGTCCTCCAGTTTGGGACAGCTGGACAAAGAGCAAATTAAAAAACACTTGAACTCCAGCGTTTTGAGATATATATATATATATATATATATATATATATATATACATATACATATATTACAGTTTAAAGGGTAGTCCTGTGATTTAGTAGCCTGGCATCTCCAGACCAATTCACAACTGTTAGTCTGGAACCTGTCATTTCATTTTCAGTTTCCAAGGGATGTTGTCAATGACTGTAAATCAGAATGCCAACTGGATAGATCTACAACCAACCAGAGCAATGAAGCATAACGTTTAAATATAAACAGAGTACACTATACAGAGTTGAGCATCACCATGTTCGTGAACAAGTGTTGCTGTTTTTGCCATCACAATTTGAAAATAGTACTTCACCAGAAAGTTCCACATCAGCTGCAGCCATCTTGGTTGTTTTCTGAAATGCCTAAACGGCACTGCTCTTTACTAAGTTAGGTTTATGCTCGCCGTTGTATCAGACTTGCCCCATATTAGGTAAACAGTTCTGATTGGCCTGAAGCGATCCAGGTTAGGTAGAAATCTGTTTTAAATGGGGGGCGGGAGCAAATAAAGTGCTTGCAGGTTCATCCAGTGCTTTGCACTTCCATACAGTTGGGGAACACAATCGACAACCTGACTTGTAGTACCCACTATGATCTAAACCCCCAAGAGACGCTGGATTCCACAAATCCCATAATGTCACTTAATGGCATCATTCATCAGACCTTGATGACATCATTAGGGTCATTTTCTCAGACTGAAGATAGCTTCCTTCACAGCCGCAGAAGGCGTACAACTGTTTTTACAGGCTGAGTCGTACTTCTTGTGATAAGTAAACTCAACTTCATGTGTAAACTCAGTGGAGTGCCACTTTAAAAATAAGTCATCCCCAAGATGTCTTTACTTGCTTATACAGAGCCTCTCCCAGCATGCACTGGCTGATGTGCGGGAAGACCCCAAACAAGTTTCTAGTCTAAAACACACACTTTCAAGCATGGGATCAAAGGCTGGGCCGTGGGGCGATAAACTGAAAGCGCTTAATAAATTAATTCAGCAAACAAACTTACATAAGCACAGGGAAAACATACATGATGCCATTTCCTTTGTGAACCAACAGGCCTTTTTTACAGAAGACACACTGGCATGTCACATTAGGAAAAGCACAGTCTCAGGTGTAAATGATGAAATTAATGACATCTGAATTCCACTTAGCTGCTTCAATCGTTAGCCATTGTTGATGTCATTAGTAACACCTGTCTTTTTTCTTTCTTTTCTCCTGTGCAAAGGTTTATGGTTCAATTTGTTTGTTCTACTACTGCCCAATTTCCATGAAACTTGGTAGAAGTGTGTAGCATGGGCCAAGGAAGATCCCATTACATTTTGGAGTGGATCTGATTTCACTTGGTGGATATTTTTATTCATTTTATTTCACTTTTATTACACTGTGATATAGGACATTTGGCCTGAGTGGCGGTGTGCGCTCTCCGAGTGCTCTTCTAGTTGTATTTTGTGATATTAATTATGCTGCGCTGTCCTGACTCTCATGGTGGATCTGCCCCAATATGTAGCCCAACTAAAGGGCCACTGTAAGAAAATGGGACATTGTTTTTTTAGAAATGTTACACAAGGAAATAACTTTTTATTTCTTACACCATTAAAATGCTCATCAATATTTATTGCAGCAAGCAACTAAAATCACTCGTGAATCTAAAGGCATTCAGATAAGATAAAAAATAAGAGTTTCATCATTTCCTGCTGCGTCTGATTTGGTGCGTGCCCTTTGGTTATTTTATTTTCTTAATACAAATTAGAGACTGTGGGTGGCTGGAGTCATGCACTGTGTGACAGGCTGAGAAATCCTCCACCTGCTTCACACTCAGGATCATATTCACAGTGGATATTTTAGAGCCTGTAGACTCCACACAGACGAGATGAGGAATAGAAGCTGACTGTTACTGTAGACATATTTATAGATGTGAGGTCAGCTTCCTACCTGTGCAGCTGTATTTTAAGGGTGATAACGTGGTGAACATCCTGCAGCATATCAGCCACGGTGGCATCAGGAGCGTCTGTCACACAGGACAGAGGCACTGGGTTCCACCTGCCCACCTGGATCAGACCTGAACGCAGACACACGAAAGGGAAAATCATGAGAAAACAACAGACTCATGTCCTTGCTTGTCTGTGAAAGTCTGAGTAATATACCTTTGGCCTGTGCGGCAGAGCTGTGTGAGTAGCCCAGTGTCAACAGTGCCATCTCTATGAGCTGATTAAACAGCAGATCTCTCTTGACCAACACAAACTCGGCATGTTCTTCTCTCCTCTCTCCCTCCTGGGGGGTTTCCTTGTGCTCCACAACACAGAACACCGGCAGCAGGCTCCCTGAGGTGATGGACAGACAGTTTTTAGACACATCGGCTGATTCCTAGTAACTGTACAAAAGACCCAGTCTGTACTATCATGCTCAAGTCAGTGTACCTCTGCTGTGCCAGCTCTTGCTCTGTGGCCTCACTGCGGTGGGTTTCTGGGCCAGGCAGGGGTTTTTAGCCACAGGACTCCCCTGACAGCTCCTCTCCTGGGCCGAGGGTCCCGCTCCGTTTTGTTCCAGTCGAGCCAGCTTGGCAGGAGGCGGTCGGGGGTCTACAACGGGATCACTGCCCTCAGGTTTCTTGGCTCCATTACACAGGGCGTCCATCTGTGGTCTCACACTGATACAGAGACACAGACACTTAAAAATCAAACAGTGCGTGAGGTATCCTAATAAAAAACACTCATGATATCTTGGTAGTATGTCTGTGGTGGTGATCTGCATGCAGTGAGTTTATAGTAACCTCATATTTTGTTCCTAGAGAGTATTACATAGATTTTACAGTAACTTTTGCAATGACATAGTGTCTTCTTTTAAATGTTTTCATCAGGGTAGAATAGGCTACATGCGTCCATAATGTCTAGACAGTAAATAAATAACAGCCTACTTAAATACAGCAAGAATCTGGAAACCTGGTGAGCGTCTTTTACACTTCTCTGTCTAACAAGAAACTAGAAAGCATAATTGTGACACACACGTACACACACACACACTGAGATCTGAAGGATATCCGGATCAGTAATAGTGGATGACCTTCACCCAGATGCAGCGATTAGTATAACCCTCTAAATCCAGTAAAAGTCCAGTGAATGATAGAGCGCGGTTTCCCATAATGAACCTGCTGTCATCTCCAGGCGCGCCGCTGTAAGCGACAGTGATTCAGTTCATCTTCGGCACCTAAATGCGCGCTAATCGTCCCACGTCTGATTCTGCTGAAGTTTGATCGAGGCGAAACCAACCTGTTTCAGTCGGCACAACGTGCATGTCCGACCTGCCATCACACATCAACAGCGCGATCCCGTAGACATCGGCCGTATCCATATGTTATCCTCGCTTCCATTGATCTCCAGTTGAGGAGCAGACCCGTTTCTCTTGGCTGTCGGTATGCGTCCTCTCCTTCACATTAACCGTCTCTTTATCATCGGCATTGTCTCGTGTTTACTGTCCAAGTAGTTTTGCCTCTATCTACCTATCCCTCCTTGTTCTCCGACCGCGCTTCGCTTTCTGGTGTAACGATATATTGGCCTTAGCGCAAGTTGAGAGCGACCTCCCATCCAGAGCACCGGGACATTCTGCTACTGTGGATCAGGCTCCAGAGAGAACAATACACGGCTGGGAGCTCCTGGAGTGCATCCCCTATCATATATTAGGCTCCAGCACTGACTCCGGGACAGCAGTTGTTGGTTGCACTTCAAAGCCCTCTGCGCACGCGAGAAGAGAGACAGAGAGGCAGAGGGGGGAGAGAGAGAGAGAGAGACTCACACACACCCACACACACAGACTCATAAATACGCGGACCCAGCTGCATTAGCATATGGTGTAATAATGAATTCACTAGCGCGCTCCGTAAATGTATTAAATGTGACAATTGCGCATAAATCTATTTATTATTTTCTGCCGCATGCTGTGCACGCACTTATTATTGTCTTTAGGGTATTGGAGCTCTCCATGGTAACAAAGTGGAGCAGGACAAGGAGAAACTGGCTGACTGATATTAACTTTTGAACGCTGATGTTTCATTGTCACAAGATTATGATTTATATGCAGATAATTACAGTCTTAACTCCATGCAACCAAGAATATACTCTATACCTATATCCAGTTACAGTAATATAATATGTTGGATATGTTATAGTAGCCTACAATACTATAGTATTTTGCAGTAGCTTATTAAATACTATACTGTATACTATACTACAATAGTGTACTATAGCCTACTATATGGTGACACTACTTTGAGATATTTTACAGTGTGATTTCAATAAGTTAAATTATTAGAGTCAAATTCTGAAATCAATTTCAGAATTATTTCTCACTTTATCTTTCTGTCTAAAGTACTTATATGTGAAGAAATACCCTGCTGTGTAATTCTAGAATAGTATAGTGCAGTATAGTACAGTACAGTATCATATCGTATCATATCTTATAGCACAGTATAGCATGGAGCTATAAAGTTGCTGAGATACGCTTCTAAAATATTCTGTACAGTATAAACTTATGATATAGTATATGTAGTATGGTATAGTATACAGTAGATTTATAGTATGTTACAATATAGATGCACTATACTCAGAACATAACATGCTATGGAGTATTACATATATAGGGCAATTATGTTGTTGAGTAGGACAATATAAGCTACTACATTATTCTACTATACTATACTATACTATACTATACTATACTATACTATGCTGGCAGTACTAGCCTATATAGGCGTATACTAGTATAGTATTGTGCAGTATAACACAGTGTAGTAGAGTTTAGTATTGTGTATGATAGTATATCTTATAGCAGTGGTTCCCAACTGGGTCCAGATTTCTCTGCAATTATTAGTTCAGGATCCACACAGTTTAATGTTTTCTGCATCATACTTGTGTTTGGCCATGTGATCAAGCTAGTCTGCTGTCTGTTTTAGGTAGCTGTCATTATTCACTCACTCTGCAGAAGGAAACAGCCCTTCAATTTAAAAGGTCTGTGCTGTAAATTCACTGTGCTACAAAATAAAGGTTGTTTTTATTTGTTTTTTGTTTTTACAAACTTGACACATTTGCCAGTCAGCTGTGGTCCATTCAGGATGGACAGGCAACCCACTTTTGGACTGCGACCCATCAGTTGGGAACCACTATCCTGTAGTAAGGGCTGCTGTGCCACTACAATATATTGTGCATGTACAATACAATACAATGTAATACTATACTATTCTTTAAGAAATATGGACCTATGATTCTATGCATAGCATAGCATAGTATATTATAGTATAGTATTGTATCGTATCGTATTGTATCGTAGTATAGTGTATTATATTATAGTATAGTATAGTATAGTATAGTATAGTATAGTATAGTACAGTACAGGACAGTATATCCTATAGTAAGGGGTGCTGTACCACTACAATATATTGTGCATTTACAATACAATACAATTGGATACTATATTTACACAGGGTAGTGTAGTGTAGTGTAGTGTAGTTCAATAAAGTATAGTGTTGTGTAGTGTGGTGTCGTATGGTATAGAGTAGTGTGGGGTGTAGCGTAGTGTGGTGTAGTGTAATTTAGTGTACTATAGTATAGTATAGTAGAATATTTTAGTAGCTTATATTGTCCTACACAGCAACATAGTTGCCCTAGGCTATATGTAATACTCCCATATATATACCGCTATACTATAGTATAGTAGGCTATAAATGACCATAGGGCCTATAATACTATGAGTATAGCATGTTATGTTCTGAGTATAGTACATATACATCTATACTATTCTATACTTTACTATACTATTGCACTACAGTAGCCTACAATAGGCTATATCTGTTATGTATATAGTACTGTACTACCAGTAAAGTATAGTAAATTATACAATATATATATATATATATACACATTATAGTTACCTTACTATACCCCATTATACTTTACTATACTATACTATACTAGAATTACACAGCGGGGTATTTCTTCACATATAAGTACTTTAGACAGAAAGATAAAGTGAGAAATAATTCTGAAATTGATTTCAGTCATTTGACTCAAATAATGGAACTTACTGAAATCACACTGTAAAATATCTCAAAGTAGTTTCACCAAAAGCATGCAAAAGTCAAAGAATTCAGCACTTTACCTCAAAGCTTTGGTACGGCTGAATCTATTAGCAGAGAACACAGCTTGTCTTGTGTCTTGTCTGCAGAAACTTTCAGCCAAGTATCACCAGAGCCCCTTTCACACAGACCTCTGGGGATGAGATGAACCTCTGGAGCTGTGATCCCTAAATGGTGTTTTGTAATCTCGGTGAAGGTATCACAAAGCAAAAGGTGGCAGGTGTGTGTGCGTGTTGTATGATTGTGAGAGAGAGAAAGAGAGAGGAAGAGTTAGAGATCCTTCTCAGTGGCAGATAAGATTCAAAGACTTGCCCCATGAAATGTTACACCGGTGTGGTCACAGATCGGTCTTTTCTGCAGAGAGAATGGGGCACGTAGATGGGTGGATGTCGTGCGATCAGAGTGTATGTTTGGGGAGAGAGAGCATGCTCTACTACTTTTGACTAATTAAACAAAGTGAATTAGCTATCTCCCCAGCCAGAACGAGTCATGGCTGGTTACACATCATTCATCGTGACTAATTCAGAGAGAGAGATGTCACTCAGCTGGGTGGAAATGTGTGTGTGTGCATGTGTATCACTCCAACTGCACCTCTGGGTATGCTGCTGTTTAACTTTACTGTTTTGAGTGTGTGTGTTTTAAGGGATATTCACTGCTGTTTTGTGTGTGCCTGTGCCTTTAAGTGTTGATATGTTCATATATCTCTCTCTCTGTCACCCTCTGCTCCACTATTTTATCACTGGCTTGATACGTCGTCAATGAGGCTGGCATGCTAAATGATAATTAAGACCATTACACGCTCACAGAGCATGCTACCAGTGCAGCACACGGCTCCCTCAATCGGAGCCTCATCTCAGGGGACACCCTACTACTCACACAGTCGTGTATCTCTCCAAATTAGGTTAGATTTTCATTCCACCTCATTCGCCATGGATGTGATGTGGTTATTATAAACTCATGATATGGTTAGTGAGCCTGCTGCCATTAGATGGGTGGAGGCATCATGTTGGCGCGTTAAAGGGGAAATGGATTGCCAACACTCAGTATTGCACATCTCTGTTTCCTTTGCTCATGCATACTCGTGTTCTGAAGTATGTTTGCAGATGCACACAAACGCTCATGATCTAGTACACACAATGTGATAGAAAACACATGCAGACACTCACAAATGAATGTTTGTGCAGACCAACACACACAAGCTGCCTTAACACATGCATGCACCAAAAAATTATTCGAAAATGAACAGCTAAACGGACCATTTTAAATAATTTTGAAACCAAAATCTTATCAGGGATTCTCAAAGTTTTGATGAGTGAGTGCCATTTTAAGGAGTCAATATAAGATTGAGGGCCGCACACAAAAAGCGCACACACTCTGACTTTTTTATGACATATTTTATTAGTTATTTTATTAGTTTTTGGTTACTTTTTTTTGAGCATACTATACTGTGACTTCTTGACGACCTTTTTATGACTTTGAAATAACATCTTATATTTTTTAATCAATAGTTGTCAGACGTCTATGCAGATGTCTATTTAATTTCCTAAACTTAAACTCAAGTTTATTGTACAAAATAAAAGACTGACACACAAATATATAGCAATATAAAATATACACAAATATAAAACAGAATAACACCGGTAAGAACAGTTACATACGGTAAAAAGATTATAAAATACTAAAATATTAAGACCACAGGTCATTGAAATGTGAACATTTTAAGATTTGTCTTAAAAGTGTCAGTGGAGGGGGAGCATTTGATTGAGAGTGGAAGGCTATTCCAAAGTTTTGGAGCAGCTACTACAAAGGCACAATCTCCTTTACCCACCAGCTTCAGTCGCGGGACATTTAAAGACATTGTTCTGAGAATCTAAGAGGTCGGGAGCTGGAGTTGGGGCAGAGAGGTTCAGCAATATAATATAATATCAGCACATTTAATATTTAAAGTTCAAAATGAATACAAAGTTGTTCTGTCATCTCACACCACCTCCAATTTATCTTGTGACCTGGAACCATTGGATTACACTAACTGTGCTGTATAATAAGTAATCAAAGTAGCTCCATTTCAATCAGCTACTACAGTGTAACTCTACCTTGCTTTGATGCATCAGTTTTTAATAATCTAATAATGTCATATTTAATAATACACAGTACCAGTCACAGGTCTTGTTTCTCTTCATTCTGATAGCCTACTTTAAAGGAATATTTTGTGTTTCTTGCATGCCTCCACGGAAAACAGCGAACATATTGATTTATTGAATGAAAGGGGACTAACATAGGGAAAACTATATCTAAACATCCATTAACAGACTCTCACACAACTCGTGCAGTATAATCAAAGTCTTATTATCCAGTCTTACGCTCAGTACTTCCCAAACACGTGTGTTTTCTTGAAAAAAAACCTTGGTGTTAGAGTCTGGCTTTGAGAATGTAGGTAAGTTTCACTTTCAGTTCAGTCTTAAATCATAAGGTTTTAGCGAAAATGCATGTGTTTTGGAAGTACTGAGCATACGCGTGGATACATTGCACTTGATTATACTGCACCAGCTGTGTGAGAGTTTGTAAACAGATGTTTTTATATGGTTTTGCTATTGTTAAACGTGGTCCCCAATCAATCAATAACCAATATGTTTTCTGTGTTTTCTTCATACATTTTCTATTCAAGGTAACACAGAATGACTAATCAGTATATAATCGGTCAGTTTTTGGGTGAGGTATTGCTTTAAGTGCATTTTAACTCTGATAGTAAAGCAGGACTTTAACTTCCAAATAAGTATTTTTACATTGATGCTCTGGTTTTTCACCACTGTCCTTGTCATGCCTCTTATCTGAAACACCCTAACCCAGAAACCTCTTTCTACAGACATATTACATATCCATACAATAATTGTATCTGACAGTGTGCCAGAACTAGGCTTGAAGGCAGCTGTATCTCCTCAGGTTTCCCCTGATCTTGGGTGTGTACAGGCTCCCCGGCCTCTTAATGTACCAGCGCAGATATCAGATATTGGCTGTGAAAAACTTAGCCTCAGGTTAGAGTGGTTTAGATGTGTGTATACAAATCACAAAGTCTTTGACAAAAGAGGTTCACGATTGAATGCAGGGACCTCCGGATTTCAGATGAGATTGTGAGCTCAGGATCAGATGTGAGACGTGCCCTCCTTACCGAGTAGATTGAAAAATTGATGGGTTTTGTTTTGTGGGGACAAAGAAAATAAATGTCTTGAGCTTTTGTCTGAGATAAGGATGAGAGGACAGAATAAAGGACAAAAGATAGAAGGTGGAAGCACTGGGTTAGAAGAGAGCACGCAGTGTCATGTGACATTTTTACATTTGCTTGTATTAGGATGGCTTGTGCAGAGTGGTTTGTGAGTGATGACTCTTGTGAGTGTGAATGTGGCTGTGTACATACTGCAAATACAATGTGGGCTATTAGCAGTGTCAAGCTATGTGCGTAAAATGAACGTATAGCCATATCTTTAAACAGCCATGCCCAATTCCTGTATGGCACCCGAGGGCATCGTAAAAATCATCAAGTTAAAATGCTGGCACAGTGTTGCTTTGCAGCACAGCAAGGGAGTCTTAACGCATAAATGCATGACTGTATGTTACATAGGCATGAGGCCAGATCTGATTAGAGTTTAACCAAGGCTGTTAATAAAACCAACCAAAGAACACAAAGAGGGGAGAGAGGAGTGGAGTTGGGACTACAGTAGAGCAGCACTTCACTCATCCAAAAATAAATTAATATGTTATTGTGCACTGCTTAAATTTATTTGTCTTGTGTATATTTCTGCAAAACACAGACTGCAGCAAAGTTCACTGTGATAGTCTCATTTTCCCAAAAACAAAAATGGATGCAATCATAATAATTTAGTGCATTTAGTTTAAGACTTCCACACAGGAGCTTGTCGCATAATCTTTTACAATTTAGTAAAGCTCAATTATATCCTTGTCATGTGCTTTAAGCTTAGTTAGTTTAGTTAGTTAGCTAAGTTTTTTCAGTAGCTCCTCATCAGTGCAAAATGATTTTGGTGGAAACACACAGTGATCAAACCTAACCTGGCAGTTGAGAGTTTACGGCAGTTAACAATTGCATTGATAATAGGCATATTGAATATAAAGTGGGGTTTATTTAACTTACTTACATTTTTGCTGAACTTATTATAGAATAATTGTGTATGGGAATTAGGCATGATTGATAGCTTTTAAATTAAAGGGACATTTTCTAGCGTTTTCAGTTGTTTATTGGCAAAAGTTGATGTCTGCATTCATAAATATGTCATCATTGGTGTATTATTACCTCCACCAATAATCTGACTTATTCTTGTAAAAGGAGAATTTCGGATTTGTTTGTACATTGGGCGGGTAAGTCGTTTGGGGGGTTTCATAATGTTTCGCCATCTTGAAAATACATCTGCCAGCAAGGGACATATAGCACTACTATATGCATTTTCACTGAGAGCCAGGCCTGACTGAGAAGCCAAAGGAGAGGAGCAAGAGGCGCTTCGCTAATACCCCGGTAAATTTGAAAGGCTGCATTACTGCAGCATAACAAAGTCCCACTCTTTGAGCATAATGCAGGATCATGCATATGCAGCATCACAGGAGACGGAATCCTTGTCGCCAAGAAAGTACAAAAGGGAATCAAAAAGGCAATGTGACCAGCGAATTAAAAAAAAAAAAAAAAACAAGGGTCAGCATCGGGGTAGCCTTTCCCAGGTGGAAACAGCTGCTGAAGGAGAAAGGTAATGCAATCACAGGCCTGCGCAGCTGTTAGCTGTTGTTAGCTGTTGTTAGCCGCTGTTAGCCGCTGTTAGCACTAACAGCTGACAGAGGAGCCTGAATGAATACTCCATGAAGTATTGGATGGCATGGTTTCATCAATGTTATCATAGCTTTTTGGTACACAGCACCTACCGTAGTTGCAATACGCATTTGAAACAGTGAGGCGCTAGAGTGTGCTATCCGTTTGAATGCAACATAGGATTTCAACATTAGATGGAAGAAATTCCTACACACTGTGGCTTTAACCCTTTTCGACAATCACCCCCTGCAGTACTCCAAAGTACCCCTAGAGGTACCCGTAACCTTATTTGAGAGGCATTGCCTTAAAGCTGGGGTAGGTAGAAATCTAGCATGTCACCCCATGGTCCCTCCACTTTTCTCCCAGGCACTGTGGACTGCATCTCCAGGAGCAGCGTGGGCAGCAGCTCTGGAGACAGACCTTTGGTCAGCGGCTGTAGCAGCTTGAATCCAGCCAGCGCAAACCCCCCCATCACCGGGTATCACAGCAGGCTGATGGCCAGCAGCAGTGTCTGCATGGTCTAATCTGTGTAGCGGCAGCACATAAAGTTTGCTGATCTGGTGGGTAGTCCTGTTTTGGAGCTTGGGTTTGCACTGGCTGGATTCAAGTTGCTGTGGCCGCTGACTGGGAGTCCATCACCAGAGCTGCTGCACACTGTCCTCCCAGCAAGGTGGATTGTAGCGGCAGGGAGTGATGTGAAGGACGCACCTTGATTCGAGGATGTAGCTAACATTAGCTACATAAACATGAACAAGAAGCTGCAGCTATGAGCCTTTATCTCCAGTCAGCAGAAGGCTAAACTATCAGCAACATATTCTCTCCATCTCTGAAACACTTTGCTGATATTGACGTGTGTAATTTATGCAGTGTAAGCAGTTAAAACTAGTTCTTTCTCGACAGGAATCTCCGCCATTTTATAAGGCTTTCACTGTCTAAGGGTGCACGCACATCTGCATTTGTAGAACAGCCAATAGGAAAGCCCTCTCTCTGAAATGACTTGTGATTGGCCAAAGTCTTTCGTCTCAGGCTAGGTTTTCTAAAGTGTGAAAACAGCCAAGAGGAGGAGCAGAAGTCTAGTTTTTCCCAGACTGCTTAAATTAAAACAGTTTCAGGTTATTATGGGATTTTTGCACAGTAACTCCAAAAGAAACTGCCTACTCCAGCTTTAATAGTTTCCTTCAATCAGAATAAGACTGTTAAACGATCTTATGTGATGTCTGTAATCTTTTATCTAACTCATCTTTTGAATTAATTAATATAAGAATGTCTGATGAAACGGGGTAGTACAAACAGCTTCCTTACTTCCCAAATTTCACTTTTCTTGAAAGAGTCGTTAATGCTTTTATCTCACCACAGCATCAAATTCAAAATGCAGAAGAAGAACTCCAGAAGATGAGAACACATTACACTCTTATAGCCTCTAAACTGGCTGCATGTGGATTTGATAAAACGCTTTGAGGTTGTAATGAGAGTCTTAAAGGATGTAGTGTAGTCTGGAGTTTGACTTTGCAGCCCTTCCGAGGTCAAGCTTCTTTCTGGTATTTCAAGCTTTTTAAGTTATTTATTTTAATTATAGTACTTGGGTTTCTGATTACACTTTGGTCTTAATTGTGTTGAAAGGCACTTTGTAACTTTGTTTTATAAAGTGCTACAAAAATAAAGATGTTGATGCTGGTTTAATAAAGCTTCCGGTGAGGTAACACTGTGAGCAAGAGTGACTCACTTTGACTCAACTGTCACTTCACTACAAACTTAACTTTGACGCGCACACACACACACACACACACACACAAAATGTGTGTTTGGAGCGGTGATCAGGCTTAAATGATGCATTAAGCACTTAATCACTCAGGTGAAGCATCACCGTGCGTTGGCTGTCTGTTTTAATTTTATTAGCTCACACTTTTTATGGAAGTATATCTCTGTGTCTCACGCTGCCTCACCTCAGGGACATGACTCACGTGTTTCTTCATGTATTTGCTTTGTATGAGTGTAGGCACATACTGTACAGTTTGTGTGCTCGTTTGAAGCCACTGAGGTGGTATATGATTCACAGCAGTCAGCCTCACAGCGCTCGATGACCTCACTTTGTCTAAATGACATAACAGCTGTAACAGCTGCTTCACTGTCATGGAGGTTCTGAGTAGGAGGCACAGTGCTTGACTTGTGTTTAGCCCTTTGCTGCGGCACTGATGGTAATGGGATTGACCTAGATTGGAGTTGGTATCTGCCTGCATATGTATGCGATTGTTGTTACTTGCTAGAGGTGTCTTGTACTTGCAACATGAGGCGTGTAATTGAAAAACTTTGGGTGCAATCCCATTTGTGGATTTACAGACTAGAGTTTGCAAACTGGGATTTTATGAGTACTTGAGGCGGTGTTCAGAATGATTACATCAGAATCGCCCCGTCCACCATTTCACTGAGGCTTGCTCATGAACCAGTTGATGTATCTTGTCATTAGTCAATATATAAATAGCTCTGGTCCTTATTAACAAAATGAGCTATAAAGCTTGGTGATAATCCCCTCTCATTGTGGTGAGCCAACTAACTTGTGCGCATTGAAGTTTGGTCGTTTCTCACTTTCTTTGGGGGGAGAACTAATTGGTTA
The DNA here is from genome assembly GCF_011397635.1 of Epinephelus fuscoguttatus. Taxonomy (NCBI): domain Eukaryota; kingdom Metazoa; phylum Chordata; class Actinopteri; order Perciformes; family Serranidae; genus Epinephelus; species Epinephelus fuscoguttatus. Next base: position 28,015,603 of record NC_064768.1, read on the forward strand.
TGAGACTGTTGTAAGTGAATAGTTTAGTTTCACCAAGACACTCACAGATTTCACTTGCATTAGTGTTATTACTGTCCTGTAATGAACTGTCACCTTCAGAATAAAATGCATTTGGTAACATACATTTTGTAGGTGAACCCAAAGCATGCATCTAGTTTATATCTTAGGAGATACCCTACTTTGTTCTGCTATACTTCTATTTCTACATTCTACACAAAGTTTTGTTTTGTTTTTCCAGGTTTTTTTTTTTTTTACAATACAACTTTAACAACGTGATCAAATTCAGAGGGTATACAACTTAAACTATGCAATAATAATAAACAAAAATATTTTTAGATACAAATAATGTATTATATTTTTAGAATGATAAAATTTTAATTAATATACAAATAAGGTAAAATAATCACACTTAAAATAAATAAAAAATAAATAAATGATAAGCTCTTTCGGGTCTAGAGCAGTACATCTATCATCTAGGGCACTGATATGCATAAAAACAAACAAAATGGAAGACAGAATAAAGTAAACACTAAGACTTAATAGCATGGATAGATTACTGAACGAGCGTACCGTGCACAGGCTCAAGGGGCCCAAAGTGTCAGTGGGCCCCCCTGAACTTCCCTTGCAATACGTCAAATGATAAATTAACACATACCATCCGGGAAAAATTCAAAATGACCACAAAGAGACACGATATCTGTGCCCAAGGGCCCATTTGCTCATAATCTGCTCATGCATATAAGTGATCTTTCCTAAACTTCATATGCAGCACTCCGAGTTACATACATATGCACCAAAGACTTTACTCAGCCATGAAGTTATCAGAGCCCAAAGCAGTGGTTTTGTGCCCATGGTTCACAAAAGGGCAAACCAAAATCTCAAGGCTTCTATAACATGTTCTATCACTCTTATCACGACATAAGACAATTAAATTAAGAAAAAATAAGACAGGTATCTTTCTGATACTGTCTACTGACATTTTATTCTCTTTTCTGTCAGTGGTAGGTCGTCTTCGCTGGTGCTTTGTTGTAATTTGCACCGTACAATAAAGTGATCCATCGTCCCGCTCACAGCTTTCTCCTTTCAAATGTTGTCATTAAATTAAGTTACATTTTTTAGCTAGAGTTTGCCTCTTTATTAGGAAATTGGTGCACACAACATACTGATACAGTCAATTAAAAAATTCACTGATTACTTTTTGTACAGGCCCAGCTGAATAATGCAATAATAGTGTGTGGTTATCACAAAATCCCACAGCACACCTGGACTGGCACACCATTTGAGAACCAAAGCATCAGCACGGCTCAAGTTTGCCATATCAATGTAAACTAAAACAGGCTGTGTTTGGCTTAATGCTGTTGCTGAAATAGTTATTTTATACATTGAAGCATTGCACTTTACTGTCCACATGAGGGCGCTATAGTGCAACGGATAAATTTGCTGAACATTTTTTATGCTGATCATGGTGTTTTGACTTGACCCCATCTCGCGTCGTCCTCCCTGCAGGCCTTAACCTCACCATGAGATGGCGCTAAAAGCTCGCTTGTCACAGTGGCCAGCTGTGCGCCTGCTGACAGGTACCTGTGTGCGCTTGGAGAGAGCAGCAGCGTGGACAGGTTGACAATCAGACAGTCAACACACAATGCAAATGAGACATGCATCTCCGGAAGCATGTTTTCAGTGTGTTTTGTTTCAGTTTTATTTATGAACGGATGTGCAAATGAAGGTTCTGTGCGTAATTGTTTTTGGTTTGGGGTGATGGGAGGAAGGAATCCTGTTTACTGTTTATCTCTCAGTCTGTCTCTTTTGCATAACACCTGGGCAATCTTCTCTTTACGCATTTTCTCCGCTGCAAAAATGTACTTAATATAGAGTGCACTATATCAGGAAACAGTGTCAGAAGTAACAATGATATATAAATATTATGTCATCCATTCATCATGTGCACTGCTTGTAATGGGATTTCCATTGATTGAGTTGTGCCTGCTATTGTTCTAATCGCTCAAACATGACTCCATGACTTCGTTAATGCTGTGATTTAAAAAAAAAATCCAAAATGATTTCTTTAAGAAAAATATAGAAAAATAAATGTAAATAAATGAAAGTTGTGTTTCTAATGGTGAAGTCAACGTGCAACACTCCCATTTGATCACAGTTGTTGTAGAGAGTGACTGATGCCTCCCACCATTGCGCGCTGTGGAGAGATGATCATTGAATCCAACGGCACAATAATGGCATCGCTGACAGGGCGTCTCACTCTCCCCCGCTCGTCCCTCGCTATTACCTGAACCGCACCTGTGGGCTTCATCTTCTCTTGTCATTAACACACGCAACAGAAGCTCCAGACACGCGGGCGCGCGCGCCGTCGTGCACGCGCACCCTCCACCGACTGGGGATCGCATTGTGCTGAGTTGACCGGATAGCTCCTTGTTCATATAGGTGCCGCGGCTTAAATGGGAGCGCCTCACACGTTTGGACGACTTGCACCTTCTCTTCAGTAACTTTGATGGGGACTTCGATACCAGGCAGGGAAAATGCCTGTGATGAAGGGATTATTAGCGCCGCAGAACACGTTTCTGGACACTATAGCCACACGGTTTGATGGCACTCGTAAGTTTGCTTTTAATTGTTCTTTAGAAGACTCAGGTATTTTAGCAGCTTTAGTGGCTTTAGGTTAAGTTGCTGGCTGGCTTGTGTCCTCGGAGCTTGACAAAGAAGATTTCAGCCCATTTCTTGGATGTAACTGAATAGATTAAAAGCTTTACATGTGCAAAATGTAATAAAGAACATGGGTGATGTGTTGCCTGTGATGCAAATGTAGACATCAGGGCACCAGATATCTGAGGCCTGCTTTGTTTTTGTGCTGAGACAGACTTTTAACTTCAAGGTAACTCAACATTGTTTCATGTCACAGCAGCAGACTGAAAAGAAAGCAAGAGACGCTCCCACAGCAATTAGCAGGCTGGTGCTGTCGCTGTCCGCGGTGCTGAACGCCCAGCAGCACCACAGACAGCGACAAAGGGTTAACCGTGCGCTCACGCAGGCTCCCAGCTCCACACCTCACATTTGCACAACTTATTTACAAGTTGCAGCCTGTGCCGCAGATTTGATCCACATATTCACGAACACACCTGAATAAATTTCAACTTCTCTGACTTGTCCACACGTGATTTTTCTCCGCATGTGAAGTTAACCTTTATTATCTCTGATCTTTGGCCCGACAATTCCTGCAGGCGGGTGCGAGCTTCATCCCGCCGGTCTGAAACCAGCAGTCGCATTTATCAAAATTAATTGGTCGGCGGCGGCATTACAGCGAGTCTTTACCCGGGCTGAGGCGCACACACTGAGGCATTTCCAAACGACATCTTATGTCTGAACTCTCTCCTCTTTATCTTCTGTTTTTTCTTCTTTCTTATAATGATCATTCGCTCCTTTCCTTTGGAGGATTCTTGGAAATCAGCAATGTGTTACAGCTGACGTTTTCTCCACGTTTAGTCGAGCTGAGCTGCCCTGCTCCTATTCTCCAGGCCTTTATTGTCTTTCTGATCAGTTTCAATTCATGTTCAGGCTTTACATCTTAGTTCCATTGTTTCTGTGGGCAGCTGAGGCACACTCTTGGGTGTGTATTTTTTCAGTGGCTTACTTGGTTTGTCTATTGCACTTAAGATATTAGCATAGGTGTAGATTTAAGGAGGGGCGCAGGGGACACACCCCCCTCAATATTTTGGACATATGCATTTGTTCTGGGTTCAAACCCTTCAGCTGACAGAGGCCCTTATGTGTGGACTTTGCATGTCCTCCCCGTGTCAGTATGGGTTCTTTCTGGATTCTACTTCCCTTCCCTCCTTCCTCCCACAGTCCACTGACATACTGGTTAGGTTAACTGGGGCCTCCCTACTGCCTGTAGGTGTGAATGTGAGCTTGAATGGTTGTCTGTCTCTATGTGTCAGCCCTGTCATAGTCTGGCAACCTGTCCAGGGTGTGTTATAGCTGGGATTATCTTTAACAGCATGAGCATGAATGAATAAATAAAGACATCAGCTCCATAAATGAATACAGAAAAAGCCCAAAAATGTGCATAAAGGTGTGTCAGAGAGCAGGAAATTAAGTGTTTGATGCTCTGAATTTTCTGGCAGAGGATTCCTGAAAAACCCTGTTTCATATTTGTCCATCCCCAATTTTGAAACAACTTGTAACCGAGTATTGATTTTTTTTCTCCAAACACTGATTATTCATTTGGTCTGGAAATGATGAAAAATGTCCATCGCAGTTTCCTGAAGATCAATTTAATGTCACCATTAAGATACTCAGCTGATATTCCTAAGACAATATAAATCTACAAATTTTCGCATTTGAGAAGCTGAAACCAGTGAATTTTCAGCCTTAACTAGCAAAATAGTCGATTAATTGACTAATATTTGCAGCTTAATGTATCAGTGTGTCACAGTGCATCCAATCAGAGTGGGGTCGGTACAGTGTACAGTGTTTTAAGAGACTACTGTATATTGTCTATTTGTCAAAAACACACAAGCAGTACCTTTTGTGTCATTACTGCTGTTTCAGAAGTTGCTGAATAGATGCCTCTACAGCCTCTTTAAACACACTCTCTGTCTGTGTCATATTAATATTTGCCACTTATTGTTAAAATCCTTATCACAGACATTGCTGAGTGTCTCGTTCCAGCCCAAACTCACCACCTGACCCCACTCATACCCTCCTCTTTGGGACATTTCACATTTTGTCTGGCATGCTCATACCACTCAGAGAGGCACTGTGATAACCACAGACATCCGTGCTTATTTCACCCCCCCATATCCGCAGGTTGAGCACCACTGTATGAGTAAGAGCAGGGTTATATGTCGAGTGGCAACAAACATTCAGCTACCTGGGCAGGGGCTCTGTTCTAACACAAGGGAATTGGAGTGGTACTGTACGCCACAAATGGATTGTCCTTGAGCTGCGAGGTAGAGGAAATTAACGATGGATTTCAACTGCAAGATGGGGCAGACTGAAGGCAGCGGAGCCTGACTGGACAAATTGGGTCTGATGGCCTGGCCAGGAGTAAATATAAGGGGAGTGCTGGGTTCACTGCCATGTGATCCTCTTTTACGTCATCCGAAGCCTGCTCAGGCAGGTCGGACCTGGAAACAGTGTGTGATAAATGGGTGAAATTGAAAGTAGGCAAGGCTTTCACTTGATTTGTACTCACAGAAAAGTTTTTCTATTGCGTTAGCAGTGGCCTTTGAAATGGATTAAACTTTTTCAGTGCTCATAGTGACAGATTTTTTTCCATGCTTCACACCATTTGAATAAATCGAGGCATATCTGACTAAACCTAGTGGTTAGAGAGACGGTTAATAAGCGATAACTTTCAGGATAAATTCACTTAACAGCAGATAGAGGACACCAAATAGATGCCTGCTTATTTAAATAGCTTAGATGAAAATAGATGTAACACATTTAAGTCTCATTTTCGGTCATCCCACAGCTCCGTTTCAGGACTTTTCAAAAAACCAACAGTGTTTGTGTGTCGCTGTGTGCTCTGTCGACTTATTTGTTGACAGACACAAACACCTCTGATCACAGTGTAAGGATCAGTGTGTCCCTGTTTGCCCGTAGTGTAGCTGAAATAACAGAATCTGTCTGTAGCTCTGCACTGCGATGGCTGTGAGAGAGTGCTGTGACACCTTCTGTCATCAGTTTGCCATCCAGGTGACTAACCTTACCACCTGTCCATCACTGGAGCAGTATTTGGTGGGGTGCTGCTCGTTACAGTCACACATTGTACAGTAATTTGAGGCAAATGTAAATTATCTTCAGTACTGATCATTGCTCAAGATGACTTATTCAAACTGCTTGTTTTGTTCTACTAACAGCCCCAAACCCAATTATATATAGTTTAATATAAAAGACCAAGAAAACCAGAAGCAGGAACCTGAGAATTTTGGCGCCTTACTCAAAAAGTGACAAAATAGTTTCAGCTCTGCAAACATTTTTTGAAAACAACATGATCTGAAATATTTTACAACACACACAATATGAACATCATGACATTTGGGCTTAAATAATGAAGATTTAAAGTATATAATTTTGTTCACTTTTTCATCCAAGTATCAAAATATAGATACTTTAATATGTTAATATCTTCAGTTCCTTTGTAACTGGCCGTCTCTAGAGGTCGTCGTATCAGCAGTGGTGGAAGAAGCATTCAGATCTTTTACTTAAGTAAAAGTAGTGTCATGTATCAGTTCAAGGAGGACCCAAATCCAGACAAACAGACAGGTCGAACTTTTAACAAAAAGCAAGCTTTAATGCAGCATGTACAGGCAGGTAACTAAAAGTCCAAATGAAAACAGAACCAAAACTAAACTGAAAACCAACCGGGATAATACGCTGAACTCAAATCCAAAATCCAAACAGAACATCAGGCAGGAAACGGAGCAGGGAATGACATCAAGAACACGGGGATGAGCATAAGATGAACGTGGGACAAACTGACAGAACAAAGGGAACACACAGGTATATATACACAGAAAACTAAGGAGGGAAATGGAGATTGGCTAACAGCAATGGTGTGGAGGGGAACACTAGGGTGAAGCAAACAAGACTAATACAGAACATGTGTGAGGGGAAGACTCTGGGAACAGGGAGGGACTAACGAGACAGGTATGACAGAGAACAGGCGGGAAAACACACAAAGACAGATTAAACATGAATGAATAACATGAAACAAGGAGCACAAACAAAAAACTCCAAAATAAGGTCCAAGTCAGAAAAAAATACTCAAAAACAAAACTTGTAGTACTCATCATGCAGAGTTGCTACTGTCATGGTGTCATATTGTTATATAGAATATTATATTGTTCTCTTTTTCTCAATAATGAATTTGCATAAGAGCATTTTAATGTTGTAGTTCATCAATTTAGAGCCAGTTTTAGAAACTTTATTTATTTATTTATTTAATAGTTTATTTGTTTAAGAAGGGACAGTGTACATCAAGGAACATTTCTTTTAAAGAGAAAAAAAAGAAAATGTAGATGCACCCAATTGCAGCCAGGGGCTGATTTACATTGGTAGTCCCCCTGCCAGATGTTCATCAGCATGGTTCCTAAAACGTAATAAAAACTCAATACACTACACATAGAATATGCAATTACAATATAAGATACATTAAAACACATAACAGTCTCATCGCTACAGTATAGAGTGGGCCAGCGACACATAACAGAAGTATTGCACACATCATGTTGCCTCCAGTGTCTTAAGTATGTGTAAGCTTTATGTCTTGTTTCTGGGTGCATCCAAGTAACAAGCAAATGGGGGAGAAGTGGCTGTATGGGGTGTGTGGATAGTGTGTAAGCCTATAGCAATGCAGAGTCCAGTACATAGATCTTGTTGTAGTTGTGATCAGTTGTGATAGATATCAGTAGTAGATGTAGAGACATTGGGGGTTAAAGTGCTGGAATAATGTAAAACACTAGACATACAAGTGCTGTAGAGCTATTTTATAAGAGCTGTTAGTTACTTTGCAAAGTACATGGCAAACATTTGAGCCTGAGACAAAATAAATAAATAAATAAATGAATAAATAATAAGAGAGAGAAGGGAAAAACGAAAAGAGAAATAAATAAATAGATAAATAAATAATAAACAGCAGCCAGAGGAGTAGGGACTGTTTGGGGTGTGTAGATGGAGTGTAAAACTGCAACAATGTAAAGTCCAGTTCATAGTTCTTGTTGTAGTTGTGATTAGTTGGTTGTAGGAATACATGCAGACAGTTTTTTTTTGTATTTGACAATAGACATGATATTTTGAGCCATTTGTGAATGTGAGTCAATTCCATTGTGAGTATGCGGGCAGCCTCTTGAGTAGTTTTAGCTGATGTTAGTATATCTGCGTCATCTGCATACATTTGTATGTGGGTGTTTTTGTATACAAGTGGCATGTCATTAATGTAAAGTGAAAAGAGTATTGGTCCGAGGATTGAACCTTGCGGGACCCCCACTGAACATGTGAGAAGAGAGGACTTAACCCCCTCAACAACAACACACTGTTTCCTATCAGTTAAATATTATTTTATCCACATGGTCGCCTGATCTGAGAAATTAAAAGAAGAGAGTTTGTTTAACAGCACTGCGTGATCAACCATATTAAACGCCCTTTTCAAATCCAGGAATACTGCACCAACACACACTGATTTATCAAAAAACTGTTTAGTTTTCTCCAAAAATAAATTAATGGCCGACTCTGTCGAGTGGTGTTCGCGGAAGCCAAATTGTGCGGGGTGCAACGGAGTATGGCCAAGGTTCAGATGCTCAGTTAGTTGTGTAAGCACACATTTCTCAATTATTTTGGAGGTGATTGGCAGGATGTTAATAGGCCTATAGTTATTCATGTCTGTCCTGCTGTGTATTGGGTAGGTTAGTAGAATAGTACTGCATCATACCTTACAAATATTTTATGTATATTAAAAGTAACAGTGACTGTCAAATAAACATAGTGTTGTAAAATTTTGCAATTTTCTCTTCTTAAATGTAGTGAAGTCGAAGTATAAATAAGTATAGAATGGTAGTACTTGAGTAAAGAACAAGTATTTTTAAATTGTACTTAAGTAAATGTACTTCCACTACTGCTAAATATGATATAAAGTACACTTAAAATGCATCCATATGTTTCTCTGGATAACAAACAGTCACTTAATGCCTCTGAACTGAAGCCAGTGCAGTCTCGTCACAGGTTCAGAACACTTGCTGACTTGACTTTCTGTCAACCAATGAAGGCCTTGACTGGGGCAATGGACCGTATTGGGCTGTCCTTGTGCCAAATTAAGCAGACGGTTTGGTGGTGGAGTTGTAACAGAGGGCTGTGTAAAGTCTCCCAGTGTGTGCTGCGTGCTCCCCATCCTGCACCATTCTTCCAGATTGCTATTTTCTAGCTCTCAGCGCACACGAGTTCCACCTCCACTAGGCAGGTAATTACTGTCACAATCACTGATGCCAAGACTTGGAACAGCTGCGTGTTGAGTCGGTATGTTTAAGTGTGTATGTGAATGAAAGAGAGAAAGAAAGAGGGGGAGGGGGGTGGGGGGGTAAGGCCCTGCATGTGTGTAACGAAAGACGAGGACACGAAGGAGGAAGAGCAAGAAGAAAAAGAAAAGTGTGCAGCATTTCAGCACTTTGCTGGTTTGTGTCACAGAACGTTGTGTGAGTGTGTAGCACTGTGTGTGTGTGTGTGTGTGTGTTCAGCTGTCTCTGTCGTTGAGCATAAGGGCAGTAAAGCAGAAGTTTCCTCTCCACTGATTAACTTTCTTTAAGAGCAGCACATCTAATTAAGCTGCTAAAAAGTGGCTGTGGGATCCCACACCATGATTATACCACTTGCTGCTAGGTGAGTGTTTAAACACTCATCTGGGTATCGCACACAATAGAGGAAACCATCACTATCAGATCCTGCCGTCTCAGAGAAGACAGAGAATATATTGTTACTGTCCCTATGGCTCAGTCTCACCAGCAACCTTATGACCCACAAGAAAACCCAGGGAGCTAATTACGGAGTATGAAAGACCACAGACAACATGCTGATGCGCATATGCTTCAGTGAGGTTTCTTAAAGTAGAGATAACCTGGGTTATTTGTTAGGAAAAGCCAGGATCACATATGTCATATAATGTTAAAAACATCCTTTAATTCCCCATAACAGACGCTTAGTACATTTTTATTTTACAATCTGATTATGCCAACTTGTGAAAAGACAGGTCTTGTGTTGTGCCCAGCTAGAGAATGACTGTGAAACAAGTAATGAGTGCAGTTATGAGACTGTGAGGGAGTAATCAATCATCATTGACTGTAGTGCTGCAGGGTGCAGAGGGGCTCTCACTTACTGGCAGTGGATTGGCACTGCTGTTCCCATTTTCTCCAAAGCCCACTTAATATCGAGACTGTTTTATTTCAGGGTAAAAATAAACAAAGGATGGAGCTGTGCTGTGTCCTAGTGAACAATGTAGAATACAGAGGATCTCTTTTCTATGAAATCATATACTGCCCTAGTGACGAGTTTCACCAGGAAGTAGCACAATGAAACCCAATCACGCATCTTCATAAAATAAGTGGTGCTGGAGTGACATAGTGACTACTGTGCGGTTACCTAAACTATGGCTGCTAGCTATCCTGCTAGTAGTCCTGACTCATCGGATGTAGACTGTGGCTATAAGCCTGCCATTGGCTGAAATCTCCTTCGCTACAGGAAACAACAACCTCTAAGCTAACATCTAACATGTTAACTTGTCAGACTTGATTTGCCACATCTTTCGAAACATTTCCAATCAAACGATACCTGAATTCGATCCCTTTTTGCGCCAGAGGTTTGATTCCAAACTGTCCTGACTCCCTGCTTGCGAGTCTAGCCGGTTAGCACAGCACTAACACCAAACACTGAGCCATTAAATGCTCCCAACAGACTTTTAAGCCATTCACATGAAGGGTATCAAATGAAGTACTTAGTATTGACGTCACTTTAAGGTAGTGTTTTGGTACTGTTATCGTATTTTCTTTAATGATACCCAGCCCTATCTGCTACTGTTATTGGCTTCGTTTTCTTTTGCAGAGTATTAGCAGAGTTATTTTATCGACAGTGCTCGCCTCCTCACTTGCAAATGTTCCACCAAAACCGTTCCCCCCAGACACTTTTTGCAAGAGCACCATCGTTTCATCCTGCTCAAGAAAGAAATGAAAACAAGCCAAAGCTTGTTTCCAGCCCTGTCTCTAGCACTGACATGTACAGCGCTGCGGAGATAGGTCTAGCTATGTGAAACTGTCCTACTAGCTTAAGCCAAAATATCTCACCGCGTTATCTGGCTTGCTATGCCAAACATGAGGCTTCAGAACATCAGTCCGTGGATAACATTATGATGGCGCTATTATTTTGATACAGTCTATGCTACCAGCTAGCTGGTTGGCAACATAGCTAGCTTGCACATTTACCAGGGCAAAAAGTCAGCATGTTTTATATAATTGTTTCATTAATTCTATTATTCAAAGCTTAATTAATTTGGGTTTTTTTTACCACTAGGAGGCAGTGCAGTAAGATTCAAACACAACATTGGCATATCACATCACTGATGGATTACTGAAGGGGCCTACTGTCACAGGTCCAGGGGCTCAAAGTGTCAGAGGCGCCCTGGCATTCACCTGCAAAATGTCACTCAAAGTAAAAAGACCACAAGAAGACTGTAAAATAACTATACAAACAACCCAAAAAGACACGAAATAACTACACAAACAATCAAAAAAGACACAAAATGACTACAAAGAGACACTAAATGACCATAAAGGGACAAAGTAACCACAAAGAGGCACAAAACAACGACAAGGAGACACAAAATGATGACAAAAAAATGAAAAATAACAACAAAAAAGAGCCAAAGTCACCACAGTGTCTGTGTCTTAATCCTATGTAGGTGTAGGTGTATGGTGATCTTTTTTTTCACTGAAAGTATTGATTGCTGCTTTAGTGTTTACACTTAAAGAACAACTATGTGCCCCAAGACAACATGTTTAAACTTGTATTAATCAGAAGGGGCTGTTTCCTACAACATCATCAGTTACAAGATCCTCAGCATCGAGCTACTCACTCACTGTAAACCAACATAGCTACAGGCATTGGCTTAGTGTGGGAAATGTAAATTCATGTTTTGAATTAATAGCAACCCAGCATCCACCACCTTTAACAAGGCTTTGATAAAGTAATCTGTTAATAGAATACAGCTACTGTCATCAGCACACACTCAGCAAGCAGTCGCTGTCCCCACTGTAAGGTCACTAGACTTGGTTATTAGTCTGCACTTAAAGGGACCGAGTCTCTCATCTGTTCCACCAAACTTCGGGACTTGTGTATGAGCGCCTCCCCGTTACCATAGACGTTCTGCCTTGTTAAACCGCCTAATTAGCAAGATTCCTCTCCTAATCACCGCCTTTAATGGACTGTCCAAAACGATCGACAAATGGGGTTTCACCAGCGGAAGTCTTGGCCAAGTCGGCCATTTTTAGACTCAATTAATTTTTCAAATGACAGGATTGGGAGAAAGAGAGAGGGAGGCTGTGGCAAAACATTTCTTTTGAGGAGAGAGGGAAGTAGACAATGGAAGAAGGAAAATACACCAAGCAGAAGAGGCAGAGAAGAAAGTCAGGGAGGTGGTATTGCAAATTACAGGAATGTAATGGCTGGTGTAATGTTTCAATTGGTGTGAGCCATGGGGACTGTATGATAAAGAACCACAGAAGTGATTAAGGCTGTGGATTTGTCTAATGATTTTCTCTCCTCACTTATATGGTGTGAGAGGATTAGTACCTCTGTTTGATTGGCTGTCTGAGTCTGTCCATGCATGTCCAGTGTGTGTGTGTGTGCATTTATAAATGTGTGTATGCTCTGACTTCAACACAAAATATAAATAATTGGTGCCTACAGTTTGTTGATACAGCACAGAGACGTTGGTGTGTGACATATATAATTCCGTGTGTTGACTAGATTCAATATACAAGACAAATTGTACAGTTGTAACCTTGGTTGCTATGGTGTGTGTCAGTGGTTACCATGGCAACTCTGGGGCGACTTTTTTTGTGGTTATGTGACTGCTTTGTTGCGGTTTTCTGAGAGGCTGGTATTAATTCTGGCAAAGAGGTGAGGGGGTCTCTCCATCCATCTCTCCACTTCCCTGCCAATTTTTACCACACTCCATCTCCATCTTTCATCATTCCACCTCTCACGGCTCCATCTCGCTCACTTTCAACTTTTCACATCGCCCTATCACCCTCTGTCCTTTTCCCACCCTCATCTGTCTGCCTCGGTGTATATTTCAGCCTCACCTTCTTTCCCCTTACCTGCCCACATGCCCCTCCGTCTTTCACTTTCACACCTGCTTTGACATCATGTTTTTTTTACCCCTGCTGCGTCTCTCTGTCGGTTCCTGCTACCCTCCCTCTCTCTCTATCTCTCTTGCTATGTGTCCGTTGCTTCTGTGTGCTTGCTCACCCATCATATGAATTGCTGTGCTGTAAATAGCTCAGGGGTTACTCTAGGTGGTGTCATGGGGCTGTCTAGGAGCTGGTGAATGTGCATTTGGAGCATTTGTGGAGTGCGTTTAAAATCACAAATCTGGGACAAAGCAGTGTGTGCACAAGGTAACATGAACACTCACCTCTTCCCCATTATTCCATCTGTTGGGTGGGTGTAGTGAAGGAATGTACCTGATGGTGCAACCTACCTAGTTACTGTAGCACTGACCTGCTGAGAAAGTAAACTCCAACAAGTCCTCCAACCTAAACTACATAACAAGTTGTATTGTTGGGATGACAGAGCTACTATCATCTCTGTGAGGTTGGATTTAAGTAAGTTCACTAGTGATGTGAAGAGCAGCTTTTTTAAGTGACCTGACTCTACTGGTTCACCACTGCTTGGTTCACAGAATGTCTCTCACAGTTGAAAGTGGGCACAACTGGGCATGTACCATACTGAAACAGGTTTTGGATTCATTCACTCCTGCCTCATGCCAACAATGCCCTTTAAGAGTTGTTCAAAAAGAAAGATTTGTTCAGGAATGTGACACCACTAAAGTTCACACTACAAGACTTTTAAAATCAGCAGACTGTACTGTTCACATTTCACAACTTTCAGTCTTGTTATCATGAGTCTTGAAGATGCTGTGGTTTCCTCACTGCATGACTGTCCGGCGACAGGGGTTCAGTACACTACACTTTCACTAGGAGGAATCCCCTATGAGTGTGTGTGATGCGCAGGTTGACCCACAACCCATGGGTCCCGTTTGTTGACCATGTATGGGTTCAGAAAAATATCATGGGTTTGGGTGGCAAGTCAAAAAGTGACAAAGCAGCATTCTGATTAGGTTATTAATAACTTACAGAAATATTGCATGCAAAAGTGAATCCATTTTCCATCTCTTCTTCTCCTCTGTCTGTCTGTCAGTCTTTCTCTCCCTCTCAAGCACTCACACACACACACACACACACACACACACACACACACACACACACACACACACCCCTTTGAGAGCACAACAACGCCCAGTGCTTGTGTCTGTTCTCAACCCATGTCCTACACTCCCATTGACTGTAACTCAACAACATATCCCTGACAGTTCAAGATATGTAGCCTTCTCGATATCAGAGGAGCATCTGTGATACATTGGCAAGCTTCTGCTGATTTGCCTCTTTGTCAGGGCGCTCCAAAAACTGTTGGCAAGTGGAAAATCAAGACAAAAGGCACCTTGTGTGAACTAGGCAATGTGGTGCTTTCAGTAATGTGCTAACTTTAGCATGCTAACATGCTCAAAATGACAATGCTAAGATAGTGATGCTTTGCAGTTGTAAAGTTTACTGTCAGAAAGTCAGGGGATTGCCAAAGACAGTAGGATTCATCCTCTGGGAACCATGAATGTTAGTGCACAAATCTGAGATAGATGTGAATATATATTTAACACAATAACTGATAGATTTGATCTAGTGGTGGCACTAGATAAAACATCAGGGGATCACCAAAGTTTTGGGGATTTATCCACTGGGGGCTATGAATGTCTATATCAAATTTCATGGCAGTTCATCATAATCGTTAAGCTACTTCAGTCAAAATCAACAATGTCAACCTCTTGTATCACTAGAGGAGAAGCCAGGGGATCAAAGTAAGAGAGATTCATCCTCTGGGGGTCATGAATCTTTGTCCCAAATTTCATGACAACACACAATAGATGATTTGATATGGTGGACCACCAGACCAAACAGCATTACCATACAAAACACAGATGCTGACTGTTTGTGGAAGGCAGGGTGCCAACTGTGATGCTGTAAAAAGAGTATTTCTGCTGTTGCTTCTCAGAGGAAAACAGTTATTATTTGATCACAAGGGGTCACTTGTCAGGAAAACATGAACATCCGTCATGTAATATAAGTGTCTGACCAAACCACTAATGCTGTTCATTCACACAAATCTCCAAACCACTAAAAGGAATACATTTTGACAGAAGGAAACAGCTGTCTTATGCTGGTGCTTTGATGGTATAATTACACTTGAAATTACCCTTTATTAATAGCTCACACATGCTTCAACAAACCACTCGCTCACCAACAGTTACAAAGCACTTGAGTTGACTTTTATTGCATAAGAAGGCTCCGTATCCACCCCTCTCTTTTTCCCCCCTGCTCTCATTCCTCTCTCCCTGCCCTTTCTCCTCCTCTGCCCTCCCCTCTTTCTTTGTCTCTGTCTCTCCTTCTCCGCTCCTCCTCTTGTGTCCCTGTGGGGTTTCTCCAGCAGCTGTCATGCAATAGTGTGAGCATGAGGGGAGATGATCTATGGGCTGCTACACCGGAGCAATTAGCCAAAAGAAATTCCGAATGGAGAGGGAGATACAGTCAAGGAATGGGAAGTAATGAAGGGGTTGAGACAGAGGAGAGCAGATCCAGAGTGGGGGGAAAAAAGGAACAAAAATAAAAGGTGGGGGTGAAGTGGTAGACGGTGAGATGAAATCTGAAAAGGACTCAGAAGGAGAGATGATTCAGACTTTTCCTTAAGTAGAGTTTCGTGTGCAGGGCAAAGATAGTAAAAGTAGACGGATGATGCTCTCGACGAGATGGTGGGGAAGGAGGTGAGCGTGTGCAAAGGGTGAAGGAAATAAATGGATCGGGGAAAAGAGGCATAGTATGGTGGAATTCCAAGGGTAGAGAGGAGATGAAGAGTAATTAGGTGGAGAGATCCAAACCGGTAGGAGGGACATCAAGAACAGCTGGGAGGGAAAGAAGGAGCAAAGGTTGATAAGGGAGGTAGGGGAGGGAAGGAGGGATAGAGCCAATGACAGTGGGAGTGATTGTGAAAAAAGAGGAATATACAGTAGGGAGGAAAGAAATAAGGGAGCAAAGGTGGGAGTATTACAGGGGAGGGGGTGTAATGCTGGTACATTTGCAAAAGAAAGGAAGGAGAAGGGGAAAGTGGGGCAGTAGGAGGGAGGAGGAGGTGAATAAAAGGAAGAGAATAGTTAGGATAAGGGAATTGGTGCAAAGGACAAAGTTAAAAATTTAGTTTAAAAGTTAGGAAAATGGTAAAAGCCTGTTTTTTTGTGCCGAGATTATCAAATGGTGTGACGACAATTAATCAAAGAATTCACAAGCTCCTAAAAAGTTAGTTTTTTAAAGCATTTCTCTATTACAATACATATGTGGGACTAAATAAACACCAGCTTAAAGGGACAGTGCACCCAAAAATGAAAATTCAGCCATTATCTACTCACCCATATGCCGATGGAGGCCCTGGTGAAGTTTTAGAGTCCTCACATCCCTTGTAGAGATCAGCATGAACGCGGAGCACAGAGAAGCAGTTAGAGCTACAGCCTACAGTGAGGCTTAAAACGGAGTTCAAATGATGTTTTTCGAAACAACTTTTTATGTTGGGGCTTCAGGACACTTGGATCACTACAGACGAGCAGTATGGAGATACTTTGTGGATTCAATTTTGTGTTCTTGGACGTTAGTCTGGGGCGCCATCCGCCATTAGGTGTGCTGGCGCTCCCTCCACCGATCTCCGCAAGGGATGTGAGGACTCTAAAACTTCACCAGGGCCTCCATCAGCATATGGGTGAGTAGATAATGGCTGAATTTTCAATTTTGGGTGCACTATCCCTTTAAGTGAAAGCTTAAGAAGCACCCATATTTTTAAGGAATTTAACACCCCAAAACACAGTTTGGTTTCATCAGGACTGTAGAGGTGTGGTTCAATCGGATGTGATTGACAGTGGCCTGGCAACATAACCCATCAACCCCACAGCTGTCATTACAGTGGTGCATGAAATCACCCTGTTCTCCAGCTAAGTCCCATCCAGTTTAAACCAGTGAGAAAGAACCCAGAACAACAAAAATGCAGAAATCTCTTTTGTGGAATAACCAAACTAGCTCCAACCTTTGTAAGCTATTGTGTATTCATGTGGGACCCCGTTGCTGATACAAAAAGCTGATTTTGATCTTAGAGGTCCAGTGTGTAGGATTTGGGGTCATCTATTGGCATAGATGGAATATAATATTCAAGACTGTGTCTTCTTTAGTTTATAATCAACTGACACTACAAGAATCATTGTGTTTTCGTTGCCTTAGAATGAGCTGTTTATATTTACATGTGGAGCCGGTCCTCGTCCACAGAGTCCATCATGTTGCTTATAGTAGCATGAAAGGGACACATCAAACACCGGCTCTTGATCGTGTCATTTTTGTTTCTGCATCATCCACCACAGTCCTCCTACACATGCTAGGCACATGGGAAACATTTCAGTTGGTTGCAGTCTGTAACCTCACCCCTAGATGTCACTAAATCCTGCACGCTGGACTTTTAAGGGCCTTTACGATTACAAAGCAATGGTTGCACTTTTCAATCTTAAAAGTCTTGACTTTCTTGATTATTGTGGACACTTTTGATGCTTTGGGAACAAAGGATGCACAGACCCAACATGCTAATATGTACAATAATAACAATAGCATTTATCATGTCTTATGTCTTATGTCTTCTACTTGTGGTTGTGTGTTCATTTATGCAGTCAGCATATATTTGACAAGTGTTCCAATCTGCATCACTAGGTATAAGCTAACATCACCTTGCCTTTCCTCTATAGACACATGGATACACCCAAACACCATACAGCACATCAGTCAATTCTACCCAACCAAGGTAATCCACCGTCAAACACAGTATGGTGTGGATTTTACTGTTAACATGCGTTTTCTGTCAACACCATCCTCTCGTGCACTGGGGAGCTGCTACTAGATAGGCTGCAGGCCTTTGCTCCAGGTCCCTGAGAGGCCAGCAGTCCTTTCGGTTTCTCTCTTGTTTACCCCGAGCCTGAGGGGCCTCACGTCTGACAGCCGGTCCCAACGCTGAGACCCGCTCTGACCATCTGTCTGGGCCATGCAGTCAGAGTATTGCTGCTGACATGACATTCTTGTGTTTTTCTTTTTCATGAAGGGGTATCACTATCACTGCGTTTGAGTCATCTGTGTTGACTATGATTTAAAAAAAAATGTTAAAGGGACAGTACACCCCAAAATCAAAAATTTTGGTAATAGTATGAACCAAGTTAATTGTTGAGATGTGAGAACCCAGCGATATCCATAAAAAGGAGTCCGATGGGACGAGAGTGAGATGATCAGGCCTCCAGGGTAGCCAGATTATTTAGAAGATAAAATGGAGGTGAGTTGTAAAATAATCAATCAAACTGTCCACTTGAAACATCGATTATGGTTGCACATGGTTTACCTGTGCAGTGAGTGATTATTACTGACATCTTAGATATGCTCACTTTCAATTTTATGCCCAAACAAAGTGCTGGATAATCTGACTAAACTGGTGGTTATGATGCTTTTTATACAACCTCTCTTGTGTTTTTTGCCCGTTCCAACCTCTGTTTGTGTTTGCAGATCTCCTCAGTTACTTTGCTAAGTACAGCATATCAAACAGATGGCAAAAATTTTTAAATAATTTTTCAAAGTTTAAATCTGGTGATATCATGTGTTTTTCTTAATATCAACAAATCCTAAGAAAAGACACAAAAAAAACAATGAATTTATCTTATTAACAAATATTGTGTGAGTAGCCAAAGCCTGATATTATTTCCCTGACACATAGACCATCATTTGTTTTCCAAAAACTATCAAAAATACATTAAAAACACAACTAAGCCACACCTTGCACTGGGCAACATGTTACTTCATTATGGTGAACATCGGCACTGTGCTTTATTTGGAGTCAAACCCAAATACAGTGTCGCACAGCTCGACATACTCCCTCAGAGCACCACATCTGACCCTGAAAACAGTCCCCACAAAATACATTATTGTCCTGTCTGAGTAACATTTGCTTAAAACTATGGTGCCCAGCTGCATTAGGAAATTATTCATCATTTTTAAACTATATTTAAGAGCCATTTTTGAAGAGTTACACCTTCAGAAACAAATGGGCAGAGGGCTGAGAGAGACAGTCAGTTCAGTTTTTGGTTCATTCATGAGATTTGTTGCCACTGTAGACCAAAATGTAGAGTATGACCAGCCTAAACCCCTTCAGTAAAACTTTGCAGTGATGCTGTGTCCCCAGATCTGAGCAAATTTGCGAGTATAAGCAAAGGAAATGCTGTAAATACCACCCAGCAGAATGATCCTTTATTCACTATTACATCATTGCGGAGTAATTCCTCTATTCCCACATTCCTGAAAGTGACATGAATCACAATTTTTGCGAGTGTGCAACCGTGCAGAAGCAATTGTTGATCGCTGAATGGGATTACGAAGAGGAACATGTTGCTCATTCCTCTTGAGAGACGCCTACAAGGGTTTGGTTCTCTGCCGTTGTATTCCCTGTTCAAATCTAAGGTGGTTTCCCTCAACAAAGCCTGACGTACAACATAAAATGATTAAACACGGGGGTTGGTGGAAAAAGGAATTATTGATGCAGAAAATTGATTTCTGTAATGAAATGTAATTGAAACAAGTCGCTTTGCAGGATGTCTCATGCAGTGATTATAAACAAGTACACATTGCTTTGTGTGTTTCTGTATATGAGTCTTTGGCTTAATGTGTGTGTGTGACTCATTCATTTACTGTTATTGTACTAATGTCTCCAAATGTGTTGGGTAGAAATGGTTAATGCTACATGTACCTTTAGATATGTGTGTGGTTTGACACTCAAATGCGAATGCACACACCTACACTCCATGCACATTATAGAATCTGCCAAACCATAATCGTCCACTGTCTTGTAGGATGGACATTGTACTGTAAACATTAGCTGTCTGTCAGCACAGCTCAGCATCATCCTGCACTTCATTGGCTCTGTGGGTGTTTGTTTGTGTGGATGGGTGGGTGTGTTTGTGTGTCATAATAGATGGATTCAGGTACAAACAGCTGGTCCACTTCAACCAGGTATTGAGAGCTAGACGCAAATAAGTCTAATTAATTGTGATCGACTTCAGCGCTCATGTGATTCTGTTTTCACCGCCATCACTCCAGCACACTCCTCAGTGATTCTCCACTCATGCTCCCTCTTTTCTTTATCCAAATTTCTCCTTAACACCTAACCTCTCTTTACTGCAGCTCTCACTAAAAGTATTATGAATGCAGGGTCAGTTTCTTGACACAAGGGAATGAGTTTGGAGAGTATGATTCCATTGCACTTCAGTTTCCAGATAAATCAGTCATTTATTGAGGTGGGTGACCTTCATGTTGCAGCCCACACAGGCCTTCATCTACCTGAGCCGAGGATCCCATCAGCCTGTGTTCACAAGTCACATTTCAGCCCCAGTGGCGAGTGAGAGTGATTCAATGAAACAGTCAGAGAGGCACCCTTTGACCAGTTGAATTTGCTTCCATTTTTGTTATCTGAAGTTTTGGAAGTGGGTGGCAGGAGCTGAGAGGTTAAAGCAGTGGTCTCGCAACCAGAGTGTTGGCGGTGCAACATCTGAGATGAACTCCTATCAATATTTATAATTACAATGGATCAAATGAGTATGTGAAATGACCATCCCACAGAGAATCACCACCACCACCCTCTGCTCTTCCCCTTTTACCTGATATCAGACACAGTTTGTTACACTCTGTTTCCATCTTCAGTCTGACATATTGACCACTCAAACTAATTTTGGTGGAGGAGGGGGATTCGATTTGCCCAAACCATCACTAGAGACCAGCATATCTTCCGGAATCCAACATCATTTTAAGTCATCACTGATGCGTAGCCATGCCAACATACCTGTTGTTGTTGACAGGGTGTTAATAGTGGAGCAGAGCAAAGTAAAAACAAACCACAGTATCGAGCAATGTTGGGAAGACATGCCAATTTAGATCAGCCGCCATTGTTGTTATTACTCAGTGGTTTTGGTGCACCACCATGGCACTGATTGGCTAATTGTTAGACCTCCTCTGGCACTCATTTTATTTCTTTAACCAAGAAACCATGTTTCATGTCATAGTGCCAGACGAATCATTCAACTCTAACTTGGTTGAGCAGGTGGATTCAAAGGTCCGGACCCAGGTAACTTCCCCCTTAGTGTTTTGGCATCTTTCAGCTCATTGTTTTGGGTTTAATGGCCAAGAAATGTACAGTTTGGTTCACTCACTGCTCTCATCAACTCCCTTTTCAGTCATAGCAGGCTGGGGTTTTTTTAGCAAAAAGCTCAGATAGACCCATTTACACAACCTCCTGAGCCCTAATAAACATTATCCCTATTTTTTAGGGAGTGGTGGAGACCAAAACAGAGCTAAAAGAGAGAGAATATTACACTTAAATTGTCTGATGACCTGAAACACGACTCCAAATGAATGTTAATGTTGCTCCATGTTTGCTGCCAAACCCTGCTGCATGTGACAAATACACAACTATTAGCTAAAATTTTTATCTGTATATATCAGTGTTGTGTTTACAGCTTGTTGTCCTGCTCCCAATTGGCCAAAACAAAATTACAGCATGTTTTATGTTTAATTGAAGCTTAAAAACACAACCTCCCTTGGTAATGTTAATTATTACTATCAGTGTTAATTGCATTTATACTTTGCTTTGCCAGATATTTGTAGTGCTATGGATCTGTTGTTCAGGGATTAGTATTGAGACCTCCAGGGATTCTTGAAGAAGCACAAATAATGAATAGTTTAAAACTATAGTCTGTGGGGAGTTTTACTATTTTCCCTTCTTGCCTAGAGTCAGAAATACACATTGGATGTTATTTTTTTATGCCACAGCATTCAGTGTGAAGATATGTTAAACAGGGAAGTTTAACAGTGTATTTCCACCCTTTTAAAAGAAGCTGTGAATTGAGCAAATCTGGGCTAAACTCGCTGCTCATTATTCCTTTAGGGACCCAAAAAACACTGAGTCTGGATAGTTACCTCAGCTTCTTGTCTTCACCTCACCTCTTCTTCCTTTTTCTCCTACAGACAGCAACTTCATCCTGGCCAATGCACAAGTGTCGAAGGGCTTTCCTATCGTCTACTGCTCTGATGGCTTCTGTGAGCTCACAGGCTTCTCCCGGGCCGAGGTCATGCAGAAGAGCTGTGCCTGTAAGTTCCTGTATGGGCCAGAGACCAGCGAAGGCATCATCCTCAGCATTGACGATGCTCTGGAGGAGCGAAAGGAGTTTAAAGATGAGATCATGTTCTACAAAAAGACAGGTAGGCCGTGAAAAGCCAGTTTTGTTGTGGTTTTGAGGTGTGTCTGAGTTGACTGTTCAATTATTGTCATCTTTGCTCCCTTCATTTATCATTTTGCTGCTCTTTTGCACTCACACCTAGTCACTTTACCAGACTCTGTGACTTCCTCTACCATTTACCAATTAAGTGTTGGAACCAAGGGAAGGAGACAAGCACAGACAGCCATTAGAGAGTGCACAGACAGAGCGATTACCATGTTGGACTTTGCCTGTGCATTCCATAAATGGATGGCAGTTCTATGTGGCTATTTCTGAAGAAGCCACATTTAAATTGGCACAGATGGACCCATGGATAGATGAAGTAATGGCTGGATTAATGGAAGTATAACTTTTTTTTATTGGCCCATTCTCATTAAAAGGTGATTAAACTAAGCAATCAGTCACATAAGTCCTCCAGTTATTATTTAACGCTCAAACGCATTAAACTTTCATAGCTGTCAGCTAGTGACTCCTGAACCCTGTCTCCTTCGATTACACTGAGCCCAGTAGCTAGCTGTGGTGCGGTTTGGTTTGGTGTGTGCCTCGCTGATTAGCCAGCTGGCCAGCACACAAAATAGGGCCGAAAATAATGAGCACATCTAGGCATCAGCGGATACATGCATGCTGTGATGTGGGATGGTGCCATGTGCCCTTGCATGGTCATTGCAGTTTTCTCCACTTTATGTTCTTGCAGTAGATTCAGCTGTGTGAATCTACACAACTTTTTTTTAAATTAAGCTGGCAGCATTTGTGTTTTGGTGGAGAATTTCTCTGCAGTCTCTCTGTCTCAAATCAAGAGAAATCAGTTATTTGTTATACACTGTCGGCACTGCATGCTTTCTCATTTCTGCAGAGCTCACACAACTGTGAGGAGAGATTAAAAGCTCATTCCTGACTTTGGAAACATGTTGATGAAATAGTTTCTCTTCTAAGTCCATTTTGTAGCTGTTCTAGGGCTTGTTGGTTCTTGACAAGGACAAGAAATATTTAAAGGTATATTGTGCAGACACTGTCACTGTTTAGGATCACAACATTCAAACTTGGCCCTATCTTCCTTCACTGCTTGTGCGTGCACTGCAAGCTACTGTACTATATTAGCAACGTTACATGGTTGTAATAGAAAAGCCCATGCTTTAGCAAGCTAACTAAGCTAACCACTGGCACCAATTTGTCCAACAAAAAACAGGCCAGCTCTCCCTCACTCTTCATTCCCATCCTCTCCTCCAGTGCTCATCAACCAAAGTGAAAGCCAGATTTACTTTTGTTTTGCTTGGCATTTCACATCACTATATTTGCATATTTTTTGCAGTCTATCCAGAATGTCCATAGCTTCCTCTTGGATGAGTACTGCTACAACCTGATCACTACCTTTCTACACAGTCCCATCCTCACCTGTGCACTGTTATTGGTTGGGGACTACACACTACTGCCCAAACATTGTGAACACAGCAAACGTCAGTAGAAAATAAGAAAATAAGGGCAGAGGGCAGGGTCTCTGCAGATAAATACACCGTCACACACTTCTAGTGGGTCATAATGATTGAGAGTGATTTTTTTTTTTTGTATGAGTATGTTTTTTTGTTTGTTTGTTTTTTTTTAGGAAAATCCTGCATAACATAGCTTTAAATGCTCAGAAAAATGGAAATTGAAACATCATGTTTCAGAGAAGCGGCTGCACATCGCATTGATGATGATCAGAAAGTCAGCTTAGAGCAACTTGTACTTGCTAGCTTATGGAGCCCATTTTTAATCCTACATATTAAGCTCTGATAGATCAGTTGTTTGTTTTTACAGGGGAAACAGCTGTTAATAGGCAGAACAGCCTGGTCTCATTCCCAAGGATGCTGCTTGGGCAGTTTAGCTTCTATGTGAGATGCACCAGGATGTGTGAGATGCACCGGGCTCTCCAACAACCCCACTGTAAACACATCCACGTCATTGACGGACGTTCAGAGCAACAGATGCAGGTTAAAGAGAATGAAGGGTGGTCAGCATGGGAGGGGACCTTGATTCAGGAGACCATTGTTCAAGACTGGCACACAGCAGCATCAGTTGTGGCATTTGTGCCGCTAAGAGCCCGGTTTTTTGTAGCGACATCTGCAATCATTTTCAAACTATAACCAAGTAGTTTTGTTGCCTGAACCTTACAGCTAACTCTTTTCTTACCACCGCGTTTGTGCCACTCAAAGCAGGGTGTTTTTTTTTTTTTGTTTGTTTGGTTTTTTGTTTTTTTTAGCAAAATCCGGCTTGTTTTCCAAAGCATGACCAAGTTTTTCAGCCTAAACCTTACCGCTGACTCCTTCCTTATCATATGCCATGGGCTTCATTTCAGTAACGTATGGGGTTTCAAGCAGCAAAATATACAGGGATGAAATCAGGTTGGACAGAATGGACGTTGCAGTGAGTTTCCTTTGTCAACATCTGAAAGGATTGTCGATGACACAGTAAAAATGACTCCTGCAGGTATCGGGGTATGTGTATGTGTGAGATGTGCCACTTCTCTGATTTTTCTACGATTTATAAAGCAGATTTCATAGTTGACTCAGTGCAGTTTGCAGAGATACAGCTCAACTAATACCACCACAGATGTGACTGTCTACACCACTCTGTCTACTGCTTTGTTGTCATTCCTGTCCCCCACATCCCCCAGATCCAGATCTTTTCCCTTCTGTTCTCTTTCACTTTCCTCTTTCATTTTGTTACCTTTCATCTCCCTCTATCTCTCTCTCTCTTCTCACTCACCTCTTTTACCATGTTCACATAGTACTGCTTGTGCCAGTTTGTCTGTCTGTCTGTCTCCCATGCTTATCTTGCCGTTTTTTTTCTATCCCTGCCTCTACCTTTTTATGTCATCTCATCCCCCTCTTTCCGTCTGTCACAGCGGAGTCCTGAAAGTAAACGTAGCTGATTGACTCGTTTTGTCCCCCGTTTGTCAGCCCGAGAAAAGAGGAAGCTGCATGCTCGCAATCAGGAACGCTCTTTCTCTCGCTGTGTGCTTGATAGTGCTGCCTTGTCATGCAGACATGCAGATATTCACACACATACACACACACAGACAAAAACAGTGTGATTGAGTCATCATCACCAGGCACGGAAGATTTAGCGAGTGGGAGTGATGGGAGGGAACTCCGTGGGAAATCCCTCATAATCAGTGATTCATTTGTAGTCACTAAATAGAAAAGAATGAAAGGTAGACCATGACTGCTGCTTTAAAGACATTCATCTTGAAAAAAAATCTTTGTGCTATATAACAAGCATTTGAGGTTAGTGATAAAAGATGACAAAAAATATGAAATCAAATAAGGAATTCTTAAAAAAAAATCAAACTACGAAAGAGACAACATAAAATATAACTCTACATGAAAAACCAGTGACACTGTCGTGCATATGCCACAGCATGATGTGGATTAGACTGAATTTGTGATGATTAATTAATTAGTATTAAGACTAAAACCCCTGAGACGCTCTAATGCTCAACATAATTTTGCTTTCCCTACATGAAGAGCCCTCAGAATTCCAAAGTTTATGCCAGAGGACGGGGCATGTTTTTACCCAGACTGAAAAGATAGATCCTCTGTACAGTGGCATGCTTAGAACAAGTCAGACACAGCTTGTCAGGCTCACTGATGTGCTGTCAGACTTGTATTTAAGTGTTTCCCAGTTCACAACACCGTAGCAAAAGAGTGCAGTGTAATAGCGTAATATGCTTCTATTCAGCTTAAAGGTTCTGTGTGTGAGACATTCAGAGCATTAATACAGTAGCAACCACTATTTGCTAAAGATACAGTGGAGTCAGTGTGTCTTTAGCAGAAAATTAAGTCATGCTTCCTCTTTGTGTGTTGTCATCCAAGGTGTCATAAGATGGTCTGGCCACATGTGCATGTCAGTGCATGTCTGTATCCCACTGGCTAGCTTGTTGCGCTTATCTGCGGCTCATACTGCGGTTACTGCTGATATTGGGACAGTGTTGCCGTGGAAGCGTAGCAGCCATCTTCTAGTGGTTAAAACCCAGGTGGCAACCTCTGAGGCTGAAAAATGAAGCCAACACGTGAAATGCCAAAAATTGCAGTTCCTTGAATGGCCACTTGAGGCCACCCATGTTAAAATGTCCAACTATATAATGTCCAGCAGAAATAAACATGTTTACATGTTTACAGCCTGGTGCAAAAAATGGTTTGGGGCTTTACAGCTAGTTTTAAACATCCATAACTTCTGTATGGGGGTGAAATATTTTCCTAATTCACCTGTTTGCATGTTAGTAAAGTCCAAGGTTACGCATATTTAAGAGCGAGGTAGCTTGGGTGACAGGCTGTCTGCCGATAGTGTTCTCAGCTTCTTTTTGACTTGGATCCACCCCTCACTCCTCCAAAACACCAGCCTCTCACCCAAATATGGTCATTTTTGGCTCCAAAATCCAAGATGGTGATAGCAGAAATGCTTAATAAAGACAGTCCACAAACCACTGAGTGATGTCATGGTAGCTAAGTCCATTATTTATACAGCGCATGTTAACACGGTTAGCTCTGTCGGCACTATCACTATTGTTTAGCTGCTAGCCACCAGCTCAGCCAGCTCCATGTTGAGAACCGTGTCCGTGTAAAGGAATACTTTACCCACCAAATAATCATTTGTGTATTCGTTACTCAGCCCATGTCACGTTGAACTTAGGAAGAACACTTTGTATGCCAGAAAATTCTTGATGAATGAAGTCAGGGATTTCGATTTAACAATGGCAAAACTATATCAAAACAGCCGTTTACAAACTCTCACACCAGTCATGTAGTTAAATCTAAGTCTCATTGATCCAGTTGTATGCCCAGTACTTCCCAGACACATGGATTTCCACTAAAACCTTACTATTTAAACCACTTACGCATACAAGTAGTGTGAGCAAGAGCAAGCACGTGGCATGATCTTGCACATATGCACCACTTGTCTGTGCATTGTACTGTTTATGTAGAAGTGTTTTAAATCATAAGGTTTTAGCAAAAATGCATGTGTTTGGGAAGTACTGAGTGTACGCCTGGATAAATAAGACATGGATTATACTGCACGAGTTGTGTGAGAGGTTAGAAAAGTATATTTTACTATAGCTTTGCTGTTGTTGAATGTGTGCCCTACAACTTCAGTTCATCAGGAATTGTCTCAGTTTTTGGATTCTTCATTCACCGTGGAGGAAAAACAAAGTCTTCCTCCCGAATTCAACATAACACAGGGTCAGTAATTAATACACAAAATATCATTTGGGGTTGAAGAATTACTTAAAAGCCCAGCAGCAGTTAGCAAGTTAGCATTTATATTAGTATTATGTAACAACCTACAGCTGAGGTTGATAGAAATTCTAACGCAGCCAGTGGCACTAGATGACAGGCAATGGAAATGACCAAAGTCACCATCCTCCAGGGGTCGTGGTCATTTGCACCAAACTTCCTGGCAACACATCCAACAGCTGAGATTTAGTTTGACTTATTTCTGAGTTAATTAGATAAGTTAAACCTCCATTAATGGATTTGTTTTGGCCACTTGGGTGCACCACAATAAGCTGTAAACACATTGTCAACACATAATCACCTAATAAAGTTAATACGGAGAACTACACACAACCCCTTTCACATAAATATTGTCGTTTAATCTGTGTTAATATAAGAATATTGACAGCAACTTAAATTATAGACTGTAGAATGAAGTTTATTTTCATATCTTCTGGATGAATCTAACTGAAAGCCAGTAATGAGCACAAGCACACAAACGCTGGTGCAGAAACACACAAGCTGACCAGCAGTTCCTCTGAAAAGCAATCCATTTAGCAGGAGATGAGACCTCAGAGATGGGTTCATCTCTTGCTGTGCCTGGGGAGCAGCGACTTGCTCTATTTAAAGGCTCTGCTTCTCCCCAGGGACTTCCAACTGCACATAGGCTTACTAATAAGCCTGGGAATCTGTGGAACTGTTGCTCTATACACACACATGGTAAATCCATTCTGAGTGTATTCAGAGGTGGTGTATAAAAGTGTTAATAAGAGTGTTTTTCCTTTTCAGCTGTGTTGTTCTGGTGCCTGCTGGACATTGTGCCAATTAAGAATGAGAAGGGAGACGTGGTGCTCTTTCTGGCTTCATTTAAGGACATCACCGACACTAAAGCCAAAGCCATCCAAGAGGACAAGAAGGAAGGTATGTGCGCATATGTATGTGGGAGGTGTGTAGTTGTTGAATGAATGCCCACTCATTATATAAAGCTCACAAATGTTTATTCTTTGTTTAGCGTGTGGATTTTGGTCCTGTTAAGGCCATCACTAACTGCGACCAGACCAAATTGCTAAAATAGTGCTAGCTTTAGACAAAACCAACACACTGTCCAGTGTAACACAAAATCTGTTTTGATTGCTACGTGTTGAAGGTGAGTGTTAGTTTGTTGTTTCCAGCAAAAGGGTTGAACAAACCAACCGTGTCTCATCGGAGTTACATTTATATAGAGTGCCGTAAAGATGAAGTTTCTTTTTGTAGGTCAGCCCAGATGTTAGCACCGCCTGGTTTCCTCGCTAAAAAGCCAGTGGACTTTTCCCACTGGATTATGGACCTTAACCTTAAATCTTCACAAACGAACCCCATTTTTATGATGTTTGAAGCATACATGTAATCGCCAGAAGTAAAAACCTAATGTTAGGCTAACAAATTACATCACGGTCACATGACTTCAACATCACCACTACAATGAAGCTGTAAAGTTAGGCTAGGCATATGACTGTTGGGCTAGCTGCAAGCATTCACCATGAGCTGAACCAACTCCATCAATGAAATCGCCCTGAGAAGCTTCTACCTCTTGCTTTTAAAGTTTAAGTTTATTTACTTTATTAATCCCCTTGAGGGGAAATTCAATGTTTTCACTCTTGCTTGTCAATTACACACAGGTCCGAAAGACACACACATGCACAAACAGGACCCATACATGCACAAAGTGGAGAGATGTCAGAGTGAGGGGGCTGCCCTTGGTGAGGCGCCCCAAGCGGTTTGGGGGTTCGGTGCCTTGCTCAAGGGCACCTCGGCAGTGCCCAGGAGGTGAACTGGCACCTCTTCAGCCACCAGTCCACGCTCCATATTTTGGTCCGGACGGGGACATGAACAGGCAACCCTCCGGTGCCCAACCCAAGTCCCTATGGACTGAGCTACTGCCGTCCCAAACAAGATGCTAAAGACGATAAAATCAAATATCTATGTAAAAACAACGAAACAATTTCGAAATCATTATTTAATTGTCCTAACATAAATATATTAACAATATAGAGCATTCGTTGATTCATTTTACGTAACCGCTTATCCTGTTGGGGGTCCCGGGGGGGCTGGAGCCTATCCCAGCTGACATTTGGTGAGAGGCAGGGTACACCCTGGACAGGTCACCAGACTATCACAGGGCTGACACATAGAGACAGACAACCATTCATACTCACATTCACACCTACGGACAATTTAGAATCACCAGTTAACCTGCATGTTTTTGGACTGTGGGAGGAAGCTGGAGTACCTGGAGAAAACCCACACTGACACGGGGAGAAAAAGCAAACTCCACCCCTACCCTGGATTCGAATCAGGAACCCTCTTGCTGTGAGGCAGTGCTAACCACTACACCTCCATGCCGCCAATATAGAGCAGTGATTCCCAATTGGGGGGTCACGGTCCAAAAGTGGGTTGCAGATGTGAAA
Source organism: Epinephelus fuscoguttatus (assembly GCF_011397635.1). NCBI lineage: Eukaryota > Metazoa > Chordata > Actinopteri > Perciformes > Serranidae > Epinephelus > Epinephelus fuscoguttatus. Next base: position 28,045,512 of record NC_064768.1, read on the forward strand.
AGTTTGTAAAAAAAAAAAATAATAATAAATAAATAAAAATAATAAAAATAAAAAAAAACCTTCATTTTAAAGCACAGTGAATTTCCACCAAAGAGCTTTTATTTTGAAGTGCTGTTTCCTGCTGTAGAGTGGGACAGCAGCTTAACAGAGACAGCAAACTAGCTCGACTACACAGCCAAATGCAAGCATAATGTTGAATATATTAAACTGCTCTGACACTACTTTTGTTAGCAGGTTCACATTCTATACCTACATGTAATCACTATGCTAAGATAACTCAGCCAGAGACCTTGGCACCACCGCTTTGACTAAAGATCTGCTGGCAGGATGGAATAAATAACAGAACTGCAGAAGCCAGACTTTGTCTGAACAGTGTGCGACCTGCGAGCTAGCACTGTGAAGGTCAGGGAGGATGATGGAGCTGCAAAGTGCAGAACTGTGACATGTAGCCCAGGGTTGGGTTTAGTCAGCAAAAACACAGGTTAATTGTTAATAAATAAAATACGTCCTGTCGTGGGAGTCAAGAAATTGTTGACCTTTTCTCAATTTATCTAAGACAACAGTCTTTCTCCAACCTGGGCCAAAGTACTTTGAGTGCCTCAACATAACCTTGAAACCATGAATCATTCTTACAGGAATACTTCACCCACAAAATGATCATTTATATGTCAGTGACTCACCCAGTGTTACTTTAGATTTCTGATAAGAACTTGTTTTTCCACATGCCACTGCAGCAAGAATCCAAAAACTGAGAAAATTCTTGATGAATTTAAGTTATAGGGGTGCATGTTTAATAACGGCAAAACTATACCAAAACAGCTATTCGCAAACTCTCACACTGATCCTGCAGCATTACCCAAGTCTCATATATCCAGTTGTGTGCTTAATACTCCCCAGACACAAGCAGTTTGATGAAAACCTTACAATTTAAAACACCTCTTCATCATCAGTCTCACGCATGGATGAGTAGTGCATCTGGGAATGTGTGTGTTTAGTGTTTTTGACTGGATAAATATGACTGGGATTATACTGCCCAAGTTGTGTGAGAGTTTATAAAAGGATGTTTTGATTTAGTTTTGCTATTGTTAAACGCAGCGATATCATAATTTAGTTCATCAAGAGTTTTCTCTGTTTTTGGATTCTTCTTCTTTGCCATTGAAAAGTAGAAATATATATACACATAATTGTTACAACGCAGGGTTGATCAAAATGTACAGCATGATGAGCCAAAATAGCAAAAATAAACATGCCTTTGTGAAATCCAAGAACATTATTTTAATTATAGTTGTATAGTTTGTAATAGACCCTTTGAAATCTCCTATTCTTATTTCTTAAGATAAAGGTAAAGCATTGGCTGTGATATACTGATGATTTCAGATGTCTTTAGACAGACCCTTCCTCTTTTAATTATATCCATCATTGTAAACACAAAGAACAACTAAAGGAAGCAAAGTTGCAAATTCTTCCACCAAAATCAATTTCCTCAAAGGTTTACCTTAAGGGTGACACCTAAGCTGAAGCCAGAATCCCCCTACAAAGCAAAAGAGAAGGTCAAAGTGTGTGCGTGTATGTGTGTGTCTGTGAAGTCAGCAAACCTGACTTGTCTCATCTCGGGTCTGCCTCCCCTGGATTTGCCTAATTACTCTCATTACTGTAAATAAGGGAGAACAGGAAGCAGAAAGCGAAAGTTATTTTTGCTCACATAATGAAATGCTTTTCATAGAAAAGGAAAGAGGCTGATGCAGCATGCCTTTAGACAGAGATGAACGCCTCACTGTAATGGGTTTGGGTCTGACAAGCTTGTTTAAATTAGAATATGCCTGTGACTCTCACAAGACATTTGCATTTTCATGCCGTTCTCAGTGCAGTAGTAGAAAAGGATGTGCTTGCTTTTGTTCGTTTAAGTCAGTGCAGACGAGTTAGTGACTAAATAAGGAAGCTTGGCTTGCATAACAACAAAGTTACTAAGTGTGTAGATAAGAATTTTATCAATGATTACAGACTTAATGATTAAAGGTGTTTAAAAAGAGAACTTGGGGACAGATGTGATGACATCAATGGGGCATTTCCATCCACGCTGGGGAAGCCTTTCAAGGACAGACACCTCGGATGTGACCCAGTTAGCTCTCTGTCTGGACATGTGTGCGCAAAAGTGGGAAACCCAGTCTCCGGCGTCAACAGCCTCCTCTCTTTCCAGCCCCTGTCTCCCCTCCTCACCTTCTCTGCTTTCTCCTTTTTCTGTCCTTTCCCTCTCCCCATCACCTCTATTTCTCATCTTATCCAGCTGCTTTTACAGTATATATCTATTCCCACCTCCTCTATCTGCCCTACATGCCTTCAGCTTCCCCCCTTACACACAACATCCACCCCTCCCCACCTGTACCTCGCCTCCACCCCCACAAGACGGGCTATAAATTCAGAGGGAAATTCATTAGATCTAAAAATAAGCATGTCTCTGTCTCTGTGCTCCTACCGTGTCGCGTCCCCCAAGGCTGCGCCATGTTATGGATGGGCCCTGTCTGTTCGCCTCGTCTGTGGCCCGCACAAACACCACAGAGCGCACACACTCTCAAAAGGACACTCGAAAGCAGTTATCACTTCTATTCCCCAGCTTTGTTATTGCCGTTAAACCCCCCTCAAGCCAATCTGGCCTTAGTCCCTTCCTGTGGGTTCACAACTGAGAGAATGGGACTCAGAACCCGGCAGCAATAAAGTGCCCTCTCTTATTACCCATCTCCTCGGTCTGAATGCTATCAACTTTGTCTGCTACAATACACTTGGAAGAAACACACACACAAGCACACCAGCAAGCACACACACACACAAACCCATCCCAGTAGCAGTTGACTATAGAGAGTCTACCACTTAACAGCCTCACTGCCCCAGTAGCAGCTTACAAAGCTGAAAATTGCACTGTTTAGCTGGAGATAGTGTTTACACAATAAGACATCATCAACCGATATTTACGGCTGAATTATGTGAATCACAACAGGTAGCACATGTTCTGTGACATTCACACAGGCACAATGACAGTTCCACTCAGAAATGGTGCAGTTTGTTTAGAAATGATGCATTCTTCCTGATGCATATTCATGTTTTCTTATTCATGTATTTCATCAAGCATAATGACTGATTCAGTCATCAGGAGTTAACCCTGGGGGGTAAAGTATTGAAGGGGGGATGTGTACTAACTTTTGTTTATGTGCGCGTGTGTTTACAGAGCGACGGCGCGGCAGGGTGAAAACAGGCTCTCCATTCAGCTCAGGTCGTCTGCGGAGCAGCACGGTGCTCTACCACATCTCTGGTCACCTCCACAGCAGAGAGAAGAGCAAGATTAAACTCAACAAGGTACTTCACATGACAGGGCAGGATATAACGTGTTGGAGGATCATTCAGGAGTGAGTGTGGGCGGACTGTTGTATAGGAAGTGAGTAGATCAGTGCTGTTACTGAAGCGCAGTCGAGCCAACCTAAGGGCAGGGAGCTGAGGAGAAATACTGCGTCATGAAAGAGTGTCGCTCTCCAGTAAACAAAACGTAACTGATGATTATAATCTTGTCATCTTTATGGAGTCAGCACCAGGTTGCTAAGCTCCTATGTTCCCCAGCTTTATATTCCCTTAACATAGCACATAAGAAACACATTACAACTGTCTTCCTGGTGATTCAGAAGAATTGCAAATACTTAAATTTGAGAGCATAGGATCCAAGGAGTTTAACATCAGTAGGCTATAAGTTGTGGGTGGGTGATTTCAACATGTCGACCCAGGGAAATATACACTTAACATCTGATATAGGAAAAAACATTGCTAAGAACATAAAACCCAACCCATCAAGATATTTCCTGGGGAACACAGAACACTTTCTATCACATTTTCTATCACAGATTCATCAATTTCTAGCATCATTTCAATCCCATCTGATGTAATCGGAAACCAAAGATCTTTGTAACAAGAAAAACAGATATTAAATCAGGATACAGTGAATATGTCTTTAAGAAGTGTAATGATTTCAAGACATGATGGGTCTAGCTGCTCTAATGTCTCTTTAGACAACCAGAAGCTTAAACCTGTTACTGTGTGGCCACTTGGTGGCAGCTCAACAAGCTTGGCACTTCCTCGCTAGATTTAGGGACTTTTCAGACCCTCTCAGCGACTTTTTTTCTAAAAAGCGACACATTAAGCGACTTATTAAGACCATCAGGGAAAAAGAGAGAAATATATTATATTGTAATTAATTCCCACGCATGCTGCTCAGAGTGATCACATTCCAGGAGTCCTCTGCCAACAGCACCGAGTCTCTCCCCCTCTCTCCTCTTGCGCAGTGCAGTAGGTGTGGGACAGGCAGGAGGAGAGGAGACACCACTCACAGTGAGGGTTCAGTTGTACTGAGTTTCTATGGTTACGTCGACGTTCTCACTCTCTGGATTGGAAGCCCGAGAAGTGGTGCACTATAGTAGCCTCTAAGTGCCATAGCTCTCGTACCATTCAAATGTTTTGTCGAGGATTTTTCCGTTGAATCTAATTCAGGGAAGTTTTTAAATGGTTCCATTAATGCACAATGATTTCACCAATGTGCAAAAAAAATTACATCATCTGGCAACATGAATGACTTTTGGTTGGTGCTGGCTACTTTCAATGGAAAAGAGTTGGCAACATTGCATATAATCATATTTTTTGTAAGCAAAGACCCTATATGCACTTTAAGCACACACAAAGCTTTCATTTATGTAGAATCCATGTGACAAATGGGAAAAGTCACTCTCCTTTAACTCTGTTTTGGTGTTTACCTACTATACCAAGGGAAATATGTGGCTGTTCAGCAAGTTCACTAGCTAGTTGACTAACTTTGTCAGCTGTTTGGTGCCAGGCAGGTAGCGTACCAATTTTTTTTTTTTTACTGTTTGCTGCAGCCTGAAGGTTGATAAGAGCGAGGAGCGCTTATCAGAAAAGTAAAGTTGCCAGCTTCACAAGGATAATAATAATAACATTAATAGCATGTTCTTTAGAGGTGCCTGTCAAAGAGCTCAAGGACACCTCACAAGACACAGTTAAAAAAAAGACAAGCAGCAATGTATCCATAGATCATAAAATCAAACGATTCAGTGATATACAATAGAAGTTAATAAAATGACTAGACGAAAGTTGTAATTATGAATATTAGGTGTAAAGTCGTCATCAGTGCAGTCCATATGTGTGTCTCCATTAAATCAGACTGAATATGCCAGCTTAAAAAGGTGTGTTTTCAGACGGGATTTGAAGGTGGAAAGGGAGAACCCTTACTGGTCAAGTGGGCAGATGGTGATGTGAATTGGACTGCAGAAGAGGATCTTAAGAGTACAGGAGGGTGTGTAGATATGAACGAGTTCGGACAGGTAGGAAGGGGCTAGATAATGAAGGGCCTTAAAGGTGACAAGCAGACTCTTGAAATCTATGTGATATTTGACAGGAAGCCAGTGAAGCTGTTGGACAACAGGAGTGATATGATTATTTTTGCTCTTGACAAATAGCATAAACTTAAACTTCTTGTAGTTGGCGGGCTAGGTTGACAATTGACAAGTAGCCTTTGTGATTAGCGGCTTTATTTGTCAGCCTTTTGTAATTTAACCCACCAGCATTTTAAGTTAATCAATCAGTTAGTTACTTAGTCAGTAGTTAAATTGCAATTAAACATACTTTAGCTAATTAAATACAACTCAGCCATACGTTTAACTAACCAATCAAAATGCAGGCAAGTTTTTAGTTGGAGTTAGTTGGAGTTGGACCACCAAAACAAAGTAAGTGGACTTAACAAAGTATTGCTGTGTAATCACTCATGTTTTTTATGTATTCTTTTCCAGAATGTGTTTGGGGATCCGCCCGCTTTGCCAGAGTACAAGGTAGCAGATGCCAAGAAGTCCAAATTTATCTTACTTCACTACAGCACGTTCAAAGCTGGTTGGGATTGGCTGATTCTTCTTGCCACATTCTACGTTGCTGTGACGGTGCCATACAATGTGTGTTTCATTGGCGATGATGATGACCTGACCCGCAGCACAACTGTCAGTGACATCGCAGTGGAGATACTGTTCATCATAGGTTAGTTGCAGAATTGCGGAGCTAAGAATTACACTGTTTATAATCTACTGAATCGAATATACTGTAAATACAAATATGTTATTTTAATAACCAGCATTTACAGGAACTAAACTCTTTTTGTTTGTCTCTCCTGCCAGACATTGTTTTTAATTTTCGCACAAGTTACGTCAGCAAATCGGGCCAGGTGATCTTTGACGCCCGGCAGATCTGCATCCATTACCTGACCACATGGTTCATCATCGACCTGGTAGCTGCGTTGCCATTTGACCTGCTCTATGCCTTCAAAGTCAGCGTGGTGAGTAATCGTTGGCATGTTGCTGAGCCCCCGGGGTTTAATGTGGAACATAATCGGAGAGAATAAGAAAGGAAATACAGGTACAAGTTAACAGACCATGACTTTGAGTGATGTTGTAAAAATCCCATGATTGATGGCGTGCCCAGTAACAGAGACCCTGAGACCCCTAATCCGGTCTTCACAGTGGTGTATTATAAAGTGCAACACCTCCAGCACATTTGACATTTCATAAGAATAGATTGCATAGATTGTTTTCAGCCCTTCTTTGAGTCTGCGTATTGATTCCACATACTGTACTAGGCCAGAGGAAACTATCAAACCTGTATCATTAAACCCTTTTCTGTTCTGCTTGAGACAAATACATGCTGCCCCTTATGAACACTTGAATGCACGAAAAAATGGAGGTCCGGAGCAATTAGGTAGACATTCTTGTCTTGTCAGCAGCTGAATGATATCACCCGATGGAAGCGCTGCGCTACAGGGAGGTTTTGCCTCATTGCTAATGGAAGATTTTGCTTCTGGACCCTAATTTAGAGAAAGATATGTTGTTTCTACTCATTCAGCCACTGTTATGTGGATCAAAAGGTCCAATATACAGTAGTGGATCTCATACAGTAACTATCAAAGTTCAGCATGATCTCATCCATGCTCGTCATATTGTGCTGCTTAGGTAAAGAAAGCTACTTGGTTATGGTTAGGGCAAAGATCGCTGATGTCGCTAAGACGAATACCAGGATTTGAGTTGTGGCGGTAAGAAAGAGTCGGTGGTTGGGTTTAGTGAACTTTATCACTTCATCTAATGATGATGCAAATGGGTTTACATTGGAGTGGGTGGAAAGCCCGATGCATCTCACACAGATGATCATGTGTCAGGTATTAAACAGTGCTGCCATGCAAATTTGACCTATTTTGACTAATTAAAGTTGCATAATTAAAGAGTCACCTTATTGGCTTGTCATATTGACAGAAATGTTCATTACGTGCTGATGACAAAATTTAATTTCAAAGCCTTTATATGCCAATACCAATAACGTGCCGGAATTACTGTGCATCCTAAATTTAATTTCTAAACTGCCCTCCTGCCTTGTAGCCTGTAAAATAGTTATATGTATCAATACTTAAAGGGACAGTTCACCCCATATCAAAAACACATCCTCTTACAATAAATCTAGATTGTTTTGGTGTGAGTTGCTAAGTGAGATATCGGCCGTAGAGATGTCTGCCTTCTCTCCAATATAATGGAACTAGATGGCACTCAGCTCATGGTGCTCAAAGCACCAATAAATAGATTTGAAAAACTCTCAAGAAATGAAGACCCAGTTACTCAAGATAATCCACAGACCTTGTTGTAAGCAGTTTCACGCAGGAGCTACACGACCGAACTACACCCGCTAATTGTATCACCGTCCAGAAGGAAGCATGCATCTACTCAGAGACAAGAAGCTTGTGCCTGTGGAAGCATGAGATGTAAACATTAATGGCGTCCTCCTCAGCTGAGCTGTAACATTAGCTCGCTCAGTGGTGCTAGTTGAGCTAGCAGTAGATGCACGCTTCCTTCTGGACGGTGATACAATTAGCGGGTGTAGTGCGGTAGAAAGAAAGTAGTTCCTACATGAAACTGCTCACAACAAGGTCTGTGGATTATCTTGAGTAACTGGGTCATGATTTGGCGCGTTAAGCACCATAAGCTGAGTGTCATCTAGTTCCATTATATTGGAGAGAAGGCAGACATCTCTACAGCTGATATCTCCAACACTCTGCATCTCACACCAACACAACATACATTGATAAATAGCACTACAGTTAGGGTGAACTGTCCCTTTGGAGTTACAGTTAAAATAAAAATGGGGAAAACCTATATAGATAAAACAACAGCTATCAAACTAGTGATAAAAAACAATATAAGAAGGAACTATCTTTTGGAGGCTAAATAAAAGAAACAGAGAGAGACAAAGAGAAAAAGCAGCCGGAGTGGTGAAAAAAAGTGCTGTGAAAGAAAGTGTGAGTGGATGTGGTGGGCACAGTGACAGTCTGCTCCAGGCGAAGGTGCCTGTTTGGCTCCAGACTCTATTAATGGAAATACCATGCACTCCCAGTAGGTTGGGATTTCGTGTAAGGCTACTGGGCCACAAGTTCCCATGCCACCGCCGGGCTGAGTGGGAGTGGCCAGTAATTGACGAACATTCTGCGCGATGTCCTCTCAAAGGACGGTGCGTTCAGACGTATGTCCCCTTTGAGAGCCGAAGCCATCTTTCATCAGAATGAGCCAAGAGGCCTCATGCAGTCCCTCCCTGGTGTTCGTCTGTCTTTTGTTTTCGTCGTACATCTCTGTCGTTGTGCCATTTCGGCATGTTTTACGGTCTGTCAGGTGATCCCATTGATCAGGTGATTCTTTTCTTTTTTTTTTTTCCAGTACCTACATGGTCTTTATTTCCTTCATAATTTCCTGTTTCCCCTGATCACCCCCACACCTGATCCTCGGGTTTCTTCTTTTATGTGAGCTGCTGCGCATTTAAAAGTGTCCCACAGGAACAGGAATAACAATACTGTGAAACCCAAAAAAAGGAAATCTTCCCTGCCTTTCATTAACCATCCCTTAAAGATCATCAACACAAAAGCAGTCAGCAATAAGATGATGAGGCAAGCATGAGTCTCCTGTTATGATAATATCTTTGCATCAGGGCCAGCATTTTGTCATAGAGACTCAACTGCTGCAGTCATTGTTTAAGCTCATATCAATATGTCCTGGACCTGTAAACCTCGTTGATATTGGAAAACAGTGTTGTGCATGCTTATTGGCCCAGTACTGCTGCACCAATAAAATAAATTAAAACAAACAGGGTCAGTCAGTCACACTGTTGTGATTGGCTTGTAGCGCTAAAGGCGAGGCTGCAGGGGCAGAAATAATGAGCATTTCTGTAAAGTTATAGTCTCATGTGCACAAATACTACCTTAAAAAGCAGAGGGAAAATAAGTCAATCAAGGAGCTTAATGCAAATTTCACACCTGACGAGCGGAGGAGATGCAAATGTGAGTGGCAGGGGAAGAGTTGAAGGAGAAAGTGGCGGGAGGTGTGCACGCGTTGTTGGGTGCATTGCATTGCTTACTGCTCATGTTGCTGGAGGATTAGAGATGTGGCACAGCCCGTTCTCTCCATAGGTGGGGTGCCAGGGTGGTGATAGATGGCGGAGAGGAGATGGAGCTTCTCCCCAGGGCTCGGCAGGAGGCTTCATTACCCCTCGTGTTGCACCAGTTCTCTGTTTCTCACAGCAAGAGTGTGCAAAAAAACCCGCCATAAAACATGCTGGAGACACAGGCAGGAGCAGCTCTGATAAGAACTGCGTGCACATCTCCTCCTTTTAGCTTCACGCAAATGCTCTGATTGTGTAGTTCTCTCTCTCTCTCTCTCTCTCTCTTTCTCTCTCTCACACACACACACACACACACACACACACATTTTCATTTTCTCTCTCCTCTTTTGTCATCATTTCTTTGTTTCCTATATGTCTCACATCCTCCCTCTATTTGTTTTGGTTATTAGGTGATGTATACATTTTCTATAGAATATCTGTCCCACTTTCTCAGTCACCACCCCCACACCCATACACACACACACACACACACACACACACACACTACACGAATACACATACATCCTCATAGGAAGGTTTCAAATATTCTTCATGTCCTACATCTTTGTAAATAATAGCTGGTGTGTATGTGTGTGTGTGTCCAATGGGGATACACGATAGCAAGCCCCAAATGATAGACTGCTAGTGGAAATTGCCAGAGGAGCAGGTGCACAGTGGATGACATTCACATCACATTCACTGCACAAGGAAATGCGAGAAAGGGAACTTGAAGGAACACTGTGTGTGTAAGCCAGTAGAGGGAAGTGTGGCGAAGGTAGTTTGATTTGTTAAAGAGTGAAAGGATGAGTGTGCGAAGACAGAAAAATGAAGGTAGCTGTGGAAGATGAAATACTGTATGGTGACGGCGAGGCTTGGAGGGTAAAAAGCAAAACAAACACACCTGTGAGCGAGCGTCTGATTGCTCTAATTGGGCCATTTATATTCAAGGGCTCCTTCATCAGGGAATCTTCATATAGATCATGTTGTGGATGTGTTTACAAGCATTTGTCAAATTCTAATTATAGAATCTGAGAGCATTTGAGCAGCCTCTAATGTTGGAGAGGACATGAAGCATGGTGAAGAGCTTTTAGTCACTTCAGGCAGTGTTATTAGCATATGTGTGTGTGTGTGTGTGTGTGTGTGTGTGTGTGTGTGTGTGTGTGGGTGTGTGTGTGTGTGTGTGTGTGTGTGTGTGTGTGTGTGTGTACTTGCCACATAGTGAGTACTGTAACATGTTTATAACCAACAGAGTGAGGACATTTTTGGAAAGTGAGTCCTTTTTTCTCCAAAAACCTGTTTAGGGGTGAAGACTTTGTTTTAAGGTTCAGGTTACAGTTAGGTTAAGGTTAGAGGTGGGTAAGGATTGGGGTTGGCCATTTAGTTGTGAATGTTAAGGTTAAGGTAAGGGGGCTGGGAATGCATTATGTCAGTGAGCGTCCTCACAATGATAGGAGTACAAGAGTTTGTGTGTGTATTTAACTGGTGTATCACTCTTCCCATGAGATCTACACTCTGTTAAAAGGGGAGACGATTGCAGCATGCTCCTCACCTTCATAGTCTCTGTTTCACTCTCTTGATATCTGTGTGTCTCTCTGACTTTGCCCTCAGCAGAACGCCAGAAAATCTCAAGATATGAAACGGAGGTTATGTGGTTGTGATAGCTGATCCCTGCTTAGCAAGGAATGAAACACATGTTGTCCTTAGGAGCTTTACTCGTGGAGAGGGAGGTGGTGATGATAGACAGTGGCATTATGGCAGTGTAGGCTTGACAAATGAGGTTAAAGTTAACATCCAGACAATATAATCACCTCAGGTCTTTGATCTTTATCCCCAGGTGTCTGTGGTCCACCTATTAAAAACAGTACGTCTGCTGCGTTTGCTGCGGCTGCTCCAGAAGATGGACCGCTACTCGCAGCACAGCACAGTGGTCCTGACGCTGCTGATGTCCATGTTCGCCTTGCTGGCCCACTGGATGGCGTGCATCTGGTACATTATCGGCAAGATGGAGATGGAGGCCAACGCTTACAACTGGGATATCGGTGAGTGAAGGAAAAATGATGCCCACACGTCCATCTATGTTAGTGTTTAAAAACTAGACTAGTGTTGCTGGGAATGTACTGTTATATGAAATAAATGTGTGCAGTTTCACAGACCTGTGGTATACCTCTAAATGATGTCTTTGTTAGCATGACACTGACAAAACATGACACATAATAACATTGTAGAGATTCAGATTTTGTAAATAAAAGTACTGTTATCACATTATCTCTGAGTGTCCCTAGAGACACTTGAATATATAGTCATACCAAATTCTAACATCAACAATCAATGCAACTACAAGGCCTCCCTGATCTAGTTTGAAAAGGAATTCAGTTGCAATGAATAAATATTTTGGTTGTCACCATCTTGGATTTTTGGAGCCAAAGGTGATCATACGCATTTGGATGAAAGCTTGGAGCTGTGGAGGAGCAAGGGGTGGATCTGACTCATAGACTGTGGTGACGCTTGCAGACAGGTTGTCACTTAAAGCAGCCATTCCTTTGATTATGCATAACTTGAAGCCTTAGTAAAATGTGAATGAGTAAGTTATATTAAAAAAATCATACCCTGTACAGTTGTCATGAAGCGGGAAATTACCTATAGAGACCAAAACCGTTTTTGTTCCAGGCTGTAAACACATTTATTTCTGCTGTAAAGTTGGACTTTTAAACATGCGTGTCTATAGCTCCATTTCCACCAAACACTTTCAGTATAGTACCTTTGGAACTAAAAGTAACCCTTCACACATGGTACATTTCCACCACTACTGACCAATCAACAGACTGCAGGGTTCACAGCTCCACCTTTTAGTAGCAGATCTGTGTAACTCAACAGAAGGGTGACCAATAATGGGGACGGTACAGAACCGTTTTACTGGTACCATCCATTCACAGTGGAAACAGAAAAAAAGCATAGCGAACTGAACTGAACTGTACTGCACTGCTCGGTGGAAACAGGGCTTATGAGAACTGCAGAGCTGCAGTTTTTGGCACCTCCGTGTCGGCTTTATTTTTCAGAGGTTACATGATGCTACAGGAATGAGGACCATGAAGCATCAACCATGATAATCTAGGATTGGGATGGAAGGCACTGAAAATCAGTTGAAGCTATAAGTAAAACTTTCTATAGAAGACAGAGGGTTTGATGTCAGTCCAGCAGCAGCGCCATACTTCAAGTGTGGCAGTTCCAAGATGGCATTGATCTTAAATGGATAATCATAGCATGACATACAGGCGGTTGCACTCTTGATGTACATGTGATTGTTTGTGGTTGGTTTGGTTTTTTTTTTTGCCATAGTGAAGCCTGATAAAGTGTTTTCATTTTATCTCTATTTTTCTGGCCGAGGGAGCCATTATCCAGCTTTGTCAAGCTCTATACTAAATCAATATAAAGGAAACACTGGGCTTTTATGAGTAAAAAGTGTAGGATGAATGGCTCATGGCTTGTGGCTCGGAGTAAAAGCTATAAAGCTAAAATGTTGGATTTTCTATTGATCATGTGGCATTAATAAAATAAGTCATTTTCACTTTTTAATCAAATAAATCCCACATATACGTCATATAGGAGACTTCTCTCCCCCTCCCTTGATCTACTCTTTGCATTTTTTTAAATGCTTACCTTTTAATTTCTGCTTTATCTTAACTATCGCATCACGTGTGGGGCATGGTGTCAGTCCTCTGGTGCATTGCAGTTTCATAGCTCATTATTTCCAAATCAGCCATGGCTCTGAAAAGCCATTGATGTGTGAAACCTGCAGGATTTTTTTTTCCCCAGCAGGTAAGATCTGATGTGTTTTTCATGATGAATCTCATTCCTGTAGGTTTGCAAGCTATGAAGGCAGATTTTTACGTTCAACCAGGATTAAAAACCATCTCGCATAATAAAACAGGGAACAATCGAAAAGATACCACATAGATGTGGGATTGAAACACAAGATGTGGAATTGAGAGGCCCGAGCTAATAGCTATGTTATGGACTCATCATGTTGTGTGGGTGTTTGCAGTTAAGAGACAGTGCTGCATGCTGTTCGCCTTAATATTTCAGTAAACGGTTAAATTAAGTGTATGATTTCCTCATTGATTTTATTGATCCCTAAGTCTGTTGTAAAACCCACACTGAATGGAAAGTGTGTGAGCAACAGTTACATCAGTTTAGTGTATGTATGCTTGCATTTGTGTGTGTTGTAAAATTGAGCGAATGGCGTGCTTCCTCTCATGACTCCCCCCACAGCCTCCAGGTCCCTCATATAATGAGGCCTCCTGGGCTGGTCTCAGGTCAGTATCGATGAGCTGCACTGCTCGCAATTACCTCGCTCTGGTGTCTTCATAACTGGTTCCGGGTCAGCATTGACTGGGTCAAAAGAACGATGCAGATTTCTCTTCACCAATTACTGTATCTCAGTGTCATAAAATAACAGGTCAGTGCATGAGGCAGGATTAATGTGTTGTGTCCTAATTATGTGTTTCTGATGCCGAACTGAGCGTTGAAGTCAGGCGGCTATGAGGGGCTTCCATCCAATTACCATTCATCAGTGTCTGCAGGAGACTCTCCTGGGATCAGCTGCATGTCTGCACACTGTACTGACCAGGGATCAGTTCTGGTTCCCAAGCATCTGATTTGCATCAACCTTTGTTCTGGATGCAGCACGGAGGAAAGCTTACCACAGTTTCCAGAATGAGAAAATAGTGCTGTCAACTTTGTATGCATGCACATGCATCAGTGCACAGAGACATGAGATGGCCGCTGCAGCTTATTGTAAAGAAACACAAAGGTTTTGTAACAAGGCTCATTTTGGTTCCTTTATTAATCACTGTGCAAAGAACAAGTATGAGCAGAGATGGTAGGTTTGCCTCTGAATGCTCTAATGCCCAGAGTGGGCTGATGTTTTAAGCTTGAAAAACAAAACAAGAGTGCATTGGCTAACCATCCCTTTGTCCTTCTTCTTCATATTTATCAATATCCCCATTTTAAATCAGGATGGCTCCATGAGCTGGGGAAGCGCCTGGAGTCACCGTACTATGCCATAGGAGCTGTGAATGGGACTGGGATGGGCAGCGGTCCCGCCATCCGCAGCGTCTACATCGCCTCGCTCTACTTCACCCTCAGCAGCCTGACCAGCGTGGGATTCGGCAACGTGTCTGCCAACACTGACATAGAGAAGATCTTCTCTATTTGTGTCATGCTTATCGGAGGTACACAGAATACACACATCAGTGATATTGTGTGTGTTGTGTTTTCTAAAAGTGAGATTTTTTTGAGATCACATCAATGTGGGTCCATGTGTTATTTGGAAATGACTCTCTTACACTGTTTACATTCAGACAACAGCGTGTAGAGTTACAATGTTAAATTATATTTACTTCTAATATGATTCCATGATGTCTTGGTATCAGCAACTGCAAATCCACAAAATCCAGTTTTTCTTTGCTGATCTTTGCAAGATGGTCTGATCCAGTTTGAACTGGATCGTTTCACTAGGTTTGGTTTTTTGGGGATGAAGAGAGGTCACCGTGGCGGGGTTTTCCCTGGGGGCGCTACCCACTCTGGTTCAGCTAAATGTTAAATGTCCCTGGTTGCCTGGGGGCTTTAGCAGTCACAGATGCACACACACACATACACATACACACACACACACACACACCGTCCCTTGTGTGTCAACGCAAACTGAAAACTAACACAAAGCACCTGTTCATATTTATAGCAGAGCATAGGTCAAATGCAGTGAGCTTGTGGAAGAAATTAAATAACTGAATATCTAATCATGGTTCAGTTTAAAATGCTGTGGCATAAAAGCTCAATTTGTGTTGATCAGTGTGTCACATGTAAGAAAATGGAGTCTGTGACACAACAGTGGCTCCCAACATGTGGTCTGTGTTCGGTGCTTTCATGTCCAGACATGTGCGACATACCTGTGACACAGCTGGAAACTGAATGAGATTAGAAGAATACATTATGTGTGGGTGTGTAGGGGGCAGGTATCTGTCACACCAATCACATCAGCTCCTCTCAGACCCAACACTGATGTTCCTGCCCGGGAGGTGCAGAGGTGCAAGACATGAATGTAAACATAACATTTAGCCAGTTGACTGGTTTGTATGTTTATTTGATTGTGGAAATTGACAGAGTCCAATGGGAATCGTGTTTAATAATATTCACATGGGAAGTATTATTTTGATTATCCAAACAAGATTTTAGAAATTTGATTTTTTTAGTAGGGATTTTATCATTAAAAAGAGAAGGCAGCTGTAAAAATCAGCGCACAAAGGGTAACAACCTGGGCCCTATTTTCCATTTTTATTTGTGTCTAAGTGACCACTTGAAACTACAATTTTTGACACTGGTCCACTATTGAGCAAGACTGCTGCAGCCAGCAGCTGGGAAACGACTGTGATGTAATCCCTCTGGGCAATCGAGCACCACCAATTTAGGTCCACTAAAAGTTTTTGCCACTGACAGCCTCAGATTGTTAATATAAGTGTCTGGAAACTTATGGAAAGGATCTCTACAGAGATAGATCTTTTTGTTAAAGAGTAACATCCTTTTTGTTTAAACAGAAACAGCCCCAAAATTGGCATCGCAAAACACATCATTTAACAACAACAACATCATTTAAATTAACAGTAATATGAGCTTGTATAGCAGCATATTTTCACATCTAACTGAGTGAATTAAGGGTTTATTTCACCCAAATCAGAGTTGGTGATTGTTGGAACGTGGGAAGACAAACCAAGATGGCTCTTGTTGGTTTTATTTTTGGTTTTGTCAACGCCGTGTGTTTTACGATGAAAAAATGACAACACATTCGCAATCCAACTTTGTCACATATCGACGTTTGGTCGTGGACTTTTTTATGTCAACATACGATGTGCAGGGCACCTTGGTGGTGTTGGTCGTTGACGTTCTGGGACGCCGTGTCAAGTTCTGCCAGTTACATGCACTGTCTGATTTCAAAATACAATGCTGTTTTCACAGGACTTGTACTGTTTGCACAGTCTCGTTCAAAATAAATGCACTACGTCGGTACAACACTGTGAATACTTACGGGAAGCGAACACTGGCCTCCTGGGTGAAAATCGGTGGTTGTTGGACCCATCCACCACCCCTCCTACCCGCTCTACTCGGACTTCCCCTGCCTTAATTTTCGTTATTGTCCCACCGTGTGGGAAGCCGATGGGCGCCATTAAACAATAATGGCAAGCAGCAGCATATCAGCCATGAAAGGACGTGAAAGGGCAGCTTTTTTCATCCGTGTCTGACATGGAAAGTCACTGACCAAGCACCGGATTTTGATGACTTTGGAGTGAGACTGTGTTGCAAATTACTGCTTCTTTAAATGGAGTCTAGTGGCTTTGACGATGGTGATTTCAGGGCTGTTTTGTGGTTAAAAAAATGATCTTAATTTCTAACAAAAAGGTCTATCTCTGTAGTAATCCTTTCCATAGTGTAGTCAGACACTTAATAACAATCTGAATATGTCAGTGGCAAAAACAAGCACTTTTGGTGGACTTGACGAAGCTCAATTGCCTGTGAATGTTACATCGCAGCCTGTTTGTCTGCTGCTGGCTGCAGCATTCTCACTCAGTACTGGACCAGTGTCAAAACCTGTGGTTCCTATTAGTCACTTTGACACAAAAACATGGGGAGAACAGGGTTGAAATTGAAAAATACCAAAGTTACCCTTTCATTGCATACAAACTTACCTTATTCATGTTCAAATCTACTGGCAGTGTGGCTACTGAGAGGTGTGTGAAGACATTTCAGAAGATGACTTCCTCTTGTTGTGTCTCAAACTGCACCATTGACCTTGTGTGAGCAGTTGTTCAAATCCATGTCTTAGTCATCCCATTAATGTTACACTGCTCTCCTTACTGTTGCTCTCCCTACATGTTGGCACTGTTGAGTTTACAGTGAGCTACACAAAAATATTTCCCTGCTGGCTCCAAGCTTCTGCCATTAAAATAGCACCCCAAAGGGTTTTTCTCCTATTTCGGTCCCCTATCTTGACAATCCATTGTCAGCCTATTTCATTCATGCTAATGCTCCATTATCTCTTCCCAGTCTGACTCTCCTCTTCTCTCTTTCTCCGCCTGCAGCACTGATGCATGCACTGGTCTTCGGTAATGTGACAGCCATTATTCAGAGGATGTACTCACGCTGGTCCCAGTACCACACCAGAACCAAAGACCTCAAGGACTTCATCCGTGTCCATCACCTGCCACAGAGCCTCAAGCAGCGAATGTTGGAGTATTTCCAGACGACCTGGTCAGTCAACAATGGCATCGACTGCAACGAGGTAGCACACGCGCATACACACTTCAGCTGGTGTAAATCTTTCTCCTCCTTTTTCAGTTAAGTCATGTTTTTGACACGCAACAGCACAGCACGTAGGGATCAATAATTCATTTGAAAGATCACACACTTCTCAGTCTTCATCACCCACATTCAAACTCATTATAGGAGCGATACGATCGATACGACATGATCCACATCAGTGTATGAGCATGTTGTTTTCCTCTGCACTGACTGACACTGAAGGGACAGAAGACAAGAGCAAAAAATTGTCTTACATGATCATTTGGGAACGACAGGATATTTTGCAGCCTCAGGATTCAGGATTTTAACCCCTTCTGGGTGGCTTGTGGTTGAAGTGACACTTGTGTTAAGTGTGAAATAAAAGGAATGTACAGAAATTCGAGATGTGGAGAATTTAGAGCCCCTTTCCAACTGGACAAAAACCCACTCACTCCAGTCGGCTTGGATTGGCAGTGATGGAGGTACAACACCTTGATGGACGTGTTAATTTTTGCCACTTTGCTGGTGCAATGCAGTGACAGGCCGCCACAAAATACTGTCCAAGCAGCGTTCGAACATCATTCACAACTGAATCAAAATTGAGAGCAGCTCAATAAGTAAGAGATACAAAAAAGAAATAACCACTGTAACACTCAGATTGGCCTCCATGCTGCTTTCTACTGTTTCCTAACCTGTTTTCCAGCCCATCTGTGACATCGAACATGACACACCAGCGTACTCTTCTGTCTCTGGTCTACTGGCAATAGCAGTCTATAAGTGACATTATTGCAGGACCATGACAATACACACAAACACACTTAGTCTAAAACAACATTAACAACATTATGGCATGAGGGCAACTTAAAGAAAAGGCAGAAAAAGAAAGGTGAACAACACCTTTTCACGAGAAGCCCAGGGGAGAAGGAGGCAAGCAGTTAGTAGTCTAATAGAAACTCGTCCTTCCAGGCTGTGAGTGCCTGCGAGACAGCTGTCAGAGTCCAGACCAGCGCTTATATGGAGTGATGATGATGAATCCCAGACAGATGAATTATAGATGGGCCTGTTGATTAAAGTCAGCCCGGCTCAGATGACTCATTGATCGACTCTATGTGACGGTGAGCTCCAGATCTAAGTCCCGACAAGGAGACGGACGGATAGATGATATGCAATGTTTGGACTTTTTTTTTTTTTAACTGTGATTTACTGTGATCTTTTTTTAGTTTGTATTTGAATGTTTACGTGTGTAGCAACTGTATATGCTGTATTATGAGCAATACTAGTGAGTTATATTGTTTTAACAGAGACCTGTCTATTCTGAAGGTCCAGCATTGAGTTGATACCAATGTTCTAGGCTCTAACACACATGGAAAG